>NC_141687.1:187986553-189237663 GCF_964263255.1 Lissotriton vulgaris
ATTATTTTCAGTATGTTTTGCTAATAAAGTAATTTTGAACAAGGATTGATCAGTATTTACGCTTGATAATAAATGTTGTTTGCTTTATAGATTTTAGTAACTTAGGTAGAACTGTCGTATTTATTTTGGTCGGGCGGTAAGGTCATGATCGGTGAGCAGTAATTGGAAGATCCCTATGAGGGGGCGTCACCCATTACGGATGGGAGCGCGCGGGGGAGGTGGCCAATTGGCCCCTCAACGGGGAGGCGGTCCTGTCTAAGGAGAGGCCGCCGGAAGGAAAGGAAAGGTGGTCAAGGCCCCTTCCTGGATAGGAGGGGCTACGGCCCCTCCTGGGGAATTTCCCGGGGCCAGGACATCTGCGACGGCAGATGGGTAAGTTGTGTGGGGTGCGGGAGGGGGTTTACGCTACCTTTTAGACACCTCACACGAGTCCTCGAACGACCGTTAAATGGCGTCGAGTTTATTTGGGCCCCCGTCAAGTACAAAGGGAAATTGGTAAATGCACTTGAGGTACGCCTCTGTGCGGTCGCCCCTCTCACAAGTGAGGGGGGTATTTCTGGTTTAGGGATCTGACACCGGTTACGACCTTGCCGTTGGCCCTTAACGTTAGGATGTACAATTTCAAGTCAAATGTTTTGTAGGATGTTAGTTCGGCTAGGAGAACCTTTGTATTAGAGATCTGTTAAGGTTAGCCAACATCGTAATGTGGAAATTAAATTGTACATTATATGAAACTGTTATTTTAATGTTTTCTTTTGTTTCATATTTTAATAAATACGGCCGGGAAGGGTGACTCCCTTCCCGCCTTCCAAAAGTTCAAGAACTGTTTCCGGTGTCCCAATTCTTGGGGATTGTGTTGAGAGGGGGTGGCGGGTATCTCGGCCATATAAATAGATGCTTCTCAACCAGCAATGAAGAGTGTCTTTTGGAAGGGCATATTGGTGAGGGTGACGTGGCCCACTTGGTGTGTAACTCATTTTGCTGTGAGCGCTACCAAACCAGCAGAAACTAAGCTGACATGGTGCTGACTCGGCACCAGCCCTGCTGGTCACACAGAAGCAGCCTTGACATGAGACTGCACTACCAGGCTTCCAGAGGCAGAACTGACACGTGGATACCTATTACCTGATCCTAACACCCTTTCATAGGGCACCTCAAAATAATGAAGTGATGCTTTCCGAAAATGTGCTGCATAATTTGGCTTTGCTTGCCACATAATTTATCCAACCCTGCTGCATAATTTGGGCCTCCTGTATAAGTCATAAATACGAGGCATGCTGCCTAAAATAAGAGGCAGATTAAGGGGCAATGCGCTACTGCTACAACACTGAATCAGTGAACACTTTTTTACAAAACAAGCAAACCTTCAAAATACTGGTTTGTAAACACCTGCAACCCCAGTGAGCGACGCACAGTGCACAGGCACAGATGAACATCGAATGCACACTGTAAACATAGGTTCCTCTGAGCTTCCTACAAATTTACAACCTCCTGCACGTTAAAAACCAAAGCACGTTAAACCACAAACCTGCACTACTGATGGTGTTAATGGGATGTCTGAAACCACAAGGGCACAGCCTGTCCTGCTGGCAACTTGCCGGGGAGAGAAGCAGAGGTTCAAACACCCAAGTCACTATTCTCCACTGCACCCACCAAGATTTAATTGTGTGGCTTTCTAGTTACATACAGACCGTTTATTACCTACTAGAGGTTTAATAATGTACTATATTGCATTGCCCACTGAGTAGCACTTTTTAATTTATTTTTAATTTATGCTGGCCCCTAATTTATATGTCCCTACCTGATGATGAAGGACCTTTAAAATGTACAGAATATTTTGTTTTTAGCCAAACCTTTGACTCACCCAAGTGCTCACACTCTCAAGGCTCTCCAGCTGCCCCGAAACATGACTGAAATCAACAACAGCAGCAAACTAATACAACCCGGAGTCAATTTTTGCTAAAATAGAAGTGATTGTTTTCATAATGTTAAGAATAAAACCTTTTTGGAAAAACAGTGTGAAAGAAGCTTAAGGGACCACTTCCTCCCCCTGGAATTAACGAAAGCATCCTACTTGGAACTTACTGGTCATCATTAATGGCTGTAAATGGTTTGTTTCAATGACGATGAATGATGTTCAGCATCCCCCAGTTCCATGCAGCTGTAAAAGCCAAGCCACCAGCATCCCATGAAATATAGTATGGTTCTCCTAAGATGCCTTGCACTAAAGTTGCAGCCCATGCTTTAGAGCCATTTTACCCAGGGGCACTGGGGTTATGCGATTGTGCAACCCACGCAATTTTCACATAATTATAGTTTTGCCACTTAGTCAATCATCTGCCACATAATTGATTTTAACAAAAAAAAAAGTGTTTATAGCTTAACCGGTTCACTAGTTACTAAAAATCAGAGACACGTGTTGCTACGCACTGAGGGCCCTTGGCAAAGCCGGACTGGTCACCATTTTGTTGCTTATTGCTCTGTTTGGGTGTTAATGTGGTATTTATAAGGTGATATCATAGATTGACCGTCTCTCAGGAGAAAAACAATCACACTCATTACTTAAGTTCAGAAAGGTGTTATCATCCAAATAAGTTTTGCCAAAATATTTTTTATTTGTGAAAAACTACCATTGTCAATTTTTGGGTAATTCTTTTTGAACTGTGTAATAAGCCTCTGATACCAATCCACAGTCACCCACAAACTTTTGGTTTGCTAAACAATGTTTAATATTGTTTACCCACCATAAAAGTGATTTGCTGTGGGAACTGGGGACGTTTATGGTTGTCGAGGATGAGGAGTACCAGGTTCCTGAAATATTTGTCAGGAGGGGGTCCTTACACCTACAACATTTTGACAGGGGGGTCTCGGCATCAAAAAGTTTGAAGACCTCTGCTGAAACGTTCCATTCCGGCATCCTTGATCTTGTGATAAGAACACCCTCCTCAACATCAGACACAATGTTTAGAAGAGTAAAAAATATCTGGGACCAGTCAATAGCTTAGTTCTAGAACAGGGAAAAGGGATTTATTACAAAATCTCAATTAGGCAGTACAAGAAAATGCTAAATATTCTCAATGAAGGTTCAAACATAGAATACTTACTGCATAATTACCAGTTTAGCAGTGTGGCAGCGGGCCGCCACGCCAGCACCCACTGCCACATTGCCAAACCCGCAGTCAGTCCGCCCGCTGAATTAAGAGTTGTAATCCTGGCAAGTGGTCCTGCTTTAACAGTACCACGGCAGTGCCTATATGAGCCTTTGTGACTGTAAAGTTCATGCCATGCAGGAATAGGGGGTGTATAAAGACAAGGCAGCATATTGGGGCCTCAGACTGCTGCGCCACTGCAGTGCGATCAGGGATCCCCAGCGGGCACAGCGGTCCTTTTGCGGTTTGACCGCCAAAGTCGTAATACGGTGGTCAGATCGCAAGTGTAGCGAGGTTGGCAGCCCATCAGACCACCAAACTCGTAAGGACAATAGTCAAGAAATCTGAATTATTCTAACTCCCAAAGAACAGCAAAATCATAAACGAAATGGACAGGGTCCCTAGAAGAACGGGAAAAGTCAAAATATAACTGTCAGATTCACAAGGAAAGCAGACATCATCTCTTGTGGAAAAGGGAAAGTACATGGCAGCATTTTGTAAAGCGCACAGCTACCTCTGATGGACCTGCGCTGGGGGCCGTCAGGAAGATTAAGCAAGCTATTGCCCAGAGTCACATGGTGCTGGGCTAACCTGCCGCCGGATCCGGGGATCGAACAGAGAATCCTGTGGTCCAGAGTCAGGTACCCTGGCCGCTCCACACGTCTTCCAGTAGGAAGGTACACCCCTAAAACCAGGGGTTTTTATACTCATTTTATGAATAAGTAATAAGCAAAGAATGCAAATTCAGCATGGCATGACTAGTGATAACACATATTGAAAAAATCATGCACATAACACTAACCGACTTTTAAGGAAACTCCTTCAGCTTCTGCGCTGTTGCAGTCTGGAGATTCACAACACAATATGAAACATTTTTTACATAATAACCCATTCACAAGTGTATTCTATCAGGCCTACATCAGAAATATGGCAAAAATGTCCACGTGGCTGCAGTATTTAATACACAAAGGCAGTTTCATTCATAATACATGCACTCTGAGGAAAATAACGAGTTTGGTCACATTATTCCGTGCTCTGCAAAAACGATGGAGAGAAGACACACATGGACCTTGATTCGGAGGAGGAATGAGCAGAAGCCAGGTGAACAGAACATCATCCATATTAATAAATGGAGTCTTCATGAAAATGGCACATTATTAAAATAACTATTTAATAACTAGTCACATCACATTAACTTGTTCCATGCAAAGAAGGTAGGGCGAGAAGGCACGCCGAGGGACCTTGATTCGGAGTGGAAATGAGCAGGAGCAAGATGAACAGAACATCAGAACAATATCCACACTAATAAATGGTGTCTTCATGAAAATGCGGCATAACTAATTAACATAAATAAACACTCTTTAAAAAGACATATCTAAATCGTTTCATGTACAAGGTCACTATTTCAGTATTTACGACTGGCAATCATCATAAAAATCATGAGTATTCAAAATAATTTGTCACCCAAAATTGGGCATTAAAAAACTGGAATATTAGCAACCAGAGACAGGCAAGCACATGGCAAGGATATCCAAGCACACAGACATGACACCGAAAATAGACAATTATATATGCACACCATTCCTTGAAACCTGTCACATAAGATTTTAGGTATCCAGAGTTCCTCTTCTCTCGAAGTATTTTTGAATTCAAGATAGAGGTGCACTGCTGAGTCCTCCATCTTGGGTTTAATTTCAAGTTTCAGAACTCATAAAAAACGCTTCTTTGGAATAACCAGAGCGCTGAGAAGTCGTATGTATTCCTTCAATTAGAGTTAACAGCTGGGTAGTTATTCGTTGAAAAATGCCACTTTTAGTGACCTAGGAACTTTTGTCTCAGCAATGAAACCCATCCTGTCAAAAGCGTCAGTCGAAACGTTTGTGAAATTATTATAGACTGCATTACCCACCTTATACCTTCTGATGCGTTCAGCTTACCCCAGTGTGCAGCACGAGAAGATAGTACAGCTTATCAGAGGATCAGGACTAGCTAAAATGAACCCTTTCTTGGATTTATTATATTCAACTGGGAGAAAATACGGCTCATTTTAGTACAACATTTTCACTTTCAGCTCTATCATCTTACTTTTCAATATTAGGAGGTCAAGTTGACATTCCAACAAAAGTGGCTGCTGATTTACACAGTTCAGGGCAAACCTGTAAATGCCTTCCATTTCTAATGCAGTTATCTTATACCTACATTTTGGAAACATTACATTAATAGCAAATTAGTCCATGATTCTAAATATACCTCAAGAAATCCAACTTCACCAAGATTGTTTCTTATTAATAAGCCTTTGTTTATGTAAATAAAAATAATTGGAGTCATGTTGCATCAAAACCACAACAGGTGATGGGAGGGATGCTTGCAATAAATACAACCACTTGCTATGGTATGCAACGTTTACCACGCATTTTTTACCACGCACTACACTTACAACGCAGGCATTACCACGCATATCATTACAACACATTGCGCTGGGGGGCGCTCTAGGATAGGGAATAAGTTTAATTTTATATCCAACACCTTCCCTAGTGTCCACGGGGACTGGAGTTGGAATATAAAATTATACTTACCACTATCCAGCCCCTCAAAGCGCTATGCGTTGTAACGGTATGCGTTGTAAATACCGCGTTGTAATGGTATGCGTGGTAATAGTATGCGTGGTAACGTCATACATCCGACTGTTCCTATTGGAGCAAGGTCAAGAATCAGTTGCATATGGATGGATCCAAACTGAGGTAACATTGTAGGTTAAAGAATAATAGTTTGGGATGCTACCCCGAATGATAGCAAGTGGATGTATGACGTTACCACGCATACTATTACCACGCATACCATTACAACGTGGTATTTACAACGCATACCGTTACAACGCATAGCGCTTTGAGGTGCTGGATAGTGGTAAGTATAATTTTATATTCCAACTCCAGTCCCCGTGGACACTAGGGAAGGTGTTGGATATAAAATTAAACTTATTCCCTATCCTAGAGCGCCCCCCAGCGCAATGCGTTGTAATGGTATGCGTGGTAATGCCTGCGTTGTAAGTGTAGTGCGTGGTAAAAAATGCGTGGTAAACGTTGTATACCGGAACAGTCCAACCTGAATAACCAGCCCAGGTCTTTCCTGAACTAGAGCACAAACAATCCAAGGCAGGTTTCGCCCTTATTGGGGATTATCATTGTAGTTGATTCCATTACTATAGTGAGCATGGGACCCACATCTAGTCATGCCCTTGACCCTAAAGGGAAGTATATTAGAAACACAAAAGGTGAAGGGGGAATGCTTACAAGAAGCTAACTACTGGCAATCGTTCAGAGTAGCATTTCAACCGATCGTTCTTTTGCCCACAAGGCCATCTTAGTGTGGATCCATCCATTTGAAAATCAATCTTAAACCTGCTCCCATAGGAACAGTCCAGTCCAAATAGCCACGCCGGGTCCTCCCTGAACTAGAACACATGCAAACCGACCTGGGTTCCATGCACACTGTGCCACAGGCCTCAAGATACACCCTACTGATGAACCTCATGTAAGGCGAAACTGGTCTGAGGTTGCTAGGGGTTGCTTCTGGATGGGACCTCACCTGCTCGACAGACTACTTCTTCAAGGAGCTGGTCTACTGATCTAGAGTGGCATGGTGAGAGAAAAACAATGGACTAGAATATGGCCTGAGCAATTGCCAGTGGCTGACATTAATTCAAGGATTCCCTCCATCACCGTATTTTTGTTGCTGCAGTCATGTAAATCAGGTCTTTTCATGTGGGACTTTGCTAAAGATTGCCAGGGGTCTGCTAGGGATGAGCTTGGGAGGGTGCTGTGGGGCCCCCTCTTTCTGTTCATTGCCAATTGAAAGAAAAAATGTGTACGGGGCTTTCTGTCACAAACGACAACTCAAATGTGATGTCACCTGTGATGCCCTTTGTGACATGGGGACAAAGCAACGCTGTAGTTTACTATTGGTGTCCATTGGCCTAAAATAATAATTCATTCCGATTGAATAATCAGGTTATCCCTTTGTGCACCTGACTTTCCAATGGAGATGAGAGCAAGCAGTCAAGGTGCCTTTTTAAAATGTACCTTGTCAAGTGTTTCGTTGCTCAGGGCCCATGATAATGGTGCAATGTAAAATGTTGAGTAAATATCTTGTTGCCTGCTAATTTCGGTTTACCCAGAATAAAGTTAATATACTACCTGTTAGGCACATATCTTGTGAGCTGATGATTTCAGTTATTGTTTGTGCTGTAAGACTTGGATATGTCAAGCACAGGATTCTATTTCACATGTACCAGGGGCACCCTCTGAACACACACCATGCCTCTTATGGAGGTTTCAGAGATACGCCTCTTAGACCACACCCCCTTTTGAACCCTAGAGGTGGATTTCTGGAAATATAATGAGGCCACTTCCTGTAGAGGTGTAGAGGTAGATGCTAGGAAATGAGATCTGCTCCTTGTGGCATCCTCACCCAGCATGCAAAGGAATATGCTTCACACAGAGCTCTGGATTGTAAGTCTTTATTCCTCAGCATACAGTCACACACTGCCTACTCATTATGTCATAACTGTTAATAACCATGCCTTAACAACTCTTAGCAAGTTACGTAATTTCCTGTCGAGTCCACCAAGAACTGCAAGGGTCCTAGCACTCATAGTTTCACAACACTACATCTTCCGCTTGTTAAATAAAAAGTTCAAACAATAGTCACATCATATTTCTTCAATAAGGCATTAAGGCCCTCTCACTAGTTGGCCAGATCGAGTGGTATGAGATGGTTGGGATGGACTCTGATTTTGCACCAATGGTATAGGTTCTGATGCTTGATCTAGACTGTCAGGCAGGGTCACCTCATTAATGATTGTAGGAGCTGACGACCATCGTGGAAGCTGCTTAAAGTGTGACGAGGCCTATGTGATGGTCTTTCTGGACACTGCACTTTCACCATATGTCCTTAAAGGATCAAAGCAAACTGTGGGTCGGTTTTCCACTTTCATTTCTGCTTGACCAGGATCTAGTCACCTTCAGCGAAGGCTGTTCCGGAGCGCTTCAACGACGATCAGCATATGTTTTCATCTGGCACTTCTGAGAAGTGTCCATGATGCAAACCTTATATGCATTCACAAGGTCCACTAGGGCAGTTTGGTTACAATGGCTTTCCCAAACACTAAGGTAGCAGGACACTCTGCAGTTGTGGAGTGAGGAGTTGAACGATATGCACAGAGGGCTTGGCACAGGGACTGATTTAACTTGACAACTTCCGTTGATGCTCGTTGAACTACCCATTTGAGTGTACCCATGAATCGTTCCATAACACTGTTTGCTTGGGGTCACACAGGTGTGCTCTTTTGATGCTTGACATTTAGTCTGACCAAAAATTCCTTAAATTCTTTGCTATTGATCAGTGATTGATTGTTGGACCTTTGTCAGATTTGAGAATGGACGGGATTCCCCATGCTGCAAAGATGAGTTGTTATCCTGCCCCTCAGTGAACTTGTCATCATGAATATTTATCCATGACTACCATGAGTTGACATCCGTTTTCTACAGGCCCAAAAAAATCAATGCAATCCCTCCCTCAGATGGGCAGGAAGGTCAGACATTGTCAATGGTTGCTGCGTCACCTTGGGAGAAAAGCAGTTGCAAAGATGACGCTCTTTTAGTTCCCTCTCCACTCATTCTTTTAGGTGCAGGAAAAACACTCGGTCTCTTAATGTTTCTTTGGTGGCTACAATGCCACAATGTCCTTCATGGGCTTGTTCAATGACTAGGGGCCCGATGTAGGTAGTGCGTTACCGATCGGTAACGGCCGAAAATACCGATTTTTGGCCCTTACCGATCGGTAAACAGCCATCCAGATGTAGGGAACCAAAAATAGAAATAATCGGACAGTAAACCGAATCGGAATGAGTACCGAATGGGAAAGAATCCGATACGTACATACCGAAAATCGGATATATAACGAATCGGAAAAACACCGATTCGGATGCAAATACCGATTCGGTCCATGTACCGAATCGTTAGTGACACCGATTCGGAAAATCACCGATTCGGTCCAATTACCGAATCGTTAGTGACACCGAATCGGAAAATCACCGATTCGGTCCCATTACCGAATCGTTAGTGACACCGAATCGGAAAATCACCGATTCGGTCCCATTACCGAATCGTTAGTGACACCGAATCGGAAAATCACCGATTCGGTCCCATTACCGAATCGTTAGTGACACCGAATCGGAAAATCACCGATTCGGTCCATGTACCGAATCGGTACAAATACCGATTCGGACATGAGCCGAATCGGAAAACATGCCGATTCGTATGAATCTCCGATCGGGAAATTCCCCGATTCCGACAGTTGGGGAGATGTAGGGAGGCACAGAAACACCGAAATCGGCTCAAAATCGGTAGAATTCACTCGGTATTTACCATGGATTGCAATCAGGTGGTAACCAACTCCAACCCATATAAACAGTCCCAAAATGCATTGCAACTTGCAGGATGGCAGCTTTCTATGTCATTGCGAGGCGGCTACGGCTACAGCAGGAAGGACAGAGGGAATGGCTAAGAAATGAACAGGTCTACAGACAGAGGATAACCCTGTTCATGCTCACTGAGGCTGAGATCCTACAGAGATACAGGCTGGACTCTGACACCATACTTGAGCTCATCAGGGACCTTAAGCCATACTTGGACCACCACACCCCAAGGGCACACGCCATCCCTGCGCACGTCCAGGTGCTATGCAGCCTACACCTGGTAGCGTCTGGCAGCTATCAAAGTGGAGTAGCAGCAGCAGGAGGGGTGAGCCAGAGCAGCCTGTCAAGGTTCTTCCACATATTCCTTGACGCCATGATAGACAGGATGGACCAATACATCTCTTTCCCTGCAACCCACGCAGAACTGCTACAAACTAAAGCTGACTTCTACCAGATGGCACAATTTCCCCAAATCATCGGTTGCATAGATGGCACACACATTCCGATTTGCCCACCAGCGGACACCGAATACATATACCGCAATCGGAAATCTACACACACCATCAACGTGCAGGTGATCTGCAATGCCAAGTGCACCATCACAGACCTGGTAGCAAAATTTCCAGGGAGTACCCATGACTCCTATATATTCCAACAGAGCGGCATATATGCACGGCTGATGGCTGGCGAATTTGGAGAAGGATACCTCCTAGGTGAGACACATCATCAGACCCCCATAACACATAGTAGGTAGGTGGAATACATGTATGCATGTGTCTAATGTGACCCCTTTCTCTTCCAGGCGACAGTGCATATGCCCTCCGCTCATTCATACTCACCCCCTACCTCAACCCCTCCACACCCAGCCAAAGGAGGTATAACCGGGCCCACATACGCACAAGGAATGTTGTTGAACGGACCTTTGGCATCTGGAAAAGTAGATTCAGATGCCTGCACAAGAGTGGAGGTGCAAGGCAGTATACCCCCATCACCTGCTGCAAGATCATAGCTGTATGTGCAATGTTACACAACCTTGCGGTCAAGAAGGGCACTGAGGTGGAGTTGTCTGACTACGAGGACTATGACGACGACGAAGCTGTGCCACTGACACAGCCAGCTGGGGTGTGTACGCCAAGTGATGGCAGATACAGACGTGAGGAGATCACTGAGAACTATTTCTGACTGAGTACAGATGCAAAGACAGCTAAATGTTGCTTGGAATTTTTTTTTTTTAATTGTGATGCACCACAGTTACAGCACTGATGTGCATCAAAAAATGGAGATTGTAAAATCAAATAAAGTCCAGGGTTCTGGTTTGCTCATCCCCCCTTGCCAGGCTATTTTTTGGCCCGCTTGCCAGACCCACTGGGGTGTCCCTGGGCCCCCTCCGAATGCCCAGCAGCATCAGCGGATCGCCTGGTGCTCCTCCTTGGCTCTGATGCAGCGCTGGCCGGGCTGCTGCGGCTGCTGCTGTCTCCAGCATCACCCAGGTCCAGGGCAGGATTGGAGGCGGCGTTTGATATTAACATGGCCTCCATGGCCGTGGTGATCCTGGCCATCCCCCTAGTCAGCTCAGCCGGTTGCTGACTGAGCACAGATTCTTGATTGGAGCTGCGATGGCACAGTTGTGCGGTCGCCGCTGCAAGGCGGGCCATGGCCCGGTTCAGCACCCGGGCATCCCTCCTGCGCGCAACCTCATGCTCCTCCTGTCTGGCAGATGAGTGGGTGATGGCAGTGGTCAGCCTGCCTAACCCTGCTGCCACCTCCTTGTTGCTGTCCACAACAGCCTGGAAACCCTTCACCAACTCCCCCATCTGCATGTTGTGCTGCAGGAGCTGGCGTTGGCAGGCCATGGTGGATCTGGCCTGTTGGCGCTGGATTTTAACCATCTGTCCCTCCAGGCCCAGGAACACACTGCCCTCCCGTGCTGGTGCAGCAGTGGTGGTGGTGGCACGGCGTCGGGCACTGCTGCTTCCGGCCTGCTGAGTGGGCTGGGGTGCCACTGGTGGGGGTGTGGTGCTGGCCGGTCCCTGAGCCCCTGCTCCCAGGACTGGTTGGACAGGTGGCAAGGCCACGGTTGTGGCAGGAGCTGGTGTAGGCGGAATGGTCTGCCTTGTAGGGGAGTTTTCTGGTGAGAATTGCAAGGGGGGTGTGCTGGCCAGTACTGGGGAGTGCACTGCTTGGAAGTCAATGACCAGGACTCCCTCCATTCCTAGCCCTGGGGTGTCTCCTTCCTCATCCTCCTCCTCCTCCTGGCCAGCCTGGCTGGTGCTCGGCCCTGCGACTGCAGTGTTGGACGTTGCTGCTCCCTCTGCTGTCACAGTTGTTCCGCCTGATGGGGCCCCTAGGTACAAAGAAGCATTTGTAAACTGAGTGCCGATGTATTACAGTCAGTACAATTATGGCATTCCACATGTCCTTGCATCTCCTTACACCGTGTCACCCTGTTTCCTGTCTTGTGATTCTGCACTGACATATTTGGCTAACTTCTGCTGACTACATGTACCATGATGCTTGTCTCTTGTATGTTGGTGACAGTACAGTGCTGGTGTTTGTCTATGCATTGTGTCTAATGGGGAGGTGTCTGGTAGGGTGTGTCATGATGCGCATGCTTCTTACCTGTAGCTGTGGCTCTCGCAGAGCTGTCCAGGGTCCCGATTCCTACGATACTCTCCCTCTCGATGGTGCTGGAGACAATTTCCTCCAGATCGGTGAGGGGTGGCGCCGGGTTCTGGCCTCCTCCAGTGTGTCCAGCCTGCCTTTGAATGTCAGCCAGCTTCCTCTTCGTGAGGCTGCGGATGTCGTAAAACCTTTTTTTCAGTTCCTCTATGGACCTGGGGGTGACACCCGCAGCATTCACCTTCTGGGCGATGTCGGCCCAGATTCTCCTCTTGGTGCTGTCTGGCACGTTGAGGGACAGCTTGCCAAACAGCTGGCGGTGCACCCTCACCACCTCCTCAACCAGCACCTGAAGTTCGGTGGTGGTGAACTTGGGCTTCCTCTTCTGGGAGGACTTCTGGCTTCCAGACTGATCTGCCATTTTCTCATGTTCAGTTTGCAACCTCCTTCTCCAACTGCTGCTAACTGTGTGTGTTGGGCTCAGGCAGGCTTTCCAGAAACTTCTTAATTAGCTGCACCTGCCAGGGTTGCCACTCCCTGTTTGGGTGGGGGAGGGGGAGCCACCTCATTGGCTGAATCGCCTATTGCCGATTCGGCTTTTACCGAATCGGTATTATCCGAATCGGTAAAATCCGATTCGGTATTATCCGAATCGGTAAAATCCGATTCGGTATTATCCGATTCGGTAAAAGCCGAATCGGTTCATTCAATGCATTCCTATGGGCTTTTTCGCCATGGGTCTGTTTTCATGGCTACGAATCTATGATTGACGAATCGGATTTTACCGAATCGGCTATTACCGAATCGGTATTCGCCGAATCGGGAATATCCGATTCGGTGGTAGCCGATTCGGTGATTTCCGAGTCGTTGTTGGCCGAATCGGTACTTTCCGATTCGGACAGAGCAGAATCGGAACGTACCGAATCTCATTACCGATGCCGACCGAATCGGTATTCATTCGTTTTTTTTTTCCTACATCTCGTTTTCCGATTTCAGAATACCGATTCGGCCCGCCTCGGTATTTTAAAATCGGAAAATCGCGTTTACCTACATCGGGCCCTAACTGTCTTAGGCTTTCAGGTATGACTATTTGTGAACATATCAATACAACACCTTCCTTGGTAATGGACAATTCATCCTGTTCATTTTTGAATTTTTGAAATTCAACTTGAGTTGAAATTATGTATTTGATGATAATCATGTTCTTATCAGCATTAGTAGCAGCAATGATCTGCTCAATGGACAGGGATGATGGCGTGCTGGACTGCTTCAGCTGTTTTTGATGTTGAACTGTGCCACTGCAACTGCACTCATGAAAAGTAGGGTTCTGATCTTTACCTGGCCTGTACACAATTGCTTGCATTCGCAATGTGAGGGGGCATCTTTGCTTTTTGGTTATCAAAAATAGTGAGCCGTGCTTGGTGGTCTGTTATGATAGTAAAGCAGGGGTCTCCAAACCGGTCCTGCAGGGCCGGATCCATGCCAGATTTTTAAAATAACCACCTGTATCTCAATGGGGATATCCCAAAAATCTGGCATGGATCCGGCCCTCCAGGACCGGTTTGGAGACCCCTGTAGTAAAGCATTGTCCGTATAGAAACACATGAAAATGTTTGCAGGCCCACACTATAGCCAGATTCTCCTTCTTCGACTGAGAATAGGCATGCTCTGTGTCAGCCTAAATGTGTCTCTGAGCATTTGGATTATCATTATGTTGAGCAAGGATTGCTCCCAGCTCCACAAGGCTCACATTGACTGTGATTTTGTATGTAATTTGGGGTCAAAATAGGCCATCTCAGTTGTATTTTTAATTGCATGATTTATTCTTTTGAAGCTTTAATCACATCCAGCAGACCACTGTAAAGGGACATCTTATTTTGTAAAGTCTATCAATGGGAGAAATGTACCTTGATCAATAACTGGCCATGCCTAAGTAAGATCGCAGCATGGTGACATATTGTGGGTAACAGGCAGTGCTTGCACTTTTTCTGGGTCAGGAGTCATTCCCCCATCAGAGAAAATGTGCCCAAAGAATTTGAGTTTGGTCTTGTGAAACTCACACTTTGCTGCATTTAGAGTGAGACCTGCATCAGCATCTAACTGTCACACTTAGAGCATTGTCATACTCTTTTTTTGTAGCCCTAAATACCAACAAGTCATCACTCTAATTAAAAGCATGCATGACAGGTTGAATATCCTCATTGGGGTGAGGAGCTTCGCGGGCGACCAAGATGGCCGCGTAAGCTCGGAGCTCCGCGGACCCTCTGACCCTCCGCAAATATCCTGCTGAGAATCCTGCTCCACGTTAGTGGACTCCGAGTGGTGGCAGGTCGCGGACGCAGGAACTGCTTTCCGCTTTCAAATCCGTTGCTCCTAGGCTAAGTTACGTCGAGCTGAACTTCGTGCCAGTGATGCGGCATTGTCTCATGGGTGGCTGCTGTTCGTACCGACGCTCCGCATGATTGGAATGCGAAGTGGACATTTTTGGTCCCTGCTGGCGAAGTGCATGTACCTGCGAAGTCGCCTGTTATCGGCCTGATTTGTTTGCTGGCTTTGCCTCTGCTCTACACATCTGCTTCCTTGTCCGGGCAGCGTAGCCCTTTGTTCTCCTTGGGTCCATCATGGCCGGCAGAGGGGACCCCGACAAGACATCGAACAGAGGCGGTCGAAGGACGACTCAGACGCAGTTGAACAAAATTGACCGGTATGCCCAGCAGCGGACCTCGCCCACTGTGGTGGCCTCTTCTAAAGACTCACAACGTGCGGGCTCGCCTGATGGTTCTGAGCCCACTTTGAGTGATATTATGGGGGCCATCGCGGGCATTCGGACTGAAATGCAGAAGCAACACGAGGTCCTGACTCATAAGGTGGACACTCTGGCCGTGGATCTCAACCTGATCAGGGCCGACTTGGGAAAGACCAACGATCGAGTGAAATCCCTTGAAATCAAGACCTCCAGTTTGACTACCGATGTTTCGGACCTGCAAGCTGAGGTCCGGACCCTAAGATCGGTCAACGACCAATTCTCCAGAAGGCTGGAGGATTTTGAAGGGCGTGCAAGGCGGCAGAATGTTCGCATTATTGGTATACCGGAGGGAGCGGAGGAGGCGGCAGCGGACCTTTTTGTGGAAGACTTGGTACACACGCATCTCGCACCATCTGGCCTGAGTCACTTCTTTTCTGTGGAACGGGCCCATCGGATACCTGGCGGCCCCCCGAAGTCGGGTGTTGCACCTAGACCCATCATTGCCCTGCTCTTCAACTTTAGAAACCGGGATGTGATCCTTCAAGCCTCCAGGAGACATGGGCCGCTCAAATTTCAGAACTCTGAGGTGCACTTCTACCCGGACTTCACCAGGGCCGTTCAGAGACAACGTCAGAGCTTTGCAGGGGTGAAACGGCGCCTAAGAGACATGGGTTTTAAGTACTCTATGCTATTCCCTGCTAAACTGCGGATTGAGTACGAGAGCCGAGCCCTGTTCTTCGTTGTGCCAGAGAATGCGAGCGATTGGTTAGACACTTTGCCGCAACGCCGGGAAGAACACGACGAACACTCCGCTGGCGCAACTGGTGGCCCTGATCTCTAGGACTAGGTTCTGCTGTACCGATTATGGCGGTTGGTGTCCCTGATGTCTGTGACTGTTGATACCAATGCTTTTCCGATTTTGATGTTTCTTCTGTTTTTCACATAGAGGGTGGCGGAAGGGGATTGCAGAGATTCCTTACTCCTCTAGGGCCTTTTTGTAGATTAGTTTATGGGGCGACAGGCACACTGCTGGTTGGGGGGGCTTTTTAGTCTGCTGCAGGGGTGCAGGGTGGGGGGTGGTGGTGGGAAGTTTGTTTGTTTATTCTTTCTTTTCTCTTTCTATCTCTTAGGCTATGGGTTGTATATACTGATCAGTATCACTTGTTGTTGAGGCTTGCTGGGAGGGGCCAGGGTCACGATGATGGGGGGTAGGAAACTACGAGTTCTCAGTTGGAATGTTAACGGGTTGGGTGACCGTATTAAGAGAGGAGTTGTGATTCAATTGATTAAACGTCATATGCCAGATGTCGTTCTCCTGCAGGAGACGCATCTGGTGGGAAATACGTGTAAAGCACTTAATCGTAAAGGGTACAAAATGGTGGCTCATTCGGGGTTCTCCTCGGGATCTCGGGGGGCGGGTGTTCTTGTTCGTGCGTCCCTTCCGCTTGAGGTTGACACCACTGTGATCGATGAGAGGGGGCGGTACGCCGCTGTGGCGGGTCGATGGGAAGGGCGTGCCCTGACATTACTTTCAGTTTACGTTCCCCCGGGCCTACAGTCTAGCACTTTCCAGGACCTTGGTGGCGCCATTTTGAATTTGCCTGCTGGATTGCTGACAGTGGGGGGTGATTTCAATTTGGTTTGCTCGGGCTCCTTGGACCGCCATCCGCCTAGAGACCTCCGTGGCTCCCAATTGTGGCTGCCATCTTTTCTCGAGACGTTGGGGCTGGTAAATAGTTGGCGACTTTTGCATCCCACGCAATGTCAATACTCCTTCCACTCTGGTGCCCATGGTAGCCTTTCTAGGATCGACTACGTTCTTACATTCTTACATCAACTACGTGCTCACGCGCTTGCTGTCTCTGAGGCTCGTTTTCTGGCACGGGGTGTTTCTGATCATTCCCCGCTGTGGGACTCTCTTGACTTTGACATTGTTATGTCGGAACGACCGGCTGTTGTTAACCCGTGGTATTTCCGTAATCCCAAGACTCGTAACCTCCTAGCCAAGGCCATCGATCTCTATTTTACTGTAAACGAGGGATCGGTTGCGTCGGCCGCAACTTTATGGGAGGCGTTTAAGACAGTTTTGAGGGGCGAGGCTTTTGCTCTTATAGCGGAAGCCCGTAGAGTTAGAGATGCTGATTTAGTACGCATTGAGGAGGAGATCATGGAGCTTGACTCCCAGCTGGAGACTGAGCCCGATCCCGCTCTCCTACACAACCTCTCCCTCAAACAGTCGGAGTACCGTGACCTTGCAACAAACGCTGCCCTTGCCTTAGCTAAAGAACAGCAGGGTCGGATATACGACGTCGGCGACAAGACCGGGAAGTTGCTGGCCTGGCTGGACAGGCGGGAGATGGCTAGCCGTGTTGTACCCAAGATATTGGGGGAGGACGGAGTTGTCGTCACTGATCCAAGTGCCATTGCCGAGTCCTTCGCCGACTACTTTCGAGGCGTCTACATCTCTGTCTTGGACCGGTCTGAGACCGATTCAACAGTGTTTCTTTCGGCTGTCGATCTCCCGTGCCTGTCGGACGAGGAGCGCGGCGACCTAGACAGGGACGTCTCGGTGGATGAGGTCGCACTTGCGATCCGCTCACTGCGATCGGGCAAGGCACCTGGTCCCAATGGTATCCCAGTTGAGTTATATAAGATCAGGCCGGATGTGGTTTCCCCACACCTGCGTAACATGTTCCTGGAAGCGCGGGAGAATGGCCTACTTCCCCTTGCCAGAGGTTGGCCACTATTGTGGTCATCCATAATGAAGGGAAGCCGAGAGATTTGTGTCGGTCATACCGTCCCATTTCTCTTCTGAATGCTGAGCCTAAGATTCTCGCCAAGATACTCGCTAATCGCCTGGTTGGTGTTATCGGCGACTTAGTGCATCCGGACCAATCGGGCTTTATTCCACACCGCAACACTGCCCTTAACTTGCGTAGACTCCACGGCGCCCTGGCCAGGGCCCACACCCTTGAGGAGCCGGCTGTCCTTGCGTCCTTGGACGCCACGATGGCTTTTGACTCTCTCGAATGGAGTTACCTTTGGGCGGTGTTGGCGAAGCTCGGTTTTGGCCCGGTGTTTGTGGGATGGGTGAAGCTTTTGTACGCTGACCCACTGGCTAACGTTGCCGTCAATGGCCGTACCTCGGTGACCTTTGCCCTTCACAGGGGCACCAGGCAGGGTTGCCCCTTGTCGCCTCTTTTGTTTGCGCTCGCTCTTGAGCCACTCGCGGCCTTGTTACGGACACACCCGGACCTACATGATATCAGCTGGGCCCCTGGCTTGGAGGACAGAGTCTCCCTTTATGCAGACGACATTCTGCTTTACCTCACTTCCCCCTGCAAGTCACTTATTGTGGCATGTGATGTACTTAGACTCTTTGGCCAATACTCCGGCCTCGTTATTAACTGGGCCAAGTCTTCCCTCTATGTACTGAAAGGGGACACACCGCGCCTCCCTAGAGGCTGCGGCATCCAGGTAGCCAGCCAGGGCTTTAAATACTTAGGGATTTATATTTCTGGTAATGCGAAGGCGCGCTATGAGCACAACCTGCTTCCCCCTCTTCTCCGCCTCCGGCGAGACGTGGAGGGTTGGCGCAAACTTCCGCTTTCTTTACTCGGGCGCGCGGCATTATTTAAGATGATGTCTTTGCCCAGGTTCTGGTACGCCCTGCAGAACACCCAAGATCCGGTTCCCGCCCGATACTTCCGGGAGATCGAAGGCCTTCAACGTGCCTTGCTTTGGGATGGCCGGCCCCGCATCGCTACCACGAAGCTTACGCTTCCGTGGTACGACGGGGGTATAGCGTTACCAGACGTGCGTAGATACTACTGGGCCTCCCAATTGGCGGCCATCAATCATGGTTTCTATGGTCCGGAAGATAACCCTGGATACGCGATGGATAAGTGGCTCTTGAGTGGCGGCAATTATTACAGGGCGCTCTATTCGAGGTCTCTGGACAGGCGGATGTCGGGCCCAACGAGAACGGCGGTCCATATTTGGAGGGCGATCACCAAGGCTCAGGGCTGGCAAGGCAGGCTGACTAGATTCACCCCATTGTACGATTCAGACATTTTGGGCAAGTTGTGGCACACCAAAGGGTTTGATAAGTGGGACCTTATAGATATTTCCAGGGTGGATGATATGCTATCGAGAGGTGAGATCAAGACCTTCTCCCAGCTGCAGGCTGAATATCAACTGGGTACCTCAGAGTCTTTCCGGTATGCCCAGTTGCGACACGCATTGTTTTCTGCTAAACCAGATGAGGGGGCGATTCCAGAAAGCTCTCCGTTGGAAGACAGGGTGCTGGATGGCCATATGCCTGACAGTGCCATTTCACTGTCTTACAAGAAACGTATTAATGTTCGCACTGACCTCCTCCTGGGTGTTCGGGATCAGTGGGTGCGTGATGGATTGGAAATCGACGATGAGGATTGGCAGAGTGCAGTTTCTTCCCCTAAGGAGGTCGCCATCTCTTATCGTCTCAGGCTGGTGCAGCTCAAGATCCTGCATAGGGTGTACGTGACTGGCCCCCGGCTTGTGCATATGGGCTACTCGGTCGATGGGCTTTGCCGCCGCGGCTGCGGTGCCCTTGCCACATTTATGCACATTCTCTGGGAATGCCCCGCCATAGCCTCCTACTGGAGACGAGTGCACCTGATTATGGATGAAGTGACTGGGGTGGTAGCGAATGCGGAAGCCAGAAGGTGCCTCCTCAACATTTGGGGACCGGCGGATCACAATGTGGCTCAGACGCAGTGGGTGACCCTTGGCAACATGGTGGCTAAACGCGATATAGCTCATTAGTGGGGGGCTTCGGTAGCTCCCATGGTGGTGCAATGGAAAGCCAACATGGATTGGTGTATGTTCAGAGAAAAGATGGTCTATGTTGCCAGGGGTAAGCCCAAAAAGTGGTTAAAGGTGTGGGGGGCCTGGAATGCCTATAGGGGAGACATTTGTGTACCCCCGGAACCTGTCTCATTAGAGGAACATTTGTCGCCATAGCCTGTGACACCAACTGTGACACGTTATAAAATTTTATCCTGTTTTCTCTTCCCCCCCCTTGTCCTGATCTACTCTCCTGTTTCTGTGCTTGTGTTCCCACTGCTCCCCCCCCTACCCCACTGCCAACGCTTCACTGTTTTTTTTACCCCATTGCCACTCTTTCTGCGCCTTTCTGGCGCCCTTTTCTTCTTCTCTTTCTATGTTCCTTTATGAAACAAAAACAATAAAAACAACCTTCATTGTACTGTGACATTGATTCTTGCACTATCGCTCTCCTGTTTATATATGCTGCCTTGCCTCCGGGATGTCAGGCTGAATAGCTGTGTGCACTTTTTCAAATAAAGGTTTTAAAAACTTAAAAAAAAAAAAAGAATATCCTCATTGATGTAAAGTCACACTTTAATTGTCTTGAGCCTGCCTAGGCAATTAATAAGGACAGAAACTGACTCACAACTTCAGATTAAGTCTGGAGGTTGCAATTGAGAGATATCAGTCCCATGTCATCAGTGGTGGCAAAGAGTAGGCATGCACTGGCACTTCACTCCTTGAAGAACATGAATTGGCACTTGCACTGATACTGGTTTGAGCCTCATTTTTGCTGTGAATGTTCCTTGACTGTGCAATGGGTTTGATGTAGGCCACGTGTATAATTATATCTCCCTCAAATCTCTGCAACAGTAGGTAAATCATTGGACTCAGGAGGGATAACATTTACAATTCCCACTCCAGTTTGTGCAACATTAGGGAAGGTGTGGGACTCAGGAGGGGTACAGATTACTATTTCCACTCCAGTAACTGCAACACTAGGGAAAGTCTTGGATTGTGGAGGGTTAAAATGTACTATTCCCATTCCAGTTAGTGCAACAGTGGGAAAACATTGGACTCAGGAGGGGTAAAGTTTACTATTCCCACTCCAGTCTGTGCAACATTAGGGAACCTGTTGGATTGCGGAGGGTTCAAATGTACTATTCCCACTCCAGTCAGTTCAACAGTAGGGAAAGGGTTGGACTCAAGAGGGGTAACAATTTACTATTCCAACTCCAGTCTATGCAACACGAGGAAAAGTGTTGGACTCAGGAGGGGTAAAATGTACTATTCCCACTCCAGTCTGTGCAACGATAGAGAGAGAGAGTAGTTCACTTCAAACAAATAAAATATTTTAACAACTACATTAAATAACTGCAAATATGAATAAATAAATGTATACATTTAAAATATATAAAAATGTAATTAAATAAATGACACTCATTACAATTTATTAAATATTTTACATTAAAACAAATAATAATAATATCATTAATACACCACAATATATTTTCATAATTATAACAACCAACACATATAATGTTATTTAGAAATAAAAAGCATAACACATTTAACACATAATATAATAAATAGCACATAATCTAAACAATAAATAACAGTTTTTAAACAACACACACCTAAAATGTATCTTGAAATTATAATAAGTACACATTTTACATAATTAATTATCAGTTAAACAAATAATAGCAATGACCTAATTATAAAAAAATTATATTTAATTACTTTCCCACCCTTTATCCCTAGGAACCCAAAACGCACACCTAACATATAAACTGTTTTCGATCTTAATTACATAATTTATATAATTATCAATTAATAACAATTAACTAATAATACATTAATTATATGTAATGAACTTCCCACACTTTACAACTAAAAACACAACAAACCACACCTCATATATAACTTAAAGCATTTCATAATTTCACAATTTACATAATTAATTATCAATTAAATAAGTATTAGTAATAAACATTATTTATTAATTTCCTTCACACCCTTTGCCTCTGCTAAAACCATAACAAACACCAAAAATAATAATACAAAATGTCATTAACTGCACAATGTACATAATTAATTTTCAATTAAATAATTTATTATAATTAAAAATTCATTATTAGAAAATTATAGTTCAATTATTCCCCACCCTATACCCCTACACACCCGACAACCCGTAACTTAAAATGTAACATACTTAAAGAAATTATTACACAATAACGTAAGTAATTATCCATTAATTATTTAATATTAATTAATAATTAATTATTATTTATAAATCATTTACTTTCCACCCTGTACCCATATAAATCCCACAAAACGCTTTGGCACTGAAAATACTAATAAACTGTTAAATTCAATTTAAAAACAACTACATTAAACAACATTAACAATATTTATACAAATAATTTATTACATACACAATAAAAATCTATACTAAAATTCATAAAAATAATTGAAAACGCTATTACTGACATCATTATTTGTGTAAATGATATTAGAAACTTAGATATTCTTAATATCAATATTAGCAACATAAATATTTTAACATTGATATTACTTACTAAAAAATCGATATTCTTGTTCACAATAATTTTGCACATGATATTTGTGCATCACAATATTTGAAACTCGATATTTCTGCTCCTCGATATTTTGTCTGAATACCTGCTGTTTGGCCTTGTAGGTGTGGCGAGAATGCTTCTGGAAAATTCTGGGATCCATTTTCTCTTCTTGTTGTGACATTGTTCGTTTCTCTTTTGCTTTGCAAACAGTTATGAAAAGGGTTACGTTTCCACAACCTTTGCACGTTTGTCCTATGGACTGACATTTGAGGAAATGAAAAACCACATTGGAAACACAACTTTTTCTTCTTTTTGGTTGTTGACTTGCATGCATCTACCTTGTACTTGTGCTTGCTTTTCACGATCAAAGCTGATTCATTTTTGCTGTTCCACCTTCCATATCAATGGTTTGATGATCTGCTCTGTTCTCGGCTCTTGCAGCCATTAGTACCTTCTCTAAGCAGAGAATCTCTCTCAATATGCATTGTCTGAAAGGGTCTGACAGACAGACATATGACTTAGAGGCGTATGGCTTCTTTATCATTTAATTCACTAAACTTGCAGTGCTTGATAAGCATATCAAGTCTTTCAACAAACTCATCTATCGTTTCACCAGCTTGCCGTCTCGCTTTTTTGAAAATATACCTTTTAAATTCAACATTCGGGGGGCGTGGCCAAGATGGCGGGGTGAGCGGACGCTTCCTCCCGTAGCTCCTCCGGCCCGGCTCAGCTCGAGCCCCGTTTTCTGCATTTCTCTCCCCCCACTGCTGCTCAGCGGGCGAGAGAAATGTGCCGGAGTTCCTGGTGCACGCATTGATACCACTTTGGCTCTCATCGCCTTGGAGGAAGCACTTCGAAAGTCTGTTCAAAGACTGGAGCACGGAGGAGATCCTAAGGGGCGGAGCGAACTGCGGTGCTGTCCGGGCGCCTCGGCTGGGCCTGGTGCTGAAAGCAGACAACCCGGAGAGGATCGGACCCGCCGCGCTCCGGGGAATAACAGAATCCTCCGGCCGGCGTCTTGGTGGCCGGTGTTTTGGTGGCACAGTCGACTTTGGATTTGTGTTGGCGCTTTGGCCCTCCGCTAGTGACAACGACACACGACGCGGTGCGGATCCCGGCCCGGAGGCGACGGCCGGCGGCCTCACCATGGGGGCCGGCCCATATGGGCCCTTCGGTGAGGCTGTGGGACATTGGCTGTGGACTTTCTTCGATCGCGGTATTCCGGGGGTCGCCAGTGGTCTTGCCAGCCCGGGCCTCTTCCTGGCCCCGCCCTACCGCCATCTTGCCCCTGAAGAGCTGGCGTTGGTGGCCTCCGTCCGTGCCTCTGGCTGGCGGGTGCTTGCTCTCGCCTATACTACTGGTCTGACTCCCCGAGGGGCGCGCTGCGGAGAGACTCCTGCTTTGGCCCCCGGTCGCCGCCCTGGCCGGGTGTCGCGGCTGGCTGTACCGGGGCCGGGCCGCCATTTTGTCGCTTGTGACGCAGCACTCCTGCTATCAGTGCGGTCTCCACATCTGGCGCCCACGGGCGACTGGACACCTCTGAGGCGGCCGGACTTGGGCCCTGGACCGGGATGTCTGGAAGAGGCAGCTCGAGGAAGGGGGACCGCACCCTGCCGGACATGCTTGGCAGAACACAACCGTCGCCGGGATCCTCCCGGGCCTCGGCAGATGTGGCTGGGGGCGAACCACCGGTCACGAGGTCCTTTATGGAGAAATTGTTTAGTTCCCTCAAGGAAGACTTCCAGACATTGAAGAAGGAAGTGGCCAGCGAAGTCCGCGAGGTGCGCAGAGAGGTGGATTGCCTTGGCGAGCGAGTTGAAACTGTGGAGACGGCGGGCCAGCGCCGAGACGAAGAAATAGTCCATCTTCAGCAGGACGTTCTTCGCCTCCGGGAGCAATGTGTCGAGCTCCAGGCCCACTCCGAGGACCTCGAGAACAGGTCCAGACGGAACAACATCCGGGTGCGGGGTGTCCTGCCCGCCGACGAGGGGACCGATTTCGTGGCCTATCTGCAGGACTTGTTCTGTGAGAACTTGGGGGAAGATGCGGACTTCCCGGTCCGCATCGACAGAGCGCATAGAGTGGGCCGACAGCGCCAGTCATCGGCACCCCCCCCGGACATTTTGGCGTTCTTGCCCGACTTTCCTTTGAAGGAACGCATCATGGCGCAGGCCCGAAAGAAGCAGCCTTTAACTTTCAGGGAGCGGCCTGTCGCACTTTATCAAGATCTGTCCGCCATCACGCTACAGAAGCGCAGGTCCTTCAGGATTGCCACTGACTTTCTGCGCGAGCACAAGACGCCCTACTCCTGGGGACACCCTTTCCGTCTGATTTTTAGATGGAACGGGGCGCTACACCAACTGCGCTCCCTTCAAGACATCTGCGGAGTGCTGGGACTCACGGCCACGGAGGAGGACGGGGCTACACCGACAAGGAGGCGCCCAGAGAGACGGAGCAGACGGAGATCGACGAGGAGGCAGTCACCGGCGGCCGCGAGTCGCCCTGATTCTCCCACCATCAGGGCGGATATGGCGGATGCTCTGAGAACAGCAGCCAGAAACTTGCCCGACTCCAATGGTGTGGCCATGACAGCCTGATTTCACTCCGGGGGGAGAGATTCTTAGCCTCTACGATGCTGAGTTGGGACCGGGGGTTGGGAGGGGGAGGTTGGAGGTGAGTGGCTGAACGTCCACATTGCTGGATTCTACGGACTTGCCCGACCGGGCTTGACTGAGACAATGGGGTGTTTCCATTTGCTTTTGTTGGTGTTTCTGGCCAGTTGCCAGGAGTACGTATTGGGAGGGTGTAAGGGTTGTTTTGTTGTTGGGGGGGTCCCGTCCAATGTTGCTCATGCTCTTGCTCGGCCTGTCCTGGCCTTCCCCGCGCGCCCGCCCCATGCGCCCCGCCCACTGATCCCTTGCTTGCTGCATAGCGCTTCTGCTCCCCGGGTGGAATGCCGTCCTTAAAGGTAGTGACCCTTAATGTTAAGGGTCTGAATAACCCTGTGAAACGTAGAGCGATCCTATCCCTGTTGGAGGGGACGCAAGCGGATATATGCCTTCTGCAGGAGACCCATTTGCTGCCCAAAGATTGCCATAGGCTGCGCTCTGCCAAGTTCCCCACTCAGTTCTTCTCCTCAGCTGCGAACAAGACTGCGGGCGTAGCCATTCTTCTAGCTAGCTCCTTTAGAGGCGAGGTTCTGTATAGATATGCTGAACAAAAGGGAAGGCTTCTTGCATATCGCATGCGACTTGGGGGAATAGCTTTTACGGTTGGCTCCGTTTATAGCCCGAATGATCACCAGGATCGCTTCCTGGATTCAGTGTTGGTGGATGTCACTGCCTCGCCTGATCGCCATGTTGTCCTGGGGGGAGATCTTAACATCGTCTTCGACTCAGCTATGGATAGGTCGGCGCAGCGCTCCCCGCAGACGGGGGAGCTTTCCCGCGCGGTAAAGGACCGGATTGTGGAGATGGATTTGCACGACCTCTGGCACGCTATGCACCCCACCGATAGGGATTATTCCTATTTTTCCCATGCGCATCGCACTTACTCGCGGCTGGACTACCTCCTGGTGAGTGGCCCGCTGCGCACTGCCGCCACGGCGGCGGACATCGGAGTACTGTCCCTGTCCGACCATGCGCCAGTTTCTGGTGTTTTCAAATGGCCAGCGGCCTCTCCCTCACGAGGGATGTGGCGGCTTCGTGATACTCTTTTACAGAAGAAGTCTGTTGTGAAGCGCGTAGGGGAGGTCATTCAGGACTATTTGGTTCACAATGGCAACTCCGACACGTCTCAGGCAACGCAGTGAGCTGCCTTGAAGGCGGTCCTCCGTGGGGAATTTATTTCCATCTCCTCAGCCGAGAACAGGGAACGACAGCGTAAGAGGGACGAACTGACTGCGCAGGTCAGGGAGCTTGAGCAGGTTCACCGCCGTACAGGGGCCCCTCGCGTTTGGAGGCAACTGAAGGCGGCGAGGAAGCTCCTGTCGGCACTGGATCTGGATAGGGCGGAGTATGCCGCTTTGTAATGTAATGTAATGTAAAGCACATTTCTATAGCGCTCCTATCACTCCAGGGAGTATCTTGGCGCTTAACCAACCCAGGTGGACGGGTAGGGGGCAAGATGATGAATGCCCTATTACATCACACTATTAGATCAAGGCTCTGCAGGCTACATCAGTTAAAGAGAAGACCCAAGTTTTTAATGCTTTCCTGAAGTGGGTCTCCTGGGATAATGCTCTTAGGGAGGGTGGTAACTGATTCCAGGCCTTGGCGCCCAGAAAGAAGAGGGATCTGCCACCTCTTGTAGTCAGCTTAAAGCGAGGAATGGTAAGCAAGTTCTGGCTCGCAGATCTCAGACAGCGGGTGGGGTGATATTTCTTAAACCCGTTGCAGAGGTATTTAGGTCCTTGCTGTTGGAACGCCCTGAACGTGATGACAAGTATCTTAAATAAGATCCTTTTACTAATAGGCAGCCAATGTAGCGCCTTCAGGGCCGCTGAGGCCGAGGATCTACGTGGCCAGCGTAGTACTAGGCGCGCAGTGGCATGTTGGACCATCTGCAGTCGGTGCAGGACTGACTTGTTAGCTCCAGCATACAGGCCGTTGCAGTAGTCCAACCTGGAGTTAATTAAAGCCACTGCCACCGTTTTTCTGGCTGGCAGCGGGAGGAGATCGAAGAATTTCCTTAGTGCCTTTATAATCTGAAAGCAGGTCCCAGCTATAGTTACTGCTTGATTTTTAAAAGACAGTTGGTCGTCGAACTTGATACCCAAGTTCCGAGCCGATGTGATGGTGTTGGGTGGCGCTTCTGGTTCAGCAGGCCAACACCTCTTTGGGGAGAACAGATTGTGTTTCCCAAATGGCATGATCTCTGTCTTCCCGGCATTACATTTCAAATGGTTGTTGGTCATCCAGTTGAATGTCGCTGTTAGGCATTCCTTTAGATTTTCTTCAGCACCTGGCCTGTCCCTGTCCAGCACCAGGATTAGCTGGGTGTCGTCAGCATAAGAAATTGTACTGATCTTAAAAGATGCGATCAGTTCCATAAGTGGGACCATGTACAGATTAAAAAGTACAGGGCTTAAGCTAGAGCCCTGTGGTACCCCAGAGCTGACGACCTTTGCTTCCGACTGGAAAGGGCCCAGCACAGTGACCTGACGTCTGTTGCTGAGGAAATTCCTAAGCCATACCAGGGCTTGTCCCCCTACCCCTGCGGCAGCCAACCGGTTCACTAAGATATGGTGTGAAACCGTATCGAAGGCTGCCGACAGGTCAAGTAGGATTAGGACGGCCTCTTTTCCCTGGTCCATGGCTGCTCTTAGGGTCTCTGCTGTGAAAAGTAGGGCTGACTCAGTAGAGTGATATGATCGAAACCCTGACTGGTTGGGGTGTAGAATGTTATTCCCCTCCAGGAAGTTCGTTAGTTGAATGTTGGCAAATTTTTCCGCCAGTTTGAACAGCACTGGGAGCAGGGAGATAGGACGCAGATTGGAAAGGGTGGTGGGGTCAGCCTGTACCTTCTTCTGTAGAGGCTTAACCGCTGCCAGCTTCCAATCACTAGGTATATCTCCTGTGGCCAAGGAGGTGTTGATAATCCTGTTGATGATGGGATTGACCACCTCTACTAAGGTGTGGAGCACAGAAGGGGGACATGGGTCGAAGGGGGATCCGGATTTGATGGCCATAATGGCTTTGTGAGTGTCTTCAAGGGGGATAGCTGCAAATTTCTCCAGGCGGGCGTTGGTCCATTTCTCTTCAGTTTGTACAGCTAACAGCTGAGTAGTGGGTATTGGTGGAAAAGTGTTCACGATGTCGGAGATCTTTTTATCGAAATATTCAGATATCGCATGACAGAGATCTTGGGAGGGAGGGATCTCCTGCGAAAGAGCTGAAGGATTCATGAATTTTTGAACTACCCTAAAGATCTCTTTTTGTCCTTGGCCTGCGATGGAAATGGCCTGAAGAAAGTGAGCTTTCTTAGCTGACTTTATTCCTGAGTGGTAGTTCCTCCTAGCCACTCGATACGCGTTGCGGGCGGTGGCATCATAATTCCTACGCCACTTTCGTTCCAGAACTCTGACTGCTCCGAGTTCGAGTTTCAGGGCCAATGTGAACCATGGGGCACTTTTTTTGGTTTTAGTGGCGTTAGGGTTCTTTTTGCCGACTGATCCCAATAGTGCCCCTGCACTGGCTATCCACTTGCCAAAATTTTGATTGTCAGTGGAGGTGTAGCCTGTGAGAATCGGAGTGCTGCAAGCTAATTTCTCTGCCACCTTAGGTCTGGTATGCAGTTCCTTCCAGTTAGGGACATGATTGTCCTTGGGATGTTTATTATTTTTTGTTATCGTTCCTTTTCGATTTGTTGGACGTGTAATATGAAAGGGAATGAAAAAGTGATCAGACCAGATCTGGGGGCTGGGAGTCTTTACTGTCAGTCTGGGGGAGTTAGAGCAGACACAGTCCAAAAGATGTCCTGCTAAGTGTGTGGGTTCGTGGTTCAGGAGGGAGAGACCAAGTACATCAATAGTGTCCAGGAAACATCTCACACCTGGTTCATTGGGAGATTCTAGATGCAGATTTAGATCACCCAGAACAGTAAAGTGGGAGGATCTGAGGGCTAGGTCACTCAGTACATCTCCCACAGATTCCAGAAATTTAGTAGGAGGACCAGGTGGCCGATAAATAAGAGCCCCAGAAAAAGTGAACGTGTCGTGGACGCTCAGGGAGAAGGCAAGTGCTTCTGCTTCTTTAATGTCTGTCAGTTCCTGAGTGGAACATTTCAGGGCTTTATGGTGGATTATGGCCAGACCTCCTCCACGTTGTTCGGGTCTATCTAGACGCTGAATGAGGAAATTTGGTGGGAGGGCTATAGCTAGGTCAGGGTTGCACCATGGTTTTAACCAGGTTTCAGTTATGAGAAGCCAATCTAGGTTGGATTCCACAATCAAGTCTTGAATGTTCTGAGCATTCTTGGAGAGCGATCGTGCATTGATCAGTCCTCCCCGTAGGATAGGAGGGTGTAAGGATGTTCCCCCAAGGGGCTCTGGGGTAAACGTAATTTTACATTGTGTGGAACATGAGCCCACATTACTATCGATGCCCAGGCTGGTGGCGCAAGTCGCCTATTAGTTCCCATTCTGAATAGTTACCAAAATAAAGAGACGGGCGCTGGCAGCCGGAATCAAAGAACAGAGTTTATTTCTCATGAGGAGAGCCTGTCATTTCAGACACGAAACAAGGTGTCATCGGGAGGTGCTCTAACAAGTGAGCTGAGACTCCGTCTTTTATACCTTACAAAACACTTGGCATTCCAATCAGGACATTGTGACACAAAGAAAAGACATCCCTATAATCCTCGTGTCAATCCTACCCCACATATGTTATCAATAGAGACCCTTGAACTGTAGATAAGAGAGGGGGCAATGACGCAGCTGAATGTTCCGCTGATTATTAGGATGTGTGCGCCTGATCGTAGCCCAGGGGGTGGGGAAGCCAGGATCAATAGTGGGTCCTTTGAAGAGGAATGACTTCATACAATAAAGGGCAGTAAACAGTATCTCCCGGCTTAGGCGATGGCCTCGGACATGTGCGGACAGTCCATCGCGGAGGGAGGGTTTACTAACAGAGGGGTTATTCATAAAAGGAAAGGAGATGTTGGTCAGGCGCAGCCGTGACTCCCAAGGACAGGGTCTTGCAGAGGAGGAAGGTTTATGACTTGTCCATGTGAGGGAGAAGGAGGGGGTCAGGGTGCGCGCAGGGACAGAGTCGCACAGAGAGAGAGAGAGGTCTTATGACCCGTACATGAGAGAACGGGGGCAGTCAGATACAGCTGGGGGGTTATGTCAGCTGAGGCGAAGGATGCTTCTTCAAGAGGAAAATGGGGGGGGCATGGGTCAAGCAGGAGGGTTGCCTTTCATAGCAGGGTCGCGCAGAGTGCTGGGTTTCATGGTCTATGCATGTGGGAGAGGGTTTAAGATACGCGCAGGAGGGAAGCCGGGGATTCCAATGGGCAAAAGGCCATGGTGCCTAGAAAGGCTGTCATGTACATATGGGCACGGGCTTTCATTGGCAGAATGATGCGGTCAACATTTCAGGGTATACGTGGTGCCTACAGGGAGAGGAGTGGAAAAGGGAAATGAACGTCGCTTATGTACACCAATTTTTCTATTTTCCACAGTCGCCCCTTTTTACATAACATAGTTCATTTTTGTAGTTGAATGTGGTACATATAAACATGTTGTTGATGAAATAGCATTTGTCAATACTAACATAGGGCATGTAATCATGGACAGTTAATGTGTTTGGCAGAATGCAGCACATAGGAGATTACATTTGTCGAGTTCCTGTTGTTTCAAAGCACTACATAGCATAAATGTTTCTGACTTAAAAATGTGACCAATGAGCATTTTGATCAAGTAGTCGAGGGCGGAATTCAGTTCAATACACAAGATCTCTTCGTCACAGTGTCTTTTAGTAATGAGCCATCACTGGTAGGCTCTAGTCCGTGTCCTTTCGTTGGCGCTGTTGAGCACCGGCGGTGGAGCTATAGGTCCAGCTCGGGTCTATCCTTACGCGTTGCAGGGTGCGGTCAGTCCTCTGCTGTTAGACCACAGTCCTGTTCCCTAAACAATCCGTTTGGCGGCGCCTTATGCTCGGCACCCATATTTCTGTGGCAACACCCTATTCCCAGTTGAATGCAGTTCTTCCTTTTGGCCTTCCTTTTGGCAATAAGTCACGTGGAAAAGAGGGTGTGTGTAGTTCAAATAGTCGATAGGAGAGAGAGTGGAGTTGGGTCAGAGTTCCTGGGACACACAAAAGGGACCAAGGGGGCAAAGGATAACAAGCAGGCAGGCCCATCAATCGGGCCCAAAGAAGGGGGACGGAGACTCCAGGCACACGTGGGTTAGCAGGCGGAGGGCTTCAGGGTAGCCCGTCGTTTCCACGTTTGGGATTGCTGTCTCGTCCCGTATCTAGTTGCTCTGCGGCTCCACCTTTGGTCGAGGTCACACTTGTCTCAAGATCTGCAGCCAGGCTGTGTGTCACGTCCGACCCTTCTCCTTCAGTGATCGTGAATCTTTGAATAGGTACAAAACAAGCTTTTAGAGAACTGGCAGACGAAGACATTTATGCATGTGAATTCCTCCCTTAATTCTACGCGTTTGGGAGATACGCTCATCGGTCACAGTCAGAGGTCTATTACCAAGCAGTGCATATGTCGGCATTCCTACTGAGTTCATGCCAAGTTTATTCATCGTCCCATTTATAATTCAAGTGAGGACAAAATAATATTCCCATCAACTGTGCATTTCATCATGTTCAACATTTTGGAACATTTCCCCTCAAGGCTGGCTAACCTTTTCAAACAGGGCGGGGGCGCTATCATCGAGAGTCAGGTAAAACAAATTTTTCTCGAGGGACGACAGTTACTCATGGTCATCATGTTTATACCTGGGACAGCAGCTGGGGTCTATCAAATGGGGCGGGGATGCTTCGGGCGCTCGCGCTTGGGTGCAAAAAGAAGGGGAGGGAATCTGGGCGTTGGGGGTCAAGCTGGACGTTGGCGTTCGTCTCTGATGAACAGAAAAATAAGGTGCCATTGACATACAGTTCCCCTATAAAGGCCAGATTGGGGGACCTTAGTCGTCTGACCTGTCCTTTCCTTCTCAGCCAATTCGAGTTCATTCATTTTGCAGAAAGGAGAGGTAGTAATATGGCGATATACAATCATTTTAGTTTTCGGTCAATTTCGCTGAACGCCTTCGCGTTCAATAATTATCCAATCAGACTGGTGCCTGCGAGGCACGATTTTACCATAAAAAGGAAGAGGAAATAGGGAGACTCTCATAGAGAGTGAGAGTCGTCCGCAACCTAAACGAGCCATTCGGTACACGTATGACATGTAGAGAGAGAGAGAGAGAGAGAGAGAGAGATAGAGAAAGGGAGAGACGTGTACAAAAATAGGTCATTTAGTGCGTTCACAACACAGAACAGTAGGGGGTCAGGTAACGGAGAGACGCAAACAAAGGGAGAACATAAACCCCTACAGTACACACACACACACACTCAGACGAAGGAAGACAGTACATGTATTACGTACATAAGACATTCACAACAAAAACATAAAACAATAGTTGGCCAACGAGATCTATATATTTTTATATCCTACTTATCTTTTACTATCCTATTTACCTACGTGCTTAGCTCTGTCTACCTTTCCCTCCCTTTTCCCTCTCGCCTGTTATCTTTTCGAGCGTTCTCAATTGCCAATACTTACACTTTGGTTAGTCGATCAGAAATGAACCTGGTCGCGCTATTTACCCATGGTTGGATTTTAAACTATTCTCCAGTTTCTTCCTTTGGTGGGAAGTTCTTCAGGCTGATGCAACGGCAAGTATTGATCGGGAGAACAGTCGGACAGCTTGGCTAGATCTATGAGAGTGTGAGAAGGGGGGCAGTACATTTTGAACATCAGCAACATTTCTAACCTCCCCGATGGGTGCAGTCTTGGTAACCCTTACCCGTGCACTTTTTCTTTTGTCCTTTCCCTACCTAGTCAAACGTCTAGTTACATTCTCTAACGTGTTATTTCGAGCCAATTTTTCGTCATACAGTACCCGTCAAGTCTCTATGTCAGTCCATCCTCCCAGTCGCTATGTTCTGAGGAGATACAGTCATGTCAAGTCTACGTCTTTTTTAAGAACCTATTGTCATAAGGACCATGCTCATATTCCCTTCTTCCCTTTCTCGTCGGTGGTTCGGTCATCGTCCTCCCATACTTCAGCCGAGGTTCCGACGTGACCTGCAGAAGGGAGGAGAAAGAAGGGGGTGGGGGGGCAGCATTCAAGCCACATCAGCATGCAGTAATCCGGAAATGTTTTTACCTACCACATACTCTACCTATCTCCACGTAGTCCATTTCTTTGCCATCTCAGCGTTTAAGCCTAGAGGGACCAGAAATGTCAGATAGATAATCACTGGCGATCTGCGTATCTACATGAGTTACTTGGTCGTAACCCCTTTTGGTTGGGTGCAAGGATGGCGGTCAGGTGGCATTTCTGTGGTGTCGCTTTAAGGCTTCTAAAACACTTTTCCGGCTGCCTGTGACACATAATGTAGCTGCTAAATATCGGGTCCTTTTTAACCTTCAGCCTTCATCATACTTTCTCGTTGCTCACAGTAGTAATACATTCAAAACTCATTAATGCAACCGCTACAACTATGCTTTCGTTTTCAAAAAATACCTTTAATAAAAAGTGCTGGTGTATAAATACAGGCCTACAACCCAGTGGACCGGCCATGGAGCAGATTGGAAATGTACATAAGAAGAACGAAGTTGGTGGCAGTTCATTGCATAAAGTGCGGTAGTGCAATAAAATCGTATAAAACTTTACTACAGAGCAAGCATGATGCATGTCAAGAATTCAGTTTTTCAATTAATTCATTAATTCATTATCCAGATGCTCGTTCACTGTCTAAATTACACCAATTCATTGTTCTCATTCATAATTAGTACCCACCCTAAATCAGTTCATTGTCCAAACACATGATCAATATCGGTATTGCTTTTCTTCTATAAGCACATAATCACTATCCATCTTATCGACTTTCATTGTCCAAAAATGCATACATATCTCAGAGCATCAATATTCGAGCAATCCGGGTGAACAGGGAGTTCGAAAGTTTCGTTTCGTGTATCAGCGCCATTTTGGGCGAGGTCAGGCAGGTTCCGGTATAGTCAGAATGTCTCCAATAACTCATGGTTGGACCAGAACCTTCCGTTGGCAGTTCAAAAAGTTTTTCGCAATGTGGTAACAGTCTAACAATATGGACCATCAGTCAAAGAGTGGGGAGGGTAACAACAATTTTCCTACCGGGTCATTCTGGTGTTCCACCGGAACTGAACAAGTCTGTACTTTGGCTGTGTTTTAGCCATTTCCAAACTGAGGCTGGCGCCGGCAGGAGTGTGTCGATGTCGCGGGTCCCAGTGAGGGGGACGGAGGCACCCATGCAGAGGGGTCGGGGGCCCCCCCGGCTCTCATAGAATCTTCAAGGTTGAGGAGAGACGGTATGGGGTATGTGCCCGCCCCGGGCAAAAGACCGCTTTTCGATGTGGACCCTCTTTAAGTAAGAGCGTTGGGGTGTCGCTGGAAGCCTCCACCTGGAGGGAGGTGGGGGAGGCTCGTTCGCGCCACCTCCCCTTTCCAGCGACCCCTCGCCGATCCTCGGCTCCGCCGTTTCGATATTGGCCGTGCCGGCTATTGAAGATGGGGGGGGGTCGGTGGCTGAGGCAAGACAGCCCCCCCCCTTTTTGACATGTGGCGGGACTACCTCCAACTCTCCAGGAATTTGACATGTGGCGGGACTACCTGTAACTATCCAGGCGTCGGCATGTGGCGGGACTACTTGCACTTGTCCAGGCGTTGACATGTGGCGGGACTACATGTAAGCGCCGCCGTTCTTGTTTTGGCTTCGGCCTTCTTCGTGGGCCGGTCCAGGCGAGAGACAGAGGGGGGGTGGTCGGTGGCTGAGGCAAGACAGCCCCCCCCCCCGTGGCCTGCAGGGCAGCAGAAGAGGAGAGAAGGAGAGGCCATCACTGTTTTCTGGGCCGTCCGCCCCACAGCCTCCCCTTCCGACTGCGGCCAGGCGAGTCCCGCATGCCTCGATGCCTCGCCTACCGGATGGGCGTGCGTAACCGCGGACCTGTGGCACTTCGGGAGTTTCCGGAATGGGGGTAGGTCCCTATTGATTTGTTTCTATTTCATGTGACCGTTATTTGGGCGTGGTGGGCAATGAGGCAGACATGTTTAGGGCAGGAATAGGCAACGGAACCTAGCTACCTCGTGGCTTGTCTTGGTGTCAAGCTTGTCTTCCCTCGCCATTTTTATGTTTCTTATTACGGGTTATTTCTAACGTTTCTTATTTTATTTTTAGCGAAGTTGATAACTCCTCAGTGGCCTACTGATTTCGCTCAACTCCTTTTCTTTTATTTTTATGCCATAACCTATTATAAGCTATAGCGACTAGTCCACACTTTAATGAACAGGTCCTTATTAGATGTGCCCTCCAGTGGAGCTGGATGGTTCGACTCTAATAAGCGGTCCGGGCTAAACAGGCTACCAACCAATGGGGAGAAGATAGGCATGACGGATTACAACGGGGACAAAAGTCTGCATTACCTATCTTATCACGGCGGGCAAAGACTAGGCAGAATATCTCTATTCTCCGTTGTTTGGCGGCGGTGAATACCTCAAACGAACCAATACCGAACAATCAATGTTCGGTCAATCAAACAATCAGTGGGGAGAATAAGTGGGCACAAAAAGTTATCGTTACCTACTCTTTCTCTACCTGCAAAGAGAGACCTTGTTCTTCCCTGTTTGCAGACAAAGAATCTCCAGACAATAATCCACGAACGACAGTTCGGGAAACAGTGGGGGAGGAAGATAGGCACGACGGATTACAATGGGGACAAAAGTCTGCGTTACCTATCCTTCACTGCTTGCAAAGAGAGAGCCTGTTGTTTTCTCCGTTTGCAGACAGTGAATCTCCAGAGGTTTCAACAAAGCGTAATACTAGTATTATCCAAAACAATCATTTCACAATTTGTCGCATTTACGCGACCTTACCCGGACCGGACCGTGTGGGCAGTTCTTCGCCTTCCTCCTTCCAGCGCCCGATCGTTCTCTTACTCCATGATTTTACCGCGGCAATCCTGTGGGATTCCAGTCAGGACAGTAGGTCACTCGAGAGAGGTCCGTTCGGAATTGGTGAAGTTCATTCAATCGGCAGCCGGACGAGGGCCCTCTCAAGGCAGGTATACTCCGATCATTTAGATGTTCACCTCATCGTCTGGATCTCTCTCATTGGACCTTATGTCACTGATGGACCCCGCGTTGGGACGCCAATTGTGGAACATGAGCCCGCATTACTATCGATGCCCAGGCTGGTGGCGCAAGTCGCCTATTAGTTCCCATTCTGAATAGTTACCAAAATAAAGAGACGGGCGCTGGCAGCCGGAATCAAAGAACAGAGTTTATTTCTCATGAGGAGAGCCTGTCATTTCAGACACGAAACAAGGTGTCATCGGGAGGTGCTCTAACAAGTGAGCTGAGACTCCGTCTTTTATACCTTACAAAACACTTGGCATTACAATCAGGACATTGTGACACAAAGAAAAGACATCCCTATAATCCTCGTGTCAATCCTACCCCACATATGTTATCAATAGAGACCCTTGAACTGTAGATAGGAGAGGGGGCAATGACGCAGCTGAATGTTCCGCTGATTATTAGGATGTGTGCGCCTGATCGTAGCCCAGGGGGTGGGGAAGCCAGGATCAATAGTGGGTCCTTTGAAGAGGAATGACTTCATACAATAAAGGGCAGTAAACAGTATCTCCCGGCTTAGGCGATGGCCTCGGACATGTGCGGACAGTCCATCGCGGAGGGAGGGTTTACTAACAGAGGGGTTATTCATGAAAGGAAAGGAGATGTTGGTCAGGCGCAGCCGTGACTCCCAAGGACAGGGTCTTGCAGAGGAGGAAGGTTTATGACTTGTCCATGTGAGGGAGAAGGAGTGGGTCAGGGTGCGCGCAGGGACAGAGTCGCACAGAGAGAGAGAGAGGTCTTATGACCCGTACATGAGAGAACGGGGGCAGTCAGATACAGCTGGGGGGTTATGTCAGCTGAGGCGAAGGATGCTTCTTCAAGAGGAAAATGGGGGGGGCATGGGTCAAGCAGGAGGGTTGCCTTTCATAGCAGGGTCGCGCAGAGTGCTGGGTTTCATGGTCTATGCATGTGAGAGAGGAAGGTCGCGCAGAGTGCTGGGTTTCATGGTCTATGCATGTGGGAGAGGGTTTAAGATACGCGCAGGAGGGAAGCCGGGGATTCCAATGGGCAAAAGGCCATGGTGCCTAGAAAGGCTGTCATGTACATATGGGCACGGGCTTTCATTGGCAGAATGATGCGGTCAACATTTCAGGGTATACGTGGTGCCTACAGGGAGAGGAGTGGAAAAGGGAAATGAACGTCGCTTATGTACACCAATTTTTCTATTTTCCACAATTGACCACAGCAAACTGGTCCATGCCATTTCCCTGGGATTAAAAGGTTGCGACAAAGTGTATGAGGCGCATTGTGGGAGAGCAAGAACTCCCTGGACATACCTGTATGGGGGGTTAGGTGTGTCATCGATTGCACAGGGTATCCCGTCTCCCGCGCCTCCTTAGCGCTGACGGGTGCAGACGGGCTAGACTCTGGCTCGACTCCGGCGCTGATGCGGCGCGTCCGCTGAACGCGTCCGCTGCGCGGAGGCAAGGCCGTATGGTTTTATACCGGCGCCCAAGCCAAAATGGCCTGAAGCATGCCTTTTACTCAGGGGGGGACAGGTGTGGTAAGCTCCTGGCCCATCGGCTCAGGGTTGCACAGCAGCGTAATGTGGTGAAGGAACTGGTAGGAGCGGACGGGGTTACTGTTTCAGGTGACGCGGAGGTGGCGGAATCCTTTCGTAGCTTCTACGAAACATTGTATGCTGCGGAGCCCTCCTCGCCGCAGGACGCCGAGGACTATCTGGAGTCAGTGGCCCTCCCGGTGCTAGAGCCCGCCCAGGCGGACCATCTAGAGAGGGACATCCATGTGGAGGAAGTCATCTCCGCTATAGCGCGACTGAAGCACGGTAAGGCCCCGGGCCCGGATGGCTATACGGCCTTGTTTTATAAGACCTTCTGCTCCACGGTAGCACCAATCCTGGCTCGACTGTTCAACTCCTTCTCCGAGCCTGGCGCTGTCCCACCGGACCTTCTTAACGCGACGGTGACGGTCATCCCGAAACCCGGGAAGGATCGGACCTTGTGTGGTTCGTACAGGCCCATTTCACTCTTAAATGTTGACCTCAAGTTATATACGGGGATCCTAGCGTCCAGGCTTGGCCTGCACCTACCAGGACTGGTGGAGGCGGACCAGGCTGGCTTTGTACCCGGTAGACAGACGGTGGACAACACCAAGAGGGTGACGCACGTACTAGAAAAGGCCTCACGTATCCCGGGGGAGCGGATGTTGCTATTGGTTGATGCGGAGAAGGCCTTTGACAGAGTTCATTGGCCGTACCTTGAGCTGGTTCTCAGGAAACTGGGAATCGGCGAGAAGTTTCGCACCATGGTCTTTAATTGTTATAGTAGACCATCGGCGTCGGTGCGGGTCAATGGGTGTAGCTCCGGTAGCTTGGCCATCGAACGCGGTACGAGACAAGGTTGCCCCCTCTCGCCGCTTTTGTTCGCCCTTTACATGGAGCCGTTCGCCCAGCGGGCCCGCAATAATCCTGACGCTATTGGGGTTAAGATGGGCCAATATGTCCATACTGTTAGCCTTTACGCGGACGATGTCCTGCTGACCCTGGACGACCCCAGGAGGTCACTCCCTGCTTGCGTCCAAGAATTGAACGCTTTGCACGTGTGGCCGGCTTTTAAATGAATATGGCCAAGTCGGCGGCATTGGACGTGTCACTAGCCACGGACACCAGGAGAGACCTTCAGCGTCTTTTCCCCATGCAGTGGTCCTCGTCTACGGTGCCATACCTAGGGATCCTGCTGGCGCCCTCGCTGCCTGAGATGGTGACGGCCAACTACTCTTCCCTAAGCAGGAAGATCAAGGAGGAACTCGGCCGATGGAGCAAAGGCCTGCTTTCGTGGCTGGGCCGTATTGCGGCGGTGAAGATGACGGTGCTGCCCCAGATTCTGTATCTCTTTCGCGCTCTACCTCTCCAGCCCCCTGTGGGTTGGATACAGCAAACGCAGGCTGACATCTCCCGCTTTGTTTGGCAAGGCCGCAGGCCTCGGATGAAGAGAGTCCTCTCCACGCTCGCTCCGGTGGCGGGGGGTCTTGGTATCCCGGACCTCCGGAAGTATTTTCAAGTGGCGCAATTGCGATACTTGGTGGAGTGGAGCAGGTGGGAATCCGACAAACACTGGCTTTTCCAAGACCAGGCGGTGGCGGGCCGTACCCTCCAGGATGTTCCGTTCCTGCGCCGTGAGCATCGCCCGGCTAATCTTTACGCCTCCTTTGTTACGCGGGTGCCCCTGCGGGTGTGGGATGCGGTTTGCGAGGTCCGTGAACTGACTACCTTCCCTTCGCCGTTCACGCCCATAGTGGGTAACCCGGACTTTACCCCAGGCTTGGAGCCAGGAGCCTTTTCCCATTGGGTGAGCGCAGGCTGCAGGGCCCTTTTCCAGATTTACGGGCCGGAGGGCGTGATTCCCTTCCAACAGCTCCGACAGGAATTCGGCCTGACGGAGATGGACAGACTGCGCTATATGCAGGTTCGACATTGGGCTCTCCAACCCCAGGTACGCGACGTCGCATCCCGCCAAATCACGCCATATGAGCGGTGGCTGGTGACCCGGGCCTCGGACGCCAAGCTCATTACTGATTTGTATACATTCCTTCAACCTCCGGCGTTCCACTACCATAACCCGGGGAGGGAGCGCTGGCACAGAGAACTGGGCAGGACACTAAGCCACAAGGAATGGGACAAGATCGCATATCGGGCGAGGCACTCGGCATACCACACTGGGCTTACGGAGACCTTTACTAAGGTGTCTACCTACTGGTATTACACCCCGGAGAGGCTGTATGAAATGCATAAACATACCGACAAAGGGTGTTGGCGGGGTTGCAGACAAGAGGGTACCCTTTCGCACATTCTTTGTGCTTGCCCGGTGCTTACTGCTTATTGGAAGGAGGTCTTGGACGAGGTAGATAAGCACTTTGGAATTGAGCTGCCGCGCTTCCCCGCGTATGTTTTGTTAGGCCTTCCCAATGACCTAATGTACCCGTTGAAGTCTCGCAGGGGTAGGCAGATTGCTATCGCGCTAGGCTCAGCGGTCCAGAATATTCTTATCCACTGGCGCACCGCCACTGTCCCCTCCCTTACTGGTTGGCTACATAGACTCTGGCAGGTATTGGGCATGGAGAAGATGTCGCTAACGGTAGCTGGGAATGTAGATCAGTTCGAGGAGCTATGGCAACCTTTCCTGGCACTACTGTCCACGGAATTCCGGGAACTCACATGCCCGAGGTATCTTCGTCTTCTTAGGCTGACTCCACCGGCGACCCCGGGGGATTAGAACGAATGGGGGGTACGATCTTAGGGGATGGGATGTGGGCTGTTTGGGGCGGGTTATTCTAATACGGGCCATTGGACGGGGAAGTTGGGGTATTGTTTCTTTCCTTCTTTTTCTTTTCTTTTTTAGGGGGGAGGGGCTCGGAGGGACTGGGTTATGCTTTGTTAGATTGCTGTTGGCTACTCGCGCTCAGCTTTGGGTGGGGGGTTGGGGTACATGAGAGGGTTATGTGAATTGCCTTATTGCCTTACATTTGATGTCTTCCCCTTCTGGACCACTGACCTCCCCCTTGACCATTGCTTCCCAAACACGCCTCAATTTATCCTTCACTGCATTGTATGTAACCTTAACCTCCTATTCCCTTCCCCATGTTTCTTTTGTCTTAATAAAAATGCTTTAAACCTAAATTCAACATTCAGCATCAGATTGAATCTGCCTCCCAATGCTACTTTGATCTGACGGTACAATATTGCATCAGCTTGTGATATTTTCTTTATCACTCCTTTCATTCCATCACCAGCAGAATTCTTTATGTACCTCATTCTTTCTCATTATTTACTTCTCCCAGTGGTTCTATGAAATCCTGGAATGTCTCAATCCATGCAGTACACTTGGTGCCAATATTCTGCTTCTTCACTGTGTCGAATGGCTTTGGCGGTTTCCGAAACACAGCTCTTTTCTTCTGCCGTCAAGAGTATATGTTGTTTAAATGATGGCAGCTGTTCTTCTGGTCCGGTACCTTCTGCAAGCACTGACCGTGTGCTTGGACCATCATGCCTGATCAAAAGTCATAAGGTGCCATCTTCTGTCTTGACAGCAAATAACAGTTTCATCTCTCATATTTGTACGCCAGTGTCTTCAACTTTCTGCATTGTACCTGGTTGTGGCATCCTTTAGCGTTTTGCTTTGTTGTGATGTGGTGCAATATCTCTCCTTTTAGCCTTACTAAGGGTTTCCTGGTGGGATTTTCCTTTTTTTTGTTTAAAAAATTTTTATTCACAGTTTTTAACCTTCAATACGCCCCTCCCCCCAAATCCCCGAAGACCAAGGTCTCGATACAAATCCATGTTTAAACCAAAATTTATTACATACATATTTTAAAGAATATGAAGCACAGTGAGCATATAGAAAAACAACACCAAAACCGCAGTTGAATACATAGATATCTGAGCTTATGCTCCCTCTAGCATCTTAAGAAACCCCCGCAGCATAGTTTCTACCCCTAGGAGTGATCTTGTATCCACTGCAATAATGGTCCCCATATCAGCATGCCTCTTTTTCTTTTATTTAGCCCTTTATTTTTGTAATTGGCCACCTCCAGACTACAAGTCGCGAGTAATCTTGCCCTCCATTGCGTGAAGGCCAATGGTTGTGGATCAAGCCATGAGGAGGCTATGCAAAGTCTGAGAACCACCTTAGCCACAAAGATCACCCTTGCATGTGTATGGGCCGCTGGGTTTCCACCATTCCTAGCAATATTTCTTCAGATGATATAGAAATTCTTAGGTGAAATATCCCAGATAAGAGTTGGTTATATCTATCATCAGATTAGATAATGTAGTGCAGGTGGCAAACATATGAATAATATCAGCTTCAAATAGTGAGCAGCGCGGGCATGTAGTTCCCTGTCCGGTTGCCCATTTAGCAATTTTATAGGGAGAAGAATGTTTTGTAAAATTGAGCTTGCAGTTTAATAGACATTAGACATGTTTGTGAAAGCTCCAGCGCATGTACGGGGGTTACTTGCTGCACCGATAAATTAGTCTGCCACCTAGCATAATGTTTATGCAAATCATCAGGGAATGCACTGTTAAGATTCTCATAAATTTCCCCAATTCTAGGAGTGGTTTCTCTGCATAAGTTTTCTATTGCTGCTTTAATTTAAAAATGTTCTCGTCCCCCCATTTTCCTTAACTAATCCTGGAAGATCTCTGGGAGATCGGTATTACAACTAACGGGGGTATAACAAGAATATCGCCTCAGCCCTAGCAATTTGCGGATATTGTTCCAGACTTTAAATATGCTAGAGATAGTCTTAAGTTTTATTTTCTTAAAGTAATTGTCATTGACATGGCGCCATAGGCACCCCTCGCATCTTTCCCCCAATATCATTTCTTGCGGTGTTGGGATTAGGTGGTTACTAGGTTCGTTAGCCATCAAATTCACACAGTACTTGGCCACTGTTGCCCAGTAGTATATCTTAAAGTTTGGCATAGCTAGTACCCCTCTTTCTTTCGGCAGCATAATCCATTTGAGAGCCTGTTGAGGTCTCTTAAACCCCCAAATAAATCTAGAGAACATAGTTTCAATATTTTTAAAGTATTGTGGAGAGAACTCAAGACAAATTGTTCTAAAAAAATATAAAAACCTAGGTAAAAACAGCATTTGAATCACATTGCACCTACCACCGATGGTAAGATGCAGATTGACCAGTCTGATCAGTTCTTTTCTAGTGCGGCCTATCATTGGGTCAAGATTTATCTTCACAATATTATCTACTTTGGAGCTCATACTGACGCCAAGATACACAGTATGATCCACTACCCTATTATCCCTCATCTGTACTTTACCATTGTTGACATCTGGGTTTTCCCTCAGTTCAGTTTATATCCGGAGGTATTACCAAACCGCTGTGCCTCTTCCTCAATAATCTTAATAGCCTCATTAGGATCGGTGGTGACTAGAGCTATATCATCCGCATATGCTAGAATTTTTGTTTCGTGGTTATAAACCCGAATAGGTGGCACAAGAGGATGGCTTTCAAGTTTGCGGATAAAGGAGTCGATATATACCACAAATAAAAGAGGTGAGCAGGGGCACCCTTGTCTAGTTCCCCTTCGTAATAATAAAGTTCTCAGACATAGTCCCATTTATCGCAACTCTAGCACTCGGGTTAACATAGAGTCCTTGGATGTCATTTATAAATCCCGTAGTGATTCTGCGGTTCAACATAGCTGCCCATAGGAACTTCCAGGAGACCCTATCAAACGCCTTTTCCGCGTCCAGTAGAATAAGGGCCATAGGGTCTCCTGTTGTCTCAGCAGAAATCACTCTCTGTACATGATCGGTTGTCGATCTGCCGGGGATAAACCTGTGTTGGCGGGTTGAAACAATGTTATGGATAATCGGTGCTAGTCGCCCAGCCAGGAGTTTAGAATAGATCTTTAAGTCCCCGTTAATCAAAGTTATGGGACGGTAGGAACCCATTTCCAGGGGGTCCTTATTTTTTTTCAAGAAGACAATAATCTTAGCAATGGACCAAGATGGGGGTGGATTCCCGCCCTGGAGTATAGATTTAAATAGCTCCATCATGATTGATTTAAGTTGGTCTGAGAATTTCACAAAAAACTCTGTTGGAATCCGATCCACCCCTGCTGCTTTGCCAGCTGCCAATGAATTCAAGGATAACATTATTTTCTCCCAGCTAAGGGGGAATCCAAACCGTCTTGATCCTCTTGCTCGAAGCAAATGCCCAACCCTTGAGCTAAATATTCCTCGGGGTCCTCTTGATCCCTCTCTGGCTCTTCATACAATTCTTGGTAGAACCTTTGAAAAGCCGCCCTGATTTCTGATGCCTCTGTTCTCAGCCCACCATCTATATCTTTAATAGACTTGACCATATTAGCTGTCATCTCCTCCCTTGTATGCACTGCTAGCTGGTGCCCCACTTGTTTACTGAGCTCATACGATTTTTCTTTGTAAATAGTAGCTTTGGTAATGGCTTTCTCCGTAAAGATCTCTGAGATCCGGTTTCTGGCGAGGGCTACTCGTGCTAATTCATCCGCAACCTGTCCTGTTTGTACGCCTATGATCAGGTCTGCCTCCGCTATATTCAAGTTCTGTTGTAGCATGGCTAGCTGTTGTTTGCCTTTTCTATTAGTCCTGACTCAGAACTGAAGTGTCTCACCTCTAATGCCTGCCTTCATCGCATCCCAGACTACCTCAATAGGTGCGCTACCCACATTTATTGCTAAGAAAGATGGTAACCACTCTCTCATATGACGGCAGTACGCCTCATTTTTTTAAAAAGCTCTTTCAAATGCCCAAGTCCTTAAAGTGGGGGTGCCACTACTACAAGCTATATTTAGTTCTAATGGGTTATGGTCTGATAATACCCTCGGAAGCTTCCTTACGGTGCATATGTCTTTTACTGAATTCGAGATGAGCAAATAATCCAGTCGAGCATGACGTGAGTGTGGGTGAGAGAAGTATGTGTATCCATGATCCCCGGGGTGACCCAATTGCCATCCATCCGTCAGGCCATTTAACTCGCTAAGATCCTTAAATGCCCTGAAAACCTTAGGTTTCCTCCCTTGGTATTTAAACTCGGGGCCCAGCGACCAATCCCCCGGTAAATGAAGGTTGAGGTCCCCACAGACAATTAGGGGTAAAGGCCAATGTACCAACTCATTAGAAACGCTCAGCAGAATATCTGGGTCATCCCCCATATTCCCATATACTGTGCATACAGTCAGTATGTTTTGCCCATTATTGTAGTGGCATTCGGTAATGGCTCATCTTCCAAATTTGTCGGAGATTGATCTTATAAATTGAAGGCCCCCCCTTTCGCAAGGATGGCTACCCCTTTTGTTTGTTCTCCCTGTGTCGAAGCAATTATGAGTTGGTACCTAAATGTTTTTAACAAAAGCTGCTGTCCCCCCTCTATGTCTGTCTTCTATAAGCAGACTATATTGGCCTCCATAGCTTGCAGTCCTACAGTTACCGTTTGCCTCTTTTTTAAGTCATTAAGGCCACAGATATTCATAAAAACAAGTCTAATTCTAGCCATCCTCCTTCTTTTCTCTTGTTCGAGATCATAAATAGCTTCTCGGAGGAAGAAGTTCCCGAAGTGAACCAGCATAGCCCTCGGATATTAAGGTGGTTTGTGAAAACGTTTAGGTAGCGTCAGGGGGAAGCAGTGGGCACTTTGTATTTCCCTGTCCATTTCCCAAGATTGAAGTTTCGGGAAGGCTGATTTAAGGAGGCTGGTCATGAAGCCCCTTGGGTCGTTTCCCTCTGCGCCTTCGGGGATTCCAAGAAAACGCAGGTTGTTTCTTCTGGCTCTATTTTCTTGGTCTTCGACCTTTAACATTAAATCTTTTATGATTCCCTCTTGCTCTTTTTCCTGAGTTTGAAGCTTGGCGACATCAGTCTCCGGATTTTCTGTACGTGCTGCTACTGAAGCCATTCTGTCTGAGATCTCTGAGCAGGTGTTGCCTACTTTTTTGATAGTTCCTTGCAGTTTTTGAATGGCTGCATAGTTCCGCTGACTGTCCATTTTGACATCTTTGTGGAAGTTCTTAATGGAGCTTAGCACTTCACTCGGCGAAGGCTCTGCAAACTTTCCTGAGCCACTTCTATTTCCGTGTTGCTTTTGGCCTCCCCCTTCGGCCTCATCCAGGATGTACTGATTATGTTCTGGTGCTCCTGTTGATTTGGGAGTTGAGCTTTTTCGTGTATGTTTGGTTCGTTCTTTGGCTTGTTCTGTGTTGCTCCCCGGATCTGTAGTTTCTTCGTATGTTAATTTACATTGTCTTTTTTGCCTTGTTCTCTTTTTTTCCAGCTTTTTCCTTGGGGTGGTACCTTGTCCAGATTTACTTAATTTCCTTAAGTCTGTGGAATCAGATTCCTCCAGGTTGCTGCATCTGGTTTTTGGCCTTCACTTGTTTCGCTTGCCCCGCTTGCATCGCTAGAAATAGAAACGCCTGTTTGATATGTATCCGAGTCTGATTCCTCGGAGAGTGCATCGTTTTCCGATTGTAGCATTTTCCCCAGGGAGGAAGTGGGCTTTTCCAAGGCGTTTCTCTGCAGGGTCTTCAACTTCTTTGAGGGCCATAAATGGGTGGGTGGGAGCAGGGCTTCGACTTCACACACGCCAATGTCAAACTGCTTCTCATTAACCTGGGTGCATGTGGTATAATAATGTCACTTACCATAGATGTGGATGCTGGAAAATGGGATCCACTTCTCTGGCTTCTTCTTTCAAAAATGTTTGTCAGGAAACCTGTAATGCCAAATGCCGAAGAGCTGGACGCTGGGAAGCACAGTGATGTCACATCCTGAAGAGTTGAATCCAGATAATTGCAGTGATTTCTCTTCCAGCAGAGGTGAATGTTGGGAAATTAGGTCTTTTTTTCTCTTCTTTTAAAGATGGTTTTCAGGATCAATCAGTCATGCCTCTCTTTGAAGAGATGGATGCTCGCCCCCAGTCGCAACCACTAGCGCAATGATGATCTATTACAGGTGCTGTGTGGTACATCTCTTGGTCTGGTGGTTATAATTTATGCATTGAGCTGGAAATGTATTATTTGGTGACTGAGAGGGGAGACCCGACAATTTCTCATCGCTTATATCTTCTGTGTTGGTTGAAATGTCAATTGCCCAGCTGACGCACTATGGTCTGGGTTTGTTGCTGGCTATGTGACATGTCCGAACTATGGGCCATATGTAGGTGGCCCAATGACGGTTGGTAACGGTGAAATTTGTTAAATTTCACCGTGACTGACCGGTATTTAGGCATTTGAGATGCAGGGAGGATTCGGTATTAAGGAATCGGTAAATATCGATTCCTTAATACCGATTCCTTATGGCCTTGCATTTAAGGAATCGGTAATACAGATTCCTTAAATGCAATGTAGGTAGCACTTAAAACAGTGCACCTCAGCCTTAAGGAATCGCTATTTACCACCAACTCCAATTTGGTGGTAAATAGCGATTAGGTTTCAAAAAATGTTTTTTTGCTTTTTGAAATGTACCATGTGGCACACATCCATGCCCTAAGGGCATGCATTTCAGGGGTGCAACAGGGTGTCCTTTGGACACCCTGGCACCCTTGAAATACCTACCAGTATTACCGATTCGGTAATACCGAATCGGTAATACAGAATGTCTTTACATTCATTCCTATGGGCCTCATAGGAATAAATGGGTAGGTATTCGTTATTACCGAATCTCAATTACCCATTCAGTAATAACGAATATTAAGAATTCTGTATTTTTTGCCGAATTCTTACCTACATCTGAAATACCGATTCCTAAATACCGAATCGGTAAAATTCGGTATTAAGGAATCAATATTTCCCAGTTACCTACATCTAGCCCTATGTTCATCTGAGTTTGGCATTGTTAAGCGTAGGCTTTGCATGTTTATGATGCATTTGTGGGAGATGCAGTTTCATGTATGTCCTATGTCTGTTTGTGCTATTTATTGGCGGCTAGGGTTTTTTAACTCTGTGATAGATGGCTTTTCAGGAAGTCTGGGTTGTTGGCTATATGTTAGGAGTTAAGCATAACCTTTTCTGCTTAATGTTTAAGAGTGAGTGCATCATGATTCGCAGTGCTTTTGTGAGATGATGATGTTCAAATATTGTGATGAGGGGCATGTTTGAAAGTCTTTTATTTAGGCCAAAGTGACATGCTATGCAGGACGAAGGCGCTCATTATGATGGCGGGCCGCCCGCCATCATAACGGTGATGGGACCGACTGCCAGGCTTGGGGCGGTCCAACCAACCTAATTAGGATGCCCCCGCCATACTGGAGGGCGCATCCTGGCCTTTTACCATTGCGGACAGTGCTGCTGACTGCAGCACCATTCGCAATGGTAAAAGAGCATGCACAGCATTTCCCTGCACCATGTGGGGAGGTACATGGGTACTCCCCAGTGCACCCCCCAACACTCAGCACCGCCACCATGTAAGTGGCCCTGCTCCACCCAGCAGGCAATTGTAACGATTGCCACCGGCGGAAAAGCGGCAGACGGACTTTGCATCCGCCGCGATACCCATCCCCATCCTAATTTAGCGGTGGGTAAATCTCATTATGATGGCTGGAGGATCGCTACCCCTGGGCCCCGCAGTGGCGACCTTTCCTTCATTATAATGAGCCCTATGTATTTACATGGTTATGCAAAGAACTGCTAACTTTGGTCATGAGCAATGGTCCATATAAGGCGTGATTTGAGAGAGAACTGCGTTAACAAGGCCATTTGCGTGTCAGTTCATTAACAGGGCCCTTTCCTATTGCCCTAGAGTAAGCCTATTGAAAGCCTATGGCATATTAGAACCACCTGTACAACACTAACCACAAAGCATAAGCACCACCATCAGGACATATAGCAATTTAACATGCAAGTATGGTGTCCGAAGAGAATGCCTATTATCAAGATAGTAGTAGTTTCTATAGGTTCCATGACATTATCCAATGGCACCATGTTGGGGATGAGTTCAAATGTGATTGCCTCAAACTTTGAAGTAACAAGCATTGACGTAGGCATATAAGCCGAGACATGTTAGCCTGCTATTTACAATAAATCTGTCTTATTTGACCCCGTGATAGCCCGTATTTTCCTTTGGGAGTTTTGTGATATATATAAAAATACACTGATAGTCGAGGCCATGGTGGGTGCCCTGTAGTCCACCCAGGGTACCCACTGGCTTGTTGTCGGAGGCCCAGGAGCGGAGCTTCAATGCCCCTGCATCCTCAGCAGGATACGCGCCCCCTGAGAGAGCTGGCATTGCTCCTGCCCGCAAGGAGCAGATTAAAATGCTGCTCCCTCCAGGCAGGAGCAATGTTTACATCTGTTGCCCTGCCCGCTTCACCGCAAAATGGACAATAGTCCACTCCCAGCGGGTGGGAGCATTTTCCATGCTCCCGCCCGCTGGGAGCGAACTTACTGTTTGCTCTAGCTCGGCGGGAGCTGTCAAGTAGCTCCTGCCAAGTGAGAACAAACTGATATGTCCCAAGGTTGGGCACATCAGGACATATGGAGACGACCCCGGGGGGTGACAGTCCCCAGGGCTATTAAAGGTACCAGGAGGGGGCCCTCTCTCTTTAAAGTACACAGCAGTGCACTGGGGAGGTGATGGTCCTTGGGTGGGAAAACGGCCCCGGGAGGGGGGGCACATGGCCCCCCACTCCTTTTAAGAAAATGGCCTAGCCTCCCTCCCCATTCTGTCAAATGGCCTTGACCCAGGGTGGTGGTGGTCCCCGAGGCCAAAAACAGTCCAGGATGGGGAGCCGCTTGGCACCCTTCACCTATGTTTAAAGAAGCCTGGACTGGCAGGTGGTAGTCCCCGGGGCAGTTGCGGCCTGGGGTGGAGGGCACAAGCTCCCCCATCCCCAAACTATATAGTGTGATACACCCACCCAGGGGCATATAGAAAAGAACTGCGAGAGCTGCAGTTGAGGTTTTGTTTTCCAGGTACGCAGATCCTCCTCGAATTTGCAGCAAACATTTTTTTAAATTTCCCCCAGACAGTGTCCCTATAGGGTCAAGGTATTTCTACCCTGTCCCCTTGTTTAATTTGTAATGTTTTTTCTTGGGACTCGGCGGAGTTCGAGTTCCAAGATGGCTGCCAGCACGCCCTGGTTCAAGTGGTGGCAGTCAATCAGATCTCAGCATGAGATCTGTCTGATCTGCAGAGGATGTGCTCCAGATATCTATATTTTTTTTTTCTTTAATAACTCAAAAATTACTGATTGGATTTACCCCAGATAACAAAGAGGTCCCTTTCTGGACCAAGAATGACTTTTCTGCCAACATTGGTGTAATTCCTCCCAGTTTTCAAAATCCCTATGTGAAATGGCATGAGGAAAATATGTTTTAGGCCCCCTCTTTTTCTCAGGCCCCACTTGGTGAATCACCTCGAAACTTGCCATGCGCACTTGGTAAAGGCATTGTAAAGTCTGATTTTCCAAAGAAAAAGTAGTGTTTAGGGTACATGGAGTTCTTTGCTGCCTAGTTTGTTTCAGATTTGTATGGATTTTTCATTTACAATTATCTCTTACCTGCACTTCAGTTGAAGGGTTCAGAAACATCAATATTCAGCAGACTTTTTAACTGAAAGATCGGTCATCAAAGTTTTTTCACTGGAGATCTGTTTCTGAAGGTTTGGTGATCAGTGAAATAATTTTGATGTGTATTCAAATCTGGAAGGCCAACCCCTAACTCTGCGATTTTCCCAATACAACATGAATTGGTATCCTCCCCGTTAGCATTTAAAAAAAAGAACTCCTTACATTAAAAAAATGCTATTCTTATGTCTTCATCATGAACCACTGGAAAAATGAATAAAAGTCATAAGTCTGTCAATAATAACCTCAGTGCTAAGTCTAAAAATCAATAAAGTGCGGGGAGTCTACAGTTGTCATTAGGAGCCCGCTGCAAGTGCTGCTTAATGCCGGTGTTGCCAAATACCGGAGAAGCCTGGTCTTGATTCAAAAGAATGACTCTTACTTCCACCACCCATCACTTTCTGTCTATTTAGCTGGCACCTGAAGGTTCTTTTTCATTTTTGCTTTCTACATTTGCCATTGTTTTTCTATCTTTCTCTTCCTCCTGTTTTTCCTTTCTTTTATGCCTTTCTCTCACTTGGTCTCAGTCAATGTCTGATGAAAAATAAATCGCGATCCTCAAAAATGTGTGCCTGCACCCAACTCCTGTGACCACCAGCACGGATTAAGCATTGCATGTAATTGCTTTAAATCTCTAAACTCAAATACATTTTTTAAATCACATGAAAATTAAGGTGATCTTAGTTTCAGACATTCAGTTCGACCAGGACTAGTGACATCATTGCTCTGCCATCACAGCTGTGTCCAGACCAGAATCAACATCTAGAAGAGAGAACTGCAGAACCCCAGACTCCGGACAATCCAAAGCAGTCCAAGAAAGCTTTGTTAGTGCAGAATAATCGTGATCAGCAGCAACTGCTTCATTACAGATCAAGAAGACCTGAAACTTTACTCAGTTTTAACCTGCATCCTTCTATGAGATTCCAGAGATGAGAACCATACAGCGCCCCAATCCTCTATACTCCTGACTTACAGTGTCCCTTATGATCCCACTACAACCTGCATAGAATTTGATGTGAATTGGACTCTTATAGAGCACACTTTACTACTAGGTTTCTGCATGTGGAGTACCTATACTGGTCATTGCATGTCCACGCCCCTTCATGAATTGAGGCAAAGAGAAAGATTTTCAGAACTTTGTGAAATAAGAGACATGGTGAGATTTGCCTCAAGGGGAGCAGGACCTGATTCCAACATGTGTAATTCAAATAGCTAAAACAAAATGGTCTCTCTGCCGCAAATTTTTTCAGAAAGGAATTTTCAGTAGAAGTATATGCTCCCATTGTAACTGTACCATTGTATAGTGAATCTACTCAGATAAGCACAGTTGGTAAAAATATTGGTGCAGAAGACAAACAAGGTAAAGCAAACTCTTTGTTCCACTGCAAGACTATCGGATTCACTGCCAGCCCCAGAGGCATAAGCTCAATTTTTTCAGTTGACCTGTCTAAAAGCTGTGCTTTGCACCCTTTGAAGCTCGACTATTCTACTGAATGACAGGCAACAGCAGAATCAGTGACAGTACTCCAGTGTAGAGTGCACTTTAGCAGGATTCATCTAAGCAGTCGTAAGGTGTAGGAAGTGATCTCGAGAGACTCAACAGCTCACAGACATGGATGGTGTTAGACCTGGTACCATTGGTGTGGGTCTCCCTTCCATTTTTTGCTTTTGCCTCCTATGTTTTTGCTGTGTGTTGGCTCCGTTTTGCTGATCTAGATGCTTTGGGCACTTTGCCAATGCTGTTCAGTGCCAAAGTGCAAGTGCTCCATTTGTAAATTGATGTTATGGATTAGTGATCCCATGATTGGCTTATTTGATTAACTTGCCAGACCCTACTACAGTGCACTATGTGTTACCAAGGCCTGTAGATCAAATGCTGATGTTGGGCTTGCAGCACTGATTGTGCCACCCACATAAGCAGTCACCCCTAAGGTAGGCCCAAGGTACCCCTGTGAGCAGGGTGCATTGTATTTGAAAGGTAGGACATGCCCTGATGTGTATGGCATGTCCTGACAGTGAATTACTGCCAATTTAGTTTTTCACTAATGCAAGGCTACCTGTTCCCATAGGACAGAATGGGGAGGTTTGTTTATAACATCTTATAAACATAACTGGCCCTGGGAACAAGGTGGAAAAATGAAGTTTAGTATGCCTGAACTCATAATGTTAAAATGCATCTTTTAGTGAGGGTGATTTTTGCATTCTGTGTTTTAAAAGTAGAGGAGCTGCGGCTCCAGCAAGTCGGATGAGTCAAGGCAGGGCTGCTAAGACCTGGGCTGCATTTAGAGTAGGGGGAGGAGATTTCCTTTTCACCTGAATGGGCCTAGTCTACCATCAACAATGCTGTCTCCACCTCCTGCCAGGAATATGCACCAGTAAGGACAGAACTGATTTTGGCTCGGTATAGACACTCTCTACCTTTAGAGAACAAAGGATTTGTGTGTACAAAAAGTGGGGTCAAGATCCCAGACTTTTAGATCACTTCTGGGAAATCAAGAAGGAACTTTTGCCAAGGAGAAGAGCCGGAGAAGCTGAGAAGGAATATTTCCACTGTGATGTTTGTTGTCTGGGGTTGGCCTACAGTGGCTGCTTGCTACCAAGGAAAGGAGAAAGAAAAAGGACTTAGCTGTTTGCTTTGTCACCTGCTTGACGAAAAAGTTCTCCAAGAGTATGAAACTGAACTTGCCTCCTGTTCTGGAGTCTCAGGGACACAAAGACTTCACCCCTTCTGTCTCTCTGCATCTGGAATTGCTATTTCAGCTGCTACAGCAGGGAAATTGCAACTAGGCCTGGGCATAGTTTGTGAAGTTTTGCTAAGCGGAACTCCGCGAAGTTCCACAAAAACTCTGCAAAGCTCCATGAGTGGCACAGTGCAGTGCGAACTGCAGTTTGTGCTGGTATTCCTACCCGAGCGGCAGCTTGCGCTCGCGAACTTACCATTCGCGGTCGCGAACTTGCCATTCTCGATTGTGAGGGGGGAAAAAACTCTGCTGCACATCACGAAGCACAGTTGTCTGCACTCCGTGAGCTCCGCTCGTGACGTCCACGATGCATCGCACCGCAGCCCCGACTTCAGCAACGTTGGTGCTTCATCAACGCAGAGCCAATCCTCGACGTGGGTGACTCCCGAATCCAGCAACATCGTACCGTTTTAAGGAACCAATGCCTCGCCGCCATACGTGATATCACCTCCCTGACACAGTAAGGAACCAACGTCTCACCTCCCCTGTGCTGCAGTGAGGAACGGAGGCATCACCTCCCCTGGGGTTGTAAGGATCCGATGCTGCAGGCGCTAACGAAGCATCACCTCCCCGACGCGGTGCACTGTCTTTGCTTTCATCAATTCCAAGGTACTGTTCTTTGTGGGTCTGCTTGACTCCGCGCCCGACGCCGCGCACCTCACGGTCGGTGCCGTACTTTGGGGGTTTTCATCTGTTGCGACTCTGTTATAAATCCATGTGGAGTTATTTGTTGCTGCAAGCTTCATTTGAGTGAATAACCTATTTTTAAGGATATCTTGATAACTGTATTGTGGATTTTTGTTATTTAGTCTTGTTTTGGTTTAGATAAAGATTACTTATTTTTCTAAACTGGTGTAGTGTTTTCACTGTATTACTCTATGTGTTCACAAATGCTTTGCACACTGCCTCTGAGATAAGGCTATCTGCTCGTGCCAAGCTACCAGAGGGGTGAGCAATGGTTATTTTAGGAGTGTATCCAGCTTACCCTGACTAGAAGCAAGGGCCCCTATTTGGACAAAGATAGCTACCTCTCCCAACCAGAGACCCCCATTTCTAACAGAGGGCTTTCAATAGTTCAGCTTTGATGGCTGGTGTAGGTTCACATCTAAGCTCATGGGCTAGAGCAAGTGTCTCACCGCTCTGTGTTTTTGTCCATTAGTAACAGCTCCATCTTATCTACAATGAGGTTTATTAAGTTATTTGCCATCTCCATTTGGACCTCTAGGAGGTAGTTGTGCAGATTACTTAACGAGCCAAAGTCTTGGCGATGAAGGTGAACATGGGATGAGAATCATCTGCACGAGCATATAAAGGGGGTACATGCGCCCCCTGTCTGACACACAGGTCCTCAGTGTTACAGTTTTGAAAACCCCACACACACTTGCGGCGTCGTGACTCGGGCGGGGGGTCACGCGGGCAGGGGGGGTGCAAATGAGGGAAAGTGTAATTATTTTTTTTAAGTTAACTTACTTTCGCCGGCCCAGACCTGTGAGAGAGCGCAATTTGAATGAAATGTATGAATACGCCATATTTACAAACCAGTTGCGTAAAGTTAGCTAAGGTAACTAGAGATATGAGAATATGTATCCGCATTTACTCACGATTGCTTTGCTAGATATAGAGAGCACATATAGAGTGTGGGCTAATATAGAAATGTGTGGAAATGCTTAGAAATGTTAGATGTGATAATCAGGTTCCACGTTATGTAGCTGCTAAATGAAGAAGGATGTAAAATGTAAAATGAAGAAACGTGCAGACCATATGGCACTGTATAAGAACGAAATGTACCATTGCATCTTTCACGTAACATGGATTCAATATTATTCAATGATTTTGCTTATATGCTAAAGGCTATGTTTTATAGAAGTGTTTTTGTATAACCAGAGGGTTGTGTGTTAGCATATTATTTTAAGTTAAGAAATAAGGGTTCACAGGATGCAGGCTACTGCACGTAATTTAGTAGGCCTGGAGAGATAAAGTGTCTTCTTTGATCTGCACGTGTTAGTTAAAAGTCGAGCCTCGTTAAAATAAATTGCCAATGCTGGTCAAAGTTTTATGGCCTAGCCTGATAAGGGGAGCCTGGAATTTGGGGCCCTGCTTCGGAGTGTCTGTTTGCAGCTGCGAGGGGTGTACCAATCAAAGAGCTTGATGAATAGAGCTCTGTTCGAGGAGATAGGCTCGGGTCCGGAGGAGTCTACTGGAATGTCATGGGGGTACCAGCATGCTGGAGACGGAGCCTGGGAACCAAGGTCAACTTTAACAGACGGCCCAAAGAAGCGAAACTATGGAAAAAAACAGAATCGAGAACACGTGAATTGTGTACGTGGTGGGCGTCTAAGAGGGGCGTTCCACCCATACTGTGATTTTGTATTAGGGACAGCACCCTGGGGAGGAGACAGAGCAGACGGCCTGAGGACCCTAAGAGAGCGGATGGGTAGGCAGAGAGGACATGACTGCTATGCATAGGGTTTCACCTAAGACTAAGAGAAGTGTGTGATCTTCTTTAGAAGTCACCACGGCTGACACCTTTTTAGGTAAAGAACTTGCTAAGTAGGGATGTCATCTAGGCTAGTGTAGGGTCAGTCTAACCTGATTTGTTTCTTTTCTGTAAATGACGCTCAAGATTCATCTTGTGTCTATGATATTCAACTTACTGATTTTTGAATTGGTTTTGGTGGTTTTCTTCTGTCGACTAAGATCTCTCAGAGAGTTCATGTTCATTTTACTGCCTGTGTATCTTTTGAATCTTATATTGAGATGTTTGTACCTGCAACTAATTTTGGCTTTATAATAAATCTTTAAACTTATCCGGAGTAAGTGGTTCTTTAGAGTTGTGTCAGTTTGGGCTGGTTTGACCTATGCAGGGTTTGCCTTTTACTCAATGACAGTCAACAATCGATCCAAAGACTTAAGTGAGATAGGAGTTAGGGTGATCTGATAATTGATCAAAAAATCTCACGTTCCCAGTTGGTAGCAGAGGATGGTTGGCTTCTTGAGGAAGGCGACCTAGATTAGGTTAAGATTACCCCAAGGCCCCTAGTGATCGATGACCAGAAGAAGAGCCACCTGCCGAAGAAGGTGCTGACGGTGCGAGAGAGAAAAGCAGCAGAAACGGTCGAAAGTGAGTATAAGGGTCATGCGTTGTCAGATTGCGGTGTTTTGTGTTGTACCTGTGTTGTAATGTCAAGCGGAGTTGAATGCCTGTAGTGTGATTGTGAGACGGTTGTGAGCGCGCGCAACCTGGTGAAAATCTTAAGTTCAGGGAAGAGCTTAAGTGGTTCGGGTGTATCGGACATCCAGAGATATTGTCTACCCTTGTTTATGTTTATTATGTTTATTAAAACTTTTATAGCGCGCTCTGTTACCACGGGGTATCCTGGCGCGGTGAGTGAATTGAGAACATAAGTGCTGGAGCAAAGTCTGGATGAACTACAAAAGGGGGGCATTGAATAAGTGGGTCTTGAGATCTTTCTTAAACACAGAAATGGTTGGCGAGGCTCTGAGGGAAAGGGGGAGAGCATTCCAGGCAGAGGCTGCTTTAACTGAAATGGATTGACCTCCCAGACGTGCATATTTGAATTTAGGGGTGGTTAGTAAACATAGATTGGCCGATCGAAGGGCACGGTTGGGAGTGTAGAATGAAAACCTTTTCTGCAGATATGTTGGTCCCTGGCCATGGACTGCTCTGGATGCCAACACAAGAATTTTAAACAGAATTCGATGTGGTACTGGTAGCCAGTGCAGACTGCGTAAGTGGCTACGCACGCTTGTCCTCCTTGGGAGAGAGAAAAGCAGACGTACTGCAGCGTTTTGTATCACCTGCAGGCGGTGAACCATGTACGCAGGTAGACCACTAAATAAGGCATTGGCGTAGTCGAGCCGGGATAAGATCAGAGCTCGAAGGACAGACTCCTTGGCTGCCCTAGGCAGAAGAGGAAAAAATTTCCTCAGGGCACGCAAGGTGCCAAAGCAAATGCCGGTCAATTTTTTTATGTGATCCGCAAACTTTAGATCCTGGCCGAACCAGACCCCCAGGTTCTTAGCTGGGCCTCCCGTCGCGCTGGGACAGGGCAGGTCCGGGGGCCAAATCTGGTCCTTGAAATTGTCAGGGAAAGAGCCGAAGAATAAGACCTCGGACTTATCTTCGTCGCACTTAAGTTGGACTTGTGCAAGCCAACTGAAAACTTCCGAGAGACAATGCTGGACTGCTGATGGATCTGACACACCCTTAGGCCATGTGAATAGCAGCTGAGTGTCATCAGCATAGGCTATTATCTTGGCTCCCAGATGTTCCGCCAGATAAAGTAGAGGGGTCATATAAACGTTAAACAGTAAAGGGCTTAACGTAGAACCCTGCGGGACTCCAGTTGACAGTCTCTTCGGGGCCGACGAATAGGGGGGCATCCAGACCTGTTGAGTTCTATCACTCAGGAATGATGACAGCCAGTCAAGGGCCAACCCAGAGATGCCAACGGCACGCAGTCTGGCAATCAGTAAGGCATGTGGGACCGTATCGAAGGCGGCAGAGAGGTCCAATAAAATCAGGACCGCTCTGCCACCTCCGTCCAGGCACTCACGCACAGCCTCCGAAACCTCAACTAAAGCTGTCTCGGTACTGTAGGCAGCTCTGAATCCTGACTGAGCAGGATGTAGGGCGTGAGAGGACTCAATGAAGCTGTCCAGTTGTTTGAAGGCCACCTTTTCACACACCTTCGCCAGAGCTGGCAACAGTAAAATGGGCCGATAGCTCGATGGTAGTGCTGGATCTAAACCGGCCTTTTTTAATAAAGGGAGCAGCTTTGCCTCCTTCCAACTTCTCGGGATCATGGCCGTGGAAAGGGAGAGGTTAATGATGTACGTCACCTCTTGAGTAATGATGTCCGTTATCCCGCCCAAAACCCTGGCTGGGCAGGGGTCTGAGGGAGATCCAGACTTTAAAGCAGTCAGGATTTGCCGTATGTCCAGTTCCGAGGCCGGGAGGAAGGCAACAAGTTGGTCCTGTAGACATAGTCTATCCGATCCAAGTAGGACAGGAGGAGTCGTAAAGGATTTTTGAGCCATTTCTAAGTCCGATTGTATTTTTGCAATTTTGTCCGTAAAATAGCAGGACAGTTCTTCACACCATTGAGCGGAAGAAGGGAGCTGGGGTTGGGCAGCACAGGGAGATAGGGAAGGGGGTGAAGGGGGTCATGAGGTACCATTGATCGCCCGCAGGACCGTGATAGGGGGAACGTAAGAGTGAGTGTATGAGTAACGGACGCTGGTCGGACGTTTAGGGTGTGTAAGTAACCTATCAGTTAAGGCGATCGTCTGACGGGAGACGTTTCGTCGGTTGAGGTGACAATTACAGTTAGACTGTGGACGTACAGTCATGAAAAGTGATCACTTGGTCGGAAGTAATCATTTTTCGGTGTATGAATGGGACGCATGCATGACCGGGAGACGAGCTGAGAGAGGAGGGGAACTGCTGCAAAGGGGACGAATGACGTCAGAGCGAGCCGCGCTAGGATAGGCAGGTTGACGCGAGCCGCGCTGTGATACGCCGGTTGGTGTAGAGCCGCGCTGGGATAGGCCGGTTAGCGAGAGCCGCGCTGGGATTGGTGAATTGTCATCAGGAAGTAAACAAAGGAAGAGAATTAAGGAAAATTGTAGAATTTGAACATTAAGTGTTTTAAATGTCTAAGGGCGATCTTTAAGACAGACAGAAGGAATTCTTATGAGGGGTAAGAGGCCCCGCCGGAGGGTACACCAGCTCATTATATGGCTGTGAATGTTGGGTTACATACTATACTGTGGATCTCTGAGTGGAGCAAGATAACAGAGGGAAATGAGGAACTGACGTTTCCGAAATACGGAACGTTTAGGTTGGAAGCATTGAACCAGCTGAAAGCAGTAATGCTTGCGACGAGACCTCTACCCAGACCAACACAGTTTGAAGCCCTTAATGCATGGTTCAGGGCGGCGTACGATCGGAGCTTGAACATGCGCCAAGAAAGAGTGAAACGATCGGTAAGAGCAGTGCAGGATGCCAAATGGGATGAAGAAGCTAAAAAGTGGAGAGTGCAGAGAATTGAAGCAGACAAACTGTATCCAGTGATAGAAGTCACAGGAGAAAAGAAACCCCTAGTGGAGGACGATGAGAGCGAGACAGATGACAGCCTGATAAATAGGTTATTGATGGACAGACCACCTCCGTACAATAGAGAGGTTGAACGTCCCGAGCTCTAAAAGGGGGACGGGACTGGTAAAGGGGAACATAGACCGCTCCCTGTAACAGATTGGGAACCCAACAAAGGCGAGGAAATACCTCAACCTAGTCCAGTGCAGAGAGTAGTCGGAAGGTTTGTGGTACAAAAGGTGCCGGAAACAGAGTGTGTAAGGTCGTACCAACTGCCGGACGCTCTTCAAGTACCGGTTACCATAGGTCCTGTAGTGTCGATCTACAACCCAGAAAGAGCACGAGAGGAAGAACAGGTACGATTGGACAGGGAAAGAGCAGAAATGGAAAGCAGGAAAAATACGATTAATTCACAAAGGCAGTTGTTGGGACCAAGAGGTCGGAGCACACCATTGGATTCGGTAGTGGATCCCATAATAGATCAAGGGGGTCAGAGAGGGCAGATGGATCTGAGAGGACCACGGCCAAAATCCTTTAGGGAATTAAGGGAGTACTTGAAAGAATGGGATGCGGCCGTAGAAACTCAAAACAACAGGTTAGGAGCGGAAGCGGAATGGGAAAGCCGAGAGAACGGAACCCTGTCTCAATGCGGAGCTGGCGAAAGCGGTCCAGAGTGGGACGGGAAAAGTCAGGACGGTAAAGGAGACACTCGCCACATCGGGAGTGGAAGTAGACAGGAGCATGAGTATAGGAATGCAGGATGTGGAGGGGTGCCTCGCCCCATTCTCAGTGAGGGAGATCGAAGAACGCAGGAATACAGGGACAGCTTCAGGTGCACTCACCACACACCTGGCGAAAATGTACAACATTGGAGTCGCGGGAATATGGAGAGTCGCGAAGGGTCTCACCATGCATCCAGTGATCACGGACGGGATCGCGGGAACATGGAGAGCTGTGAGGGACCTTATCATGTACTGAGTGACACTAGACAGCAAGGGAATTGCGAAGGCTTAGAGAATAGTGGAGGATCTTATCGTATGTCTAGAGAGGCTGAACCGAAGAGACTGAATGGGATGGTGGGGAATAGAGCATTGTTTCACCACCCACTGAGGGAAGATGGAAGAGCATGGGATTTAATAATTGGAAAAAAATGGGGACCCCTACATAATGTTTTAGTTTGCTATTAGTAGGGAAGAGAACAATATTTTTAGAGAAAGGAGACAAGTATTAAGCAAACTATTGATAATTCAAACGCCTTTATCTTGACCCACTATAACATATTAAATGCTAACACATAATAATTTACTGAGACAGTGATGTATCAAAATTATGAGTTTTTTTTATTATTTTGTGTTTCTTGATTTTTTGTTCATTATTTTTTAACTCAGTTCATTTATAAAATTTCATATAAATTATCAGTCAGTTACACATACAGAACATACATATATAGGCTACACATACTATACAATAGTGAAAAAAGAAAAAAGGACAAGTGCTATACGATATGATTGGTTGATGGATAAGTGAAGAAGGCAAATGCGGTAAGGTGGAGCACAACGCGTTTCGCACAAGGAGGGAAGAGAAGTTGGATGGATAACATGATATGGAGAGAATGTAAGGAAAGTAGAAAAAGCTAGGACATTACATAAAATGTCTTGTGATAAAAAGTGACAATTGTTTAGCTTTAAGTAATGCCATTGCAATGCATGTACATATAAGACTTAGTGCGATTAATATGCTAGTTTAACCTTGTCTAGACAATCATAATGGTAAAATTCTTTGGAAATAGAAAAAAATATGCGACCTAAACCTATCACAATGAAACTTGTCTTGAATGGTCTTGACCCATGTTACAAATGATCAGAGTGTATATATCAAGACAATAAATGTACATAATAATCTATACTCTATGAAAATTTTTATAAACTATATCATGTATATATATATTTTTTCACTTTTTTCTATATAGGCATGTTGTATGTTATATACGAATGACGGTTACCTGATGAAGGCCCCCTGGCCGAAACGCGTTGTGCTCCACCTTACCGCATTTGCCTTCTTCACTTATCCATCAACCAATCATATCGTATAGCACTTGTCCTTTTTTCTTTTTTCACTATTGTATAGTATGTGTAGCCTATATATGTATGTTCTGTATGTGTAACTGACTGATAATTTATATGAAATTTTATAAATGAACTGAGTTAAAAAATAATGAACAAAAAATCAAGAAACACAAAATAATAAAAAAAACTCATAATTTTGATACATCACTGTCTCAGTAAATTATTATGTGTTAGCATTTAATATGTTATAGTGGGTCAAGATAAAGGCGTTTGAATTATCAATAGTTTGCTTAATACTTGTCTCCTTTCTCTAAAAAAAAAGAGCATGGGATTTAGAAAGATGGGAACAAGGGAGGACTCCTCATAACTCACCTGAGCCTAGGCGTAGGACTCGGAGTTGGGACGGGAGGAATGTAAATGGACCATCTAAGAATGAGGTACTAAGAGCCGAGGTAAAAGCAAGGAGACTCGATGTAACCAGTCTAAAATCGGACTTAGATGAAATAATAGATGGCACATTGCCAATGGAGAGGATCGACCTGTACGAACAAGATGAGGTACTGTTTATAGCAAAGGATGTTACTCGGAAAGCGAGGGCAGTACATGAAAGACTATCTGAATTGGCAGACAGATACACGGTAGACCTATCAAGGACTAAAGCACTACAGGGTAAGCATAGGCTGCATTGCACGGATCAGGATTTAGACGAAAGGAGAACGATCAGGTTGAAAACACACATAAAAGAACTGATCATGGGTATAAGAACGTGGAGAGATTTGGATAAATGGGAGGAAAGATGGTCCAAGAGAGGGACTGTCAGAAGGAGCACAATTGGGATGTCCCCAGAGGGAGGGCCACAGAGAATGGAAGCATACCCTTTGCGAGAAATTGCGAATGGAAACTATGTGCATGTGCCCTGGAGTAGAGGGGACTTAGCGGCATTTACCAACTCTTTTCCTAAGCTGAGGGAGAACCCCGTGGAGTGGTATAAGCAGGTAGAGAGGTTCGTAAAGATATCCAAGGTACTGTGGGTAGACCTGAACACCCTGTTTGACATTGTAGTGCCAGGGGACTTGTGGACAGCATGTAAGGTTAGCGTCGAATGGCCGACATCTGAACCGGATAGGGATGCCCAGACAAACGGACCATCAGAAAAAGTCATGGAAAAGTACGAAAGGGTAATGGCATGGCTGAAGGATAAGGTGCCGTTGCAGGACATAGACTGGGTTAAGATAGATCGGACCAACCAAGATCCTAAAGAGACTGTCCATGAGTATTATGAGAGATTGCTGAAAGCGTTCAAACAATACAGTGGGTTGGATGTAATGGATCCTAAAGACATAGGACAGTTTGTGTCAAAGTTCGCTCTGGGATTGAGACCTGATATTAGTTTGATGATTCAGCAGCATTTAATTTGTTGGCAAAACAAACCATTAGATGAAATTCTGAGATATGCAAGGTACTGCAGCGATGAGATAGACTCCAAAGCAAAGAAACTGAAGGAGAAACTGATGATGGTGCAGATGCAGTCGGCTGGAAAGGGTGGACAGCGGCAACAGGGAACAGGGACATTAGGAAAGAAGCAAAATAATCAGAATAAAGACGATGAGGAAAAACAGAGACCTAGGGTAGATATTGCGACGTTGAAAAAGACGGCCAGATGTCACCAGTGTAACGAGGTGGGGCATTGGAAACGCGAGTGCCCCTATAATATTGAGACTGGAGAACTAGAACCGGAGGAGGAAGAAGTCCAGAGCAGTCTGACGAAGGGGACAACGATACACAAGGGAAAGATGGTCAAAGGGGGGACCCCGACCCCTCGAGCTCAGTTCCCTCAACCACCTAGAATTTCGACAGGGGGAAAGACCTATAGACAAATGCCACTTTTCGTAGGAGGAGAAGAATGCTATTACGTTGATCCCCTTACGGGACAGCGAGTGAATAGAGAGGAAGATTGTACCCTCTGGCAGTTTTAGAGGTGGACCAGAGGGGACCATACGTGGAGGCCGAAGTAGCAGGGTGTCCTACGACCTTCTTGGTAGACACAGGAGCCACTCGATCCACTATAAGATCAGCAGTGGTCCCGGACCTGCCCATGTCAGGGGAAACCATTCAAGTGGTGGGAGTAGCTAACAGAAGAATAACCAGTTCTTTGACGGAGCCAGTATCAGTGAAAATAGGGAAATACAGCGATGAGCATCAGTTTGTGGTCTGTGACTCCAGCCCTGTGTGTCTGTTAGGAAGAGACTTGTTATGCAAACTAAATTGTACAATATACTGCACCCCCCAGGGAGTGGAGGTACTGACTAATGATGATGACGCAGATTTCAAAGTTGCAAATTCAAGGGTGTGTGTGGAGCTGTATCCCACCTTGACAGTGGAAGAGCTTCCATGGGACTTGAGAGGTGCGGTGTCATCTGAAGTGTGGGATTTCACTGGGGAAGAAATAGGACTGATCAAAGGGGTAGAGCCAGTGAAGATCATGGTAAAACCGAATGCTGAGTATCCAAGAACACCCCAATTCAAGTTGACCCCGGAGACGATTGCAGGAATAAAGCCTATGATCGAATCCATGATTAAGCAGGGAATACTGAAGGAAATCGTGGGAAGCCCATGTAACTCCCCGATTATGGGTTTGCAGAAGCCTAGCGGGAAGTACAGAATAGTGCAGGACCTTCGAAAGATTAATAACATAGTTGTTTCATGTTGTCCAGTGGTACCGAATCCATCAGTGATATTGTTTCAGATACCATTCCAAGCTGAGTGGTTCACAGTGATAGACCTTTGCCAGGCCTTCTTTTCAATCCCCTTAGATGAGGAGAGCCAATATCTTTTCGCTTTTAAGCTGGAAAATCGCGGTTTAACATTGTGTCGTATCCCACAGGGGTATACAGAGAGCCCATCGATTTTTAACCAGCTGTTGAAGAAAAATCTTGAAAGTCTAGTACTGCCACGGAACTCGGTTCTGGTCCAGTACATAGACGACCTACTTGTGGCGTCAGAGACTGAGGAAGCTTGCAAATTAGACACCATCACCTTACTAAATCACTTGGCTGAGAACGGACACAAGGTGTCTCCGAGCAAATTACAGTACTGTTTGACAGAAGTGCAGTACTTGGGTCACAGAATTGAAAAGGGAAAACGAAAGGTGTCACCAGATAGGATAGAGGCGATCATGAAAATGAATTCGCCCACGACACAGAGAGAAGTCAGGATGTTTTTAGGAATGGTTGGTTATTGCCGGCAGTGGATAGCTAACTTTTCACTGAAGGCAAAACCTTTACAAAAGCTGACGCACAAGGAGGTGAGTGATCCGGTACCATGGGACAAGGATTGTTTGATGGCATTCTTGCAGTTGAAGGAGGACATATGTTGTGCCCCTGCTCTAGGAATGCCAGATTACGAGAAACCATTCTTTCTGTACTGCTGTGAAAGAGAAGGTTGTGCATTGTCAGTTTTGGTCCAAATCCATGGAAATGCCCGTAGACCAGTTGCATACTTCTCGGCTACTTTAGATCCAGTAGCCGCAGCGTTGCCCGGATGTCTCAAATCCGTTGCTGCAACGGGTGTCAGCATTGAGCGTTGCGAGAACATTGTAATGGGACACCAGTTAGTGGTGTATGTGCCTCACTCTGTAGAACTGTTAATGACCAGGACCAAGACACAGCATCTGACCAATAGCAGGCTCACGCGCTATGAGCAAGTCATTCTGGCTGCCGAGAACGTGACCCTCAAGAGATGCTCTGTTTTGAATCCTGCCACTTTGATGCCACTTCCAAATGACATTGATGATGATGTATGTACAGATCATGACTGCCTTGATGTGACTGAACTATGTACCAAACCAAGACCAGATATCGTGGATGAGCCCTTAACTGACCCTGATGAAATATTCTTTGTTGATGGCTCATGCGTAAGAGACGATATTGGTCAGCTGAGAGCAGCTTATGCCGTTTGCACCATTACCGGAGTTGTGGAAGCCGCTTGCCTGGAAGGAGTACACTCTGCTCAGGTAGCTGAAATCATTGCATTGACATGCGCCTGTTTAGCAGGTAACAAAATTCGAGTCACCATTTACACCGATAGCCAGTATGGTTTCGGGGTAGTTCATGACTATGGGCAGTTATGGTCTCAAAGAGGTTACATGACCTCTTCAGGTTCACCTATTCGAAATGGGGAATTTGTTTGACTGTTGTTGGAAGCACTGCAAGGTCCGGCAGCTATTGCCGTTGTAAAATGCACAGCTCATACTAAAAATACCGATTTTGTGTCACAAGGCAATAGGTATGCCGACGAGGTTGCACGCTACTGTGCAGAACAAGGATATTCCTTTACAGAGGTGGAAGTGAGTGGGATTCAGGAAAGGACTGAATTAACCATGTTGTTGGAAACTGTAGACACTTGGGATGAGTTAAAATGTATACAAGAGAATGCACCTGACTTCGAGAAAAAGACATGGGAAACTGCAGGTTGTACAAAGAGTGAAATGGATTTTTGGGTCTCCACAGATGGGAGGGCAGTATTACCAAACGAACTAGTTAGTCCAATGGCAAGGAGAATACATGGGCCAGCACACATAGGTAGAGATGCTATGGTGAGGGTATTCAGGCAAACATGGTACAACCCCAAGTTTAGAGTAGCGGCAGAAGCAGTATGTCAACGTTGCTTGATCTGCCAACAACTGAATGTAGGAAAGAGAACACCAGTCACATTGAGTCACATAGGGAGGTCCGGGGGACCATTCAATAGGATGCAATTAGACTTTATTGAAATGCCAAGGTGTAACCGCCTCAGATACGTCCTGGTGGTTGTCTGCATTTTTTCCAGATGGGTTGAGGCTTACCCCACACGCAGGTGTGACACACTCACAGTAGCAAAATTGTTGCTTAGAGAACTGATACCGCGCTTCGGGGTGCCGGCCTCTTTGGAATCAGATAGGGGAACACATTTCAACAGCGAAATTGTGAAGATGCTTTGCTCAGCCCTAAATATAGACCAGAAGTTGCACTGTAGTTATCGACCAGAAGCTTCAGGAATTGTGGAACAGATCAACAGCACGATTAAGTCCCGAATTGCCAAAGTTTGTTCATCGACATCCTTGAGCTGGCCGTATGCACTGCCACTGGTCCTTATGAGCATACGTAGCACACCAGACAGAAGGACAGGTCTCTCTCCACATGAGGTGTTAATGGGGAGGGCTATGAGACTGCCATCGGTTCCAACTACAGCACTGTTGAACATCACAGATGATTTGATCCTGGACTATTGTAAGGGACTCTCTGACGCCATTCATTCTGTGTCTCTTCAGGTGCAGGCCGCTGAAGTTCCATCGTCCCAAGACTTGTGCTACGACCTGTGCCCTGGGGACTGGGTCGTGGTGAAGAAGCACGTCAGGAAGAATTGCTTAGACGTGCGCTGGCGTGGGCCCTACCAGATCATATTGGTGACGAACACTGCAGTGAAGTGTGGAGGCTTGCCCAACGGGATCCACGCCTCACACACCCGAAGAGTTCCAGCACCTCCGGAAGAAACAGCTCCTTCCTCGGACGAAAATCCAGCTGAGAACGGAGAATTCACAGAGGAGACCAGTCAAGCTGTAGAGGTGCCAGAAGAAACTGGGAGTGTGTCTGACCAGGCCGAGGACGGTCAATACACCAGCGAAACTGAAGTTGCCACAGAAGGAGAAAGTAGCTGGGAGTACGAATCAGACACTGATCAAGCTGCAAGTGGTCAAGAGTCGAGTGCAAGAACAATGAGTAGGAGAACAAGGAGTGGAGAGGCTAGCTATCCGGAAAGAAGGAGAAGGCCAAGCCTGAGAGCAAATCCAGAGAGAACTCTTGTTCCAATTTCTGAAGACTCAGACCTAGATGAAGGTGCAGTGAACTCAGACTCTGAGGGTCCAAGAAGATCAAAGAGGGTACGTGTGCCCTGCAGAAGATACGCCACTCCTGAGTGGACCTACTTGGCGGCAGATGTCTTGGGGACAGAGATCCGGGAGGGTGAGGGAAGTGCAGGTGACCAACCTTGATCCAATCGTAACGGTAGAAGTAAGACTGTTGACACCTGGAATTGAGACCGAAGGGTTGTTAACGTTCACTCTCCCCGTCCCTCTGTATTTAAGCAGGATCAAAGACCTGGTGCTGAACAGATTAGAATGTCCAACTTTGGGTCACCCAGTACCAGAGCACGAAGAAACCATCCTTCGTTTAGAATTACTGGAATATGCTATTAGAGCCGCTGGAACGAGAATCATTGTAGATACCTAAAAGACTTTGTAAATAAACCAGAGAGAGAGGATAACCTAGCGCCTAGTGGAAGAAGAAGAAAATTAGGGACATTTCATTTAGTGGACGGAGAAGGGCTAGGGTTGTCTGTTGTTGAAATTAAAGAGACTAAATTGTAAAAAGACTATATCAGCTTCCAAAGTGTGGTTAACAGACTGAGAAAGCAGAATGAAAGCAGAGTGAAGAAATAAAAAGAGACTTTTCAGAAAGAAACTACACTGTTTGATATCATGGAGGCCGGTAGATCGAACCGCAAGGCAAAATGCATAGTAGGCACACTTATAGCAGTAGTGATTTCCCTTATAGTCATAGTAGTTACTGTTGCTGGTAAAAAGGAGGAGGACAATGCAATTCAGGAGAAAGCGTTGCTGGCAGCAGAGGCCCGTAGGTTACATGTAGATGAGTCACAGGGAAATTTTAAAACAAACGCTTATGCCAAACTGTTATATGAATACATTGACGTCATGGAGGCCAAGGATTGCTATGTTTGCATGCAATTGCCGGCTTCTGTAGATGAAGGCATTCGATATCATCACCTTCCATTGACTTATGGTATTACATGTATTGCTTAGTATATTTTATGGACGAGATGGGTTTGAGTATTATTTCTCGAATTATGATTCAGTATTACCAGAGGTCCCGAACTATAAACAGATGAATAAATGGGACTATTACAAGAAGGAAGATAGATTGGCAAAATTCTTCCTTCCTTGGGATACACTGGACACTTCATATGCACGCAGAAACAATCTAACTTGCAAAGTATCAGAAATTGAGAAGAAATTTATAGGGCAAGTTGATGACAGGTACAGAAGACAAAAGATTCTGAAAATGTCAGGACAATGGAAAACAGATTGGACCGAGGAGGAGAAGGCACACAAAAGGAAGGGTAGTAATGGTCCGATAGCTTTAGATCGAACATAGAAAGGAAAGTTATGTTTACACAGGAGTAAAACTTACTATGAGAATGTGTTCGTAGGTGAAGTCAGTTGTGAACATGCTTTCAGATTAGAATACTATACAAAGGATTTCTTAAAGGGAATGCAAGTGATTCCTAATGTATATTTTGTATGTGGAAGAAATGCCTACGTGAAACTACCTGACAACTGGTACGGTTCATGTTATTTGGCAATTGTCTTCCCCAAAATATATCATGCCATGGATTTAGAGATCATAGAGGGAAAAGCTTCAGCAAGGGGGAGAAGAGACGTAGGCGATGCTGAGGTAGTGGGAGATGTATTTGGTGCTATGTTCCCTCTTTTAGGATTGATACTTAATGATGTCAAGATCAGGCGATTGGCTACAGTTGTAGACAGATTGTCTGCAAGTACTGCAAGATCATTAATGTTGGTGGAAGGAGAGATGCAATCGATAAGGGCAATGGTTCTTCAGAATCGTCTTGCTTTAGATGTTCTGTTGGCCAAAGAGGGTGGAGTCTGTAAGGCTTTGAAGGTCCAGGAATGCTGCACTTACATTCCAGACAATTCAAAACCTCTTGAGAAGGAAATACAGAATATAACCAAGATACACCAAGAGATTGAGGACCTAACAAGGGTGAATGTCTGGGAAAAAGTAGGTCATGGGATGGGTAAAGTTGGAGGTTGGTTTGCCAATCTCGGGAAGAGTTTTGTCTGGTATATTCTGAAACCTATCATCATAATTGTGATTTGCATAATCATATTGTTGGGTTTAGTGAGACTGTACCAATGGTATAGGTCGAACAGATTGCAAAGGTCTATGAGAGAGCAGGAGCAGAGGTTAGCTGCTATGCAAGATCATCAATACAGGAGTCTGAGGGCTCTGGAAACGGTCAAGAGAGGGAGCCTTGCAACAGGTTCTGTTTAATCCATTCAAATTGGTGTACTAGTGATGACCCCTGGAGGTCATCAAAGGGGGGAACTGAGAGAGCGCAATTTGAATGAAATGTATGAATACGCCATATTTACAAACCAGTTGCGTAAAGTTAGCTAAGGTAACTAGAGATATGAGAATATGTATCCGCATTTACTCACAATTGCTTTGCTAGATATAGAGAGCACATATAGAGTGTGGGCTAATATAGAAATGTGTGGAAATGCTTAGAAATGTTAGATGTGATAATCAGGTTCCATGTTATGTAGCTGCTAAATGAAGAAGGATGTAAAATGTAAAATGAAGAAACGTGCAGACCATATGGCACTGTATAAGAACGAAATGTACCATTGCATCTTTCACGTAACATGGATTCAATATTATTCAATGATTTTGCTTATATGCTAAAGGCTATGTTTTATAGAAGTGTTTTTGTATAACCAGAGTGTGGTGTGTTAGCATATTATTTTAAGTTAAGAAATAAGGGTTCACAGGATGCAGGCTACTGCACGTAATTTAGTAGGCCTGGAGAGATAAAGTGTCTTCTTTGATCTGCACGTGTTAGTTAAAAGTCGAGCTTCGTTAAAATAAATTGCCAATGCTGGTCGAAGTTTTATGGCCTAGCCTGATAAGGGGAGCCTGGAATTTGGGGCCCTGCTTCGGAGTGTCTGTTTGCAGGTGCGAGGGGGGTACCAATCAAAGAGCTTGATGAATAGAGCTCTGTTCGAGGAGATAGGCTCGGGTCCGGAGGAGTCTACTGGAATGTCATGGGGGTACCAGCATGCTGGAGACGGAGCCTGGGAAGCAAGGTCAACTTTAACAGACGGCCCAAAGAAGCGAAACTATGGAAAAAAACAGAATCGAGAACACGTGAATTGTGTACGTGGTGTTCGTCTCAGAGGGGCGTTCCACCCATACTGTGATTTTGTATTAGGGACAGCACCCTGGGGAGGAGACAGAGCAGACGGCCTGAGGACCCTAAGAGAGCGGATGGGTAGGCAGAGAGGACATGACTGCTATGCATAGGGTTTCACCTAAGACTAAGAGAAGTGTGTGATCTTCTTTAGAAGTCACAACGGCTGACACCTTTTTAGGTAAAGAACTTGCTAAGTAGGGATGTCATCTAGGCTAGTGTAGGGTCAGTCTAACCTGATTTATTTCTTTTCTGTAAATGACGCTCAAGATTCATCTTGTGTCTATGATATTCAACTTACTGATTTTTGAATTGGTTTTGGTAGTTTTCTTCTGTCGACTAAGATCTCTCAGAGAGTTCATGTTCATTTTACTGCCTGTGTATCTTTTGAATCTTATATTGAGATGTTTGTACCTGCAACTAATTTTGGCTTTACAATAAATCTTTAAACTTATCCGGAGTAAGTGGTTCTTTAGAGTTGTGTCAGTTTGGGCTGGTTTGACCTATGCAGGGTTTGCCTTTTACTCAATGACAGTCAACAATCGATCCAAAGACTTAAGTGAGATAGGAGTTAGGGTGATCTGATAATTGATCAAAAAATCTCACGTTCCCACCTGTGTCGACTCTGCTTCGCTGCTCCTCACAGGAAGCAAGCAGCCCCCCTTCCCTCCCCTAAGCCAATCATACCACTGCAATGGCAGCATTGTGATTGGTTGGGATGCTGAACACACAGACATCTATGGGGAGGCCAATTTCTCCATGTAGGCTGCATGGCAGAGTGTATATGACTGGTGAGGTCGGCCCCAGGGCCGACTCAACAGTTAGCACCCTGAGAGTGGTCAAGCCACTCCTCCCCTGCCTTAGATAAGGACCGCCCACTCACCTGCCCCCAACCAAACCCTTCTGCTTTCGTGCAGTGCGAGAAGCAGAAACAGAAAATGGTATTTATAATACCATTTTATGTTTCTGCTTCTCGCACTGCGAGAAAACAGTGGGGATACGCTCCTCCACCCACATGGAGGAGCCGCCCCTCCCCACCCATGCTCATTTGTGCACTTGAGTCATTGGTGACCTGCTGAACTTCAAAGATGTCCTTAGCATGAGAGGTAAGTATGGGGCAGGTGCAAACAGGACCATTCCCACAGCCCATATGCTGCTGCCCTATCGATGACCTCTGTCCTGAAGTCCTTGCCTCTGTCATCTCAGTGTTTGCTTACATACAATGAAGGAAATGCAATTGCAGCAGAGCCACGTGCAACCCTACAAAAAGTAATGGGACAGAAAGGGCACAGTAACTGGTAATGCAGTATAACTGCAGGCCTGAATGCAGGGAGGAGGGTGTAGGAAGCTAAGGAGGGCGCAGGCAGTGCTTTATACCCCTCAAGCAGTAATTTATCTAACAGCCTTATCTGTGTGAGGTTGGCTTGAAATGCTGCATTAAACTATCCCATCGCAGTCCCTGATTCACTGCCTATCAGCAGCCCCGGACATAAAATAAGGCAGAGCATCACTGGCCAGATTAACGGTGCTTGAAGTGCCCTCCGAGTTCATACTTATGAATCAACCGACCGCCCCACTGTCGTGGAGGCCTGGCGAGTGCACATGGAGTCCCTGACGTCCCCCACTGGACGCCAAAGAAGTCTGATACCCAATGCAGTGAAGGGGTGCATGCAGATCAGTCCTTTCCCTCTACTTCTACAGCTTAGGTCAGTAGTTCTTAACCTGAGGTCTTTGGACCCAGGGTGGGTCGGCGGCATGAGACATATTCAGTAGTCTGGACCAGTTTAGAAAATTATATAATATTATCAAAGCATTACATTTTATATACATAAAAATGAATAAATTTTATAAGATTAATACATTTTATGTACATAAGCAATATGTAAATTTGAAAATGTTACAATGCCCATACTGGGGATACTACCTGAAGAAATTTTATTTGATATCTTTAGCTGAATTCGTGGGAGCAGCACAACTACAGTGAACAGAAATTATGATTGATGGCTGAAGCAAGACAAAAGTGAGCCTCCATTAGGAGCAAAAAAGACAGCTTGATGTACTGGAGTCTAGAATATTGCTTCACCTTTTAGAAATAAAACCACATTTTGAAAAGCTTCAAAAATCCCATTAAAATTAAATATTTCCTAATTTGTGCACTTGTTTGTGGGGTACTTTTTTCTGAATGTATGACGTTACAACATATACATTTACAATGCATGCCTTTACAGCGCAGTTTTTACATCGCAACATCCTTTGCAATGCATTCTTTTACATAGCATGCCATTATGTCATGTCCTGTCATGTCAAAGGTTTTTATATAGCGCATCTTATCACCGCATGGTCTCAAGGCGCTTGCAGCATAAAAAAACAGTTGATCAGAAGAGGGGCTAGACCGGAATAAAATAACTGCTAGGGCCTAAACCAGAAAAGAGAACTACTTGGGGAAGAGCCAGGTTTTTAAGGCTTTGCGAAATTGCTTGTGATCAGCGATCGATAGAAGGTGGGGAGGCAGTTTGTTCCAGAGAAAAGGGGCAAGATCAATGGAGTAACGAAACTTGAGGGGGCCCCCTGCAAACTACATGGAGGGGGGCCCTCTCCCATTCTCCGTGCCAGTCTAGATCTCTCAGGCCAGCGACCCGCCATACTGCAGGAGATGCAGGGCTATTGTTACGCCACTGTCACCAATACAGCCGTTATAAGTAACACTGGATGGTGGAGTTAAAGGTTGGGCTTAGTCTGCCCGCAGGCTATCATAGGTGGTGGTCAATTCATTACAGGGCCCCTGCCATCAGTAGTCGGGGGTAGTTTGCCCATTTTTAGGTGGGTTTCCTGATGCAGACTCCTGTCATGATATACAACACCGGGCCCACTCATTGTTTAATTTTGACAAAAGTGCATCCACTGCTCCTTCTCATTTCCGTTTAAAAACATTAGACAATGCGACAAAGCAGTATTTCAAAAGCAGATGTAACTACAAAGAGCACATTTTGATAATACATTTATATATTAGACAATAGCAATCTTAAGAAGCATTGCATAGCTTCAAACACACTTTGACCCCAATTCCATCACCGTCTCTCTCCCTTTCTCTCTGTCAGTCAGTCTCTCTCTCTCTCTGTCAGTCTGTCAGTCAGTCGGTCTCTCTCTCTCTCTGTCAGTCTCTCTATCTCTCTCTTTCTGTCAGTCTGTCAGTCAGTCAGTCTCTCTCTCTCTCTTAGTCAGTCAGTCTCTCTCTGTCAGTCTCTCTATCTCTCTCTTTCTGTCAGTCTGTCAGTCAGTCAGTCTCTCTCTTAGTCAGTCAGTCTCTCTCTCTCTGTCATTCTAACTCTCTCTGTCATTCAGTCTCTCTCAGCCAGTCAGTCTCTCTCAGTCAGTCGGTCTCTCTCTCTCTGTCAGTCTCTGTCAGTCCCTCTCTCTCTGTCAGTCTCTCTATCTCTCTCTTTCTGTCAGTCTCTCTCAGTCAGTCAGTCAGTCTCTCTCTCAGTCAGTCTCTCTCTTTCTGTCAGTCAGTCTCTCCCTTTCTGTCAGTTAGTCTCTCACAGTCGCTCTCTGTCAGTTTCTCTCAGTAAGCCAGTCTCTCTCTCTCTCAGTCAGCCAGTCTCTCTCTCAGTCAGCCAGTCTCTCTCTCTGTCAGTCAGTCTCTCTGTGTCAATCAGTCTCTCTCTCTGTCAGAGTCCCAGTCTCTCTCTCTGTCAGTCTCTCTCTGTCAGTCTCTCTCTCAGCCAGTCTCTCTCTCAATCAGTCTCTCTCTTAGTCAGTCAGTCTCTCTCTTAGTCAGTCAGTCTCTCTCTATTAGTCCCTCTCACTGTCAGTCCCTCTCTCTGTCAGTCCCTCTCTCTGTCAGTCCCTCTCTCTGTCAGTTTCTCTCTCTGTCAGTCTCTCTCTCAGTCTCTCTCCCTGTCTCTATGTCAGTCTCTCTCTCTCACTCTCTTTCTCGCTTTCAGTCAGTCTTCCAGACAGTCTCTCTCTCCCTCTGTCAGTCTCTCTCAGTCAGTCATTCTCTCTCTCTCGCAGTCAGCCAGTCTCTCTCAGTCAGTCTCTCTCTCTCTCAGTCAGTGACTCTCTCTGTCAGTCTCTCTCTCTGTCAGTAAGTCTCTCTCTGTGAGTCTCTCTCAGTTAGTCTTTCTCTGTCAGTCAGTCTCTCTCTTTGTCGGTCAGTCTCTCAGTCTCTCTCTCTCTCTGTCAGTCTCTGTCAGTCAGTCTCTCTCTCTGTCAGTCTCTCTCTCAGCCAGTCAGTCTCTCAGTCTCTCTCTCTCTCTTAGTCTCTCTCTCTGTCAGTCAGTCTCTCTCTCTCCCAGTCAGTCTCTCTCTCTCTCTCTCCCAGTTAGTCAGTCTCTCTCAGTCAGTCATTCTCTCTCTACATCAATCAGTCTCTCTCTCCCTCTCTCTCTCTCACTCTGTCAGTCTCTCTCGCAGTCAATGAGTCTATCTCTCTCAGTCAGTCAGTCTCTGCTTCTCTCTCTGTCTCTCTCTCTGTCAGTCAATCTCTCTCTCTCTGTCAGTTATTATCTCTCTACCTCAGTCAGTCAGTCTCTGTCAGTCAGTCAGTCTCTCTCTCTGTCAGTCAGTCTCACTCTCAATCAGTCTCTCTCTCTGTCAGTCAGTCAGCCACTCTCTCAGTGAGCCAGTCTCTCTCTCTCTCAGTCAGTTACTCAGCCAGTCAGTCTCTCGGTCAGTCAGTATTAAGTCTCTGAGTCAGCCAGTCAGTCTCTACTCTCTCTCCACTCTCTCTCTTTCTCCATTCTCTCTCTCAACTCTGTCCACTCTTTCTCCACTGCCCCTCTCTCCACTCTCTCTCCACTGTCTCTCTCTTCACTTTCTCTCTCCTACTCTCTCTCCATTGTCTCCCTCCACTCTCTCCACTCTCTCTCTCCACGCTCTCTTCTTTCTCTCCCTCTCTACTCTCTCTCCACTCTCTCTCCACTGTCTTCCTCCACTCTCTCTGTCTCTCCACTCTCTCTCCACTCTCTCTCCACTCTCGCTCTCTCTCCACTCTCTCTCTCCACTCTCTCTCCACTCTCTCTCTCTTCTCTCTCTCCATTCTCTCTCTCTCTCTGTCTCTCTCTCTACTCTCTCTCCACTGTCTCCCTCCACTCTCTCTCTCCACCCTCTCCCCCTTCTCTCTCTCTCTACTCTCTCTCTCTCTCTCCACTCTCTCTCCACTCTCACTCCACTGTCTCCCTCCACTGTCTCCACTCTCTCTCTCTCCACTCTCTCTCTCTCCAATCTCTCTCGCTCACTCTCTCTTCACTGTCTCTCCACGCTCTCTCCACTCTCTCTCTCTCTCCACTGTCTATCTCCACTCTCTCTCTCTCCACTCTGTCTCTCTCTCTCCACTCTCTCTCCACTCTCTCTTACCTCTCTCTATCCACTCTCTCTCTCTACTCTCTCTCCACTCTCTCCACTGTCTCTCTCTCTCTCTCCGCTCTCTCCTCTCTCTCTCTCTCCACTCTCTTCACTGTCTCCCTCCACTCTCCCTCCACTGTCTCCCTCCACTCTCTCTACTCTCTCTCCAATGTCTCTCTATACACTCTTTCTCTACTCTCTCTCTCTCTCTCTCTCTCCACTCTCTCTCTCCACTCTCTCTCCACTGTCTCTCTCCACTCTCTCTCCACTCTCTCCACTGTCTCCCCAGCTGCAACATTTTATTTTATTACATCTAGATTTATTATAAATATCCTAAATTAATTTACATTTATATTTTATATTTCAATATTTTCATTTTTTTTTAAATTAAAAATAAGCTTTAATAATTTCCCTATACTTCCTCATAGCGAGATCTCCACTACAGTGGTGGAAATCAATACCTACGAGTGAAAAGTTACTAGTAGTTGTTTTAGACTCATAAATCCTATTGAAGGAAAGTCCACTAGTGGGTGGAAACATGTAAGTTTACACTTAGGTGTAAATCTACAGTAGGAAATGCTGGATGGCAAAAAGGTTTAGATTTACACCTAGGTGCAGGGGTTTACAGGAGTAAATGCAGGGCTCGAGTCGGGGTACCATGCGTGTGGACGGCGTCCCCTCACTTATTTTACCGGGATCTCTATAACTGGAGCAAATGGAGCCACACATTCACTCTTTGGCCTCTCTGGGGCGAGATCGGAGCTCATTCAGAGCGCTGCTCATGCGCTGGCTTCTCTGATGCAATCGCATCTAAGGGGTGAGCGAGGGGAGGCAATGAGTCTGATGGTGCAAGCCACCTTTCATGATGTCACTTCCTGTCGTGACGACAGCACCCCTCCCACCCCCCAAACCCCAACCCCCACTTCTTTTTTTAGGACTTGTGCCCTGAGTAAATGTACATGAGTAAACTTTGCGAAGAGGCCCCAATGAATTTCACAGCCGCATGTCTAATTGTCTTAATTGCTCCAACTGCTTCATGGAACCCTACTTAATGGAGATAATTGCTTTGGCTTTTGTGTAGTGAGAAGTTTATGGAATGAAGTAGGCATCTTAAGTTATAGCGCTTTGACTGTACCTTTTCAAATGTATTCTGGGCACGGAGTTAAGGGGATTTCATGTGAAAATGTAGGCTAAAAAAGATAAGCTGCAAGACAGTGAACAAATATTAATGCTGGCCAAGGAGTCTAAACCTTTCCATCAACTACCTGAGGGGGACTGACGTACACAAGAGGGCAGTGCATGGAGCTGGTACTGCTGGGCATTGGTGCACAGTGTGATATAGGTGGCATCACTGTACAGGAACTGGCACTGGGCAGGAGTGTAGCAAACATGGGCAGTGTGAGCGGCTGGCACTGGTGGCAGACTGAGCGGTAGGAACTGGTGGCAGTTTGAGAGGCTGGGACTGGTGATGTAAATGTAAATGTGGGTGTACTTGTAAAGCGCACTGTGACTCCAAGGAGTATCCTGGCGCTGAAGACCGCTGGGGAACCCGTCCTGGTTTTCCCTGTGAGATGGTCCCTTTCTGGGTATCTCCAAGGTGAAACCAGGCATCCCCGGCGTCTGTGGGGGGCCGTTGTAGAGATGAGGCAAGCTTATTGCCCAGAGTTACAGAGTGTGTTTACTGGTTAGAGTAGGCACCGAGGCGAGAATTATCGAGTCCTCTTGACCCTGGTCCACGACCCTGCCGCGTCGGGAATTGAACCCTGGTCCCGGGCCGTTCTCTGCTTACGGGTCTGCTGCCTCTAACCAGTGAGCCACACTACTCCACAGAGTGAGAGACTGGCACTGGTGGCAGAGTGAGTGGCTGGCACTTGTGGGAAGTCGGAGTAGCTCAGAGGAGCAGAGCCCTGTGGGGAATGCTGTATCTGGGGCCCCCACCCTTGTCCCGGCCTGCCTCTGGCTCTGACTGAAGAAACAATGTAAGTTGAAACATTGTTTCTCTTCAGTCAGCGGGAGGGGCGAGGGGCTTAGAGCAGGCTGCAGACAGCCTGCACCTGCTTCAGAGGGAGAGGGACTTGCTTCAGCGCAAGCCTCTCTCACAGCTTCACCGAAGAGCTGAAGGATAGGGAGCCAATGGAGCTTTTTCAGGCATGGCGCAGATGCAGTTCTAGGAGGTAGGTCCAGGACTAGTCTGGCCGATAGCATTCTGGAGGGTTTTCAGCTTTGCCAGCAGGTCCTCGTTCAGCCCAGAGTACATGGCATTGCCATAATCAAGATGGCTAATGATCAGGCCCTGTACCAGGGGTTTTCTAGCTTCTATGGGAAGCCATCTGAAAACCTTCCTGAGACTGCGCATTATTCCATAGCATTTTCAGAAACTACCTTTACAACGCATTCCATTACATCGCGTTATACCTTTACAACGCATACCATTACAAATCATACCATTACATTGCATTTAAGGTAAGCATTGGATAGCATAGGGGTGATAATTACTTTACTAACTCCAGTGAGTGCAACAGTGGGCTAAGTGTTGGATAGTGTAGGGGTAAAATTACTATTCTAACTCCAGTGAGTTCAACAGTAGGGTAAGTGTTGGATAGTGTATGGGGAAAAATTACTATTCTTACTCCAGAGAGTGCAACAGTGGGGTAAGTGTCAGATAGTGTAAGGGTACTATGTGTTGTAATGGTATGCGCTGTAATGACTTGCGATGTAATGCCTGCATTGTAGTGACATGCAATGTAATGGCTGCGTTGTAATGGCATGCAATGTAAAGGATGTTGCGATGTTATGACTGCTAAGTAAAGGTAGTGCGATGTAATGACTGCCTTGTAAAGGTTGTTTCCCCTTTTTTCTGAATTATGCATTGTTTTAGGGTTCAGATAATATATAATGCTTAGGGCCTTATTATGAGTTTGGCATTCTGAAGGGCCACCAAATCCACGGTGGTCCAACTGCCCTACTACAAGTAGACTAAAAAACAACACAAGGGCCAATGCTGAGGGATTATTTTAACCAGAAAGGCTTTCTAACAAGGGTGTTTAGATTCAAGCATAAACAACCTACTCAATTTCTTAATAACGTATAAAGATTTATTTTTTCAAACTTATTTTCTGTTTGCAACATAATATTTTGGTGCATGGAGAAGACACAGTTTTTTTATATACAATATATACAACAATAACAAGTGAAAATATGCATTCTCATACTTCAATCATTCATGGCCGTCCAGTCATACAAAAACACATTCATACACAATGATATATACAACACAATAAACAGTGATATAAATAACAGACAAGAAAACAAGAAACCACGTATCGGTCGTGAATTAATTGGAAGAATCCCTTTCGATTATGCAATTTTTAAAGTCTTTTCAGTAAATCAAGAACCGAGAATCCACTTCTCTGGACAATGGTAAAGGGACTTTGTTTTTAACACAGAGCGTGTAGACCAGATACGGGGGAAATGATGGTCGACGCGTTTCGAACCCCGATCATTAAAGGGGTTCTCCTCAGGACCAATTGGTTCTGGAAAAATAACAAAAAAATTGCTTAGAGTAAGGAATCATTAAGAACCGGGGTGAGAGACATTACCCAGAGGAGACAACCGCCTACCTTAACCATAGAACCAAACTTCATGGAAAATCCAAAGACGGCGAATCAAAGAATTTCACAATGGAGTGCACGTAGTGACTGTAACCAAAAGGAAATAAACAAGCGTGCTAGATTTAGTGACATACGCTTTTACTCAATCGTTCAGTTTGATCTAATGTGTCGCTGGTTGGGACTCTTACCTGAAGTTCGACAGGCTAGAAACTTGCCGTCGGATCCATGCTTCTCTATAATCCCGTTGGGAAGGTGTATTTCGTAGCTGTAAGAAATTAGCAAAGGGAGTCCGTAAAACATAGATCTGCGGGCCAGGTCGTTCGCGAGCGGCTGCCACATAACTTGCCTCTTACCGATAGAAAGAAGGCGTCCGTCCTTGATTCTGTCGTGTGAGATGGAGAATGTTTGCCGGTGGTCATTACTCGTACTTCCTGGTTTAAAACCTCCCAGGTGTTTCTGGGACTTGTAGTTTCCAATGGTTGGATAACGGGGGGCGTGTCAACTGAATGATTGCAATGGCTTTAAATATTGGTTTTGTATATCTCAGAGATCTCATTCAAGCCTTTTGTTGCTGTGTTGAATTTCATGATTAATAGTGCCTCACGTTGAGCTAATTTAGCATCCAAATCACCTCCCCTTGGGTCCTTTTCAATTTTGGAAAGCACAGTCCATTTTAAATCAGACTGCTCGTGTTTCATCCTGGCCCAATGATTCACTAGTGGAGCATTTTCCACACCTCTCCTAATCCGGGATTTGTGCTGGGTAATCCTGCTTCTTACTTCTTGTGTAGTTTTCCCAATATACACTAAGGGGCACGGGCAAACAATGGCATAAACAACATTTTTGCTTTTGCAATTTGTAAATGTGTCATGCTTCCAATGGATGTTCTCAAAACTGAACACAGAATCCTCGATAGCTTCATTGCAGCATGTGCAAGTCCCGCACTTATGGAGGCCCTTAGTGGGGGGAAGTCCGAAAAGACTTTTCAATGTTGGTGCTTTAGCTTTCGGGAGGGCAGCTCTCACAATATGATTGGCTATGCTCTTTTCTTTTTTGTATGCAAATAACGGAGGTGCAAGAAAGTCTTCATGGAGGTCTTTTAGCAAATGCCAATTAGCCAAGATAAATTTCTTATATGAATTTGCTGCTGGGCAAAATGTGGTGACACACACCATTCTCTTTTGGTCTTGTTTAACTTTCTTTTCAAGTAAGGTCTCTCTGGGGGTCCACCAGGCTCGTTTGAGGGAGTTCTTCAATATTTTTTTTGGATATCCCCTTTGCATCAGACGTTCTTTGAGATGGTCAGCATGTTTGAAATATTCCTCCTTTCCTGAACAATTACGGCGAATCCTGAGGAATTGACCGTAAGGAAGATTTTGTTTCATATTGCGGGGGTGGTTACTGGTGAAATGTAACGCCTTATTCCTATCAGATGGTTTTCGGAATAAAGTAGTGGTTAGTCCTTGTGCTTTAGATTCAATTTTTACGTCCAGAAATGTGATGGATTCGTTGGATGCTGTGGCTGAAAATTGGATGTCGACAGTTCTTGAATTAAGCCACACAACGAATTGGTTCAGTTCCTCCTGGTTCCCTGTCCAAATCAGGAACACGTCGTCTATATAACGCATATAGTTGGAGATGCGAGGGCTATGTGGATTGCCATTATATATGAATTTCTCCTCATATAATCCCATAAACATTATGGCCAGCTCAGGAGCAAAGGGAGAGCCCATCGCTACCCCTTTTATTTGGAAAAAGAATTCAGAATCAAAGGTGAAAAAATTCTTCTGCAATGCGAAACGATCTAGATCAAGAATAAACTCTGTAGGGACTCGCATTGGTCTCTCCCGATTTTCCAAAAAGAAGGTCAAGGTTTCCAAAGCCTGTTCTTGTGGGATCTGGGTGTACAAAGACACTACATCAAGTGTCACCAGTAGTTGTGTATTGCTGTCAAAGTTGATGTTAGCTACTCTGTTGAGAAACGCAGTAGTATCTCGTAAATGGGCTGGAATGGTGTCAATAAAGGGTTTTAGAACGGGTTCGAAGAGGGACTCGCAGCCGGAAATTATGGGGCGGCCTGGTGGATTAACCTCATCTTTGTGCATTTTTGGGAGCACATAGAACACCGGGGTTCTGGGGTTCTTATTTTGTAGAAAAGATAACTCTTTTGGCCCAACAAAACCTTCGTCAAAGCCTCTCTGAATTGTTTCAAACAATTGATTTTTACAATTGATTGCCAATACGTCTGTAGCAATTTTGGTCAAAACTGTAACTATCTCCAAGGTCCTTCCATTAGCTCACTGTGCCCTAATTATTCATAATAGCTTGCTGTTATTCATGTATCTAATTTCTTCTATCATCTCCAGGTGAATTAGCATAGAGTGGGCAGAATCTATATTCATGTGGTAAGACTGTACCAATGTGTAAAGGCAATATGATGTCTTATGATGTCTTGTGTTCTGATTTCCGAAATAGATTATAATTTTTCTCAAAACATGTTGAATTTGCATTTTGTATTCTATTCTATTTGAAGATTTCCTATATAAACATCTACTTTGGGGTGTAAGCCACAAGTCTTTTCAGTTCTACTAGTGATGCAGTCTGTTTTTAAATTGATTTTGATGTCCACTTGTGACTTAAAATATTTTTTAATGTTCCACTACTCTGTAATCCTCTCTTTGGTGAGAGCCTTTATGCAATGACTGTATGATAACTCTGTACCGCTTCTTTGGGTTTTAGTTATAAAACCTTTACATCTATTTAGCTGATGTTGATCTCAATTATTGAAAGGCCCTCAATAAATTGATTGTATTCTGATGTGTTGGGAGGTGCCTTATCCCAGGGACAAATCTTTCAACACTGTTATTCGCTCTTGTGATGGAGCCACTGATCCAGCAGCTCCAGTGATGGGGCGTGGAGTGGGGAATTCCTGTGAACGAGGCGATGCATATAGTCTTATTATATGCGGATGATGTACTTATCCATATTAGTGACACTGGTGAAGCCACCGGGATCACAGAGATCCTCTAAGAGTTTCAAAAGGCCTCACAACTTGGGGTTAATCGGTCCAATGAACTGCCCCGCACAGCACCTGACAATTGACACCAAAGTACTACAATGGGAGTGGGGATCAGCATATACCATGATACGCAAGATCTGATTGATGGAAACCTTATTTGCGCCATATTCTCTCCGCATCCCCAAATGGCATTTTGGAGCACCTTACCTCTTAGAGTTCAGGGATGTTTATTCCTGTCTAAAATGGAGATACTCCCCCGCCTCCTCTATTTCTTTCACAACCTACCAGTGGGTATTCTACAGTCCACCTTTCAGGCCTTGCACGTCACACTAGGTAAACTAATTTGGAATAAGGCAGGAGACATGTGGCACTAAGAAAGTTACAACTGCCTGCAGCCAAAGGGGGCTACTTTTGAGTATCAATATCTAGCAGCTCAGCTGCAATGGCCAGTGCAATGGCTAGCCTAAAAGGGAGTCTGACAGAGGAGATGGGTTTGGGTGCAGGTAGTGATTGGCGGAGAGTTGCCTCCGCAGGCAAAACTCCCCCGCGAGTCCAATAATTTACTGCACATAGCAGATGAAAGCTACCGCAGTGGAGTTCGACTCATGCTGTGCATTAATCAATACTCTGCCCAATTAGAACTGGGGTGGGTATGGAACATTACAGACACGTAATCCAGAACAACACGCACTTGTACATGCCTTCCACAACGAGGGCAGTGGCTGTAGGCTCCTCACATGGTTCACAAGGGAACTGACACACACCACCCTAGACTATTTACTGTTGGTGCACAGGGGTTGGGAAATAGACATAGGCTGGGTTTGAGACTCAAAGAATGGGAAAGAGAATTGCATTGTCTGCGGACATGAGGCCATATGTATGAACACATTTTCCCATAGACACAGAATGGGTAAAATCCTTTGATACATATGGCCCTTTATCTTTTAATGCTAAATGTCAGTATATTCAGGAGAAGATTCTTCACTGGGCTTACCTTACCTCTGCAAATTTGCATAACATGTACGGATCTTCTTCCCTTTGCCCCAGGTGCCGAATGCCAAATGCCAACATGGCGCATATATTTTGGAGTTGCCCAGTGACTGCAACTTTATGGAGGAAGGTCACAGATGCGGTGTCAGACCAGATGGGATGGGCCGTGAAGGCCTTCTTACCATGGAAGGGGTGCTACTTGGTACATTTAAACGGAAAAAGCACAAACGCAACTAATCGATTCCTAGACCTAGTACTGCTCATCGCTCGGTGGTCCATAGCGATGCATTAGAAGCTGAATATACTCCCAGGTCTGCAACACTGGTCCGCTGTGACAGTTAAATAGGGTAAGGCAGAGGTGATGGCACTGAGGCGGGAATAAGTCAAGGGCTGCGCAGAGTCTCTATTGTCTTGATGGGATGTTCTACTGCAGACCTGCAGAAGATCCAAGATGCGCTTCTAGCATAGAGAGGAGTCATCTTACGGTTGAAGATGGGTAATGCTAAACACTAGACCATCTGTGACCCCTCCTAGACTCTATCTGTCCTTTCAATGAATCCCCTTACAGGTACCTCATTCCGTCCCCTTCAATAGTGATTATGCACACAATGACATTAGGGGATGGCTTAGAACAATCCCACTATTCCATATGTGTATGGGTATAGTTTACTCGATGGCATACATCTAGGTAAAACGAATTAAACTGTTGTGATCTGCAGTTTAAAACTGTTATTACAATTCGCTTTTAAATCATCTACTCCTAACCAAAATACTGTTACTGACATACTTTATAGAATCTGTTAACGATGTTACATGATGCGGTGTACTTTGCTATGTACCATGTTGAAAACAAATAAAATTGCTTGACAAAAAAAAAACAGGGACACACTGCCGCATGAAATTGAGGTTAAATACCGTCTCTGTTTCATCACACTGTGGGCATTCTGGTGAGGCATGTTTTTCGGGAAGCAAGAATTGTGGGCTACCCTGCGCCCACAGGGACGTTGTATGATTGTATAGGTTAATAGACACAACACCTCAAAATCTGTATGGGTCATTTTATTGGTGCAGTAATCAAGAGGCTTTCACTGCTATGACTGAACTCCTCAGAGGACTGACAACAGAGGAGACAGCCTGTCACCTCTGTGGTTAGACAGTTCAGAGAACTTGAAAAAGGGGGCACTGAGCTGTTCTTCTTTATGACAAGATGGCTCAGTGAGCTGGTACATACACACTACACTTATAATGTGTATGCTAATGCGATTGAGGCGATCAGACCAGGAACACCAAGCCTTTCCCAACTCGGAATGTATAGAGCATTTTGCTGTAGTATTCAGAAGATCTGTAATGGACAACAACTAGGTTATTTAGACTTGATTTTTGGAGGGCAATCACTGGTTTTGATCTTATGATAAAAGAGGGGAAAAGGCGGGAAGACCTTTGCATGCAACTAAGGAAAAAGGGGCGGGGTAAAACAAACGGACCTTGCAGAAAATGTTGGACATTTGTGTACTCAGAGTAATTAACAGAGAAAACTATGGACTCTGCTCTCAAGACAAGAAAAAAAACTATTTTTACAGTCAGGTGAGATCGGATTGCAATCAATAGGCCAAAGATGCATTTTTCCAAGATTCTTCAGTTTTGCTGAAAATGACCACCCAACTGGAGTAATTTCTACTGGTTAATTAGTGAGTGCTACCTTGTTGGGTAAATGTCTAAGGCTTTTTAGGCTTTCCTGTTATCAGTTTCTAATTTGGGCAAATTCTGGTGGTGGTTTGCAGTGTTTTTAAGTGATTTCAATACATTAAAAAACATTTATTACACATTTTCGCGCCATTAAAAACAACAACAATTGTGTTTTCCGGTGTTTCTGGAACGTTTTGCTTTTATTATTGCTTGATTTCTGCACTGATAGATTATACTATATAGACAGTGTACGTACAGTGCATTTGAGGTCCAAATACATTTTTACAAAACAAACTTATTGTAGTACACCATAAAATACATTTTCAGTAAATCTTTCGTCATGGGTGCTTGCTCTTTCCTTTCCATGTAAACTATTATTTGTGAAAAGGCCCTCTCAACTTTGGCACTTGGGAAAACTAAAACAGCCAGTACACAATTTGTTAACTCTGGCCACTGACATAACTTTTTATGCCAATACTGGTGCACCTGAAAATTGTGATTCTCTGTGACAGGTTCTGACAAAGTTGAAAAGTCTGTTTCCAGTGAGTGGGAAAAGTTTTCCTGCTTCCCTCTGCTGGCAGCAGGTTTACTGTTTGCTCTCTCTTGGTGGGAGCTGTCATATTTCCTGCCAAGCTAAAGCAAATAGCTATCTACAGAGGGTGGGCGACCTTGGGAGATGGGTAGCCGACAATGGGGGGTGGTGGTCCCGAGGGCCATTAATAAGTTTAGAAGGAGGACCGTGCATCTCCCTCCTTTTGTTTGCACAGGGCCAGCCCCAGGGAGATTGTGTTTCCCAAAACGGCCCGGGAGGGGGGCTGAGTGGCCCCACTTTCACATTACTTTCAACCAACCCCCAGGGAGGTGGAGGTCCCTGGGACCAAATATAGCCCAGGAGGAGAGCTCTATGACCCCTCCCCCTTAGTAGGTGACCTCAACACATATCCCCTCAGAGTTATTGAAGCGGTCAAAAATAAAGCAGCACTTTTCTGGAGTAAATTCCCCTTTATGGAAGGGATCAAGGGGCACATGCATCAAAGTATGGAATTGTGATTCCTTATGCATGTAGGAATCGCTAAATAAATTGTGATTCCTACACATTCCCTGTTAGCGAATCGCAAATTGCAATTTGCTATTAGGGAATGCCTTTCCATTCATTCCTCCTATGGCCCATAGGAATGAATGGGAAACCATTCGCAATTTGCGATTACCAAATAGGTAATCTCAAATTGCGCATGCAATTTCATGGATGCTAGGGGGCTAACAGGCCACCCTGATGCACCCCAAAATATTGGCTTGAATGCACACGTGGCGCACACATATGCCCTAAGGGCATGAGTGTGCCCCACATGACACTTAAAAAAATTCACTTTGGTGCATTTTTTAGAGTTTTTGCAAATTACCATCAACTTGCAGTTGATGGTAAATAGCATTTCCTAAATGCGAAGTCGCATTTAGGAAAGGCTGTTTGCATCCCAAATAGGGAATCGCAAATTGCGATTCCCTAAAAGCATTCACAATTTAGGTAATCACAATTAATTTTGATTACCTATTTTGTGAATTCAATGCCTTTGATGCATCTCAAAAGGCTTCTACAGGTCTGTTTCTGCAAATCGGCCCGTTTGCGACCAGTAAAATGGTGAGGTGGTGTTCCCCACTGGCTTAAACTGCCCTTGAGGAGGGGGTCGCCATGTGCCCCTTCCCCTTTTGTTTAATTAACGATTGCTCCTGGGACTTGGCACATCTGGGGGCTGAAAATAAAACAAGCATGGGAAACTGTACTTATTTGTTTTTTGCTCAGATTTGCGGCTTCACCGTGATTGCGGTCAGAGCATTTTTTTTAATGCTTTTTTGCCCTGGCAGGTTACTTGGGGAACCCCACCACCAAGCCTAGGTCATCACGGTATTCCTACCCAGCCCCCCTTTCTTTATTTTTTGGCGGGGACTCGGCTAAGTCCAAGTCACAAAATGGCTGTTAACAGTTCCTGGTTGAAGTGTTGGCAGCCAATCAGATCTCTCACGAGTTCAGTTGGATTTGCAGATCATTCACGACCCTAGATATGCAAATTTGTTTGTGATATAATAGCCTGAAAACTACGGAGCAGATTTACACCAAATCACTGAAAGCATGCTTTTTTGGACCAAGATCTAGCTGTCCGCAAAATTCGGTGTTATTCCGATCAGTGGTGTGGGCTGTAGTCCTCTTTAAAATCTCAATGTGAATTTACAATGGGAAACACACTTTTTTTTAGTCCTCCCCCCCTTTTTCTGGGCCCCAGCTTGATGGATCACCAGGAACTTTCTATGCACAGCTAGAATTGGGAGCTCACTTTTTTTTTTAACATTTTGTGAAGATTCATAAAATGACTCCATGCTTTATACTCACCTGCGAAATACTTACATTCTCATTGTAAAGACAGGCGTGGGAAACACCCATGCATTGTGATATTTTGTGTGGTAAAGACATACCTTGTAAAATTTTGTATGGTAAAGACATGCATGGTAAAGGCATATGCGATGTAATGGATGCGTGGTAATGGTATTGCATGGTATTGGACGAATTGTGAAGGCTGTTTCCCCTAAGAGTCATATAAATAAGCAGATGGAAGAAAAAAAATTCATTCTAATTGTTAAAAAATTTATTTTTTTGCTTGTATGCTGATGTTAAAATCCAAATAAGGCTGTCTTTAAATCATGTGTTGCAGCTGTATATCTTCTAATTTTATGTAAAGTAGTTGGTTTTAATTGTCGGTTCACCAATAGTTTTTGTTCCTATCTGTTCATTTTTGCAAGCTCTGATAATGTTGGAAGGTTTTTGTTTTGGTAATGATTTTCTTGGATAAAGCTTGATATTTAGCATTACGAGTCCATTCTTCTTAAATGTGTGCACTTAAAGTATTCTTTTCAGCAGAAAGACTTTCATGAATGTATTTTATTATTATAAATGGTTGCCCTTAAGGGTGTTAGATCCAGTTCTATTCTTATCTGACAGTGTAGAGTCGGTGTTCTTGAATTGAATAAGCGCCTGATACAGTTTAGAAAAAAAATCCCAGCTTGTCAATCAATGGTATCTTCTTAGTTAGTACTGCATACACAATTAAGAGAACTCATCCTGTTTCTGCCGCTATTAAGGTTGCCCCGTTCACCTCTCCTCCATATTTTATTGCACATATTTAAATATCACCAGTTGCATTAGATGATTTGCTGCAAGTTGCTTAAAATGTATTTATTCCAGTTTAAATTCGTATTTAGAACGACACCAATGTATGTATAATGTAACACGTGTTCAATCCTGATTATGCCCACAACCCAGCTGAATTTTGGCTTCGTACACCCGAAAGCATTATTTATTTTAGTTCCCAAATAGTTGTTCTGCAGCTTGTTTCGAAAGCGACAAGTTCAGCCGCCCATTCAGTTGGCATGGTAATCTATCTGTCCTGTATAAGGTGCATCTGTGTTGTTTTATTTCTTCTGGCAAGTCAGATAAATAAGGAGAGAAAAGCAAGGAGACCAAGATGCATCCTTCTTTCAGCCCATTATTGGTTCTTATCTTGGGCGTCAAGCCCCTCCTATCTGATAGCTTTATCAGGACCCATGTTTCAGCTATTAAGTGCATTACAACAGGATCAATGCCCAGGATGTTAATTTAGACAAGAGTCGTTGTCTAAATGCAGTAAAGCGGTCAATATAGTATACAAACCGCTCTTACATTTAAAAATGCAGGCCTTAGGTGCTAGAGTGGTTAATGCAGCAATGTTTCCAACAGGGACGCTTTTGAGCCTGAATCCCCTCTAGTTAAACGTTATTAATTTTAGAGCCACATGTATCAAACTTAAAATTGCGATTCTTACATTGCGATTTTTAAGAAATCGCAATTTAGGAATCGCAAATTCTTATGCATGTATTAATAGCAAAACAAATTTCGAGTCCTACACATTCCTTATTTGCGACTTGCAAATTGCGAATTGCAAATAAGGAGTGACTTCCCATTCATTCCTATGGGCCTAGAGACCCATAGGAATCAATGGGGATTGCATGCCCAATTTGTGTGTACCAAATAGGTTCTCGCAAATTGTGTATGCAATTTCAAGGGTGCCAAAGGACACCCTGATACACCCCTGAAAGTGCGATTAAAAAACATGTTGCATACCCACATGCATGTATGTGTGCAACATAAAACTTTGACAAATGCTTTTTTGTGCATTTTTCAAAGTTTTCGCACATTACCATTAGCTTTAGGTTGATGGTAATTTTCGTTTCTTAAAAGTGAAATTGCTAACTTTTTTTTTTTTTGCATTGCATTTAAGGAATCGAAATTTGTGATTCCCTAAATGCAATTGCAATTTAAGTAATCACAAATGTTGTGATTACTTAAATTGCGATTTTTGCATTTGGGATGATACATCCCAAATGCAAAATGTACGGTCGCAAAGGGGCAGATGTAGCGAATCTGCCCATTTGCGACCGCAAAAAACAATGATTCATGTGCCCCATAATTCTTTTGTCCATTTTGATAGGAAAATGACAAGTAGTCAGACATACATGCCTATTCACCAGGCCAGGAATGTTCTCATCCCAACAAGCTGTGACTAGCATCTTTTGTGCATCAGGCCAAATTCGTAATGCCCTTCATACCACTTTTGTGTCTTTTTTAAACACTGTAAACAAAAGATTTTAATATTACTCGGTGTACTGTAAGTAGTGGTTAATGGAAGGGTGGAAGGCTGACTCAGCCTTGCCGGGATGTGAAGTCATGACCTGCAGACCAGGTATAATTGTCTTTTTGCCCAGGCATATTTTTCCATCTCAAAACACTCAAACATCATTGGCTAACAATTGGGGGTTTTCTGGAAAAATAGAATACATCTTCTGATAATTCGGACAGTCCAAGCTATAAAAAAAAAAGAAATAATAATGTCAAAAGGAAATAAGGTTAGGTTGTGAGAGGATAAACAATCCAAAAAGTTTCTTTTCAATGTAGTTAAAAGATTAAATGCAAATTTCAAATCTTAACTTGTCCATGCATATTATTACAAAAGCATTTGTATCTACACAAAACAATAAAAAACAGTCTTCTTGTGTTCTGCCATTTGGTAATTTCTAGTGTAGGATTCCAGTTTCTTCTGATCAAGGCGAGGACGTTTTTAGGCTTGTAGATAGGGCCTGTACTTTTGTCTGTTCATGATTACTGGTTCAGGAAGGCTGATGACTACTAGGTGCAATTCATAGTACCTTGTTTTGGATACTCCTGCTTGTAGCCAACATCATTTCTACCTGCTAACGGTCTGCCTAAAGCATACACGCCTGCCTGCTGAGAGAGTGAAAGAGTGTGCATGCAGAAGGAGAGACTAGGAGCAAGCTAGGAGCAACTTGAGCGTGTGGAAGGAACCCCTTTGTATTCCTAAATGATTCTGCTTGGGAACCGCACCAAGACTTCTGCAAAAATGATGTGTTACATGAAAACGGCAGGCCACGATGATGGAGACCCTGGTTCTGTCACTGCCAATGTGAAAAAAATGACTGCTACATCAACACCGAGGTGAACACGCTCATTGGCAGGAGGCCGCAGTAGCGAAGACCTCAACGAGATTGACCCGGAGGCCCCTCTAGACACACCAGCGTCCTGTCTCCACTCAACATAAGGAAACCACTACTGCTAAAGATCAGAGCCACAGTTGTGAGCTACCGACACAAAATCTTTAGTCTTCAGCAAGGCCCGACAGCTTAGAAGCCAATGCCTACTGAATTTCCTGCCCAAACTGCAGCTGCAGCATGAATTAAGAGTTGAACTAAGGCTTTTTTTCTGAATAACCACAAGATGTAAAGAGTAAACTGAACTGTTGGGTGCATTTTCTTTTTTTAGGGTGTCTAATGAAGCGCAAACGTGACACAAGGGTTTTATACGATTGGAAATAGATACAAAGAGCTGAAATATAACAAACGTGAACACCTAATATAAACACAGACTAAAAACTACAGCAAGATATGGTATGTTGTAACAGAGTTAATATTAAGCATCCGCCATTCATTCAGGAAGCACTGAGACAGATTCTCCAAGAAGGCTTTCTGAGCCTGCTCTGAGTCAGTTCAGTTCCAGGTACCCAGGGAAACAGTATTTGTGTTGAGAATCGACTGGGATGGATGTGCTTCTGCCCTGTATTAGTATTAATGTCGTTGCAGCACCCATTGGTACAGACTAACCAAGACTTTGTGAGAGGAATCTAATCATTAGGATCTATTGCATCTCTTTTTTGAATATGTGGGTCGATGGTTTTGACCAAATGTCAGGTGGTAGGGAATTCTAAATCCTTGGAGCCGATCCGAGAGTGTGTGTAGATTTTTAGGTTTCGCCTAGCGGAAGCTGCGCTCTGCGCAGCTTTTCCGCGCAGGCGAAATCCTGTTGAGAATCGTAGGGTGCTTTGGTTCGGCCCTCGTCCTTGATTGGCTGGCTCCGTAAACGGAGCCTTGCCATTGGACGAGGGGCCTGTCCGTCAATGCCGGACCAGACACGGGGGCGTTCCCGACATTCTTTGGCTTTTGCCGACGTCACGCGACGCCGGGAACGCCCCCGTGTCTGGTCCGGCATTGCCGGCACCCGCCTTCCGTCGTTAGCGTCTCTCCTCCCCCTTTCCCGCCCCCTCCCGCTTGTTTCTTGTTGCCCGCCGCGTCTCTCCTCCCCCTTTCCCGCCCCCTCCCGCTTGTTTCTTGGTGTCCGCCCGCCGTGTCTCTCCTCCCCCTTTCCCGCCCCCTCCCGCTTGTTTCTTGGTGTCCGCCGCGTCTCTCCTCCCCCTTTCCCGCCCCCTCCCGCTTCTTTCCTCATGGCCGCCTTCCTCCTTCCCCGCCCCCGGAGCCCGGACACAGACTGAGCGCGGCGGCTGCACTCCACCCGGACCCGGCTCCTGGCCGGCGGCTGCACTCCACCCGGACCCGTCCAGCAGGTAAGAACGGCACCCCGGGAGACTGCTAAGCTTATTACTCGAGCTAGAAAAAATGTTGGCGTCAGTTTGCGCTCCAGCATTACGATAAGATATCCGACCTGCCAGAGTGATCGACCACGTCTGAGATCGACCCCACATCCCCCCATTAGAAAAACACTCTCAGACTCCTTCCAGCTCGCATCGCCCCTCCCCCACACACTTATCCCTCAGAGGTGCACGGGATTATCTCTGTGCCCCCTTCCTCCTAACCCCTCTGTCGATGTGCAGTCAAGAGAAAGAACCCCCCCTATGAGGAATCACAGGCCCCGTGACCTTTAACCCCTCCTACAACACAAGCCTGCCTATCATGCACCCCCTCCCCCACCTCACAAGGGGATGTCATTACCTGGCCCGAAGCCCCTCCAAGCTTGCGTTACCTGGGCCCACCCCCTCCATATCCGATTCCACAGACCCCGAGGCCATCACTGTCGGCCTTTACCACCGCCCCCCTCCTCATGAATGATGCCTCCACCGATCACTCTTCTGCCCCCTCCCCCGTCACCTGTCCCCTTCAATTTACCCCTCTCAGCGCCCGAGATCACCCTTCCAATGAGTGCATCATTACTCGCTGCAGAGCATCAATTACAAAGGCGAGCCCGCATCACCCATCGGGATGCAGGAGCGCTGAATGGAAAAACAGCCCACCTCGTGTCCACCCTGCTGTGCCAATATGTGGCTGCGGGCGGGCGGCACTCTGCGCGACACAGACACACACCAAGTGACCAAAATAATTGAGGTGAGAGAGAGTCGGTCGCAGTGGGGCCCGGCCGGGGGGGGGGAGACGAGTCGAGTCCAGAGATGGGGGCAGACATACCAGGGTGGTGGGGCTTGATAGCTGAGTTTCAAATCGCTATGTGTGACTGTGACATCTTCATAATTTCAGTGTAATTATGAGTGACATTTCAACTACTAAGAGTGACACTGTCTTGCAAGCAGAATATCATACAATGAAAACGCGGGAAACTTATAAATATTTGAAATTAGACTCACTTGAGCATTGAGAAACTCTGTGAAGATCTTAAAACTGCTGCGAATGCACATAAATAAAAAGTTTGCCATTTAGAATGCCAATGGCTCAAACTTTTCCGAAGGCGAAACCATTGCATTGTAAATGCTTGTTTGTTTTCTGAATGGGGGTGGGGGTGAGGGAGGTAGGAGAGGTGGGTGTTCTAGCTTGAGAGAGTTTACACTTCGGAGGGAGCCGCTGTCTCCTGAAATTCGAATCTTTTCTGCCAGGTATCTGGGTTCATTATGTCAAGCTTTATGCGTGAGGCATGCACTTTTTAATTGATTTCTGGCTCCGAGAGCTGCATATAAGCCTTGAGATTGATTGAGTTAACTGCACCTTGCCTGATCAATACCACATCCCAGATTAGATGGGAGGGATTATAGACTCTAAGATACTCAGTTGTAAATTGTAGAAGGGTGGAGCACCTCACGATTGTACTCAACTAACCCTGTGCCCAGGTCCTCTAATTGAGCTGTGTAATATGATGTTGCGGTATCTGATTAAAGCACTGTATAAAATTGTCACTGGGTCCTCCCCTTATGTTGGTCTGTCACTCTGAAGCTCCGCTGCTGCTGGCATCAGAAATATATTGTAACTGGAAATAAAGGGAAAGTCTTTCAACTAGTGAGTTCTGAGTAACATCAAATAGTCAAGGACAGCGAAGCTCAAGATGTTTATAACAGCGCTTCTTGTCCTTTTGACTTCTGTGGACCCCCACTGATTCACTACTGCAAGCCAGGGACCCAGGCCAACGCAATTTCTACAATATTAACATCATTACAATATCCAAAAATACAGAAACAAGTTTATTTAAAATAAATACAGAAATTCTGTAATTTTTTTGAAATTCCCAAACTATAAAATAGACAAAATAGTAATTTATACATGCAAGATAGGCTTGAAGATTGTGTTGGAAAACTTGCCTGCTAAAGAGGGAAATGACAACACAAACCATGACAGAGCCATGGGAAAGGAACAGTTAGACCTGTCAGACTTAGGGTGGGCTTTCCCCAAACTTTTTTTGCCTTCTTCCCTCCTGTTTTGCTGATTATTATTATTATGTTTCTTATATAGTGCCTGAATCGACCCCCGAAGGGGTATCTCCGCGCTTGCCTTGGGAACCTGTCCTGGCTTTTCCCTGTGAGATAGCCCCTACAGGGCATCCCCAAGGTGAAAGCCAGGCATCCCGCCGCGGAGGGGGCCGTTGTGGAGATTAAGCAAGCTTAATGCCCAGAGTTGCAGAGTGTGAACCCATGATTAGGTCAGGCACCGAAGCGAGAATTATCGAGTCCATGGACATTTGAGCTCAAGACCCTGCCGCGTCTGGAATTGAACCCTGGTCCCGGGTCTGACCTCTGCTTAAGGGTCTGCCTGCTCTAACCAGTGAGCCACACTTCTCCACATTTCATTTGTGTTGGCCTTAGGACTCTGTGCACGTTACCACTGCTAACGAGAACTACATGGTCAAATTGGCTTACACCTGATTGGCATATTTAATTTATTTATAAGTTCCTAGTAAAGTGGTATACCATATACAGAAGGTTGCCAAACTAAAAGCCTTCTAGTGGGCTTGCAGCACTTATTGTGCCACCCACTTAACTAGCCCCTTAAATCATGTCTCTGGCCTGCCACTGCAGCCTGTGAGCAGTTTGAAACAGTCAATTTGTCTTGGCAAAATAAACCTTTTACCAAGCCCAAATCCCCCTTTTGATTATGCCCAGTCAGAGATCGCTTAGCCGCGCTACTCGGAACTCCGCTAAGCAGTAAAAAACTCTAGATTGCTACGTGGAGTTCCGCGAGCATGCGGGGTTGCTTGTTCCGCATGCTCACGCATGCTTGTGAGATGGTTCCGGTTTATGGGCCTGTTTTTCAATCCTTCCTAACTCTATCCAATCCTTTGTCCCTAAAACCTTTTTTTGGATCTTTTTGATTTAATATCACATACACACGTAATATACACTTGGGAAGAGGAAAGTCTCTTCCCAAGTGTATATTACGTTGTTTTTTTCTACTTTTTGTATGGTTTACTACTTTTTTGTACTGTTTTTCTATTACTTGCTTTTTTCGCTGGGAAGAAACCAGAACTTTTTTTTTCAAGGTTTTTGATTCAAGGTTGTATTTCAGAATACTCCCTTGACTTACAGTAGTTTGCAAGCACAACATGTATATTGTGTATGTATGTACCCATACCCACCCATTATCAATTGCCTCCCTCCAAGGCCAACTCCCACTCCCTACCTATGCATTTCAACCGTGTCAGCCATGGGTGGTCTATCAGCTGCATGGGTATACAATCAAACAATAGTAGTACCTCACGTCGTCCCTTACATAAGCATTCATATCAGATATTGTATGCCTCCTTGTAGTAGTCAGGGTGAAAGTGAAATTGAGCAGTTGCCAGTGATTTAACAGAGTATGGCCAAAATAGAAAATTAGATAATTGTGTAGTTGAAGACTACAGCTTCCCCACCTGCAGACAGTAGTAAAGTATAAGGAGTCTGCGACTGTGACACAAGTATGTCTGCAGGGGTGCAATCTGACTGAGCTGGCACGCCTACTAGGTTAATTTAGCTAAACAATAGAGAGAAGAAGTCAACTTGTCTACTCCATAGAACCTAGTAATGCCTGAAACTCCCACAGACCGAGGAAGTGGGAGGATACCACATATGTTATCGACTGGGCTGGCTAGTGCTACTGTGTCACTATAATTTTATGTGCATAATTTATTTTGTGTTACTGTTTTGCCTAGAATATTGGTAACAATTGTCTTTTTTCTTTCTTGTTATAGCCTCTCCTTCCCAACAGAAACAACAACCCAAGAGGCAAGAGTTAGAAGCCAGGGCCCAGCAACGGAAGCTGGAGGCCATCTGGGATGTATATCGGCGGCTTGTGGTTCTGACGGAGGAGGGGGAGGAGGTGGCATCAGCTGTAGCCTCTTCCAATGCCCCATGCCCCAGCCAAGCGCCCCGGTGCCTCCACTGGTAAGGAGACTTAAAGAGAAGAGTTCTCCCAATATGATTTGAGGTCCAGAGGAGGGAGGAGAAAAAACCAAATACAAAAAGTACCTCTAGTCAGACTTATATATTTTTTTCAGTGATAATCTTCACAATATCTTTCAAAAAAGGATGCTCTATGCATGAAAAAGACATTACATTTATTCAAACATATTTTTATTATTTTTTCTTATTTTTTCCATTCGTTCTATATTTGTCATAATAAATACATAAGAATTTGATTACATACAAAAAAAATTTGAGTACCATGTTCTGTTGATCAATCTAAACAAAACATAATTGGACATAAGAAAAAGAACCCCAAACAATTCATCTTATCCTCATTCCATTCATTCCCTCATGCATACTACTACACTCGCTTCTCGGTCTAAAAGAACAAAGTTGACATATTTAACAAAAAACAATAGACAAACAATGAGTTATTCTTGAGAGACCCCTATGTGTTACTTTGAGAGAGAAGTCCTAAAACAATTCACTTTTTTTACAGGTTGTTGCTTCTTTCTCTTTACATATAGCAAAATGATTTTCAATGTGGGGGTCTTAGATGCATACGGCCTATGTACGTTTCGGTGATTGCTGTTATTAGATTCACCTTCTTCAGGGCCAAATACAAACTAGACAACCTACAAGTACATATACCAAAGGCTAAAACCAGGGGGTTCTTGGATTTCTGAAAATAGAAAACATTTCATAATGCAAATTAATTATATTTCTTTTAATGCATCCTTGTATCAAATCATCCTATTAAATAGACATAATTGTAAGTTATTTAGCATGCTATAATGTATGGGAACAGGTAAGACCTATTTCTAGGACATATCCTGTAAGGGAGCCCAAAGCGAGGGTAGAGGAACACCCGGTGTTAACTAGTGCATTTAAAATTTGATATACCTGCAAAAAACAAAGTTTGGAAGTGTTCAGACAGGAAGAGGGGAGAAATTTTAAGACAAAATGTTTGAAGACAGCCCCTCACCTTGTGTGTTATAAAAGTCATTGTGCAGAAGGATTGTATTGTGTTTGGTCATATGATCTAGGACCTCCTAGGATTTCGTCATTCTGTTGTGTTTGGTAAAAGTCTGTTTTTAGATAAGGATAAATTTTCTCTTGCGTAAACCAGCGTACGTCTTTTTTCAATTTATCCTTTTTCTTTTTTATAAGGTAGGTGTCAAATTCCTCAATTTCTTCACTTATTTCTTGAAGCTTTTTCTTAGCTTCCTCTACTGCGGGCTGGCTTTCAGTTTTTCTTCCAGCTCCAAGATTTCTTTGTGAAGTGCGGTTACCATCTCACGCACTGTGTCTATTATTAGGAGCATCCAGTCCCTTGAGCAACGGTTAGCAATGAGAGACCATCGCTCAAGGAACTTTCGCACTTCTATAAATAGGGTTGGCATATTTCTTACTCTCAGTCCTATAGGGATCGCTCCTGCTTTAAGATATTCTCCCATAAATAATGCATGGGATTCCATACGTTTGGCCTTTTTTTTTAGATTTAATAGTTTTAGCCATTCGCTGTTTGTATTCGGTGTGGGGTTTGTGCTAGCCCTATTACTGCCTGTAATTTGGTCCATCATGTTTATATAGTCCTCGTCTGAGAAACCAAATGTTTTCAGATTGTCCATAGTGATCACCGGTGTGGTGGATCACTGTGAATAGAAGATAGTGAATATTTTAAGAAAGTAGAGACAAAAAATGACAGACTGTAGTAGTAGTCTGCAAAGACACATGAGAGTCCCTCAGTCCCCCCCCCCCCTGAAAGGTTACAGAAAGTCCATAAAAGATGTATTACTATAGCAACCAAGAGACAAAATACTACTCTACAGTGAAAACTGTTGAGATGAAGACTTAAAGAGAAGAGTTCTCCCAATATGATTTGAGGTCCAGAGGAGGGAGGAGAAAAAAACCAAAGACAAAAAGTACCTCTAGTCAGACCTATATATTTTTTTCAGTGATAATCTTCACAATATCTTTCAAAAAAGGATGCTCTATGCATGAAAAAGACATTACATTTATTCAAACATATTTTTATTATTTTTTCTCATTTTTTCCATTCGTTCTATATTTGATTACATACAAGCGCTAAACAAATATATCGAAGCGCGATCTCAACGAACACATTGGAAAATAATTATTTCCAATGTATCAACCGCCTCGAATTTTGCTTTGCACTACTATTTTTTACTAACTTTCCGCAAAGCAAAACTTGTTCGACTACTATCGGTAGACATATACTAACATGGGAAAGCATTTAGCATGCCGCAATCTGACTAGATAAAAGTCTGTTCTCGGGGCAATGCTTTTGTAACGTACGTTGCGCACCTGGTTAGACACGTAGGTTTGCCCGTGAACGGCAAAAAATATCAGCCGACATTAGAGGAAACACTGTGATGCTGTTCACAATATATTGTATGTACCATCCAAGTATAACATTTGGCATACATCTAGTTTCGATCCAAAACTGCGGAAACAGGCTATCTGACGCTGTACAAACAAATCTGGGTTAATTTTTCTCAGATGCTGATGTGAGATACCGACACCGGCCATCCATACAGCAAGGCTAGTAAGTGCAGTCTGTCCTTGCCTTATCTTTCTGCTTACTGGATACAAATATCAGGTAACAACAGAGACTTATGTATTCTTTAGCTTACCAGGATTGTAAGCCCAATAAGATATAAGTGTATACTAACATACACCACCATATATCCCTAGGTTGAACCACCTGCACTTTAATAAACAAGGAATCCCCATGAAGAACAGGTCTTCGCACCGTATCCAGAAATCCAAATAAAGGCAGGATTTACTTTTCACACAGGTACCTTTTAATTTTCAAATAGGTACCTTCTCATAGGGTATACTCCTATATGTGCATTGATGGTAGCTAATACAATGACTCATGACTGCTATTGCTTCTTTTAGATGTAGAGACCATATGGATAATGTGAAACTGAGGCTCTCATCATATTAAACAGTTGGGGATTTTTTCTTCACCGCTACTTTCAATTAAAGGTAATCCACAACAACTCAGTTAATAACATTCCCAATAGCAATTAGGATAGTAAATCCTTCTACACAATGACGTTTATAGCACACAAGGTGAGGGGCTGTCTTCAATCATTTTGTCTTAAAATTTCTCCCCTCTTCCTGTCTGAACACTTCCAAACTCTGTTGTTTGCAGGTATATCAAATTTTAAATGCACTAGTTAACACCGGGTGTTCCTCTACCCTCGCTTTGGGCTCCCTTACAGGATATGTCCTAGAAATAGGTTTTACCTGTTCCCATACACTATAGCATGCTAAATAACTTAAAATTATGTCTATTTAATAGGATGATTTGATACAAGGATGCATTAAAAGAAATATAATCAATTTGCATTATGAAATGTTTTCTATTTTCAGAAATCCAAGAACCCCCTGGTTTTAGCCTTTGGTATATGTACTTGTATGTTGTCTAGTTTGTTTTTGGCCCTGAAGAAGGTGAATCTAATAACAGCAAGGCCGTACGCATCTAAGACCCCCACATTGAAAATCATTTTGCTATATGTAAAGAGAAAGAAGCAACAACCTGTAAAAAAATGTATAAATCAAAAAGTGAATCGTTTTAGGATTTCTCTCTCAAAGTAACACATAGGGGTCTCTCAAGAATAACTCATTGTTTGTCTATTGTTTTTTGTTAAATATGTCCACTTTGTTCTTTTAGACCGGGAAGCGAGAGTAGTAGTATGCATGAGGGAATGAATGGAATGAGGATAAGATGAATTGTTTGGGGTTCTTTTTCTTATGTCCAATTATGTTTTGTTTAGATTGATCAACAGAACATGGTACTCAAATTTTTTTTGTATGTAATCAAATTGTTATGTATTTATTATGACAAATATAGAACGAATGGAAAAAATGAGAAAAAATAATAAAAATATGTTTGAATAAATGTAATGTCTTTTTCATGCATAGAGCATCCTTTTTTGAAAGATATTGTGAAGATTATCACTGAAAAAAATATATAGGGGGGGCGTGTCTAAGATGGCGGCGTGATCGGACGCAGGTCTCCGGAGCTCCCTGCCCGATCCCTCCATTTCGCCGAAAATTGCCATAAAACTCCCCCAAATTGCACACAGGGGTGAAGGAAGACTGCCTGCTAGTGTGGACTCTGCCACAATACCGCGGCCCCTGGTGCCTGCCGCGGTGAAGTCGCTGAGAGATCGGACTTGGCGCCTTGTGACGGCGGCTGCACCGGCGAGCGAGAGGAGGTTCCCTTGGCGGTCACCGGCGGTCTGTGGCTTCTTCCCGGGGTGCGGGCACTCCAGTGCACCCAGCAGCACCCTGCCGAGCTCCGCCGCAGTCGCTACACGTATAGAGCCTCCAGGTGCTGCCCGCCCCGCCGACACCTCCACCCGGGCCTGGGGCCACCCCGGCCCGGCAGCAGTGTAACGAGAGGCCCCGGCTTTTGGCCTATTACAGGGACATCAGCGCCTCCCATTGCGGCCCGCCAGTGCGTCCAGCAATATACCGGACTATCCTCCCCACCGCGGGACACGCTGTGCGCCCTCCCCTGCCGCCACAACTACTGCAGGAAGCAGCGGCCGCCGTCTGGGCGGCCCGGTGGATGCCTGGGGGCCCAGCCGACGGCTGTGGAAATCGAGGCCCCGGCTTCGGGCCTAGTCCTCGCCCGACTCGAGTCCCTGCCGGAGAGCAGGCCTGGGCACCTGAAAGGTCCCGCACCCAGCGTGGCCCCGGATACCACTCCCCCACATCTCCTGGTGGCCCCCAACAGCCCGGAGCATAGCAACACAGCCCTGGAGTACCGACAGGCCACTCCCCAGATGCTGGACCGGCCTGGCGAGCAGTGAATCCCGAGCACGCCGAACTTCCACAGGTGAGGAGAGTGGAGGAGGGAGCGGAAGAACTCGGGGGGCACAATCGAGCCTCCGGTGAAGGCTATCTATGTGGGCCAGCATTGCATGATACTGGACATCGTACCTGGAGCGCCTCACTGGGTGGTGAGAACATACTCCCTCCACCTCAGTCTCTCACTGGGCGGGGTGCCTGCCGGCCCGGGTGGACGCCATTTCTAAGACATCGGTCTCTGCCCGCGCGTCGAAGGGAGTGGCCGCCTGAACACTTTCATAGCCTCTGCACCCCTTCCGCCTCCTCACTGTCCCCCTCCGGGACGCATGCTCCATTGCCCTACTGCCTGTCGGGGCCCCACATCCTCCCGCGCCATGGCGGAACAAAGAAGCAAGAAGGGGTCGTAAACTCTTCCTGAACTGTTGGCTAAATCACAGCCCAGTTCTAGAAAAGACCGGTCGTCCCCCGGGACGGGGAAGACACCGCCTACGGCCCTAGATGACCAAGTGCCCATCACCAAATCCTTCTTGGAGACGCTATTCAACTCGCTCCGAGAAGACTTCAAATCTCTGAAGCAAGAGGTAGCAGGGGAAGTTAAGGAACTCCGGCGCGATGTGGAGGACCTCGGTGAACAAGTGGTCACAGTCAAAGAGGCTGACCAAACCAGGAGTGCCGAAATCGTACAACTCCAACAAGAGGTCCTGCGGCTCACTGACCAACAATAGACCTCCAGGCCCATGCTGAGGACCTTGAAAACCGCTCCCGTCGAAACAACATACGGGTCCGAGGGGTCCCTCAGAAAGACGAGGGGGCTGATGTTGCCACATACCTGCAAGCCCTCTTCAGGAGCATCTTGGGAGAGGCGGAAGACTTTCCCATCCGCATTGACAGGGCACATTGAGTGGGGTTGCCCCGTAGAGCCACGGCCCCACCACCGGACATACTGGCTTTCCTTCCAGACTTCCCGTTGAAAGAGGCCCGGCGAGCTCAGTCCATTCAGTTTCAGGGCCATCCCATTGCCCTCTACCAAGGTCTTTCTTCCATTACTCTCCAGAAACGGAAAGAATTCAAGCCAGTGACTGACTTTTTGCGGGAAAAGGAGGTTCCGTACTCCTGGGGACATCCCTTCCGGATAATATTTAAGTGGAACGGACGACTGCAGCAGCTGCGGTCTCTTAAAGACACATGTGACCTCCTGGGTTTGGACCAAGTTGACACTGAGCCGGTATTCAGAAACTCGCAGATCTTCCAGGGGGGGCTGGCAGACTGTACACCACAAACGATCCCCTTACCGGCGCCTCAAACCAGATGCCTCTGTCATTTCCCGGGAACGTGAGACTGCGGTGGCGGAAGTGACCAAGGAGACCACTTCCCCAGAGTGATGACCACTTTCGCTAGGGAGACTATACATCGCAAATGCTCTGGCCCAACGGCGGGTGAGTCGGGTGGGGGGTCCGGAGAAGCCGCCATCGGAGATGACCCCTTCAATGTTCTTTACCACGATCCTCTGTGCCTTGACAGGATTGGGACTACAGGTTTCAGGGATGTTGGGACTGGGTGGGGGGGAGAGGGGTCGGGGGTTTTGTTATGGTGCCACAGCCCGCTACCGTTCTTATCTATGTGTACTGCCTTGCATACTTTGGTGGCTGTGGGTTTTTTCGGGGGGGGGGATGTTGGGTTAGGGAGGGATCCAGGGTGGGGACCAGTGTGCCAAGCTAGTTCTGTCCTTGCACTGAGAGACTCTTCACCAGTGCGCAGATGCCGACGTGGGGCGCGCGTCCACGCACAATGTCCACGACCAGATACATTGAGAGGCCGAGTCATGCATAACTTGCCAAATACCACCACATGCTCCCATAGCGCGACTACAGTCCACTCTGCGCTGTATCACATGCCCCCTGCGCGATGACAGACACTACCCTTAAGGTTATAACGCTTAATGTAAAAGGGCTAAACAACCCGATCAAGAGGAGAGCTGTTCTCTCCTACTTGGAAAACTCTGGAGCGGATGTTTGCCTACTACAAGAGACGCATCTCCTGCAGAAGGACTGGCATAGGATGCGCTCGCGAGTCTTCCCACAGCAATTCTTTTCCTCCCTCCCGGCGAAAACTGCCGGGGTTGCGATTTTAATCTCTAGATCTTTCCGGGGGAGGGTGGGTAACAGGGTGGGGGAAATCAAGGGCCGCCTCCTAGTACACACTTTTTATTTGGGCGACACGACACTTACAATTGGCTCCCTTTATGCCCCAAACACAGGTCAAGAGACTTTCCTGAAAGGCACCATTTCCGAAGCTCTTCAGACCCCGCACACATCCCTACTCCTGGGCGGGGACCTTAATGTCGTTATGGATACGCACGCTGATCGATCTGGTCACAGATACGGAGGTACTGGGGCTTTGTCATCCACTGGTCGTGACTGGCTGTCAGATAGGGACTTAATAGACCTCTGGATAGCCCACCACCCGACCGCCTCACAGTACACATTCTACTCCCATGTGCATCGTACCTACGCCAGGCTTGACCATTTCCTGGGCTCCTCAGACCTCCTTACGATTCTTGAGGAGGTTGCCTAGTACATGCAGCCATTTCTGACCATGACGCAGTGGAACTCTCCCTCACTCTCCGAGTAGCCCGCCGTCCCCGGGGCCCGTGGCACCTCCGCGAAACCTTGCTACAACGACCTGACGTCACTAAACGTATTGGTGAATGCATTGATGCCTACCTGTCCACCAACGACACACCCGACGTCTCGGTGACAGCTCTTTGGGGAGCTTTGAAATCGGTCGTGCGGGTCGAACTTATAGCTATTGCTGCGGCGGAGGCCAAAGACCGCAAGAGCAAACGGGAGGACCTTGCGGCGCAGGTAGCGGAACTGGAGCGTGTACACAGCCGCACCTGCGCCACTCGTGTGTGGAAACAGCTAAAAGCGGCTCGGGCCCAACTAGCTAGTCTCGATATAGATAGAGCGGAATTTGCAGCTCTCCGCCTACGACATACTTACTATGTCGGAGGAAACAAAATGGGTCGTTTATTGGCTAGCGCTCTGAAAGTCAAGACCCAACGGGCCAAAATCAATACTTTCGTAGGTGCCGACGGTGCGGTGCTCACTGACGACACCCAGGTGGCCGAAGCATTTCGTTCCTACTATGCTTCCCTATACGGGGAGGAGGAGACCTCGTCCAGGGATATCAAGGACTATCTAGCCACGACGGCCATGACCGCAATCCCTGAGTCTACTGCGGAGGCTCTAGACGCCCCTATCCGCCAGGATGAAGTCCTGGCTGCTATATCTAGATTGCGCCAACTCAAATCCCCGGGGCCGGATGGCTTTTCAGCAGGTTTTTACAAGCTTTTTAACCGTCAACTGGTCCCGGTGCTTGCCCGCCTTTTCAATTCCTTTGAGGGGGTGGGACCTATACCTCCGGACATGTTGGCTGCTGAAGTGGTGGTGTTGCCGAAACCCAGGAAGAAACCCACACATTGCTCCGCATTCCGCCCTATCTCATTATTATTGTTTTAAGGGGGGGTTCTACCCAAGAAATCCACATGGGACCTGGGTGCTAAATGGTTTGGAAAAGAAGGGTCCCAGTAGAAGTTGATACATTTGCTTAAATTTATTATAGAAAAATCGAATCTCATAACAGGCAATGTCAATCAATCACAATGCTTGAGCTATGTTATTTAGTATATAAGAGTGCCCCGAAAAGGGAGGGAAAGTGGGATAGCGTGATGCTGTGAGGGAAAGGACAGTGAGAGAGTAGAGTTGGTGACAAATCATCTATTGCAAAGTTATTTCTGAATGCAATACGGTTTGTGGCTTCAGATCTCTGAGCCAAAAAATTTAGGATTATAACATATCCCAAGGAAATTAAACTGTTTCTGTTGACGCTGAGATATTCAGACTCGTGGGGGAGTGCCAACAGAACAAAATATGAAAGTAGCCGTCGACGTTTCGACCCCACGCTACACTTGTAGGCGTAATTATAGCCTTACATCGGGGTCTTCATCAGGACAGGGTAGTCAGTAAAGGGGCACTACAATCTCTGGAAATATAAAACAATAAGGTATAACTCGCCGACAATTAATGTCAAGTTACCGTAGTGAGCGGTAAACACATAGTTAACACTGTTACCATGGCTAAATACAGACAAACAAGTTACAAAGCATATAAAAACTATACATTGGGAAACATAAGTACGAAGAATCAACACGTGGCTGTACATTTCAAAACATTCAATATAACCCGTAAGTGGTATCTAGTTTGGGGAATTTTAGTGTATACAGGCTGTCCTACACAAACACAAGGTTCCTGACTCGGCCAGGAGGAAACCAAATTGTTCAGTGAAGTTACTGGTCCCGTGAAGGGTCCTGAGGCTCTAAAACAGTCAGGCCTTATGGAGATATACTGAATTAATAATGTATGAATGACAAAGGTCTGTGGGAGAATGCGATTCCTAGGGCAAATCAAAGAGAAATCAAAGAAAAACCCAAGAAAAACATACCCGCTCATGTGGAGCAAAATACATGGTCTTGACCAAAATATTCATACTGGATGATCCGGCTGTATCTGCAAGTATGGGGACTTATTTTAATGAACCGAATAACACTCAGCTTATACTTAGCGACCTGTGTGAAAATTGGGGCTTACCTATCAAAACAAAAACCACTTGGTGGCGAATATCCTGTCCTTTGATATCGCTACACGGCGTGGGGATAACAGTCCTCTCAGATATGCCGCATCTGTAAATATTAAGCCAGGGGGTGTGTATTTTAAAAAAACTGCATCACTAGTTTGGTGGTTCAGACCTAACTAGGGGAAAAGGGCTCACCTGAATTGTGAAATTGTGTGGTTACAGATAGACGCCTCACTGCAGAGGAAGCGCGTCGCTCATTAGCGAAGTTGATCCCGTTGTTTTTACACCCCGGACCTGTGGGTGGGTGGCCAAGTATTAGTAAATTAAATTAATCAAACAGACGACCGTGAATACATCTGCACCATATGCGATGCGGGCTTACCTATATGGCCCGAGAGATGTATGTGGCTTCGCAAGTATATCCTTGCCTCGGCGGAGCGTCCGTGAAGATCGCCTCGCGTTTACCGCATCTGTAGATGGAGTAATAGATGAAGTGGTAGGTTAGCGACTCCATAAGGGAATTTCGGTGGACAAATAGGGTGCCTAAGGCGGGGGTGATCTTACCAGGTATAAACAAGGACGGAGTCCAAAACTTCCGTCTTTCCGCGTTTGCTGGCTGGAAGTGAATGGGCGTGGCCTGTCGGGAAATATATAAACATAAAGGGAGGACAATACCTCCGGAACGTTGCTAATGGCAACGTGAGGCGCTGAAGGCTATCCCAGAAATCAAAGGCGGACATAAAGTCACGGGCGTTGCTAATGGCAACCTAATTGAGTAAAATGAAACGCGGCGAAAGGGATCAATCCTGAGTGCACCGCGTAATGTTTCTAATAAGCCCAAATCATTTCAACGATGTGATAAATATATTCTGGCATAAACAACAGTTGTCCATTGCTAACTAATGGAATTGATGCACCTCTCCGGCACGAGGGTGAAGATCACTTGGAAAATGTTTTAACATTGGAGTGGGTACTAGGCAGAACATGTCATAGATGTCAGGGAAGCCTAATTATTGGAGGTGGTCAAGGCACATCAAAGTTGTGGATACCAAAGGACTCAGAAAAAATAGAAGTGATGCACCTCTCAACCAAGAGGGTGAAGATCTCTTCCACTATTTCTAACATTGGGTAGCATACAATAAAATGATGAGAAATAGACAGGGTAATCATACCTTCATCTTTATAGAAGAATTGGCATAAACCAGTCATTATCAACATTGCAAGTACTTTACTCACTGCGTTATACGTACATAAAGAGATGCACCTCCCAAACAAGAGGGTGAAGATCTCTTTTGAAATCTCTGACCCGGAGTCCTGTTCAAAGCATCAGTGTATAGAACGTACGACCTTTCACACAAGGGTCATAGGGGATTGCTTTACATGACGTTTAAAGAGGTTACCCATTAGTATAACAGACATATTCATATGTTAGCGACCAAAGGTAGCTAATTGGGCATGGCTGCTCTCTGACTCATTTAGGCCATTTCGGATAGTGTCCAAAATGGTCATCCATTTGGATTCTCTCAGAGTTAGAATGCGTGTGATGTTCCCGCCCCTAGGGTCGAGGTTGATTTTTTCTAGAACTAACCATTGTAAGGACTCCGGAGTGTGACCTTTCAAAGTGCAATGATCCACTTTCGTATACGGAAGATTACATCAACACACTCCTGCAAGACCAGAATAACCAATTTTTGTCTAACACCAATTTACAAGTAGATGTCACTCTGAATGACAAGATCACTAGATTAGAGAGATTAGAAAAAAAGCTTATCAGAACAAGACTTCATGGGTACCTGTTCACAAAATATTTACAAGAGAATATCATTCCGGTTGGTCTCCAAATTAAAATAGAACCGGCTATTTTTGTCGACGTACCTAAATTTAAGGAGGGATTTAGCTACGTCTCCAACAATTGCTCCCGACACTGGATGGTGTTGGGAGTGGAGACCGCCGCTGAACAAGTGCAAACACTCACCAAAGAGATTGCGGCTTTAAGATCCGAAATACTAGGGGACAGCACTTTGACTAATGCCAAATCCGCCCTAGAGTCTTTGGATGCCACACTAAAAGAGTTTGACGTCACCACTCAAACCAAGAAGCTAGAGAAACTAGCCAAGGACATAAGAGCATTTGATAAGAAAAGTGTCTACCCATATCTTCAACCGGACTACTACAAACAAGACACCCAAGGCCGTTTTGCAAACCGAGGGAGAGGTGGATATAGAGGCAGGAGAGCATATACCACGTTCTCTGACTCCTCTTACAGCTCTGGAAGCGAATCGGAACCTGCAACACCTGGCCCCTCATACAATTACCCTTACCCAGATTTCAACTATCCACCATACCCACCTCCGCCACCTCATTTTTTAGGCAGAGGCCAGATGCAATGGAGACCGCCCCGAGGTCGGGGCAACTGGTCCGGAGGATTGCAACGTGGACAACAATCCAACGTGGGCAATCAGAATGGAGGTCGGGGGGCGCGCCCAGAAACAAGTCACCTTCCGCCCCGAGAATCATGGCGAAATATCAACCAGGAGAAACACATACCGGTGGTGACCAATCAACCTGCACAGGTTCCTTCCAGCCCCGTAGTAAATATCTCCAAATATACATTATCTGAAGAAGAAGAAAAAGTATTGAGTAAGGGTCTCTCTTACGTCCCAACTACACTTCCGAACAGATTTCAACTTAAAACAGAACTTTATAATTTCTTCAGAAAAATTTGTCTCCGGTATTTTTTCAGACATGCGACTGCTCTACTAAGATCATCAGTAACAGGATTGAGGCAACCATCTACCTTCTTTCCTCCTTCATATGCAATCAGTAACAAAATCCTGGCATTCGAAGAATTGGTCATTCAAGAAGTGGAGAAGACTGTCAGTGAGCCCAAATACATCAGATTCAATTTAAGTGCCAACCAAAAACTGGCACTCAAAACTTTGAAAGAAAATGCTAATATAGTCATCAAGCCCGCCGACAAGGGCGGGGCGATTGTGATTCAAGACACCGCTGCTTACAAGAAAGAAATTTACAGGCAATTAAATGATGGAGTCAGCTATAAACTAATCCAGAGTGACCCTTCCAAAGACCTAGCCTCAGAGATACTCCGAATTACACAAAGAGGATTGGATGAAGGTTTTCTTTCCCAACAAGAGTTCAAATTCTTGAACCAAAGTCACCCACGGCTAGCAACTATATATACCTTGCCAAAGGTGCACAAAGGCCTTGACAATCCCCCCGGGCGCCCGATAGTGTCCGGCTGTGGATCAATGTTAGAACCACTCAACCAATATATTGATTTCTTTCTGAAACCGCTGGCTATAAGAACAAAGACATATCTCCGGGACACAACCCAGGTTATTAACTTGATCAATCAGAGACCTTTCGACCCAGATATTGAACTGTTAGTAACCTGTGACATAGTGTCATTGTACACTAGCATTCCTCAGCATGATGCTATCATGGTTATGGAGAAGGCCCTTGATACTAGAACAGCTCCAGTCCCAGTACCCACGGACTTTATTCTAGAGCTGCTGAGAATAGCCATGATGAAAAATTTCTTTATGTTTCAAGGGGAGTTCTTTCTACAAACTAAGGGAGTAGCGATGGGGGCTACTTTTGCCCCTAATCTGGCCATACTTTATATGGACGATTATGAAAAACGGGTCATTTTCAGTGACATGAATCCATTCGGACACCACATTAATATGTGGGTCCGATATATAGATGACGTACTTTGCCTGTGGATTGGTACACGAGAAGAACTGATGTTATTCCACTCTTGGCTTAACCTACAGAGCACGGACATACAATTCACCATTGAGGCCAATCAGGAGAAGATTGCATTTCTGGATATAACCATCTTTAACAATTCTGAAACGAAATCACTAGAGACTACCTTGTTTCGCAAACCCACTGAGCGGAACTCATTACTTGAATATAACAGCCACCATCCTAGGGGACTTAGAGACAACCTGCCTGTCGGACAGTTCCTCAGGATCAGACGGAACTGTTCCTCAAAAGAGAACTACATGCTGGAATCGCAAGATCTCACAGATCGACTAACAGCACGGGGCTACCCCACACGTCTAACAAAACGTGCACGAAAAAGAGCCTGATATAGTCCTAGAGAGCACCTACTGAACTGTGAAAGCAAAAAAGACTCAGCTGCTGAACGGATCATCTGTGTAACCACATTTTCCACCCGCAGTAATGATATAAAAAAGTTATCAACAAACACTGGCGATTGATAGCAGACGATATTGGACAACAGACACCACCTTTACACTCTTTCAAAAGAGCCCGTAACATCAGGGATCAGGTTGTACGTTCATTCCTTCCCACACCGCCGAATCCCACCATCCAGTCATTATGGCATCTTCCTCCGGTAGTGGGCCACACTAGATGTGGATCATGTACCCCATGCGCAACCACAATCCAAACGAAAGAGTTGAAGTACAGAGGCAAAACGTATACCCTGAAGTCACACACTAATGGTAACTCCTCAAATGTTATTTATTGGATTAAGTGTCCTTGCGACTTGGCATATGTAGGACAGACCCAGCAAAAAGTCAAAGCCCGTATTTTACAACACGGCAGTAGGATCAGGTGCCAAGTTCAGGGTGCCCCCCTAGTGGATCATTGCACTTTGAAAGGTCACACTCCGGAGTCCTTACAATGGTTAGTTCTAGAAAAAATCAACCTCGACCCTAGGGGCGGGAACATCACACGCATTCTAACTCTGAGAGAATCCAAATGGATGACCATTTTGGACACTATCCGAAATGGCCTAAATGAGTCAGAGAGCAGCCATGCCCAATTAGCTACCTTTGGTCGCTAACATATGAATATGTCTGTTATACTAATGGGTAACCTCTTTAAACGTCATGTAAAGCAATCCCCTATGACCCTTGTGTGAAAGGTCGTACGTTCTATACACTGATGCTTTGAACAGGACTCCGGGTCAGAGATTTCAAAAGAGATCTTCACCCTCTTGTTTGGGAGGTGCATCTCTTTATGTACGTATAACGCAGTGAGTAAAGTACTTGCAATGTTGATAATGACTGGTTTATGCCAATTCTTCTATAAAGATGAAGGTATGATTACCCTGTCTATTTCTCATCATTTTATTGTATGCTACCCAATGTTAGAAATAGTGGAAGAGATCTTCACCCTCTTGGTTGAGAGGTGCATCACTTCTATTTTTTCTGAGTCCTTTGGTATCCACAACTTTGATGTGCCTTGACCACCTCCAATAATTAGGCTTCCCTGACATCTATGACATGTTCTGCCTAGTACCCACTCTAATGTTAAAACATTTTCCAAGTGATCTTCACCCTCGTGCCGGAGAGGTGCATCAATTCCATTAGTTAGCAATGGACAACTGTTGTTTATGCCAGAATATATTTATCACATCGTTGAAATGATTTGGGCTTATTAGAAACATTACGCGGTGCACTCAGGATTGATCCCTTTCGCCGCGTTTCATTTTACTCAATTAGGTTGCCATTAGCAACGCCCGTGACTTTATGTCCGCCTTTGATTTCTGGGATAGCCTTCAGCGCCTCACGTTGCCATTAGCAACGTTCCGGAGGTATTGTCCTCCCTTTATGTTTATATATTTCCCGACAGGCCACGCCCATTCACTTCCAGCCAGCAAACGCGGAAAGACGGAAGTTTTGGACTCCGTCCTTGTTTATACCTGGTAAGATCACCCCCGCCTTAGGCACCCTATTTGTCCACCGAAATTCCCTTATGGAGTCGCTAACCTACCACTTCATCTATTACTTCATCTACAGATGCTGTAAACGCGAGGCAATCTTCACGGACGCTCCGCCGAGGCAAGGATATACTTGCGAAGCCACATACATCTCTCGGGCCATATAGGTAAGCCCGCATCGCATATGGTGCAGATGTATTCACGGTCGTCTGTTTGATTAATTTAATTTACTAATACTTGGCCACCCACCCACAGGTCCGGGGTGTAAAAACAACGGGATCAACTTCGCTAATGAGCGACGCGCTTCCTCTGCAGTGAGGCGTCTATCTGTAACCACACAATTTCACAATTCAGGTGAGCCCTTTTCCCCTAGTTAGGTCTGAACCACCAATCTAGTGATGCAGTTTTTTTAAAATACACACCCCCTGGCTTAATATTTACAGATGCGGCATATCTGAGAGGACTGTTATCCCCACGCCGTGTAGCGATATCAAAGGACAGGATATTCGCCACCAAGTGGTTTTTGATAGGTAAGCCCCAATTTTCACACAGGTCGCTAAGTATAAGCTGAGTGTTATTCGGTTCATTAAAATAAGTCCCCATACTTGCAGATACAGCCGGATCATCCAGTATGAATATTTTGGTCAAGACCATGTATTTTGCTCCACATGAGCAGGTATGTTTTTCTTGGGTTTTTCTTTGATTTCTCTTTGATTTCCCCTAGGAATCGCATTCTCCCACAGACCTTTGTCATTCATACATTATTAATTCAGTATATCTCCATAAGGCCTGACTGTTTTAGAGCCTCAGGACCCTTCACGGGACCAGTAACTTCACTGAACAATTTGGTTTCCTCCTGGTCGAGTCAGGAACCTTGTGTTTGTGTAGGACAGCCTGTATACACTAAAATTCCCCAAACTAGATACCACTTACGGGTTATATTGAATGTTTTGAAATGTACAGCCACGTGTTGATTCTTCGTACTTATGTTTCCTAATGTATAGTTTTTATATGCTTTGTAACTTGTTTGTCTGTATTTAGCCATGGTAACAGTGTTAACTATGTGTTTACCGCTCACTACGGTAACTTGACATTAATTGTCGGCGAGTTATACCTTATTGTTTTATATTTCCAGAGATTGTAGTGCCCCTTTACTGACTACCCTGTCCTGATGAAGACCCCGATGTAAGGCTATAATTACGCCTACAAGTGTAGCGTGGGGTCGAAACGTCGACGGCTACTTTCATATTTTGTTCTGTTGGCACTCCCCCACGAGTCTGAATATCTCAGCGTCAACAGAAACAGTTTAATTTCGTTGGGATATGTTATAATCCTAAATTTTTTGGCTCAGAGATCTGAAGCCACAAAACCGTATTGCATTCAGAAATAACTTTGCAATAGATGATTTGTCACCAACTCTACTCTCTCACTGTCCTTTCCCTCACAGCATCACGCTATCCCACTTTCCCTCCCTTTTCGGGGCACTTTTATATACTAAATAACATAGCTCATGCATTGTGATTGATTGACATTGCCTGTTATGAGATTCGATTTTTCTATAATAAATTTAAGCAAATGTATCAACTTCTACTGGGACCCTTCTTTTCCAAACCTATCTCATTTTTAAACCTGGACTTGAAGCTCTTTACAGGTATCCATGCCGCACGCCTTGGCCCGTGCCTCCCCGGTATTTTGGAACCAGATCAGTCTGGCTTTGTCCCTGGCCGCCAAAGTAGCAATAACACTAAACGGGTGCTCCACCTTATCGATAAATCACATTTTCAGACCTCGGACTCTGCGCTACTCGCTATCGACGCAGAAAAGACGTTCGATCGCGTGAACTGGAATTACTTACAACATGTACTCCGCCGGTTTGGCCTTAGCGACTGATTCTGCTCACGCATAGCGAGCTGTTACCATCGCCCACAAGCCAAGGTCCGCTTAGGTAGCCTGCACTCGCTCCCGTTCGAAATCCAGTGTGGCACCAGGCAGGGGTGCCCCGTCTCCCGCCTCCTCTTTGTGATGTATATCGAGCCGCTAGCACAGAGAATCCGGGACAACTCGAGGATCGAGGGCATCGATTTCGATGCGAACCCCATCCTATCAGTCTATACGCAGATGATGTCATAGCCACCCTGAACCACCCTGATTCCACCATACCCGCCTTTATGGAAGAACTTGCCTCATTTGGGGCGATCTCTGGCGTCCGCATCAATATCGATAAATCCCTAATCCTACCTCTAGGCAAACATGCACGTCCACGGGCCCCGGCAATAGGGCACGGTAGCGGCCTTCAGTTGACCACCCAAATACCGTACTTGGGAATTACCTTAACCCCCTCAACGGATCTCACGGTTTCCACCAATTACGCCACTCTCACCACCCAGATCCGATCGGACCTGGCGAAATGGTCCAAACAACCTCTTTCTCTGCTGGGGAGAGTGGCGGCAGTGAAAATGTCCATTTTGCCGCGGATTTTATACCTGTTCCAAACGAGCCCGATTATGCCCCCAGCAGGTACTTTGAAAACCCTACAGGACCTGCTTTCTAGCTTTATCTGGGAAGGGAAGAGAGCACGACTTCACAAACTACTGACATATAAGAGCATGGATGAAGGAGGTCTCGGCGTCCCGAACCTTTTGCGATACTTTCAGGCATCCCAGCTCCGATACCTAGTGGAATGGTACCGGCCCGAATCGGAGAAGAGATGGCTCTTCCAGGACAGGGCCATGGCGCGAACGTCGCTGTGGAGGATTCCATTTCTAGCTAAACACCATAGACCGAGATATATGTCCCGGTCCCCTATCACCCGCACGACTTTACAGGTGTGGGATCGGGTGGCACTTAGACACGAGTTGACCACTTTCCCCTCCCCTTTTACTCCCATACTAGACAACCCTGACTTCCCCCAAGGCGATGGCGCAGGCGCGTTCCCTCAGTGGCGAGGCACGGAATGTCGAGCTGCAGGCGACCTTTTTGATTTGCAGGGATTTCTCCCCTTCGCGGATATTAAACAAGGGTATGGTATAGAACATCCTCACCTTTTCCAATATCTTCAACTCCGACACTGGCTCACTAACCCTGAGATCACTGCCCTAGTGAGCCGCCCCATGACGACCTTTGAGAAATGGCTGCTTACTAAAACTACAGACAGACACCTCATTTCCGAACTCTATAAAATGCTCACACCTCCACCCGCCCCAGCTAAATCACCAAGCCAAAGGCGTTGGGAGGCTGAGCTGGGGAGGGCCTTGTCACCCAAAGAATGGGGGTACATATACTATAGAGCTTCCCGCACCACGCGCAACACTAAGGCAAGGGAGACAGCAGTAAAACTTGCCATATACTGGCACCTTACCCCAGTCCGACTACACAAAGAAAATCCTACGCACAGCGAACTGTGCTGGAGGGGTTGCGGGGAAAAGGGTACCCTGACTCATATCCTCTGGGACTGTCCGGAACTGGGAGACTTTTGGAAACTAGTCCTGGATGAATTCGACTCCACCTTCGAGACTGAGATCCCGAGGTTCCCTGCATACGCTGTGCTAGGCCTGCCCAACGCATTAACGTTCCCCTTAAAATCACTTCGTGGTCGGCAGATGGGCATTGCCATGCAGGCAGCCACGCAGCATATATTATCACTTTGGGGTTCCACGGCTAAGCCTACGCACACGGGATGGCTCCACAAACTTTGGTTCACCCTTGGGATGGAGCGCATCCATGCCACTCTCACTAACTCAACCGACGCCTTTCGCAAGGTGTGGCTTCCTTTGTTGACTCTCCTGTCCAAGGAGTTCATTGAAATTACCTGCCCTAAATACCTTAGAGTCCTACGTCTCACCAGCGCCACCGATGACTCTCGGTGACTCTACGATTGGCCACGCCGCACCTCTGCGGCACATTGCTGGTCACACTGACCCTCAAGAGCACACTGGTCGGGGAGGGGGGTGGGGAGTTCTAAGGGGGAGGGGGAGGGAGTTTCTAGTTCTTGTTGTTTTTCTTATGTCACTCTTTTGCCTTTACACGCACGATGTTGAACAGCTTCTTGGGAATGTGTACCTTGCTTATTCTGGCGTACTAGGGAAGACATGCTTGTCTGTCCCGCCCGCTATATGTGCCTCGTGCTTGCTTTTTTTGCTGGGATGTCTCAATATATGCCTGTTGAAATCTTCAATAAAAACACTTTTGAAACTAAAAAAATATATAGGTCTGACTAGAGGTACTTTTTGTCTTTGGCCTCCGCTGGTAAGGCGCATTGGTCTGGCAGCCGCCTGCCGCACTTCTTCAAACACTGCTGCCCACCCCTGTTCATGCAAGACATTTCAGCGCAGCATGCTCTTCCTGGTGGCGCTCCTAGAGGAGCTGATAAATTCCTAGAGAGTAAGATGCGGTGAGAAATTTTGAGGTGGGTGGGAATTGGGCGTTGGGGAAAACGTGGGCTTTTTTATGGACATTTTAATTTATGTTACATTATGGACATTGGACAATTGGACTTAATGATTAACAATGGTTGGGGTTAGGGAAAGGGTTGGGTCAGGTGCTGTGTTTTTTTCATTTTAGTTTATTTGTTAGGAGAATACATTATTTATTTAACCCTGCACTGTGAAAGTAAATAAGCTCAATAATGTCAGTATTATTTTAGTGGAACCTGTAGCATCGTCCCCTATAACCCTAGAGGAAATCACAACCGCCTTCAAAATTGAGCTAATGGAAAAGCTGTTGGCTTGGATGGGGTCCCAATTGATGCTTTTTAAACATGATATGGATTTTTGGATCCCAATCTTATTGAAAGTTTTTACTGCTTCATTAGGGGAAGTATTGCCTGCATCCTGGGTAGAAAGTGTTATTGTACCAATTTTTAAAAAAGGCCAATTGTTACCGCCCCATATCCCTTCTGGATTCTACTGGGTCTCACGCTACTCAAAGCACCTTGTCCACACTAAACTTTCGGACAAGGTGAAAGACAATACCATGGCACTGGCGGGTCTCTCCCCGCAGCAGGCTCAGGCCGCGATCCACGTGCAGCATCTACAGAAGCAAGTTAAAGGCAGAACAACGTCTGCGTCATTGGCCTGCCGTAGCGCTGCGAGGCAACAACAACAGGGCAAGGAGACGGCACTACTGGCGGCTGCAACTTTTCGACAGCCTGCACTTGTAGAAGACTCAGCCTCTTCCGAGGAAGATTTGAACAAATCAGACTCCGAGGGTAGCATGGCTTTGTTTCCCTCTGCAACCCCTCAAACGGCAGATGGACTGTTTGGCTGACAACAGAATAGTGCCACCACTTACGAACTGGACCTGAGCGCTGATGTGATATCCTTTTGGTTTCGTGGTAAACTACATGTATGGTGCAGCATTATGGAATGTTTTTATAATGTCTTGAGCCTGTGTTCCGTGAGGTTTGGAACTTGGTGTCCTAATGGAGCTTGACCCGAGCTCTGTGGGCAGGGTTGGCGATGTCCCCCAATCTGCGAATGCTGTTGCGGTTCAGGGTGTAGTTGTGCTTACTGCGTTTTGTTTTGTGGTCCTGTATAGTTCTACGACCTGACGGAGTTTTGGGGGTTTTGGGGAGGGGTACGGTCCGATGTCTTTGTTAGTTACGCAGGGGCTGGTCACTGTCACACATGCGTCTTGGTCTGACTACAGAACCAATAAAATCTACCAATGCACACACTTAGTCAGTTTAACATTGTAATGTGGAATGTTAGGGTACTGGGCTCCATTCAGAAACGCAATAGGAGACTCGCCCAATTACTAAGGAGAAAGGCACAAATAGTATATTTGCAAGAATCCCACATGCTGAATCAGGAGGCGTTAAAGCTCTGGAAGAAATGGAGGGGGCAGGTTTTCACCACTCGCTACTCGGGGTATGCACGGGGAATCACTATTTGGATTCGGCACTGGAACACCGAATAGACAAGCAAGGGCGCTATATATTTGTATGTGGTTCACTTGATTGCCAAATGGTAGTGAAGGGGAGCATGTATGCACCAAATACTGTCCAAGAAAGTTTGTTTACCACCCTGAACTTAGCACTGGCAGGTTGGGAAACACACCCCTGGACTATAGGAGGGGACTGCAACACGATCATGGACATTTCCTTGGATAGGTCCCATCCCCCCCCAAACGGTGCAGGAGTAATTAAGCAGGCGAAGGCACTTTGTGGCTGCGCTACTGGTTGGGCACTATGTGATGTGTGGAGGATGCGACATCCGACGCACAGAGAAAACTGGTTTTACTCCCCGATTCACATGTTGCATACCAGAATAGATGGAATTTACTGCTCTAACAACATCGCAATGCAGGTAACACACACTACATACTTTGCAAAAACCTTTTCGGATCACAATCCCCTGGAGCTCACGATCACAACGGGCAGAGTACCTACCCCGGTGCCAACATGGAGACTATGGCCACAATTGTTAGAGGACACAGTGTTCCGTGCTGCTATGGCCGTCACCATCTCCCATTACTTTACTGAAAATAGCAATACAGCTTTTAGTGGTTTAATTGAATGGGACACCTTTAAGGCGGTAATATACGGAGGGGCCATTAGCACGAATGTAGGGGCTAGGCAGGAGGTTAATAAATCCCTTATTGACACGGAACGCAAGATGGATCGCCTGGAACAGGAGGCAGCGCGAGATAGGGGGAAGCAGGGGCTACTTCAAGAAGTCAGCATACAACATGCAGAATTGTTAGAGTAAGATTCTGGCAAATAGGCTCCTACCCCCCTGCATAAACTAATACACATAGATCAAACAGGTTTTTTGCCAGCCCGTAGCATGTCTTTGAACACCAGGAGATTGCGCTACCTGTTGTCGGCTGCCCCTCCACTCTACTCGCACGCTGGCTGCGTGTCGCTGGACCTCTGCCAAGCATTTGACACACTAACCTGGGAATACTTGTTTAGGGCACTGGGTAAATTTGGGCTGCCGGAGGATTATCTTAAGTGGCTCCGTCTGTTATACCAAGCCCCCACGGCACGCGTACGTACTGGAGGCCACATCTCGGCTGCATATCCAATATTCCGAGGGACGAGGCAGGGGTGCCCATAATCGCCACTCCTATTTATATTGGCATTGAAGCCCCTAGCTATTAAATTGAGAACGGACGCACGTGAGATGGGTTTTCCGATCGGGTCCACCATACACCTTGTCTCGGCCTACACGGATGACATTATCCTCTATGTCAAAGACCTTAGGTTCGATTTAACACCTCTGGCGGAGATATTTACTGTTTTTGAAAATATATCGGGTCTTGCTGTTAATCCGATGAAATCTCACACTTTTTTTTTCCGGGAACAGTCACTACTGATGACTGTTCCTTTCGGGCAAATGGAGATACAAGTTGCGTCACACACATTTAAATACTTGGGCATACATGTTTACCGGACTCCCACCGTTCTGCTGGACGGCAACCTACACAGGGCAATTCGAGCACTTCTAGCTAGTATTGCCTTTTGGATCACGTTGCCGCTGTCGGTCACAGGTAGGGTAGTTATTACAAAAATGGTAGTCCTCCCGAGGCTAGTTTACTACTTTACGAATTTGCCAGTACTTCTCCGGCAGCGTACTTTTAAACTTTTAAATACCATACTCGTTGATCTCATCTGGGGTTCTGGCAGGCAGAGGATTAGTCTCAAAAAGCTCCAACTTAGTACCGACAAAGAGGGACTCGGCGTCCCAGACCTTAGAGCCTACTATTACGCTTGTCAGTTGCAGTGGCTATCCTTCTGGATGGCCAGATGCAATCTTCAAGAAATAGGGTATACCGAGCGCGACCTGGGGTCAGGAGCCTTACACACACTGCTACTACCGCGCTGTAAACTCCCACAAGTACTTCCTACATTGTTGCGTACAGCGCTGCAGTGCTGGAAAGCAGCACTTCATTACACAAATACGTCCCCTGCCTATGCAGGTAACGTCCCCCTGGTGGGCATACCATTGACGGCGGGGGCATAACGCAGCGCAGCATTGCCCCCTGGACCGAAGCAGGAGTTAACACGATATAGGACCTGTTCCATGAGGGGAAATTGTTAGATTATGATAACTTTGTCAGGAGCACGGGAGTGCCGGATCATCTGTATATTCTACATGCGGCTGTGTTGCAATATGTAAAAACACATTGGATCCCGCACCAACAGGAACTGGACACATACAAATTAGTCAAAATGTTATATTACATGGGACAAGGCAGACACTTGGAGAAATGGCTATACGTGGGGATCCGTGCACATGCAGAAATAGCCCTCATCCAGTTACAGGATGCATGGTTGGTAGACATCAGGCGATCCATAGAAGACAAGGAGTGGGGGAAAATTATAGAACACCCTAGAAAGCTTACCAGAAAAGCCAAATTTAAATTTATCCAAACCATTGTTCTTCACAGGGCCTACCTTGCCCCTCATCGATTGGACAAAATGTTTCTGCAAACACAATACCACTGCCCTAGATGCCACGAAGGTGGTGCGGAGCTGGCACATATGCTGTGGTCCTGCCCTCACTTAAGGAGATACTGGGACTCGGTCAGACAGCTCATTTCTGCAGCCATACAGAAGGAGGTAGACAACACTATGGAGGAATGTATCCTAGGCCTCCATAAGTCCCCCTCGAAACATAAGGTACGATAGACATTTGCGAACTTGTCATTAATCCTAGCAATACGAGCCATCACTATGCGGTGGAAGTCTAAGAAACCACCCCCATACATACATGGCATAGCGAGGTGATCAGGTGGGGTAGTCCAGAAAGTGCGGCCCTAAGGCGAGAGGAGGCCAGAGGGTTACGAAAAACCCCAATAGCAGTGGAGTGGGATACAATGTTAGAATCCCTCAAAATGCAGGAGGTGGAAATTGTGGAATCTCGTAGCAACTCGCAATAGTACCTGCGGATCCCAAGAACCCGAATTGCACATGTTACTAATTAGTAATATCCACGTGGTAATATATCAGTGGCTGAGGTTGAATACTGCGAGGACTAGCTTATATATTGATGTTGGTTTCAAAATGTGACATTGTCAGCTGGGCTTTGTGTGGACGATCACCCTAAAAGATGTTATTTGACTGTGAATAAAGGACTGTAGGGAGGGGGAGGGTAATTTTAGTTGGGACTGTTAGGTTTTATTATTGAAATCTGTGACACTATGTGATGAGTACTACATGCCCGGCTATGTATTCGTGATCGCCCGGACACTGATATGAATGTATTTGAAATTGCGGGAGCGCTTTCTACACAAATTGTTCGGGTGGTGGGTAACATAAGAAAGGTGTTAAAGATGCCATTTTTTGAGATACTATAATCTTCCTGTACATGTTACAAAGGCGAAGGCTACAAGGAGGGGGTGTCATCTCACATGTTAAAAGCATAATGGTGTTTGTGTGGTATATCATGGAAAATTGCTAATAAAACTTTGTTTAAAAAAATGAATTTGTTAGGATTCAAACCAGAAAGACAGTCACACTCACAAATAATAAAGTAAATAATATTCCTCAGCTATATCATTTTTGGGGGCTTTTTTTGGGCGTCAAAGGAAGAAAGAAAGTAACTTGCAAAGCCTAGTTGTCAGGGAAGTAGAGCTCGTTCTCAAACTCTGGTGGTTCACCCAGAAGTAGGTCACCTAACACACTATTTCCATGACCTGATTCGCCGTCTTCATCTTCCTTCTGTGCTACTTCAGGTATGGTGTAATCCAGTGGTATGAAGTGCTGATTAATTTTGATCATGGTTAACCTCTCCATGTTTTGGGGTGAGAGACTGGTCCTTTTCACAGTCAGAACAGCACCACCAGCACTGAAAACACACTCAGAAAAGACTCTTGCGGCAGGGCAAGCCAGATGGTTCATCGCTAGCCTGCTGAGCACTGGACTTTTTGTGCCTTGGAGGAGCAGGGCCTCCAATTTCTGGCTATTCTTTTTCTAGCTGATTGGCTTGCACAGCTATCCAGGTTTTGTAGCTGGCAACATCCCTGTCTGAAAAAGGAATGAAAGTGTGCAGTAATGGTTTGTACCGTGGATCAAGAATTGTGGCACAAATGTAATGGTTGAATGACACAAAGCCTCTTTGCACCCTTGTATTTTCAGATAAGTGAAACATTAAGCTCTCCACCAACTCATGTGCTTCTTTTTTCTCCACACCTGAGTACATTGCAGACACCACCTTCAGTGTACCTGTAGCATGTGCAACAATGGGATAGCTTGGCCCATAGTACAGTACTCCTTGCTGACTTCACATCTGAAGACCTCAAAAGTAAGTAGCATCTCTGTCAGGCATTTAACTAGGCCCCATTGGTCCATATCAGTGATCATTGCTTTCACAGTAGCATCCCCTCTTTGCATGCCATAACACTTGGTTGGTCTGTACTGCCCAAACTGACGTTCAAGCATGTAATAAATTGAGTTTCAATTTGTTGGCACCTCCTGGATGAGTGCTTTACCTGGCATTCTATTATCACATTGAATGGTCCTCAGCTGCTTCTCGGCTTTAAAGAATGATTGAAATGTGTGCAGATTCTTCTGCAGGGGGTCAGAAAGTTGCTGACTAGGTGTCCTTATTTCAGAAAGTCTTGAACAATGATGTTAATGCAGTGCGCCAAACACAAGACCCTGAAATAGCCACCATCCGCCATGGCCTTAACTATATTACTGCATTGTCCTCCTTGGCAACAAAACCAATGTTAATCCCTCTTGGTAGCAGCCCTTCAAAGACCTTGCTGTCAAAGACTTCCAAAATGTTTGCAGTACTATGAGATTTCTCCATGGCAAACATGGCTACAGTTGCATGTTTCCGAGTGACATTAAAAATCTCAGCAGTGTCAACACCTGCTGATATCTTTCCTCTAATCCCACAAAAGAGATTCAGTGTGAAGTGATGCACATGTAATCAGTGGCTTGGTAACTGGTCCATATGTCATCAGATGGATAGTATGAAGAGCACTCTGCTTCAAGGCTTGTCCAAGCAATTCCCACACGTCATGATGTAGTGCTGGACCAGCACTCTGGCGAAATAGGACCGGCTGGGAACCTTCCATTTCGGGCAGATGGCTGCCACAAATTCAAGAAAACCCACCCCTTCCACGAAAGAAAAAGAGAGGAGGTCCATCACTAACAATCACATTGTATAACATACCGTTGGGTGGTTGCGTTCGTACTGCCCCTAGACATGCTGAGAATGGTAGCCTGGATTTATTTATTTTCTGGTGCCACTGATGCAGGTGGCTTCTTGACGCCATATGTTAGGCTCAACGCACGTTTTTTCGTTGTGGTACCCTCTTGCCTTGGACCCCTTGGTGTCTCAGTCTGACTCTTGTGCCATTGCGGTTTTGCTGATGATGATGTGGGTGGTACCACATGCAAAAGACACAATTGATGGACAATGCAAACATTCACCCCCAGTCACAAGGATCTGGGTTAAATCCTTCATTCTATTTCTCACCACACCACCCCACTTTTTTATGTTATGTTATGTTAAATGAATTTATAAAGCATGGCTTCCCCAGCATCAGCTAGCGGACCATGGAGAAGTGAACAAGAAGACCTAGATAGAGGAGAAAAGCAAAGTTTTAATCAATTTCCTGAAGACCCAGTGATATTGTGTGCTCCGCAAGAGGGATGGCATTCCACAAGGCGGGGGCCAATGCTTTAAAAGAGCGTCCACCTGCTCTTTGCCTGCGCATTCTTGGGATACTGGCCAGATGCTTAACGGCCGAGTGGGGAGCCCGCGCTGGGACATATGGAGACCAGAGCCCTTACAAAATTTGAACGGCTTGACCATTCAGTATGTTATGCATGGTACAGGGAGTCTTGAACTGAACTGTCTGTTTAAATTGCAGCCAGTGCAAATGGCGGAGAAGGTGGGAGGAATGGCAATGCTTCGAAAGGGCAAAAAGAATGCGAGCTGCCACATTCTGAACCTGTTGGAGTCTTTTGCTGACAGTTTTATTGACTCCAAGTAGGAGCCCATTGCAATAATCTAGGCGGGACAGCACAATTGCTTGTACAATTGTTTGGCGAATAGGTCCATCAAGGAAACCCAGAATGGGTTTCACACCACGGAGGAGGCCGAAACAAGTTCCTGCCACTTTTTTTTGCATGGTTCTCAAGTGAAAGGGCGTTGTCCATCAGGACCCATAGATTCTTAACTACCAGTTTAGGTTGTGGAGGGGCACCTTAGGCCTTTGGCCACCATTGGTTGTCCCATTGGTGGGTATTTCGTCCCAGAATGCGCATCTCAGACTTGCTGGAATTCAGCTGCAGACAGTTGTCTGCCATCCAGTCTACAATGGCCAAAAAGTCTTTTTGGAATTGTGCTTGTTCATGATTAATGTTGTTAGTAAAAGTGAATAGCCGCTGATTATCATCAGCATATGATACCAGCTTGATGTTCCGTGCTTTTGCTAAAAGGGCCAACAGTCGGAGATAAATGTTAAACAGCGTGGGTCTCAGGGTAGAGCCCTGTGGAACACCACAGCTGAGGTGGCAGGCGCTGGAATAATAGGGAGGGGCATGGATTTGAAAAGTGCGTTCGACCAGAAAAGATGCAAACCAGGCTAGAGCCTTGCCCTTGACACCAATCTCCCCCAGCCGTTGAAGTTATATTCTGTGGGAGACAGTGTCAAAGGCTGAGCTGAAGTCAAGCAACACAATGCCGCGGTATTACCTTCATCCAGCACCGACCACAGCAGTTCTGTAACTGCAAGAAGGGCAGATTTCGTGCTGTGTCTGTATATGAACCCATTCTGTGATTTGTCCAAAATGCCATTCACCTCCAGATATTGAGTTAAAACAGTGTTTATGGTTACATGACTCCATAATTTTAGCTAGGTATGGGAGTAAGGAGATTGGACGGAGGTTCTCCGGCATGGTCGTGTCTAGTTTAGGCTTCTTCAGCAGGGGAACCACCTTAGCGTGTTTCCAAGATTTTGGAATCTCAGCAGTTTGAAGCGACCTATTAATCAATTCATGTCTCTCCACCAGAAAGCAGTCATATAATTTGGGTTTAAGTGGGTCAACCGGGGAACCAGATTTAATCTTGGTGGTAAGCAACTCCAAATCTTTTAGGGACATAGGAGATAGATCTTGTAGGGAAAATGGTATAGCTGTCATATCAGGGTTCTCTGGAACTTCGAGGGCACTGTAGATACCTTCCACCTTATTAATGGAATATTTGCCAGCGACTCACATGCATATCATCAGATATAACATTATTGTCCTCCCATGGGAGTTTCACCATCTCTTCTAACAAGGAAAAAAATGGTTTTGGAAGGATTAAGGCTTGTTGAAATCAAGATAGAATAAAACGAAGCTTTGGTTTTTTGGACTAGTTTATGATAGGCTTTAATAGCTTTCCTATAAGTGATTTTTCCAATAGCATTGGACCCAGCCATATGCAAATCAGTCCTGACCCTGTTCCTTCCCACTTAGGGTGACATATGCAAAAGACACAATTGATGGATGGAATGCTGGACAATGCAAACATTCACCCCCAGTCACAAGGATCTCGGTTAAATCCATAATTCTTTTGCTCACCACACCACCCCAGTTTGGACCCAGCCATATGCAAATCAGTTTTGACGCTGCTCTTAGTTGGAACAGTCCAGCCCGAACTGCCAAGCCAGGTCCTCCCTGGACCGGAAACAAACATCCTGGGACCGGTTTCAGGGCATCACCCTTCATCAGCCAGGCGAGCTTGAATCCAGTGGTGTGGTGAGCACGGAACCCACGTCTGGGCATACCCTTCCCACTTAGGGCGACATAGGCAAAAGACACAATTGATGGACAGAATGCTGGACAATGCAAACATTCACCCCCAGGCACCAGGATCTGGGTTAAATCCATCATTCTTTTGCTCACCATACCACCCCAGATTCGACCAATCCATATGCAAAACAGTCTTGACCCTGTTCCTTGTTTGAACAGTCCAGCCTGAACTGCCAAGCCAGGTCCTCCCTGGACCGAAAACAAGCATACTGGGACCTGTTTCAGGGCATCCCCCTTCATCAGCCAGGCTAGCTTGAATCCAGTGGTGTGGTGAGCACGGGATCCACTTCTAGGCATACTCTTACCACTTAGGGCGACATATGCAAAAGATGCAATTGATGGATGGAATGCTGGACAATGCAAACATTCACCCCTAGTCACAAGGATCTGGGTTAAATCCATAATTCTTTTGCTCATCACAGCACCCCAGTTTGGACCCAGTCATATGCAAATAAGTCTTGACCCTGTTCCTTGTTGGAACAGTCCAGCCCAAACTGCCAAGCCAGGTCCTCCCTGGACCGGAAACAAACATCCTGGGACCGGTTTCAGGGCATCACCCTTCATCAGCCAGGCGAGCTTGAATCCAGTGGTGTGGTGAGCACGGAACCCACGTCTGGGCATACCCTTCCCACTTAGGGCGACATAGGCAAAAGACACAATTGATGGACAGAATGCTGGACAATGCAAACATTCACCCCCAGGCACCAGGATCTGGGTTAAATCCATCATACTTTTGCTCACCATACCACCCCAGATTCGACCAATCCATATTCAAAACAGTCTTGACCCTGTTCCTTGTTTGAACAGTCCAGCCTGAACTGCCAAGCCAGGTCCTCCCTGGACCGAAAACAAGCATACTGGGACCTGTTTCAGGGCATCCCCCTTCATCAGCCAGGCTAGCTTGAATCCAGTGGTGTGGTGAGCACGGGATCCACTTCTAGGCATACTCTTACCACTTAGGGCGACATATGCAAAAGATGCAATTGATGGATGGAATGCTGGACAATGCAAACATTCACCCCTAGTCACAAGGATCTGGGTTAAATCCATCATTCCTTTGCTCACAATACCACCTCAGATTAGACCCAGCCATATGCAAATCAGTCTTGACCCTGTTCCTTGTTGGAACAGTCCAGCCTGAACTGCCCAGTCAGGTCCTCCCTGGACCGGAAACAAGCATACTGGGACCTGTTTCAGGGCATCCCCCTTAATCAGCCAGGCTAGCTTGAATCCAGTGGTGTGGTGAGCACGGGATCCACGTCTGGGCATACCCTTCCCACTTAGAGTGACATATGCAAAGGACGCAATTGATGGATGGAATGCTGGACAATGCAAACATTCACCCCTAGTCGCAAGGATCTGGGTTAAAGCCATCATTCTTTTGCGCATGACACCACCCCAGTTTGGACCCAGGCATATGCAAAACAGTCTTGACCCAGTTTCTTGTTGGAACAGTCCAGCCTGACCTACCCAGCCAGCTCCTCCCTGGACCATAAACAAGCATCCTGGGAACTGGTTCAGGGCATCACCCTTCATCAGCCAGACTAGTTTGAATCTAGTGGTGTTTTGAGCACAGGACCCATGTCTGGGCATACCGTTCCCACTTAGGGTGTCATATGCAAAAGACACAATTGATGGACAGAATACTGGACAATGCAAACATTCACCCCGTCACAAGAATCTGGGTTAAATCCATAATTCTTTTGCTCATCACAGCACCCCAGTTTGGACCCAGTCATATGCAAATAAGTATTGACCCTGTTCCTTGTTGGAACAGTCCAGCCCAAACTGCCAAGCCAGGTCCTCCCTGGACTGGAAACAAGCATCCTGGGACCAGTTTCAGGGCATCACCCTTCATCAGCCAGGCTAGCTTGAATCCAGGGATGTGGTGAGCACGGGAACCACGTCTGGGCATACTGGACAATGCAATCATTCACCCCCAGTCACAAGGATCTGGGTTAAATCCATCATTCTTTTGCTCACCACAACATCCCAGTTTGGACCCAAGCATATGCAAATCACACAGCTCTGCTGGGGACAGGGCTGCTTTGTGTAACAGAGAAAATGTCTCCCTCTTGTTCACCTTCCACTGTGATCGGATCTTCTTCTTCTTCATCCCCCCCACCAACAGCACATGCAGTCATTTGGCTGCTAAGGTGCACCTCCACCTGGATTAAGTGGTGTTTTCTCAGATGGGTTGTTTGGCCTCCATAGTTTGAACCAAGCTTACCCCAACTAATTCCTTGTCCACAAATGGAGCATATAGCAATGTTCACCTCCTTTCTACTAACCGAAAAGAAGTCCCAAACTGGGGAGGTCAATTATCAGGTGCTGCTGGTGCCACTTGCAATGTCTGATGAAGTGGTAGGAAGGCCTGACGTTTAACTCTCTGTAGTACCTACTTCTACTGAGGTAGTTGTGGTGGATGTAGGTCGCTGCCGGGCCTTTGTAAATATCGAGGCTGGAGGTGGTGTTGGTGGTAACTGTGTTGGCGGTTTCCGTGCCACATCCCTCACAGCAATTTGGGATCCACTGGGGCGGGACTAATGTCCATGATGACTGACTCGCCAACATCCTCCTCTTCTAGATCTACCGCCATAACTCTAAGGCTTTCTGGAACCTTCTTTTCCTTAGCCTTGTCTCGTGGCGTGTCTCACTCTCAGACTTATGTGGCTTCCAAGTTGTGTCTAGATCATCAGAAGGGGGGGCTTGCAGAAGAAGTTGATGGACTAACCGTACTTTTCCTTGCTGGGGATCTGGAAGACAATGGATCCTCTGAAAGAGTGGCTTGCTCTTTTTCTTCCGCTGCAAGAAGCTCGATCTCCTGAACTGCCACTACTTTGGGAGGAACAACTACTATTGGGGTGGTTGCGGCTGCTGTTGCCCACTTATCTGAGTTTCCTGCATTGATTGGGTACTACCCAGCGATAACAATAAGTCAATTTCAACATCACTGCTTGTCAGCGTTGTCGTGATTAGAATGGCTGCCTCTGCGACAGACATGGGGTTGGGTCCCCTGTTGCGGGAATGCTGCTGCCAGCTTGTTCCCCGGACACTGCTGCTGCAGGCTCAATTTTTGTTTCCCAAAAAAGGTCTTGGGCTACATACTGGTGATGGTAAGTGGCAGTGCTTTCTTCTCACAGGCAACTTTCTTGGTAGTGGATCTGGTACCATTCTTTGGAGCAATCTTGACACAGTGGCATGAGGTAAAGAGATGTCTGTGGTCACATGTCACATGATGTTGTGCGCAGCAGGACTTCTGCCTGGCAGCACAATGGGTGATGTTTCCTCTTTTGTGCACTTAAAAGCAAAGAAGCAAGAAGAACTCAGTGAAATGTGGCATTCGGTGTTGTGGTTCAATTACTAAAACAAACAAATGTATTATTACTTAGTGTGTGGTCACACTTTTTATTGTTAATAATATAGTATTAAATGTATTTTCTCAGTTATTAAAACAATTAACAATAGAGTGTAGCCATTTGTGAGACTTTGACAACAACAAGGGCTTTCATGGCTTACTGTATGTACAGTACACTCAGGATAGGAAAGAAGAAAAAGAACAACAAAAATACAAATGTAACGGTTTGGCATTGAACATCACGTGGGAATCGGCATTCAGGGAGCTGCAGCTGACAAATGATGACAATGGATAAAAGCAATAAGCCAAGAGGAACAAAGGAAAGACATACAGGCCTGTGGCATAATCACATTAACTGCCACCACAAAATGCTCACCAGCCACATGGTCATTCACAACAACAACAACAAGCAGGAGGCCTGGAAAACAATGTACTCAAGCAGGCCTATATGGACACAGACTTCACAAAATGGCCCCTGGCCACATGGGGATGCTCAGGCAAGGCAAATGCTGCCCCACTATTACAAACACACTCACAAGTTGGCCAGACAAGGGAGTGCTATGTTCTTCTTTCTTACACTTATTATGCATGTAACTTAGGTTGCATCTTTCAATTGTATTGTTGCCTAGCACTGTAGAATGTTACTCTCTTGGAAGCTCCAGTACAGCAGTTATATTCTGGAGGCTGATGAAGAGAGACGCTTTGGGAGGCTCCTTGATGCTGTACTCTTTTATTGTAATAAACTCATCTTTGTAACCACCACTGGATGTCATCTTTCCGGGATCTAACATAAATTGGCGACGAGCGGGCGGAGTCAGCACCCAAGAACCCATCGCTGTATACAATTTCCCTGAAATTATCAACTACTGAACCCCTCCTAAAGGACCTTTCAAAGGTTTTCAGCTATTTCTCTCCTTCTGATTTCTCTACATATGGACTTCTTGTCAATATGTTATCTCTGGGCTTCAAGTCACTGGCTACCATTATTGAAGAGCTGCTTGGATTATATGCGTTATTTACAATCTGATTGTTTATACCGATCCTGCCCTCTGTTGACTTTCTTACTAAGCATGGGCGAATTTTGCGAATCTGGCGTTCGCGAATTTTGCGAATTTGCGAACTCGCAATCCGCAAAATCCGTGAATTCTTGCGAATTTGCGGATTTTTTTTGTGTGTTCGCAAGGATTTCTGCCAGTTCGCAAGGATTTCTGACAGTTCGCGAGGGTTTTGTAACAGTTCACAATTGCGAACTTACATGTCGGCTCGCAACGGTCACGATTATGTTGTTTCTACGTCTGGTTCATCATCACAGGTTCCCAGCACCCGCTGTTTCACCCCTGCCATCCCCTGTTTCACCCATGCCACCCTCTGGTACATCAATGCCTTATGCCACCCTCTGGTTCATCATCACTGTAGATTATGGGGGGGGAAAGCAAGCACACCTGCCTGCTTCAACTGACATGAATTAATTTGGGGTTGATTTATTAATGTGTCACTGTTTTAAAATTCCAGTCTGGCACCTGCTTCCTTATCCGTAATTTGCTTTCTGTTGCAGTGCAAATTTTTTTTCCAGGACCTTTGTGGCCTACTTGTAGCTATTCTATGAGCCTGCTGTGAGGATCAGAGCAGGGTCATTCAATTGTTGCAACTAGCAACTGAACTGGGAATTTGCAGATTTTTTTTTTTTGGTGTTCGCAAGGATTTCTGACAGTTCGCAAGGATTTCTGACAGTTCGCAATTGCGAACTTACATGTCGGCTCGCAGCGGTCACAATTATGTTGTTTCTACGTCTGGTTCATCATCACAGGTTCCCAGCACCCTCTGTTTCACCCCTGCCTCCTCTCTTTCACCCATGCCACTCTATGGTACATCAATGCATTATGCCACCCTCTGGTTCATCATCACTGTAGATTAGGGGGGGGGAAAGCAAGCACACCTGCCTGCTTCAACTGACATGAATTAATTTGGGGTTGATTTATTAACGTGTCACTGTTTTAAAATTCCAGTCTGGCACCTGCTTCCTTATCTGTAATTTACTTTCTGTTGCAGTGCAATTTTTTTTTCCAGGACCTTTGTGGCCTACTTGTAGCTATTCTATGAGCCTGCTGTGAGGGTCAGAGCAGGGTCATACAATTGTTGCAACTAGCAACTGAACTCTGGAGGGGCCCTTGTCAGGAAGCACTACAGGGAACGGTTACTAATGATGAGTTTGAACTTTTGAACCTGCTTTCACTTTTGCAAAACTCGTTTTTCTGCAAAACAGCATTACAGCAACCATCCTACCAAGCTTATATGAGAAAGTTGATTTCTAATCCAAAAGTTATCCAAAGAAAATCAAAAGGCCTCAAATCCAAAAAAGTGCAGGCAAATGTCAACCTGAGGAGTTATTCTGATAAAAATCATCATTTTCAGAAGGTCTATGCTGCTTGCTAGTAGATTTCTTGTGCAGAATTGCAATTTTTGTAATTTCGCGAGTGCGAGATTGTTGCTGCCCGCCGCATCTACATGTTCGCAATTGCGAACTTACACCGCAAAGAAAAAAAATCCGCTGCATGCAAATTTGCGGATTTTGCGGGAAATTTGCGAATCTCGCGGATTGCGAATTTACCGAAAATCCGCAAAATCCGCGAGCGTAACGGATTTTCCGCCCATGCTTATTTCTTACGTTATTTGGAACGGACTCTGCCTTTACCTCGATCACATGTAATTTCTGCCCCATCATACAAGAGGTTTTATTTGTGTCCACCTCTTTTGGTGCCATCATCAAGGTTATCACCAGAATTCAACTTATTAGTTTTTACTACTTTACTCGGTGTACTCCTCCCTGCATACTTTGTCTCATTGGGACCTTTTGGAGACATTTATGCTTCGATTGTTGTTTTGATCCATTTTAACACCTGAATCTACAAGAACTCTTTATGCCTTTTTTTAAATAAACGACTTTCCACTTCTCTAATCGTGATTTTCGGGAACGGCGAGCTTCGACACTGCGGTGTTCTTTCCTCTGGCAGTCTTCATTCAACACTTTGGAACCTCCTGCTGACGTCACACGTACTACACCTCGCTGACGATACACTCCTTGCTCTAGTTGCGTATACACGGCATATACTAGCAACGCCTTGCCTGCAATTATTTTCCTTCAGATTGCGCGGTGACACGCTTACCCTTCAAAACTTCAAAAGCCTTCGATTTCCTTGCTGCATGCTGTGTGGTGATGTGCACCCCTTAAAATCTTCAAAAAGCCTTTGATTTCTTGCTGTATGCTGCACTGTGATGCGCACACCCTCTGAAAACTAGTGGACTTTATTTTCATCAGTCCTGCATGCAAAGAGACTCATTTTACTGAACTTAATTTCATTAGTACTTACAGCACGGTGACGTGCACGGATCCCTACAGAATATAGAGGAGCAAAATATCGACCAGCAAAATATCGACCTGGCAAAATATCAATGACAAAATATAGAATGCCAGAATATCGACTTCCTATCTACAAACAGGTAAGTATAAAAATATCGAATACAAAATATTGCTGTAAATATTATAGTTTGTAAAAATATTGAATTTTTTAAATGTCTTAAAAATAATGTAAAATAATAAAATAATGAATATAATTAAGTAAAACATACTTAAAAATAATTAAATTACGTTAAAATTAAGAAATAATGAATGTAATAAAAAAAACATGCATTTTTATTTTGTAATACATATATATTAACTTAACAATATTTGAAAATATTCAATATTTTTAGCGTTGGATAGCGGGAGGGTAAAAATTACTATTCCCACTCCAGTGAGTGCAACAGTAGGGAAAGCATTGGATAGCGGGAGGGTAAAAAATACTATTCCCACTCCAGTGAGTGCAACAGTAGGGAAAACGTTGGTTAGCGAGAGGGTAATAATCACTATTCCCACTCCAGTTAGTGCAACAGTAGGGAAAGCGTTGGATAGCGGGACGGTAAAATTACTATTCCCACTCCAGTGAGTGCAACAGTAGGGAAAGCATTGGATAGCTGGAGGCTGAAAATTACTGTTCCCACTCCAGTGAGTGCAATGGTAGGGAAAACGTTGGATAGCGGAAGGGTAAACATTACTATTCCCACTCCAGTTAGTGCAACAGTAGGGAAAACGTTGGATAGTGGGACGGTAAAAATTACTATTCCCACTGCATTGAGTGCAACAGTAGAGAAAGAGTTGGATAGCTAAAGGGAAAAAATTACTATTCCCACTCCAGTGAGTGCAACAGTAGGGAAAGTGTTTGATAGCGAAGGGGTTAAAATTACTATTTCCATTCCAGTGAGTGCAACAGTAGGGAAAGTAAATATTTAAATAAAATTAATTACCAATACCAATAAAAAAGAATTGAAATTAATTACCGATTACATAATATTTAATAATTAATTGTTTATAAATAACAATAAATATTATTTATTACACATTAATTACCTAATAATAAATAATGTACTAAAAATTAATTTTCAATCCCAAATATTTACCAGTAATTACAAAAATGACTAATTAATAATTAATTTACTGTAAATTATCAATACACAAAAATATTTTCAATAATTACTTAATTACAATTAAATTACTTCCCCCCATTCCCCCCATTCCCCAATAAACCCACAACCCACTCCAAATAATAAATTAATACAATTAATATAATTGTCAATTAATCAATTAATAACAATTATTTACCAATTAATAACAATTAATTACCAATAAATAATTAATTAACAATAAATTAATTATCAATAGCTATAAATAAAAATAAATAATTACCTAATTACAATTAAATTACTTCCCCCCATTCCCCTATAAACCCACAACGCGCTAAAGAACTAAAACACAAGAATTAAATTAAAAATAATTAATATTTCCCGAAAATGAATATTTACTTTACTGTAATTAAATTACTTTTCACCATATTCTCCTATGAACCCACAACCCGATGAACCCACAACCCGCTATGGAATTAAATTACGCAAAAATTAAATAACATAAAATAAATTACTTTAAAAAAAATTCAAACATACATTACAAAAATATTACATACTTTTAACACATATACTAACACTTAAAACACTATAAAAAAATGATATTTTTAACAACTATATTATGATTGTCAATATTTCTAATTTCGATATTATGAAAATCGATATTTCTTACCTGAATTTTGATATTCTGCACCACTATATTTTTGCAATTCGATATTCTGTCGATTCTATATAAAAACTCGTTATTCTGTCTAGTCGATATATTTTTTCGATATTGTGACCAAAGCGCACACCTTATTTCTACTCTAAGCTCTTTTACAAATATTTTAAGTGTGGTGACGCGCACCCCATATATAGTGCATTACCTCACAAATAATTTTAATTTCTCATTAAAACTCTGTTTTTAAACATTATTGACTTAACTGCTCATTCTACTGCTTTCTGCTCATTCATGTAACTTTATACTGTTTTACTGTACGCTGTATATAACTGTTCATTTTTAGGTAATGGCTCTTCAAACGGCTATTCTTCCGGCTCCTTGTTTTCAGAGCCTGAAACTTTAAAGATTAAATGGACTCAGTGGTACAAATCTTTTAATAGTTATTTAGTAGCCATTGATGGGGTAACATTTTCAGCTGTTAGAAGAAATGCCAAGTTATATAATTGTTTAGGTTCTGAAGGTCAAAGAATTTTTGATCATCAACTCCCTATTCATCGTCCCTCTTCAGATGATTGGAACGAATTTACAGAGCTGTTAGCAGACTAGAAAAGCACTTCAAAGAAGAACCCAGTATTCTTGTATAAATACATACATTTTACACTTGTAAGCAACGTAAACACAAAAACATTGACAATTTTGTAGCTGAACTGAGAGTACTAGCTTCTTCTTTTGAAGTTGTAGGCCCCTTAGATCAATACTTAAGGGATCAAATTGTAGTAAACTGTTTTGATTCCAAGGTCCAAGAAAGAATTCTGTGTGGTAGACACCCATCGTTAGCGAAACCCTGGAAATAGCCAGAGGGATAGAGCACTCAGCATTAGCCTCTAAGGAACTAGGTAATACTAATAACATTGTCACTCAAGCAGTTAATAAAATTTCACAAAGGCCCACCTCAAATTCTTCTCCCTCAAAAACCTTCTCTTAACAAGTCTGACATAAATAAATCATTCAGAATCACACAATGTTATAGATGTGGTTCTAAATTGCATTTGGCCAATGCGCCTAATTGTCCAGCTATTGGATAAATGTGTACTAATTGTAAAAAGCCTGGACATTTCGCTAAAGTTTGCAAAAATAAATCTAAGATAATGAGTATAGACAATCACGGTTTGAATGTCTCTTCACAGTTGACTCTGGTTCTCCAGTTACCATCCTTTCTGATTTATTCTTTTTAAAAGAATGGAAAGTCATTAATTTACTTTCTCCTGACATAGGCACGGTTGCTTTTGGAGGTCAAGAAATTGACATGCTGGTTTACTTTACTGATAATCTAATGTTCAAGAGCAGGATAATTCATTCTTTTAAAAAAAAATGTTTTATTGTCAGCACAAAAATGGAAACATAACAAAGAAATCACAAATGAATTAATTATGACCAGAAGGAGCAAGTACAGTGTAGCAGAAAACAATGTTTACAGATACAGTGTAAACACAAGAACAAAAAGAAAAACAAAGGAAAAAAAAGGAAAAGAAAACATACCATATTAACAATTCAGATTTTTATATTTCAAATGAGTCAAAGAACATTTTAAATAAAATTACCCCAAATTTTTTCATGTTTAAGTAGAGACCTAACACCTCTGAGTCGAGCCAAGGCCGCCAGGATAATTCATTCTAAAGTTTATGTAGCTAAGAAAGGATACAATATTCTTGGTTGGAGAGATCAAAGCAAATTCAGAATGGTTTTGAGACCAGGCACAGAAGTTCCCATTTGATTAGTTGATGCTATACATGGTGATGCTACTTCTTTCGATCAAGTCATTACTAATCATCCCACTGTTTTTCAAGACAATTTCGGTTCAGCCAGGGGATTTCTACATAAGATTATTCTTAAACCTGATGCCTTTTCAGTAATACATAAAGTGAGAGATGTTCCTTTAAGCATCTCCAAAAATTGTTATTTGATGGAGTTATAGAACCTATTGATTCTTCCTTATGGATTTCTCCCATCATCGTAGCTTTAAGAAATTGTGTTGAACTTAGGGTCTGCATTGATTTAAGATCCTTAAATAAGAATAGCCAAATTGACTGTTTTCCATTACCTCATATTCAAGATATGTTAGCTCAATTAAAGGGTATGAACATTTTCTCTACCATTAATTTAAGGGCGGCGTATCATCAAATAGAATTACATAAGGATTCCAGGGATTTGACTGCATTCAACACTCCGGGGCCGATTAGGATGGAGGATTTTCCGCCTCCTCCGGGCCGGCGGAAGCCACCTCCGGCCCGGAGGAGGCGGAAAATCCATTGCGGGCTCACCAAAGACCCACCGCCACATTACGATGGCTGGTGGGTCTTGGTTTCTGTCCGCTGCTTTTCCGCCGCGGTCGGATTACAACCGCGGCGGAAAAGCTCTCATTTGGCTGGCAGTGTCTATCAGACACCGCCGGCCAAATTAGGAAGCATTTGAAAACATGCTTTTCCGCGGCGGTTTTTCCGCCGTGGAAAAGCATGTGTACTTTTGATTTTGGGGGCCCGTTGCGGGCCCCCAGGGTGTTGGTGGGTGGGGGGTGCACATGGGGGGTACCTATGGTACCCCCCAGCATTTACATGCACAATGCGGCAGGCACCGCGCGGTGCCTGCCGCTTTGTGCATGTAAATGTTACACATGCACTTTTAACATTGCGGCGGGTGCTGCTTCAAGCAGCACCCGCCGCAATGTTAAATATGCAGGATGTGACCGCCAGGGTGGCGGTCACATCCTAATCGCACATGAGGGAACGCCGCAGCCCATGCGGACGTTCCCTCATACTCTGGGGTCGCGGACGGACTCAAGTCCGTCCGCGATCCTAATCGACCCCTCCATTTGGTGCTTTTCGTTTCCTTAGGATGCCCTTTGGACTTGCCTCCTCAGCATCAGTTTTTCAAAAAATCATATTCCAATTGTTAGGTAATATTAAAGATGTACTTTCTTATCAAGATGACATCCTAATGTCTACCAACAGTGTCCAAGAGCATCTTGTCAAATTAAGGGGTCGATTAGGATCGCGGACGGACTTGAGTCCGTCCGCGACCCCAGAGTATGAGGGAACGTCCGCATGGGCTGCGGCGTTCCCTCATGTGCGATTAGGATGTGACCGCCACCCTGGCGGTCACATCCTGGATATTTAACATTGCGGCGGGTGCTGCTTGAAGCAGCACCCGCCGCAATGTTAAAAGTGCATGTGTAACATTTACATGCACAAAGCGGCAGGCACCGCGCGGTGCCTGCCGCATTGTGCATGTAAATGCTGGGGGGTACCATAGGTACCCCCCATGTGCACCCCCCACCCACCAACACCCTGGGGGCCCGCAACGGGCCCCCAAAATCAAAAGTACACATGCTTTTCCACGGCGGAAAAACCGCCGCGGAAAAGCATGTTTTCAAATGCTTCCTAATTTGGCCGGCGGTGTCTGATAGACACTGCCAGCCAAATGAGAGCTTTTCCGCCGCGGTTGTAATCCGACCGCGGCGGAAAAGCAGCGGACAGAAACCAAGACCCACCAGCCATCGTAATGTGGCGGTGGGTCTTTGGTGAGCCCGCAATGGATTTTCCGCCTCCTCCGGGCCGGAGGTGGCTTCCGCCGGCCCGGAGGAGGCGGAAAATCCTCCATCCTAATCGGCCCCTAAATCAAGTATTAGAGATGCTTGAAAAACATGGGTTGACTGTCAAAAGACAGAAATGCTAATTTTTACCGAGTGAAGTTGAATATTTAGGTATGTAATCTCTGCCACTGGTATTAGACCCAAACAAGATCTTATAAAAGCCATCCGTGTCTGCGCTCAACCATTTGATAAAGACCAGTTAAGTTCTTTCTTGGGTCTAAGCGAATACTATTCTCGTTTTGTTCAGAATTTTGCTTTTGTTAGCGAACCTTTGAGGAAATTAATCAGAAGCAATGCAAAATTCATTTGGGGAGACGAACAACAACATTCTTTTGAAAATTTTAAAGGATCTAATTATAAATGCACCTGCTCTTAAACTTTTTAATGAGAATGTTGTATCTTTTGTCACTGTTGATGCAAGTAATGTAGATCTTGGTGCTATTCTTAGTCAAATGGTTGACGGTGTTGAAAATCCAATTGCATTTGCTTCTCGAAGACTCTCTGCATCGGAAAATAATGACAGCACGATTGAAAAAGAAGCACTTGCGTGTTTATGGGGGGTCAAACATTTTACCACATATTTGTAGGGAAGAGAGTTGTTTTGATTTCGGGCTCACAAACCTTTAGGGGCCCATTAGGATGGCGGGAGGACTTTGCCCGCCCACCATCCTGTTGGTGAAAGGGACCACCTGCCATAAGGGCGGGGGTCCTGTGGGCAGTATTAGGATGTGCCACCCACAGTGGGAGGGCGCATCCTGCATTCCGACCATTGTGGCGGGCGGTGCACTCAGCATCGCCCGCCACAATCGCAGGAAGGCATGCTGTGCACTTCCATGCACAGCATGGCAGGCACCGCGCTGTGTATGTCATGCTGTGCATGGAACTGCTGGGGGGTACCATAGGTACCCCCCATGTGCACCCCCCACACCCCCAGAGTCCCTGGGGGCCCGCAACAGGCCCCTGCAGGGAGTCTCTGCATGCCTTTCCGTGGCGGCATTGCCACCACGGAAAGGCATTGTTTAAAGCCCATGCTAATATGGCTGGCCGTGTCTGATAGACACCGCCACCATATAAACCCTATTCCTCCCCGGTCGCAAAGCGGCCGGGGCGGAAAAGCGGCGGACGGTCTTTCCGTCCACCGCGGCCCCCCCAGCCATACTAATATAGCGGGGGGTCATTCCGGAACAGATGGCGAGTAGTTTGCCCCAGCCAGGCCGGCAGTGACCACCGCTGGCCTGGCGGGGGCAATCCGCCCACCATCCTAATGGGCCCCATAGTCTTTATTTGGAATAATAAAGGTTTAGGAAAATACAGCCCCAGATTGATGCGTTTTATTTTCCAAATTGTATGATTACAATTTCTCTATGAGACATATTCCAGGTGGAAAAATGTTGAAAGCTGACTTTTTGTCTTGAGGCCCTTAAAATACTAGTAATGAGGAACTGCTTGCTGATGAAAAATAACTTGTAGTAGGGTATTGAATGGCCTGGTCTTGGCCAAAGAGGTTATTTCTCACCTTGACTGGGAAAAAGCATCCTTATCTGACCCATTCCAAGTCACCCAAATTTTTTTTATTTCTAGTGGTTGGCCCAGAGAAGGTCAAATTGGAAACAGTTAGTCTTGTACTTTAAAGTTAAAGATGAGCTAAGTGTAGAAGGCAATTTCATTATGAGAGCTTCTTCACGTGTTCCTCCTGCTACCTTAAAAGATAAACTCATCACATTGGCACATAAAGGACATGTTGGCATCACAGGATGGGAGAAAAGATTACGTCTATATTACTGGTGGCCTGGAATGGATATCTTGATTGAAACTATTTTCAGCAACTGCAGTCAATGTGGTCATGCTGATAAAACTCTTCGCACTCACAACTATCCTTTAAGGCCTGTTAATCTTCCCCACTAACCTAGGGAGAACCTAGGTATTGATTTCGTAGGTCCCATTGGTGGACTTAATGATGGTTTTAAATATATTTTAACCATTGTGGAATATTCTTCAAAGTGGGTTTCGTATAAATTTATGAGACATCCCAACACTGCAAATGTGATCATATTTTTTAGACATCTATTTCGTTCTGAAGACATACCGACATTTTTGGTCTCAGATAATGGAGTACAATTTGTATTGCACAATATGAAAAGTTTTTTAAACAAACTTGGGGTCAAACATCTTATTCCTGCCCTCCATAGCCCACAAGGTAATGCTTTAGTGGAAAGGGTAAATCGTATTTTGAAAGATTCCATTGAACTTGCTTCCACTTCTGGTCTACATGTACAAGATGTGGTGAGTGATAGATTTTGGTCTTACAATAATACTCCACACTCTACTACAGGTGTGACTCCTTTTGCTTTGTTGAGGGGTAGACAATCATTCAATGAACACTCCCCAGAATGGGTTTGTTGCCAATGCAGGTATTCACAATTCGGGCAGGAGACCTTCTACTCAAAGATTCACTTATAAAGCCAACAAAGGCCGTGTTATTCCGTTAGTACTTCCAGAAATAATTCCTGGAACACCGTCTTTATTCGTGGATGACTAATTCTGGTTTTAAACAAAGGGTCTCGCTGGAGTTAGGCCACACCTGGCTACTCCTATATCCTACACTGCACCCATTAGTCCCTTTAGAAGTGCAAACCGGTGTAGCAACCGTAACGTCAATGGAAAGACACGTACCCATTGAGCCCTGATAAGGTTCTCATCTTGAGAACAAAATGCGTTGGCTGACCTCCAAATCTCCAATTTCATGAGAACAAACAAATTGAAAATAAATCCTTACTTAAAAACTTAAACATTGACTCTCTGGACTTCAATACTTGGTTTTGATTAAGAGTAGAAGAGAGTCAAGCCAAATCCAAAATCAGGCACAACTTTTGTAACAGAGTTAAAGAAGATTGTTTCACAGTGGGTGAATGTGTTCGAGTGAGGAGACTTTTTAAAAAAAAGAGGTTCAAAATGTTATCACGAGACAGAAATTGTTAAAATTAATAAACATGCTGTTATGGTTTCAGGTGGAAAGTGGTAAAAGGAATGCTGCTGAAGTAAAAGTTAGCCTCATTACTTCTACTGATTCTCTTCACAGTGTGAATTCCACTTATGGACCCAAAAGAAAGTTTAATTTTCCTATTGAAGTGAATGTGACCGTAAATCCTAAATCTGTACAAAAAGATGATTTTTACAAAAAGATGTTCCGATTAACATAGATTTTCCTAAGTCTGTTGATGAATTTTCTGCTGTTTTTGAGCAAGAGAACGTGCAGGAAAATGTTTCCCAATAAATAGATTCTAACTCAAGATCCATCAAAGGAACATTGTCAGAGGAATCTACAAGCAGGTTTGAAGATTCTTCTGTGCCTGGTTCTAATATTTTAGATTCGTCGTGCACTAGACATAAGTTCAAACATAAGTATCTTGAAGATTATATCACTTAATCTCTTTTGTTACATTATAGCTTTTGTTCTCTGTAGGTTTTGGTTCTCCGTATTCTCTTCTTTATTTATTATTTTTGTTAAAGGGGGAAGATGTGTTATGTTCTCCTTCCTTACATTTATTATACATGTAACTTAGGTTGCATCTTTCAATTGTATTGTTGCCTAGCACTGTAGAATGTTACTCTATTGGAAGCTCTAGTACAGCTGTATTATGCTGGAGGCTGATGAAGAGAGATGCTTTGGGAGGCTCATTGGTGCTGTACTCTTTCATTGGAATAAACTCATCTTTGTAATCACCACTGGATTTAATTTCATCTTTCCTGGATCTAACAAGGAGGCATGCTAAACAACACATCATTAACGCAACAATGCCAAAAATGAAATCCACAGGGCTAAAAAAGGTTTACAAGTTACAACAACCACACACATCCAACAAAAGCATTTATTTAACACACACGAAATAAAGTGAAATACCCAAAAAAAAACATTTTGAATTTCAATCCAATGCATCCGTGCCCTAAATGATGTTTAAATTCAACAGAAACCACAGAAACAGTTGTTCCCTGCACCCATAAGTAGCTCTGGGCCTTTTGTTTGGGAAAACCCAGACCCAGACTAGGCCACATAGTGAATCAATTCAAATGAATAATATTGCAACTTTCTTAGAACATTTTATGAACTGTTCTACATTTTTTGCTGGATAAAAGAATAAAGAATTGCATGCAAAACAACAACCAGCAAGAAGACATGGCCGACGCAAAGAAGGTATGCAGGCCTGATGCGGAAGAACATTGGCTGCCCCTTCACAAAATGGCCGTCAGCCACATCACCAGGCCACAACAACAAGAAAGGGAAGACAGACAATTCAGGCCTATGGCAAAAACACATTGACTGCCTTAACAAAATAGCCACCAGCCACACGGCCAGGCCACAACAACAAGAAAGGGAAGACAGACAATGCAGGCCTAAGGCAAAAGTACAACAGCTGCCTTCACAAAATGGCCACCAGCCCCACGGCCAGGCCACAACAACAAGGAAGGGAAGTCAAACAATGCAGGCCTATGGCAAAAGCACAATGGCTTACACAATGGCCACCAGCCGCAAGGCCAGGCCACAACAACAAGAAAGGGAAGACAGACAATGTAGCCCTATGGCAAAAGCACACTGGCTACCTACACAAAATGGCCGCCAGCCACACGGCCAGGCCACAACAACAAGAAATGGAAGACAGACAATGCAGGCCTAAGGCAAAAGCACACTGGCTGCCTTCACAAAATGGCCACCGGCCACACGGCCAGGCCACACAACAAGAAAGGGAAGACAGACAATGCAGCATTATGGTAAAAGGACACTGGCTGCCTTCACAAAATGGATGCCAGCCACATGGCCAGGCTATCACAACAAAAAACAATAAGCCAAGATTAACAAAAGAAAGACATGCAGGCCTATGGCAAAAGCATACTAACTGCCTCCAAAAAATGGCCACCAGCCACATGGTCACAAAGTCACAACAACAACAACAAGCAAAAGGCCAGACAAAGGACACATGCTAAAAACACATCTTTAATGGAACAATGCCAAAAACTAAAATCCACAGGGCTAAAAAAAGGTTTGGAAGTTATTACAACCACACACATCCAACAAAGGAACTTGAAAAAAGAGGAAATACCAAAAAAAACACATTTTGCATTTCAATCCAATGCCATCCATGCCCTAAATGTTTTTTTAATTCAACAGTTGTTTCATGCACCCATGAGCAGCTCTCGGCCTACTGGCTGAAAGGCCTATTGTCAGACTACTGGCCTACATAGTGAGTTAAATAAATATATATATATAATATATATAATATATATATATATATATATATAAATAATATTGCAAATTGATAATTTCAAAAGTTGGAGAAAATGTAGTGAAGTGTGCAACATATTTCCTTTATAAAAGAAGAAAGATTACTTACAAAGAAGAATTGGGCGTGCGCAAGAATGCATTTCGGGCGCACACGCAAAAAAATACTCTGCTCCGTTGCGGAGTGCGGAGTGCAGAGTTTTCAGGCAACTAGACGCTCTACGTGGAATTTGAAGTTGCCAAAAATCCACAAACTCCACAAGTGGAGTTTTACGCCCAGGGCTGCTTTTAATACATATAAGTCACTCCTAGGGTAGGCCCTAAACAGCCCTTTATCAAGTATGTACTTTGAATTTTTACTCATCCTGGCAATGAAAAACTCCCAAATTCACTTTTTACTACTGTGAGGCTTACCTCTCCCAAAGGATAACATTAGGCTACCTGAAGTGACACCAAGGGTCAGTTGACTGAGCTTCTGGTTAGAGCTACAGGGACATAACAAGCTCCAGAGGCCTCTCTGCAACTGCCCAGCTGACCTGATGCAAGTGGACTTGCCTGGACCGACAATTGGTTCTACCAGAGCCCTGCTGCACTCTGCAAGAGTGAGTCGCTGGTTCACAAGGGGAGCCTCTCCAAGTCATGTGTCCTTGGTTGGCATCAGAGTACACTCCTCTGAAAAAGAAGGAGAAATCCTAACTATTTGGGCCCTTTGAAACCGTGAGCAGGCCATTGTGCACTACGATCTTGCCGCCCCAAAGGCCTCCAAATGAAAAGTTATGGTAGACCCAACTCTTCGCGCTACAGCAACCGACAGCAGCGACCAGCAATGTGAGAGCTGCACTTCAAACAGCAAGACTGACAGCCCCTGGTGATCAATAAGCGCCATGAATGACAGTTTGTGACACCTGACAAGATCTTTGTGCTACTGTTGTACTTTGAGAACGTATGAACACAATCTCCCATTTCTCTATAGGAGCTTGTACTACTGCCGGTTTATAGGAGTATGTGTGTATGTGGCTGCACCATGTGTGGTCGCATTATAATTGTGGTGTCGGTACGCAACTGACCAACATCACAATCGGGTCCTTAGAGTATTGTTGTCTTGGAAAAAATGTATCAAGGCCTTACGAATGTGCCTGCACCGGGCATAGGTGGTGGAAGTAAAGGTGCAGGGAAATAACAATGCTCATGTTTGGAAGGTCAATGAGCAATAAAGATGCCTTTCAATCTTGTCTTCATCTTGTTAGGTTTGCTGAGCGTTCAAGGACAGAAGTTAATTGTCAGTCTGTGTCTTCTGTCAAATTGCTGCTTATTTGTTTACCATGGAGATTGGTGTTTACTTTTCATTCCATAATTACAAAGTGAGAGGACTGTGTAAAGTGAACAATGAGACAATCTTGCTTGTGGCTGTAGGATGTTATTTTTTTCAACACAACAACATTTAACTATCTTTAAATAGACTGCACTAATATTTTAAAATATATCGTAAGCACAAACTAGGCACTTTTTCGTAATTCTAAAGTGTGATGTAAACAAGCATTTAAAGGAGATCAAAACAAATCAAGATACTTAACTTAGTGATGGGCAAATAATAATTATTTACTGAAAACCAGATTCCACACATTGTCGTTCATGAGCGATATAGCTTTATTAGTGAAATTGCTTGTGTGTGCACATTTGCTGGCCATTTCAATAACAATGAGCTGTCAGTAAAAATACAGTGCACTACCAAACATGCTTAAGTAATATATTTGTGACATTGTGCATCACAACGCGCCACCGGCTACAAACCACTCTCCTGCTGAATGGGCATGGCTCCATGGCTCATTTACTACACTTCTTCATGGGTGGGATTTTTCATAGCCTAACATAAACAGCAAGGGAGCAGCGCCATGACTCGTCAGAAGCAAACTCGACTATGGCAACGCACTCTACACCAGAACCGCTCACAAATTCCAAAAGAAACTGCAAGGGATCCAGAACAACGCTGCTTGGCTTATCATGGACATTCCCAACTGCAGCCACATCTCTGGGCAGCGCAGAGACCTCCAAGGGCTCCCAATCAACAAGAGAATCACCTTAAAGCTTCTCACTCACACCTACAAGGCCCACCACAACATCGAACCTGCATACCTCAACCACCGCCCACCCCTTCTACACTCCCACCAGACAACTCCGCTCCGCCCACCGGGCTCTGGCCACCATTCCACAGATCCACAAGACCAGAGCCAGAGGAGAATATCCTTCATTCAACCTTGTTGCGAAGACCTGGAACTCTCTTCCTATTCATCTCAGACAATCACCCTCATTGCCTCAATTCAGGAAGGACCTCAAGACCTGACTCTTTGACTGAACTGGTCATCTAGCTTTCGATTGAACTGCAGAACCCCTTCTCCCCAGCACCCTTAGACCCTAATGGGTGACTAGTGTTCTCTACAAGAACCCTGATTGATTGACTGGCTCAGGAGATGGGGAGGTAGGGCTGGAGGGCTGAATCGGTCAAGACTTCCATGCATGCCCTCACAGTCACAAGTGTTCATCGACAGTGAGAGTCATGCGTGGGAAGATGCTTGTGATAGACAGTGAGTCACTGAGTCATGCAAGGTGCAGCTCGAAAATGTGCACCATGGGAGGGTCACCAATAAGGCACAGTTTAAGTTATAGTCTGTTGCGCTGACGATACGCTCAATCATACCATCCCTGTAAGGTATTGCTTCTATCTAGTTCAACAAGGGCAGGCCGGCACAAGATCTCATAGACCTACTACAATCAATACCTGTAGGATTGGTGCCTCCATACCTCAAGTCTTCCGCCATTACCATCAAGAAGAGGGGGCACGAGCCACAAGCACACCAAGACTCCCCAAGTGCCGTTCCAACTTGGCAACAAGCAGCTGGAAGGAAAAAGAATGAACCCTACCCGTAGATGCCTGGCCAGGGGATCAGGGGCGGCTCTAGGCTCATGGTGGCCCTGAGCAGGGAGCGTAAGTAGGGGGCCCCTGGAAGAGGGGGTCTGGGTTTGGCAGAGCCATACCCCCCCCCCCCCCCCCCCCCCCCCCAGAGCTCAGGAAGGTGCTTGGAAGTGCAACAGAGCCGGAGGCTGCCAAAACCCTGCCAGGGGCCACCACTCAAATATGTATCCATCCTCAGAGGATTATTATATTAAGGATATATATAGGCGTGGTGGCCCCTGGAGTTTGGTGGCCCTGTGCAGGTGCACAGCTTGCACATGCCTAAGGCCGCCCCTGAGGGGATCAATGCGCAGAGATAGGCCGCAGCGATGACACTCAAACTCTATATGGGACTTAGAACATGTGTCCACTCACATCGAGGAATCTGTCCTGGGGCCTCAGACCTTAGTGTTACCCCCTAACACTCACAGGGCTCATTGTGGGATTAGTAGCGCCTCCCGCAATGGTTACATGATTTGTAAAACAATTTTACAAGTCCTAACCATCAAGGGAGGCGCTGCAGAAAAGAAACCCAAATCGCTAGAAACAACGCTCATAGGAGATGCAATCAGTGAGAGTAATTCAGAGCCTTCTATCAGACATGTGGTTGGCTTTGAGTTTGTATCTGAATGGGCTATTGTCTAGATTATGGATGGTTGAAAATCTTGAGAAAAACAGTGTTTGGGCACGTTTCATTTAGTGATTTCAACAGTGATTTCCCACACTAGCTAGACGTTTTCATAATTTACTACCTGAAGGTGTGGTCGGAATCAACAATTTAATTCCATAAGATTCCCTAAATATTGTTGGGAGACAGGATGAAAAAATGATTTTTTTTCCTTTGGCTTATTGACAACCAATCATGGACTTCACTTAGCTACTTGTTGTTTGGTGGTTAAGTTCAGTCTGAATGGAGTTTTAAGATGATGAGTGGGTAGTAGTCTTTCAAGGGTGTGTTTCGTTACCTATATACATGAATTATTTTTATGTGTGATCCTCAGACAGGTTTTTTTGTTTCCTCTCCTTCTTTTACCAAAGTAAAATAGGTGGCTGCTGATCCTTTATCATAAGATGATCATTTCAGGGGTACAAGTTGCCTTTTTATGATTTTCTGCACAACTTTAAATTGTATTACTAACTCCCTATTCATAGCACCATTACTAAACTAACAGTGGCCTAGATCAGGTTGAATGAGTCAAAATATTTAGATCAGCAATTCAAAATGATTGAAAAGATATGTACTCTCTCTAGAGAAAATGTTGATTCTAGCTCAGCCTGGCTAAGTGTCTAAGCTCAAACTATAGAATAATAATTAACTTCACAGCCAACACAGCTGAAAGAATGTGCCCGCATGGTGATTGAGGATAATGGACAAACCTGAGCTAAAACCGTGCACTTGCCTGCATAGCAAGCGAACCTGTCGATGAAAACAGAGTTTTTATGAGCTGTTGGCAATGCTATAGCAGCAGAGGTTAAAAATAGCATTGAAGATGTTGAAGATGATTGGGTGGAGGCATTGGAGTCCCCGTACAGCGCAGTGATAGCTACCCGCCTGCGACTCATCCAATTTAAATATCTGCATTGGGCCTACTACACTAGACACAGACTATGGCGCACTGGACTGATTGCATCCCCACATTGCTTACGGTGTGGGACAGCGGAGGGTACCTTTCTACATACGGTGTAGAGCTTTTGGAGAGGAGTGACCATTTGCCTGTCTGAGGTTCTGGGGTGGGATGTCCCGCTTTCTCCACGGCTGGTTATGTTGCATATTACTGAGGGTCTAGGTGGCAACAGATATAAGCTCCAATTGTTGTTCCTTGGCCTCACCTTGGCAAAGAGAGAAATTGCCAGGGCTTGGAAGGATGAATCCCCAACGATGGTGATGGTCTGGAAGAAGGGCTTAGACTTCAACATGAACCTGGAAATCTCTGTCTTTGAGGCGAGAGGGTGCCCTTAGAAACATTTTAAAATTTGAAATAGATGGGCAGAGTACAGAGGGTTGTATTTGGAACCTCCTCATCCCGTTTCTACTATCGAAGAATAATTGTAATGACTGTACTGAGCTGGGACTTAAACACTATGGATATTAGTCATGGTTCTGGGTGGCTTGGACCCTCCTCATACATAAGATGTGTTTACTTATGTAGTTAGTTACAGATATAGTGTGGCATTGTTGTTCGTTTTTATAAAAAGTTATTCAGTTAAATGTTTCCTTTATAAACATTGCTATAGTATCATTGAAAATGTTGATATCATTATCTGTCAACATGTATACGTATTGTTGGTGCCCACTGGGACATCAATCTTGCATCGGCTATCAACAATAAAATTACATTGTGAAAAAGAATCGAAATTTGACTAGCTTATGTGACGGTAAGTTTTAATTCTATTAAGGATACGGAGGCGAGGATTATGCTTTTCTTCCTTCGCTTTATTACATATACAAAAAACACAGCAGCCTTAGAAAAGCTCCAATCCATTTTCAAACTGCTGAAAAACTTAGAAACAAACGACTTTTTCAAAGTTTATAAGTCCAGGACGAACTACAGCTCCCATGATCCTTCAAACATTAGTCCTTCTATTATATCCACTCCAGGTATGATAGCCAGTCCTTCCTCAACCTTCCTCCTCTTTCTTCGCGCTGGTTACGCACATTCCTCACTGGTCTTGTTTGGAACCGTCATTTCCTAGCGGACAAAACGACAGCGTAAGATAAGCACCAAAATTCTGCTGATAGCAACCAAATTGAGGACATCATCAAGACTGGCATCTAGAACATGTACAATGCAGAGATGGAAAACGGTTTACTTACTGACATACGGGCGGGTTCGTAACGTTGAACTCCAGGGTGGGATAATCCTCGCCTCCATGTCCTTAATAGAATTTAAACTTACCGTTACGTAAGCTAGGCAAATTTCGATTCTATGTCAGGACCGGAGGCTTCGGATTATGCTAGTTTAAAGCTTACTCACCACCAATTGAGCTAGATCCACCACCGGTTTAAAATAAAACCTCTTAAATGTGGAGTCCGAGGACCAATCTGCTGCTCGCATTAAATCCTCCAAACGAGCTCCCACCGAAAACGCCTTAGAAGCCATGGCTCCCCTGGCAGAGTGAGCTCCAAAACTTTTAGTATCATTGCCTGCTTCCTGCATGACCCAACGCACCCACCTTGCAATGGTGGGGGAAGAGAATGCTCTGTGTGGTTTTCGCAGGGCAATTAGCAATTGTTGTTTGCCCGGAGGGCGGATATCCAACGCCATGTCCTCATAAGCCTTCAAACATTGCACGACTCACAACTTGGGAGTGTCCACAAAGGCTGGGTACGAGATAGTGTGTGACGTAGACTTTGTGCGACGCCCCACTGTAAAACTAACCCCGTCCGGGGAAAAAACTCGCGTCGACACGTCTAAGGCGTGCACATCCAACACACGTCGGCAAGAAACCGAATACAGAAGCATAGCTAATTTAGCTGAAAGCTCCTTTAAGGACAAATAAGCGTTAACTTGCCAGGACAGAAACAGGTTCAGGACCACATTTACGTCCCAAAGGACCGAATATCGGGGCTCCGGAGGTAAGGAGAGACGAACACCTCACAAGAGCCTGCAAACAAAGGGATGTTCTCCCACTGGGGAACCCTCCACAGGTTGATGACCCGCTGAGATTGCGGAACGCATAGCGTTAATTGTCCTATAGGCTAGGCCCTTAGTTGCCAACTCGGCTTAAAAAATTTAAGATCAGAACGATTCCTGCGACCACGGAATCCAGGTCCCTTCGAAGACACCAACGCATCCATATAAGCCAAGCGGATTTGTAGCGCTTCGCTGTGCTATCAGCCCAGGCTTTGGAGAGCAGGCCCTCACCCGATCCCGAAAGGCCCGGGAGTGACCAACGTCTCCGGAAAGCCTCCATGCCATGAGGCGGAGAGAGCCCTGCATGATGAGAGGATGAGGCTCTCGATCCGGATTGAGCAAGAGGTGAGGAAACTGGGGGAGTAGGATTGGAAAATCCCAAGAAAGTTCCAGAAGAACTGGAAACCAGACTTGAGACCTCCAGAGCGGCGTAACCCACACCATCTCCACCTCCTGACGGCGAACCTGGGCCGCCGTCCGTACTATCGAGAACGGAGGAAATGCATAGGGCTTCTCCTGGCTCCAATCCTGGAGGAAAGCGTCCGTGGCCTCGGCGAGCGGGTCCGGCCTCCAACTGAAAAATCTTGGGAGTTGGTGGTCCAGTCGGGACGCAAACAGATCCACCGAAAACGGACCCCAGCGGGCGTTCAGCCATTGGAAGACCTGGGTGTCTAACATCCACTGACTGGCATCCCTCAGGTGCCTGGAGTGCCAGTCCGCCACCTGATTGGCCTGACCCAATAGGTATTCCGCCGTCACCGATATGTGATGCGAAAGGCAATAGTCCCAGAACTCCTTCGCCAAATCTGCCAGAGCTCGGGAGCGAGGGCCTCCTAGGTGGTTGAAGTATCGAACCCTCGAGACATTGTCCATCTTTAAGAGAACGCAGGACTTCACGGAATCCTTGGTCCAACAGCGGACCGCGAAGGACCCTGCTAGAAGCTCCAAACAGTTTATATGCAACTGTTGTTCGTCGGATGACCAAGCGCTTGCCCCCATCCGTCTTGTCTACTAGGAAGACATTGCTGAGAAAACCAGCGGGATGCAGCGTTGATAGGTGAATGGCCCCTTTTTGGAGTAACTCCGAGACCTCTTCGTCTATCAAGCGCGTGTCTGACTCCGAAAAAATGATCGGCCGTGGAGGGCACACCTAAAATGGCTGGTCGTAGAACTCTATATGGAACCCCTGCACGGTTTTCAAAACCCAGGCGTCTGCAGTGAGCGACGCCCACTCCTCGTAAAAGGCCGCTAACCTGCCCCCCATGAGAACCTGGTCCGAAGACCGTACACTTACCGTTGGAAGTATTGGGTCCTGGATTCTTGCGGTAGACTCGACCGCCGAAGTGTTGCCCTCTCATGGGGTAAAAGTTATTGAAGTTCACTGAGGTCTGGTATTGGCCTCTGCCGGAGCCTTGCCCTCTACCGTTGGCATGCTGCCCTGCGCGGCCGGTCGGGCGGCCCCTGCCCCGACCGGCCCCTTGGGAAAAACGCTGCTGGAACACCCGCTTAATGCTGGACTGCGCCTTATCCAGCGAAGTGAACGTAGACACAAATTTGCCGAGCTCTTTAATGAAAGGCTCTCCAAAGAGGCCGCCCTGGGCGACCGCCCCCGCTTCCGAAGAAGCCAAATCACCTAACTGCGGGTCCAGCTTAATAAGCAGGGATCTCCGTTGTTCGGTGGACAGGGCGCAGTTGGCGTTTCCCAAAAAGATGATTACTCTCTGAGCCCAATTGGACAAGACCTCAGGGGAAATAACCGTGCCATTGGCTATCGCCTCCTCCGCCATGTCGAGGATCTTCATGGCGGGCCCCACCGCGTCCAACAATTTATCCTGGCACGACTGCCAGGAACGGTCGATGCCCTTACGCGGGTCCTTCATAAATTTTGCAAGGAAGGTAGCCATTTTTGCGTCTAACTCAGGCGTTAGGGCCACCTTACCCTCCAAAGTGGGTCTCGGACACTCCCCTCGTAGGCAACCCCTGGCTTCTTTTTCTAAAGGCTTACGCAGGTGACCTGCCAAGAACTTTGCCACCGTGTCCCCCGGCGTCCAGGCAGCGGACCGCAGATGCATAATCTCATCCGGGTCCAACATGCTGGAACTGTCCCGGGGTAACTCCGCGGCCGAGCCCGTCGTCATCCGTATCAGGGAAATCCAGCGCCAGAGACGGCGGTGCGGTCTCCGAAACCACAGAAGGTTCAAGGCCCGAAAGTGGCGCAGGGGGAACAGAAGTCGCCTTGGCCAAAAAAGCGTCTCTGAGACGCTCAAAGGCGCCTCTGTCCACCCCTTGCCCCCTTCCGGAGCTCCTTCCCTGCAGGGTTTCTTTGGTGCAGGAGGGCCCTCACTTGAGGGGCCCGGGAGACCAGTAGGAGCTCCCAAATGGGCCTGCGCCAGTTTGGCGCATTCCTCGACAATGCGCGCAGACAAGCGGTCCTCCATGGGACCCACGACCTCAGTCACACAGCGATAGATAGAGCTGTCGACTGCCTGATAAAACTCCTCATCCTGTAAGTAGGAGTGGGGCTCCTCCTCAAAATAATCCCCCTGCTCCATGGCTGTCAAGCGAAACAATGAGCAACTGTCGCAAAACTGCATTATGAGCCTTACCCTCCCCACAGAGGGCGTCAGGGAACAAGATATGAGCAGGCAACTTGGGCTGCAATCACTTTTTGGGCCAGCTAAAACTGGCGAGGTAGGGCTGCACGACAAAACCCCCAAACGCGCTGACCCTCCACACAGGGACCGGGTCTGACCACCCCCAATGCGCGTTCAACCACACAAATCTTTTACCACAATTGTGCACTCGCTGATCAGCATTCACCGCGGTCTCTGCCGCCAAGTACAGACCCCGCAGGGCGTCAAAGTGTGAAATTAGGGCTAAATACAGACCCGGAGCACCGGGCGTAGAAGGGGTGGAGAGGGCAAAGCTCCGTTGCAGACCGACTCCTCAACGCAGCTCCTCAGAGTGAAGGGAAGCGCGCCGAGGAGCAGGCGAGACGTACGAGCGCCCTCTGGCGGGCGCTTCAATCACCGCACCGCCGCAGGGACGAACGCCACGAAAGGAGCGAGGACGGAGAAATGCGCACATGAACAGTATCAGAGCCCAAAACACCCCGTCAAACCTGAGACGGGAAATACATTGTCACAGCCCATAAACACAAGTAAGAGAAAAATTCACTTAACTGACTGCTGCGTGAGCAGCGAAGAAAGAGGAGGAAGGTTGAGGAAGGACTGGCTATCATACCTGGAGTGGATATAACAGAAGGACTAATGTTTGAAGGCTCATGGGAGCTGTAGTTCGTCCTGGACTTATAAACTTTGAAAAAGTTGTTTGTTTCTAAGTTTTTCCACAGTTTGAAAATTAATTGGAGCTTTTCTAAGGCTGCTGTGTTTTTTGTATATGTAATAAAGCGAAGGAAGAAAAGCATAATCCGAAGCATCCTGTACCCTGTTTGGGTCATTCATCAATATATCCATTAATTGTTAATTGTTTTGCAGTCTTTACGTTTCCGAAGTTTTTATTGTATTTTCATATCTATGTAGAGGCACAGCTGTTAATGGTGCAGAAGGTGCAGTGGCACCTTGACTCAGAGGACTGAAGGTCGATTTAAGTATGACCTATATTTCCTATTTTACTACCAAATAAGTGGCTTGTTTTACTTGCTTTCTCTAGGGCCTCCTTACTACTCCACTGTACCCACGCCACATCATTCATCGCCACAAGCACACAATGAGAAAAGATGGATTTTCAACTTTATCTGTTTTATCTCTTTAAATGAGAAACAGGGTTAGCCTGCACAGCTGGACACAGTAATGATTGTTTCCAGTAACAACAAGTGACATGTGACCTTTGTGAGTTTTCTTTGGATGGATGCCTTGTGCGTGAGGGTAAGGGCCAGAGGATATAGGAGAGGGGCTTAGAGTAAAACGCTGTCTCCATAATTGCCCAAAGGGACCGACCATTTGCGAAAAGTGTGCACTAAATTGCCTCATGAAATTCTACAAGATCACACAAGCCGCCACAGTGCTGACAAATGAAGGCCGCACAGCTGGATACAGTGATGATTGTTTCCAGGAACAAGTGATGTGATCTTTGCATTGCTTGAATGCACTTGCTGTTTAGGGGCTTAACTTTGCACATTTCTCTCTCTGGCCTCTACCTCGATACTCAGATGGTCATAATCGCCTGAAAAGTCTCAAACCTGCGTGTCCTATTCGGATCACCGTGCACCAGCATAATGCGCCGCCTGTTAGCAACATCAAGGGCAAATATTATGTCTCGTCCCAAATCCCTCAATGCATGTCAGCACAGATATATAGAAAGGCTGTGTTTAACGGATTTTAAAAAAATGGTGTTTCTGTGGCCAGAAGTTGTCCGTTGCAGACGTCGGCTTGCAATGCAATGTCTTTTCTCTTGTACAGTGCATATTTTAAACTGATTTGCCTCCAGGCGTTTATAACGGGCAACCATTGAGAGCTCTGGAGCAAAGGCTGAAGGCAGAGCAAATTTCTCAAGGTGCCTGTCAGTGTGTCAAAAAGGTGTTCACAATACTTGGTTATCCAATCCTTGGCCTCTCTCCTGAACAGAGCAATGATCACTTATTGCCGTTACAATTGTGATTCTTTACAACTGTGTGTGAAGGAGGTTTTGGTGATGTGGTGGACCAGCAAGGGGAGCTAAGGGAGTTCCAGCAACATGAGGGTGATATGATCCTATGTCTTTGTCACCTGAATGAAACATAAAGTGCCTTGTAGGGTGCCCTACTGCCTTTTAATGTTTATTGCTTGCTGTCTCACTGTGTCCAGTCAGACAAATCACAATAACTGTATTCCCTCAGTAGATTACATTTGTAAAGTTATATCAATAAATAAAGAAATCTGTGTGGTACTCAATGCATTATTACCTTAAAGCCTGTTGGAAGTTCTCAGTTTATGCTACAGATGGAGCTACCGACGACATTATCATATGAAATCAGTTTATTGATATCATAACTACAATTTCACAATTGCTTTATTAACCTACTTGCTTTGGGGGCGTGGCTTAGCAAGCCACGATGGCGGCTGTGTCCTGCTGAGGCTCCGCGATTGGGCTAGCATCCTGCCCAGTTCCTGAGATCGCCGGGAGCCTCAACCTACAGCAACAGCACCTGTAATGCCCCCACGCATTGGGGCATCTTCTGGGTGAGCTGCGGAGGCTGCTGGCGAGCAGCACACACCGAAACATCTCTTGCCGGTGCCGAGCGCCGAGCCCCAAAATGGTAGACGCGGTTCCGTCCCACTGTTGCATACGCCGCCGAGAGCCTGTTCCTTGAGTGGCGGCCCTGGGCGAAGCGGACAACTGGCAGCTATGGAGGTCCCGGGAGTACGGTGAGACCGGCCCACGGGGGTGTACTCCGGACCAAGCTTTCTTCCACACCAGCACTCCGGCACGCAAGATGGCGGCCGCCATACCGGAGCTCCGCTACACCGGTGCTCCTGCTCAACCGGGAGCCTGACCTGACCCCAGCACCAGCCAGCCCGCCGCCACAGATCGCGGAGCACCAGTGGACCCGCCGCATGTGCGGCGCTGCGCCCTCCAGACATCCGCGATCTTCCCTTGGGGGCGGTGAGTGCCAATCTTCCCCCCCCCCCTCTGTGGATCCCAGCGCCAGCACCCCAACGGCCTCCTACCTCCTCAGGGGCCCATAGGGGGTCACAGGTCGCATCGTCCCTTGGTCAGGGAGGACGGAACGCTCCTGCCGCCACGAGCAGCTCGGCGGACCCGAGTGCCTGACTTTAAAATGGCGCCCACGGAGACCTGGACACCGTGACCAGCGCGAGCCCTATCCTGGGAGCAGGGGTGCTCCCCCCAATCTGAGGCGGTAACACGCCACATCAAAGACGTCCGCTGCCCCGGACCCCCCCAGGTCCCTACCACCTGACCCTCGACCCCAACGATCGGCATAGAAACTGCACCACACGCCGAAGGGGGAGAGGGCAAGAACCGACCGCACTTGAAGAACCCCGTCTCCTGGGGAACGTGGACAGTGGAGGAAGAGCCCCCTGATGGCACGCGCCAGTGGGCACCCACATGACCTCCTGCTGCACTGCTGAACTCACACCCGTGGACACTGGTGCGGCCCTCCACCACGCCGCTACCATCACCAGCAGCCGTGAGGCACCACTAACACCCCGAACCAGTGGGGGCTCCCCGGGGTGAACCAGTGCTTGCCCCAGGACCGAGAAGGACTAGGTGACCAGCCTGCACTGAGCTGCCGCCTACCCGGGCGCACTGAGAGATGGTGGTCCGCCGATCCCGGAATCCACAAGGGTGCGGGCCCTCTTGACAGCACTCATGGGGAAATTGAAGGCTTCGCAGGTGACGGCTGTCCCTGAAACGGCCATTGAGAAGATGCCACACACGAGGACGTGGACGCAAGCCAACGCTCCGCAAACCGACCCCACGTTATCGGCGAAATTGGATCAGGTGTTGGCAGCAATTGAACTGTCCCGCCTCTCGATGGAGGAGAGATTGGGCGTCCTGACGACAGACACCAGCCTGATTCGCGACGACCATCGCAAGCTGGCGGACAGGGTGAAGGAAGGGGAACGGATCAGGACCGCACTGCAGCCCACGGTGAAAACGCAGGAGGCAGACATGAAGGAGGTCCTGCGTCACTTGGCGGTCCTCGAGGAACGTACAGTGGATTTGGAGGGACGCTCGAGACAGTGTAACATCCGCGTACTGGGCCTACCGGAGGGAATTGAAAATTCGGACCCTCTGACCTACATGGAGTCATGGACCAGATCATTCACCCTGGAAGCGGAACGGTCGGCATACTTCTCCATCGAAAGAGCCCACAGGGTCCCGGCCCGGGCACCCAAGCCAGGCCTCCCTCCACGGCCCATGTTGGCTAAATTCCTGCACTTCCGAGACCGCGATGCGGTGCTCCGTGCGGCCCGGACGGCGGGCCCCCTACAGGTGGAAGACCAACAAGTCATGGTGTTCCCGGACTATGCCCGAGAAGTCCAGCAGCAGCGATCCACCTTTCTGGAAGTCAAAAGGCGCCTCCGCGCAAATGATCTTCAATACTCCTTGTTCTTCCCGGCCCGCCTTAAAGTGCTTCACAAAGGGAAAGCTCTCTTCTTCAACACAGCGGAGGAAGCACAGGATTGGACTGAGTTTCACTGCCCGCTAATCCCTAAACCCGGACCCCAGAGGACACGCAACAACGACTCAAGGCGATCCAGAAGACGGGGCACGAGCCGTGCCCGATAAGGCCGCCCCAAAAGCCAGGCATCCTCCCCCACGGGCTCACCCGACCTCACGCAAATCATGCAGGAGCGACGAGACGCCCTACGGGCGGTGACCGAACTGCACACATCACCCCCTGCATCAGATCTGGAAGGCCAACCGAACCTGTTCACCCCTGAGAAAGACCGGGACAGTGATGGAACAATGTCGGGGTTTGGCCCAATCTCTTCCCCCCTCGTTGCGGCACACACATTGGACGCTACCCTGGCCAGCCAACCTAACACCTCTTCGTGATGGATGGACTGTCAACTGCTATATCCTTCTCATGGTTGCCTACTGTATTGCGCGACGTCTAGGAGCCTAGACTGCTTAACCAGATAACTGTATGCGCTAGCGTGCGATAGACATCTCTCCTGCAAGAGCCCGACTCACGCACAGGCCCAGCAGCGACACACGCTGCCACCCCGCAGATTCCTGTTGTATTTCTCCCCTAGTGGGACACTAGTTTGGATATGCCACCCCCGGTGATATATCCTCAGTATTGGGACTGTTACCCACCCAAGGTTCTACTTGTTGTTAACCCCATCAGTTCCTCCCCCACGATTATGGAAGCTTGGCGCGCAGGAGCACACACGACACATAAGCACTGGTGGCCCTCGGGGACTGCAGGAGGGTCCCTTTCCCAACCACGACAACCTAAGGCTGGCGGTCCCACAATCAGATGTTAATGTCCTTACACTGAACGTACGAGGCCTACACACACCCAACAAACGCTACTCTGTTTACTCCTACATTAAGCGTATGTCAGCTAGTATTGCATTTCTGCAGGAGACGCACATTAGCGCTACCGAACTCAATCATTTGCAGGCCAAGTGGCGAGGGACCTTTTGTGCCACACAATACTCAGCATTTGCTCGCGGCGCATTAATCTGGGTCAGACCGGGCACTCCCTTCCGGGTGCTCCGACGGGTAGTGGATAAAGAGGGCAGATATGCACTTATGGAGGGAATACTAGACGGACAGGGAATCCTCTTTGGCAGCATTTACGCCCCTAATACGGAGCAGGATAAATTCTGGGACCACCTCACGGGAATTTTGGCCCAATTCACCACAGTTCCGTGGGTGGTGGGTGTTGGGAGGTGACTATAACTGCACGCTAGACCCCACCCTAGACCGCTTGCACCCCCCCCACACACTCCCCAGTCCCTCGGCAAGCGGAACTCTTCAGGGCATGGACCACACATTGGGCGCTCACTGACGCATGGCGACACTTACATCCACTGGCTCGCATTTACTCATTCCACTCGATTCCACACAACCTCCGGGTCCGTCTAGACCGATTCTTATGCTCTGCACCAATCCTCTCTAAGATAACAACTACAGATTACCTAGGTCGGATCCTCTCAGATCATGACGCCCACATCCTGCGCTTGACCTGGCGCCCCCAACACCCGCCCGTCTCCACCTGGCGCCTCCCTAGAGATTGCCTATCAGACCCAGTCTTTAGAGACGCACACAAAACCAGCATACAAGATTACTTCTCACACAACACGAACACGGCCTCGTCGGCACTGGTGGAGTGGGACGCGTTTAAAGTAGTGGCAAGGGGAGAATGCATCAAACAGATAGTAGGGGTTCGCCGCGCATTGGAACGGACACTCCTATCCTTAGAGCAGAATTTAGCTGCACTCACTAAACGGCCTGACGACTCGGAGGAACACGCCGTACTCACGGCGGAGGCTAAGACAATATATCAGACTGCCTGCGCTGATCTCCAAAAATACAATTTTAGGGCCTACGCCTTTAGGGTGCATAAGGACAGAGACAAAACGGGGGTGCTACTGGCCTGGATGGCGAGGCAGGACACCGAAATCAAGCCGATCACGGATATTATCAACCCGGAAGGAGTGCTGGTGCGTTCACAGGCCGAGATCCTTCTGGCGTTCCAGCGCTACTATGCACAAGTGTACGGGACCCCGGCCCAGTGTTCCCCGTCTTCTGTGGATTGTTTTTTAGACCCGCTGACATTACCCGCGGTATCGGATGAGGACAAGCGCACACTCGACGCCAAGATAGCACCCTCAGACATCACCCAAGCGATACGTGCCATGTCTCGGAATAAAGCGCCAGGACTAGACGGCTTCCCACTAGAATACTACTCGACATTCTCTCCCCTAGTGGTCCCCCGACTATCTCGGATGTTCGGGGCATCCCTTCGTCTAGGGAAGCTACCCCAGTCACTGCGAGAATCCGTGATTGTCACCTTTCCTAAACCCCACAGGGACCCACTCCACATGGGGTCGTACCGTCCCATCACGCTCCTGTCGGCTGACTGCAAGATCCTCGGGAAAATCCTAGCTGACCGATATGCACAGGTCATACGCCCACTAATCCACCCCGACCAATGCGGCTTCGTTCCGGGGAGGAACACCTCCCAGAACCTCTGCCGAGTCTTTCATGTCCAGGATCAGGTACGTGACAGATTCCCCCGCGCCGCCTGCCTCATTATGGACCTGGAGAAGGCGTTCGACACCCTCACCTGGACCTATCTATTCTCAGTCCTGCGGCGCCTCAACATCGGCCCGACGCTCACGGCATACACACGCCTTCTGTACACCGATCTGACCACGCTTGTACGTATCGGGAAACGCATATCACCGGCGTTTGGAGTTCGGCGAGGCACGATACAAGGGTGCCCCCTGTCGCCTCTCTTATTCGCGCTAGTAGTCGAGCCGCTGGCGGTTCGGCTGCGCCTGGAGGGTGTGAACTGGGGCATTCCGCTCGCGGACGGTACACATTGCGTCTCCATGTACGCGGACGACCTCCTCATATACGTCCGAGACATCGAGACTGACCTGGCCCCCATAGGGGTAACGCTGGCGGAATTTGCAGATGCCTCGGGACTCCAGGTGAACTGGGACAAGTCTACAGTCTACCCCTTTCACCCGAGTCTACCCCCCCGGGAAGTCGAGCTCGGACCACATAAACTCTCATGGTCCGCAGAAGCTCCCCGGTACCTCGGTGTCCGCCTGTACCACTCTCCAGCAGACATCTTTGAGGGTAACCAACTTAAAGCACTCGCTGGCCTGCGCCCGACTGTTGCCTTCTGGAATAAACTCCTGCTAGTCCCAATAGGGCGGATAGCCCTGGCTAAAATGGTGATGCTTCCCCGACTCCTCTACCACTTCACAAATCTACCGGTGGTGCCACCCAGGTCCTTCTTCCGAGACATCGACTCCCTCCTAGGTACCCTTATCTGGGGCGCGGGCCGACACAGGGTTGCCCTGAAAACCCTCCAACTTCCCACAACGCAAGGTGGGCTTGGAGCTCCGTCCTTCGAGTCTTATTTCCTTGTGGCGCAGCTCCAATGGCTGTCATACTGGACGGTGGACCGTTACCCCGAAGAGACTTTTACCCCGGCCGGCAGAGTCACAACCCAGGAACTCACCCGTCTTCTCCTCCCAGGCACCAAGCCACGGCGAACATACCCTCTCCAGGTAGCCATAGCGCGCCGGTGCATGATGCGGATCCACCGGATGTCCCCAAGTAGACCTCCATACTCCCCGCTACTACCGTTGACAGGCAGCCCCAGGCAGGACTCCTACTTCACGGCTCCACTGTTAACCGAATGGTCGCACTGTGGCATCACAGATATGGAGTCGCTCTTTGAAGAAGGTCAGCTGAAATCACTCGACCGACTGATCGCTGAATACGGGCTCCCCTCAGGTCAATTACTTGACAGTTGCTCGATGGGTACTGGCCCCATTATAATCTCCGAACCGGCAAGCCAGACACGCATCCAGTAATACATACTATCCTACATATGGGAGTGGGACGCCACTTGGTCACCTGGCTCTATAAATCTATCCGGGAACTCTCGCACGCTCCCCTGACGACCTTACATGCCATGTGGGAGGAGGACATAGGTCGCACACTGCACAACTCGGAATGGACTAAAGCACTCGAGGCCCCAAAACGCGTCTCTAGGAATGCCCGCTTCAAAAACATCCAATACAATATATTGCACAAGGCATACCTCACCCCAGCGAGCTTGCAGAAGTTCTATCCCTCCGCACCATTCCTATGCCCCAGATGTTGCTCCCCATATGCAGATTTTCGTCACATGTTTTGGAGTTGTCCCATCCTTCACCCCTTATGGCGGGCGGTGCACGGAACACTGTCGGAACTCACAGGTCTTACCACACTAGCCACCTGGGAGTCCAGCGCGCTAGGCATTTTTCATGTCCCTAAGCAAGAACCGGTGCATAGACGCTTCGTGTCCTTGGTGCTCCTGTTGGCAAACAGATGCATAGCCATGCACTGGCGGTCCCCGGAGGGCCCCCCTATAGCAGCATGGACAGGGTACGGTCTGTAAGTGGGCGGCGGCGGAAGAGGATGCTCTTAGGGAAGAGGAAGCCAGTGGCGCGCGTAAAATTCCCATTTCCATGGAATGGGCCATGCTCCTTCATAGCTTCCGGCGGTCCTTGCATACAGGAGACCTGCCTACAACTCCCCCCCCCCCCGCCCGGGAGGGCCAGTAGTCTCTGCCTAGTGTCAACCATCCCAGGGCCGAATCCCGGTGCTCCACGCATCCTGGTCAATTCCCATCTACCATATCACCCGTCCCCTCACTCACATGCACGGGATGTATCCACCCCTTGTCCGTCCCTCACCCCCTGAGTGTGCAAACTGGAAAGCCCCGTGCCCCCCCCCCCCGACGCCCGTCACCAGTATCCCCCTACCTGGACCCTGCTAGCTCCCATATGCTTCCCTCCCACAGTTTTGTCCCCCCCCGTTCTCTGGTAGCACCACTATGCAAACTGTACAGACCCCGATCCTACGCCCTCGAGGCGGGACTGTTATTCTCCGTCCCCCTTGCGGAATACGTTTACTGTATCCCAGCCTGCAGACATATTTGCTAGATCTGTGCTGTTTAATGGAGGAAGTACCTAATTGTACCAGTTATATAAAACAAGAAAATGTTGCGTGCCTAGCTGCTCGTGGCTGAATGTTGACGCCACGTCAGCAGATGATTTACACTGCACCCATATACTATGATGCAACAATAAAAAACAAATTAAAAAAAAACAAAAAAAACTACTTGCTTTCTCAAATTTGCTTGAAAACACGCAATTTGGCCACTCTTTTTTCAAAATATTCTTGTGGGTATAACCAGCCCAAATCCCCCCTTATGACAGTCAAGTTCGCCTGATCGCCACAGGGCACTCATCCTGAACTTTTACGCCTCACCACTTTCAAATGTGACCAGCCGCCACTTCTGTTAATGTTATTTCATTTTAAGTCTTGGATCCTCTGAGTAGGTGTTGCGAACCTCCAGAGTGCAAGGAGCCCAGGTTAAGGACCGCTGGTCTATAATGTCTCCCAGAATGCTCAATCCTTATTCACTGTTACCCATCTAAAATGTTATGTTTTATTTAGGTTCTAAACCTGCCCAGCTCAGTGAACAGGCTTTTCGAATTATGCTATTTTAAACATATATATAATCATGCACTGAAGGAGGCAGGCTCCAGCTCCAAGGCTGAGCATTTTTTACATCGCAGGGGAGCCCAATTTCACAGCAGTGGAAAACAAACTTTGCTTCTCACTGCGGAGATTTATTTGGAGTGAATAATACTATTTTGAAAAGCTTCTTGGGGAAATTGGATGAGTATAGGTCACAAATATAACTGGACCATTTACTTGAAGAACACACATGGCCCGGGGCATTTTAAGGACCTTGACTGCTGGCTGGATTGGTACAAAAACACAGAGCTATCCACCTCCAGTTTGTAATGGCTTGGCTATTGGAAACAAAATACAGCACCATTCACCTCTAGAACATAATAGGGCAGGTAATTGGTGCAGCAACCCAGAACAATCCACTTAGAGGTCACAATGGTTCCAGGGATTCCGACAGTGATAAAGAATCTTTAACCTTCATTGTTCACAGGATGAATGCAGTAACAGAGGGACTTTAACTTCTAGAATATAATGGACCGGTGCATTGGTGGAGTGTCCAGGGTATTTGACCTCTAGGATCAGAGTTAGTTTAGGGTTGTGCGACCACTGCAGCCACATCAGGCACTGAGGTCAGAGGGCCTGTGTTAGGGAATATCTTATACGTTTAAAAGCACCTGCTGCAGAGTTCCTTGTGTGTTCTGCAGGTTTTGGGTACAACTAAAATGTTAAGATAAAAATGTGATTAATTGGTGAGTAATGTTCCTGCTAGAGAGAGATTGGAGTTTAGTCTAATGGAAGTTTTGATTCATCATAAAGTAGCGCTGAGGGTTAATATACCTGTGGAAAAGCAATGTGTACCATGTATATCACAGAGCTGCATATATATCATTAGATTTGAGTTGGGTTTTATAGAGCTCGAACGAATACCTGGAGGCGTCTGGACGCTGAGTACAAAGGAAACAGATGGAGCAAAATTAGGAGAGGAGAGTTTGTAGCATGGCACCACTAGATTCCTAGCTGTGATAGATCTAAGAGAGCATTCGGGGACATCCTTTCTAAGTTTTTCTTTTCGAAAAGCAGGGCCACATCCCTGAAGCGCTCTGTTGGTAATGCAAAGAGCTTTAAACAGCATGCTCCGATGCACAGGAAGCCAGTGTGGACTCAACGAAGCTTGGGAGGCAGACTGGAATCTCCGGATTTTCATCAGCATCCCAGCAGCTGAACACGGAAGAATTTGCAATTTTTTCAGGGGCGCTTTTGGCAGATTTACATCAAGTCCATTGCAATAGACTACCCTGGACATTACAAGGGCCCAAACCACTGTTTTCAACAGATTCGGAGGAAGAAACTGAGCTATTTTCCTGATTCAGAACATTAGGATAGCTCAATCGGGTACAGTTTTTGTCACAGAGATCCTTTTATTACTTTCAGTTCATCAGTTTCAATCCTAATACATACATACATTTACATTTAATATAGCACAGTGAGCTATGAACGGCCATCAAAGAGCTGCATGCAAGTTATGGTATATGTAGACCATTGTGTTTTTCCCCCACTCTTTCCTTAACCTATTGTTGCTATAAAAGGGTTGGTTTGGATAGAAAAACATTCTTTTCAGTAAAGCCAGCCCAACCGTTTTGGTATGTTTTAAACCCTATGTTTGTGCTTCATCACACCAAACACTCTTAAAATGTACTGCCTATTGGTATGCATGACATGTGACTCCCACACCTTTACTCCTCATGGCCGTATGTAACGTTTCCTATACACTGACTTACACATGTATGATTCAGAGTTTGTGTGATGTAAAGTGTTCCTTCTGACATACTATACTGGTATGAATAGCACTATATAACAAATTAAATGCATTTGCGACGGGCTATGGACAGGTGAGGGGCAGTGTTGAATGGTAGTAGCAAAAAGAAGTTGGTTATGGGGTGGGGAGAGAAAAGCCTGTCGCACTGGGCGCCACCAGTTATAGCTGGCCCTTGTCTAGGATATGGTGGCCAAGGTTACTGGAACGAACACAAAATGTCTTGCCTACTGGAGATTGTAGTTCAAGGCATTAGTACATTTGTAGAGATTTTCATATGAAGGAAATAATGTTTTACCAGAGTTACAAGGGACTAACAGGCACATTCATCAATGTAGGCTTTTGCGATTCCTTAATTGAGATTATTAAGGAATCACAATTAAGGAATTGCAAAAGCCTATACATGTAGGAATCGCTATAAAATGAGAGATTCCCAAACATTTTTTCTTAATTGCCACTTGCAAATTGCGAGTCGTAATTAAGGAATGCCTTCCCATTAATTCCTATGGGCCTACAGGCTCATGGGAATGAATGTGACATAGTATGCGCAATTTGTGAGTACCAATAGGTACTCGCAAATTCTGCATGCAATTTCAAGGGTGCAAGGGTGTCAAAAGGACACCCTGTTGCACCCCTGAAATTGATCCGTGCACACATGTTGCGCACACACATGCCCCAAGGGCATGTGTGTGGGTAACCTACAACTTTGAAAAATGCACTTTAGTGCATTTTTGAAAGTTTTTGCAAATTACCATCAAGTACAAATTGATGGTAATTTGAGCCCCCTATTTGCAAAATCGCAATTTGCGATTCCATCATGCATTGCATTTAATGAATCTCAATTTGCAATTCCTTAAATGCAATAGCAATTTAGGAAATCTCAATCATTTGCGATTTCTTAAATTGCAAGAGGTTGACAGGTTGATGTATCGCAGAAGCCCTTTTTGTGGGCGCAAATGGCAAATTTTTGCGAATTGCACCGTTTGCGCTTGCAAAAATGGTTGATGCATGTGCCTGGTAGAGTGCTACATACTTTGATGGGTGATCCAATTGCTCAGGTGAGTGGAGACCTAAGCCTCGGCTCCACATCCACGAAGCATCTGGCATTTTTAGAGATCCTACTTAACTGGTGGAGATCTGTGTGACAAAAGTGCACCCTGACCTGCAGTGCTTGATTTGGGCCAATGCTTGGAGGTAGAGTATAGTGCATACATACCAACAGACCTGATTCAGGTGGGAGACTCCTGATTTATGAGGCCAAAAATTCCTTTATTTTGGCAGTCTCCCATCTGAAATTTTCTCTCCTTCAATAGAAAACGAGGGAACTATATTCAAGTGAATATTTTTTTTTAAGCTCCCACTTTCCTCTTTTTAAATGTTGACCTGTAGGCCACTGGAACGTATTTGTGGGCACAGGCGCTTGTTTTTCATCATCAGAGTTTGACCCAAAACAAGATAGAGAAAAAGACAAAAGGGGGAAACAAGGATGAAGACAAAGGCAGAAAAACAGCAACAAAGGGAGAAAGCAGGATCGAAAAGTACATGCAGGAATAAACGTGAGGGGCAGGAAGCGCCAGGTGACAGATTAAGAATGCATAAGGGGGACTCAAGACTATGCAGCCTCAGTGGTGGCTTCCATTTTAAAAATATGTTGGGGCGCAATCTCTGCAAATTTACCATATGTGCTGCACTTTTCCCTGGCGTTCCACGAGCAGGAATGGAAGGACTTCGTTCCTGCTCAGTGGAACGTGAACCCATCCATTCCAAGATCTGCTCTCATCAGAGTGAGAGAAGCTCAATAATTGGTGGGAGCAGGCTAACCCAGGGCTTATTTTGAGGCTGGGGGTATGTGCCAGGAGTCCCCGGGTGTTTCACAGCCAGGGGATTACTGGCCCTACAGTGTGCATGTTGGGCTAGCCGTAGGTAGCCAGCCAGCCAACCCAACATGCGCACTAAAAGGGGCAGCCATAATCCTGCAATAGCAAGATTCAGCCACACCCCGTGCCTCACACTCCTGCTGTACACAAGGTGAGTCGGTGGCAAAAGAAATGTCAATATTATATCATTTTTTTGGGTGTGTTTGCTGCGAGGCGATACTCCTCTGCTCTCATGGAGAAGTCGCCACTGGGCAGCCTTGGTATTTGGCACCACAACCTTCTGCAGCTCCATAGGAGCTTCAGAGCAAAGGTTTTGGCCACGCCACGTCACTTTTTTATTCATCGATTAACGTGTTCTATCTACCAATAGAGAACGGACGGGCTATTGTAAGGCGTCAATAAGCTTCAGCTTTCGCAAATGCCAACCACGTGCGATGTTTCCTGCTGCCTTTATGTGAAAGTGTGTATATTGTTTAACTCTTTGTTATTACTGGCCGCCGGTCAGCGTAAACTGGAACTAGAGGTCAACCGAATGAGGTATACAGGAAATGAAACGAGGCCCAGTACCAAACACAGGCAGGCAGGAGTGTGCCATGTCGAGGCCCAGAGGCAAACTTGTGAAATTCCCTCTGTCACATACCGGAAGGAGAGCAGCAGCTTTTAAATGTTGGAAACATAGAGAACATAATTAAATAAAGAGATTAATTTAGGAAAAGCACTGCATGTCTGGGGACCCCCATCTGTCTTCATCTGTCTTCATCTGCCTCCTTTCTGTCAGCCTTTGTTTCATTCGAACTGCTAATCACATCCCCGCCTGTCTGTTCAACCCCTCTGTCATCTGCTTAACGTTTATTTCCCTTGCCGCATCTTCAATTTTTTTTCTTTTAATTTCCCTCCTTTATCACTTTTGCCTCATCATCAGCAGTCTTCATCTCTGCTTCTCATCTCCCTGCATGTTTAGCATCTTCCATCCTAAGTTGGGGCATCCGAGGCCAAATAGCTCCTCTTCATCAATTCTCACACTAACATGTCTTTTCCAAACCACCCCCTCATCTACCCAGTTTCTCTGTTCTTGCCCTCTACAATACCTATTCTTATGTCTCCTTCATTTTTTCTGAATTCACACAAGGGATCCCACCGGAGCCGCCCAACCAGAAACGTACTGCTCACTAATCATGCAGAAATACACACAAAGCACATCCCATTATTGAAAAAAAGAAAGGAAAAGAGAATGAAAACAAGAGAAGGTGTCTGAAGAAGAACGCTTCTTTTGGGATGAAAACCATGGCTCATCCCAGGGTGATATGCTTCATCATTGGGTTCCCTCCTCACACCAGGACTGCAAGGAATCCACTGTGGGGTGCAACTCCCCTACTGGTAGGAGCAGAGGTGTTTTTCAGTAGGATGAGCAGGTGATGGTTTAGAGTGAGGGGCAGAGTGCAAAAGGCAAAAGGAGTAAAACTATCTCCAGGGGGAGCAGCCATTACAATGCGGGCATTACAACGTAATGCTATTATGGCTCCGAATTTACTTTATTCTGGTGACCTCAAAGATAGGATTAAAAGCAGGGGAGGCAGGGGGGTCCAAACAAGGGTTCGATAGCATCATCAGGACCCAAGCAAGAAAGCTACTCAGCTAAGAAAGTAAAACAATAATACCAGCTGAACAATGGAAAGCCAAGTGGAAACAGCATGACCCAACAGATCACAGGGTCCACCGATGTTCCAAAATGTAGAGGTACAATGCACTCTCAAGCCTGAATAGACCACCTTTAACGCAGTGCTTAAAAGTCACTGAGAGTAACATCAACGGGAAGAGCCTATAGGGGAGTTATAGCCCACACCAGGTACCTTGCGGTCCTGTGTGAGGAGGGATCCCTACGATGAATCATGTCACCCTTGGGTGATTGAGGGTTTATGTGCTAAAAGAAGTGTTCTTCTTCAGATACCTACCCTCATGTTCTTTTTCTCTTCCTTTTCTTTTTTCAGTAACCGGACATACTTCGTGTGTGTTTCTTGTATCTTTACTTTTTGCTGCAATTCTCCTTTCTCACTTCCGCATCTCTTGCACCCTCATGTAGTGCTCACCTCAACACCATCTATCCCCACCATGCGTGATCTTACTCCACATCACCAAACCATCTAATCTCTAAGGTTCTCTTTTCGCCTCGTCCTCACCAACCATTTCATTCTTTACATTCTCCAGACACACCCTCTCATTCTGGCTATTGCCTTATACCTCTGGCTTCACCCCTGCCAGGCTTGCCTCCAAGGGTCAAGTCAGAAGTAGTTAGACCCTCATGTCTAGGTTTTATAAATCTGGTCATGCATTCTTACTTTCCTCTTTCCTCTTACTCTTATTTTGTCCCATGTCTCCATTAGTTCTGTCTAACGCCGCTGGACCCCCTGTTCTTCTGTTTTATTGTTTTAAATCTCTCCTTTTAACACTTTTCACACCATCCCTCCTAATATCTATTCTCTGGCATTTCTGCTTTCGTCCTTATCTCCCTCTATCCCCCACCCTTTGTTAACGTCTTCCATCTTTCTCTTCATCACTTTTCTTCCCATTTCTCCTTCTCCCTCTTAACTATTCTACGACTTATGTTCCTTCAGTTTTATTAGCACCAGTCCTTCCCTCTATCTCGCTCTGGGATGATGTCTCACATCACTCCCTTTATCACTTTCCTCTCCGTAATCTCTTTCCCAGTCCCAACTCATCTCAGCAGTGTCCTACCTTTTCTCACCTTCCTAGGGGCAGATTTACAAGCCCCTTGCGTAATTTTTGCGCTGCAGTTGCGTCACTTTTTGTGACGCAGCAGCAGCGTGAGGAAAGTCAGCCCGTTACTGTCGAACGCCCAGGCTGTTGGCGCAAGGACGCCTCTGATTTCCCATAGCAAATAGTTACCAAATAAAGAGACAGGCGCTGGAGGCTGGAATGCAAGAACAGGGTTTATTTCTCTTGAGAGCCTGTCATTTCGGACATGCGCACAGAATGTCTTCGGGAGGTGCTCTAACAGCGTCTCTGAGGCCTGGCCTTTTATACGCAGGTTTATAGCTTTATTACATGTGGCACATTCTTGTTAAGGCTTTGATGTACGGAAAGACATCCTTGGAATCCCCACTTCAAGCTCGTTCCCACACATATCTACAGAAAGTGATGGCTGTTCCACAGCAGGATACTCTGTCGATTCCCGGAACTGGTGTATCTGATCGGATCGCACGGGGTGGGAGGCCTTTGATTAGTCGGGGATCCTTTGAATCGGGGCAACTGCTAACAGGAAGGGGCCAATAAATGGCAGCTGTAGGGCCAGGTGGTGGCTTGGGAGCGGGGCAGGGCAGAGGAAGGGGGTTCATCAAAGGACGGGGAGGTGCTGGCCCGGGGGTGGGGGGGGTTTCGCTTCCGAGGTAGGGTCGCGCTAGGGAGGGGTGCGTGGTCAATGCATGAGAGAGCGGGGGTGGTCAGAGAGTGCGGGGGGGGGGTGTTCGCAGCGCCAGGGGGACGTGCTGGTGATCGGCGAGGGGCAGAGGGGCCATGGCGCTTTCAAAATGGCTGCTGCTTACTAGAGCGTACGGGCCTGAGTGGGGACAAGGTGGCGCCGATTATGTTGACATCGCAAACCAGATTTTAACAAGCGTAATAATGCGGCCCATTTACAACGTGACGCACCTAGGGTGATGCGTCACGTTGTAAAGCCCTGCATCACATGATACCTGCGTCAGGTATAATGTATGCAGGGTGGGTGTTCCAACGCAAAAAAGCCTCATAGAAGTGACTCAGTGATAGATTTCACTGCACCACTTCTAGGACTCCACTGCGTCAATTTTTTACGCCTGCTTGAAGCAGGCGTAGGGAGTGACGCACCACAATGAGGATAGGCATTCCCCTGCATTGCTGGAGTTGCGTTGCGCTCGTGACACAACTCCAGCAATGCGTAACTTTTGCGTCAACAGATGCGTCAGAATTTCTGACACATCTGTCAATCCTTGCGCCATGGTGCACCGTATTGTAAATACGGTGCATCCATGGTGGTGCATGGGTTTCTGAAAGTGGCGCAGGGAAAGTGACGCACATTCACAGATACGTCACTTTCTTGTAAATCTGCCCCTTAGTTTTTTTCTCACTTTCGTTATGTTTTTTCAACCCTGTTCTCCATCTCCCTTCTAATTCTCTGAAATCTGTCCACACAACGCTTGTCTCAGTTATTGTCTGACATCGGCACTTTTCACCCATGTTCCTTTTTTCCTCCCCTGCCATCTCTCCTGTTGTGTCTTTGCTTGACTCTTTCTCCTCTAAGAATATTTACATATTTCCCTTAACCACTTCTCTCTGCCTCTTCTTGTTTGAAATCTCTTCCTTCACAAATTGTTCTCACTCCCTCCCCCTCTTATCTATTGTCTGCCCTCTCTATTCTCCCCTCTTCCCTTTGTTTCACTTTTCAGTCATCTCTACCTGCAGTCTAGTTCTCCCCCTTCCACTCTCTCGTTTAAACATTAAGTAAACTCTCTATTCCAGCGCTGCAACAGAGTGAGCCCCATGTGGACGCTGATTCTGGTACGTATCCTTGAGCCGGAAGTGAATTATAGACGGTTCCCGGCCAATCACCCCTAGTGCGTCCCGGTGTTAAGGGGATACCAGATATTATACAACACCGGTTCCACTTCCTGAAAGCAGGAAACTCCCAGAGGTCCCCGCGCGCACTGGGCAAAGGGCAGATACACCCGGCTCGTATCTCCTTTTTCAATGCAGCTAACTGCACAAGGCTTCAAGGACACCCTCAATGTGCCTGCAATGGCTGTGAGCTCAGCTGGCGCGTCTATATTTGGTAGTAGCTAGTGGGCCACGCTTGTAAGGCGCTCTATGTGGAGTTCATATACGGTATTAGGATCCCTTAGACTAAGATGGAGCACCGGCTTGCTGGTATGACGAATTAGGTTTTGGATTTGTCATATGAGTGCCGGGTAGGAATTATTGAGATAGAGAGGACAGTGTGTGAGTGGCTGTGGCGGGCTTTAGACAGATTGGTGGAGCCTCTTGTGAGAGGGTACATTGCATATGCGGTGAGTGACAAGTCCCTGTCGACTGTCCCAGGCGGTGAAACCCATGAAGGCTTCTCATTGCCCTTGAAGCAGCTTGCTCTGGTCATGTTGCAAATCTGTCTGTTATGCAGGGAAGGGGCTGCAGACTCAATGGAGGTCTTTTATGGGAAAGATGTAAAGCCTCAAGTCTAGGGATGATGAGTGGGAGAAGAGGCGGCTCAAGCAGCCTGCAAGCAGTCTCCCTGCTGCAAACGCAAGCTGCATAAAAAGCCAGGAGAGGATTCTCTGGCCACCAGCATATCTCCTGAGCCAGCTGGGCCAGAGAGGAGGACCCTGCCCCCTCTGGTGATTTACATGGGCCCTGGCCACCTGGATGTCTGACTGAATCATGACCATGTGATTGAACAAATCTGGGGAACACTGTAGCAAGTCTAGATGGACTGCTTTCAGCTCCTTCCAATGGGAGGCTTTGGACTCACTCGCACTGGGTCTACTTGCTCTCCAAGAAGGCTCCCCACCCCTTCACTCAGGCATCCATTGGAGAGGGAAGAAGAAAGGGAGACCTCCTGGCCAGAGCCTGTGGAAGAAGCCACCACTGTAGGGCCCACACTATCTGGGATCAGACTGAGACCAGAGCATCCAACTCCTGAGATGCAGGACTCCACCGTTCGAAGAAGCGATGCACTAACGAGTACACAGGAACTCAGGCCCAAGGGACTACTGTGAGGCAGACGCCATGTCCCCCGTGGACCACCAGGTACTCTCGGACTGATGCTTAGGACATTGACAAAACCGTGTCAAATTATTCTGGAGTCTCTGCTTCCTGAACTCTGACGGTGCTGGCTAAACCTAGGATGTTTGGTGGATGTAAAGTGTGTGCTGGTGAACAGCTTGGCTTGTGCTCTGGGTGGTGTTACGTCCCGGCTCTGCTCTGAGCAAGCACATTAACCAGCTGAGCTACTATAAGAGGATACAAATCGCCACTGACCTCTCTCGCAAATGCCTTAACCACCAGATTACAGTATAACTAAGCGTACTAGGTGCACAAAGAACAGTGCACCATGTGCCTTAACCGTCTAAACTAGCTTAAAATGCAGCTTCGTTGTGGCCAATTAAATTAACCATTACAGCTTTACTAGCAGGTTTTTCCTTTTGGCCGATTTCTTTCGAGACTAGGATTTGGAAGAAAAACAGAATAAAATGAGTTTTCCTCCTTCACGACTCCTTCTCTCCTAACTCCGCTTGTAACTAATCCCCCACCTTTCCTTCCACCACCCCTCAACTCCAATTTATGGGTTTTCAAACTATATTTTTCCATTTCCAGAACTGTTCCCTTCCTCACTTTACATCACCTTTATTGTTTGGCATTTCTCCCTTCATCTCCTTTCTCAACAACCACCTTTCTCTCCCCATCCGAGTTGATGTCACTCATCTCCTAGTTCCCATCATAGATAAAGTGTCATATTCGTCTTCTCATTACTTCTCTGCTCTACCGCTCTCTCTCTCAATTGTCCTGCCTTTCACACAGCGGTGTAAACCAGGGGAGGCTTCCGCGGGGGTGGAGTACTTGACGGGTCTCTTCTGACTGTAATTCAGCAGACAAAGACTCATAAAAAAGGTCTAAGGGTTGAGTGAGTGGAAGAACAGATGGATGGATGTGTGAATGAAAGGATGGAGGCGCCTTGACACCTTCGGGTTTAGTTTGCGCGATACAAATTGCCTAATAATAATAATAATAATGGATGGGCGAGTGAAAGGGTGGATGGGTAGATGGATGGATGCATGAATGAGTGAAGGGATGGATGTAAGGATGGAGGAGTGAAAGTGTGGAGGGATGGACAGAATGAAAGCGTGGGTAGATGGATATGCGGAAGGATGGACGGATCATTAAAAGGGTGGAGCTGATGCGTCGGGAACCCCCAACTTTAGCACCTACACTAGATATTTTTGATGGGCCTCTTCTTTCTGCAACTTGGCAGACAAAGGTGAATGAGTGAGTGAAAGGCTGGAGGGCTTGATGTGTGGGTGAAAGGGTAGATGGATGAGTGAGTGAAAGGATGAATGGATAGATGAGTGAAATGGTGTATGTAGGATGGATGTGTGCAAGAATGGATGGTTGAGAAAAGGGATGATGGATAGATGGATTAAAGGCTGGATGGATGAGTGAAAGGGTGGATGGTTGATGAGTGAAAGGATGGATAAATGGATGAGTGAAAGGATGGAGGGTTGAGTGAAAGGAAGTGTGGCTGGATGGATGATGATAGGATGGATAAGTGAGTAAAATGATGGATAGCTGAGTGAAAGGGAGTAAGAATGGACTGTGTGAAAGGGAGGCTGGACAGATGGATGGAGTGGAAGGGGTAAATGGAGGTATGAGTGAAAAGATGAATGTAGGAGTAAAATAATGGATGGATGATCAGTGAAAGGAAGGATGAGTGAAAAAATGGAAGGATGACTGAAAGGGAGCGTGGATGGACAGATGGGTGAAAGGGTGAATAGATTGATGAGTGAAAGAACGGATAAGGAAAGGGAGGGTGGATTGATAGATGAGTGAAAGAATGAATGGATGAGTGAAAGGGAGGGTGAATGGATGAGTGAAAGTTTGGATGGATGAGTGAGTGGATGGATGGATGAGTGAAAGTGTACATTGATGACAGATGGGTGGAATAATGAGTGAAAAGGTGGATGGATGGTAGAGTGAAAGGCAGGATAGAAGGATTGAGTAAAATGGTGGATAGATAGATGGATGGAGTGAAAGGGTGGATGATGGATAAAAGACTGAAAGGATGTAAGGATGAGTGAAAGGGGAATGGAGAGATGGATGAGTGAAAGGGTGGATAGATGGATGGATAGATAGTTAGATAAATGGATGGATGGATAGGTTGGAAAAAGGATGGATGACAGACAGAAGGGTGAAAGACTTAATGATAGATGAAAGAATGAATCGATGATAGAATGCAAAGGGGAAATTGTGGCTATCAGCAGGTGGATGGACGGATGAATGGCTAGATGCTTGGATAGAAGAGCAGTGACGGCTGCCACAAACAATGGGTGGTGGGCTAGTGGAGGTACCAAGGGAAGAGGAGCGCGTGGGGGTGGAATATATAAAAATAAATTAAAAGCATACCTGAAGCTGATGGCCGCCTCCTGCGTGGCGCTTCCTCTTCTCTCAGACTCCCATCCAATCCCTGTGCTGCTCTCCTTGAAGAGCAGCGCGGGGATTAGCCCGAGCAGGCTGAAAAGATGCTCCGCTCAGGCCAGGAAGTCTGTGGCGGTTTCTCCAGCCCAGCTGTTCAATGCAGCCAGGCTGGAGAAACCTAAATGTACACGTGTGTCTTGGTCGGCCTAAAACGGCCGGCCAAACACATATGTGCACTTAGGGAGTGCACATTGCATTCTTCCTCCGGTGCCTCACCCCTCCCAGCACAAGCTGCCTAAGAGCCAGCAAATGAAACATAAAACAATGCTAGAACATCGTTTTATTTTTCAAATGCTGTCTCTGAGCCAGGCAGTGGGGCGACGCGACGCGACGCGGAGGAGCCGCCCCTGTGGAAGAAACAAGAGAGCTCTTCTGGGGAGGTTTGTCATGACTTGCTTGTTTGCTTGGTGCCATAAGAGCTTAGAAGCTTTTTATGATACAAGGGGGACCCAACGGATAGCTAAGTACCATGGGTATAACTGAGTTATCAAAGACAAAGGTGCTTAGCTAATTTACGAATCAAAACAATACAATATAGAAACACAATGGAAAACTATATGATTTAAGATTTCCAAACCCAGCCGGGAAAGGAGTTTATTTTATGGAGACAATGTCCAATCTTAGAATATACACAAAATGGTTTGACACAAGCCTGTGCCGTACATATAAAGAGAAAGAAGAATAAAGTTAGGGTGAAAGGGGTGTTTTTCAGGCAAAGGAAGAGAGCTAGGACAGGGTACTGTGAACAGATCAGAAAATAATAATAACAGTATCGCCTGGAGTGAGGTATACACAATCACATTTACCAATATTATTAGTGTAACCACACTTATTAGTGTCGACGTTTCGATCCCTAAAGCTCAACTAGATAAGTGGGATCATCATCAGGACTTTTTGATAAAACATGCCTGAATGAAAAAGCCTGTTCAGGAGACAAAGAAGAAAACAGAGATTTTTCAATGACTTAAGAGAATTTTGTACATATATACCGACTTTGTAACGATTTGCCAGTGCGTGACCAAGTGCATAGTGTTTGTGCCCTAATGGAAAAACATGATAACAGCAAGAATTAACACAATATTCGGAATCGCGGTGCCATGCGTGGAAGGCTACGTCAAGGAACTGTGGCGTGAAGGCGCTAAGTCTGCTAAAGAAGTGATTTCCAATGTGAGTGGTGGTGCCAGGCTTAGTGACTATGGAATGTGGACCTAAAAGTACCCTAAGGGTTATTAAATAAGGAGGGGATTACTCATACCTCAATGTACCGAGGTCGAGGACCTCAAAAGGAATTGAGGGGGGATGATCCTTCCCTTCAGGATTCAGCGTAGGTACTAAAAAGGGGATCAGAATGTGGTCAGATTTATGTTTGTAAATCTGAAGGGAAATGCAAGCGGTAAAAACTGGGTACATGTAAACCTACCACGTAGATTTTACTTCAGGGAGGTCTTTTTTGGGGGTCCAGAAACGAAACGCTTATTACAATGAAAGGGTTTCAGGGTCCGTTTGAAACTGCATGCAATGGCAGCTCTGGAGACAACAAATGAAATTGAGGAATAATTAATGAGTATGGTGGGGAAAGCATGGTAACCCACCTCCAGTGGGGAGAAAATAATGAAGGTCCTACCTTACTCCGCTGTTGGTGTGAACGGGGAGTGGTTTGGACCGTGCAGGCATCAGTGGCCATGCACGAGGTATACCAATAATGTGGCGTTATGGACGCTAAAAAGACAAACGGAATCTGTTGTCAGGGCATGGCTTTTTAACATGCCGAGGGGCGGACTGTGAAAGTTAAAAGGGAGGAACACTCACCGAATCTCGGTGGAGGCGCGTCTCACCGGAGGCTGCTAGGACAATGCCGGATGCAGTGCAGCGGCTACGGAGCGCGAGCGGACTGAAAACAATCTCGCCGGTCACGTGCCTGCTGAAACGAGCGTCATAGTGAATTGTAAAGGCAGGGGCCATTTTGGAATGGATAATGGTGGGCGCTAACGCTATCAAAGTGAGGGAGTGCACGAAAATAAGCACAGTAGTGACGATAAAGTGACATTCAAAATTGGTGACAAGAGTTATAAAGATATTAAATTATTAAAATAAGTTCCCAGGTATTGAAGTTGCAGCCCTTTTCACTCTGCATTTAAGGGTACACATATGCGTTTCCATATACCAAGAGTCAGCTTATGAGTCCCAGATTACTTGCAATTTCCAGCTTGTAATTGTATACAATCTAATGTTGTTTGATGGAGAAAACTGTTGCCATTACACAGTCCGGGTACAATCAGAGCAGTGTGGTCCAGTCCTCGCTGCGATTGAGTCCTTTTTGAATTGTATTGAACTGGATAATTGATTTCAGTTCCTCACGGTTCAATATCTGTTGCAGGTTGCCACCTCTCTGGGGTAGTTTAATAGCCTTCAGAACGGTCCAGCGGAGATCATCTGCTGTATGGTTCAAATGGGCAAAATGTTCGACCAGGGGTGCATTGGGGGTTCCACATCTTATGCGGCTACGATGTTGGCTTATTCTTGTTTTCACTTTTTGTGTCGTCTGGCCCACGTACATCAAGGGGCAAGGACAAAGAATTGCATAAATCACATTGTGACTGTTACAGTTTGTGAAATCCCTCATGTCAATAGTGATATTATTGTGATTAAACGTGCGCCCCTCAAGTGTCAGATCACATACAATACATTGCCCACATTTCGCATGACCTCTTAGTGGGGGCAAGCCCCAGTTTGATTCAATTGTGTTCATGGGAGGTGGTGCTGGTAGGGCCGCTCGGACCAGATGGTCTTTTACATTTCTACTCTTTTTAAATGCAAACAAGGGTTTATCAAAGGTTAGTTGGCCCGAATTTAGAGTTGGCCAATGCCTTAAAATTGTTTTGCGGATTTTATTGGAGACAGGCGAGAAAGTCGTGACGCAGGCTATTCTCTCCGAACTGGGCCTAGTTTTAGGTTGGAGCAGGACTTCCCTGGGACAATACCATGCCCGCTTCGAGGCATTCCTTACTATTCTGTTAGGATATCCTCTTGCCTTAAGTTTGGAGCACAGGATATCTGCCTCTCTAAAATAATCAGTTTTTGAGGAGCAATTCCGTCTTATCCGCAGAAACTGCGAGTAGGGAAGTGAGTCCTTGAGGGCCTTGGGGTGGTTGCTGTCATACCTGAGAAGCGTGTTGCGCTCAGTGGGTTTCCTGTAGAGGCGAGTAAGAAGCTCACCTGACTCATGATAGATCATGAGATCCAGGAATGGTATTTCAGTCTTATGATGTGTGAGAGTAAACTGTAGATTGTCACAGTTATTGTTTAGCCAGTGTAAAAAATAGTTCAAACTGCCGCTCTCTGAATTCCATATTAGGAAAATATCATCTATGTATCTGCGCCACAAGCCTATACTGGCTATGAATGGGTTAGTATCAGCTAGGATGGTGCCTGTCTCAAGAGCATCCATGTACAACACCGCCAGGTGAGGAGCGAAAATTGCTCCCATCGCGGTGCCTTTTATCTGCTGGTAAAAGGTACCATCAAAGACAAAGTAATTTTTCGTCAAGCACAGTTCAAGTAACTGCAATATGAACAGCGTGGGTACTCTATGAGGTCTTGGTCTGGAGCCCAGTGTCTTCTCAACCACTCGTAGAGCCGCTCCCTGGGGAATATTAGTGTAAAGCGACTCTACGTCAAGTGTACACAATGTCTGGGAGCTGGGGTCATAAGGCTGATGTTCAACAAGGTTAATCATTTGATTGCTGTCACGGACGTAACAGCATGTATCAGGCACAAAGTCCTTGATAAAAAAATCCACGTAGGACCCCAGTGGCTCTAAAATAGAGCCACAGGACGATACTATCGGTCGTCCGGGCGGGTTCTCAATACTTTTATGAACCTTGGGGAGGGTGTAAATGACGGGGAGGCGGGGACATTTAACATTCAGAAACGTATATTCCTTTTTACTGAGAAAGCCCTCGTCTCTGGCGTCTGTAGTAATCTTTTTAATCAAAGTTTGGATTTCAGCCGTAGGGTTGCGGCCGAGTCTTAAATAGTGTTCCCTGTTGTTCAACTGGCGTATGATTTCATTTTTATAGTTATCAATATTCTGCAAGACGATGCCACCGCCCTTATCCGCATTTTTGATAATTAACTCAGTGTTAGATTTGAGTGAGTCTATTGCTTCCTTTTCAATTTTGGGGATATTGTAAGGAATAAACAATCTCTTCTTTTCAAGAAACTCAAGCTCTTTGAGAATAAGTTTCTCAAACGTAATTATTTCTGGCGGAACCATATTTGCCGTTGGTAGAAAAGTAGAGGGGGGGCAAAAAGGAGTATTGCGATTTTGTTCGGGCGCTGGGTGTAATTGAAAGAATGCTTTCAGTCGAACCAATCTGAAAAAACGGAGCAGCTCTGTCTGTAGCTCCATAAAATTAGGACGCACCATGGGGACAAAAGAAAGACCTTTCTTCAGGAGTTCCAACTCAGAATGTTGTAAGATGTGATTCGAAAGGTTAAAAATGGGTAGTGTTTCAGTCAAGCTTTGTGTTGTGGGTATCACCACTGGTAAGAGCTTGGGGCCTCATTTATGAAAAGTGACGCATCGCTGCGTGAAAACAGCAATGCGTCACTTTTCACTGGGCACTCCTTGCGACACCAATGATGCGTCATATTTAATGTACGACGCATCATGTCGCAAGGACTTACAGATACGTCAGTATTTCTGACGCATCTGTAAGCGCAAAAGTGACGCTTTGCTGGAGTGTGTCACAAAAGTGACGCAACTCGAGCAATGCGTCCTTTCACATGGGGAAAGCCCCATGTGAAAGGGCTTGCGTCAGTCTTACGCCTGCTGTGAGGCAGGCGCAAGATTTTGATGCAACAGCATCCTAAAAGTGACGCAGTGAAATCTCATAGATTTCACTGCGTCACTATTACGAGGCTTTTGCGGGGGAACGCCCCCACTGCATACATTATACCTGACGCAGGTATAATGTGGCGCAGGGGTTTAAAAATAGACGCATCTACCTAGATGCATCACTTTTTAAATATGGCGCAACAAGGCGCATTTTGTACGCCGCTGGTGCGTCACAAAAAGTGACGCACCGGCGACGCAAAACTGACGCAAGGCCTAATAAATAAGGGCCTTAGTTTCCAAGTGAGAGGTATTTTAGTTTTCAGGCTTTTCCCTTGGGTGTAAGGCAGGCCCCTGCCGTGCAGGGAGGGTAATCCTTCAAGGGGCCCCATTCAGCCCAAGGTCAATGAATATCTGTGAGATATTGGACATTAGGGGCCACTCATCACAGTCTGCATGGGGGCATCATTGTGCTTACGGCTCTACTTTCACACCTCTACTCCCTCTCTCCTTTTGTAAAGCCGAGCGCCTCACCTCTCCCAGGGCCTTCCTTAGTGTGTTTTTTATGGTAATTTGTGGGCCAGCCGTGCAGCGTGGCTAGGAGAGGAGAGACACCGCGTCTCCGTGGCGCGTCTGACAAGTCGGGGAATGATTGAAAGTAGGGAAAAAATATATGGAAGAAAAAAAGCTCGCTGCTGCCAATCCAGAGAAAGCCGAGGATAAATAAATGAAAACCGTGAAAATCCGACAGATGGGTTTTTAATATTTCTCTTTGAGTTCTCTCTGTGGGAGGGAGATTATTTTATTAAAATATGATTCTGTGAAACCGAGCAGGCACCTGAGCTGACACGGCAAAGCATAATAAGAAGAGAAGTGCAAACAATGCCGGCTCAGGGAGCGCCTCACTGACAGGGCTGCCGCCCAGCTGGCTCCCCCTCGTGACTCCCTCCCCGACTTTACCCGCATGGTTTCAAGGAGCTTTGGATCGATTGATCAAGAATCCAAAATGGGGCCTAATGTTTTTTTACTTCACAAATTCTGTGCACGAAAATCAATTAGGGAACGCGAGCTGTAGCATATGTCAGCACTGACTTGCACCTTGACACCCCTGGCAATGCCCTTTGTATTCTTGGGGTCAGGGGTCACGTGGTAGGGCTAGAGTGTAACGTGGGTTCAAATAGCCATGCTTATTTTCCACTAGATTCCACTCTTGTCCCTTAGACTAGCTGTGAGCTCCAGAAAAGGGAGACCAGGGGTCATTGGAGGTTAAAAAGGCGTGTAATGTCACTCAGTTACCCCTGGTATTTTGATGGCCATGTTTAAGACTTTTCAATAATTGTTATTTTGGCGCATAGGTTTAAACTTTTTTATTTCAGCCCTGTTACTGTATTTCTTCTTTGGGAAAGGATGGCAGTTACTCCCACATTTCTGCATGAACCCCCCCGCCAGGAATGTTATATTTTTAATTGGCCCCTCGAGGTGTCCCATGTTAGGTGCTTCCCGGGTATGATGTGGGCCGGCCTCCTCACCCTCACCCTCGCCAGTGTGGGCAGTCGTTCCTCTTAGCATGGGCTCAGTCATGGTTAGTTGTCCAATGAACGTCTGTCCTGCTTCCAACCCATCAACTTATTACCTAACAGTCTAAGGCAGTGGTTTTTAAACCTCCCTCCTGGGGAAAAAAATAACGGGGCCCTCCTCAGAAATGTTCACAATTATTTAATTCAAATGCCAATGTTTGAAAAATATTTGGAGTCCCTTCTCCTTTGACACCTTCTCCCAGCCAGGACATACATAGCGAAAGATATTAGTGATGGCCGGTTACAGAGCGGATTGGTGCCGCTCATTTCTTTCATCTTAAAGCAAAGCACTGTTATCAGCACAATGCTTCTTTTGGCCAGAGCCTGGCACCCCCCCTGGGATCACCGAGGCCCCCGTAAAGGGGGGAGCCTGCACTCAGTTTGAAGACCCGTGCTCTTAGGCCATCTTTCTGAGTGCGCCGATTTTCAGTGCAATAACAAAAGAGGGCAATCCCTAAACCGAATTCCACCATAACAGCTTTTCTACCCCTAAATGAGGAATAACTGCACTGACCCAGTAAACCAGGCCCTTTTCTGTCTATTTTTCCCTGATCCAGGGAGACAACCACTGACATTTTCCACCTGTTCAGAGCATGTAGAAAGTGCCTGCGCAGGCCCAGAGATGTGGCTTATGGGCAGGAGGAACGCTTCAGCCTGTTCACGGGGGGGGGGGGGGGGGGGGGGGGTACAGTCTGCTATAAATATAGCACTGACATGTATACAATTTAAATATTACAGTCTAAAGGAGCAAAGCTCCGGTTTGTTGAAATGGCAATTTGTCTGTAGAACATTTTTGATGATTGCCGCTTTTTTTTGCATGAAACATTGATTAGGCTTCTATGAGCTTTCTAGAGTGTCTGTTTTCTTTCGCAGAACCTGGGACGCTGTGTGCTAGAAAATGTATTTTACTCGGGGAAGAGATGGCAGGCGCTGGACGGAACTGCACTTGAGGACCCCTGGCAGTAAGGGGGATTTCTTCAGTGGGGCTGGGGTGGGACACGGCCCAGTGATGGACATGGTGATTTGTCTGGACAATGTAAGCATGTTGAACTAAACTGAGCTGAAGTCTAACTGTGTCTGTCGTTCTTCACTTGCCTTGCTTAGCCTGGATTGTTTCATACTCCCTGTGATGAGTTAAAGTGCACATAAAAGGTCGCATGAGTAGGAGACAATGGGATCATAGACTGGGTGGGTAGGTAGGAATGGGAGGAGCCCTATAGCAGATATGGTGTGCCTGCAACCCATTGCATGCAGCGAATAGGTAACATAGTGCAAGAATGGGGAAGAAAGGCAGGAGCACCAGGACGCAAAGCAAAGACCGTTGAAGGATGAATGTGTGTGAGAAAAAGGCCCTCTCACCCAGCCACACCAGGCCTTTCATTAGGCCTTCTGGAGCTCAATTGAACAGTGGAATGCACTTGCTAAGGAGGAAGGAAAGAAATCGTTTCCTGAAAGTGGTGCTTTCATTCTAGACCAGACTGGAAACTTTCAAAATAAGTTGAAAGATCATAAAAATAAGACTAAAGCCGAACTATCGCCCACATTTGTACAATAGCACGAGGAAGCCTTAAAAAGGAATCCCAAGCCCATGGTATGGAACAGACCGTAGGGAGAAATTTAGGACATATGCTCCTCCTACAGCAAGGGAGAGGGAGGACCCACAGGAGAAGGGTTTGCTGGATATTTTCTTTATGAGATAGGGCTGGAGGTGCACTCTTGCATTCACATGGAAACAGGACCGCACGCAGATAGAGCACAAGGAGGTAACGTGCAAGTGAGTACTGTGATGTGAGTGCTAGAAAGAAAAACGCCAATTGCCATACTGTGGTGTAGTGTGGACCGAGAGTGCATTCAGTCCCTGTTAGGCATAGAGATCCCTGTGAAGACATCCCCAGTATTAGTAAAGAGAGTTTAAGGAAGATCAGAAACTTTTAATGGATGGGAAAAATGTCTTGGTTAGGGCCAGATTTATATGCTGGCAGAAAGGAAACTTCATTGCGCTGGTGTACAGTTCCCACCAACATAATGGTCCGCCCACCAGATTTAAAAGCAGGCAGACCTTTGGTGTAACCGTGGCAGAGACAACTCTGTGTCTGCAGTGGTTATATCTCTCCAACTGCCTGACATAGTAAGGGCCAACAGAGGTTACCTGTATCAGCCCAACAAATTTAGCTGGGCAAAGATACAGGTCATTAGGTCTCGTTTAGTGTTGCAGCGCGAATGCGCTGCCATCACTTTGCGAGGCATGCAGTATACACTATAGTGTGGAAGCTTTGCGGAAACTCCGTCCACTCTCTGACCCTTCTTCTTCATTGGCTTAGGTTACAAATGCTGCCTTTCAATTGGTTTTAAGCTTGTTAGTCCCTCCTTATGACAGCCATGTCAGTCATTTGTATCCTTCCATGGCTACTGGCCCCTTTACTGCACAGACCACTTTCTTCCTGCCCCTCCCTAACCCCTCCCGCAGTACGTGACTTATTGGGGCCCCCCTCCAGCGCACTCCCGCACTCCCGTTTTCAATGCAATAGGAACCGCATAAATGCAAGTTCTATTGCATTTCCAATGCTTCTTCTCCTTTGCACACCCAGGATCTGTAAGCAGTGGGTGGGGCCGGAGGAGCTTGCAGGCAGCACTTGCAGTGTGCGCCGGAAGCTGTAGACCCAATGTACGCTAGGAGCTGTAGTTCGTTCGTTTCAGGAAGCTGGAAGTGGGGGCAGGACGCCCTACGAGGCAGGCCAATCTAGGCAGCTGCTTTGGATTAGGAGTGAAGTAGAGCGGCTGCTGCAGGGGTGACTGGCTGGGGCGATGGAGGTGTGCAGTAGCTGCCTGCAGGAGCCTCCACTGGAGGGTGACAGCAGGTGAGGAGAGACAGAGACTGTCACAGGGAGAGTGGCGCGGCTGTGTGTCTGGGCGGTACTGTGATGGGTGTGGGGGTCATTACTGGGAGTGGGCTTAAGTGGAGCAGCTGCAGTCATATGGGACAGTTGTATATCATCCTGTCTTGTGGCCAGAATATCCTCTCTGTCGTTCGGCCTCTTTCCAAAATCTCAGTTGTTTCTCTAGCTAGGTGACGTGGTTTTATTTACTACAAGCAAGTTCCATGTGTGTTGCAAGAGCCTGCCGTCTCATCATGATTTTGCCTCCTCAGTTGGAAAATAAGCATTGGTGCATTTCATTTGAACTGTTATTTTCAAGATGAAAATATAGTACCAGCATACATAATATTGGTTGTTGCCATGTCTATTCATACATGATAATAAAATTGTGCAGTGTACTTTCACCATAATAATAATAGAGGGTGTGCACATGCATTCGTACTGTACGGAACACTAATTTTACAGGGTGTGTACCAATAGCCTTCCTATACCCACACCATTGTTATATAATTTACTGATCTCCATTGTGCTCCACATAGTGCAGAGACTGATCCCTCCTTACCCTTATCGTTCACCCCCCACATTTGCAAGCTGCCCTTTGCTGACAATTGCAATATAATCTGAAAGTTTCAATGGAGTAGAGGAAGTGGGCATATGCTACCATTGGCGAGTGTCCAGAAAGTGTTCTGCAAGGCTCTAGCAGTGGACCATATCAGCTACCATTTTAGCAGGATCTAAGGGGAGAAGGTTCAGGAACCGCGCCCAATTGGCGGGGAAATATAAATATTATAGTGCTGGACAATACTAGACCAAGGGTGTACAGCATTGGTCCAAGAGGCTGTAGTCCAGTGATCCAAATCATCATAAGTAAATCTATTGACTGATTCACGGAAGTCAAGCTTCGTAGCATTTGTTGCATATATGTTGACCAAGCTAATTTGCCAGGCAGTCTGCTTCACCTTTAGTATAGTATACCTGGCCTCGTTATCATGTGTGTATTTAAGCTTCTCAAAGGGATTCTGAGGATCAAACCATATAATTTTACCTCTGGCATTTGATTAATGTGCAGTACCAAATAACCATCCCATCCACTTATGACACAATTTCTCTAATTCGTCTTTTGCGAGGTGTGTCTTCTTGAGAAATGCTACATTAATACTGCTTCTCAAAATGTAGGCATATCATTTGTGCCTCATTGATTGATTACCCATGGATCAAAAAGTTATAATAGTGAGCGTGCACCACCTTTCCGTTCTGGTGAACAAAAAGAGAGAACGTCTTCCCTCATCCAGGAAATATTCCTGGTGGAGCCTTACCCACATCCTGGCACATCATGCTCCTTCAGTTTTTACATTCTAGATCACAAAGGTGCCTCTTCTCTGTTTTTCTGACCATAACTGGTGATTAAAATCCAACAATTAACATCCCCAACTGTTCCCCTCATCAATGTGCTGTTGCCCACTTAAACCCAAAATATAGTAGAAAGCCACTCTGCATTTCTCTGGTGATGTGTAGTCTCAAAGAATATCCAGTTCCCTCCACAAATTTCCAGCAGTGATTATAATTGAGTAGAGGAATCATTCTCTGTGCTGCCATTTGTTTCCAACCTCTGTTAGAAATGAGGTTTCTAGTTGGCTAGCGAATGCACATCAGCTAGGCAGAACCCACCACTCTAGTGAGGGCAAGTTATACACCAGAGAAAACCTATGCGCACCCTCTGGTAGCTTTGTGCAGAACAGGCAGGCTTATCATCAGAGGGAATGTGTTAAGCATTTGCACAACACACTCACACAGAAACACAATGAACACACCACAAAAGAGACTCCACACAGGATTATATACAAATATATAGTGTATATTATATAGAATACAAGACCAAACTGACATGAATCATAAATAATGTGCATATTATGCACGTTCTATGATAATACTATTATCCTAACAGTGTAAGAATCAAAACAACATACATTAGAACATCATGGCACGAAATTCAGCAGTTAGGTTAGAGGCATAACACATAAATCACCACATATCACCAGTAGTATGTGAATCACAAAATGAATGCAAGTACTTTACCTTGGTTTAAAGGAAACACACATAAGCTATCACAGATCATCATCAGTCACTATAAACGCATAGATCACCAGGTATCACCTAAGAACATAGTGGCAGCACAACTGCACTCCTATTCTGTGTTATGTGGTAGATTCTTGTGATACCCATAGACACAATGGCCTTCAATGGCATTCCAATACAAAACATAGAGCACTCGAACAACTGCACTCCTACCACATTTCGTTACAGTAAAACAGAATCAGCAAGATCAGGCCCTCTGTTGAGGATTTACCCCATCCTGCCTGAACACCCTCAATTTGCACTCCCAAAGAGACTGGGAGCTTGTGCCTGGGTTGGAGACAGCTTCAGTTTGCATGCCGGTTTGGCCGTTCTGAGATGGCCAATCAAACCAACATGCGCACTGACAACAGTGCCCACCACCCCCCCACTCATCACTGTTACCCTGATGGCCCCGCACCCAAAGACTCAGCCCGGGAAGGAAAAATAAAAGAATAATAAACACATATTAGTATTGTTTTATTTTTCTTGTTTTTAGGCTGCTGGCCGGGGGCCGACGCTCCTCCACCATAGCGGAGGAGCCGCCGCTGACTTAACCATCAGCAACACTAGCTGATTCTGCTGTTTCATGGATTTACCTTATTGTAGTTCCAACACCTTATCCAGGCCTGCCTTCTATAAATCATAAAATCCATTCTTCAGGTACTTGCCCATTTAGCTATGGCAGTGATAATAGCGAGGTCAAGCTTGGATGTAAATGTCAACTCCCTTCTATTGAAGTCCATTGGCATTCCATTTTCAAGTAGTTACATATTTCCTTACCAACGAGCTTGTGAAGTCTCTTGGTCATGTTGTGCAACTATGGGAATTGTGTTCCACTCCAATGATCTGGGGTGACATAGTTCATCTGAATCATATATTGCCTGCAAACAATTACCATTCCTAGTGAAAAGGTCTGCTCACTGCATCCCAGGAATTTTAATCTGTTTTTTTGCTTAAGCTTTTTTGAAAGACCCATCTCCCTTCCTAATTGCATTCCATTCTGGGGAGTGTAGCATGTTCTGGGCCTCATGTGTGATCTTTTAGCTCTCACAATATTCTATTAAGACACTTTACCCTTCATAATAAGGAACCAGTGGGGATTCCTCCACTCCTTGTTTCTGTTGCAGTGGACAACATCTGTTAGGTGGTACGGTGAACGGTTGAGGTCATCCACTTATCTCTGCTTGGTCACTTTACTTTCTCGGTGTCTCATCAGCTTCCATAGTTCAGAAGGGCTCTGTAGGTGCATATCGAACAGGTGTCTGGCTTATGACAGTACACTCTTGAATGCTCTTAGTTTGTTGGCCCCCAGTTCTTCATTGTTTGCCTCCCGGTGACTCCAGGTGGATCTCCGCCTTCTCCATCTGAGGACTATCTCCTGAGAGACTGCCTCTGAGATGGATATTCTCTTGCTCTCTACACCCAATACTTTCCTATGGCCAAACTAATCAAAATTAGTCTCTGTTGACCTTAGAGAAGAATGGAGGCAGCACCAAGCACGAAGTAAAACAGGACCAAAGTTGTATCAAAAAATATATTTTTCTTTTTATTTCCTCATATTTTCAAAGTGCACAGGACAGCCAACGCGTTTCGCTCCCCAACCGTGGGAGCTTCATCAGGGCAAAAGTACTGTTAGTCTTGATGTAACGCGATAAAGTTGACAAGAAAGCTGGCCAATGAAGTGGTAGAGATGCTAATACAAAAATTCCAATATTGGGAATAGAGATGTAAACAAATGTCACGGGCCGTTAGTTGATAGCGCCAGTTGCATGACGGGTAGTTTCTCAATTGAATATTAGTATAATAAGTGGACTGGAAGTGGGGCGACGTATGTGCAGTCCTTGGTAAGCTGCTGGCGCACGTGCTCCAGAGCTTCGTCTTATGGCGATGGCCCGTGACGGATTCGATCGTCTCTGTTGACCGTACCATGGTTTTAAAGGAAGGATCCAAATTGTTCACTACTACGCCTGAGCAGTGGCTGTATGCTCTGCAGCTCTTCAGAGGCAGCAAGAGAAGACACAGAATGTGAAACTCCGGTGGAGGACAGAATTTCAGGACAGCATCTTGAAGAATCATACATTCCCTTTGGTAAATTGCCATCAAAGGCAGACCAGCCAAGTTGGAAATATCAGGGCCCAAAATCTTGTTGTCTCTGTGGAGGACCAACGCAGGATTTTATTCACTTAGTCTGTATCTGCCCAGCGTTAGGCGAGGATCACTGGAAATTGTTAAGATACTGCAATATTAAAATGCCTATATCCGGAAGATCCACAACTTAACTGTTGTTTGACCAAACTCCAAATTAAACATGAGGAAATATCAAATAAAGACTAGTGGCAAGGTTAAATGGTTACAAGATGTATTATTGGAGACTATGCTAAGCGGACCACTTACTCTTGAGGAACTGATATATCAAAATGCTCCTGAGCAGCCTAGTCGACCCTTGATTAGCCTCAAAATCTAGTAAAAGGAACATTCAAAACAAGTTAAAATAGTTAATTGATGTAACACTTGAGATATTGTTTTTAATATTAGGTAATTTTATCAAATGTTTTGCTTACATTATATAGGAAGAGGTGTAAATATCATGATAAGAAATAGTTTTATCTTTAGACAACACAAAAAGTGATATTTGTTTTAATGTTGCTATTGTTGTGGTTTTAATTAACTGACCAATAAACGTATTTTGTTGTTGTCTTGGGTCTTTGCTTATAACTAACTTTCGTCTACATCCTGCTTGGAGGCAGGAATAAACAATAAGGTTGAGGAACGGCTATGTCGCTATCTGGGAAAGCCCTATTAGACCTCTCTTTCTGTTTGTGGGTTGTCTTCCCTGACACACTGGCCTTTTCTATTTGTAACCAAAATTAAATTATGATAAAATCCTAACTACTATCTTGCATCAGTGACATAAAGATCAAGAATTGTACTTATGCGGCTGTCTGCTAGGGATGTATGACATTACAACGCATGCTTTTACGACGCATGCCTTTACATCGCAAGTTTTACAACGCATGCTTTTACAATGCATAGTGATGAGGGGTGCTGGATAGTGAATAGTTTAATTTACTATTCCAACTCCAGTCCCTGTTGATAGTAGGGAAGGTGTTGGATAGTAAATTAAATCTATTCCCTATCCTAGAGCGCCCCCCAGCGCAATGCGTTGTAATGGCATGCGTTGTAATAGTTGCGTCGTAAAGGCTCTGCGTGGTAAAAGTTGCGTTGTAAAGGATGTTCCCCGTCTGCTAGTGGCTAAGGAAGAATGCATAGAGAGCGGCTGAGAAATGTCGGCTAGTGGATATATGTCTTATGGTTAAAATGTACAAGTCTCTTGTGTATTTCTGATAGAGTGATGTTTTATAAAGCTGCGGTACACAGTAAAGATATTTAATGATAGCCATATCCTACATGTACTGACATAGTCGTACATCATTCTTGCAAGGTAATAAGAACTTTTATTTCGTTATTGAGTGGGATGTTAGATTTGAATAATTTTAGGACCACTAGTCTTTGGAATCCAAGATTCAGCATTGCCCACCAGGTTCTAAATACAAGAACAAGCTATGTCATTAACCAAGACCAAAGCAGTAATACGGACTATTAAGGACCAAAATCAACCATGAAGAAAACCACTCATGAAAGGAAGAGACCCAACCGCGAAAATAACCATCACACTGGAAAAAAAAGAATATCATCCGTCCTGATAAGAAAAAACTATAATACATTTTTACCGAATCTCTCTGTTTGTTTTTTTATCGAACATGTGATATTTCACATTTATACTGCTGGAATGCAAAAATATAATTGAAACTTAGCGCAACAGAAGAATAGATTGGATGGGAAAAGGAAGGAAGAGAAAATGAAGAGAGGGGAAAAAGATAAGGGTGAAAGGGGATCTAATAAGAGTAGCACATTTACATTCCATCATAAACTCCGCCAAAGTGAAGCCTTCCTCCAACACACGGGCTGGAGAGGAGCATTAGCATTTAGATAACAGCGGGGTTATTTATTCGGCTGGGATACGGGAGGGTTCATTTTCCTGCTTTATGTCTTATAAATATTGCTCACTTGGCGCCCTTTCATCCTCCTCCCAGACAGGCTTCGCCCTTCAACATTAATGTTTTGGTCTCACTTTAATTGCAAAGGTCACTTCATTTAGTGAATACTGCCCTGAGGATGGTAAAGAAATCTTTAGGCTTTACACCAATATGTTTTTACATAGCTCAGGTAGACTGTGTGATAGGGCATCCAATTAACAAAAATATGTGTAGGCCGCAAGAGGAGTGAAAAATAATGGAGGTTTACACCTGTTTTGGTGACTCAGGAGATTTTCCAACCTACAAAAGTTTAATTGAAAAAATAGATGTAAGTGAATGATATTCACAAAGAGGTCTTTTATAACTATTTTCCCAGAAAATGTGTGTGGGCAATGAATTGTCAATGTCAAATGTATTGTATTGCAGTATTTATGTAGCTCTTAATACACCCGTATGTGGGGCGCTGAATCACTTATGTACATGAATGGAATGCTACCCAATATAGGGTGTTTGGATGGAAGGATGGCGTTTTTGTTTTGATTCTATGTGGGAAGTGTTCCATGTTCTGTGTGATAATCACCAAGGTGCAGGTATTTGTTATGGGACGCAGCGAGTAGCAGTGTGTTGGATGTTAGGGTGTAAGTTTAAGGTTTCCAATGTGCTGGTAGTTTTTAGCAGCTCTGCAAGTCCCTTTATGGTGTTTCATATGATACAGTGTGCTTATCTGGTTACTGCACTGGGTTGTCTAATCTACGATTTTGTGTACAGTTGTGGTCCTGAATTGGCATGTTTGACAGGAAAGAGAAGTGGAGATATCTGTTGGGGTGGACATTTGGACATACACATCTTGTGTAGATATTGGGACATGCAGTGAGTGGACTATATTAATGTCTACTTAAATTGTCCATTAATGTGTGACAGGTCTCTTCAGTTATTCCATGCCTGTTTATTTGGTGATGTTTGGCTGTACAGTGCTGGTGATGGACAACCCTCATAGCAGATATGTCTTACGTGAATTTAATAGGCAAAAGTTACAATTTCTTGCTGCCACTGTGTATTATGGTGAGGTTCCGTGAATTCTGAACCTGTTTTATAAAGGTCATAATATCGTTACGAATTTGTTAGTAACTGACCGTAACTAGTGAGTGCGGCATGTACGAGTGATTTCGCCATGTTCGATCGATGGAATCACTACGTGTTCATGGATTTCGTTCTGAACCCTATAACATCTTTTATACACCCACTGGGACTCCCACACAACCATTCACAAAGCCATTCACAGAGCCATATCAGAACATACATACCCATTCACTGGTTCATAGATCTACATACACATACACTCGCTCACCCATACAACCACATATAAACCCACTCAATCACTAATACAGACATTGACATATCCACTCATGCACCCATACAAATATTCACACACTGAGTGAGTCACCCAGAGAACTACTCACACTCCTAGACACTCATCCATACAGTCATTCACACAGCCACTTATTCACTCGAATATTTACACTCACACCCACTTACTTACTCATACAAATAGTAAAACATAGTTACTCACCTATACAGTCACTGACAGAAGCATGCACTCATTCATTTAGCCGCTCTCACAGGCCTTTCATATGGGAAACATCCTCTTGTACACTGTTATTACACCGCGTACCATGCGCTGTAATAACGCATAGCTTTTAGTACACATGTTATTACTTCGATGCGCTGATACAACGCATGCGTTGTAATATGGGAGTCGAGGAGGCAGCGATGATGGCTCCGAGGAGGCAGGTATGGCAGCTTTCAGCACTCACCAAGTTGATACAGGTAAGAGGGACTGTTTAATTTTGTAGGGTTAGTGTTTGAGGAGTAGTGTTTAAGGTTAGTGTTGTGTGTCACGTTACGTGTAGGGTAGTGTTTGTGTGTAGGTACACGAGTGGGGGATGGCGTGTGGTCGTGCAGGGGTTAGTGTTTTAGGGAATAGTGTAGTGTTGTGGTGTTTGTGTAGTGCAGGGTAGTGTCAGGGGGATCATGCAGGGTAATGTTTAAGTGTAGAGAGCGGATTGGGGGTAGGGGCAGGATCGTGCTTGGGATTTTGTTTTAGGGTTTAGGGTACTGTAGAAGTGTTTGTGTAGTATAGGGTAGTGTTTTAGGGTTTAGGGTAGTGTCAGGGGGTCGTTTAGGGAAGTGTTTGTGTGTAGGGGCAGGACTGGAGTAGGGGCAGGGTCGTGCTTAGGGTATTGCTTTGGGGTTTAGAGTAGTCTTGTAGTGTTTGTGTAGTGTAGGGCAGTGATTTAGGGTTTCGGGTAGTGTGGGGGGTTATGTAGGGTAGTGTTTCAATGTAGAGGATGGACTGTGGGTAGGGGCATGCCCGTGCTGGGGTAGTGTTTTAGGATTTAGGGTAGAGTAGTAGTGTTTGTGTAGTGTAGGGTACTGTTTTAGGGTTTAAGGTAGTGTCAGGGGGTCATGCAAGGTAGTGTTTAAGTGAAGTGACCACAGACGCGGTCGCTCCTCCACGCTGCTCCCCGACCTGCCTCACCTCACAGCCTGGTATCGTTGCACTCCTCTGCTGCTTGACTACATCGCTTTTATTTATTTAACTCGCATTGCAGGACCGCTTTGATTGAATACATCGCTTTTATTTATTTATTTATTTCACATTGCAGGATCGTTTTCATTTCTGTGCCATATAGCGCTGAACCACCTCGCCTGCTAATTAGCTGCTTGTATCATTGTGCCGTCGCTGTGTTGCCTTGACTGCCATTTCATTTTGTGTTTGTTGCACATTTTGCATTACTTTGGCTGCTTGCTCCGTTTCGCACTGCCGGCCATTTTGCTGTTGATATTGTTGTTGTGTCGCCCTGCCCGAGTCTCCGCCCCGCTCCCGCCTTCCCAGCTGACCCTCCCTCGCCCCTCCCCTTCCACTATCCACATATGACAGATGCAAATGCGCGCAGCATTCACGCGCAGCGGTCGCGCCCCATGCGCGCCGAAGGTGCGCCAAAGTTAAGCCCGTCTACGCCCGTCCGCGCCTGGACCACGCCCAGCGCCTATCCCCCTGGTCCCCGCCACTCCCAACCCTCCAGATTCACATATGATGCCGCTACTCTCCTCGCCCTCAACCCCGGACGTACGCCATTATGCTGCGAAGCTACTCCAGGACGTACTCACGGCCCATTCGCCTGCCTCTCCTGCAAATTCAACTGCTACAGGACCCTCACCAAACCCACCTCCTCCACACACAGCTCGGACTCTAACCACCTGAAGTGCATCCTGCTTAACACCCGCTCGGTCCACAGACACGCAACTGAACTCTGGGACCTACTCGACACTGCGTCACCGGACATTGCCTTCCTCACAGAAACATGGATGAACACATCATCCGCACCCGACATCGCCATAGCCATACCGGACGCTTACAAGATTATCCGAAAAGACCGCATCAACCAAACTGGAGGAGGCATCGCCATCATCCACAGGAACACCATCAAAGTCACGACCAGCTCCGACGTTAATCTTGCAACCGCCGAACATCTCCACTTCCAGATCCACACCGACCCCAGGACCACACTTAGAGGCACCCTCATCTACAGGCCTCCGGGTACCCGCACTCAATTCAGCGATGATATCACGGACTTCGTCAGCCCACATGCCCTCGCCTCCGAGAACTACATTCTGTTAGGAGACCTCAACTACCACCTTGAAAACAAACACAACAGCAACACCACCACCCTTCTGGACAACCTGGACAACTTCGGACTCAGACAACTCGTTGACACCCCCACCCACACAACGGGACACACACTCGACCCTATCTTCACCTCCAGCAAGCACATCTCCTTCGATCGCACCACAGCTCGCCACTGGACGGATCACAGCTGTGTTCACTTCAGCTACAAAACCGCCCTGACCCACAACCGTCCACAACCTATTCCTCGGAGAAACTGGAACAAAATCACCTCCGACCAACTCCTCTCATCACTCAACCAAAACCCTCCCACCCTCTCAATGGACCCAAACCAAGCTGCCACCAATCTCAGGCAATGGATTACCCACAGTGCTGACGAATTAGCACCCCTGTAAAAGCACCAGATGAAATCAGCCAGCAAAAAGGCTCCCTGGTTCAATGATGAACTTAAAAAATCCAAGAAGCTATGCCGCACCCTGGAGAAGATATGGAGAAAAAACCCCAACCTCCGACAACATGGCCTCCCTCAAGACAGCCACCCGCAAACACCACCAACTGATTCGATCTGCCAGGAAATCAGCATTCAAGTATCGTCTCGACAACAACGCTCACAACAGCAAGGAACTCTTCAACATCGTCAAAGAATTCACCAACCCCACCGCAGCATCTAACGACATCACTCCCTCCCAAGACCTCTGCGACGTGTTATCCTCCTTCTTCTACAACAAAATTGCCGACATCCACAACAGCTTCGAGAATACTCCCAGCGATCAACCCTCCCCACCCCCCTCAGATCCTATTCCGCCAACTAACAACCTCAGCGCCTGGAACCCAATCACCACTGAAGACACCATTCGCCTTATGAACTCAATCCACTCTGGCTCGCCTACCGACCCCTGCCCCCACCACATCTTCAACAAAGCCGACTCCATCAGTGCACCCCATCTCCGTGATGTCATCAACTGCTCGTTCAACTCTGCCACCTTTCCAGAAAGCTGGAAACACGCCGAACTCAGCGCCCTTCTGAAGAAACCCACAGCAGACCCCTCTGAACTTAAAAACTACTGACCCATATCCCTCCTCCCATTCCCGGCCAAAGTCATCGAGAAAGCCGTCAACAGTCAGCTCGCCGCCTTCCTCGAATCCAACAACTCCCTTGATCCATCTCAATCCTGGTTTCGAGCCAAACACAGCACCGAAACCACCCTCATTGCAGCGACCCACGACATCCGAACACTCCTGGACAACGGAGAAACAGTGGCCCTCATCCTACTCGACCTATCCGCCGCTTTCGACACAGTCTGCCACAGCACCCTTATACATCGCCTCAACAACATCGGCATACAAGGAAAAGCCTTGGACTGGATCATCTCATTCCTCGCTGGAAGAACTCAAAGAGTCCGACTTCCCCCATTCTGCTCAGAGGCCACCAAAGTCATCTGCGGCATACCTCAAGGATCCTCACTCAGCCCCACCCTCTTCAACGTCTACATGAGTGCTCTCGCCTCCATCGCGTGTCAACACAAACTCAACATCATCTCTTACGCCGACGACACCCAGTTAATCCTTTCCCTCACCAAAGACCCCAACACCGCCAAAACCAATCTTCACGAAGGCATGAAAGAAGTAGCCGAATGGATGAAACTTAGCCGCCTAAAACTCAACTCAGACAAAACGGAGGTGCTCATCCTAGGATCTTCCCTCTCAGCTTGGGACGACTCTTGGTGGCCTTCCGCTCTGGGCACAGCACCCACACCCACAGACCATGCACGTAACCTTGGCTTCATCCTAGACTCCTCTCTCTCGATGTCCAGACAAGTCAACGCAGTCTCGTTCTCCTGCTTCAACATACATCGCATTCTCAAAAAGATCTTCCGCTGGATTCCCCTCGAGACAAGAGAGACTGTCACCCACGCACTGGTCACGAGTCGACTGGATTATGGCAACACACTATACGCCGGAATCACAGCAAAATTACAGAAAAAGCTCCAGCGCATCCAAAACGCGTCAGCGAGACTCATATTAGACATCCCTCGCCAAGATCACATCACCGGACATCTGAAAGACCTCCACTGGCTTCCCGTCAACAACAGAATTACTTTCCGCCTTCTCACCCATGCACACAAGGCCCTCTACAATCTAGGACCCGAATGCCTCAACACTCGACTGTCCTTCTACAAACCCACCCGCCAACTAAGATCGTCCAATCAAGCCCTCGCCGCAGTCCTGCGCATCCGGAAATCCACCATGGGTGGCAGATCCTTCTCCTTCCTGGCTGCCAAGACCTGGAACTCACTCCCCACCCACATCCGCCTTACTCAGAACCACATCTCCTTCAGAAAAGAACTTAAAACCTGGCTTTTTGACAAATAACGAACCCTTCCCTAGTGCCTTGAGACCCTCCGGGTGAGTAGTGCGCTATACAAATGACCGAACTTGAACTTGAACTGTGAGAAGGGGTAGGGTTGTGCTGGGTGTAGTATTTTAGGGTTTAAGGTAGTGTAGTAGTGTTTGTGTAGTGTAGGGTAGTGTTTTAGGTTTTAGGGTATGTATGTATGTATGTATAAACCGTTTTGTAACGCGCTCCGTTACTTGGGAGTATCCGAGCGCGGGTTTGGGAGAGACGGGTACACTGAGCAGCAAAAAGAAAGACAGCTTAGATTACACTCTTGAATAGATGGGTTTTCAGATTTTTCATGAATAACGTCACAGTTTGCATAGAGCGAAGCTGGAGAGGAAGAGCATTCCAGGCCCGAGCCACGATCACGGAGATCGACTGACCGCCGAGTCTGGCTCGTTTAAAGCGGGGAAGAGACAATTTAAACAGAGTAGATGATCTGAGGGTGCGGGCGGGGGCATAGCAAGTGAATCTCTTTCTTAGATAGAGGGGGCCTTGATCATGAATAGCTCGAAACGCAAGCACCAGGGATTTGAACAGAATGCGCTGTGCAACGGGAAGCCAATGAAGAGTGTGAAGATCAGAACGCACACTCTTCCATCTCGAGATGTTAAATAGAAGACAGACAGCAGCATTCTGAATAATTTGCAGACGCTTCACCAGGTAGGCCGGAATGCCACTGAACAGTGAATTTGCGTAATCCAGCCTTGCCAGTATGAGAGCTCGAGCAACCGTCTCCTTGGCATCCCTTGGGAGCAGAGGGAAGAATTTGCGAAGCATTCTCAGCGTGGCAAAGCAGGTACCCGTAAGCTTCTTACTATGGTCCTCAAATCTAAGGTCCTCTGAAAACCAGATGCCAAGGTTTTTCGCAGGTCTCCCCATCTCTTTCGGGCTGAGAATGTTTGGGGGCCACAGCATCTTCCTGAACGAGGGGGGAAAGGAACCATAAAAGAGCACCTCGGATTTGTCCCCATTGCACTTCAGTTGGGCCTGAGTTAACCAGCGAAATACCGAGGACAAACACAGATGGACTGCCGACGTATCCAGATTATCATCTGGCCAGGTAAACAGTAGTTGGGTATCATCTGCATACCCTATAATCTTAGCCCCATACTGTTCCGCTAGATAAACCAGGGGGGTGATGTAAATGTTGAACAGTAGGGGACTAAGAGTAGATCCCTGAGGGACCCCTGTGAGAAGTGGTTTGGGCTCAGAGGCGTGGGGTGGCATCCAGACCTGCTGTGTCCTATCGGAGAGGAAAGAGGATAACCAGGCCAGAACAACCCCCCCAATACCAATAGCAGACAGCCTGGCGAGGAGGAGCTCGTAGGGGACGGTGTCGAACGCGGCAGAGAGGTCCAATAAAATCAGGACCGCTCTGCCGCCTCCGTCTAAACACTCCCGAATTGCCTCCGTCATCTCCACCAGCGCAGTCTCAGTGCTGTAGGCCGCCCTAAAGCCCGATTGGGCAGGATGGAGGGCACTAGATGATTCTACAAAACTCTCCAATTGCTGAAGAACCACTTTCTCACAGATGTTAGCAAGTGCTGGCAAAAGGGATATGGGACGATAGTTCCCGGGGACCGAGGCATCCAGTCCCGGATTTTTCAGGAGTGGCAGAAGTTTGGCTCGTTTCCAGTCGAGAGGTACTTTGCTTGAAGCCAAGGAGAGGTTCACTATCTGCGTGATCTCACTACAGACCGTTTCCGCCACCTCTGAAAGCACACGGGCTGGGCATGGGTCAGCGGGGGAACCGGATTTCAGGGATTGGAGAAGAGGCAGGACAGTACACTCCTCAACTTGCACAAAGTGCGGAAGCTGCTGTTCGGAGTGGGGGCATGCTGTAGGACCCGCGTCGGCCGCCAAGCAGTCCGCAGGCAGAGCCGCTAGTAGGTCCTGCTGAATCTTGGTTATTTTGCTAATAAAGAAGGTGGACAGGTCTTCACACCATTGCGCAGAGGACGGAAGAGTGACAGCATCAGCAACAGGGGATACAAAGCTCCTAACAATAGAGAAGATCTCTCTACTATTGTTATCAGCTTTAGCGATTCGCCCTGCATAGTAGTTCCCTTTAGCAACCTTAATGGCAGCGTAATAGTATTTTTGGGCTAAACGTAGTGCAGATTTGGCCTCAGAGCAATACCCACATCTCCACACTCGTTCTAGTTTTTTGCAGCCTAGTTTCATCTCCCTCAGCTCAGGGGAGAACCAGGGTTGGGAGGGAGAGTGCCAGTGTCTAGACACGGTGGTGTGTTTAGTAGATACAGTAGCTGCCTGCAACACCCACTCATTAAACCCGCAGACCGCCTCATCCAGGAGCCTCAAAGCTCTTGGGCGGGCTCCTGACAGGGCCTGTTTAAACGCGGGCAAGTTGATCTTTTGGGTGTGGCGCATGGGGGGTGTTACACCGGATTCCACCATTTCCCACGCGAACCTAACCAGATCATGATCGGACCAGGTTATTTTTTCAACGCTAACAGTCTGAATGGGGAAGTTGGAGCAAACTAAATCAAGCAAATGGCCTCCCGTATGCGTCGGGGAAGTCACCCATTGCTTGAGCTGTGCGAGGTCGAGAATTTCACCAAGCCTATGGGCTTCAGGTGAGTCAGGAACATCCATATGAATATTTAGGTCGCCGACCAGAAGAAATTTAGGAAAACTTAAGGCCCGCGGCACTATGTATTCTTCTAGAGAGTCGAGAAAGTGATTAGCCTGGCCCGGGGGCCTGTAAATCAAGGACCCTCCTAAAGTGAAATGGGGGGAGCTTGTTATGGAAAAGTGAAGAACCTCGCCCCCAGCACTCGCAACCGGTGGCTCAGAGGCAAAATGCCACTCATCCTTGAAAATGACGGCTAGTCCGCCCCCTCTTCCCAGGGGTCTGTCTACCCTAGCAATCTTGAAACCTCTGGGAACAGCAAGTTCCACGCTTGGAGCGGATGTGCTGGTCATCCACGTCTCCGTGACGAACAGCACCTCCAACTGGCCATCCACTAGTAATTCGAAAACATCGGCGGCATGTCTCACCACGGATCTAGCATTAATCAGACCCGCCCTAATGGCAGAACCTGCGGGGTGAATAACTGGACGTGGGGGTAAAGAAGGCTGGGGAAGAAAGCCACAGCTAGGGCACTTCACCAGAACGCAGTCTGGGTCTGCGCGCAAACAAGGCAATCTACCACCGGGGGTAGGCAAGACTCATGAGATTGTGACGAGAATACTTGCGTGTCTCAGGGCTGGCCTTCCCGGGGGGTCGCCGAGCAGAGTGGCTGGCCCTGGGCCCGTCCGAGGCACGGACGGGCACAGACGGGCCCTCCTTTGGCGCTCCTTCGGCCCGCAGACGGCGCGCCCGCTGCACGCCCTATGGGATATCATTATTTATCGCCCAAGCCCTTCCCCGAGCTGGACCGCTACCTCCCGACCAGCCAGGGACTGGGCCTCACTAAAGATGGCGCCGCCCGACCTGGCCCTCCACTACAATCGGCACAGAGCAGCCGCGGTGGAACAAGGCACAGGGGAACCGGGAAACAGCACAAGAGTTCAAAACAGGTACAATTGTTTAAAAAACATACATTACAATTCTTAATCAATTGAATGTAGAAATCGGATTTAATTACAAAAATGCGCTAAAAAAAGAGCGTGCTGAAAAGCAAGTGGGCAGAAGAGAAAATCTCGCAGTCTGCCCGTCTTTCCCCAGCGGAATCTCAGAGTGCTGCCACCACCATGATCAACCACGAGGGTCTGGGAGCAGAGTGATCTATTTATCGCCCAAGCCCCTCCCCGAGCTGGACCGCTACCTCCCGACCAGCCAGGGACCGGGCCTCACTAAAGATGGCGCCGCCCGACCTGGCCCTCAACTACAATCGGCACAGAGCAGCCGCGGTGGAACAAGGCACAGGGGAACCGGGAAACAGCACAAGAGTTCAAAACAGGTACAATTGTTTAAAAAACATACATTACAATTCTTAATCAATTGAATGTAGAAATCGGATTTAATTATAAAAATGCGCTAAAAAAAGAGCGTGCTGAAAAGCAAGTGGGCAGAAGAGAAAATCTCGCAGTCTGCCCGTCTTTCCCCAGCGGAATCTCAGAGTGCTGCCACCACCATGATCAACCAGAGGGTCTGGGAGCAGAGTGATCTATTTATCGCCCAAGCCCCTCCCCGAGCTGGACCGCTACCTCCCGACCAGCCAGGGACCGGGCCTCACTAAAGATGGCGCCGCCCGACCTGGCCCTCAACTACAATCGGCACAGAGCAGCCGCGGTGGAACAAGGCACAGGGGAACCGGGAAACAGCACAAGAGTTCAAAACAGGTACAATTGTTTAAAAAACATACATTACAATTCTTAATCAATTGAATGTAGAAATCGGATTTAATTATAAAAATGCGCTAAAAAAAGAGCGTGCTGAAAAGCAAGTGGGCAGAAGAGAAAATCTCGCAGTCTGCCCGTCTTTCCCCAGCGGAATCTCAGAGTGCTGCCACCACCATGATCAACCACGAGGGTCTGGGAGCAGAGTGATCTATTTATCGCCCAAGCCCCTCCCCGAGCTGGACCGCTACCTCCCGACCAGCCAGGGACCGGGCCTCACTAAAGATGGCGCCGCCCGACCTGGCCCTCCACTACAATCGGCACAGAGCAGCCGCAGTGGAACAAGGCACAGGGGAACCGGGAAACAGCACAAGAGTTCAAAACAGGTACAATTGTTTAAAAAACATACATTACAATTCTTAATCAATTGAATGTAGAAATCGGATTTAATTATAAAAATGCGCTAAAAAAAGAGCGTGCTGAAAAGCAAGTGGGCAGAAGAGAAAATCTCGCAGTCTGCCCGTCTTTCCCCAGCGGAATCTCAGAGTGCTGCCACCACCATGATCAACCACCAGGGTAGTGTTGGGGGGCTGTGCAGGGTAGTGTTTCAGTGTAGGGGATGGACTGGGGATAGGGGCATGGTCGTGGTCATGGTCGTGCTGGAGTAGTGTTTTAGGATTAAGGGCAGTGTAGTAGTGTTTTAAGGTTTAGGGTAGTGTCAGGGGTCGTGCAGGGTAGTGTTTAAGTGAAGGGGACGGACTTGAAGTAGGGGTAGGGTCATGCTGGGGTAGTGTTTTAGGGTTTAGGGTAGTGTAGTAGTCTTTGTGTAGTGTAGGGTACTGTTGTAGGTGTAGGAGAGTGAGGTCTGCTTTCTATGTTCACCCCCACTTTTTGTTTTTGCTTTACTGGTTTTCGAATTTAATGGGGCTTTGGGCCTGCTAATCAGACCCACAGCCCAGCTGTTCTCTCTCTAAATTCATACCATGTACTTCAGGTACATATCCAATTGGGAATTGGGTCAACTTTGTGAGCCCCTGTATAGTGTACCTTAGGTGCCCAGGGCATAGGTGCATCCATGGCCTACCAGGGGCTGAAGCATGTATTATGCCACCCCTGGCTGGCCATCCACATTGACACAACTGGCTGATCACTCAGCTGGGGCAAGGTTGTGTAAATATTGCTTAGGTATAGTATCTCTATATCTACCATTACATATAGACACATATATACCTATAAGTCACTCCTATGGCAGGCCTTAACAATCCTGAAGGCAGAGTGCTTGGTTTTATGTGAGATGAGGCTCTAGCATGAGCTGAGCCTGTCTGCAGCTTTCGGAACCATGTCCTTATCGCTGTATTATGATATAGCCATACCATATACTCTTAAGTGCATTATAATCCTCGCGGTTGAACGCTAACTTTGGTTTGGCTTTATCAAAACATGTTGTGTAAGGTGTCATATGCTTTGGAATACTACCCCCTCGCCAGTTCTGGTGACGGGGGTATCATTCCACCCTTCTAGAGGGAGAAGACATGTTGTTCCTGTTAATCCCGGTTAAAGTTAACCAGAGCCTCAGCATCACAAAATGGATGCTGCTGCCACAGACACGAGTCTGACCTCCTGCTGCTGGGAGTCCTTCCAGCGAGGGAGGCTTGGACAATAGATTTCCTGTCTTGGGAGGTGCTAGCACCACCCCAGATAGGCATAGTGTTTTGAGGCAGGGAGGGCTGCATGAAATGAGACACTGCCTAGGGCACACAAGGTGTTCCAAGCATAGTCCGGTTGAAACCAGTTGCTGGGGCACTCCAGCCCCAGCTCTGGCGTGAAACTGGACAAAGGGAAAGGGGTGTAACCACCTCCTTCCCTGGTCCCACCCATAGGAGGGACTTAGCAGGTAATCCAGCTCCTTTGATTAGTATATCGGTAGGAGCTGAGTCAAGAGACTTTAGATTTATCCTGAACTGAAACTTGAAATGAAACTCTGGACCTTCGACATTCTACTGCAACTAGAAGACTGAAGTATCTCCATTGTGGTCAAGGAGTGACCACCCTGTGCAAACAGGCACCATCCAGCGATCTGCGGTTTGCTTTGTCGATGCTCCCGCCGGAGCCTGAGCACATAGCCTGACAAGAACCAGACTTCCGGATTTTCTTTCCACAGCCACAGCAAAGCTGAGACCCTTGGAGGCGACGAGAGCCGTGGGACCAGCCATCTTGAAAAACCAGCAATTGCTACTTGTGCAGCTTCTGAGGCACCCTCGAAGTTGTACATTGGGGATTGAGAAGCCCCTGCCACGAGCACCTTCTACACCGATGCACAGCCCTCCACACTCCACGAGTGCCGCGTGGGGCCTGCTAGTGTTTTTTTGTTTGATGCTTCTGTCTGGTCACTTACTCATTGGCTAGTGGCCTCTGTAATGATGAACCTTTAAATCTACACCACTGGCCTGGTTGCTCTAGGCTGGCCCCTGCTTCCCTAAAAAGGAGAAGCCCCCCAGACCGTGCTGGTCTGCGATGGAAGCCATCTTCGATTCCTGCGTGGATTGCCTTTGCCAAGGCTTGTTGACTCCAATCCGGAAGCCGACACTGCCAACAGCTAGATCCTTTGTGGAACAGTCCATATCTGGCTCCTGGTTGTCATCAACATCCCCTGGTCCACGTGGCTGCAGAGACAAGCTTCATGACAACACCTGATTGCTTCATGACATTGCCTGGTTCCTTCCTGGTCACTGGCTAGTGACCCAGACTCTGTCCCCTCTGCTTTCAGGCACTCTTAATCCTTGATCCGACCTTGGATCCAACCGGACACTTCTCTCCTGGTCGCCTGCAGCATCTTTTGACAGGTCTCCATAGGATTCAGCGACGAAACCCGACACACTTTGACACCTATGCCTATGCATCCGGCTCCTGTGGGTGAGGTAACGCGAGTACTCTGGTGCTCCTGTGGATATTGACTATCCTAGTTTTCAGTAGGTTTCCCCTAGTCCATCCGGAAGTATCCTAAATCAACTAGTTTCTAATTCTTTCGTTCCCATTGTATTCCCATGAGAACCCGCATATCTGTTTAGACACTGCACACGCTTCCCGTGGGCCTTCTGCTTCCTAACCTTTGGTAGTTCAGTGTAGCCCCAGCGATTCCCTAGGCCCTAGGCCAATTCCTTGTTTGTGACGTGGTTCTAATACCACTATTTTAATATATGGTTTGCAACGGCCCTAGGGCTCGACTGTATTTTGTGCAACTTATTGTATGATAATTAAGCATCTTGTTATGTGCTTGTGCCTCTGAACTCATAAAGAGTTCAGAGGGGTTGTGTTAGTACTAAATACATATATATTTTATGTATAACCTGTGTGGTGTCCTTTCATTTGGTATTCAAGGGGTTACATATGGTAAAACAGCTGGCTTCACATGCTCTCTGAAGTTTTAGCCTAAGACTGCTTTGTCCATGCTACCACTAGGATAGCTGGTCTATAAGGTTGACTTTACAACCATCACCATAAGGGTTGTTTGGACTGATACAGGGGGCCCACTACAAAAGTGGACATCACATATCAGGCCAACTTCTCACATTGGTGTGCAGCGGTTGGGATACGAGCTTGCTGTTGTTTTACCAATTGTAATCTTAAGATATCATTTGAAAGATCACATTAGGTACCTGTAGGTACATATAACAAGTCTTATAATACTTAAGTTCTACTGAACTTAGCTGTTGTAGATTAAAGGGGTTAGCACACCCTGACTACAACTCCTAGAGAGGTTTAGCAGGTAACACTTAGTGTAGGTAGGTGCACATACCACACCTCACTAGATCATGTCTCTGAGAGCAGAACCAAGTGGTTCTCTCCCAGTGGAGGTAGATCCTTTAAGGATACCTTCCAGATATGATACTCTAACTTTCCACGATTTAAGGCATGTGTGCACTACTAGAAAGTTAAAACAGGGTTCCAACCCTACCCTCAAGCACCTGATAGAGCTCATGGAAGAATATGATGATCAGAAGGGCTCTAACCCAGGCCCCTCAGGTAATGCAGATGAGGGCCTACCCTCTACAGATGATGCCCCTGACCCTACTGTCATAGAAGATGAGGAAGAGATGAGATGGAGGAGGAAGATTCTGGGGAAGAGGTAGACAGCCAGGTCTTAGTTAGGAGACTTAGATGGGCTAACCTAAGCCTACATGGGGCTGAGCATGGGATAGCCCCATACAGATCAGTAAGTGGACTTAACCAGAGGTAAAGGAGGGGAAGATCCCACTCTAGGGAATCTCTCCACTCTAATGCTTCACGTGGCTCTAATCCCTCTGCTCAGAGGGGAATGGCTTCTGCTCAGAGAAGAGAGCATCATGCCAGAATGAAAGAAGTCAATCTGAGGATTGAGAGGGAAGAACTTGCCCTCGCCAAAGCGAGACTTGCTGTTGCTAGAGAGCAGAAGTTGAGTGGTTTAGAACCCACTGGTGGCAGCAGTATCCCTATGGATAAAGACAGGGCCTATGAATAATAGAAACCTGAGTAAGATTGTGCCCCCCTACAAAGTTGGGGATGACATCCACAAATGGATAACTGCTTTGGAAAGGGCCTGCAAAGTACAGAAGGTACCCCAATGTCAGTGGGCAGCAATCTTGTGGCTCTCCTTTTCAGAGCTCCTCACAGTTAATGATGATGATGCTAACAATTACACTGTCCTGAAGAGTGCTCTGATTGATGGGTTTGGCCTAACCACTGAACAATACAGGTTGTTGTTCAGAGATACCCAGAAGACACAGACTCAGGACTGGACTGATTGTGTTGATTGTGCCACTAAGGCTCTGGAAGGCTGGTTGCTGGGAAGTAAAGTTAAGGACTATACAGGATTGTATCATTTGATCATGAGAGAACAAATACTTAACAATTGTCAGAACCAGTTATTGCACCAACACCTGGTTGACTCGGATCTGACTCCTCCCCCAGAATTGGGAAAGAAGGCAGACAAGTGGGTCAGAACCAAAGTTAAGCAGAAAAAACAGAACCAAGGTGGTGATCAGAAAAGGGCAGACCAAAAAGGTGGGGATCAGAAAGTCTTCAACAGACCCCCCAAAAAGCTAATGAAGGGGGGTCCCAAAACTCTAAGAAGAAGAAGAAAGAAGGTCCAAAGAAACCTTATTGTAACTGTTGTAAATCTGCCTCTCACTGGTTCAGTGAGTGCACCAGGAAAGATACATCCCCTACCACTGTTGCCCCTAAGGCACATGTAGCCCCTAGTTCAGCTAGCAGTGGTAGTTCCCAACCCAAGGCTTTAATAGGGTTAACTCTGGGTACTGAGATGGATTCTGGCCTAGTCAGGATACCAACTCAGGCTGTTTTGTCTGTGATGTGGACATGGCTATGTCCTCCACTGTGAGTCCCAGTACTCTGGGCAAGTACAGGCAAACACCTTTGATCAATAATAAAGTGGCTCAGGCCTACAGGGACACATGTGCCAGTGTCACCATGGTGACGCCTAACTTTGTGGACCCTGGACAGATTATACTGGGTGATAATTACATGGTGACCAATTCTAGCAATGTCACTACTCCCCATAGTGTGGCAGTTGCTAACAGAGGGGTAACTGGCCTCAAAAGAGTTGTGGTAAGTGCAGACCTCCCTGTAGAATGTCTGTTGGGCAATGATCTTGAATCCTCAGTCTGGTCTGAAGTGGAGTATAGGTAGGACCATTGCAGAGATGTTAGGCATATCAGCTCATGTCCTTGCTGTCACCAGGTCACAGGCCAAAAAGTGCCAAACTGGACAGGCCCAGGATCCTGAAACTATGGACCAAGTGCCACCCAAGAGAAAGAGCAGTAGCGTTAAGGCAGTGCCTTCCCCCTTGCCTCCAAGTGAAGATCAGCCTTCTCAGGAAGCTGATAGTGAGACCCCTGAAGGAACTGTCCTAGAAGAACTTGAGCCTGAACAGGTTGAGTTTCTTGGGACAAGGGGACCTTCAAGGGCAGACTTGACGCAGGCGCAGTTAGACTGCCCCTCTCTTGAACCCCTCAGACATCAAGCTGCTTCTGAGGCCGCTGGGAATGCTAGAGGTACCCATAGAGTTTACTGGGATGAAGGACTCCTTTATTCAGAGGCTAGAGACCCCAAGCCTGGTGCTTCCAGGAGGTTGGTCATACCTCTGGCATTTAGGGGCTTCCTTCTTACCTTAGCCCATGATATTCCCTTAGCAGGACACTTGGGCCAGAACAAGACTTGGGACAGGCTTGTCCCTCACTTTCACTGGCCCCATATGTCAGACGATACCAAGGAGTTTTGTCGCTCCAGTGTGACCTGCCAAGCCAGTGGCAAATCAGGTGGAACAACAAAGGCCGCCTTATACCACTACCTGTGGTGGGGGTACCCTTTGAAAGAGTAGGGATTGACCTTGTTGGACTAATGGATCCCCAAACAGCCTCTGGGCACAGATCTATTCTGGTGGTAGTGGATCATGCCACCAGATACCCAGAAGCAATTCCCCCAAGGACCACAACAGCTCCTGTTGTGGCAAGAGCCCTCCTGGGAGTTTTCTCAAGAGTAGGCTTTCCAGAGGAGGTTGTCTCAGATAGAGATGCAAACTTTATGTCTGGGTACCTAACTGCAATGTGGAAGGAGTGTGGTATAAATTACAAATTCACTACACCCTACCATCCACAGTGCAATGGCCTTGTTGAAAGATTTAACAAGACCATGAAGGGCATGATTAAGGGTTTACCTGAAAAGCTTAGGGAAAGATGGGACATCCTTCTGCCCTGCCTTCAGTTTGCTTACAGAGAGGTCCCACAAAAGGGGGTTGGCTACAGCCCTTTTGAACTTTTGTTTGGGCATCCTGTAAGGGGACCCCTATGTCTGGTGAAGGAAGGATGGGAGTTACTTCTCAAAAAGCCTAAACAAGACATAGTGGACTATGTACTTGGTCTCCGCTCCAGGATGGCTGAGTATATGAAGAAGGCTTCTAAAAACCTTGAGGCTAGCCAAGAACTTCAAAAAGCTTGGCATGACCAAAAGGCTGTGCTGACTGTGTACCAGCAAGGACAGAACGTGTGGGTGTTGGTGCCTGTGGCCCCAGCAGCACTTCAAGACAAATGGTCAGGGCCCCACACAATTGTTGAGCAAAAGGGAGAGGTCACCTACCTGGTGGACCTTGGAACTCCCAGGAGCCCGAACAGGGTGTTCCATGTCAACAGACTCAAAGCATATGTTGACAGGGCAGACATGGGCTTGCTCATGGCTACAGGCGAGGGGCAGGAGGAAGAGAGTGACCCTCTCCCAGACCTGCTAACTCAGAACCCTGATGATGGTTCAGTTGATGGCGTGACCTTAGCTGTCAGCCTCACTGGCCAGCAGCAACAGGACTACAGACAAGTTCTCCAGTCCTTCAGACATATGTTTTCCTTGACACCTAGTCAGACAAACTGGTGCACCCATGAGGTGGACACTGGTGACAGTCTGCCTGTGAAGAGTAAAATCTACAGGCAACCTGACCACGTCAGGGACTGCATTAAGACAGAGGTACAAAAAAATGTTGGAGCTGGGAGGTATTGAGCCCTCAGAGAGCCCCTGGGCCAGTCCAGTAGTCCTTGTGCCAAAGCCTCACACCTAATATGGTAAGAGAGAGATGAGGTTTTGTGTGGACTACAGAGGTCTCAATGCTGTCACTAGGACATATGCCCACCCATTTCCCAGAGCAGATGAGCTCATATGCAGATTGGCTTCTGCCAAGTTTTTGAGCACATTTGACCTGACAGCAGGCTACTGGCAGATCAGACTAGCTGATGATGCAAAAGCCAAAACTGATTTCTCAAACCCAGGAGGACATTACCAATTTGTGGTGATGCCCTTTGGTTTGAAGAATGCACCTGCCACTTTCCAAAGGTTGGTGAACCAAGTTCTCTCTGGGTTGGATGACTTTTGTGCAGCTTATCTTGATGATATTGCTGTCTTCAGCGCCACCTGGGAGGATCACCTTATCCACCTGAAGAAAGTTTTGGAGGCCCTGCAGAAGGCAGGCCTCACTATCAAGGCCACTAAGTGCCAGATAGGGCAGAGTAAGGTTGTGTACATGGGCCACCTTGTAGGTGGGGGTCTGGTTCAATCACTGGAGAGCAAGATCCAGACCATCAAGGACTGGACTCCTCCAAACACCCAGACACAGGTCAGAGCTTTTTTGGGCCTGTCTGGTTATTACAGAAAGTTTGTTAAGAATTATGGGTCCATAGTGACACCACTTAATGACTTGACCCCAAAGAAAATGCCAAAGAAAGTTCAGTGGACAGTCAGCTGTCAGAAGGCATTTGATGACCTGAAGCAGGCCATGTGCTCTGCCCCTATTCTGCAAAGTACAGATTACTCCAAAGAATTAATTGTCCAAACAGATGCTTCTGAGTTGGGTGTGGGAGCTGTTCTTTCACAATTGAATAAAGATGGTCAAGACCAGCCCATTGCTTTTATTCGCAGAAGGCTGACCCCTAGAGAGAAACGTTGGTCAGCCATTGAGAGGGAGGACTTTGCTGTGGTTTGGGCGCTGAAGAAGCTGAGGCCATACTGTTTCGGTATTCACTTCAATATTCAGACAGACCATAAGCCCCTCTTGTGGCTAAATCAGATGAAGGGTGGAACCCCCAAACTTCTTAGGTGGTCTATTTCCCTACAGGGGATGGACTTTACAGTGGAACATAGACCTGGGACTGACCATGCAAATGCAGATGGACTCTCCAGATATTTCCACTTAGAACATGAAGACTCAACTGGCCAAGGTTAGTTTAATGTCCCTACGTTTGGGGGGAGGGAGGGTTGTGTAGGAGAGTAGGGTCTGCTTTCTATATTCACCCCCACATTTTGGTTTTGCTTTACTGGTTTTCGACTTTAATGTGGCTGTGGGCCTGCTAATCAGACCCACAGCCCAGCTGTTCTCTTTCTAAATTCATACCATGTACTTTAGGTACATATCCAATTGGGAATTGGGTCACCTTTGTGAGCCCCTGTATAGTGTACCTTAGGTACCCAGGGCATAGGTGCATCCAAGGCCTACTAGGGGGTGCAGCATGTATTATGCCACCCCTGGCTGGCCATCCACATTGACACAACTGGCTGATCACTCAGCTGGGGCAAGGTTGTGCAATCACCCCTTGCTTAGTATTGTATCCCTATACCTACCATTACATATAGACACATATATACATATATGTCACTCCTATGGTAGGCCTTAATAATCCTGAAGGCAGAGTGCTTGGTTTTATGTGAGATGAGGCTCTAGCATGAGCTGAGCCTGTCTGAAGCTTTCGGAACCATGTCCTTATAGCTGTTTTATGATATAGCCATACCATATACTCTTAAGTGCATTATAATCAAGCATCCGGCACTGTGCAATCATTGAAAGCGGCATCTTGCACAGTGCGAGCTGTAGTTTTCTTCTGCTCGAGGAGATGTTTATTCGAGCGGCAGCTTTCTCAATGCAGACTGGTATTTTCTCATTGCGAGCGGTCACGAGTATACGTGACCACTCGCAATGAGAAACCAGACCTCCTCGCGTTGAGAATCTCGCAGGGAGATTTATTTTCCATGCTCGCGATCAGCAACTTGATGTTGCTGATCGCAGAACGCTAAGCGCTAAGCGCGAATATCTCCAAAAGCTAACAGCTGCCCCTGAGCTGTTCTAATCCATGTTATCCAATGGTAGGTGGATAACATTGCTAAGAGCATTAGCTCGGTAATGAATGAATATCGCTGACTTTTCAGCGATGTTCATGCATTTCGGCCGATTTTTATCGCTTAGGAGATATACCTTGATAATAGCAAGGTTCCTAAGCGATAAAAATCGCCGCAGCTCGGCGATAAAAATATCGCCGCTAAACCAACATAGCGATAATTATCGCTAGTTGTTGGTAATATGCCCCATGGTTATTAGAACAAAAGAGTTCCTAGCATTAAACGGCAACTGCTTGACAGATCAAGCCAAAACTCCTTCAATGGTCCAGCAAAGTTCAAGGGCATTTTCCAGAGCAAGACACACGTATATTCTCGATCATCGCTGACCTACGCCTATTTCTGGACAATACCACTGAAACCCTCATGGAAGACTCTACAGCGGTCCGGGCTGGCGCCATCTCTTGGTTGTTTGCTCAACCAGCTCATCGCTAATATCCTTTGCAAAACTCTCTATAAGATTCTATCTACCTCCTAATGCCTATGGTTCTCGTAGATACTGACATTTTACTGAAGCCACACAAATTGTTTGTCCAAATGCACCAGTATTTTGATTTTGGTACCTATTAGGACATTGTTGTCTCTGCTATGCCAGTTTTGCTTTTCGAGTTTCACCCCTCTCAGATGAGTTGTTGGTTCAACTACAATTACAGAACTGGCTATTTTATCTTTTAGTATGTTTCCTATAATGCCTGGTCTGTTGTACTTGCTCGGCCACTTGGCCCACATCAACAATGCATGTTTTGTGCTCCTCTATTAGCACCTCTTCACACCATACTTTGCGACATCTCCCTTGCATTATTTCATCAACAGCATCTGAATTTGAATTTGAATTTGAATTTGAATTTAAAACATTTGTAGAGCGCAGCGTTCACCGTCCGGTTTCTTGGCGCTTTGACACACCCCTTGCCCTATTATCCTCTCTGTCTCCAGATCAATACTGGTGTGCTTCATTATGTTTCATCTTTATGCTTCAGAACATATAATGTCTCCTTGTTATCGCACACCCAATATTGTGTGACTCCTTGACGCCTCATGCACTTGTTACATACATTCCACGTGCTATGAGCTCACAATCGTACCCATGTACTAACATGATTGTTGATGGGGTCAATTTAGTTGGGTATTAAAACATTCTAATATCTGCATGCTATTCGACACATGTTTTTTGGGCAATTTCTCTCCTTACATTGCTTATCTTGCCTGTTTTCCCCATCCACATACAGGGCCTACTAGGGCCCACTTTTTGCTCTTCGAGACATTTTGCTGTTCTACAGCTGTTGTGGTGGGCTCGAGCGCTCCTCTCCACCCTACTTGTATAGCCCCGTGCCTGTTCTTGCAGGTCGCACCCACAGCCCTGTGAACTGTACTTTGTATTCTCAGACTTTCCTCCTTCCTGGATAATGAATGACCCTATCCTCTATGTTGCCGACTTACTCTACCACTATATCCCTCCGTCACTTCGAGTCATGTGATACTTGTGTCCAGCCACAACCTTACCACACATTGTGCCCACCCACAACATGAGTCAGTTTTACTCTCCAATACTCACCAATGGGTGTCTCTAGCACCCCCATGCTTAAAGTGATTTCCCCTAATGCCAAGGGCCTCAATCACCCATCTAAGCATAGGACGTTTTCTGACTACTGCCACTCCTTTAAGGGTGATTTGGTCTTCCTACAGGAGACAAAAATAGGCTACAAAGAAGCACTCTCCTTCCGCACAGGGTGGTATCTGATATATTCTGCTCTCCTGCAATTGACAAAGAAATGGGGTACCGACATTTATCTCCAGGAACTCCGGTCTCTCCATCACCTCCTCTGAGCCAGACAATGCAAGAAGATGGCTAATTACACAACTACAACATTCTGCTAAGGAAATAACTGCAGTAAACGCATATGCCCCAAACAGTGACAACCTCAAATTCTGGAACGATCTATCAACACTCTTACCTGCACGGGCCGCGGCTGGTTAAAATATGTATCGTCATAATCTGAGTCAATGTATTTAATGAATGAGCTCACTAACCTAATTAAAAATATGAGTCCTGACTTAGGATACAATGGTCCTAGTTAGCCTAGGGAATACGTTGGTTTAAATGGTCAGTTTTTCTCACCATCACATAACACATTCTCTAGAGTCCACCATCTAATGGTGGACTCTACTCTCCTCCCTCTCTCTATCATGATTTTTTTTTTTTTTTTTTATATATTTTTATTGCAGGAATCAGTTAAAAGTACAGAGTATACCAGCAATATAAACCCAATCAATCAAAACGGTACCAGACACACCCCCCCTCGCAAGTCAGAAGTGTACACAGCCATTCAGCCCACAACCCGAAGGTCGGGCGGCGAACACCAATGGGGATCCGCTGGAATGTCGAAGCCGGTCCGGATGATCCAAAGAACGTCATCTGCTTTTCTAAATCATCCTACAAACAGGACAAAAGGAACCCCCCCCCCAACAACTAGTAAGTCTAATGGAAACCCCCCCAACTCCACCATCAGTGTGTCGCAATGCGTGTAGGAAAGCCTACGGGAGACCTACGGGAAAGTGCAATGGATAGGTGATCTATAGTGGACTAACGGCACGTGGGCCGTGTCGCATCTTCACTCTCGGAATCGCTGGGAGCGCAATAATCTCTGAGGGCCTGCACTAACGTTTCCCATTCTAGCGCTGCCTCCTGCGCTTTCTCGCTATGCTGTCTCCTGGCCACTTGGTAACGCAGTGTACTCTCTCCTGCCGCCCACTTCAACAGTTCACCGTGCCACCTAGCCTCCGTTGGACCAACCCTTGCCTTCAAATTCCTGGTCACCTCTCGTTTTGCGAGGAGCAACCCCAGGTCAATAAATTTGCTTGTGATTTTATTCTTGGGGGTGTGAGGGAACCAGTGCAGGAGCCCCACCGCTGTGTCAACCGACAAGGACCTCCCCGTCACCCCAGTCAAGGTATCTCCCACTCCGAGCCAATAGGAGGACAGCGCCGGGCAGGACCATAGCATGTGAATGAAGTCCGCCCCGGGTGCTCGGCACCTGGGGCATTCCGCCGAATCCACGGCAAAGTACTGTTGAATCTTCGCCGGGGTCAGATAGGCCCTATGAAGCACGTAGAAGTGGACTAACTGGAAGCGGGCGTGGCATGTGCCCTTCCAGGCCCGCCTCATAAGCTGTGACCAGGTCGCCTCCGGGATCACCTTCCCTATATCCGCCTCCCAGCTGGTTCGTAGAGTGGTGAGGGGGGTCAACTCCTCGGTAATCAACCTACCATAGAGACACGTGACCGCCTTAACCGTCCCTGCGGACATCATGACATACTGGCACACCGGGGACGTAGGTGGTTCTTCCAGTCCTTTCTTCCAGTGTGCTTGAATCGCTCGGACCAGAGCCGCGTGTAAAAGGAAGTCGCCACGAGGGACGTCAAAGCGGTCTATAAGCTCCTGGAAGGGCAACAGCGCCCCATCCTCATAGAGGTCCCCCACTAGCTGCAGCCCCGCCTCCTCCCAGTGCGCCAGGCGTGACCAATCTCCCCCATGGGGTAGGGCCGTCAACATACCCAGTGGTATCTCGGGTGCATATGGGAACCGTAATTGACCCCGGGCGTGGGCACGGTTCCAACATAACCGGATGGTCATTTCTTCCAGCGTCAGGTCCTGCAATGCCATACGCTGCCGCAATGTGACGAAGGAGATAACGTGCCTAGCCATCCCGGTGCCCCTCCCGGCCTCCGGGCCCCGGAACTCCCTAGCGACCTCCTGGGTAAAGGTCTGCAGCTGCGCCGCCAGGTAGTACTTCTCAAAGTCCGGCACAGCAAGGCCACCCTCAGGGTCTTGAGGGCCACTCTCCGGCGGCCCGAGCCCCAGAGGAAGCCCACCACCATAGATCGTAGTAGACGAAAGGTGGCCGGTGGGATCCAAATCGGCAGCGCGCGGAAGTAATAGAGCAGCCGGGGGAGAGCCACCATTTTCAGTAGGGCGATCCGCCCTGCCACCGACAGCGGCAGGGTAGCCCAGAAGTCCATGCTACCGCGTAACGCGTGAGTACAGCGAGCTATGTTCCCATCCAGGAGGTCAGCTGGGTCGTGGTAAACGTACACCCCCAGGTACTTGAAACAGTCAGGCTCCCATCTGATCTCCCCACCTATGTCAGGGCTGGACGTGCCCCTACGGACCGGAAACAGGCAAGTCTTGGCCCAATTCACTCGGAGGCCCGAGACCTCCCCAAAAGTCGTGAGCGCCTCCGCGGCCCCACTCAGGGCGGTCACTGGGTCCTCGAGGAAGAGCAACAAATCGTCAGCGTAAAGCGAGACTCGATGCGGGCCCGACTGCGTCTGCAAGCCGTTAAAGTGGGCACCGGACCGGAGCCGCAGCGCCAGGGGTTCCACCGCCAGCGCGAAGAGCAGTGGGGACAACGAGCAACCCTGCCTCGTGCCTCTCTCCACCGAATATTGCGAGGAGATCAGAGGGCCCGCCCTCACCCTAGCCGATGCCACGGCGTACAATACCATGGTCCACTTGACAAAACCCTCACCCAGACCGAACCGCCGCAGTACACTGCACAGGTAGTCCCATTCCAGGCTATCAAAGGCCTTCTCTAAATCCACCGAAAGGATCACCGGGCACGGGGCTTCCAGGTGCGGTTCCCCCAGTATGCGAAACAGCCTGCGAATGGTCATGGTCGTGTTTCGCTTGGGAATGAATCCAGCCTGGTCCTCATGAACTAAGAAGCGCATGTGCCCAAGTAGCCTCGATGCCAAAATGCTGCTCAGGATCTTATAATCGACCGTCAGCATTGACAGAGGCCGATAGGATGCCGGGTCAGACGAGTCTCTGCCAGGCTTGAGGAGGGGAACCACTAGGGCCTCGCACATCGAGCCGGGGAGGCGCCCCAACCGCTTCGCCTCTCTGTAAACTATCAGCAGCCGCGGCGCCAGGAGGTCAGCGTAAGTGGAGTAAAATTCTACTGGGAGGCCATCCAGGCCCGGGGTCTTATTCCTTGCCATCCTTTTAATGGCGCCACGAATTTCGCCTAGTTCGATGTCGGAGCCCAGCGCCTTCGCCACCTATTGTTCCAGTGTTGGTAACTCCAGGGGTTGTAGGTAGTCCTCAATCAAAGCGGGGTCCCTAGCAGAGCCACTACGGTATAGTCGCTCATAGTATCGGAGGTAGCAGCTCAAGATCTCAGGCTGGGTGTGCACCTCAACGCCCTCCGCCGTATGCATGGACGTCGTCAGGGAGGTCCGGCGCATGGGGTTGGCTAGCCACGCCAACAGTGCGCCCGACCTATCCCCCTCCACGAGTGACCTGGTGGTGTAGGCCTTGTAGTCGAAGCAGCGGAGCCGCTCGACCTCCGCCGCCACCGCCTCCCTCGCTGCCGCCGTGCGCTCTTGTAGTTCGGGGCGTCCGGGGCGATGAAGCTCCATCTTGCGGAGCTTCCGATCAGCCACTGCCAAGTCATCAATGATGACGCGCCGCATGCCTACTTTTTTTGTGATACAGTAGCCCCTGATTACCACCTTAAAGGCATCCCATTCCAACGCTCGCGATCCCGCAGTACCCCCATTAGAGGCGAAGTACTCCGAGATTTTGTCCTCCAGGTCCGCCTTAAAGACTATGTCCTCTAGCATCTCCGGGCGCAGTTTCCAGGTGGGGACAGCAGAGACCCCGGGAAACCATCGAAGGTCCATCAGAAGAGGGTTGTGGTCCGAGATAGTCCTGGTCAAATATTCAGACCGGACCGCCGCGGACACCAGCTCCGCCGATCCCAAGAACCCATCTAGACGCACGTGCAACTCATGTAGGCCCGAAAAATAGGAGTAGTCTCTAGTGTCGGGATGTTGTACCCTCCAGACGTCCGTGAGCCCCCATTGCCCCTGCCATTCCTTCCTCCCTTTCGCTACCCGGCGAACTGGAGAGTCCGGGAGGGGCGGGTGCGAGCGGTCGGCCTCCACGTCCACCACAGAATTAAAATCACCCCCGAGTAAGAGGGGTCCTGAGAAGCAGTGGGCCAACGAACCCGATAACCTAGAGAGGAAGGCAAGCTGGTCCACATTAGGCGCATAGATACAGCAAATGTTCAAGTCTCTACCCCCCAAATTGCCTGTAAGAGCCACGTAGCGCCCCTCCGGATCCACCACCGTTCTCGTGACCTGAAAGGGGACCCCAGCCCTGATCCATATGAGCGCCCCCCTCGCATACGCTGAGTACGTGGTGCAGAAGACCTGTCCTCTCCATCTACGATGTAGCGCCGCCCCTTCCGCCTTGTTGAGATGAGTCTCCTGCAGCAGCGCTATCTGTACCCCTCTACGCACTAAATAAGCGTGAACCTTGTGGCGTCGAGACATAGTGTGGAGCCCCCGCACATTCCAAGTAATGCATTTCACATTAGCAACATCAGCCATTGTCCCACACCGTCTGTTCCGGGTCCCCCCTCCAAGGCTCCAACGACGAGCTAGCAACAGTCAATGCAACACTGATGGCGGCCATTTTCCCCAACAAAAGAACAACAACCCCCGATTGAAACAAACCCTTACCCACCCTCCCCAGAACAGGACCCAAATAGTGACACCTAGTTCCCATCCAAACCAAAACCCAAACTATCCCACGATCCCCGACTAATCCTGCGGTCGCCACCACAGGAAGGCCTTAAGGGCTAGGTGCGGGCTGGGCGCCGGTAATGGGCCCTCGATGCCCAGGCTGCCGAGACTACAATGACTCCAAAACAAAAAGCCACGTCCCGATCGGGGCACCCCCCCCCTCACCGGAGTTCACACACACCCGCCTTCCCGACCGTCCCGAGCGCCACCCCCACCCAAATTGAAACAGCTCACCCCGTTATCCCTGACCATCCAAAATGTCCTCAGCCGAGTTCGGAGTTATCACCGGCGTGTGGGTGCTATCAGTATCTGAGTCCTCAGCCTCTGACGGTGCTCCCTCGCCTCCAGGGTTCGATTCCTCAAGAATGGGGCCACCCAGTGATCCCGACAGAGTAGACACCATCTCCAGCACTCCTTTCCGCTCCGCCATTGTCTCCACTGTCGAAGGCTTGCCCGCCCTACCACGGCGGCTTCGAATTCTTTTAGATCGTCGTTGTTGCCCAGGTTCAGGTTCCACTGTCAACTGTGAGGACAAGCTGAAGCCATCTTTACCCGCTCTATAAAGTTCAAGCCAGTCGCAGACCTCCTCCGGGGATTCGAAGAACTGAGTCTTATCATCAAAGATGATGCGGAGCCTTGCAGGGAAGAGGAGCGAATATTGGATGCCCTCGCTCCGGAGTTCGCGCTTGACCGCCAGGAAAGAGGCCCGCCTGCGCTGAGTCTCGTATGTGTAATCCGGGAAAATGTTCACCTGGCTATTTTCAACCGTGTAAGGGCCATTATGTCTTGCGGTGGTAAGGATGAGGTCTCTGTCCCGAAAGTGCAGCAGACGTGCAATCACCGGGCGAGGGGAGCGGCCATGTTGCGGCGGCCTCGCCGGCACTCTGTGCGCCCGTTCCAGGGTGTAAAAGGAGGATAGGCCTTCAGGGGCTACCGTGTCCCGGAGCCACGCTTCCAGATAGGCCACCATGTCGCCATCTTCGATCTTCACCGGCAGGCCCACCACCCGAATGTTGTTCCGCCTATTGCGTCCTTCAGCGTCCTCCGCCCGTCTCTCCAGGACATCAATCCGGGATAGGGCATCTCTCACGGTCGCGGCCAAGGTTTTTTGTGCCGGCTCCAAGGTCTTCACTGAGCTCTCCACCTCCTTGACTCTATCCGAGAGCTTTCCGTGATCCGCCCTGAGGAGGCCCAAACTCGTCGCGACCTGGGCAATATCCTGCTGCAGGGCTGAGCGCGTGGTCGCGATCGCCTCCAGGACTCGGTCAAACTGTTGTTGCAAGTGGGGACCCCCGGAGCCCCCGGGGTCCCCTCGATCCTCTTTGTCCGGCGCCTCCGAATCCGAGGCGGCTGGGGTGGTCGCCTTGGGGCCCCTTGGTTTCCCCATGGCGGTTGCGTCCCCCGGATGGAGGTCCGTCCGAGTCGCCACTAGGTGCGGGCGCCGGTTATGCCTCTCCTGGCGCGTTGTCGCTGTGGTGCAATTCGTCGATCGCCGCCTCCAGGATCCGCTGTCCCTCCGCAACCTCGGGCAGCGCCACCACCGTGTCGTCGGCGGCCCACGAGGAGGAGGCGGGGATGAGTGGCGCCAGGTTGGGCAGGCCCGTCTGGCCGATGAGGATCTGGAGTGAGTGTCACCAGGTCCGCCGGAGACTCTGTGGCGCCGGGGTGCAGTGCTGCCCATGGAGTTCAGTCACTTGGTGGGGGGCAATCCGGTGCGGTCCGCGGGGGTCGTCCTCACACCCCGGGACACCGGGCGTCCGCGTTCCAAGATCGACAGGAGTTCAGCCAGCGGCCCTTTAGGGGATGGCCACCGTGTCCGGACCCGTCCCAAGCGTCACCCCAAGTATAGCATTCCAGGGGGACAGGGTGGAGAGGGCGCGCGTTGTTCTATTGTGCTCCTCCGGATCGAGGGTCTCGGCCAAGAAGCCTAGAAGGTCCGGGCGCCATCTTGGGTCCCACTCCGCGGGTCACCTCAACTTCGGTTTTCCGTCGGAACAGCCGACTTTCGATTGTTACCGGGTGTCCCAGAGGGTCCCCACCGGTCCGGTCTCCGGATCTCAGGGGTTAGGGTGCCCCTTAGACTCCGATTTGCAGGATCAAAGTGGGCTCAGTCCCGGAGCCGAGCTCTCAGGCGACCATCGCCATCGGCGTCCAAGCCACGCCCCCCCTCTCTCTATCATGATCAAATTGGCTTGGACTGGACCCGCACATCACGCACTGACCTGAGAAAGTTGGCAGCTGTGTACAAGGTGAAAGAAAATGACGCCTCTTGTGCGAACAAGGCCACAGCAGTAGCCGAAACATGTCAGAGTTTGGTAGCAATGGTAAAATTAAAAAAACGTTCTCTCTCTCATGAACTAAGAACTAAGGATGCAGCAGGTGTTAGAGAACCCCAGGTGACTTGGAGTAAGTTAAAAGCAAATCCTTAAAATGGGGGCTTTGTGTTTCTTTTTCTAAAGCATGTGGCCTGTGTGAAAAGACGTCAGAATGAAAGCAGGTCAAGGAAAAAGCTTCTTCCCACAAAGTTTAATTTTTTCTTTTGTTGTGCACGTCTCTGTTTACAAGTGTCTGTCCAAAAAGAGGCTCTTTTGCAACTCGAAGTTAGCTATCTCTCTCACTAGAGTCCATGGATAATGTGTCTAATTTCGATTTGTAAGCTGAAGGGATATTTTAAAAGAAGTCGATACTTTAGAAAGAATGCTTTTTTTTCCATTAGTGAGGATTTTTTACATTCTGGCATGGAATTCTTCTTTTAAAATATCCCTTCAGCTTACAAGTCGAAAGTAGACACATTATCCTCCCAGAATTGTCAAAAAATAAACACACACCGTGTGATGTGCATAAGTCTAAAACAACGATATTTATTGTTGATTTTTTTTCTACTCATTTCCCGTACTTACAATTTATACAACTAAAATACAACACATTAGTGTAATTTATTACGTCATAGCTGATATGATATATTTCTGCCAGACAATATTAATTACCTTTACACCTAATTTTTGTGCTTCTTTTAACCTACCAATCTGAACTTTTACACTATTACCATATATAATTTTGTTTATGTATGCTTGGTCATAGTATATTATAGTATACAATAGTAGGCTATTGAAGCAGATTTGGACCAGGCTCACAAATTTGTCACATATTTATCTCTGTGAAACAATGGATACATTATTTTCTACCTCTGTCATGTCTATCTCTATCCATATAACAATCTAAGGCAAGTGTCACCTGGGGTTCTCTGGTGATTTATTAGCACCAATTTGTCATTTTCTTTAGGAGCTTTCCCCATTATGAATGAAGATACCCAACCTTGCCGCAGTTATACCATATTTACTCATTCATTGAGAAATATGTTATTCAAAATGTACTACTGGACCATATCTTTTAAACAAATGGCCTGGGGGAATGCTTTTTTCCACGCTCTCCAGCTGAAGGTTTTGGCGCATTTGTTGCACTCCCTTTTTCAATAGCGCAATAATTGTTCAAAACCCATGCTATAGTGGTTGTTAGAAATTGGTTTACTGGTTGACAGGGAAGTGAACCCGTGCTTAATTTGAGCTGGTGGTTTCTGGTGCTCGGCCCGGCACTTCATTTGCAGCACTGGCACTTGACAGACTGCTACATGGTGGGCTGTTTGTCTAATTTAGAGTGAGTACAACAACAGTTGTTTACTAATTCAATATATGTTAAAAATGACTATTACCTGCCCCCATGCTAATCCTATAGCTTTGGGGCCCTGGAACAGTCTGAGTTGTCACACTTGTTGGAGTGTGATGGTTAATAGCTGGTTTGGTACTTTTGATCCAGCGGGTCTAAAGAAATTCAGTCTCATATATATAAACTCTACACCATGATACTCACCATAATTTATAATAATATCACTAGGCCCATTTCTTAACAGAGACTTGAATTTTGACCTACTGAGCCATTTGACCTAATTATTCAAATCTAATAAACACTTTAATTAAGTCACATTAAAAGGCAATGGATTAACTGATGGTAACGCAAAGAAACGATCAAGACCAGCTTGTCATTTCAAAAATTCATTTTTGATTATTTTTATTTCATAAAGAAAGCATAACTCTTTTATTAGCAATTTTATTTCAAACTCAATTTGACAATTTTGACAATTTTATTAATAAACTGCATGATTACTTAAAATCTTTACAGTATAAGATAAAAAAAAGAAAAATGAAATTTAATGAACGTCCCGACTCCCCCCTCACATGTCCTCCCTTCATGCTTTTTTCCCCAAACCTTACGCTACCAATGTACAGAACTCATCTTATCCCATGTGAGAAGAAATAAGACCATCCATTGGCAAGGTGCAAAAATCAACATATCGCAGGACTATGCCAGGGACATGGGGGCATATTATCAAGGGGGTTTATCTCCGCTCTTTTGGCTTTAAAAGCCAAGAAAGCGGAGATAAAATTATCTCCCTATTACCTAGTTGTCGCTAACACCAGTTAGCGAAAGCTAGTAGGAGATAGCGACCATCTTGGGCCCCGCTTTGCATGTCAGTGATATTTATCACTAATTACATGCAAAGTGGGCGTGCCAAGACGTTAGCGACTGGAAACACTTGCTAACATCGCTATCTCCTATTACCAACTTTTGGAGATATTCCCGCTAAGCGCAAATATCTCCAAAAGCTAACACCTGCCTCTGAGCAGTTCTTAGCCATGTTATCCAATGGTAGGTGGATAACATGGCTAGGAGCATTAGTTCAGTAATGAATGAATATCGCTGACTTTTCAGCGATATTCATGCATTTCGGCCGATTTTTATCGCTTAGGAGATATACCTTGACAATAGCAAGGTTCCTAAGCGATAAAAATCGCTCGGCGATAAAAATATCGCCGCTAAACCAACATAGCGATAATTATCGCTAGTTGTTGGTCATATGCCCCATGGTTATTAGAACAAAAGGGTTCCTAGCCTTAAACGGCAACTGCTTGACAGATCAAGCCAAAACTCCTTCAATGGTCCAGCAAAGTTCAAGGGTATTTTCCAGAGCAAGACACACGTATATTCTCGATCACCGCTGACCTACCCCTATTTCTGGACAATACCACTGAAACCCTCATGGAAGACTCTACAGCGGTCCGGGCTGGCGCCACCTCTTGGTTGTTTGCTCAACCAGCTCATCGCTAATATCCTTTGCAAAACTCTCTATAAGATTCTATCTACCTCCCAATGCCTATGGTTCTCGTAGATACTGACATTTTACTGAAGCCACACAAATTGTTTGTCCAAATGCAGCAGTATTTTGATTTTGCTACCTATTAGGACATTGTTGTCTCTGCTATGCCAGTTTTGCTTTTCGAGTTTCACCCCTCTCAGATGAGTTGTTGGTTCAACTACAATTACAGAACTGGCTATTTTATCTTTTAATATATTTGCTATAATGCCTGGTCTGTTGTACTTGCTCTGCCACTTGGGACCCACATCAACAATGCATGTTTTGTGCTCCTCCATTAGCACCTCTTCACACCATACTTTGCGACATCTCCCTTGCATTATTTCATCAACAGCATCTGCATCTGCGCTTTGACCCACCCCTTGACCTATTATCCTCTCTGTCTCCAGATCACTACTGGTGTGCTTCATTATGTTTCATCTTTATGCTTCAGAACATATACCGTCTCCTTGTTATCGCACACCCAATATTGTGTGACTCTTTGACGCCTCATACACTTGTTACATACATTCCACATGCTATGAGCTCACAATCGTACCCATGCACTAACATGATTGTTGATGGGGTCAATTTAGTTGGGTATTAAAACATTCTAATATCTGCATGTTATTCGACACATGTTTTTTGGGCAATCGCTCTCCTTACATTGCTTATCTTGTCTGCTTTCCCCATCCACATACAGGGCCTACTAGGGCCCACTTTTTGCTCTTCGAGACATTTTGCTGTTCTACAGCTGTTGTGGTGGGCTCGAGCGCTCCTCTCCACCCTACTTGTATAGCCCCGTGCCTGTTCTTGCAGGTGGCACCCACAGCCCTGTGAACTGTACTTTGTATTCTCAGACTTTCCTCCTTCCTGGATAATGAATGACCCTATCCTCTATGTTGCCGACTTACTCTACCACTATATCCCTCCGTCACTTCGAGTCATGTGATACTTGTGTCCAGCCACAACCTTACCACACATTGTGCCCACCCACAGCATGAGTCAGTTTAACTCTCCAATACTCACCAATGGGTGTCTCTAGCACCCCCATGCTTAAAGTGATTTCCCCTAATGCCAAGGGCCTCAATCACCCATCTAAGTATAGGACGTTTTCTGACTACTGCCACTCCTTTAAGGGTGATTTGGTCTTCCTACAGGAGACAAAAATAGGCTACAAAGAAGCACTCTCCTTCCGCACAGGGTGGTATCTGATATATTCTGCTCTCCTGCAATTGACAAAGAAATGGGGTACTTACTGACATTAATCTCCAGGAACTCCGGTCTCTCCATCACCTCCTCTGAGCCAGACAATGCAAGAAGATGGCTAATTACACAACTACAACATTCTGCTAAGGAAATAACTGCAGTAAACGCATATGCCCCAAACAGTGACAACCTCAAATTCTGGAACGATCTATCAACACTCTTACCTGCACGGGCCGCGGCTGGTTAAAATATGTATAGTCATAATCTGATTCAATGTATTTAATGAATGAGCTCACTAACCTAATTAAAAATATGAGTCCTGACTTAGGATACAATGGTCCTAGTTAGCCTAGGGAATACGTTGGTTTAAATGGTCAGTTTTTCTCACCACCACATAACACATTCTCTAGAGTCCACCATCTAATGGTGGACTCTACTCTCCTCTCTCTCTCTATCATGATCAAATTGGCTTGGACTGGACCCGCACATCACACACTGACCTGAGAAAGTTGGCAGCTGTGTACAAGGTGAAAGAAAATGACGCCTCTTGTGCGAACAAGGCCACAGCAGTAGCCGAAACATGTCAGAGTTTGGTATCAATGGTAAAATTAAAAAAACGTTCTCTCTCTCATGAACTAAGAACTAGGGATGCAGCAGGTGTTAGAGAACCCCAGGTGACTTGGAGTAAGTTAAAAGCAAATCCTTAAAATGGGGGCTTTGTGTTTCTTTTTCTAAAGCATGTGGTCTGTGTGAAAAGACGTCAGAATGAAAGCAGGTCAAGGAAAAAGCTTCTTCCCACAAAGTATCATTTTTTCTTTTGTTGTGCACGTCTCTGTTTACAAGTGTCTGTCCAAAAAGAGGCTCTTTTGCAACTCGAAGTTAGCTATCTCTCTCACTAGAGTCCATGGATAATGTGTCTAATTTCGACTTGCAAGCTGAAGGGATATTTTAAAAGAAGTCAATACTTTAGAAAGAATGCTTTTTTTTTCCATTAGTGAGGATTTTTTACATTCTGGCATGGAATCCTTCTTTTAAAATATCCCTTCAGCTTACAAGTCGAAAGTAGACACATTATCCTCCCAGAATTGTCAAAATAAACACACACCGTGTGATGTGCATAAGTCTAAAACAACGATATTTATTGTTGATTTTTTTTCTACTCATTTCCCGTACTTACAATTTATACAACTAAAATACAACACATTAGTGTAATTTATTACGTCATAGCTGATATGATATATTTCTGCCAGACAATATTAATTACCTTTACACCTAATTTTTGTGCTTCTTTTAACCTACCAATCAGAACTTTTACACTATTACCATATATAATTTTGTTTATGTATGCTTGGTCATAGTATATTATAGTATACAATAGTAGGCTATTGAAGCAGATTTGGACCAGGCTCACAAATTTGTCACATATTTATCTCTGTGAACAATGGATACATTATTTTCTACCTCTGTCATGTCTATCTCTATCCATATAACAATCTAAGGCAAGTGTCACCTGGGGTTCTCTGGTGATTTATTAGCACCAATTTGTCATTTTCTTTAGGAGCTTTCCCCATTATGAATGAAGATACCCAACCTTGCCGCAGTTATACCATATTTACTCATTCATTGAGAAATATGTCATTCAAAATGTACTACTGGACCATATCTTTTAAACAAATGGCCTGGGGGAATGCTTTTTTCCACGCTCTCCAGCTGAAGGTTTTGGCGCATTTGTTGCACTCCCTTTTTCAATAGCGCAATAATTGTTCAAAACCCATGCTATAGTGGTTGTTAGAAATTGGTTTACTGGTTGACAGGGAAGTGAACCCGTGCTTAATTTGAGCTGGTGGTTTCTGGTGCTCGGCCCGGCACTTCATTTGCAGCACTGGCACTTGACAGACTGCTACATGGTGGGCTGTTTGTCTAATTTAGAGTGAGTACAACAACAGTTGTTTACTAATTCAATATATGTTAAAAATGACTATTACCTGCCCCCCATGCTAATCCATAAGCTTTGGGGCCCTGGAACAGTCTGAGTTGTCACACTTGTTGGAGTGTGATGGTTAATAGCTGGTTTGGTACTTTTGATCCAGCGGGTCTAAAGAAATTCAGTCTCATATATATAAACTCTACACCATGATACTCACCATAATTTATAATAATATCACTAGGCCCATTTCTTAACAGAGACTTGAATTTTGACCTACTGAGCCATTTGACCTAATTATTCAAATCTAATAAACACTTTAATTAAGTCACATTAAAAGGCAATGGATTAACTGATGGTAACGCAAAGAAACGATCAAGACCAGCTTGTCATTTCAAAAATTCATTTTTGATTATTTTTATTTCATAAAGAAAGCATAACTCTTTTATTAGCAATTTCATTTCAAACTCAATTTGACAATTTTGACAATTTTATTAATAAACTGCATGATTACTTAAAATCTTTACAGTATAAGATAAAAAAAGAAAAATGAAATTTAATGAACGTCCCGACTCCCCCCTCACATGTCCTCCCTTCATGCTTTTTTTTCCAAACCTTACGCTACCAATGTACAGAACTCATCTTATCCCATGTGAGAAGAAATAAGACCATCCATTGGCAAGGTGCAAAAATCAACATATCGCAGGACTATGCCAGGGACATGGGGGCATATTATCAAGGGGGTTTATCTCCGCTTTTTTGGCTTTAAAAGCCAAGAAAGCGGAGATAAAATTATCTCCCTATTACCTAGTTGTCGCTAACACCAGTTAGCGAAAGCTAGGAGGAGATAGCGACCATCTTGGGCCCCGCTTTGCATGTCAGTGATATTTATCACTAATTACATGCAAAGTGGGCGTGCCAAGACGTTAGCGACTGGAAACACTTGCTAACATCGCTATCTCCTATTACCAACTTTTGGAGATATTCCCGCTAAGCGCGAATATCTCCAAAAGCTAACACCTGCCCCTGAGCAGTTCTTAGCCATGTTATCCAATGGTAGGTGGATAACATGGCTAAGAGCATTAGTTCAGTAATGAATGAATATCGCTGACTTTTCAGCGATATTCATGCATTTCGGCCGATTTTTATCGCTTAGGAGATATACCTTGACAATAGCAAGGTTCCTAAGCGATAAAAATCGCTCGGCGATAAAAATATCGCCGCTAAACCAACATAGCGATAATTATCGCTAGTTGTTGGTAATATGCCCCATAGTTATTAGAACAAAAGGGTTCCTAGCCTTAAACGGCAACTGCTTGACAGATCAAGCCAAAACTCCTTCAATGGTCCAGCAAAGTTCAAGGGTATTTTCCAGAGCAAGACACACGTATATTCTCGATCACCGCTGACCTACGCCTATTTCTGGACAATACCACTGAAACCCTCATGGAAGACTCTACAGCGGTCCGGGCTGGCGCCACCTCTTGGTTGTTTGCTCAACCAGCTCATCGCTAATATCCTTTGCAAAACTCTCTATAAGATTCTATCTACCTCCTAATGCCTATGGTTCTCGTAGATACTGACATTTTACTGAAGCCACACAAATTGTTTGTCCAAATGCACCAGTATTTTGATTTTGGTACCTATTAGGACATTGTTGTCTCTGCTATGCCAGTTTTGCTTTTCGAGTTTCACCCCTCTCAGATGAGTTGTTGGTTCAACTACAATTACAGAACTGGCTATTTTATCTTTTAGTATGTTTCCTATAATGCCTGGTCTGTTGTACTTGCTCGGCCACTTGGCCCACATCAACAATGCATGTTTTGTGCTCCTCTATTAGCACCTCTTCACACCATACTTTGCGACATCTCCCTTGCATTATTTCATCAACAGCATCTGAATTTGAATTTGAATTTGAATTTAAAACATTTGTAGAGCGCAGCGTTCACCGTCCGGTTTCTTGGCGCTTTGACACACCCCTTGCCCTATTATCCTCTCTGTCTCCAGATCAATACTGGTGTGCTTCATTATGTTTCATCTTTATGCTTCAGAACATATAATGTCTCCTTGTTATCGCACACCCAATATTGTGTGACTCCTTGACGCCTCATGCACTTGTTACATACATTCCACGTGCTATGAGCTCACAATCGTACCCATGCACTAACATGATTGTTGATGGGGTCAATTTAGTTGGGTATTAAAACATTCTAATATCTGCATGCTATTCGACACATGTTTTTTGGGCAATCGCTCTCCTTACATTGCTTATCTTGCCTGTTTTCCCCATCCACATACAGGGCCTACTAGGGCCCACTTTTTGCTCTTCGAGACATTTTGCTGTTCTACAGCTGTTGTGGTGGGCTCGAGCGCTCCTCTCCACCCTACTTGTATAGCCCCGTGCCTGTTCTTGCAGGTCGCACCCACAGCCCTGTGAACTGTACTTTGTATTCTCAGACTTTCCTCCTTCCTGGATAATGAATGACCCTATCCTCTATGTTGCCCACTTACTCTACCACTATATCCCTCCGTCACTTCGAGTCATGTGATACTTGTGTCCAGCCACAACCTTACCACACATTGTGCCCACCCACAACATGAGTCAGTTTAACTCTCCAATACTCACCAATGGGTGTCTCTAGCACCCCCATGCTTAAAGTGATTTCCCCTAATTCCAAGGGCCTCAATCACCCATCTAAGCATAGGACGTTTTCTGACTACTGCCACTCCTTTAAGGGTGATTTGGTCTTCCTACAGGAGACAAAAATAGGCTACAAAGAAGCACTCTCCTTCCGCACAGGGTGGTATCTGATATATTCTGCTCTCCTGCAATTGACAAAGAAATGGGGTACCGACATTAATCTCCAGGAACTCCGGTCTCTCCATCACCTCCTCTGAGCCAGACAATGCAAGAAGATGGCTAATTACACAACTACAACATTCTGCTAAGGAAATAACTGCAGTAAACGCATATGCCCCAAACAGTGACAACCTCAAATTCTGGAACGATCTATCAACACTCTTACCTGCACGGGCCCCGGCTGGTTAAAATATGTATCGTCATAATCTGAGTCAATGCATTTAATGAATGAGCTCACTAACCTAATTAAAAATATGAGTCCTGACTTAGGATACAATGGTCCTAGTTAGCCTAGGGAATACGTTGGTTTAAATGGTCAGTTTTTCTCACCATCACATAACACATTCTCTAGAGTCCACCATCTAATGGTGGACTCTACTCTCCTCCCTCTCTCTATCATGATTTTTTTTTTTTTTAATATATTTTTATTGCAGGAATCAGTTAAAAGTACAGAGTATACCAGCAATATAAACCCAATCAATCAAAACGGTACCAGACACATCCCCCCTCGCAAGGCAGAAGTGTACACAGCCATTCAGCCCACAACCCGAAGGTCGGGCGGCGAACACCAATGGGGATCCGCTGGAATGTCGAAGCCGGTCCGGATTATCCAAAGAGTGTCATCTGCTTTTCTAAATCATCCTACAAACAGGACAAAAGGAAACCCCCCCCCCCAACAACTAGTAAGTCTACTGGAAACCCCCCCAACCCCACCATCAGTGTGTCGCAATGCGTGTAGGAAAGCCTACGGGAGACCTACGGGAAAGTGCAATGGATAGGTGATCTATAGTGGACTAACGGGACGTGGGCCGTGTCGCATCTTCACTCTCGGAATCGCTGGGAGCGCAATAATCTCTGAGGGCCTGCACTAACGTTTCCCATTCTAGCGCTGCCTCCTGCGCTTTCTCGCTGTGCTGTCTCCTGGCCACTTGGTAACGCAGTGTACTCTCTCCTGCCGCCCACTTCAACAGTTCGCCGTGCCACCTAGCCTCCGTTGGACCAACCCTTGCCTTCCAATTCCTGGTCACCTCTCGTTTTGCGAGGAGCAACCCCAGGTCAATAAATTTGCTTGTGATTTTATTTTTGGGGGTGTGAGGGAACCAGTGCAGGAGCCCCTCCGCCGCGTCAACCGACAAGGACCTCCCCGTCACCCCAGTCAAGGTATCTCCCACTCCGAGCCAATAGGAGGACAGCGCCGGGCAGGACCATAGCATGTGAATGAAGTCCGCCCCGGGTGCTCGGCACCTGGGGCATTCCGCCGAATCCACGGCAAAGTACTGTTGAATCTTCGCCGGGGTCAGATAGGCCCTATGAAGCATGTAGAAGTGGACTAACTGGAAGCGGGCGTGGCGTGTGCCCTTCCAGGCCCGCCTCATAAGCTGTGACCAGGTCGCCTCCGGGATCACCTTCCCTATATCCGCCTCCCAGCGGGTTCGTAGAGTGGTGAGGGGGGTCAACTCCTCGGTAATCAACCTACCATAGAGACACGTGACCGCCTTAACCGTCCCTGCGGACATCATGACATACTGGCACACCGGGGACGTAGGTGGTTCTTCCAGTCCTTTCTTCCAGTGTGCTTGAATCGCTCGGACCAGAGCTGCGTGTAAAAGGAAGTCACCACGAGGGACGTCAAAGCGGTCTATAAGCTCCTGGAAGGGCAACAGCGCCCCATCCTCATAGAGGTCCCCCAGTAGCTGCAGCCCCGCCTCCTCCCAGTGCGCCAGGCGTGACCAATCTCCCCCGTGGGGTAGGGCCGTCAACATACCCAGTGGTATCTCGGGTGCATATGGGAACCGTAATTGACCCCGGGCGTGGGCACGGTTCCAACATAACCGGATGGTCCTTTCTTCCAGCGTCAGGTCCTGCAATGCCATACACTGCCGCAATGTGACGAAGGAGATAACGTGCCTAGCCATCCCGGTGCCCCTCCCGGCCTCCGGGCCCCTGAACTCCCTAGCGACCTCCTGGGTAAAGGTCTGCAGCTGCGCCGCCAGGTAGTACTTCTCAAAGTCCGGCACAGCAAGGCCACCCTCAGCTTTCGGCCTCATCAGGGTCTTGAGGGCCACTCTCCGGCGGCCCGAGCCCCAGAGGAAGCCCACCACCATAGATCGTAGTAGACGAAAGGTGGCCGGTGGGATCCAAATCGGCAGCGCGCGGAAGTAATAGAGCAGCCGGGGGAGAGCCACCATTTTCAGTAGGGCGATCCGCCCTGCCACCGACAGCGGCAGGGTAGCCCAGAAGTCCATGCTACCGCGTAACGCGTGAGTACAGCGAGCTATGTTCCCATCCAGGAGGTCAGCTGGGTCGTGGTAAACGTACACCCCCAGGTACTTGAAACAGTCAGGCTCCCATCTGATCTCCCCACCTATGTCAGGGCTGGACGTGCCCCTACGGACCGGAAACAGGCAAGTCTTGGCCCAATTCACTCGGAGGCCCGAGACCTCCCCAAAAGTCGTGAGCGCCTCCGCGGCCCCACTCAGGGCAGTCACTGGGTCCTCGAGGAAGAGCAACAAATCGTCAGCGTAAAGCGAGACTCGATGCGGGCCCGACTGCGTCCGCAAGCCGTTAAAGTGGGCACCGGACCGGAGCCGCAGCGCCAGGGGTTCCACCGCCAGCGCGAAGAGCAGTGGGGACAACGAGCAACCCTGCCTCGTGCCTCTCTCCACCGAATATTGCGAGGAGATCAGAGGGCCCGCCCTCACCCTAGCCGATGCCGCGGCGTACAATACCATGGTCCACTTGACAAAGCCCTCACCCAGACCGAACCGCCGCAGTACACTGCACAGGTAGTCCCATTCCAGGCTATCAAAGGCCTTCTCTAAATCCACCGAAAGGATCACCGGGCACGGGGCTTCCAGGTGCGGTTCCCCCAGTATGCGAAACAGCCTGCGAATGTTCATGGTCGTGTTTCGCTTGGGAATGAATCCAGCCTGGTCCTCATGAACTAAGAAGCGCATGTGCCCCAGTAGCCTCGATGCCAAAATGCTGCTCAGGATCTTATAATCGACCATCAGCATTGACAGAGGCCGATAGGATGCCGGGTCAGACGAGTCTCTGCCAGGCTTGAGGAGGGGAACCACTAGGGCCTCGCACATCGAGCCGGGGAGGCGCCCCAACCGCTTCGCCTCTCTGTAAACTATCAGCAGCCGCGGCGCCAGGAGGTCAGCGTAAGTGGAGTAAAATTCTACTGGGAGGCCATCCAGGCCCGGGGTCTTATTCCTTGCCATCCTTTTAATGGCGCCACGAATTTCGCCTACTTCGATGTTGGAGCCCAGCGCCTTCGCCACCTATTGTTCCAGTGTTGGTAACTCCAGGGGTTGTAGGTAGTCCTCAATCAAAGCGGGGTCCCTAGCAGAGCCACTACGGTATAGTCGCTCATAGTATCGGAGGTAGCAGCTCAAGATCTCAGGCTGGGTGTGCACCTCAACGCCCTCCGCCGTATGCATGGACGTCGTCGGGGAGGTCCGGCGCATGGGGTTGGCTAGCCACGCCGACAGTGCGCCCGACCTATCCCCCTCCACGAGTGACCTGGTGGTGTAGGCCTTGTAGTCGAAGCAGCGGAGCCGCTCGACCTCCGCCGCCACCGCCTCCCTCGCTGCCGCCGTGCGCTCTTGTAGTTCGGGGCGTCCGGGGCGACGAAGCTCCATCTCGCGGAGCTTCCGATCAGCCGCTGCCAAGTCATCAATGATGACGCGCCGCATGCCTACTTTTTTTGTGATACAGTAGCCCCTGATCACCACCTTAAAGGCATCCCATTCCAACGCTCGCGATCCCGCAGTACCCCCATTAGAGACGAAGTACTCCGAGATTTTGTCCTCTAGGTCCGCCTTAAAGACTATGTCCTCTAGCATCTCCGGGCGCAGTTTCCAGGTGGGGACAGCAGAGACCCCGGGAAACCATCGAAGGTCCATCAGAAGAGGGTTGTGGTCCGAGATAGTCCTGGTCAAATATTCAGACGGACCGCCGCGGACACCAGCTCCGCCGATCCCAAGAACCCATCTAGACGCACGTGCAACTCATGTAGGCCCGAGAAATAGGGGTAGTCTATAGTGTCGGGATGTTGTACCCTCCAGACGTCCGTGAGCCCCCATTGCGCCTGCCATTCCTTCCTCCCTTTCGCTACCCGGCGAACTGGAGAGTCCGGGAGGGGCGGGTGCGAGCGGTCGGCCTCCACGTCCACCACAGAATTAAAATCACCCCCTAGTAAGAGGGGTCCTGAGAAGCAGTGGGCCAACGAACCCGATAACCTAGAGAGGAAGGCAAGCTTGTCCACATTAGGCGCATAGATACAGCAAATGTTCAAGTCTCTACCCCCCAAAGTGCCTTTAAGAGCCACGTAGCGCCCCTCCGGATCCACCACCGTTCTCGTGACCTGAAAGGGGACCCCAGCCCTGATCCATATGAGCGCCCCCCTCGCATACGCTGAGTACGTGGTGCAGAAGACCTGTCCTCTCCATCTACGATGTAGCGCCGCCCCTTCCGCCTTGTTGAGATGAGTCTCCTGCAGCAGCGCTATCTGTACCCCTCTACGCACTAAATAAGCGTGAACTTTGTGGCGTCGAGACATAGTGTGGAGCCCCCGCACATTCCAAGTAATGCATTTCACATTAGCAACATCAGCCATTGTCCCACACCGTCTGTTCCGGGTCCCCCCTCCAAGGCTCCAACGACGAGCTAGCAACAGTTAATGCAACACTGATGGCGGCCATTTTCCCCAACAAAAGAACAACAACCCCTGATTGAAACAAACCCTTACCCACCCTCCCCAGAACAGGACCCAAATAGTGACACCTAGTTCCCATCCAAACCAAACCCCAAACTATCCCACGATCCCCGACTAATCCTGCGGTCGCCACCACAGGAAGGCCTTAAGGGCTAGGTGCGGCTGGGCGCCGGTAATGGGCCCTCGATGCCCAGGCTGCCGAGACTACAATGAGCCCAAAACAAAAAGCCACGTCCCGATCGGGGCACCCCCCCCCCCCTCACCGGAGTTCACACACACCCGCCTTCCCGACCGTCCCGAGCGCCACCCCCACCCAAATTGAAACAGCTCACCTCGTTATCCCTGACCATCCAATATGTCCTCAGCCGAGTTCGGAGTTATCACCGGCGTGTGGGTGCTATCAGTATCTGAGTCCTCAGCCTCTGACGACCTCTGACGGTGCTCCCTCGCCTCCAGGGTTCGATTCCTTAAGAATGGGGCCACCCAGTGATCCCGACAGAGTAGACTAGAAAAAGAGTGGAGGCCCTGTCTTTGTGGTTCTAAATCAAAATATCCTCATCTGTCGACAAGGAAGATTCAATACTTAAGGACTTATGCAATAAAGTTACTCTAATGGTAACTGTAGCAGGGCAATACCAAGTAGACAAGTGGACTAAGAGAATAAAACTAATAACAGTAATTAAACAAAAATTGTTTGAATTCCAAACATAAAATTTATTTCCTCCCGAACGGGTTACAATCTAAAACATGGTTAAAATTAATGCAAACACGCCACCCAAGAGTGGTCAAGTATGGCAAAATTCTATTATAAAAAACAATCCTAACTACACAAGTGAACACAGTCGACGCAGCGTTTCGGTGTTTTTCTGTCTTCACACCTTCTTCAGGACGTTCACACAACTGAATTGATGTCTGAGAAATCAAAAAACAACAAAATGATAATTAACTACTTGTCTACCCTACTGCATGACTTGTACTCCTGCTGTCTTTCTATACATCATTTCTCTATGCCATCGAGTGTATCCATCACTCCTTTCCGCTCCGCCATTGTCTCCACTGTCGAAGGCTTGCCCGCCCTACCACGGCGGCTTCGAATTCTTTTAGATCGTCGTTGTTGCCCAGGTTCAGGTTCCACTGTCAACTGTGAGGACGAGCTGAAGCCATCTTTACCCGCTCTATAAAGTTCAAGCCAGTCGCAGACCTCCTCCGGGGATTTGAAGAACTGAGTCTTATCATCAACGATGATGCGGAGCCTTGCAGGGAAGAGGAGCGAATATTGGATGCCCTCGCTCCGGAGTTCGCGCTTGACCGCCAGGAAAGAGGCCCGCCTGCGCTGAGTCTCGTATGTGTAATCCGGGAAAATGTTCACCTGGCTATTTTCAACCATGTAAGGGCCATTATGTCTTGCGGTGGTAAGGATGAGGTCTCTGTCCCGAAAGTGCAGCAGACGTGCAATCACCGGCCGAGGGGAGCGGCCCTGTTGCGGCGGCCTCGCCGGCACTCTGTGCGCCCGTTCCAGGGTGTAAAAGGAGGATAGGCCTTCAGGGGCTACCGTGTCCCGGAGCCACGCTTCCAGATAGGTCACCATCTTCGATCTTCTCCGGCAGGCCCACCACCCGAATGTTGTTCCGCCTATTGCGTCCTTCAGCGTCCTCCGCCCGTCTCTCCAGGACATCAATCCGAGATAGGGCATCTCTCACGGTCGCGGCCAAGGTTTTTTGTGCCGGCTCCAAGGTCTTCACTGAGCTCTCCAACTCCTTGACTCTATCCGAGAGCTTTCCGTGATCCGCCCTGAGGAGGCCCAAACTCGTCGCGACCTGGGCAATATCCTGCTGCAGGGCTGAGCGCGTGGTCGCGATCGCCTCCAGGACTCGGTCAAACTGTTGTTGCAAGTGGGGACCCCCGGAGCCCCCGGGGTCCCCTCGATCCTCTTTGTCCGGCGCCTCCGAATCCGAGGCGGCTGGGGTGGTCGCCTTGGGGCCCCTTGGTTTCCCCATGGCGGTTGCGTCCCCCGGATGGAGGTCCGTCCGAGTCGCCACTAGGTGCGGGCGCCGGTTATGCCTCTCCTGGCACGTTGTCGCTGTGGTGCAATTCGTCGATCGCCGCCTCCAGGATCCGCTGTCCCTCCGCAACCTCGGGCAGCGCCACCACCGTGTCGTCGGCGGCCCACGAGGAGGAGGCGGGGATGAGTGGCGCCAGGTTGGGCAGGCCCGTCTGGCCGATGAGGATCTGGAGTGAGTGTCACCAGGTCCGCCGGAGACTCTGTGGCGCCGGGGTGCAGTGCTGCCCATGGAGTTCAGTCACTTGGTGGGGGGCAATCCGGTGCGGTCCGCGGGGGTCGTCCTCACACCCCGGGACACCGGGCGTCCGCATTCCAAGAACGACAGGAGTTCAGCCAGCGGCCCTTCAGGGGATGGCCACCGTGTCTGGACCCGTCCCAAGCATCACCCCAAGTATAGCATTCCAGGGGGACAGGGTGGAGAGGGCGCGCGTTGTTCTATTGTGCTCCTCCGGATCGAGGGTCTCGGCCAAGAAGCCTAGAAGGTCCGGGCGCCATCTTGGGTCCCACTCCGCGGGTCACCTCAACTTCGGTTTTCCGTCGGAACAGCTGACTTTCGATTGTTACCGGGTGTCCCAGAGGGTCCCCACCGGTCCGGTCTCCGGATCGCAGGGGTTAGGGTGCCCCTTAGACTCCGATTTGCAGAATTAAAGTGGGCTCAGTCCCGGAGCCGAGCTCTCAGGCAACCATCGCCATCGGCGTCCAAGCCACGCCCCCCCTCTCTCTATCATGATCAAATTGGCTTGGACTGGCCCGCACATCACGCACTGACCTGAGAAAGTTGGCAGCTGTGTACAAGGTGAAAGAAAATGACGCCTCTTGTGCGAACAAGGCCACAGCAGTAGCCGAAACATGTCAGAGTTTGGTAGCAATGGTAAAATTAAAAAAACGTTCTCTCTCTCATGAACTAAGAACTAGGGATGCAGCAGGTGTTAGAGAACCCCAGGTGACTTGGAGTAAGTTAAAAGCAAATCCTTAAAATGGGGGCTTTGTGTTTCTTTTTCTAAAGCATGTGGCCTGTGTGAAAAGACGTCAGAATGAAAGCAGGTCAAGGAAAAAGCTTCTTCCCACAAAGTATCATTTTTTCTTTTGTTGTGCACGTCTCTGTTTACAAGTGTCTGTCCAAAAAGAGGCTCTTTTGCAACTCGAAGTTAGCTATCTCTCTCACTAGAGTCCATGGATAATGTGTCTAATTTCGACTTGTAAGCTGAAGGGATATTTTAAAAGAAGTCAATACTTTAGAAAGAATGCTTTTTTTTCCATTAGTGAGGATTTTTTACATTCTGGCATGGAATTCTTCTTTTAAAATATCCCTTCAGCCTACAAGTCGAAAGTAGACACATTATACTCCCAGAATTGTCAAAATAAACACACACCGTGTGATGTGCATAAGTCTAAAACAACGATATTTATTGTTGATTTTTTTCTACTCATTTCCCATACTTACAATTTATACAACTAAAATACAACACATTAGTGTAATTTATTACGTCATAGCTGATATGATATATTTCTGCCAGACAATATTAATTACCTTTACACCTAATTTTTGTGCTTCTTTTAACCTACCAATCAGAACTTTTACACTATTACCATATATAATTTTGTTTATGTATGCTTGGTCATAGTATATTATAGTATACAATAGTAGGCTATTGAAGCAGATTTGGACCAGGCTCACAAATTTGTCACATATTTATCTCTGTGAAACAATGGATACATTATTTTCTACCTCTGTCATGTCTATCTCTATCCATATAACAATCTAAGGCAAGTGTCACCTGGGGTTCTCTGGTGATTTATTAGCACCAATTTGTCATTTTCTTTAGGAGCTTTCCCCATTATGAATGAAGATACCCAACCTTGCCGCAGTTATACCATATTTACTCATTCATTGAGAAATATGTTATTCAAAATGTACTACTGGACCATATCTTTTAAACAAATGGCCTGGGGGAATGCTTTTTTCCACGCTCTCCAGCTGAAGGTTTTGGCGCATTTGTTGCACTCCCTTTTTCAATAGCGCAATAATTGTTCAAAACCCATGCTATAGTGGTTGTTAGAAATTGGTTTACTGGTTGACAGGGAAGTGAACCCGTGCTTAATTTGAGCTGGTGGTTTCTGGTGCTCGGCCCGGCACTTCATTTGCAGCACTGGCACTTGACAGACTGCTACATGGTGGGCTGTTTGTCTAATTTAGAGTGAGTACAACAACAGTTGTTTACTAATTCAATATATGTTAAACATGACTATTACCTGCCCCCCATGTTAATCCTATAGCTTTGGGGCCCTGGAACAGTCTGAGTTGTCACACTTGTTGGAGTGTGATGGTTAATAGCTGGTTTGGTACTTTTGATCTAGGGGGTCTAAAGAAATTCAGTCTCATATATATAAACTCTACACCATGATACTCACCATAATTTATAATAATATCACTAGGCCCATTTCTTAACAGAGACTTGAATTTTGACCTACTGAGCCATTTGACCTAATTATTCAAATCTAATAAACACTTTAATTAAGTCACATTAAAAGGCAATGGATTAACTGATGGTAATGCAAAGAAACGATCAAGACCAGCTTGTCATTTCAAAAATTCATTTTTGATTATTTTTATTTCATAAAGAAAGCATAACTCTTTTATTAGCAATTTTATTTCAAACTCAATTTGACAATTTTGACAATTTTATTAATAAACTGCATGATTACTTAAAATCTTTACTGTATAAGATAAAAAAAGAAAAATGAAATTTAATGAACGTCCCGACTCCCCCCTCACATGTCCTCCCTTCATGCTTTTTTTTCCAAACCTTACGCTACCAATGTACAGAACTTATCTTATCCCATGTGAGAAGAAATAAGACCATCCATTGGCAAGGTGCAAAAATCAACATATCGCAGGACTATGCCAGGGACATGGGGGCATATTATCAAGGGGGTTTATCTCCGCTTTTTTGGCTTTAAAAGCCAAGAAAGCGGAGATAAAATTATCTCCCTATTACCTAGTTGTCGCTAACACCAGTTAGCGAAAGCTAGTAGGAGATAGCGACCATCTTGGGCCCCGCTTTGCATGTCAGTGATATTTATCACTAATTACATGCAAAGTGGGCGTGCCGAGACGTTAGCGACTGGAAACACTCGCTAACATCGCTATCTCCTATTACCAACTTTTGGAGATATTCCTGCTAAGCGCGAATATCTCCAAAAGCTAACACCTGCCCCTGAGCAGTTCTTAGCCATGTTATCCAATGGTAGGTGGATAACATGGCTAAGAGCATTAGCTCAGTAATGAATGAATATCGCTGACTTTTCAGCGATATTCATGCATTTCGGCCGATTTTTATCGCTTAGGAGATATACCTTGACAATAGCAAGGTTCCTAAGCGATAAAAATCGCTCAGCGATAAAAATATCGCCGCTAAACCAACATAGCGATAATTATCGCTAGTTGTTGGTAATATGCCCCATGGTTATTAGAACAAAAGGGTTCCTAGCCTTAAACGGCAACTGCTTGACAGATCAAGCCAAAACTCCTTCAATGGTCCAACAAAGTTCAAGGGTATTTTCCAGAGCAAGACACACGTATATTCTCGATCACCGCTGACCTACGCCTATTTCTGGACAATACCACTGAAACCCTCATGGAAGACTCTACAGCGGTCCGGGCTGGCGCCACCTCTTGGTTGTTTGCTCAACCAGTTCATCGCTAATATCCTTTGCAAAACTCTCTATAAGATTCTATCTTCCTCCTAATGCCTATGGTTCTCGTAGATACTGACATTTTACTGAAGCCACACAAATTGTTTGTCCAAATGCATCAGTATTTTGATTTTGCTACCTATTAGGACATTGTTGTCTCTGCTATGCCAGTTTTGCTTTTCGAGTTTCACCCCTCTATTTTATCTTTTAATATGTTTCCTATAATGCCTGGTCTGTTGTACTTGCTCTGCCACTTGGGACCCACATCAACAATGCATGTTTTGTGCTCCTCCATTAGCACCTCTTTACACCATACTTTGCGACATCTCCCTTGCATTATTTCATCAACAGCATCTGCATCTGCGCTTTGACACACCACTTGACCTATTATCCTCTCTGTCTCCAGATCACTACTGGTGTGCCTCATTATGTTGAATCTTTATGCTTCAGAACATATAACGTCTCCTTGTTATCGCACACCCAATATTGTGTGACTCCTTGACGCCTCATACACTTGTTACATACATTCAACATGTTATGAGCTCCCAATCGTACCCATGCACTAACATGATTGTTGATGGGGTCAATTTAGTTTGGTGTTAATGCATTCTAATATCTGCATGTTATTCAACAAATCTTTTTGGGCAATTGCTCTCCTCACATTTTGCCTATTTTTCCCATCCACATACAAGGCCTACTAGGGCCCACTGTTTGCTCTTCGAGACATTTTGCTGTTCTACAGCTGTTGTGGTGGGCTCGAGCGCTCCGCTCCACCCTACTTGTATAGCCCCGTGCCTGTTCTTGCAGGTGGCACCCACAGCCCTGTGAACTGTACTTTGTATTCTCAGACTTTTCTCCTTCCTGGATAATGAATCAACCTATCCTCTATGTTGCCCACTTACTCTACCACTATATCCCTCCGTCACTTCGAGTCATGTGATATTTGTGTCCAGCCACAACCTTACCACACATTGTGCCCACCCACAACATGAGTCAGTTTAACTCTCCAATACTCACCAATGGGTGTCTCTAGCACCCCCATGCTTAAAGTGATTTCCCCTAATGCCAAGGGCCTCAATCACCCATCTAAGTATAGGACGTTTTCTGACTACTGCCACTCCTTTAAGGGTGATTTGGTCCCCGGTAGCTTGTCTCCTTTCTGGTGAAGAATTGGCTTGGTAGTTTAGTCTGCCCTGTTCCCATGATGCACTGGGCCAGGGACAGACTGATTTGCATATAGCCAGGTTCTGAGCTGGGATGGGGCAGTGAGATAAATAACGGTGATGGATCAAGCCCTGATCTTTGGACTGGGTAAGTGTGGTCTGTTTAACTCAGACACTCTGTTCATCACCACCCCCTTTTCTAAATCGTTTTTGGCCACTATAGGTGTGGCAGGGTATACTCAGACATGAGTCCCTTTCTCACTGCTCCATCAAGATTCAAGCAAGCCGGGCCGAAGAAGGCTGAAATGCCAGAAACCGGTCCCCGGTAGCTTGTCTCCTTTCTGGTGAAGAATTGGCTTGGTAGTTTAGTCTGCCCTGTTCCCATGATGCACTGGGCCAGGGACAGACTGATTTGCATATAGCCAGGTTCTGAGCTGGGATGGGGCAGTGAGATAAATAACGGTGATGGATCAAGCCCTGATCTTTGGACTGGGTAAGAGTGGTCTGTTTAACTCAGACACTCTGTTCATCACCACCCCCTTTTCTAAATCGTTTTTGGCCACTATAGGTGTGGCAGGGTATACTCAGACATGAGTCCCTTTCTCACTGCTCCATCAGGATTCAAGCAAGCCGGGCCGAAGAAGGCTGAAATGCCAGAAACCGGTCCCCGGTAGCTTGTCTCCTTTCTGGTGAAGAATTGGCTTGGTAGTTTAGTCTGCCCTGTTCCCATGATGCACTGGGCCAGGGACAGACTGATTTGCATATAGCCAGGTTCTGAGCTGGGATGGGGCAGTGAGATAAATAACGGTGATGGATCAAGCCCTGATCTTTGGACTGGGTAAGAGTGGTCTGTTTAACTCAGACACTCTGTTCATCACCACCCCCTTTTCTAAATCGTTTTTGGCCACTATAGGTGTGGCAGGGTATACTCAGACATGAGTCCCTTTCTCACTGCTCCATCAGGATTCAAGCAAGCCGGGCCGAAGAAGGCTGAAATGCCAGAAACCGGTCCCCGGTAGCTTGTCTCCTTTCTGGTGAAGAATTGGCTTGGTAGTTTAGTCTGCCCTGTTCCCATGATGCACTGGGCCAGGGACAGACTGATTTGCATATAGCCAGGTTCTGAGCTGGGATGGGGCAGTGAGATAAATAACGGTGATGGATCAAGCCCTGATCTTTGGACTGGGTAAGAGTGGTCTGTTTAACTCAGACACTCTGTTCATCACCACCCCCTTTTCTAAATCGTTTTTGGCCACTATAGGTGTGGCAGGGTATAATCAGACATGAGTCCCTTTCTCACTGCTCCATCAAGATTCAAGCAAGCCGGGCCGAAGAAGGCTGAAATGCCAGAAACCGGTCCCCGGTAGCTTGTCTCCTTTCTGGTGAAGAATTGGCTTGGTAGTTTAGTCTGCCCTGTTCCCATGATGCACTGGGCCAGGGACAGACTGATTTGCATATAGCCAGGTTCTGAGCTGGGATGGGGCAGTGAGATAAATAACGGTGATGGATCAAGCCCTGATCTTTGGACTGGGTAAGAGTGGTCTGTTTAACTCAGACACTCTGTTCATCACCACCCCCTTTTCTAAATCGTTTTTGGCCACTATAGGTGTGGCAGGGTATACTCAGACATGAGTCCCTTTCTCACTGCTCCATCAGGATTCAAGCAAGCCGGGCCGAAGAAGGCTGAAATGCCAGAAACCGGTCCCCGGTAGCTTGTCTCCTTTCTGGTGAAGAATTGGCTTGGTAGTTTAGTCTGCCCTGTTCCCATGATGCACTGGGCCAGGGACAGACTGATTTGCATATAGGCAGGTTCTGAGCTGGGATGGGGCAGTGAGATAAATAACGGTGATGGATCAAGCCCTGATCTTTGGACTGGGTAAGAGTGGTCTGTTTAACTCAGACACTCTGTTCATCACCACCCCCTTTTCTAAATCGTTTTTGGCCACTATAGGTGTGGCAGGGTATACTCAGACATGAGTCCCTTTCTCACTGCTCCATCAGGATTCAAGCAAGCCGGGCCGAAGAAGGCTGAAATGCCAGAAACCGGTCCCCGGTAGCTTGTCTCCTTTCTGGTGAAGAATTGGCTTGGTAGTTTAGTCTGCCCTGTTCCCATGATGCACTGGGCCAGGGACAGACTGATTTGCATATAGCCAGGTTCTGAGCTGGGATGGGGCAGTGAGATAAATAACGGTGATGGATCAAGCCCTGATCTTTGGACTGGGTAAGAGTGGTCTGTTTAACTCAGACACTCTGTTCATCACCACCCCCTTTTCTAAATCGTTTTTGGCCACTATAGGTGTGGCAGGGTATACTCAGACATGAGTCCCTTTCTCACTGCTCCATCAGGATTCAAGCAAGCCGGGCCGAAGAAGGCTGAAATGCCAGAAACCGGTCCCCGGTAGCTTGTCTCCTTTCTGGTGAAGATTTGGCTTGGTAGTTTAGTCTGCCCTGTTCCCATGATGCACTGGGCCAGGGACAGACTGATTTGCATATAGCCAGGTTCTGAGCTGGGATGGGGCAGTGAGATAAATAACGGTGATGGATCAAGCCCTGATCTTTGGACTGGGTAAGAGTGGTCTGTTTAACTCAGACACTCTGTTCATCACCACCACCTTTTCTAAATCGTTTTTGGCCACTATAGGTGTGGCAGGGTATACTCAGACATGAGTCCCTTTCTCACTGCTCCATCAGGATTCAAGCAAGCCGGGCCGAAGAAGGCTGAAATGCCAGAAACCGGTCCCCGGTAGCTTGTCTCCTTTCTGGTGAAGAATTGGCTTGGTAGTTTAGTCTGCCCTGTTCCCATGATGCACTGGGCCAGGGACAGACTGATTTGCATATAGCCAGGTTCTGAGCTGGGATGGGGCAGTGAGATAAATAACGGTGATGGATCAAGCCCTGATCTTTGGACTGGGTAAGAGTGGTCTGTTTAACTCAGACACTCTGTTCATCACCACCCCCTTTTCTAAATCGTTTTTGGCCACTATAGGTGTGGCAGGGTATACTCAGACATGAGTCCCTTTCTCACTGCTCCATCAGGATTCAAGCAAGCCGGGCCGAAGAAGGCTGAAATGCCAGAAACCGGTCCCCGGTAGCTTGTCTCCTTTCTGGTGAAGAATTGGCTTGGTAGTTTAGTCTGCCCTGTTCCCATGATGCACTGGGCCAGGGACAGACTGATTTGCATATAGCCAGGTTCTGAGCTGGGATGGGGCAGTGAGATAAATAACGGTGATGGATCAAGCCCTGATCTTTGGACTGGGTAAGAGTGGTCTGTTTAACTCAGACACTCTGTTCATCACCACCCCCTTTTCTAAATCGTTTTTGGCCACTATAGGTGTGGCAGGGTATACTCAGACATGAGTCCCTTTCTCACTGCTCCATCAGGATTCAAGCAAGCCGGGCCGAAGAAGGCTGAAATGCCAGAAACCGGTCCCCGGTAGCTTGTCTCCTTTCTGGTGAAGAATTGGCTTGGTAGTTTAGTCTGCCCTGTTCCCATGATGCACTGGGCCAGGGACAGACTGATTTGCATATAGCCAGGTTCTGAGCTGGGATAGGGCAGTGAGATAAATAACGCTGATGGATCAAGCCCTGATCTTTGGACTGGGTAAGAGTGGTCTGTTTAACTCAGACACTCTGTTCATCACCACCCCCTTTTCTAAATCACCCACAACATGAGTCAGTTTAACTCTCCAATACTCACCAATGGGTGTCTCTAGCACCCCCATGCTTAAAGTGATTTCCCCTAATGCCAAGGGCCTCAATCACCCATCTAAGTATAGGACGTTTTCTGACTACTGCCACTCCTTTAAGGGTGATTTGGTGTTCTTACATGAGACAAAATTAGGCTACAAAGTAGCACTCTTCTTCCGCACAGGGTGTTATCTGATATATTCTGCTCTCCAGCAATTGACAAAGAAATGGGGTACTGACGTTAATCTCCAGGATCTCCGGTCTCTCCATCACCTCCTCTGAGCCAGACAATGCAAGAAGATGGCTAATTACACAACTACAACATTCTGCTAAGGAAATAACTGCAGTAAACGCATATGCCCCAAACAGAGACAACCTCAAATTCTGGAACGATCTATCACCACTCTTACCTGCACGGGCCGCGGCTGGTTAAAATATGTATCGTCATAATCAGAGTCAATGTATTTAATGAATGAGCTCACTAACCTAATTAAAAATATGAGTCCTGACTTAGGATATAATGGTCCTAGTTAGCCTAGTGAATAAATTGGTTTAAATGGTCAGTTTTTCCCACCACCATATAACACATTCTCTAGAATTGATCATCTAATGGTGGACTCTACTCTCCTCCCTCTCTCTATCATGATCAAATTAGCTTGGACTGGACCCGCACATCACGCACTGACCTGAGAAAGTTGGCAGCTGTGTACAAGGGGAAAGAAAATGACGCCTCTTGTGCGAACAAGGCCACAGCAGTAGCCGAAACATGTCAGAGTTTGGTAGCAATGGTAAAATTAAAAAAAGTTCTCTCTCTCATGAACTAAGAACTAGGGATGCAGCAGGTGTTAGAGAACCCCAGGTGACTTGGAGTAAGTTAAAAGCAAATCCTTAAAATGGGGGCTTTGTGTTTCTTTTTCTAAAGCATGTGGCCTGTGTGAAAAGACGTCCGAATGAAAGCAGGTCAAGGAAAAAGCTTCTTCCCATAAAGTATAATTTTTTCTTTTGTTGTGCAGGTCTCTGTTTACAAGTGTCTGTCCAAAAAGAGGCTCTTTTGCAACTCGAAGTTAGCTCTCTCTCTCACTAGAGTCCATGGATAATGTGTCTAATTTCGACTTGTAAGCTGAAGGGATATTTTAAAAGAAGTCAATACTTTAGAAAGAATGCTTTTTTTCCATTAGTGAGGAATTTTTACATTCTGGCATGGAATCCTTCTTTTAAAATATCCCTTCAGCTTACAAGTCGAAATTAGACACATTATCCTCCCAGAATTGTCAAAATAAACACACACCGTGTGATGTGCATAAGTCTAAAACAACGATATTTATTGTTGATTGTTTTCTACTCATTTCCGGTACTTACAATTTATACAACTAAAAGACAGCACATTAGTGTAATTCATTACATCATAGCTGATATGATATATTTCTGCCAGACAATATTAATTACCTTTACACCTAATTGTTGTGCTTTTTTTAACCTACCAATCTGAACTTTTACACTATTACCATATATAATTTTGTTTATGTATGCTTGCTCATAGTATATTATAGTATACAATAGTAGGCTATTGAAGCAGATTTGGACCAGGCTCACATATTTGTCACATATTTTTCTCTGTGAAACAATTGATACATTATTTTCTACCTCTGTCATGTCTATCTCTCTCCATATAATAATCTAAGGCAAGTGTCACCTGGGGGTCTCTGGTGATTTATTAGCACCAATTTGTCATTTTCTTTAAGAGCTTTCCCCATTATGTATGAACATACCCAACCTTGCCGCAGTTATGCTATATTTACTCATTCATTGAGAAATATGTTATTCAAAATGTACTACTGGACCATATCTTTTCAACAAATGGCCTGGGGGATGCTTTTTTCGCTCTCTAGCTGAAGGTTTTGGCGCATTTGTTGCACTCCCTTTTTCAATAGCGCAATAATTGTTCAAAACCCATGCTATAGTGGTTGTTAGAAATTGGGTTACTGGTTGACAGGGGAATGAACCCGTGCTTAATTTGAGCCGGTGGTTTCTGGTGCTCGGCCCCGGCATTTCATTTGCAGCACTGGCACTTGACAGTCTGCTACATGGTGGACTGTTTGTCTAATTTAGAGTGAGTACAACAACAGTTGTTTACTAATTCAATATATGTTAAAAAGGACTATTACCTGCCCCCCATGCTAATCTTATAGCTTTGGGGCCCTGGAACAGTCTGAGTTGTCACACTTGTAGGAGTGTGATGGTTAATAGCTGGTTTGGTACTGTCATTAGCAGACCTGGGTGGAGCAATGGGTGGTGTAGGCTGCAGTGGCCACTGGGGTAACAAAGGCCCCTGCAGCCCCCAGAGTGTGGCATGAGAGCTCCAAAGTAAATCCGGATGGGGGCCCTTCCAAATACTTTATGGGGAGGGGGCCCCCCCTTAAGTTTCGTTATGCCACTGACAGTGGCCTCCTCATGAGGGACTAGGCACTTATTTTGTTTACAAATTAAGCACTGGAGTGAACTCTGCTGTGTGAAGAGACAGGATGGCAATGGATTGCATTGATTCTTGGTGCACAAAACTTGAATGTAAGAGCTGAAGAGCCACATCAAGGATCCAAAACCTGGGAGGCACCTCTTGGGGGACAGGAATTCACTGTATACAGGTCCAGGAGCTGTTGGAGAGCCTGTTATGTCTCTGACACTCAGGTGAGGAGGTCAGCAGACTAGCGCTTTGAGTCACTTTGGGGTCCTGGGTTTAAAATGGATTGCAGGTTCAGTTTTTCTTCCCCAAGCAAGAGGGCAGCAGGCAAGGGAGCAGCTCCTTCAGAGTAGCAGTTATGCAGAGTGGCAGTCCTTTCAGCAGCACAGCAGTCCTTCTTCCTGTCCTGGCTGAGTAAACACAGGTCCAGAAGTGTACTGAAGTGGTGGTGTCTGAAGGTCCTTCTTTTATACATTAGTGCCCTGATTCTAGAAGAAGGTGAGAAGCTTCGAGACAGTGTCTTTGAAGTGCATGGAATTTGCCACCTCCCCTACCCTCACTCCAACCTAGATGACAATGAAGGGTTGTTAAGACCTTTGTGTGGAGCCAGGACACAGCCTATTCATGTGTAAGTGATGCTGGGCCCAGATCATCCCTCCAATCCTGTCAGTGATGGCTCATCCATTCACAACTAGGATCCCATTGTGTGTGTCTGTCTAGGATGAATGCACAAAGCCGAACTGCCAACTAAACCCTCTCATGGGGCCAGAGACAGGCTGCAGGCACCAAGTGGCTAAGACAAGAAAATATCAACTTTCTAAAAGTCGATACACAACGAGAGACCCCCTGTGCCATTAATTTTTTAAGCATTACTTAGGCTACATAAATACTCTGTGCCTTCTCTTACCAAACAACATTTCATATTATTTAGAAAGTTATTTCAAGATCATCAAACACCTGTACCTGTACTAAAACATATACTAAATACATTAAGTCAAACCATTTCCAATTGGGTGTGAACAAAACACGAATATTGTAAACAACCAAGAGATTATTTTTGTGAACATATAGTATGTGCACAAAAGACTTATTTAATTATATAACAGTTGTGGTGGGGGGGCGTGGCCAGCAAGATGGCCACATAGGAAGTGTCTGTGTGATGCTCCCACTGGAACATGTGGAAATGGCCCAATCATCCCTCCCATCCTGTCAGTGATGGCCCATCCATTCACAACTAGGATCCCATTGTGTGTGGCTGTCTAGGATGAATACACAAAGCCCAACTGCCAACTAAACCCGCACATGGGACCAGACACAGGCTGCAAGCACCAAATGGCTAAGGCAAGAAAATATCAACTTTCTAAAAGTCGATACACAACAAGAGACCAACTATGCCATTACATTTTTTAAGCGTAACTTAGGCTTCATAAATAGTCTGTGCCTTCTCTTACCAAACAACATTTCATATTATTTAGAAAGTTATTTCGAGATCATCACACACCTGTACCTGTACTAAAACATATACTAATTACATTTAAGTCAAACCATTGCCAATTGGTTTGTGAACAAAACACGAATATTGTAAACAAACAAGAGATTTTTTTTGTGAACATATAGTACGTGCACAAAAGACTTATTTAATTATATAACAGCTGTGGTGGTGGGGCGTGGCCAGCAAGATGGCCACGTAGGAAGTGTCTGTGTGGTGCTCCCACTGGAACATGGGGAAATCCGTTAAAATCCTGCGTTGCGGAGTCTGCCCCGACCCCATGAACATCGGCCCGGCCTGGAGGTATCACCTGGCACGGTAAATGCTACGTTGATCCAGTGGCAAGGTGGAGAGGATGGCCTTTGCGGCCGGACTCGTGGGTGAAACGCTGGGGGGCAGAGACCCCACCCTGTTTTATGTGGAGCTGCGGGACGTCTGTGCGGGCACCCGGTGTGCGGAGTGCTGATTTCGGGACAGCGGTGAGCCCGAGCGAAGGGTTGGACACCTGTGCCCCAGTGAAGCCCAGAGGGTGATGGACCTAACTTGACTCTGACGTTTGTGGTGCTAGGACCCGGCCGCGAAGAAAAAAGATGAGTCACTGGCTGGGGCAGGGCCTCCCATCGTGAGAGGCCAACGTTAGGGGGCCTGGATGTAAATGGAGGACCGGCTGTGGGCTTGTCAGCGTCCCGGAGTGGGCAAAGTGTGACCAGCAGCCTGTTCAGGGAATTGAGGCCTGTGGGGAGAGACGGGGACCGGACCAGCCTACCTGAAGACTGGCAGGGGAGCGTGAGCCCCCATCCTTGCGGTGAATACCCTACTCAACTGGGTGCTGCTTCTGGGTGGACTGGTCCCAAGTGGCCAACTAAATGATGTGCTTTGGGTGGGGGTGAGCTTCGCCTGGGACCGGAGGTTCATTGTGGCAGGGCTGCCCCGTCCCTGCTGGCTAACATTCTGGGATCCTCTGAGTACCCTTGGTGGGGAGCAAGATGGGCTCTCTGCCGCAGGGGCTGATTTCACCGACTCCCCCCCCCGGACTTCGCTATTTAGTTTAAAGGGGGACGCGCTTACCAGAATTCTGACGCCTGCCGTGAGGGAAACGGTTACTGGGTCACTTGCACTGCCGTGAAGGCAACGGCCACAGAGAACATCTTCACTGCTGCAAGGGGTAGGGACTACAACCCCCAGCAGCCCCCTCCCACTGTCGCAGGGATACAGCGTCACCTAAGCACCTGCAGCCTCGCCACATAAGCGCTGCACATCTCCCGCAGCTCGGGACGCGCTTACCAGCATTCTGATGCTTGCCATGAGGGAAACGGCTCCTGGGTCACTCGCACAGCTGTGAGGGCAACGGCCACAGAGACCATCTTCACTGCTGCAAGGGGTAGGGACCACAACCCGAAGCAGCCCCTTCCCGCCGTCGCAGGGATACAGCGTCACCTAAGCGCCTGCAGTCACCGCCATATAAGCGCTGCAAAGCTGCCGCAGCGCCCGGGCCAAGTGTGGGGCCGTCCTTGCCTGTCATCGCCCGGAGGAGGCTGGGCTGGGCCAGGGCTCTTGGTTCTACAACCCGACATCTGGAAGGCAGCGTGAACAGTGAACACTGTCGGTACTATATCCCCAGAGTTGGGTGAGTTCATCTGTAATTCCCTAAGACTTGAAACTGTATTGCAGCATTCAATTTTTTTTTTTGTGTCCAGTTGAAGGAAGAAGTTTCATCCTGTTTTACCGGTCTCCCGCTCATATTTGACTGATTGAGAAATGAAGACTGTCATACTACCTTTATAAGGGCTGAGTTCAAGTATGGGGAAAAGAAAAACCATGGAGCTGTTAGAGGGGGGCAGAGTGGTAGAGACTGTAAGGGAAAAAGGGTGAGGAAATTGCCAAAGCCGAAGCAAAGGGCAAATAATCGCACCCTGGATAGGATAGACTCGCTGATAAGTGAATGCGAGGATATCGTATCTAGTGAAACATCTACCCAAATTCTCAGTAAAGATATGTCCCCCGGTTGCTCCCTTGAAGCTAAAAACACCATAGCTCAACAGATAACAATCCCTGTAATGTTCCACAAAACGAGTAGAGGAGATACGTTAGAGCCCCATAAAGAAGGTCAGGTCGGGAAAGGTAGTATTATACCGGAAAGTAAGGCTGGTCCCTCTGAGGAAGAGAATATAAGGGTTGTTTGTACAAACTGGTTCTTATAAATTTGCAGGAGCATGATAGGGTAGACGAGGTTACAACCAATCCAATGGTGATACCATGTGGCACTCCCTCACCACCTCAAACCCATAATACTGTTGAACTACAGGGGCTGCCCGCTCTTATAGCCGAGCTAAAAGTGGAAGTTACTTCAGTTCGTCAGAAATTGGAAGAACGTTCTTCGAAGGTTGATACTCTATCTCATAGGTCTTCTCCCTGTTCAAGAAGTTGCAGCCACAGAGTAAATCATTCGGAGCACCTTATTCAAAGACCTAGCCAGGGAGGTCATATTGCCTTAACCGCTACGGATACCCGGCCTAAGATTCCTGCCCCACATCAAGTTAGCAGAGTCAGGGGAGGAATATATGGTTTTAGAAAAGAACCTATTCCATTGGGTGGTCTCACTTATACAGAATCAAATTAGGCACACATCAGCGGGTGCAGGGTCTCCAACAAATATACATAGGTACTATGATCAAAGTACACTCCCGGAAAGAGAGGTACACCAGCTCCCAAGGATCTTTATGGTTAATGTCCCCAAATGTGCTAGCGGGAACATAAGAGACAGCGGGGACTCCCTCACAAACAAGGCAATCCATTAGATTCAACATGTCAGGGGATGTAGTTCTGTTATTAGAGAAGACATACTCAGAGCACGAAGACTCTCTTTTCCAAGGAACGCTCTTGATTCTATTGAATTAACACTGAAGGACTACAACCTGGTTGAGAATCTGCTGGCTCTAGAGTTTCGTACATCTTCCCCAGACAATTGTCAAATACAATTTAGACGTTCCTCTTCTGTTTCTGGCTCCTCTGCGGGGTTAGGTGTTCCTTCCTAAGAAGGTACTTCAAACCTTGATTCCAATGACTGACTGTATATAGAACCAAAGAGTGCTATACAATCTGGCATAAACGGTTATAGCATCATCTACCAGCCTAGAGAGGAGACAATCAATTTGAGCACTATGCCGCTAGTTAACAGTTTATTGCATTCAATGGAAGTCTCTGGGCTAACAGATTTTGATAAGTACTTGAGTCCTACCGCCCATGAGGTTAGTATAATGATGGATAAGGGAGTTGGTGGTATACCTAATGGTCTGTTAAATGCTATGCCTATGTTGCCCCCAGGGAGAACATTAATGACCTCCCTGTCTGTGCTGTCATGGAAAAACTAGCTCCCCTGAATGGCAGTCCTTCGCCTCTGGGTGTGATGTGTGTCTGTTTCAAGAAACCTGGGCAATGGAACCGATTTACAGTATAGGCTATCTGAATTTTTATGTATCTGCGATCGCAGGTGGAAAAGGCCGACCATCGGGTGGCCCATCAGTCTGGGTACGCCAAGATATTGGCTTTGTGGTACAGGTTTTAGAGTTTTATAATAAGGACATACTAGCAGTTAGATTAGCATGGGGTGCGGGCAAAAAGCTTGATGTGTATAACATCTATACGAGGGGTACCAGGGGTAAGAAGTCGGACGTGTTGGTAGCCCTAGATTCATTGCTTGACCAGCATTCCAGGGGCATAGATGTAGTATTAGCAGGTGTTTTTAACCTGACTTTTGAACCCCTCTTAAAAGGGAACTTTAATTTCAACGATGCTGAAGATGAGCTGTGGAGTATCCCGAAATTAGATCTAACGGCAGTAAAAAAATGGATCAAAGCCATAATTCAGATGAATTCCCTCTGTATGGAGAAAGGTTTGAGGGCCATAAACGGCAGAACCCAGTCAGACAGAGACGGTGCACCCACTTTCAATAAGTCAATCTAGTCAAAGCCGAATTGATTATGTTTTAATTAATTCTGAGCTATGGCACACACTAATGGATATGAGTGTCGTTGACCATATCGAAAGTGATCACAAATCATTAGCTGTGGTTTTCAAAGTTAGAGCAGACAAAGCTACATCCCACACTAAAGGTTATCTAATAACCCTTGATCTAATTCCATCAAATAATATGAGGGTATGAAATGGGCAAACCTGCTAGTTAAACCTGAAGTCTTAGCCATGTTGGTAGTAGATGCAATTAATGCAACTTCAGACTTGGAGAAACTTATGCTTAATAGGGCCTCGTTTGAGGAGGTTGTTGGATTTCATGCGTTGTTCTTTAGGCAATTTCGCACCTACTTTTTTAAGACTGTTAAAAATAAGGGTACCAACCAGAAGAAGGGAAGTGTCTGGTTTAATAAGTAATGTAAGGAGGCCAGTTGCTCCCTGTGGAAAGCGATAAAGTGTTGCGACATGCCCTAGGTTCGGTCTACTAGGCAGAAATATAAGAAAGCCCAGGAAGTGGCAAAGAAATCCTGGGATGATAAGAGGTGGCAGGAACTTAAAAACGCCTGTGAAAACAAAAACCAGAAACTATTCTGGGATGTAGTAAAATGGGGCAGAGGTGGGACCCATGCAGAACCAATCCATTATGCAACCAAGACCAATGGGTAAAGCACTTTCAATCACAATATGAGTGCAATAATGATAAGGAGAAACAATCTGATCCCCCAAGTGTCTACTATGACAGTTCTGCCTTTAGTAAAGCGGATGTTGATATTGCATTGTTTACCTTGCAGGGAGGCAAAGCGCCAGGCCCTGATGGCATTCCACCTGATATTTTTCTCCTTGATAGAACTACATGGAGCCACTACATTTTACTCTTAATGAACGAAATTGACAAGCGTGCGCCAATTTGTGAGTCCTGGAAAAGTGCTGTGATCATCCCAATATTTAAAAAGGGGGATAAATCCAATCCGGGGAATTACAGACCCATAAGTCTAATCGACTCAACTCAAAAGATCATGGGTCACCTTGTATTAGATAAAATCCAGGATTGGGTTATCGAGCAGGACATTCTATCTCCCCTTCAAGCAGCTTTCGTTCCGGCATAAGCACCATTGATCAGACATTTCGCATCACTCTCCTTTATTGAAAAACGGTGGTCTTGGAAAAATGTAGCTTGTTTGCTGCCTTTTTAGATCTAAGGGCAGCATTTGACCTTGTTTCTCGAAGTAGATTGTTGAGAGTCTTGTCTGATTTAAAGATGCCCCATGATTAACTCTTGTTGCTAGACTCCACGAGGACACCTATGCCAAGATTAGGTGAGGAAGCCGGGACCAGGTTAGTCCCGCATTTAGAGTGGGCAGGGGGGAAAACAAGGAGGCGTTATGGCCCCAACCTTGTTTTCCATTTTTATAAATGGCGTTGCAAAATTCTTCGAGGATACCCCAATGGATGCACCTAAATCGGCGGGCGTAAGAATTCCAATTCTTATGTTCGCCGATGATACCCTCTTAATAGCAAAAACTCTGAGTGGTTTACAGCGAGCACTAATACTCTTTGAGGAATTTTGTCACACGCAGGGTTATGTGATAAATGTCTGAAAAACAAAATGACATGACATTCAACCCACAAAGATCCTCAGGAGGAGTAATGATATTGAATAAGCGCCCCTGGAGAAGGTGAAAGATTTCACATACCTAGGCGTTAATATTCAGGATAACATGAATTGGGGTGAGCATCTGGACATGGCCATATTAAAACATCGCCAGCTAGCGGGTACCATATGATCTGGATTTAGATCGCTTTTGTGCAATATTGGTCTGCTGGTCTTGTGGGAGAACCCTGAGGCCGGGTCGGCAGAACCTAGTTACACAAACACACTGGGGCTCTGGAGGCGACGCACAGACACAGATAGTTACAAAGGGAGGGGCGACTAGGACTCAGAGTACCAATCACACTGTCCGAGCCCTGAGGTCATCAAGGAGAAAGAAGTAAATATGGTTAAGGAAAAGGCTAACCGGACCAAAGCCAATAAAGTCCTAAATTATGCAACGCCCCTACCTCAGGGGAAAAACCAACAGGGCGGGGCGCCACCAAGCAGGGGCCCCGGTGGAAGGCCAACAAGACCCTTCACTAATTTATATCCTGGCTGCTATACACCAAGGGCCATCATAGCCCGGTTCATTAACTACAGTGATAGGGACGTAATATGCAGGCTACTCGCACAAAGGGTGTCTTGTAATTCGACGGTCGGACGATTGCAATCTACCGAGACTATACACAGCGGGTGCAGGACCAGAGGCACACCTTCCTGATGGTGAAGAAACGAATGAGAGATGTTGGATGAAATACAGTCTGCTTTTCCCTGCCAAACTCAGAATTGAACACCAAGGCAAAGCCCTGTTATTTTTTTCAGCAGTGGAAGCCTCTAAGTGGATGGACATGATAGGGGGGAATAGCGACAGTCGGAACTCACAAACTCGGGGAAAGGAACAGATGCGGCAGACCCTACTGGGAGACAGGGACAACGGTCAGAAGGGAAATGACAAAAGGACACTCACAGCTCGGGAAGGGTCATGGTGTGCGCCAATGGCACCTTGCAAGTGGCGGAGGGACTATTGGACTCCGATATGACATCATCGGACATTGTGCCTGATACGAATGTTTCTTAAGTTCATGTTATATGGAGGAGGTGTAGGTTCGCCGATCAACACATTCAGATAACTGGAAAATAGAGGGGGCCTGATCTAAAGATGTGTCTCTTCATTTATTTCTTGTGGGGAACAATAATATACGTATGCCATGTGACTGGGGAGGACCACGACCCTCAGTAGAGACTGGGGCTGGATCAGGGGGCTAGAGGCTTAGCCCTCGCACCCTGTTGAGTGCCTAGTCACTTGCCAGGCACTTCTTTACTAGGTCATGGCCACTGCTTATTAGTCGATCTAGGAACAAGTAGTGTACAACTCTGGTTTGCGTTGCAGTGGATAAATATTTTTTCTGAGACATCTGTGGGGAGTGGTTTGGGGTGGGAGAGGGGGATGTTCACTCTCTACGAAGTTGTGAGGGAAAGACCCGTTTCACTGCCCAGAGGGTGGGGGGGGGAGCTGGGGTAAACGATCAGTTATGTTTGTTATTTGTTGGTTGTGGAAGGTTTCAAGGGATCCATGTCTGGGGTGTAACTTAGTGATATGTGGCCAATCGTGATATGAGAGGGATAGATGGGAAACCAAAGACAAGACGAATCACACATGGTCATAGCTCCCTCCATGATGAAACTGCTTACCTGGAATATAAGGTGTGGCATTGCTTGATAAATGGAGAAGGGCGTATGCCTATTTAAGACAATAAAAAATTCTGTAGCTGGTCTTCAGGAAACACATATTGGGGTGCGACACGATACCTTAGATAAGGCGTAGATGGAGAGGACAACTGTACACCACTTCATACTCTGGATTTGCCAGAGGGGTTCTTATTTGGATGGCCCGAGGACCCCTTTCCAACACGTGCACCATGAAATTGACCCTGAGTGGCACTATGTGATCCTGTATGGCAGACTTGATGGTCAAGAGTTTTGTTTTATTAATGTATATGCTTCTAATTTATACACCCCAGGTTTTTTCCTGAGGTGATGGCCGCAGCGACCCCATATCTGGGGCTTGGTGTAATCATGCCAGGAGATGTCAACTGTGTGTTGGTTGGGACACTGGACCTTGAGCATCCCCGGGTAAACAGGATGTCAGGTATGACTGGGGCCCTGAAGGACGTTATGATGGGGTTGGGACTGGTGGATATGTGGATGTGGATATGTGGAGGATAAGACTCCCAGACAGTAGGCTCTTCTCTTGTTATACCCATGCTCCAGATACATTTGGCAGGCTAGATCAATTTTTTGTATCTGAGGATTTGATCTCTAGGGTGGGAGGAAAAATGTATCTCCAGAGTTATATCTTGGGTCATTCCCCCATGCTGTTATCCTTAGACATCGAGAGGCAGAGGTCTGTGATCCCGACATGGAGGCTCCAGAACGAAGCACTTACAGATCCGCCCTTTGCTGCCAAGGTAGAAGAGGAGCTCTCTAGGTATTTTGAAACGAACTGGGGTTCAGCGTCCTCAAGAGCAATGGAGTGGGAGGCTATGAAGGTGGTGATATGGGGGATCTGCATTAATACAACCTACGGTGTACACCAGCAGCTTGAAAGGGACATTAAGGTACAGGAAGGGAAAGTAGCAGAGATAGAGGCGTCGCTCCCGATTGCCCCCAGCGTCTTAATGAGTGGCGGATGGTACAAGAGCAGCTGCTGACGGCATTATACAGGCTAGTAAAATTTCATTATACTGCACACCAATGGCTTCTGCATGTTGAAGAGGACCGATCCAGGGCCCTGCTAGCCAAGCTTATTAAAACTGAAACGTCTGGTTCCCCCATAGTGCAGATGCAGTCCAGGGAAGGGAATACAGTATATAGCCAACAACAAATTCTTGAGATTTTGACAGACCACCTAGCCGGGGTGTACTCGTGGCCCCCCTCTGGTCCCAGAGATGCTGATTGAGTTCATGGCCACTCTGGATTAGCACCGACTGGAAAGAGAGGCCAGTCAGTTTTTGGAAGAGTGGATAACCAAAGAAGAAGTATTGGGAGCCATATAAACTCTAAAGAAATCTGATAGTCATGGGATTGATGGTTTACCTTCTGAATTTTATAAAAGATTTGCGCCCGTTTTGGTAGACCATCTCCTGGAGGTGTATAACAAAGTGTTTCAGAAACAAACACTACCAATTTCGATGAGGGAAGCCCTTGTAGTTATGATACCCAAGGCAGACAGGGACCCCTGCTGCTGGGTTCATACAGACCAATCTCCCTCCTGAATATAGATGTACAAATCTTGAGTGTAAGTATGCACCACTTAATTAATTCTGTTCAAGCACGCTTCATCTCTAAACGTAGCGCTACCCATAATCTACGAAGGCTCGCCCATGTATGGCACACCCCATCTTTAGACCAGGAAGATTATGCCCTGGCGTTACTAGATGTAGAACAGGCGTTTGATTTGGTGTGGTGGGCATACATTTGGGAGGTTCTGCTAATAATGGGGATGGGGACAATTTCTTAAATGGATACAGTTGCTCTACTCCTCCCCTCACACTAGAATACGTATGGGGAGGTAGGTCTTGAGGGCCTTTATGTTGCAACATGGCACCAGACAAGGTTGCCTGTTATCGCCAATCCTTTTTGCAACAGCAATGGAGCCGTTGGTGGCAGCTTTGAGTAAGGAATTGGCTGCATTTGGGATCCCACTGGAAACGACTGTCCATGTATGTGAACAACACTCTTGTGTACCTCTGACAACCTCAATGCAGTGATTCCGATACTATCGGACATTCTCCGAAGGTTTGGGAGAGTCTCTGGACTACAGATAAATCCAGGGAAATCAAAACTGATCCCGATGGGAAGGCTGGCTTAGCTCTCGGGCGGGGCACTCCCAGAGGAGGAATTTCCATGGGCGGGGACTGAACTCAGGTGCCTAGGGATTAAATTGACTAAGATGGAGGAGGAATATCTGGCACTTTACATAGGGAAAGTGATTGAGGGTATATGAGGCTTGGTGCACTTTTAGCAGGGATTACCCCTATCACTTATGGGAAGGATAGCAATAATACAAATGATCGTTCTACTGTGCTGCCTCTAGGTGAGGCAGCACTCCCTTTTTAGAATACTCCGAAAAAGTTTTGTAACCCTAGACAGCCTACTGGTGTAGCTATTATGGGGTGCTTCTAGGGTCAGTCTGGCCAAACTGCAGAGAACATGGCAAGCTGGAGGGTTGGAGGTTCCCCGCCTGGAGTTCTGTCTCATTGCACCATCAGGATTCAAGCAAGCCGGGCCGAAGACGGCTGAAATGCCAGAAACCGGTCCCCGGTAGCTTGTTTCCTTCCCAGTGAAAGAATTGGCTTGGTAGTTTGGTTTGCCCTGTTCCCATGATACACTGGGCCAGGGACAGACTAATTTGCATATAGCCAGGTTCTGAGCTGGGATGGTGCAGTGAGCTAAAAAACGGTGTTTGATTAAGCCCTGATCTCTTGACTGGGTGAGAGTATTCTGCTTAATTCAGAAACTCTGTCCATCACCACCCCCTGTTGTTTAATTATTTTGTCCACCATAAGCGTGGAAGGGTATACTCAGACGTGAGTCCCTAGCTCATTGCACCATCAGGATTCAAGCAAGCCGGGCCGAAGACGGCTGAAATGCCAGAAACCGGTCCCCGGTAGCTTGTTTCCTTCCCAGTGAAAGAATTGGCTTGGTAGTTTGGTTTGCCCTGTTCCCATGATACACTGGGCCAGGGACAGACTAATTTGCATATAGCCAGGTTCTGAGCTGGGATGGTGCAGTGAGCTAAAAAACGGTGTTGGATTAAGCCCTGATCTCTTGACTGGGTGAGAGTATTCTGCTTAATTCAGAAACTCTGTCCATCACCACCCCCTGTTGTTTAATTATTTTGTCCACCATAAGCATGGAAGAGTATACTCAGACGTGAGTCCCTAGCTCATTGCACCATCAGGATTCAAGCAAGCCGGGCCGAAGACGGCTGAAATGCCAGAAACCGGTCCCCGGTAGCTTGTTTCCTTCCCAGTGAAAGAATTGGCTTGGTAGTTTGGTTTGCCCTGTTCCCATGATACACTGGGCCAGGGACAGACTAATTTGCATATAGCCAGGTTCTGAGCTGGGATGGTGCAGTGAGCTAAAAAACGGTGTTGGATTAAGCCCTGATCTCTTGACTGGGTGAGAGTATTCTGCTTAATTCAGAAACTCTGTCCATCACCACCCCCTGTTGTTTGATTATTTTGCCCACCATAAGCGTGGAAGGGTATACTCAGACGTGAGTCCCTAGCTCATTGCACCATCAGGATTCAAGCAAGCCGGGCCAAAGATGGCTGAAATGCCAGAAACCGGTCCCCGGTAGCTTGTTTCCTTCCCAGTGAAAGAATTGGCTTGGTAGTTTGGTTTGCCCTGTTCCCATGATACACTGGGCCAGGGACAGACTAATTTGCATATAGCCAGGTTCTGAGCTGGGATGGTGCAGTGAGCTAAAAAACGGTGTTGGATTAAGCCCTGATCTCTTGACTGGGTGAGAGTATTCTGCTTAATTCAGAAACTCTGTCCATCACCACCTCCTGTTGTTTAATTATTTTGTCCACCATAAGCGTGGAAGGGTATACTCAGACGTGAGTCCCTAGCTCATTGCACCATCAGGATTCAAGCAAGCCGGGCCGAAGATGGCTGAAATGCCAGAAACCGGTCCCCGGTAGCTTGTTTCCTTCCCAGTGAAAGAATTGGCTTGGTAGTTTGGTTTGCCCTGTTCCCATGATACACTGGGCCAGGGACAGACTAATTTGCATATAGCCAGGTTCTGAGCTGGGATGGTGCAGTGAGCTAAAAAACAGTGTTGGATTAAGCCCTGATCTCTTGACTGGGTGAGAGTATTCTGCTTAATTCAGAAACTCTGTCCATCACCACCCCCTGTTGTTTAATTATTTTGTCCACCATAAGCGTGGAAGGGTATACTCAGACGTGAGTCCCTAGCTCATTGCACCATCAGGATTCAAGCAAGCCGGGCCGAAGACGGCTGAAATGCCAGAAACCGGTCCCCGGTAGCTTGTTTCCTTCCCAGTGAAAGAATTGGCTTGGTAGTTTGGTTTGCCCTGTTCCCATGATACACTGGGCCAGGGACAGACTAATTTGCATATAGCCAGGTTCTGAGCTGGGATGGTGCAGTGAGCTAAAAAACGGTGTTGGATTAAGCCCTGATCTCTTGACTGGGCGAGAGTATTCTGCTTAATTCAGAAACTCTGTCCATCACCACCCCCTGTTGTTTAATTATGGAGTTCTGTTATATGGCATTTCAGCTGCAACATGCTGTGCACTGGCTAGACGAAGCCGAAAATTGGGAAAAGAGTCTGCTAGGGGGAGCTTTGGGGACCGGTCATTATCTGAATTATTGATGATGGGAAAGAGTGTACTCAGACATGCCCCTACATAATGCAACACTTCACCGAAATATGGGAACTATACTGTTGCAATTATTGGAGTGGGAATAGTAAATTATTCCCCTCCACTATCCAACACTTTCCTCGTTGTTGCACTAGCTGGAGTGGGAATAGTAAATTATTCCCCTCCGCTATCCAACACTTTTCCTACTGTTACAATCATTGGAGTGGGAATAGTAAATTATTCCCCTTTGCTATCCAACACTTTCCCTACTGTTGCACTCAATGTAGTGTCTGACATTTTATAATTCATTAAAATTATTATTTATTCATTATTATTAAGTATATATATATATATATATATATATATATATATATATATATATATATATATATATATATATATATATATATATATATATATATATATATTACATTTTATATATGTATGTTTAATTTATTATTACATTAAGGGGCCGTTTCCGATTCGGGAAAAAAGTGTTGGTCCGAATCGTATCCGGAGCCCTCTCCGTACGAATCGAACACGTCCGTCCAAATCGCGTTGTACGATCCGTATCTCGTCAATCCGTCCTAATCGTTGCGAACCGTACGAATTGCAAGGGTGAAACCGTATGACACGGACCCTCACAGTGAACCGTACGATTCGTAAACATGCTGTACGACCCGGCGAGTACGATCCGGACCGTGGTATGGGGACGTGACTCGTACGGTCCACGTCAGGTAAGGGCGATTCGTACGGGCAACCACACAATCCCATACACATCGTATGGTGCGTACACTCCATGTCTGCAGGGTTACGTGCGTACCCCTGCGATCATGGGGTGTACGCACCGTACCCCAAGGATCGCAGGGTGTACGCACCGTACACCCTGCAAACATGGGTACGGTGCGTACACCCTGCGATATTTTTACATAGTTGACATATATTCATATAGTTGAGAAAAGCTGAAAAAAGTGTCCAACAGAAATTCTATCAACAGAGGGGATACATAAGTGTCCTATTTATGTGTTGTTGTAAAAACTCCAATGGACCCTGTGTGGTTGGGGGACAACGTCCACCCTTGGTTGGTTGTATAGGAGGCTTCAGTTATCCTGATTACTGTCCTCTGGAGTTTATTTGGCTTTGTGAGGGTGTGCTCTCAAACTCACTTCATAATGCTGATGTGTTTCAACCTTCTCTGGGCCTGGCAATTAGTTGCGAATGACTTCATCAGGGCTCACAAACTTTCATGGTGGATACTACACATGAGACAAAAGACCAAAACGATGTCACACCTCACAGGCTAAACCTCTTTGTCATAGAAACCTTTTTGTTTACTCTCGGATAGCCCTAAACATTTATGTACCATGCTTGATGTAGTGTGATGTGGCGCTAAGGCACAAGCGGTTAGAAAAGTATCTCACAAGGGGAGTGGATTACAGCATGGTGGGGCATATTATCAATATATAAAAGATTATCGCCGCTTTAGCGGCTGTTTTCAGCCGCTAAGTGGCGATACTTCTATCGCCCTAATAGCAAGCTGTTGCTAACTGTAGGCGATAGAGAGCGGTTTGGGGCCCGCTTTGCATGTCAGCGATATTTATCGCTAATGACATGCAAAGTGGGTGTACTCAACCTGTTAGTGACTGAAAGCAGTCGCTAACATCGCTATCACCTATTATCAACGCAGGTGAAGCGATGGAAATATTCGCGCTAAGCGTGAATATCTCCAAAACCTAACTCCTGCTCAGACCAGTTCTTAGCCTGAATATCCAATGGGAGGTGGTCTGTAACAGGCGGGTGGGGTACTCGGCCGGATGTGGTTAGCTTCTGAAAAAGGGTGAAGTTGGGAATATAAGGGAAAATGGGGCATATTTACAAGGGCTTTATCTCCGCTTTAGTGGCTTAAAAAGCCAAAAATGTGGAGATAAAAATATCGCCTTATTTACAAGAGGGTGCTAACATGCATAATCGCATGTTAGCACCCTTTTGCACTATGCCTACCTTTGCATCTCTAATGAGATGCAAAGTGGGCATTCCTGACATACACTACATGTCAGGGCATCAATAGCGCGGCTTCGTGCTATCAGCAAGGATGCCCTAGCATTTTAGCAGACGTTAGTTTTTGGAGAAAACTGCTGTTTTCTCCAAAAATTAACATCTGCTAAATTCTTGCCTTAGCCACCCCTAACATATGGGGTGGATTGTGCTGATACGACCCTGTGGGTCGTATCAGCAAGGTTATCGCCCTTTTGCAGGGAACATCGCTGGAAAACCAGCGATGTTCCCTGCAAAAGGGAGATAAACTCGCTATATCTGGAAGTTTTATCGCCCTGGAGTAATACGTTGTTAATTACGCGCTACCAGGGCGATAAAAAGCAGAGATAGCCTGCAATAATCTAACTATCGCTAAGCACGGCCAGCGATAATTATCGCTGGCCGTTGCTAATATGCCCAAGGTACCTTTGTGCCTCTCCTTCAGTAAGACAATTGTTGGTTATGCAGTGTAAGGTGGCCTTACTTTGAATTTTGGCTTGCTTTTTCTCCACACGGCTAGGGTTGAGGGACGATCCTTGCGTTGAGACGGGCACAGCGTGCGATTATGAGTTTGCACTGATGGGTGCTGCCTCTACCGAGATACATTAGGGATTTTGTTTGATGAAACAGTGGGGGAGAAACACAGTTCACACACTGAAGAAAGCCTGACTAGGTATCCATCTTGTAAGTATGCCTTGGTATGCAATGCTGGAATTGAGGGCTCATGGCACTTGGTGTGGGGCTTTAATTCAAACTCTGCCCAGGGAGGGGAAAACAAGAAACATTTTAAAGACAGCGCTCAACAGAGTGGGAGAGCTTGTGTGAGCGTTGTCGTGCGTGGTGCTGGGCTGACCTACATACCTTCAAGTTTGACTCTTCCTTCGATAAGGCACAGCCGGTGCTTGATAGATGCATTGGGGAGCTGGGTGTCTGGTAACCATATTTAAATACATGAGATTCTTATGCATGCTAATTACTATTGCGCCCCTTTCCTGTGCACCAAAGGTTGTACTCTCTATCTTGTTTACACAGCAAAAAACTATTTCACAGTGGTGCATCTTAAAGAGTGTAACTTTATGTTACGCCCCTGATCTACTTAGCAGAAGAACTGGGAGCGAAGATCATAGCCTATGCTGATGATACTCAGCTTTTTTTTTACTTGGAAGGAAAATGACTTGTCCCCAGATCAAGCAAATAACTGTTTACTCGCCGTTTTTAAATGGCTTGCACTCTCACAGCTTGAGTGCAATGAAGACAAGTCAGAGATACTACTGTATGGCTCCTTCCGAGTCGATCTGGCCCACTAAGTATCCCATGCCTAAATCTATGGCAATCCAGTTAAGAATCTGGGCGTGTGGTTCAACAAGGACCTTCGGTTCTCCCCTTAGATAAAGAGACTTCATGGGATGTGCTTCGGCATTCTGAAAATCTCTTAGAAAGTTTGTACCTTTGCTTCCTAGACCTGTAAAGGAGATGGCGACACAAACCCTTATCCTGTCACGCATTGATTACACCAATGCATTAGAAAATGGCTTGCTGGGCTATCAGCTGAAAAAACTACAAACAATTCAAAATGCAGCTGCTAAAGTTTTGCTGCATTGGCTTTTGGTCGCCAGCAGTGTTCAGTTTAAAGCTCTCATCCTCGCCCATGGAGCGCTGCATGGCTCGGGCCGCTTACCCTCAGAAGACGTTTCTGTTTTTCTGAGCCGAAGAGACATCTGTACTCAGCTGCACAGCGTTTAGTGGATCTTTCGCCGGGCACGTACAGGGGGCAGCACCTTATCTTTAAGGCTGCGGTAGCCTGAAATGCCTTCCCTTTTGAACGTCGCACTATTCAGGTCCTCAGACTATTTAAGAAGCACCTAAAGACTATGTTGTTTAATTAAGCTGTGTGCTCCTCATTTTGCACTGCTTCTTGTTGGCTTTTGCGCCGGGACACTCCTGAGTAGCCGTGCGCGTTGCAAATACCAATAACATAACATCTCTGACAGTTCGTTCAGGCTATTATCAGTTGTGAGCATGTGTAATATCATCTGTGGCTCTAGGTGTGGTAGTACAGGTTTTGCATGTCTCAGTGCTGTCCATCTAAGGTCTGACAGCATGTAGTTTATATCCACGCAATGTTGAACCAAAGTGGCAGGTATTATTTTGCATTGAATACACAAATTGTGCTGGACAATGCATTTTCTTATTTCCTGGTTGTTCTTCCTATGTAGGCTTTATCGCATAGTCATAGTACACAATACACAATATTAACCCCTTCACCGCGGCACAAATTCTGCCACATGCAGGGGGCAGGGGTGGGCGTGGTGCTGCGAGTCTCATGAAGGCTCACGGCCATCATAAATCACGGTGGGTGTGTGCTCATGACCGCCGGGAGCCGTCAGAACTCTGCCCACTGATTAATTCTCACGTTCAGGTGGGGAATTAACATTGCGTGGGAGGAACAGCAACGTTCTGACGGCTCCTGGACGTCACAAGCACACGCCGACCGTGACTCATGATACCACATTTATGGTGACCTTTCAGCGGGGGCAGGTTGAGGAAGGTGCCTAGGGTGGGGGTCCGTGATCTCAGCATTGTATTAGATCTCACTCGCCTATCCCATATATTTCTGCTGTGTTTCAATGTAAACAGTGGCAGTTCCCTAAATTCTTGCAGGCCTGTATCAATCTTTAATGTGTTGGTTACGCCGAAGAAAGTTTTTACGCACACCATCAAGTTTGGCTGCTTATTTGCTGGCTGTAATAAATTCTCTCTGGGTGTGTACTAAGCACGTTTCATAGCTCGCTTAAGTAGTTTCCTTGGGTAGTTTCATTGTTGTAGTTTCGAAAGGAGGTTCCCGGCATTAGTGAAATAATTAAGTGGGGGCAGAAAATTTGTTCTGCTCGCAAATTTTGCGGATTTTTCCGCGATTTCACGATCCGCGAGTCTCGCTAAATCTCAGAAAATCCACGAATTCGTGAGCGGGACAAATTTACATGGAAGCACTTACAGGGTTACAGCAGCAGGTGCACAAGTTGAAGCTAATTTCTTTGTAACCTTTTACAAAAGGGTTACAAAGAAATTAACTTCAACTTGGGCACCTGCTGCTGTAACCCTGTAAGTGCTTCCTGGCGCCTCGTTGCCTACTTGCAACTATTCTCTGAGCCTGCTCTGACCCTCGAAGCAGGGTCAGAGAATAGTTACAAGTAGGCAACGAGGCGCTTGTCCCTCAAATTAAACCTCAACGGGAAGCCCTTACAGATACAAATTAAGCAGGTGCCCGAGTTGAAGCTCATATTCAATAAAGTTTCCTTTTCTCCCTCTCGCTTGCTATATTTCTCTGTCTATATAATTCTATTCTTTTTTTTTCTTTCATTACCTCTCATTCCCTACAATCTTCTGCGTTCCCTTCCAGTGTCTTTTCCTCTCCTTGCTCATTCTATATTTTACCCTGCACTGTTACCGTCTTTCTTCCTCACTCTTTTCTTCTCTCCCAATTATCTACCTTCTTCTGTCTCCGGTTCTCTCGCATTCTTTCTCGTGCTCTCCCCCTTTGTCTGTCATCTCCTCCTTTCATCTCCCTCTTGTTTCTCTTTCTTCCATTTTCTCTCTAACTTACTCATTATGCTCTTATTTCACTCTTCCTCTTTCTATCTTCATCATTCATTCTCTCATTTCCTACCTCTTTTTCTCCACATTCTCGCCCTTTTCTCTTATTGTTTCTCTTTGCCCTCTATTTTACTCTTTCTCGCCCCCTGTCTTCTTCTGCCCTGTTTCACTCCTCTTCCTCTCTCCCAGCTATCTGGGGGTCTCCATCATGCCCTCGCACTCTTACCACAGTCTCCTCTTTTATCTCTCTCGTTCATTCTCTCTCTTGGTGTATCTTGGCCCTACCCTGTTCTCCTTCTCTCGCTCCCTCCGGTTCTCTCTTTCTTGCCCCCTCTCTGTCTCCCTTTACCACTGACCCAGCAGTTTGTAAATTAAGAACTAGTGCACCGTTACCTTCTCCAGGAGCGAAGTCTCCGCATCGCTGTGAAATCTGACTCAGTGCACAAAGCTTTTTTTATTGCTGTATTTTTATAGCGCAAAATCGACCCGAAGTTATTGGAGCGCTTTATATGAACACCAGTTACAGTGCACGCGCCCATCGAAATGCGAGCTGTGCTGAGCCCACGTCCTGTGCACCGAACTCTCTGCTTGTCGAATGCTTCTTTCAGTCTGTAGGGCTGTGAGGGCTCACGGGCCCTACCTGCGTCACTTCCTGCCTGTTAAGTGATGCCTCAATCTGCAGAGCTAATCTGCCTGCCCTGGTCCTGTATGTGCACTCATCGGCCTGTGAAGTTATACCACTGACTTCAGAGTTTTGCTCATTACACAGGGCTGGAGTATAGACCTCTCTGGGAAATGGTGCCTTAGTCTACAGAGCTGTGCTGCCTGCCCTGGTCCTGTATATGCGCCCTTCAGCCTGTGAAGTTATGTCTCAGTCCGCAGAGCTGTGCTGCCTGCTCTGGTATTGGATATGCACCCCTCTGCCTGTGTAGTTATGCCTCAGTCCCCAGAGCTATGCTGCCTGCTCTGGTCCTGTATATGCGCCCCTCTGCCTGTGAAGTGAAGGGATGCCTCAGTCCGCAGAGCTTTGCTGCCTGCCCTGGTCCTGTATCTGTGCTGCCTGTGAAGTGACGCCTCAGTCTGCAGAGGTGTGCTGCCTGCTCTGGTCCTGTATAGAGTTATGCCGCCTGCACTCGTCCTGTATATGCGCTGCCTGTGAAGTGACGCCTCAGTCTGAAGAGCAGTGCTGCCTGCTCTGGTCCTGTATATGCGCCCCTCTGCCTGTGATGGGATGCCTCAGTCTGCAGAGCTATGCTGCCTGCTCTGTCCTCAAGGTTACAGCTAATTTTCGGCGGCAGATATGGGGATAAAAGACACTTGCCCAGCCTCGACCTTGCTCACAATTTTTTAGCACTGATTAATACTTTACTGAATTTGAGCTTCAACTCGGGTACCTGCTTAATTTGTATCTGTAAGTGCTTCCTGTTGAGGTTTAACAGGAGCATCATGCCAGAATAAATCCTGCCATGCGTATTTGCCCACGAAAATGCCACCGTTTTGTACAATCCCTCTACTCAACTGGAGTACTTTCTACTGACTAATCAGTAGGTGCTCCCTCGTTGGGTAAATATATAGTGCTTTTACTACAATGCAGTTGCGTAAAGGGCCAGAAGATGTGTCTCCAGTGACCATGTGTGCCTGTAACAAACTGCGTGATTGTTACAGGCACACATGGTCACTGGAGACACATCTTCAGGCCCTTTACGCAGCTGCATTGTAGTAAAAGCACTATACATTTACCCAGCGAGGGAGCACTTACTGATTAGCCAGTAGAAAGTACTCCAGTGCAAATCGTAAAAAAATCTACGATTTCGCGGGCAAATCCGCGAATTCAAAGATTTGTTTTGCGATTTCACCCATGCTTAGAAATAATCCTTCTCTTTGTAAACTTTCTCCTTATGCTGAGGAATTGTCTGTAGGGTAGATTGTCCCTCAGTTGAAAGCTGGCACAGTGTAAAAATGTATTCCTGTTGGACTCTTTAGTTTGTAGTGAAGTGTAAACTCTGTTGTTTTCGAGGTACAATGTCAAGTCCAGGAAATGGATTTCCTTCTTATGTGTTGTAAAGTAGAATTGTATGTCTCGACTTCTTGACCCTTCCATATCTTCAAGACATCATTGATGTAACATTTCCACATGGTGATGTACTCTCCAAATGGGTTGTTATTCCTCACCCATATATCTTCATACAGAGGCATTAAGATAATGGCGATTTCCACACAAAGGGACAGCCCATAGCGGCCCCTTTAGTTTGTCCGTCGAATTGTTTGTTGAACCAGAAAAAAATATATTTCAGGCAATTTTTGGCTAATTATAGGATATATTCAGTAGGGACTACATGGGGTCTAGGCTTTTGGTTGAGGAAATGTTCTATTGCCTCCATTGCAGAGTCTTGGGGGTTATTGTGTAGAGACTGACAATGTCCAAGGTGACAAATGTGTCGCAAGTTTCATCAAATGCCAGCCCCTCTAGTGTATTGATGGCATCCATCGTATCCTTTAGATAGCCTGGAATGTTGACAGTTAATGGTTTAAGGAATACATCTACGTATTTAGCAGGGGGTTCAAGTATGGAATTCACCCATGAAATGGTGGGCCGACTGGTGGATTCAGTGGGTCATTGTGTATTATTGTAAGGATATAGATGGGAGGTGTGCAAGCGTTTTTGCTGCGTAAGTATCCTTCCTCTTTTTTTGATAGCCGTCCTTCACTTCTTGGGATCATAGGAGAGGGATCATCACACATCTTTCTGTAGTGGTCCTCATTCTGAAGTTGCCTTAGTATTTCTTGCTCATATTTCACTCTGTCCACGATGACTATTGCTCTGCTTTTGTCCAATGACTTGATGATTACCTCCGGGCAGAATTTTAATCTTAATACGGCACAGTATTCTTCTCTAGACAGGTTATGTCTGGTATATTTCCCCTTCTTCTCGATCGTATCTATGTCTCTCAGCACAGTTCTTTCGAATGTATGTAGTTCTTTGGGCATATTTAAAGTACTTGGATAGAAACTGGATGGTCCCTTTAATCCAGAGAAAAGTCTTTCTTGTGGTGTTGTCTGGTCTGAGAAAAAGACTTTCAATCTCATTTTGCAGAAGAATCATAGTGCTTCCAGTCTTATTCTCATGAAGTCTGGTCAAGTAGGAGGAACAAAGGACAAACCTTTGCTGAGTAGCCCTGTTTCGTCAGGGTTCTATTGTCTTTTAGAAATGTTATATGTGGGGATTAGTTCTGGTAGCCCCATTTATACGTTTGTCAACTCGTGTTGATTTCCCCTGCATTCTGATGCTGGTTGAACCATCTCCTGCCTTGGTTTCTTCCGCAGCCGCTTCCTGGGACTACAAAAGCTCCCTGTTGGTTTGGGGCTGCACTTGTGGGTGGTTTAGATTGGCTCGAGCTGTCGGAGTAGGAAGAGGTGTCTGAAAACGAGATGAACTTCCTCTTGCCTCGTCCTTGGAAATGTGTTAGTGCTCATTTGTTGTCCGGTTGTTAGTATAATTCCGTATCTAGGTATAGGTAAACTTTTCCTAGGGCAAAGTTTGTGATATTTTTCTGCAACTTGGTGCATTTTAAATATCTTGTATTTTGATGAAGACTGCAAGTTATTTTTCTATTTTGTTAAGGAGGGCTCTAGCTTCTTCTATAGCAGTATTATTTAGGAGTGCTTCCTCTAGTTCTTTGATGAGTTCAAGTTCTTTTTTGCTTAGTCTCGCTTTTGTTTTAATAGACAGGCACATCCAGCCTCGAGAACATTTTGTGCCGATTTGGCTAAAGTCACCAATGTATTCTGGATCTTCAAAAAAATAACAGGGAATTTATAGGCTATGAGGACACCGTGGATGATCTTGAACCCCAGAGGAGATGGATCTGGCGGAGTCATTAGAGGGTGCCACTGTATCTTTGCTCACAGCCTCTCCTAGGAGTCAGCATTACAAGACTCTCTTCAATATACACTATGCCCCCGCCAAGTTGTTCTGATGGGGGAAAGGGCCCAATGATTGTTGTCAGCAGTGGGCGTGGAGAAGCCCAGCAGATTTGGAACATATGTTCTATGGCTGTATTAAACTGCAGGCATTTAAGGAGGAATTTAGGGCATTCCTATTGGTAGCTTTAGATGAAGAGGTCAATATCATTGATGTATTGGGATCGATCAAACTATGGGCAGAGACAGGGGGACGCTTTGTTTTGTTTTTGTTATCATGGCAGTAGCATGCCTCCTTGTGGCAGCAGTGTGGAGGGATGAAGACCCCCCTACAGCACAGCAATGGTTTACATGGATGTTGATCATATATAATATGGAGGAAGTCCTCTACAACTGTAAGGGGTAGAGGGCTCACAAACAAGGGGCTCTGATTTGGGCACCAATGGTGCACTGGTTTGAGAATACAATTGGAATGTGGGATTGGCTTGCTTCTAGGGGTTCAGTTTGACACCTGAGGTGGTCATCCAATGGTGTTTTATAAGCAAGAAAAATTATGAATTTATTTTTATCCTTTGTTCCTTTGAGCTTTTTCTGTGTAGTGATAAGTTGAACTAATGGATGGGATTATCTTTGTATTCGGATGCAATTTTGTGTTTATCCTAATAAAAAAATAATAGTAAAACAGTAACAAAGTGGTTTATACTCTGAGGTGTGATATATAGTTTTCATCTTTTGTGTCATGTGTGGTGTACGCCATCCAATTTCCTAAGCCCTGATGGAGACCTCTGATGGAGACCTTCGTAACTAATTGTCAAGCCCAGAGACAGTTGAAACGTGCCTGCGTAATAAAGTATATTTCAGGACACATCCCCACGAAGGCCAATAACAGCCAGAGTGCAGTAATTAAGATAAATGAAGTCTTGTATACAGCAAACCAAGAGTGTAACATTGCGCCCCATATAGGGTCCCTTATTGTTGTATTCACAATAACATATAAGAAGGACACTTATGTATCCCCTCTGTTGATACAAATTATCTTGGACACTTTTTTCCGTTTTTTCAGCTATATGGATATATGTCGACTATGTAAAATGCCATCTTTGTGTTTGAGTGTTATGTCATTTGTCTCAATGTTTTCAATATCAGTGTGAATGCACCACAGCCAGCTATTATATAATTAAATAAGTTGTTTGTATTCAAACTATATGTTTACAAGAAAGAATATCTCTTGTTTGTTTATAATAATTGTGTTTTGTTCACACCCAAATGGCAGTGGTTTGAATTAAATGTATTTAGTATATGTTTTAGTACAGGTACAGGTGTGTGATGATCTTGAAATAACTTTCTAAATAATATGAAATGTTGCTTGGTAAGAGAAGGCACAGATTATTTATGCAGCCTAATTAACGCTTAAACAATTCATGGCATAGGGTGCCTCTCTTTGTGTATCGACTATTTATGAACCCACTCCCCCCTCCCCCACTTTTTTAACAGGATCACTCCCCTTCGTGTTTGGCAACTTTCTAAAAGTGGCATTTTCAGAATAGTAATTTAAAATCCGACTTTGCCGTATGTTAGGATTTTAAATTAGGATTCCAGAGACACCAAACATGGTCCAGTTATCTCAGGCAACTCCTATGTTATACTATGACAGAGATAGGCCTTTGCCACAGTAGTGAACAATGAATATAAGAGTTTTTCATTACCAGGACATATAAAACTTAAAAGTTCATGTCCTACATTGCACCCTGCCGACTAAGTTGCCCAGGGTAAATCCTAGGGATGACTTATATGTATTAAAAAGGAATGTTTGGGTGGCACAATCAGTGCTGAAGGCCCACTAGTAGCATTTCATTTATAGGACTTGGGCACATGTGGTACACTTTACAAGGGACCTATCTGTAAATTAAATATGCTAAATGGGTATAAGCCAATGTTACCATGTTTTTAGCAGACAGCACGAGCATGTTAGCACTGGTTAACAGTGATAAAGTACCCAGAGACCAAAGGCCAGCAAAAACAAAGTCAGCAAAAGCAGGAGCTCTGATGGCAAAACGTTAGTGGGAAACTACACCAAGGATGCCAGGTCTAACAGTGGTGACCTGTCGTCACTCGCCAGCACCCCTGCTTCAAAACTGTTCCAGCAACACTGTTGCAGCTGATTCATGGGTACACAGTCACGTCTTATGAGGCGGTGATGGTAGTCGAGGAGCAGAGAAAAAACGAGTAAAGGAAGAGCTAATAATAAGCGGTGGGGAGAACAAGAAAAGGGTGAGGGCGTGTAAAAGATTTTGGAAAGGGAGTAGGAGAAAATTAATAGAAGGAGATTAGACTTGTGCTATAAAATGGATCCCATATATCACTGAGGGCATCCCACGCTTTTCAGCTATGTTCATTGTGAGTCGGAGAAGAGCTTCAGTTGGCACATCAATGCAACCACAAGTAGGCAGTGAATGAATGGATCCAGAGTAAGTATAAGCCTCCAGTGTACTGGGTCGATCAGTGTTTCTCCCCTTCCTCTTTGGTTTACTTTCACTCTCTATTGTGAGTCCTATTCGGATCACAACAATGTAAAGAGTGATACACCAACAATGTAAGCTGATGCATCACCAATTTTACACCTGCACCAAATGCTGGAGGAGAATCATGGTGGTGGTGGCACATATCAGGAACAACCGTACACATATGTGTGCAGAGCCCAAGCCTGCACCCTGGATGTGACTGCACATGAAGACAGAATCTCAGCAGTAAGTCTACTTTAGGCTACCACCAAGAATCATGTTCTTTTATCAACTGCTAACCTAAAATCAGTGTGAGCGCAATCACACATCCTACACGCGCTGGCTCGAGGCAATGGGGCCATGCTGTTGGTCCTTCTAAAGATGGGGGGCTTTACGCTGGGTGTGGAGGTCATAGGACCCAGAGCAAATCTCAATGACCTACAGAGCTTAGAGGTATCACAGTAGACACCCCACAAAGTGGTAATGAATAGCTTCCTCCTTCACAGCACCACCTGACATGCTTTCCCCCCCATCTGCCTTCTGCCTGTGTGAGCTGTCTTTGCATGTCTGTGATCATTCATAACCTGATGGGGACCAGCCTCTCAGGGAGAAGAAGAAAGCACCGCCAGCCATGGATTGTAGCAAACATGAGAGGGAGCGTTGAAAATTAAGTACAAAAATAGCACTGGCACAGCAGATTTGTAATAAAAAAAATCTGTGATTCATGAAGACAGGATGGCATGTATGAATTATCTCCATGAAGCTTTAGAAATGAGGAAATAGCAGCACAGAACCCCTTTCCTCGAGCAATATCGTGGGTGGGACCCTCAGGCCCTTTCCTGTCTACTGTATGAATCTATTGTACTTCCTGTCGCCAGAGCAACTCAGTGATGCAGAAGACATATGCAAATCGTTTCCCCGTGCTAAAAATACGGCGAGGGAGGATTTGGATACCCAGTTACATCCAGACTGCATGTATTCCAATATACAGCTGTTGCACAAAGTCTACATAGACTTCTTTCCTCTGCTCACCTGCCTCCCCTAGGGATTACCGACTTGTGCCTTGCCTTCTTAAAGTGCTGTCCGAATGATACCACAAGATGTCTCAAACCCCAGCCTGCACCATCAATCAACCAAAGAACAATCGAGCAGAGCGGTTGTTAAACTTTCTGTGGAAACCAGTTCACTAGCGGAAGCTGAGGACCACAGCCTAAGCAATTGCTGCTATCTGAACCTCACAATACACAAAAATACATATGCAAGCCTATATCAAACAAATACACAGATTGTGAACTATTTTATTTAACTCGCAAACAAAAAAAGAATACAAAAGTCAACACTGTTCATTTTAATGGAGAGGTGAGAGCTTTTCAAAATTAGTTTTTATTTCTACAAATCGAAACAATATACTAAATTGTAGCATATTGTCGTGTCCTGGGCAGAAGGGCTCTAGGACAAGGTCAGATTGGGATCACAATTTTGCCCCGGGCACTGACAAAAAAAGTGGCACACAGTCAAGGGGCGTGGCCCACGTGGCCCACATTCAAGGGGCGTGGTCCACATTCAAGGGGCGTGCCCTTTCATGAAACACCATTTGGTTACTCTTTGAGGTCTAATTTGTAGAGAAATATTTAGTAAATTAAGCCTTACAGAGCAAGTAACATTGGTAAAGACTAGAAGCACTGCAGTTCTGAAAACTAAATACTTACTTGCAGTCTTTGCACAATGTCATTAGATACTCTTTCCCAACCGGCTATGTCCTAGACTCTAATCATCACATAAATCAGAAATCTAGTACAAAGTCAAGGAGAAAGGGTAAGACTGGAATCTCTCGTAATAGAACATGTAATAACAAAAGTAAGAATTCACAAACGAGGAAAAGGCAGCCTGGGGTGTAAAGAATGCTGAAAAATGTATCTGTACAACCTAGTCATAAATGTATTTCACAACCAGCAGGTGATGTCCATATACAAAAAACACAGTTTTATTCATATCTGTTGCTTCCTTTAAGTCTTGGCCATGGGGAGACTGAGGAATACTCAAGAATCTTGCCCTAATAACCATGCATACTCCTTAGACAGATTGTTTTAAATACAATTTTTCACATTTATTTTTAATATGGGCGATGAGTAAGAACCTATCACAAAGATTTTGCAGAAAAATGTGTTTATGTTTCATGCAACATCCATAAGAAAATGTCTTTGAGATCAAACAGCCCATCACATATGAGAAATGGGAGGATGTCACTGAGATTATTTTCAGTATTTTTAGTGAGCTGTTACTGTTATGTAATATTGAAAACACACGTCAATGTCCTTGAATATTAGATGTAAAAACTTTAAAGAGGTGTGGCGCCGCGACCAGGGCGACTGACTCTGGAATCTGGGGATCACTGTTCGATCCCCAGCAGCAGATTAGCCCAGCACCATGTGACTCTGGGCAATAGCTTGCTTAATCTTCTCGACGGCCCCCAGCGCCTAGAGACCCTTACGGGTGATTGTGCGTTTTACAAATGTGGATTATTATTATTATTATTATTAAGAATTTAGACAAGTATGGTAGTGCACTGTCCAGTGACCAGCTGAAAGAGGGCATCAAAGAGCAGAAATTGGATTATAAATTCAAATCTATTCCAAACAGAGGCCCAAAAATATGTTTGGCCCAGGGCCCCCAAAATCCTTAAGATATTTGGCACAGACAAGGAATGAAAGTGAGAGGGTACTGTTCTTGCACAGGACACAGGGCAAAGGTGACAATGGCCTACATGCCGAGCAACTAAAAAAACAGCAAGGCCCCTTTCTGTCCCAAAATTATTTGAGCCCTCCAGGGAAGGAGCACCTAATAAGCAGCGAAGCCCCTGCTATTATTAACCTACTCAGCCCTCCCCAGACCTTCAGCTCAGGAACACATGAATAGCAGTAAGGCCCCTGCAATTAGTAAATTAATCAGCACTCCCCAGCGCTCCAAGCCTCAGGGCAACACAAAACACAGCCACTGGGTTATCCATGGTAGCAAGGGGTAGGGTGAGGTGAAGATGGTGCAAGTTGCAAAGATCACCTGGCCCCCACAGCGAGACCCATTCTTCCTCACCCACTATGCCCTGAATGTGAAGGGCTGTGGGTGAGGTGTTAAAACTAACACTGTTTATGTGCTGCGTGAGCCCCAGGGGGGCAGAGGTGAAAATGGCTCAAAGGCCTGAGCAACACCTAGCCCTCAGGAAGGCCGATTTTTGCAAACAATCACCCTCAGCGTGATTGCTCTGCAGGGCAGGGGGTGAAGGAGAGGCCACAGCGGATAATCTCTGCGGCCGCACAGTGAAGCTGCATTAATTTCTCTGTCTCTCTCTCCGTGCCCTCTGTGGCCCGGTTCTTTTTTCTCCCCTTTCCTAGTCCACAGAGAGCACGAAGACAGAGACAGAGAAATGAATGCAGCTTCACTGTGCAGCTGGGAAAGGGGAGAAAAAAAACCTCCCACAGAAGGCACGGAGACACCGGCCCTTCGGCCTATGCCCGAATGCCCGCATTGCCAATCCGCCCCTGTCTAGGACCATGTACCCGACTGGAGGGGAGGGGATGAGAACCGGACATCACTTCCGGTCAGGGGAGTGGGGAGGAAGGCAGACCACGAGGGAAACGGGAAGCGACCAGATGTGGGATAAGAAGCAGTGACAAAGAGTGGAACAATAAAGAAAGTAGAAACACTCTTACCTGACTCATGTGTATTTCTGCAAAGAGAGACAGGACAACTGGCAACGAGGATGGGATTTATAGGACAACGCTCGTGCCCTGGTACCTCGCAATCGAGAAATAGAACCCTGGTCCCTCTCAATTGAGAAATGGAGCCAGGACCCCACCCTGGTCTGCCGGCGCAAGAAGGAAGAAGAATTGCCGCAATCTGCTGAAACAAGAAGCGGAGCCAGGAGCCCACCATGGTCCAAGTGCGAGAAAGGAAGAAACGATGCGGGAGCCCACCCCGGCTGCACTGGAAGAGCGGTAAGAGGACCGCGACCTGCCCTGAGCGGTGCAGCCATCCGTGTGCGTAAGCGTCGCACGAGAAAACTGGAGAGGTGCACCCGGTACTGAAATTCCAGCCACCCGCCACTAAAAGTCCACGCGCGAGTGAATTAAACGAAGTCTTGCGCGAGGAAAGCGGCCATCTTAGGGCCAAGCAAGAGCATCCAATCAGCGTTGTGGAAGGCCCGGCGGCCATCTTAATGTCAGACGAAGTCACAGAAAGACCCACGATCTCGCAAGACTTGGCAGCCATCGTAAAATCAGGCAAATCAGGCAGATAAGCAGCGCCAGAGGCCCGGCGGCCATTTTTAAGACAGGAAAAAAGGAAGCAAAGAAGAAAAGTTTCATATGAAAAGGAATTAGATGTAATAAACAAACAAAAACAAAGAACAAGATCAATAGACAACAAAGAAAGACAATAAAGCAGAAATAAAAGCAAATGTCCTGATGAGACCCCACATTCCAAGTCGGGTCGAAACGCCGTCGACGATTAATGGAAGCAAACCATTCAGACGACACTTATGATTGTATAGAGTTGCTGCATTATTTTGTATGACCTCATTTCAAAAACGGTCGCTTTCCCTGAGAACATTTCTTTGAAACCTTGTATATATTTCCACCTAATGTCACTCAACTGTTGTTTTTTGGTTCTTACAGTACACTTGGGACACTTCGCACTGCTAGAAGTTTATTTTGTACATTATTAATGTTAATATATTGTTTGCTATTTCTTTGTAACAATTCCAAATTGATTTTTCATACAAGCCTTGTTGTCACGATCGCTCTATCTTTAACATTCCTCATAAACCACCGTCGATTTTGCTATTATGCATTGTAGTTACCAATGAATGTTAATTTATTACTCCACTGGAACCGTTGTTTCCCTTATCTAAAAAGCGCTTGATTTCTTCTGACGTCGTGATCAGTGCAAGCTCGCTGCTATGTCCACTTCGGAAACCATATTGAGATGGATCCAGAATGTCATTGCTAAGGATAAATGTAGCCAATTCTTGGTTTATATATTTTTTCAGAAGTTTTGCCGGTAGTGGCAGGCGGGTGGGCAATAGGACAATAATTGCCTGGGTCTATTTTATCCAAGTTAGCTTTTTTAAGGTGGTAAAATGTAGGTCTTTTTCCACTAATTTTTCCAATCACACCACCAAACACTCAAACATCAGACAATTTATAAACACACCTCATGCAAGTCAGTACACATACTGGCTACCAGCCACAAACACACCACCGGCCCTCAGACACTGCCAGTTCAGATACAACAGTCACGATGCCTGGAAGCAGGTGGAATGTGTGGACTGGCATTTTCAGCGGTGGTGTGTGTGTAGTGACTTGCTGCTGAATTCTTGAAATTGCCTATTCTAAATTGCAATATATGTACTACCTTTCTCACTCTCTCTTTACCCTCTTAGGCATTTGATTTGAATGTATTTGCTAAAATGACTGTCTAGTTGAGAATATACTGTATTACATTTGTAAGACTGATCATTAAATGTTCTTCACATATATTGCAATATGACCATTACATGAATAAGATTTAGATAAAAGTACCTTGATCAGTAACCTGAGTTTGTCGTTCTTTATTGATCACTTATTGACAGTGAATTGGTTATTGGTTATTATTTGTCAGATGGACTTTCTTCATTACAGATCCTCATGAAGGAGTGCCAGCTTTCTTTGATTTATCAGATCTTCTTCAAAGATCTATTGGAGGACCTCTTAGTTTATTAGGGGTTATTGAGTTTCTATGGGCCAAAATATAGGATAAAGTGAAATGTTATGGTGGGTAAATTTAGGTTATTGTTTCATATAATTTACACCACCTCCACTGGATCAGTTTTCTGTTGTTGACTAAATATACTAGGTAAATGAAGAGACAGAGTAAAAGACATTGACAGACTAGAAAATCGTACCTTTATGTTTTATGTTGTGGTCCGTCATTGACCTTAATGGAAGTAACTGGTCAGTCGTTGGCCTAAGATCCCGGGATAACCCCTAAAGGTGGGTGTTAGTGTGGCATACACTAACTAATTCTATTATGTGCTGAGGAAGTAGTGAGGAGTAAGGGTGTTGCCAGTACTACATAGGGAATCTTTTGAATTGATGAAGTGGAAATTCTAGAGGATTGCATCAGATGGTGCACTTGGAGAACCCTAGAAGATTTTCCTTTGAGTGAGGGCGGAATCGTGCTAGTAGTAATTTTTTTGAAGTAAAAGGATTTCTTGGTTGTTTTGTTCTATTGAATATTTCGTTTAGTTGAGCACACAAGTTGTTTTATGTTATTTTGTTTGTTAAAAGACTTTGTAAAGACGTAGACGCTGATTTTGTAAAGGGAGGGTCAGTCGCAGCAGTTAAACTGACATCATAAAGTGCTGCGCTGAGATTGGACAGTTGCTGAGGAATCATCATCAGGTGCTGTGCTGGTATTGATTGGTTGGTGTGAGCGGCGCTGGTATTGTAAATGTAAATGTATGAAGCTTATATAGCGCATGACTTACCCTGGGGCATCTCCGCGCTTGCTTAGGGAACCCGTCCTGGTATTCCCCTGTGAGATAACCCTGGCAGGGTATCCACAAGGTGAAAGCCAGGCATCCCACAGCGAGGGGCCGATGTGGAGATTAAGCAAGCTATTGCCCAGAGTCGCAGAGTGTGAACCCGTGAGTCGAGAAGGCACCGGAGCGAGAATTATTTATTTATTTATTTATTTATTTGCGGTTTTTATAGAGCGCATCAATCATCCCGAAGGATATCACGGCGCTAAGAGCCAGAGAAGCTACTGGGGTGAGAGCTGGGGTTTATGGTTTGGAGAAGAGATGCGTTTTGAGATTTTTTCTGAACTGAAGATAGTTGGAGGTGTGTCTTAGCTTGGGGGGAAGCTCGTTCCATCTCTTAGCTGCTAGGTGGGAAAAGGAACGTCCACCTGTTCTGACCTTATGGATGCGTTTAGGCTTTGCCAATGCAGATTGGCAAGATCGCAAGTTTCTGTTAGGTTTGTAAAATTCGATCCTTCCTTGCAGTATCGAGGGACCAGTTCCGTGTAGAGTCTTATGAGCATGACTAAGTAACTTGAAGGCAGCCCTTTGACGCATTGGGAGCCAGTGGAGTTTATTTAGGCACTCTGATGCTGAGTCGCGCTTACTTTTGTTGAGAATGAGTTTAGCCGCCTGATTTTGCACAATCTGCAGACGTGAGAATAGATGGTCGTTCATCCCATTGAAAAGTGCATTACCATAATCCAGGCAACTGACCAGTAGTGCCTGAGTGACGGAACGTCTGCAGTCCAAGGGTAGCCAGGGGAATATTTTGGCAAGGAGTTTGAGTATGGCGAAACTTTTCCCGCAGAGTGATCTGACATGATCTTTCATGGAAAGCGTATCGTCCATAATGATTCCCAGATTCCTGGCGTGTTGACTGGGAGAGGGGGCCGTTCCCAGTGAGGGGGGCCACCATGTGGCATCCCATACATGTTTTGCTCCCCCAAACAGTAGGATCTCTGATTTCCTGGCATTCAGCTTCAGGGAATGCTTGTGCATCCAGTGGGCCATTTCTCCTAAACAGTTGTGTAATTTGGATTTGATGACCTCAGGGCCTTCATCCATAGTCACCATCAGCTGTGTGTCGTCAGCGTATGAGCAGACTCCAATGCCCCACTTCCTCCCAATGTCGGCTAAAGATGAAACATAGACATTGAAGAGGGTGGGGCTCAAGGAGGCACCCTGTGGTACCCCGCAGCCGATGGTGCTTGGTTTGGAGTGATACTGTCCCATGTGTACAGCTTGGGTACGGTTGGATAAGAAGGAGTGGAGCCAGCCCAAAGCTTTAGATTGTACTCCCTTGCTTCGAAGTATATGGAGCAGGTGTTCATGGGAGACCGTATCAAACGCCGCTGACAAGTCGAGCAATATCAGTGCCATCGCCCCACCTTGGTCGGTGGTGGATCTGATACTGTCCGACACTGCCAGCAACGTTGCTTCAGTACTGTTGTTGGCTCTAAACCCGGTTTGGGACGGGTCTAGGAGGGAGTTGGTCTCTAGGTATTTGGTCAGCTGTATGTTGACCAGTTTCTCCAGGGCTTTTGAGAGAAAAGGGAGCTGTGATATTGGTCTGTAATTCTCGGGATTTAAGATGTCGGTTCCTGCTTTCTTTAGTAAGGGGGTAACAGAGGCGTGCTTCCAGGCGTGTGGGAAGGTGGCTGTGGTTAGTGATTTATTAAACAGTTGGGTGATGAGGGGACAAAGCGTGGATACAATTTTTGAAAACACAAAGTGGGGGCAGGGATCTGAAGGGGATCCAGATTTAATTGTGTTCAGTACTGCCAGGACCTCTTCGGTTGAAAATGACTCGAAGCTGGTAAGATGAGGCCCAGTGTCTAGGTCTAAGGAGTTTAAGGAATTTAGGGAGTCTATACGGGATTCTGATGTGGAGGAAAAGTCGAACGAATTAATGTTTTGAGGGATGAAAGAGGAGTAAATCTTTTTGATTTTATCCGAAAAGAATGTGCTAATACGTTCACAGGCCTCTGTTGAGGGGGTTAGAGTTTGTGACGTACTGGGGGGTTTGCCTAGTTCTTTGACTATTTTGAATAACTCTTTTGTTGAGTTGCAATTATCTTGTATTCGTTGTGTGAAGTAGTCCTTTTTTGCTTGTCTTATGGCAAGGATGTATTGTTTCCGAGCGTTGACGTAGTTTAATCTGGCTTCACTGTCTTTGGACTTTCTCCACAGATGTTCCTTTATTTGGCAGGTTTTTTTTAGGCTTTTTAGGTTGGGAGTGTACCATTTCTCAGATATGGTTTTGGTTCTGGCTATTCTTAGCGGGGCTAATGCATTAAGTGTTTGCAGTATGCCCTCCTCGAGTAGAGTGGCGTTCAGGCAAATAGAAGAGTCCTCCGGAAATATGACCTTGTCTTTAGGGAAGTTGGAATCAAAATTTGTTTCGTTAATCAACCTCCAAGCTCGTTTAGATATCTGTTGAACGGACTTGGCTCGAGTCCATGGAATTATTGAGCCCAAGACCCGCCGAGGCGGGGAATTGAACCCTGGTCCAGGGCCGAACTCAAGCTCCAGGTCTGCCACCTCTAACCCCTGAGCCACACTTCTCCACAATTGGCTGGTATTGGCTGGCGAGTATGCGTAGTGATTGATGTTATAAAATCAAAACACGGAAAAGAGTTTAGGGAAATTTCTTTGTACAAAATTTTTGATTTTGTGTAAAGAATTATAAAACTGTTAAAATTGTTGCAGACATTTTTTAGCAAGGATGAACCGATATGGTGGAGTTCCATTACATCCCAAAGGGAGACCAGCTGCATTCATGCCATTTGAAAGAGGATATCAAACGTTTACATGGTTAGAGAATTGGGTGAAATATACTGAGGAATATGGTAATTTAGCATTTCCAGAGAATTGCTCTTTCAATGTGAGAATATTAGCGAATTTGAGAAGACAAATAAATTACTTGAGACCAGATCCTGGACCTATGCATTATGAGGCTCTTGAGAAGTAGGAACATGAGGCATACAAGAGAGAAAGGGAAAAGTTTCAGTCAAGAGACAGGAATACTGTGAGTAGATATGCAGAGGCAAAATGGGATGCTCCGAAGAAAATGTGGAGAAAGGATTTATCTTTAGGTTTACAAATGTATCTGGTCTTGGTAGCTGAGACTGGAGAGGGAGAGAAATGTAAAGAGAAAAAGACAAATGTGGAAGAATCAAAAACTAACAACACTGATTTAGTTGAAGAGGGAGTTGATGATTATGACGAAGATGTTTTGGATGCATTGTTATTGAACAGACCTCCACCTTATCATGAGTAATAGAATATTGCAAGGTTTGAATCTATTCTAAGTGCTCCAACTTCCATAGTACATGAGGTATCAACACAAGAAAAGACACTGTTAGGGAATAATCAAAAACAGATTCTAAATAAAGAGGATTTGTCTGGAAGGATGATGCCAAAAAACCCAGATGCTTTTTCATTTCCAGTGACAATTGGTCCTATTGTTCAATTGTACAATAATGGACAAGGTGTTCCACAAGTACATACACTAACAATCCAGAATAGGAATTTTCATGCAGAAGTGGGAAGAATAGGTGTGACAAATCAAGGATTAAGTGCAAATAGAGGGACTAATGGGAATGATATTGTAAGAGAATAGTTAGAACCATTAATTTCAGAAAAACAAGTAGAAACACCAAAAAGAGGTATAACAATAGATCAAAAAAGATTGTTACAAGTAGAGAGACAATTCACACCATCAGCAGGAGGGTCAAAGACAAGTGGAACTAGTTGTGGTGTGCAGATATCATTAGGACCTTCTCCAGAAGAAATAGATGAGTGGATTAAAGAGATAGTGCCTGGTTGTAGTATACAAAATGATTGTTAAAGTATACATGGCAGCAAATTGAAAGCAGAATTGGAAGAAATGGATCTGTGTACGATAAGTCCAGAGAGACTAGGTAAATGTTGGGATGAAGAACTAATACTCATGTGCAAAGATAATACACGGAAAGCGAAGAATACATATGAGAAATTTGCTGGGATAGCATGAACATATGTAGTTGAAATAGAAAAGCAAGGGCGAGGAGAGGATGTAGCCTTACGGCTAGAGCGGTCAACCTCAAAGCTGGGGAACTGGGTACGAGTCTCGGCAACAACGCTCAACATCCTGTGATTCTGGACAAATCACTTAGGGCCAGATGTAGGAGCCCAAATACCGGCCGTTACCGACCGGTATTTGGGTATTGTAATGTAGGGGGCTAGAAAATTACAGAATCGGTATATTTACCGATTCGGTCAATTTACTGATTCTGTAAAATACCGAATCGGTAAATATACCGATTCTGTAATTCAATATGTAGGTGGCACAGTTTACAGTGCCACAGGCCCTTAGAAATTTGTATTTACCACCCAATACTATTGCACATCTGTGCATGTACACCTGTGCCATGTGGCACACATACATGCCCTAAGGGCATGTATGTGTGCCACATGCCACATGGCACAAAAGCCAGAAACAGGGGTGCAACAGGGTGTCAAAGTGACACCCTGTTCCCCTTGAAAATTCGGTATTTTTACTGATTCGGTAATTACCGAATCAGTATTTGCTATTGAATCCTATGGGCTTCAAGGCCCATAGGAATCAATGGCAAATGCTGATGTGGTAATTACCGAATCGCTACCGATTCAGTATTTTTACCGATTTTTTTTCCTACATAGCAATTACGATTAGTAAATACCGAATCGGTAAAATTCGGTATTTAACATTCGGTAATTTGCTATTACCTACATCTAGCCCTTAGTCTCCCCGTGCCTGGCAAAAATAAAATATGTCCATCTTTAACAAAACTGGTGCTCATGTAAAGCGCTCTGATACCCAATGTCTCAGGTCTAGTTTGCGCGATATATAACTAAAAAAAGGGCTTTGGAATGGACCTATCGATTGGATGTTAGTGATAAAGATTTTGAGAGCTTGAATGTTTCAGGAAAACGATTACAGAATAAGGAATTAATTAACACTCTAAAGAGATGGGGTGATATAGATCGATGGGAGGATCGATGGATAAAAAGAAAGGAAGATCCAGTGATAGCTTCAGTGGCTTTACAATGTGAATGTAAATGTATTTGAGCTTATATAGCGCACAGCTACCCACAAAGGGTTTCCCGACGCTTGCTTAGGGAACCTGTCCTGGTATTCCCCTGTGAGATAACCCCGGCAGGGTATCCACAAGGTGAAAGCCAGGCATCCCGCCGCGAGGGACCGTTGTGGAGATTAAGCAAGCTATTGCCCAGAGTCGTAGAGTGTGAACCCGTGAGTTGAGAAGGCACCGGAGCGAGAATTATCGAGTCCGTGGAATTTATTGAGCCCAAGACCCGCCGAGGCGGGGAATTGAACCCTGGTCCAGGGCCGATCTCAGCTTCTGGGTCTGCCGCCTCTAACCCCTGAGCCACACTTCTCCACAATTGTATCCAGTGAGAGAGACAGAGACTGTTGTGACAGATGCGGTGGCATACTCAATGAGAGAGGTACCTGGAGGTGAGTTTGTTCATGTACCATGGTCAAAACAGGATATATTATCATTTACAAATGATTTTCCAATGTTACCAGAGAAACCAGTGGAATGGTACAAGCAAGTGGAGAAGTTTATCAAAGTCTCAAATGTGTTGTTGGAAATATTTGGAGGGTTTATTTGATATTGTAGTTCAGACTGGTTTATATGTTGAGTATACAATTGCTGTAGATTGGCCAAAAGAAGAGTATCCGGGAGATCCAAAAACAGGAGCACCATCAGAAGAAGTCATGAAAAATTATAATCAGGTTATTACATATCTAATAGGAAAGATTTCACCAAAAGAAACAGACTGGGTAAAGATAGATAGGACTACACAAGAACTGAAAGAGTTAGTGCCTGCATATTATGATAAGCTTCTACAAGTGTTTAAACAGTACAGTGGTATTGAGAGTGTCTCGGAGAAAGACATGGGTCACTTTGTATATCAGTTTGTATATGGATTAAGACCAGAAATAAATGCAATGATGCAGCAGCTATTAATTTGTTTGCAAATCAATCGATAAGATTCTTCATTATGCAAAGTATTGTGTTGATGATATTGATTATTGTCATAAAAAGTTGAAGGAAAAATTAATATTGGCTCAAATGAAAGAAGCAAAGAAAGGAGGATTTATAAATGCAAATGCGGATTTTACAGGAGTTAATCAGGGAAATGGTCAAACTACTACTGGTATGAGAGGACAGTGCCGAATGGAAATACAGTGACACACATGATACCGATTCCACAAGGGACAGGTTGAGGAGGAAAAATAGAGGAATTGAAACGGAAACTTCCTTGTCATACATGCGGCAAGATCGGGGATAAAAATCTCGAGTGTAAGAGTGTTCAGATGAATACAAATGATTTACAACTACTCGATACAGGAGTATGTGAAATGAACCAGATGCAACAAAAATAGAATCAGAACCAGCAAATGTCAGTTTGTGGAGGACAGGGACAGTGAATACCACAAGCCCCATTGCAAAATGTGAATGGTCAATTGCAAAAATATAATGCAGATGTTGGTTTTCATACAAGTGATCAGTCGAATTCAGACGTGCAGATGACTTCACAGTACTTGATGCAGTTGGATTGAAGCAACTCAGATACATCTCAATGACGGTGCCTGAGGGGGAGGAGGATTGCGTGCTTGGCGCATCCTTAGAGGTAGATCAGAGTGGTCCCTATGTGGATGGCGAAGTTGACATAAACATTATTACGTTTCTTGTTGATACTGGTGCTACCCGTTCCACTGTGAGAACTGTGGAAATTCCCAACCTACCTGTCTCGGGAGAAAGTATCCAAGTTGTAGGAGTTTCAAATAACTTGATCAGAGCTCCAGTGACTAGACCTATGATAGTACAGATTGGAGGATTCCAGGACTTACACAATTTTGTGGTGTGTGATACTAGTCCAGTTAATTTACTAGTGCAAAGAAGAAAATATTATTTAGGGATTAAGGCAAAACGTTTGCACCACTATTTAAGTACCGTGACTAGGTCCAAAGCGAAGGTGCTAGATCCAGGAATGTAATCCCTATACAGACCCAACAAGGAAGATAAGGAAACCTTACTTCCTTGACTTAGTAGACTTTGAAAAATGGACAGCATCCTTCAGAATTAAATACACAATTTAAGATGAATGATATCTCAGCATTTGTTAAATCACATATAACATTGTCATGATTGTTTCCCCAACAAATATATAGACAAGAAAATTTGCGTCTTCAATTTTCTGTCCTTTATTCAGTCTTTCCTTTTCTTTAAAATAATCACTGATAGCCAATCATGACAATGTTATATGTGATTTAACAAATGCTGAGATATTATTCATCTTAAATTGTGTATTTAATTCTGAAGGGTGTTGTCCTTTTTTCAAAGTCCAGTTAATTTACTAGGAAGGGATCTACTTTGTAAGATGAACTACTCTATTTATTGTTCGACTGATGGAATAGTTTTTCATACAGAGGACGAAGCTGTTGTTTTCTGTACGATAGGGAATAGAAGTAAATGATTTGTATCCCTTATTTACAGCAAATGATTTACCAAATGAGTTGAGAGATATGGTGTTGTCTGAAGTCTGGGATTTTTCAAGGAAAGACATTGGGCTAATGAAAGGAGTGGCTCCAATACAGATTACTGTAAAACCAAATGCCGAACACCTGCATACAAAATGAGTGCTTAAGCAATTGCAGGAGTAATGCCTGTGACCAAGACGCTAATTGAACAAGGCATTCTAATAGAAATGTTAGTGAGTCCTTGCAATTCCCCAATCATGGGAATTTGCAAACATAATGGAAAGTATAACATAGTGCAGGACCTTAGGAACGTTAATCAAATCATAATACCATGTTGTCCAATATTACCAATTCCAGCTGTGATTTTGTATTAAATTCCTTGTGAAACAGAATCGTTTTGAGTGATTGATATGTGTCAAGCCTTTTTCTCAATACCTTTGCATCTGGATAGCCAATGTTTGTTTGTGTTCCGGTTCGGAAACCGTGTCTTGGCATGGTGCTGAGTTCATCAAGGGTATATAGAGAGCCCCTTAAACTTTAATCAGATTTTGAAGAAATGTCTGGAGTCATTAGTAATGCCCAATAGCTCAGTTTCTTTGGTGCAATACATAGATGACTTATTAGTTGCATCACGGGCACAAGAAGATTGTGTGGTTGATACAATTGCCATTTTGAACTTATTAGTAGGTGGGCATAAAGTGTCACCAGAAAATTGCAATTTTGTAAAAAAAGGTTCTTTACCTAGGACATAACTTTGAAAAGGGAGTCAGAAAAAGTGTCTCAAGTTCGGATCAATGCAATTTTGCAAATGAATCCGCCGAGTACACAAAAGAAAGTTTGAATGTTTTGGGGAATGGTTTCGTTATTGCAGGCAGTGGATTCCAAGTTTTTCACTGACAGCTAAACCATTACAAAGGTTTACACACAAAGATGTTTGATGGATGATAAATGCATGAAAGCATTTCTTGAATTACGAGACAGTCTGTTTCGAGCTACAGCATTAGGAATACCTGACTTCAATAAGAGTTTTGCATTATTTTGCAGTGAACATAATGGTTGTGCATCTTTAGTTCTGACGTAAATGCAAGGACCTGCACGCTGTCCAGTTGCATATTTTTCTGCAACATTGGATCCTGTGGCTGTTGCATTACCAGGTTGTTTGAAAGCAGTTTCAGCTACATGCATGAGTTTGGAACTGAGTGAAACGATTGTGATGGGACATCAGTTGAAATTGTATGTGCCACATTTAGATGAGATTTTGTTAACGAGCACTCCCACACAGCATCTTACAAGCAGTCACTTAACAAAATACGAGCAGGTGATTTTCGGAGCGGAAAACATGACTGTAATACGATGTACAAGTTTGAATCCAGCTACGTTATTGCCGCTTCCCAGTTGTGAAGTGGTGACAGATAAAGCAGATCATGATTGTCTGGATGTGAATGAGCTGTGTACAAAGCCAAGGCCTGACTTACAAGATACTCCATTGTCTGCATCAGCTCATGTGTTCTTTGTGGATGGATCGTGATTGAGAGATTCTGAGGGTACCTTGTAAGCTGCATATGGGATTTGCACAGTGACGAATGTCATGGAAGCATCGTGGTTAAAAGGAGTGAGTTCTCGCAAGTGGCAGGATTGATCGCAATCACTAAAGCATGCTGCATTACTGAAAAAATTAGAATAACCATATTCACGGATATTTCAATATCGTTTTGGGGTGGTCCATGATTTTGGGCAATTGTGGTCGCAACGTGGATTTGTGACCTCTTTGGGTTCACCAATACAAAACGGAGAGTGTGTAAAGGATCTATTGATGTAATTACAATTGCCAGCCCAATTTGCTGTGGTAAAATGTGCAGTGCATAAATCTGGACGAGACTATGTCAACATTGGCAATAAATATGCTGACAAAATTGGGCGTTTCTGTGCACTAAATTCCTATAGCATCAATGGGTAACACTTAAAGGAACAATCTGATGAGGAAGAATTCAAAATAAAGTTTTACAATTGTTGAAACATGGAAAGAAATGAGAGAATTACAAGATTCAGTTACCGAGACAGAAAGAGAAGGATAGATCAAAGCAGTATGTACTCGTAGACCAGAGGATGATGTGTGGATTTACACAGATGGAAGGCCTATATTACCAGATAGCTTGTTGGCACCAATAGCGAGAGTTTGCCATGGTCTGACACATTTGTTTAGAGATGCAATGATAAGGCTTTTCAAAAAGTTATGGTTTAAAAACAAAATTCAGAGTTATCGCAGAGAGTCTGGGCCAGAGGTGCATTACATGTCAGCAGCAGAATGCAGGGCGAAAAACAGTTGTCAGTCGAGGTCGTATTGGACAGGCAGGAGGTCCATTTACGCGTTTGCAAATGGGCTTCCAGGAGATGCCTCCTTGCAATGGGCTAAGATACATGTTGGTAATTGTCTGTCTGTTTTCTCGTTAGGTTGAGGCTTATCCAACAAAGCTCAATGGCAGCTTAACTGCTGCTGAACTACTACTTAGAGAGTTACTACTGTGCTTTAGATTACCAGTCTTGTTGAAATTGGACAGAGGAGTTCTCTTTAATAATGAAGTAGTGCGAACGCTTTGTGCGGCTTTACAAATTGAACAAAAATTGCATTGTGCATATCGACCTGAAGCATCAGGCATGGTTGAGCAGTTAAATGGCACAATAAAGTCTAGATTGGATAACGTTTGTGCATCCATAACAGTACAATGGCTTGATGCGTTACCATTGGTGTTGCTGAGTCTAAGAAGCATCCCAGACAAGAGAACTGGACTATCCCCTCACAAGATTATCATGGAGAGGGCTATGAGACAGCCTATAGTTCCAGCAAATCAGCTTGTAAATATCTCAGATGATTTGGTGCTCAATTACTGTAAAGGATTGGCTGACTTAGTGTGTTCTGTGTCTCACCAGGTTGGATAGTTCGCAACTACAGTACAAAAGGAGCAACCACATGATCCATCCCCTGGGGATTGGATCCTTATCTAGAAACACGTACTAAAGATGCGTTTGAAACCATGTTGGTGTGGGCCATATCAAGTGATTTTGGTAACGACAACAGCAGTTAAGTGTGGTGGCCTGCCTAACTGGATCCACGCTAGCCATACACGACAAGTTCCATGTACACTTGAAAATAAAGAGTCAGTTGCAGGTAAACAGAAAAAAACAAGAGCGCCTGACAAGACTAAGAATCAAGCTACTGGGTCTCAAAGCACAGATAACATTGTTAAAGTTGAATGTGAAAGTGAGTTAGTTCCAAAAAGTGAAAGAAGAAAAATGAAAAGCTAATTAGCTAAAGGAAATTACAAATCAACTCAAGAAAACAGTGACAGTGTTTCTGAAAGTCATGTACGAAAAGGTGATGGTTGGCCTGAAGGAAACAAACAATTGAAAGACCCCTATAGAGGGAAAATTTCAGCTACTGTAGTGGAAGTGTCTATCCATCGGAACAAAGTGACACAGAAGGAGAAGAAAGCACAATACGCGAATCAAAAAGAGCGAGAAACCCAAGTCAGAAGTATGCAGCACCTGAATTCACTTATCTGGCTGCCAAAAGTGATTGGAAAAGAGAATTCTTAGCACGTTGTGCCAAATAATACTCATCATATGAGCCACTTTAAAGGAACTTGTCTGAAAAAGTGGGAAATCCTTTGGAAAAAAAAGAGGAGAAACTGAAGCAGAAGCCGAAGCTTGAGGCTTGGAAAGTGTAGGGTGCACAAACAAACAAGAAAGTATAGAGAGCACAAACAATACAAAAAAGCAAACAAATAAATAAGTCTAGTGTAATTTATCTTTACATTTTTTACCTTTTTTTTAATAAGAATGAATATATAGCTCTAATCTCGAGACTGGTAACCAAAATCGTAATAGTTCAAATAGACGAAAGTGTCTAAAGTTTGCTTTATATGTGTTCTTATATGTGCACTTGTCCTGTTGGTGTTATTAAAAATTGTGCCTAAGTTTATGTTTATTGAGAAAACCAACTAATCAATTAATTGCTACTACTACAGAACTTACTCACATTTTTAAGGATGATACTGAAACAGGTATTAACAAACTAACAAGGGATGATTACACCATGATTTTCTTTGACCGTTTATACTAAACTGCTATATGAGTATGTCAATACTATGGATGCAAGAGAATGTTACGTGTACATGCAACTACCACCGTCTGTGTCAGAGGGGGTGATTTATCACCATCTCCCTTTAACATATGGAATTTCTTGTAGTGTATGAACCAGCTTATTCTATGGCGAGAAACAGTTTCAATACGACTGCTCTAACTATGATTTAGTATTTTCAGAAGTTACTATTAAGAAGAATATGAATTCAGTGTATTTGTCTAGGAATGCAGAGTATATGGGAGAGGTCTTTCACATGACAAACTGAATTGATATTGTATATGCACACAGAAATAACCTGACATGTAGTTTACATAGTGTAGAGATAGAATTTACACATTTTGTAGCAGATAGACAAGAGGATTTTAAAAGAAAATCTTTAGAACAGAAAGTTGAGTACCTCCGTGGTCCCTTAGGGAGGGTGATTACAAAAAGGTGAGACTTATGCTGCAATGACTGTGGATTGGCATCACAAGGGAAAGCTTTGCTTGGTAAGACAAAAGACTGAATATAACAATTACTTAATTGGGGCATTAAAACTTTCTGTACGGGTGATTTTGAATTCACATAAAATTAGAAAATTATCTAAAGTAGTTGATCGCTTATTGACAGATACTAATTGTGAGTTCTTGATGATTGATACTGAAATGGTTGCTATAAGATTACAGTTCCAGGCAGGTCGCTCCCCACACCGCACAGCTCCACCGGTTCGTGCCTGGGTTTCCCGCCCTTGCTGCTGCCATGAGTTTGCGCCAGTCCTCTGCCTTCGTTTTTCCCCCCATCTGCCTGTCAGCAGTTCTCTTTTGCTAGCACAGTATTTCTTGCAACCTTCATTGTATTTGGTTAATATTCTTTGTATTTCTCTCATTATCTCCTTTATCTCTCTTATTTCTCCTATCTCTCTTGTTCCTCCCCTTTTTCCCGCTGCTGCATCCCCTGCCGCCACGGCCCCCTCGCTCGCCTATTGGCCCATACCCGCCTCCCAGCTGCTCCTCCCTCCCACCTCCCCTTCTTAATAGTGGCTGCTGCGCTGCCGTACAGCGGACGTGCCTGAGGCAACCCCGTCTACGCTCGTCTGTGCCTGGACTGCGCTCAGCACCAGACCCCCTGGCCCCTGCAAGAGCAACGACGCCCGACACCGCTACGATGCCAACCTCCTCCATGCACTCAACACTGGCCGTTTATCTACCTGCATCCAGGAAACCCTGAAGCACACCCACGGACCCTTCACTTACCGTACATCAGCATGACCTACCCCTCCCACCAGGGCAGGCCACAACCATCTCAGGTGCATACTACTAACACCCGCTCAGTCCACAGGCACACCGCCGAACTCTGGGACCTCCTCGACTCATCCTCACCGGACGTCGCTTTCCTGATGGAGACTTGGATGAAACCATCATCGGCACCTGACGTAGCCGTAGCCATCCCGGATGGCTACAAGATCTCCCGTGGGGACCGCACCAACAGACCGGTAGGAGGAATCGCCATCGTCCACAGACATACCCTCATAATCTCGACCAACACCGAAGACACACTCAGCACCGCTGAACATCTGCGCTTCCAGATCCACATCGATCCCAACACCACCCTCAAAGAAACCTTCATCTACAGACCCCCCGGACCCTGGCCACAGTTCAACGACTCCATCACAGACATCGTCAGCTCGCACGCTCTGGCCTCCACAGACTACATCCTCCTCAGAGATCTGAACTTCCACCTCGAGAATGCCAACAAAAGCAACTCCACCATACTGCTGGACAACCTCGCCAACCTCTGCCTCAAACAGCTTGTCACAACACCCACCCACTCCGCCGGACACCCGCTCAACCCCATTTTTTCCGCCAGCAGCCACTTCACCTTCAGCACACTACCAAACACTACTGGACCAACCACTGCTGCATCCACTTCTCCTTCGAGAAAAACATTGCACACAACCACCCGCAATGAATCCCCCACCACCGCTGGAACAAGGTCACCGAAGACCAGCTAATCACCACCGTTGCCCGAGCCCCTCCAACCGAATACACCAACACCGACTCAGTCACCCGCAACCTCAGGCAATGGATTGATGCCTGCGCCAACACTCTCGCCCCAATCAGGAAACCCTCAAACAGGCGCACCGACAGAAGGGCCATCTGGTTCACCACCGACCTCCAGACATCCAAGCAGACCTGCCGAAGACTCGAGAAGAAGTGGCACCTCGAACAGACACCAGAAAACCATGCAGCCCTCAAGAACGCCAGCTGCAGGCACCACCAATTCATTCGAACTTCCAAAAGGACCGCCTTCAAGGAACACATTGACAAGAACACACACAACAGCAAAGAGCTCTTCAACCGTTAAGGAACTCGCCAAACCCAGCTCCAGCTCTAACGACATCCCGTCGTCTCAAGAACTCTGTGACTCTCTTGCCACCTTCTTCCACCGTAAAATCATAGGCATCCACGACAGCTTCAACACTCAGACCTCCTCGTCAGCCGCCGACCCTCTGACTCACCAGCCCCCAGCCACACAGGCCTATTGCTCTCCTGGAACCACATCAATGATGAAGACACCATCAAAACAATGAATACCATCTACTTCGGCTAACCATCAAACCCCTGCCCTCACCACATCTTCAACAAAGCGAGCTCCATCATCACACCCCAACTCCGGAAGATCCTCAACAGCTCCTACGAGTCCGCCACCTTTCCGGAGAGCTGGAAACACGCAGAGATCAACGCCCTCCTCAAGGAACCCAAGGCAGACCCAAAGGACCTCAAGAACTTCTGGCCCATCTCTCTGCTCCATTTCCCGGCAAAAGTCATCGAGAAGATCGTCAACAAACAACAGACCCACTTCCTCGAAGAGAACAAAACCCTGGTCTTGTCCCAATCCAGATTCCGCAGCAACCATTGTACCGAAACTGAAGTAATCGCCACCACTGACGACATCAGGACCCTGCTGGACAATAGCAAAACCGCAACCCTCCTCCTAGACCTCTCGGCTGCCTTTGACACTGTCTGCCATCACACCCTATGCACACGCCTCCACAACAGATGTATGACGTTACAATGCATACTTTTACAACGCCTACCTTTACAACGCAATTTTTACACCGCAACATCCATTACAACGCATACCATTACAACGCATGCCATTACAACGAATTCTTTTAAACTACCTTTACAACGCATTCCCCTACAATGCATACTACCTTTACAATGCATACCATTACAAAGCATAACATTACATTACATGTAAGGTAAGTGTTGGATAGTGTAGGGGTACAAATTACTATTCTAACTCCAGGGGGTGCAACAGTAGGGTAAGTGTTGGATAGTGTAGGGGTAAAAATTACTATTCTAACTCCAGGGGGTGCAACAGTAGGGTAAGTGTTGGATAGTGTAAGGGTACTATGTGTTGTAATGCTATGCATTGTAATGCTATGCATTGTAATGGTATGCGTTGTAATGACTGCGTTGTAATGGCATGCATTGTAGTGTTGTGCGGTGTAGTGTCATTCGTTGTAATGGTTGCGTTGTAAATGCATGCGTTGTAATGGATGTTGCGTTGTAAAGGTTTCGTTGTAATGGTAGTGTGGTGTAAAAGTTGCGTTGTAAAGGTTGTTTCCCCTCCACAACACAGAGATTCGCTACAAAGCCCTGGACTGGATCAACTCCTTCCTCACAGACAGAACTCAGAGAGTCCGCCTCCCCCATTCCGATCCGAAGCCACCAAGAGCACCTGCAGCGTACCCCAAGGATCTTACCTCAGCCCGACCCTCTTCAACGTTCACCAACATCGTCCGGTCGCACGACCTCAACATCATCTCATACACTGACGAGACCCAGCTGATCCTCTCCCTCACCAAGGACCCCTCAACCGCCAAAGCCACTTCCATGAAGGAATGAAAGCCATCGCTGAATGGATGAAGATCAGTCACCTGAAACTGTACTCGGACAAGATGGAGGTTCTCATCCTCGGCTCCACCCCCTCCGCCTGGGACGAGCCCTGGTGGCCTGCCATGCTGGAAGCTGTGCCAACCCCCACCGACCACTCACGCAACCTGGACTCATCACTGTCAATGACCCAGCAAGTCAACGTCGCCTCCTCCCTCTCCTTCAACAGTCTCTGCATGCTTCCCAAGATCTACAGATGAATCCCCACCAGAACCAGAAGGACGGTCACCCAGACTCTCATCACCAGCAGTCTGAACTACGGCAATGCCCACTACGCGGAAACCACAGCCAAACTTCAGAAAAGACTCAAACGCATACAGATCGCTTCCGCATGCCTCGTCCTCGACATCCCTCACTACAGCCACATCACTGTCCACCTGATAGACCTGCACTAGCTCGCCATCAACAAGAGGATCACTTTCAATCTCCTCACCCACACTCACAAAGCACTCCACGACACCGGACCAACTTACCTCAACAAACGACTCACTTTCCACACTCCCAACTGCCAGCTTGGCTCCGCTGACCTCACCCTTGCCACCGTTCTATGTATCCACTGAGCAACCACCGGCGGTAGAATTTTCTCCCTCATCGCCGCCAAGACTTGGAACACCCTCCCCATCCACCAGGGTCAGACCCGGGACCTGCTGAACTTCAGGAGACTTCTCAAGACCTGGCTGTTAAACAGTAGCAGCATCCCCCCCCTCTAGCGCCTTGAGACCCTGGCGGGTGAGTAGTGCCCTCTACAAATGACTTGATTTATTGATTGATTAAGATCAATGGTTTTGCAAAACTGTCTTGCTCTTGATGTATTACTGGCAAAAGAGGGCCCTTTAAGCCTGGGAGTGAGACTCGGCTTCCCTGATCGTGATTTTTGCCTGTTTTCCTGTTTCGGCTTCGTCTCCTATAACTGCCCAGCACAAGAATCGGCCATGGGTAGGGCAAAAGGTGGCCTGTTGATTTTATTGTCTGTGCATTTCCCAGTACGTGTAAGATCTTACTCCACTGTTTGTTCACACTCCCAAATACTGAAGCTAGAAAATAGTGGGGGCCGGAACATCCTGCTGATCAACCATTATAACAACACATTTGACCCCACAAGTACCCTTGTTGTAGACGAACTTGAGTCAGCTATAAATAAAATCTGTAATGATACCCACAAACCATTTGATATTATCTGGGGGGGGAATTTGATATCAGATCCTGTCCGTATTCCTATACTAACGCATGCAGGTTTGATGGGGTAACGGGGAGAACCTGGCTCATTTCTCCCATACCCCTTATGGTGACTGTAGAGATGTCATTCTTGGAATGTTAATTAGTTGCCTAGCAGTTCAGAATGTTATGTTTAGAAAGGACTGAACTGAGCTGTGAAGCAGGTTGTGGGTGAAGCTGGAGGTTCCTGTACAACTCTACAATAAACCTTTTATCTCTTCTTGCTTGCCTGGACTCATCTTTACATTGGCGACGAGGGAAACCTTTAAACTTTGGACTTTAAATTTCTCACCCAATTCTCTTGTAAGTAAATTGATTTAATTCTTAACACCTTGGCTGCTAAGGGGTTCTCCCGCTGTGTGCTGGACTTTGAGTTTTACCATTGTTCATGACAAGGTCAACTCGTCATAAGCACAGGGCAGGTAAAAACCATGACGAGTTGACCTTGTCATACTGGATTTCACATTGAGTGATCCTGAATGAGCAAAGAAGGAGAGAAGAAGGAGAGAATTATTGGATTTAAGTAACTCTTCAAAGACTTAAATGAACAAAGAAAATAAGTTATTACATCTGAGAAGTCTTTGAGAAATTGTTGTTTACCCTGTGGATACCGATATTTTGCTGCACCTTTAAACTGGAAAACTAAAGAATTGGTGTGAAGGACTAATGTGTTATCTTTCCATTGAGAGACTTTATTTTGAAAAAAAACGTTTTCTATGGAGTGGCTGCTTTGAGAGACTTCGTTTTTAAAGACGTTTGCTGCTTTGTTATTTTGTAATTTTATGCGGCAAAATCGCTGTCTTTTTGAAATTACAATCACAGACTCAGAAAACGCAATTAATTATTTCTCACCGCCGGTCTCCGACCGTTTCCTAACGGTTTCCACGCGACATCACCATTTGTTATTCTTTGACTTGGTTGTAGCGCTCCTCGAGCAAGCGCTGCCATATCACCACCCGACTCGAGCCTCGTACTCTTCAGCAACCAGAGTACATTGACGTCATCCGTCAGGAGTCGCTACCTGACGTCCGGTGGCCATTTTGATTCATTGGGAAGGATCGTATTCATGAATATTGAATCTGCGGTCATCTTGGTTCTGTTGTGACTATCGTTATAGCAACAGTGTACGATCTTCACTAACGAGCATCAGTTATCTGATACCTCTTAGTCGGCTCACCAATCCCTCTGCCCTGGACAGACCACCTTTTGGTCCCCATCAGCTGGACTTCGTTCAAACCACCGTCACCCGCCCCTACCTCAAGGCTCAGGCGAGCCTGGTCGCGCCTCGAGGTTGACAACTGGTCTACCAAACTCACCAGCTCTCAGCCCAGTGATCAGAAAGACCCTGTCCTAGCAAATCAAGCCTATGTCAACTGGATCACTCAAACTCTTGACGCTACTCTCCCAATGAGCAAGATTATGCTGAAGCGTTCCCAAAAAACTGCCCCTTGGTACACGCAGGCTCTCAGGGACAAGAAACGCCTATGTAGAAGGTCGGAAAGACGCTGGCGTTTAGATGACTCAGCAGACAATAAAACTCGCTACCGAGAATCTATCGGAGACTACAAAGTTCAAATAAAAGCAGCCCAGTCCACCTATTTCGCCTAAAAAATTCTACAGGCCAAGTCCAAACCTAAGGAGATCTTCCAGATCGTTAAAAAGTTAACGAACCCCCCTCCTGCATTGCAGGTCGAGAAATCCGTCACTCATTGCAATGATGTCGCTGAATTCTTTTCTCAGAAAGTAAACACTATCTATTCAGCCTTCCCCCAAGAAAATCAACTCATCTACCCAATCCAACTCTCTATCTCAGCACACCATGTCCCACTTTCCCTTACTAGACCTTACCACCCTTGAACCACTAGCGCGTAGTGTTAAGTCCGGATCACCGGATGATCCTGCTCCACCAGACATAATAATGGCTGCCTCTCAGATCACCCTGCCTGTTATTAGGGAGGTACTAAATGCATCCATCACCTCCAGCACTGTACCGACCGTCTGGAAACAGGCCATGGTCAGGTCGCTGCTTAAAAAACCCAATTTAGACCCGTCTGACTTGGCCAACTATCGCCCCATCTCCCTGCTCCCATGGGTGAGTAAGGTCTTAGAAAAATATATTAATCAACAGCTAGTGAACTTCCTGGAAACCATCACGTACTAGATCCCACCCAGACGGGCTTCAGACCGAAACACGGGACCGAGACCGCTCTCCTCATGGTCACAGAGGAAGCTAGAAAAATCCTGGATCAAGGAGGATCAGTGGCAGTGATCCTCCTTGATCTAAGCGCGGCATTTGACACGGTCAGTCATGACACCCTACTGGACCGTTTGTCCTGCGCCGGGATCAAGGACAAAGCCTGGACATGGTTTAAATCCTTTCTGGAGAACAGATCCTTTAGGGTCTTTGAGGGTGAGTCCGTCTCCTCTAGCAGACCTCTAAAGTGCGGAGTTCCTCAGGGCTCCTCTCTGAGCCCCGCACTCTTCAACCTGTATATGAGGCCACTGGCTGATGTTGTCCGCCCATTCGGAGTTAAGATCATCTCCTATGCGGACGACACACAGCTGGTGGTCTCACTGGCGCAGGAGACTACCCGGCCTGCGTCAGGTGGGCTTAGAGAATGCCTACAGGAGGTGAAGAGCTGGATGTCTTCATCATCCCTCAAGTTGAATGGGGATAAAACAGAGCTGATGCTCTTAGGCCCCCCAGATCTTGGCCTCCCCCCTCCTTGTGGCCTCCTTGCCCCCAAGAACAATATTAAGAGCCTCGGAGTGTGGCTAGACAGATCTCTGTCCTTCAACGCTCAAGCCACAAAACTATCAACCACCTGTTTTGGCATCATGAGGATGCTAAATAAAATCTTCCCCCTCCTCCCCCTGGAAGCCAAACAGGTGGCCATACAAGGCCTCATACACTCACGCCTCGATTTCAACAATGTGCTCTATCTAGGCACCCCAGATTACACTCTGCGCAGACTGCAGATAGTGCAGAACTGCGCAGCGCGCTTACTGCTCAAGATCCCTCAGAGACAATCAGTGAGGGCCGGTCTGGTCAGCCTTCACTGGCTACCGATTCGGCAGAGAGTCCTTTTTAAAGCTATGTGCATAGCCCACCAAGCATTCTGGGACACAGGCCCCAGCATTTCACGTGACCTAGTTACTCACTACATTCCCAACCGAAGCCTTCGCTCCAGCCAGACCTTTTTAGCAGTGGCGCCAAGAATAAAAAGATCCAGGTCAGGCGGAAGGACGTTCGCCTACAATGCGTCCAGAACCTGGAACACTCTGCCACTACATCTCAGAGCCAATCCCAACCTCACTGTGTTTCGTAAACAATTAAAGACTTTCCTGTTTAATTCCCCCCACTAATCCCTAGCTTCCTCCTCATCTGCTCTTCGATAGGTTCTGGTTACCTTAGCGCTTGGACGCCTCCGGGCAGCAATCGCGCTCTACAAGTCTACAGGTTTACAGGTTTACAGGTTTATCAAGCAGCAACGTTTATTCTTCGCTTTCGGCAACAGTGTACAATCTTCACTAACGAGCATCAGTTATCAAGCAGCAACGTTTATTCTTCGCTTTAATACTCCAAGAACCCAACATTGGATGAAGGTTTTTATTTTAATTTCTTATTTTAGTTTCGTTATTTTTTTACTAACATTTTTCTTTCAGGTGTATATTTCTACATATTTAACCTGTATAATATGGGAGATCAAAGCTTGTCCTCTCCTCCATCTTTCTTGCCAACTCCTGGTGAGCCAAGCATTCCCTGGAAGGAATGGAAAAAGCTTTTCCTCACTTACATTCTTGCCTCTGGGGCTGATAAGTATGGCCCAGTACGTAAGCAGGCTATATTGTTACATAATTTGGGGGTGGAAGATCGCAGGTTATATGAGAATTTACCTGAAGTTTCTCCTGGTAATGGAGATGGGCAAGCTGTAAATGTTTATGAAATAAGTTTACTGATGTTAGAAACTAGGTTTTCGACAAAAGTTAATATAGTTCTTGAAAGACATAAATTCTTTTGTAGAATACAAAAGATGGATGAAGATATTGCATCTTATGTTGCTGCCTTAAGGGGGTTATCTTTAACTTGCCATTTTGGTGATCTGTCTGATTCACTTATACGTGATCAAATTGTCAGATGTACTAATAATAAAAGAGTACGTGAGAAGTTACTTATAAAAGATTCAGGCTTGGAAGAAGCTATACAGATAGCTAGGGGTTTAGAACATACTGATAAGTGGATAAAGGAAACGGATAAGTGTTCAAGTTCTCTTGTTAATAAGGATGAAACAGTGAAACTTTCAATTTCTAAAAATTCAGAAGTTCATGCCAATGTTGATAAAACTAAAATTCTTAAGCCATTTAACAAGTCCTCCCAAGTTAAGTCTGATAATAGGTTTTCTGATAAGAGCAAAGAATCTCATCAATCTACTAATGGCAAATTCACATCATTTCGACCCATCAAGTGCTATCGTTGTGGTGCCCCTGGTCACATAGCTTCCAGTGTTAAATGTGCCGCTAGAAGTGCGATTTGTAGAACATGTGGAATGAGGGGTCATCTTTCTAAAGTTTGTAGAACTAAAATTCCTTCTGTTCATCAAATAGATGATTCATGTGAAGATGTTCATGATTTTATTCCTTCTATTGATAATATTGTAGCTAATATTGCTCCTTGTTCCGTCGAGGGCTCACGTGCAACGAGTGGGTGCAGCTTCCAAGCACAGGAACAAGAGGACGCTTCTTCGGATTCCCGCGCTCTTTATTCCTCATCGGGAGGGCGTGAACCCTCCGCTGGTACGCCTACTGGGCGGGGCCATCAGTGTAGGTGTCTAGAACAACCCTTCTTGGGCGGGAAAAAGGCGCGCCCCGGCTACGCCGCTTTGGGCATACCAGCCGTGACACGCCCCCCGCCCAAAATGGTTTCCCGGGAGGATCCGGGCCCCCAACCATACGTTCGGGGGGACCGAGTGGTCGCCCCTTTCCAAATTTGATTCTGTGGGTGTAAATATGTTAATTTATTCCGGAAGTTTATATACTTTGATGTAAAAAGAAATGTATGTAAAGTCTTGGAGTACATTAGCAGATAAGGAAGATTGGGATCCGTCTGATATCAGAGATGTTGGTTATGGTGGGAAAAGCATTGATATTTTGGGTTTAAAGTGGATGGTAATTGAATTTCAGAAATGTTGACAGTTATGGTAGTGTTTTTAGTGTTATTGACATGTCATCAGCATATCACCAGATTGATCTCAGCGAGGAATCTAGACATTTAACATCTTTTGTAACACCGTCGGGGGCTTTTCGTTACTGTAGGATGCCCTTTGGATTAGCTTCTGCTTCGGCAGTATTTCAAAGAGTGATGGGAAAAGTTCTTCATGGGATTGATGATGTACTTTGTTTCCAAGATGATGTGCTAATTGTTGGAAGAAGTTATGATCATCATGATCAAGTGATGGAGAGTGTTTTGTGTCGTATGTGTGAGCATGTATTAACAATCAAGAAAGAGAAATGTCAATTGAGGAAGGATTTGGTTAGTTACTTAGGTCATGAGATTTCTAAAGAAGGTATTAGGCCTAAAAAAAGTATTGTTTCTGCCATCAAAGATGCTCCAACCCCTACTAATAAAGATCAACTCAGAAGTTTCCTGGGTTTGGCAGAATATTGCTCAAAGTTTGTGAGGAATTTTACTGATATTGTGGAACCTTTGCGCAAATTGATGAAAACTGGTGTTGAATTTGTTTGGTGCAATTCTTGTGAGAATGCATTTGAGGAAGTCAAAGGAGGTATACTGTCAGCACCCAGCCTGGGACACTTTGATGTTAAGGCCAGGACGTATGTTACTACAGATGCAAGCGCCGTGGGTATTGGAGCAGTGTTAACCCAAGTTTGTGGTGGTGAAGAAAGAATTATTGGATTTGCTTCAAGGGGATTACAGGGTGCTGAGCGATCATATTCTGTAATAGAAAAAGAAGCCTTAGCGTGTTGTTGGGGTATTAAGCACTTTAAATACTTTGTGTGGGGTTTACCATTTAGACTCCGAACAGATCACAAACCCTTGATACACTTGTTTAAGGTCGGTAAGGGTCTAGAAGGGAGCGTTACTCCAAGGATATCGAGGTGGATTTTGTCAGTATTGGAATATAATTTTGAGGTGGAGTACATGAAGGGGTTGAAGAATGTGATAGCGGATTGTCTTTCAAGGATTCCCTCAATGGTGACTGAAGTGGAGTCTGAGATTGATCTTGAGGAAATAATGTATACTGAGGAGCAAGCTTTTAGTTTGGAACAATGGAATGCTGCAATGTTAGAAGATGATGTATTGAGTAAGGTCATGTATGCTGTTTCTAATGGTTGGAATTGTGAACTGAACAATGATGTGCGTTTCAAAGGTTTTTTCAATGTTGTTGAAGAGATGAGTGTGAGAGATGGGAAATTGTGGAGGAGAGATAAGTTAGTACCACCTGAGAGTCTCAAATCCAGGATTGTTAATATATCACATGAAGGTCACTTAGGGAGAAATTTGACCAAACGTCGTGTGCGTCAATCATTCTGGTGGCCAGGTTTGGACAAGGAAGTTGAAGCGGCCGTCAAGGATTGTTATGCTTGTGCTGCTAGTGATAAGACCAAAGTTGTGCGGCAATCTCCTCTTGCTCCTGTGAAATTTCCTGAACGTCCTTGGGAAAGGTTAGCGATAGACTTTATTGGCTCAATTTCCAGATTAGGGACAAGTTGCAGATTTCTTATGATTTTAGTTGATTACCATTCTAAGTGGTTTGTTGTTGAAACATCTGAGGTTATTACAACGGAAAAAGTAATTACATTTCTAGAAAAAGTGTTCTTAAATGAGGGAATTCCTAAAGTTTTGGTGTCAGATAATGGACCACAATTGGTTTCCAAAAGGATGGAGGAATTTCTTTGTAGTAAGGGTGTTAAGCATGAAAAAGTTGCTTTGTTTAGACCGCAGGCGAATGGTTTAGTTGAGAGGATCAATCGTTTGATCATGGACAATATTCAACTTTCCTTATGCAATGGTTTATCTTGGCCTGAGGAGTTGAAAAAGTTGATGTGGTCTTATAGGGTAACACCGCACTCTATGACTGGTGTTTCACCTTTCATTTCTCTTAAAGGGAGGGAACCAGGCTTGAAGGAGATACCAGGGTGGTTGAAGGCCAGAGATTGTGTGTGGGTGGATCGTGATGTGATTGGAAAGCAAGTTGCTAATAAACAAATTGTTGTTGCCAAACATTATGATCATTCCAAAGGTGTCAAATTTCCTGCTATCAAATCAGGTGATTGGGTGGTGGTAAAACGTGGTGGTACTGTTATCAAAGGAGATAGCAAGTTTTCTAAACCTATTCAAGTGAAGGAAGTAAAAAGGAATGTTGTGATTTTGTGTGATGGGTCAACTTGGAGTTTTGGTAATGTTGCTAAATGTTTCTCTTCTCAAATGGGTGGTGACTAAACTTTTGATTTATTGTCTTTTCTTCATTTTTGTTGTATAAATAATTCTTTCCCATGTTGTTTCTTTTATTGTTCCTTATGTGGGGGGAGATGTGTAGAGATGTCATTCTTGGAATGTTAATTAGTTGCCTAGCACTTCAGAATGTTATGTTTAGAAAGGACTGAACTAAGCTGTGAAGCAGGTTGTGGGTGAAGCTGGAGGTTCCTGTACAACTCTACAATAAACCTTTTATCTCTTCTTGCTTGCCTGGACTCATCTTTACAGTGACTCCCTTATTACCCTCCTGTTAAAGCACGACCTGGTCATCCACCAACCCGCCCTGGATAAAGATGGTAATACTGCCCCGACCTTTACAGGGAGGAATACTGCATCTGTTATCGACTACCTGTTGCTATCGACACAGATCGTCCCCCTCTGTACGGTCCCGATTATCGGGGATTTTGGTATTAGTGACCATAACGCCTTAACTATGTAAATCCTCATATGGGGACCTAAAAACCAATTTGTCGGTAGGATTGTAGATGAGATTACCCCATTTTTTTTTTTTTTTTAACATCATTTTTATTGCATCACCAATAGAAATGTACAGACAATATAAGTATTAGCAATATTACAACATGTACAGGCTTAGTATGATCCAGCCAACCTCCATCTGGGGGGTTCCCCTCGACCTCGGCGTGGGTGATCTCACCCCTGCCCATTTCTCGTAGCCCCTTACAACGTCTGCTCGCTTCATTAGGCAAATAATCCTGGGTTGCTTTTGTGATTTTCACCCCTCCCCCTCCCCAAATTTCGGTACCCCAACATCCCTCCAAAACAGCTTCCTACCCACCCTCCCCCCGTGGTCGCTCTGCGCTGGGCCAACCGTGTGAAAGTGTCCTGTGTGTTGCAGGAGGAAGTAATCTTTCACTAAGGTGTGTTTTCCTATGTAGTGTCAGGGTCTGCCCCGTCCAGTTCGCTCTCGTCATCCTGCCCCACATCGTCCACATCCCGGAGCGCCTGCATCATCACTTCCCACGCAGTCGCCCTTTCCAGAGCCTTCTCGTCATTCAACCTCCAGGCCATCTGGTACCGTAGGGTGCTTTCACACGCGGCCCATCTCAGACATTCCCCATACCACCTTTTATACGTGGGCCCCACTCTGGACTTCCAGTTTCTTGTGATCTCCCGCTTGGCCAGAATAAGCCCTAGATCTATAAATTTACTAGTCATCTTGTTCCTAGGCGTGTGCGGGAACCAATGAAGGACGCCAACCGCTTTAGTAAACTGGATATCCCTATCCGTTGCGACGTTAAGGGCCCGCCCAACTTCCCGCCAATAGTCTCCCAGAGAGGGGCAATCCCATAGCATATGGCACAAATCCGCCCCAATTGTATTACATCTGGGGCAAGCAGCGTCGGTCGCCCCAAAATACTGTTGGATTTTCCCGGGGGTAAGGTATGCTCTGTGAAGGACATAAAAATGAATCAATTGAAACCTTGCATTTCTCGAGCTCTTCCGTGCCCGTCTTAGCAGCTGGCCCCAGGTCGTGTCTGGTATCTCCACTTGAAGGTCCAGCTCCCACTTGGCCTTCAGGGCTGCCAAAGGCTGCAAGGCCTCCCGCAGCATCCTAGAGTACAGGCACGTGACAGCCTTAAAGGTACCCGCCGCCATCATAGCGTACTGGCAGGCCATCGAGGTGCCCGGTTCCTGCAGCCCTTCCCCCCAGTGAGCCTGCATAGCGCCCGTGACAGCCGCGTGGAGCAAGTAGTCGCCCCTCGGGAGGTCAAATCGCTCCTGCAGGTCCTGGAACGGCAGCAGTACCCCATCTTCGTAGAGGTCACCCAGCATTTGTATTCCCGCCTCCTCCCATCCTAGCAAGCGCGACCAGTCTCCTCCATGTGGGAGGGCGGTGACCATCCGCAGCGGAATTTCTGGGGCATACATAAGGCGGGCACCCGCCCGCTTACGGGCCCGGTCCCAGCAAAGCCGGAACGTCTGCTCCTCGACCGTCAGGTCTCCCACCCGGAGCTTCTGGTGCAGCGTAATATACGCTAGAACGTGTCGCGGGGTGCCTTCCATCCTCGCGTCCTCGGGGCCTCTATACACTCTCGCCACCTCCTGAGTAAAAGTCTGCAGCTGCGCGGCTAAGTAATACCCTTCAAAATCCGGCACCGCCATGCCCCCTTCATCTTTGGGGCGCAACAGAGTGTCGAGCGCTATACGCCTCCTTCCCGTGCCCCACAAGAAAGCTATGACCAATGACCTCAGGCGTTTGAAAACCGAGCTCGGGACCCACACCGGGAGCGTCCTAAAATAGTACAAAAGCCTGGGCAGGGCTATCATTTTAAGCAAGGAGATTCTACCAGCCAGGGACAACGGCAGAGTTGCCCAGAAGTCCATGGACCCTCGCAGGGCGTTAATACAGCGAGTGATGTTGCCATCCAGTAGGTCGGACGGGGTGTGGTAAATATAGACCCCCAAATAATGCAGGCAACGCGGCTCCCACCGGAGTTCCTGGGCAGTTAGTGGGCACGGTTCTCCCGGCCTCAGGGGGAACAGACAGGATTTAGGCCAGTTGACCCTCAGGCCCGACAACCGGCCGAACTGCCCCAGTAGCTGCCGCGCCCCCTGGAGATCGGGGCCCGCATCGGCCAGGAACATCAGCAGGTCATCTGCGTACAGGGAGATGAATTGCGGTCTCCCCCGAAATGATAAACCTGCGTAGTGGCGGCCCAGTCTGGCTTCCGCCGCGAAGGGTTCCATCGCCAACGCGAATAGGAGCGGGGATAGGGAGCAACCCTGTCTAGTACCACACCTGATCGGGTATTGTCCAGATATCAGCGCGCCCACCCGGACCCTCGCTACCGCCTCGGTGTACAGGACCTTGGTCCATTTTATATATCCTTCCCCCAGCCCGAAGCGACGCATCACCTCATACAAGTATCCCCATTCAAGGCTGTCAAACGCCTTTTCAATATCAATGGAGAGGACAAATGGGGAGACGCGATCCGGCCAGTCCACACCCATCAGTCTCGTGAGTCTACGAATGTTATGAGTGGTGTTGCGTGTCGGTATGAAACCGCACTGGTCACGGTGTACCAGGCTTGTCATGTGTACCAGCAGTCTGTTGGCCAGAATTTTACTGAGGATCTTGTAGTCCGTCGTCAACATAGACAACGGACGATACGAGGACAGAGCCGCGCCCTCTCTGCCCGGTTTCAAGAGCGGGATCATGAGGGCCTCGCACATGGAGCCCGGGTGTCGGCCCCTCACCTGTGCCTCGTTGTACACCTCGCGCAGCCGTGGGGCAAGGTTCTCTAGGTATTTACCATAAAATTCGATTGGTAGCCCGTCGAGTCCTGGGGTTTTATTTCTAGCCATTTGCTTAACAGCACAACCTATTTCTCCAAGAGAAATGGGCCGACCCAGCTCTTCCGCCTCCGAGTCCTCCACTCGTGGTAACTGTAACCCGTCCAAGAACTCTTCAAGCTCCTCCGCCCCTCCCGTTCCACCACTCTCATAGAGCCCCTCATAATAAGCACGAAACTTATTCAGGATCCCGGGTTGAGTGTGGCAGGGCTCCTCCCCTGGCTCCTGGATCCTCATGATCGGCACACCCCTCCGGACTGGGTCAGCAAGCCAAGCCAGCATCGACCCCGCCTTATCACCTTCCGCATGCGCCCGTGTCATGTACGCCTTGTGGTCAAAGCTACGCAGCCGCTCCAGCTCTACCGCCAGCCCCTCCCGTGCCCCGCTAAGCCCCTCCTGCAGCCCAGGGTGATTCGGGCGCCTCTTCTCTAAGTTCCTCAGCCGTGTCTCAGCCTTATCTAAGTCATCCAACAGAGTCTTCCGAGCCCCTGCCGTGTGTCCAATACAGTGTCCCCGCACCACCACCTTAAACGCGTCCCATTCAACCGCTCTCGTAGAGGCCGAGCCACTGTTCACCTCAAAATACCTCTCAATGCGCTCACCCAAGGCCTCCCTGAATAACAAGTCATCTAAGGTGTCAGGTTGCAGGCGCCATGTTGGAACGCAGTTAACAGTCACCATCCATTCCAGAGATAACAACAAAGGGTTGTGGTCCGACATCGTCCTGGCCAAGTATTCCGCCCCTCCCACCGCGGGGAGCACACACGCCGAACAAAGAAATGCATCCAGCCTTACATGCAGATCATGCAGGTGTGAGTGAAAGGAATAGTCCCTAGTGGTGGGGTGCAACGCCCTCCATGCATCCGTGAGGGCCCAGCTCTCCTGCCATTCCAACCTACGCTTGGCGACTCTGTGCACTGGGGACGCGCGCAGCGGGGGATGGGACCTATCTAGTAACACATCCTCAACCGAGTTGAAGTCCCCCCCCAAGAGGACCGGCCCCGCCAAATAACCCGCCAATTTGCCCGAGATGGTAGACAAGAAGGCGGGCAGGTCTACATTAGGAGCATACACATTACAGAGAGATATCACCTTGCCTCTCAGCCTCCCCTCCACCGCCACATATCTGCCCTCCGGGTCCACCAATGACTTTGAAACCTGGAAGGGGACCCCCGCCCGTATCCAAATCAGTGCCCCCCGTGCAAAAGCTGAAAATGTCGTGTAAAATAACTGCCCCCTCCAGCGCCTTTGCAGAGCGGCCCCTTCCTGCTTATTAAGATGTGTCTCCTGCAGGAACGCTATATGAACCCCCCTGCGCTTGAGGTATGCCTGAACTTTATGTCTGCGCGTCATGGACTGCATACCCCGCACATTCCAGGTCACACATTTCAACGCCCCGGTACTAGCCATCCCCCCCTACACAACCGGACCAGGGAGCAAAGAACAATGTCCGCATAAGTCCCGCGACCACGGGCCCACCCACCCACCCTCTCCAAACAGGAAGCCGAACCCCTTCAACAACAACTACCCCCCGAGCAACCCCAACTGCTCGCAACTCCCACCCCCCCAGGACAGGCCCCCCCGCAACTGGAAGTACCCCCATCCAAACCAACACTCCCGACCACCCCTCAAGGAAAGGTGGTAATGGTCGCAGTCCCCACTGCGGTGACCGTAGGGGCCAGTAAAGCGTGGCTCAATGCGATATAACCTCAAAACAAATCAGCCCCGCACGCTCCACCCCACAATCCCCACATTACAGCTCCCCAAAACCTCAAGTAATAGCGTTCCACTGCCGCGGGCCCAGTACCCCGGTGTCCAACCAACGAGTTCACTCCACCAGTTCAGTTCAACACGCCTCCAGTATTTCCCCCGAAGTCTGCAGTGTCACAATAGGGCCCCGGGCTCCACCAAATTCCGATTGTCCCGTCTCTGAGCCCGTGCCCGGGTCCTCCGATTCCGTGCCCTTCCCGGACCGACTCCTGGCGGTCCTAGATAAGTCCACTACCGCCTGTAGTGCCGCCTGCCTCTCCGCCTCCGTCTGCGACACCGACGGTTTTCCGGTCCTCTTGCGGTTCCTCCTGATCCGTTGGGATTGCCTGACCGGTTGCGCCACCTTAGCCTCCTCCTCCCTGGCCTTAGCACCGTCCGTTCCCGCTTTATAAGTGTCCCACCAGTCCCAGGCGTCCGCGGAGGTCGTGAAGAATAATGATTTCTCATCCACCACCACTCTTAGCTTGGCAGGGAACAACAGGGAGTATTTGATGCCTTCCTGGCGGAGCTCCCGCTTGAGGGACAGGAAGTTCGCCCGGAGTCGCTGTGTCTCAAAGGTATAGTCCGGGAACATGGTGACTCTGTTGTTATCCACTTGGAAGGGCCCTGCCTCCCTCGCCCTCTGTAAGAGCCAGTCTCTGTCCCGGTAATGGAGCAACTTGAACACCACTGGGCGAGGAGGGAGGCCCAGGGCTGGCGGGCGCGCTGGAACTCTATGTGCCTGCTCCAGGGAGAAGAAGGGGGACAATCCTTCCGGTGCCACCTCCGTCCGGAGCCAGTTATCGAGGTAGCCCACCATGTCGTCGCCTTCGATTTTTTCCGGCAGGCCCACTAGGCGTACGTTGTTGCGCCTGTTTCGGTTTTCCGCATCCTCAGCCCTCTTTTCCAGCACCTTCAGGCGGTCCATCACCTCCGCCATCTGGGCCTTCAGCGTTGTTTGGCCCGGGGCTAATTCCTTAACCGTGATCTCCACGGACTTCACCCTGTCCTTAAGTTTGTCGTGGTCGGCCTTCAGGAGGCCCAAGCCCGTCGCCACCTGAGCTATATCTTGCTGCAGGGCGTCCTTTGTGGTGGCGATGGCCTCCAGGATACGATCCTGCATCCGCTGCAATGTCGCTTGGTCTCGCTCCGCTCCCTCTGCAGCCTCAGTATCGGTCGCGCCATCTCCCTTCCCCTTCGGCTTCCCCATCTGGGCCGGCTAGAGCGATGGCCTCCGAATAAGTTCCCGGTCGCCCCCTGAGTGCCGCCAGGTTTCGCCCTCCGGCAGGGCTCTCGGGTCCAGAGTGGTCTCCAAGAAGCAGGAAACACTGAATGATCGCAGCCCGGCCGGCGCCAGTCGTGCCAGGGGCCCGGGGTGCTCGTCACCGGGTCACCACCGTACTGTCGTCGCCCCTGCCAGGGGGCGGTCTCCAGCCACCGTCCAAAGGCGCGCCCAAGGTCCACTCGGCACCTGGGGAGAGGCGCGATGCAGCCGCCAACACCCCTAATTTGTCAGGGAGCAGTCTTTAGTGGGTCTCCGGGCAGACGTCTCCGTCGCTTCCAAGTCTCATGCCCTCGCCGCCATTTTGGGGTCCGCAACTTCTCGCCAGGGTCCGTCTTTCAAAGTCGAAATACTGCTGTGGAATGGCTCGGTGTCGTCCTCCGTGGGCCCCTGACCCTCCGCAGTACCGTCCAGTACCGGATGATATCGGTTACATCGGGGTCCGATCAGATTTTCAGGATATTTTCCGGGATCGGGCACGGAGCTCCGAGCTCACGCTGCCTACCTCCTCGGTATCCAAGCCACGCCCCCGTAGATGAGATTACCCCATGTAGGCAAAACGGTATCCGGATCAAATGGTGCGGAGCTAAATCTGATAAATTACTACGAAAAATGGTGGGAGCTGGCACCAAAGTGATATCTCGATGCCTCGAAGTTGATGCCACCCCAAGTTGCATTATAGCTGATTTCGAGGAACCTATTATTATAATTAAAAAATCCCTTACCATTACCAAGGGCATATCTAAACGGGCCACGTTAGGTTGGTTTGATAGAGCGTGTACGTCCGCGCTACAAGATCTTAAGAAGGTACTATCCAACCACCCGAGAGTCAGGGATGCTGTTTAACATCTGAGGGCTAAATATAAACTTCAACTGAAGCGTAGGAAACAGGAACTAAGAGAACAAGCCTGGGAGGACCTGACCAAGGCAGCAGCCCTACGGGATAGCAAACTGTTCTGGAGTACTGTTAACAGTCCATTTCTCCAGAAGGAGGAATTCCCAGTCCTTACCGCACAAGTTAGCGAGGATAGCTGGGTTCTACATTTTACCGGGATTTTTGACCCAAACGGGGAGGTCCAGGATAGCTCCCGTAATAACCCTACCATACCCAATCAGCCATTGGGGATTACCCTCCAAGAAGTTGACATGGCAATCAGTAAAAGTAAAGGGGGGAAAGCCCCAGGTCCAGATGGGGTCCCGATTGATCTTTATAAAACCGATCTGGCCTTGTGGAGCCCCCTACTGACCCAAGTATTTAACGCTGCTGTCAACGATACTACCCCCTCAACTTGGAGTGAATCTGTAATCATACCAATCTACAAGAAGGGAGATAGAGGAGAGGCCAAGAACTACCGCCCTATCTCCCTTCTGGATTCCTCACTAAAAATTATGAGTAGGGTCTTATTGCTACGTTTGGAGGAATGGGCCGAAAGCAATAACATCCTTGCTGTCTCCCAATACGGCTTCAGGAAGGGCCTTGGCACTATAGAGCAGTGTATTAATTTAGATCTCCTAATAGGAAAATACACTAAAGCCAAACAGGGTTCATTGTTTCTCTGTTTTGCGGACCTCTCTAGCGCCTTCGATCTGGTTGACCATACTTTGGTGTGGTCAACCCTACTCGAAATGGGTGCACCGGCTGTGATTATTCATTTTCTGGCCAAACTCTACATCAATTTATCTGCCCAGATTCGCTACGGTCCTGAGGGGGAATGTACGAGGAAGATCAGGGTTAAATCTGGTATTAGACAGGGTTGTGTCCTGGCCCCGCTGCTTTTTTCCCTCTTCATAAACTACATTGAACAAGAACTGAAAAATGCGCAAGCTGATGCCCCGCAAGCTGAAGGATAATCTATCCCGGTGCTGCTTTACGAAGATGACACCGTTTTACTCTCAAGAACCCCCATAGACCTCCAGAAACTTATGAATTGCTTTTATGATTTTATACAAGGGAAGAAATAAAAAATTAATAACTCCAAAACTTTCATCATGGCATGCGGTAAGAAGGTAAACCAACTTAAATCATTTTACTTTAAGGAAAATCGCATTGAGGTTGTGAATAACTTTTGCTATTTGGGCAATACTTTTAACAATGGTGGGTCTTGGACCCCAGAGCAACACAATGTCAAAGCTAGGATGGGTAAGACTTCCTTAAGTGTATTTCGCTTTGCTTCTAAATTGGGAAGCCAGCGTATACCGGACATGTTGAATGTTTACAGACACAGGTGTGCATCTATTGCACTATATGGTTCAGGGGTCTGGGGACATTGGACCCAAAGTAAGCATGGGCGAATTTTGCGGATCTCGCGTTCGCGAATTTTGCGGATTTGCGGATTCGCAATCCGCAAAATCCGCGAATTCCCGCGAATTTGCGGATTTTTTTTTTTTTAGTTCGCCCGTGTTTCTGCCAGTTCGCGAGGGTTTTTACAATTTCGCAATTTGCGAACTTACCTGTCGGGTCGCAAGTTTTGCGAACTTGTTGTTTCTACGTGTCCAGCCTGTTTGGGACACTCTTCTTCATCACTGCCACTCTCTGTCACCACTGCCACTCTCTGACTACTCATGCCACCCTCTGGCCCACCCATGCCACCCTCTGTTTCATCACCACACCCTCTGGTTGTCCAGTGTACATTATTTTCGGCAAAGCAAAGCACACCTTCCCTGCCTCAAGTGACCTGAATTAATTTGGGGCTGATTAATGTGTCACAGAATATTTTTTTAGCTGGCACCTGCTTCCTTAGTGCGCCCTGATTAGTGATCTTTTGCACTTGCTAAGTGCTTTCATTGTTGCAAAATTAGTTACAACACCTGCCCTGCCCCAACTGACAATAATGAATTAGGGGCTGATTAATGGATTTTAACTTCCAGCCTGGCTCCTGCTTGTCTCCCTTAGCTGTAATTCAGGACCTTTGTGGCATATGTGTAACTATTCTGAGGTTCAGAGCAGGGTCACATAATAGTTTCAACTGGCAACTGAACTCTGGAGGGGCCCCTCAGGAAGCACTACAGGAAATGGCTACTAATGATGAGCCTGAACTTTTGAACCTGGTAAGTAGTTACTTTCAGTTTTGCTAAGAGCGTATTTCTGCAATTTTGCACTTATTCGCGGGGCGCGAACTCACGCGAACAGTGCGAGCAGTGCGAGCAAAATCCGCTGCTTGCGGATTTGCGGATTTTGCGGGAGATTCGCGAATCTCGCGGATTGCGAATTTCCCGAAAATCCGCAAAATCCGTGAGCGGAACGGATTTTCCGCCCATACTTAACCCAAAGGGACTTGCAAATACTGGAGAATTTATTTCTAAAAAGACTTCTTTGCCTCCCTTCTTCGGCATCCATTGAACTAGGGTTGGACTATATATATCTGATCTAATCTGACTGAGACCCTTAATGGCATGGAGATCTATTTGATCCAAGGATGAAACCAGCTTTACCAGGGAAATAATCAAAGACTGCTTACGCCTGGATAACGCCTACCAGATCCCATGGTTGAAGTATGTCGATTCATCCCTTAAGGAACTCTACGATTTGGACGTACATGATGACCCAATGTGTGCCATTGCCTTATCGAAACAGGAGGTTAAAGGTATCTTTTTGAGGCACAAATACAATAAGCGTAGAGACCAAACCAGAGATTACTCAACCCATGCTTTCTATTTTACTAACAAGGAAGACGGGTTTGGTTTCCCCATGTACCTTAAAGTTATCACCAGACAGCCCCATCAATATGTCCTTACAAGGCTGAGATTAGGTATTGTGCATAACCTGGTGGCATTTCCAAGGATGAAAATGTATTCTGCCACCCCTTGTCCCTGTGATGGAATAACTAAGCAAAGCACATTGCACTTTATGTTAATATGTCCTCTGTACAAACCTTTGCGTATTTTCTACCTCAAACCATTGTTCAAGAAATATTCTGTGTCTACAACTGGTAATGCTATGAGATTCTTATTTGCACTTGTAACCCCGGATATATGCTTTTTTATCACAACCTTTATTTTAAAATCAATCTCGGTTAGAAAAAGTATGTTTTTTTAATATTATGTCTACCCTAACCTTTTTGCTGCTAGTCTATGTTTCATTGACTGAGTTTTTGCTACGTCCTGTACTTCCCGATCTTGTCATAATTCATGTGTGCCATGTTTTAATCTGTATACTTTTATGATGTTTTTTATGAACAATCGAATAAAGTCTATGAACTGAACTGGGCAGCGTTTGTAGTATGCTGAAAATTCAACAATGTTGCACTTATTTTCCTGACGATAGTTGAGATTTGCAGGGATATATCAGTAAAATTACTAATTTGCATGGTGAACTAACAGAACTAAAAGCAGATGGTGCTTGGGAAAAAATGCGTAAGGGTATTTCTTCTATGGGTAATTGGTTTGCAGCTTTTGGTAATAGCTTAGTAGGGCAAATACTAACCCCAATATTTGCTGTTGCTATTGGCATAATTACTATGATATTGTTGTATAGATGTAAACGCAAAAAGAATGAAATGCATCGAAAAGGCAAGAAAAGAAGGAGAGACTATATAGAATTAGAAAATGAAAAAGGGTGTTATTAAGAAGTATAAAGGATGTTGAGGGTGTTAGGCTGAAACAGATGAAAACAAGTGCATTCTAAACAGATTATAATCAGATTATCTAGATTGTGTGATGGCTTGATTCGCCATCAGAGGGGGAATTGATAGAGCATGATTATTTTGAAATGATTCTGCTTGGTCAATTCTTGTTTATTGTATGAAAATTACTAAAAAGTAATTAAGAAGTCGTTAACGTTTTGTGTCTTGTGTTTTTGTCATATCTAGGGAGAGGCTTATAAAAAAACTGCATCGTAAAAGCATGCAGAAGGGTTTTATTATTTTTGCTTAATAAAATAGGTTTGAGGCAAAAAATTATGTTAACAAGAAAAAGAGAAAACTGCAAAGTTAATAATATATATATATATATATATATATATATATATAGCGATAACTATTGCAAAGAGATAGACATGGTTTGTGCATTTGAGAAATAATGTTGAACGATGCATTAATTAAAGTTTTCTGCTAATCATGTTATTTCCTATTGTAAATAAAATATCAACATGCAGAAGGTTATTATGAATTATTAGTGAACATTATGAGAATATTAAGATTGCTCTAATGAGCATTTCACACTTAGGAGATTACCTTTATTCTGCTTTCATTGAGAAATATTGTAGTTTGCTTTGCATTGCTTGCTGTGTAGGCCTCAATTTGTATTCTAACATTTATTTTTGCAGGCCTCAGTAATGTGTTTTGTCCTTCATTATTTCCTTTTCTCTCACTGGGAAGACTGCCCTGATTATTTAGCAGCAAATCTTATCGGCGAAACTAGGTTTTCCTCCGCTTGAAATGTCAATTTGTTGAATGGATTATGATGCATTTGTTGCAAACTGATACGGAAGTAATATTTTTGTGGAAAGAAGTAGCGATTATGCTTCCCAGTTACGTGGAGAAATACTTTTTCATATTTTTGGAGGACGGTTGAATAAAGAATATTGGATCATGTAAGGGTGTTGTACCTATTGAGACTGAAAATGGTCAGTCTAAGACCACACAACGAGAGACCTGTCCAATGACAGGTGTGAAAATTGAGCAAATGACACAAACATTTTGAGGAATAATTACCCCCTGAGAAAAGAATGTGTCGCCGGCTGTTTCCTGCAACTCCTGAGAACGGCATGCTGTCGGTCTGAACTGATATCCTCTTGAACTGAACTTCTTGATTCCCTCCTGTATTTTATCAGCTGGTGAAATTGAGCAGACCAAAATATTTCGGCTGAAGGATTTGATTTCCTTGACTATAGCACGCTGTGCTTTAGTTAGCCTGACTTGTTCTTGAAAATCTGCAACTGATTCTTGGTTTGTACGATTCTTGAAATTGCATATTCTAAATTGCAATATATGTACTTCCTTTCTCATGCTCTCTTTATCCTCTCACCAGACATTTGATTTTGAAAGTATTTGGTCAGCCTACTGTTGAGTTGAGAATATTCTGCATTACATTTGTAAGAATGATCATTAAATTCTCTAAACGTATTTTGCAATATGACCGTTTCAGTAATAAGATTTAGATAAAAGTACCTTGATAAGTAACCTGAGTTTGTCGTTATTTATTGACAGTGTATTGATTATTGGTTATTATTTGTTAGATAGAAATTTCATTATTACAGATCCTCATGAATCCTTACTGATCCTGCATGATGTCTCTGATTTGTCTGAGTCCCTATTAGCTCTACTTCAAAGATCTATCGGAGGATCGCATGGTTAATAAGAGGTTGTTAAGTTTTCATGGGCCAAACTCTAGAATAAAGTGAAATGTTATGGTGGGTAAATTTAGGTTATTGTTTCATATCATTTACACCGCTTCCGCTGGATCAGCAGTTAACCAGGCTCGAATTTACAGCATTATAGTACGTCAACAACACACCAGGCCTCTGGAAGAAATTGTAAAAGAATCACACAGAAAGAAATGGATACAGGAAATCACACTTCCAGGATGAAGGAAAAATCGAATAAAATGTTAATGAAACAATATCCACACACACAATGGGCTCGAAAAATAAAATATAGAAAAGTAATTCCTAGCTTGGAGAAAAATCTCTGAGGCATGTTTCAAAATATATATCCACCTGCCATTGCAAGGGAGGAGACTCATTGACAAAACCTTCACCACACCCCTCAGCCGCTGCACCTCATCAAACCACCAACCACTACCCTCACATTTAGCATATTCACACAGTATTTCGTATATCCTGTGTTATGTCTGCTTCCTAAGACGTATGTAGCACTCCTCCTGTCTTGATAGAAAGAATTCCAGAGTGCAAGATGAAGGAAACTGTAGACTCATGTATCCTTCAAGGTCAATTTCAATATCTGGTGGCATGGAGGGGCCATGATATATCGGAAACATCATGGAAATCTGAAGATTTTGTCCATGGTGAGAAATTATCAAAGGCACTTCCCTTTAAAATCTGGTGCAGGAATTTGTTTCCGGGGTTGGGGTACTCTCAGGATTCAGACACAGGAGAGGCAGAGAATTCAGAGTAGGACTAGCTGGGGCCAGAGAATGTGGAGAAAGAGTCAGTGGAAACTAAAAACACTATGAAAACTAGAATGCTAACTGACTGATACCCGTAGACATTCACATCCTGGTTATTAATACACCTCCAGGGGACTTTGAGTAGAGTCAGTATTCAGGACGATGTTGTTAGTTTTCGCGGCTGTCCACTACGTATGTGCTGGGCACCTGTTCACTCATCCCCCTCTTTTCCTTCTCAGTTCCTCATTTTAAGTTATTCTCCAGTACTGTTACCCTGTTGTGTTATGGTAGTGTTCTATACTTTTGGCTCTCATGCTTCCTCTTACCTCTTCAGTTCTTGGCTGGTCTGATAAACCATGGTGTTCTGGGGAACCCTTCTGGTATCTTGGTCTGCCAGTGGTTTGTCATAGCAACATATGCTGTCAAAACTAGTAAGAGTACACTGCTCATATTGCTTACTTGTTTGCTCTGTCTGTAACCATATACTTAACTGTCATCTCCTGTTTGCCCTTTAGCCGGTTCCATGACATATCATACCTCCAGTACGGAGGTTGTCCTGTGCCATCCCCAACCGGTGCCGATCTATTCTGAGAGTGAGGATCAGTCCAATGTTTCTCTCTCAGTCCCCATCCTCAGGCGTTTCTGCTCAACAGGAACCTGAGAGTGAACCAGATCCTTCCACCACAAACCACAAACTAGCCAGAACTCATCTCTATCCAGGGGACATTTATGTTGTCATTAAACCTCATTAACCTACTTCCACTAATCACTCTCCCCCATTCAATTGATCATGAGATTCATCAATGTCAACACCTCCTCCACTAACAGAATACAGAAACTTTGTTCTAGCATTTCCCTATTGCTGCATTAATGGTCAATTTCACTCTTCGTTCCCTAGCAGTATCAGTACTCGTAAACGCAAACAACCTATTAAACAAAACACCATGAGTACCTTGAACTCATTATTACATGCATGCTTACATCCCAGCATACCCTGTCAAATTTATACTTGACTTATTCTGCCAAGCTTGCTCTCTGTCATGAATGCCTCTTTCTTTCACTGCTTGTACCCTGATAGCCTGCAACTGATTCAGAGGCACATTACCTGGCCCCACAAATCTAAAACTTTCAGACCACCAGAATTGTCTTTTAGAGATAAAACAACTTAGATGTGTCTAGTTTTCTGCTCCTAATACCACACTTAGGGGCCGATTACAATGTTGGTCAGAAAGCCCCAACTGCTAGTCAGAAGGTTTCTGACCGCGGTAGGAGACTTTTCAACCGCCACAGTCAGATTACGATGTCGGTGGTTGGTACATAAACCAGCCGTCTTCACGACGCTGTTTCAACCAGCTCTCAGAGTCTTCCAGCTGGTTGGAACTGCCCGGTAATCCCTTATGGACTGCTTTTCTGCTGTCGGGAATATGATGTTGGTTTCCCACAGCCTTTCCATGCCGGTCTTTCCAAAACAGAAAGGCTGTAAGAAAGTGGCTATGGGGTCCCTAACAGGTCCTCCTTGCCTTATCAGTCTACGGTTGGTGGCTGAAGGGGACCAAGGGCACCCCTTGTAAAACCCTACACTATAAGGCAGGCACCATGGGGCGCCTGCCAAAAGTAGCAGGGTTTTACAGACACACCCTTATCTCTTTAGGAGCCTGTATTACAGCTGATTTACGGCCATAACACAAGCTCCCTATAGAGAAAAGTGGGTATGCGACTGGACAGTGTTCGGTCGCATCGTAATCAGGTGGTTGAACCGTGGACTGGAGGTTGGTGGGTCCCGAGAACAAGATAGTGACCGACATTGTAATAAGCCCCTTTGTGCTCAAAGAGTTGCAAGCTTATAAAACCTACTTTGTGTGATTTACAGTGGTTACCTCATATCGACAGTGTCAGATTTAAGTTGTCTCTGATTGCTGTCAAAGCTGTACAAGATACCAGGCCATAATATTTGTCGAGGCATCTAGTTTATCAGTTACTCCTGGGAGCCCAAAGACCTCTTGGGATACAAGCAGTCTCAACTGCAATTTCAAAAGAAATAAACTCACAATCATCAGATCTGATATTCTTGCCTTTGATAAGTTGTACCACCTCAAGCTTAACCCCGACAAGATCGAACTGGTCCTTGTCGGGGGAGCGGCCAACCCATGGAAACCTACTTTCTGGCCTGCGAGGTTAGGTCTTCCCCCTAGTCCAGTCGACTCAGCAAAAAGTCTGGGGGTTATCATCAGTAATGATCTTACGATGAAGCCCCAGTTCAATGCTGTAGTCTCGTCTAGCTTCTTCCAGCTGCGAAAGGTCCGTAAGATCGCCCGTTTTTTGACCACTGAAGCCCTTATCCTAGTCCTGTTAGCCTTAGTCATCTCGAGGATTCACTACGCCAATTCCCTTTATGCAGGTATCCCGGCCTATCTACTGAAGAGGCTGCAGCTCGTTCAGAACCAGGCTGCACGTCTCATTTACCATCAACCTAGGCACCAACACGTTAGTCCTTTGTTAATGTCCCTCCACTGGCTTTCTGTGTCTGAGCGGTGCAAATTTAAGCTAGGTTGTACTATTTTCAAGTCCCTCGCCGGTGCGAGCCCATCTTTTATTTCCTCACTACTACACCCTCATGTTCCTTCCCGTAATCTCCGTTCCTCCCACCTGGCCCTACTTAAGGTCCCGGTTTTTAAACGCAAGAAACATGGAGGATTGAGATTTTCATTTCTTGCCCCTTCCTTCTGGAATTCACTACCTTTAAGTATTAGATCTGCCTCTCCCTACACACGCTTTAGGTCCCTTCTCAAAACCCACTTGTTCTGTAATGCCTATCACTAACGCCTTTTCACCTTGCGGACTGTCTTCCCCCTGTTGCTCGAGCGCCAAGAAACCGCCAGGTGTTAGTTACGCTTTAGAAATTTTTTTTACATTACATTACAACCTAGATTTCCTTGCTTTCTAATGCTTCTCACAGAGCCATGGCTGGAATCCTAATTTATAGCCCTCCTAACTCCCCACCCCAGCACCTATTAGAGCTCTAAAATATAGTGGCCGACTTGTTGCTTAAACATCCCCATTTTATAATCCTTGGCGATTTTAACTTGCATGTGGATGATATTCACTGCACAAAAGCTGGCTAGCTTCTTGATACACTGAAAGGCCTTAATTTGACACAGCGGGTTAGTGTCCCTACCCATCGGGCCGGTCACACGCTGGACCTACTGTTCACTGATAATCCTAACCTGACCTCAGCATCTCCTATTCCTTTTACGTGGTCTGACCACTTTCTAATCCCATTTAGTTTGACAACTCCCTCTCGTTTGGCTAATCCTTCTATGGCCCGGGACTACAGTAGAAAATGGTTTAAAATCACTTGTGAGACCATGGCACCTGCTCTTTCCTGCACCCCCCTGCAGCTGGTGGGAGATTCGGATCTAGATGTGTCTACCTTTAAGAGCTGCCTCTCCTCAGCCCTTGATACTGTTTCCCCCGTGCAAACCATTGTCTCCTCTAGAAAAAATAAACATCAGCTCCGTGGTTTACCCCGGCATTGCGTGCCAAGAAAAGCCACTGTAAGAAACTTGAGCGCAGCTGGAGATTATTTTATGGTCTTGAGGCTAAATTAATCTATAAAGACGCCATAAAGAATGTTCATGAACTTCAGTGCGCAGCAATGAGAGAGTACTTCATCAATAGAGTCAATACTGCCAGTATTTCATCAAAAACTTTTTTCAAAATAGACTTCACTAAGCCTTCTGTTTTATCAAGCTCAGTTCCTCCCTTGCAGGATCTCTGCAATGAACTATCGATTTTTTTTCACAATAAAATTCTGGACATCTACTCAACATTTGTCCCAACACGTTGCTCCCCTGTCCAAGACACTGAGGTAGGTAATAGTGATGCATTTACGCTCTTCCACCCAATCCCCATTGATACATCACTCCAAAAACGTCTCACCTGTAAATCTGGCTTCCCAAAGGATGCCTGCCTGGCACAATTATTCAGCTTGTAAGCCCCCCTTATTATTTCTCCTCTGAATCTGATTTGGAACTCTTCCTTGTGCTCTAGGATTTTCCCTTCAACCTGGAAAGAGGCCCTTTTAATACTGATCCTTAAAAAATATGAGGTAGATCCATCTGTCTATACAAACGATTATTCTATTTCTCTTCTACCAAAACCAGGTAAAGTCCTGGAAAAACGAGTTCAGGAACAACTCATGCTACCTTGAATCCCGGCGTCTTCTCCACGATTCTCAGTCCGGGTTTAGATCCAGTCACAGCATTGAGACTGCCCTTCTTGAGGTCGCTGAGACCATTCACATGGATGCGTGGATGGAGGCGAAGCAACAAAGTTGGTGCTTCTTGACCTCTCCGCGGCATTCGACACAGCCTCTCATGCTATTTTGCTTGAGAGACTCTACAGTCTCGGGATACAGGGTATCCCTCTGGCCTGGATTTGATCTTACCTTAACGGCCGCACTGAACAAGTCCCCCTTCAGCCTTTTGTCTCCGAGGAGAAACCCCTGAGTTCCCCAGGGCACAATTGTTGTTCTCGTTTAAAGATCACGCTGAAGTCGCATTTTCTAATTTCAGATGCTGTCTGCGTAATATCTCCACCTGGATGTCATTAAACACACTTCGGATCAACTCAGACAAAACCGAAGAGTTGTTTTTTAATCAAAAAGCCACCACTCTGGTGGCACTCTGAGCTGAATCCTCTTCCGAAACCGGTGGACTCGGCTAGGACTCTTGGGCTCCGGTATGATAATGAGTTATCCTGCAAATCCCAAATAAACCAGGTCTCCTCTGCCTGTTTTGGTAAATAGCACATGCTCCGTAAAATCCTACCCTTCCTCCCTTTGGAATGTCGCCGAACCATTATTCATGCCCTGATAACCTCACATCTCGACTAAGCAAATAGTCTGTATGCGGAGGCACCAGCCTACCTGATCAAACGTTGCAGGTCGTTCAAAACGCAGCTGCTAGGCTGATCTGTAACATCCCATATCGCCACTTGATCTCACCCCACTTGTAGAAGCTCCACTGACTTCCAGTGATCAAACATATCCAGTTCAAGTCTCTCAGTTTGGCTTTTAGAGCAATTCAGGGCTATGGTACAGCCTATCTTAAAGCTCGACTTAAGCACTCTCAGTTCATCTGTTCACTTAAATCAAATCATTTACGCCTTTTGATGACTCCCTGTTTCCGTTGATCCATAATGGGTGGCAGTGATTACTGCCAAAACTTGGAATAGCTTGCCATTGTCCCTGCGTAAGGCTGAATCTGAAACCATTTTCCGATGTGTTCTGAAGACCTGGCTGTTTTCCAGCCCTTAGGCCCTTCTGGTACCTGCATCCACTGTCTGTCTTAGCACCGGGACAGCCCCGATGGGGGTAGCAGTGCGCTTTATAAGTTTCTAAATACTAATAATAATGTGTTTAGTTTGTTCCCTACTTTAATTCTCTGAGGAATGGTGATTTCTCTTTGGTGACAAGTGCTAACAGATGATAATATTTCATTCGTTTCTATATTCAGAGGTCCTTTGCCTCAGTTTGTGTCCAAGCTGACAGTAACCTTCTTAGAATCTAATCACTGCGAATACCATTTGGATCACCAGCTATCTTTGGACACAACTCAAAGGAGAACATATGAGTAAATGTGTGGGTTTTGTGTGCCCTTACTGACCAGCAAAATATGGACCATTATAGTAACCATAATACGAAGTGCCAAAATTAACTCCACCGTGACAATATTTCGAAGGCAATATCAAGGCCGCAATATATTCAATAATTTGACTGAAATAATGTGGCACGCCATCTGTGTGTGCATGCACAGATAACAGCTTTGATGCTCTAGCAAGGAGGAACTTGTGTGGGGAAAGAAATCCACAGCTGGATCCAGTTGCCACAAGAGCTCAGAAGAAGGAGTTATCAAGCACAAGACAAGCTCATTTTAAATTGGGAGCAGGAATATGCTGAACCCGGAATGCCCTCTGGTTCCTAAATTTGGCTGGGCAGCCTGCTCTTCATCCTCGTCCTTCAGCTTCAAAGAAAGCTGTTGTGAATCCCTATCTGCATTTAAAATGTGCTACGCTACCCTTGCCTGCCCCCAGTCAGTACCCAGAGATTGACATGTAAAGTTAAACACAAAAGTACCAGAAAAGGGAAACCCCAATGTGAAAAAAAACATGGAGACCTGGCTAACCTATAACCATTGATAGCTAAAGAGAATTCAGCTAATAAATGGGGATTTGGGATGAAGTCTCAGGATTCTAGGATGCTAAACTGGTACAGAAGCCAGTTGCTGTGGTAGTGATAGCACAAAGGTCTCAGGATGAAAGAGACCACAATATAAAACAAAATGCAGCTGAGCTTGTGTGCATGTACTACAGGCAATCTTTGCTCACACCATCTTTGGTAACAGGTATGGCATTGGCCAGGCTGCCAACATAGAAGAGGTGATGGGAGGATGCCTGCAACAAGTCTAACCACTGTCAATCACTTTGGGTAGCATTCCAACCCATCATTCTTTTGCTCACCATTACACCTCAGTTTGGACGCAGCCATATGCACTCAGTCTATACCCTGCTCCATTAGGAACAGTGGAACCCGAGCTGCCACCTGAGGTCCTCCCTGACCCGGAACACAGGCAGCTCAAGACCGGTTTCCCCTAATTGGGGCTCGTTAGCCTGGAGCAGCTTGGTACCAGTGGCACAGTGAGCAGGAGACCCACGCTCTTAGATATATGTCACATATGACACGATTAAGTAAAGACCTGAAACAATTCGATGTTCTACCACAGTTATTTTCAAGTTTTTCGATTAAAATGCACATAAATTACAGAGACGCTCACTAACAACACATTCTACTTCTAAACCACAGACTCTGCGTACATGCAAACACGTTTGATTGCTTCTGGACTTCTTCATTGTGATTTGACAGCTATTATCTTTCGCATTGTGTGCTCAACTGAAATACTGAAGGCTTTTCAAACCAAATGGTGCTAAAACACTGATAAATATAGAAACAGCTAAATTATTTCTGTTCTATTGCATTTTCCTCTAAGACAAATTTTCGGGGGGGAAAAACTTCTCCGTTTTGAATAATAAATAAAGAAGTTTATTTACATCTAAAAATATACATACTTCAGAATTCCGGAAAAAAATCCAACCACGCAGACTACCGAAGTCTGAGGCAGAGTAACGCCCTAACTAGTGAACTAGTTGAAAAGCCCATGGCGACCAGTTAAGTACTAAGGTTCAGGTGAAGCTGAGAGATGGATTTTGAGTTGTGTAGTTGTCATTGGTTGTCTTAGAGCCAAGGTTCGCCAAGTGAGTCAGGCGTATACATTCACTCTAGACCTAATCATGTACCTTCTGGTTTTAAAAACAGGTTGCAGTGTGAGTGTAGTTACTCCTAAGATGTGCTGGCCCTTTACCGTTCAGGTGTTTTTATACGGCCAAGTAATCACTGGGTTTTCTTCCAGCCTCCTCAAGGTATCTCTATTGTGCCTGTACTTTTCTTCTGTCTTTCTGTGCCAGTTTAGTTTTCTGTCTTCTTTCTGTCCTTATTGTGCCATTATGTGTACCCTTTGCCCTCCGTGCCCTTCCTACCGTGCCTGCCCCTGTGGCTCCTCCCCCCCTGGCGGTTCCTGCTTCCCACCTCCCAGCTGCGCTTCCCTCTCCCCTCCCCTACTTAATGGCGGCTGCTGTGATGGAGTACGAACAAGACCTCTGACCGTTCAGGGACCTGCTCTCACCCCGCAGCCCCACTGTTAAGTGCCACCGCTCTGGGCACTGTGCTCTGCTCGCTCAGGTAGGTGTTTGAGGCCCTTCTCCACCCACAGGCTCCTGCCTGCGTCTCATTGCTGGTGGTCCAGTGGGAGAGCCTTGCTCTTCTGCTAGCCGCTATTGTCTGTGTCTGTGCCTGTGCTTCTGCTATTTTTCTGTCTTTCTGTGCTTGTTTTCTGTCTTCTTTCTGTCCTTATTGTGCAAGTAATTGTACCCTTTGCCCTTTGTGCTCTTCCTGCCGTAGCTGCCCAGTGGCCCCACCCCCCCGCCGTCCCGGTTACTGCTTCCCGCCTCCCAGCTGCACTTCCCTCCTTCCTACCCTACTAAATGGTGGCCGCTGCATGACTGTGCGCAGCGGGCGCGCCAAAGGCAGACCTGTGTGCACCCGTCCATGACCCAATCACGGCCAGCGCCAGGATCCCTGGATCTTCGACCTCCGACCACTACAACTCTCCTGCCCTCCCCGCACTAAACCCTGGAAGGAAAGACAGCTACCAGCGAGCAAAGCCGAACAACACCCACGGCCAGTTATCCTGCCGACACTCCTGTAAATCCTTCACCATCGACAGCACCCCCACGACCGCTGAACCCTCGCCGGGCGCCCGTACCACCGAAGCCCTGACGTGCATTCTTCTCAACGTGAGCCCCTTACATAGACACATCGTAGAGATCTGGGACCTGCTCGACACCCTGTTGCTAGATGTTGCCTTCTTCATGGACACATGGACCAACGCCACCTCCACCCCTGACATCGCCACTGCCACCCCGACGGATACAAGATCCAGAGAAAGGACCACCCCCACTGCCCAGGAGGGGGACTCACCATCGCGCAAAAGAGCTCCCTCCAACTCTCCACCTCCGGAACCTGAGATCCCTTCTCCAACACAGAGCACTTCCACTTCCAGATCCAGAACTGGCCCAGAACCACGCTACCCAGGACCCTCGCCTACAGACCCCTTGGGCCTCGCTCCTCTTCCGCCACCACCATTGCAACCTCGTCGCAACCCATGCCATTGCTTCCATGGACTTCTTTCACATTGGAGACCTGAACTTCCACCTCAACAACTGCAACAACCCCAACTCCACCACCCTCCTGGACAACCTTGCCAAACTCTGAATAAAGGAGCTCGTCACCACCCCACCCACAGAGCTGGACACATCCTCAACCCCATCTTCTCAGGAGGGACAAACATCCACTTCAGCCACTTCAGCCACACCACGCAGCCCCTCTGGACAGACCACCACTGTGTACACTTCCCCTTCAACACCACCACTGCACCCAGTCCCGCCCAGCGACCGCCATGATGGAATTGGAACAAGGTCACAGAGAACACCTCAACACCACCCTCTTCCATGACCACCCTCCGCCACGACCAATGCCATCTCTGCAGCCAAAGAACTACACTTCTGGATCACCAGCTGCGTAGATAAGCTTGAACCCCTCCGCCACCCCATAAGACATCACCCCCAAAGGCTGCCTGATTCACCACCGACCTCCAAGAAGCCAGGCACTCCTGCCGATGCCTCGAGAAACTCTGGAGGAACAGAAAAACCACTGAAGACCAGAACACCTACAGGAACTTCATCACTGAATACCACCAGCGCATAAGAGTCACCAAGAGGTCCTTCCTTAAGAACAGAATTCACACCAATGCCAGTTACGCAAAATAATACTTCAAGGTCATGAAACAGTTCACCAAACCCCCCAGCGAAGCCACAGACGTCACACCATCCCAGGACCGCTGCAACAAGCTCAGCTCCTACTTCCAGCTGAAAATCAAGGCCCTCTACAACAACTTCTGTGACTAGACTCCAGGCACCACCCTCCTCTCCACCACTGACAATCAGCTCACCCTCACCACCTAGAAACTGGCTACCACCGAAGACACCACCACGACCATGAAGAATACCCACTCAGGTGCCCTCACAGACCCCTGCCCGCTGCACATCTACCACAAAGCCTCTGCCGCCATAGCACCCTTCAAATCCGTCATTTTCCCCAATTATTGGACGCAGGCATAGGTCAAGCCCCTCCTCAAAAAAAAACCCTTGGCTGTCCTGACGGACCTGAAAAACTACCGGCCCATCTCTCTTCTTCCCTTTGCAGCCAAAGTCACTGAGCAATTAGTCAACGCCCAGCTGACCACCTTCATCCAAGACAATGCCATCCTCGACTCCTCCCAGTCTGGATTCCACATCAACCACAGCACCTAGGCTGCCCTCCTCACCGCCACCGATGACATCCGCATGCTACTCGACCAAGGCCAAACAGCGACCCTCATCCTACTAGACCTCTCTGCAGCCTTCAACGCCGTCTCCCACCACACTCTCCCTGCCAGTCTCCATGACACCAGCATACAGGGAACTGCTTTCGATTGGATCCGCTCCTTTCTCACCGGCAGAATCTAAAGGATCAGACTCCCACCGTTTCTCTCTGAACCCACAGAGATCAACTGCGGAGTACTCCAAGGATCCTCGCTCAGCCCAATGCTCTTCAACATCTACATGGCCCCCCTAGCCGCCATTGTTAGATAGCATGGGCTCAGCATAGTATACTTCCCCGACGACACCCAGCTTATCCTCTCCCTCATGAAGAACCCCCAAGACACCAGACTCAGCTTCCAGGAAGGAATGAAAGACGTCTCAGCCTGGATGAACAACAGCTGCCTTAAGCTCAACTCCGAGAAGACAGAAGTCCTCGTCCTTGGACCCTCCTCCACCACCTGGGACAACACATGGTGGTCCTCCGCCCTCGTGAACCCATCCACTCCATCAGACCACGCCCAAAACCTCTGCATCATTCTAGACTCCTCCCTAACCATGATCCACCAGATCAGCGCAGTCGCCTCCACCTGCTTCAACTTCCTCTGCATCCTCCGCAAGACCTTCAAGTGGATCCCCCCAAATGCAGAAAGACTGTCATCCACGCACTCATAACCCTGCTACACAAGCTCCAAACCATCGAGAACACTGCAGCAAGACTCATCCTCGGAATCCCACGACATGAGCACATGACCCAGCACCTATGAGTCCTGCACTGGCTCCCCATCGAGAAGAGAAAAACCTTCAAGCTACTCACCCACACCCACTAATCCCTCCACAACATCGGACCCAAATACCTCAACGAAAGATTCTCCTTCCACGTACCCAAAAAGAACCTCTGCTCCTCCAACCTTGGCTTGGCAGAATTCATCCGCAGAACCAGAGCAGGTGGAAGACCCTTCTCGTACGTCGCAGCAAAAACCTGGAATGAGCTCCCAGTCAACATCAGACATTCCCCCACTCTGCACACCTTCAGCAAGAGCCTCAAGACCTGGCTCTTCTACTGATCCAGAGCTGCACCCCCTACCCCCAGCCCCTTGAGACCCTCACGGGTGAATAGCGTGCTTTAAAAACCCCTAAATGATTGATTACCAATGTGCCTCTGGGTCTTCTCTTTTAGTACTTTGTTTAATATATTATTAAATAGAAGTCACTTAAAGATTTGCAGTGCCCTCGCTTTCGTGGAAAATATGTGTGGCTCCCTTCTAACTGCCTGCTTTGGTACTAGTGGTCTTAAACCTGGGGCAATGTTTCATAGCTGACATTTGAGTCCAATGAGTCAACCTGGTCACACCGCCCAATTGTGGTCCCATATGTTGACTAATCTTCACATTGTACTCAATAACAAAGGGCAGCAACGAGGTGTCAGCAAAGATGTATTACATTTAGTTAATCCTCTAGTGATAGTTCTGATACTTTGTCTACTTGTAATTGCAATTTCATAGCGCTTACTACACTTGAATGAGGCGATGGCATCTAATGAGGTGGTTTGCTAGGTAGCAGGACTCGTTTACCTGGTATCATGTGTCAATTGTTTAATCATCAAGATGTACTAGGATAAGAACCTACAAGCAATCAATTCTGACTTCATGTAATGCATTTTATGTAAATAAAGCTTAAAAGCAGAAGGTACCATATGCAAAGACCCATAACATAACATAACATAACGAACAATAACATTACTCAAAGTGCGATAACATAAGATAAGATAACATGACATAACGAAACATAACTTGAGCTACCAAAAACATAATGTAACAGAGCATAACGTGACGTAGCATAACCTAGTGTAGCGTAGTGTACCATAACATAATGTAATTTAAATTAGCATAAAATAACATTACATTGCATAATTTAATGTAACGTATAATAACATAACATAATGTAACATAGCTTAAGATAGCATAACATAAAGTAACATAATGTAATGGAGCATAACTTAACATAACATACCCGGGGTGACATAACATAACGTAACGTACCATAACATAAAGTAGCATGGCGTAACGTAACGTAACATAACATAGCAGAGCATAACATAAAATAACCTTTATTCATCCACTGGGCGCTTGTATTGGCTCTGAAAGTTGTAGACCAGAATGAGCAGAGGAAGATGAATGAAGGAAGGACAGAAGTAGAATTATGAAAACAAATCTAATCAAACACGTCATTTATCACATGAGGAAAAAAATGGAGTACTGCACACAGGTTTTATTAATCCTTGATGAAATTAAATGTGCAAAGTAATCAATTTCTACAGCTTCGCTCTCGTCAAACTCCCCATCTATTTTCATAATGTCCTTACCGTGAGCTGCGGCGGCGAGTGACACCGGGACCAAGGATGCATCAGTCACACGGGATCACAGCGAGCAGCTCCAGAGCCCTGCTTGGAAAATCTGAAAAACGAGGCCCTGACCGATCAGAGCAGGCTCTGTTGACAAACAGGAAGAAAATGCAAACTGACAGTCTGCCCCGCCCTCTAGAAGAAAGACCAGGGGGCGTGGACTGGGGGCTTAAACAGGAGCAACCACCAAAGTCACAGAGAGAGCTGAGCCATGGCTCTGCCTTGGCCCTAAGAGATCAAACCGGAGCTGATTCAGACTGCATATTATACAGCAAACGTTATGGAAAAAATGATTCAAAGCACAATACATTCTTATTAAAAAAAGCTTATTCCTTCAACATTTGAGTTTCATTTCAATGTACTCTAATGGCAGTGCCATGCGTGACACTTATTCAAAATAACTTTTCTGGAGGTAAACTTAGAAAGTTCAACCATGCTTCTGCGCCCGATGGAGTTGCCATGAGGTAGCTGTAGTGTTGCTGGCAGTGGGGTGTACCACTGCAGCACACGCCCCCTCCCACTCCTGTTAGCAGTTTATCCCCTCCAGCGTGGAGGGGCTTTGGTTCAACCCAGCGTGAGCGCTGGGAACGTGTGAGCGTGAATTCAGTTACGTGCTAGCCACTACCAGCACATGTGTGTCGCTTAGCCTGATCTGTCGTAGGCCCAAACCAGGATATTACACTGGCGACGACGGTGGTCTAGTGTCCACCCTACCGCGTGCCCTGTCACACCGCCACGGCCCGTGTGCCTCCCTGCTGCCCGGTGCCCAACGCCGCGCAAGTCTGCACGTGGCACGCTGCCCTGCCCCTGAGCCGCCTGCTGCCCGCTGTGGCCCGCCTCAGAGGAACCGGAGGCCCGCCTGCCCGCCTGCCCACCTGCCCGCCTGCAGCTGCTCGTGCCGCTCACCGGTGATCCAACGCGACTTCCCTCTGTCTCCCGGGCCGTCCTGCGACCCCATCTGCAGCGTGGACTGAAGTGTTGCCTTCAGGTACCCGAGGGTGTCCTTTCGCCTTCCCCTGCTGCCTCCGGCCCCCAGGCTGCGCCTCTCTCTGGCCCCGATCCCATGCGGCCCGACGGCTGTCCCGCGCATGCGCTGTGAGCGCCCGACACCACGCTTCAGGTGTGCAACGCGACCTCCCTGCCTTACCTCACGTATCTCGCGGAGTAACGGACCCTGCCAAACCTCACGCTTCTCGCGGAGTCAGTGCCTAAGTGTTTCCACAGTACCTGGATTCATCTCTGGTGCCTGCAGGAGCCTGCGCTACCTTCTAGAGCCCCGCCTGTCACCCCCACTGCCTCGCTTCGGCCATAATGGCCAAAGTGCCGCCTCTGGAACCTTTCTCTGTCACAGGAACGCCTCCCTCACAGGCTGCCCGGTGGAGGAAGTGGGTGGAACATCTTGAGAACTACTTCATAGCAGCGGACATTGCGGTGGCGCGATGACGCGCAATGCTCTTGCACCTGGGAGGGGAAGCCATCCACGACATCTCCAAGGACATCACGGAGGGGGACCCACCCCACACATACAACACTCTACAAGACACCATCATGAGGTACTTCGACCCATTCGCCAGTGCGGACTATGAATGCTTTCTGCTCCGCCAAGCCCGCCAACTCCCAGAGGAGTCCGTAGATGTATTCTACGCCCGACTCAAGAAGTTAGCCAGCACGTGCACCCTCCCGGACGCGGAAGACGAAGTCCGCGCCCAGTTCATACAAGGGTGAAACCTCCCTGAAGTTGCGGGAGAGGGTGCTAGAGACGGACGCCATGTCTATGCGCGACATCCTAGCCCTGGGGCGGTCCAAGGAACTTTCTAAAGCCCGCGCTGCCCACATGGAGCCGAAACCAGCCGTTACGGTCAAAGCGGAACCCGTGTGCGCCATCAAGTCACACGCTCCAGATAACCGGACGAAGCCACCCCGCAAAGGACGGCCGAAACCGGCCCAAACCACCCACGATCAAGCATGCATGTGGTGTGGAGGCGCTACTCCCCACAAAGGAGCTTGCCCCGCCCAAGGCAAGATCTGCAGCGCTTGCGGCAAAGCCAATCATTTAGCGAGCGTTTGCCTGTCGTCGCAGAGAAAGAGACAGGGTGGCCCACCCAGGAGAGTGCGACAGATGGCACCGCTGCCGAACACATCCACCAGCAGCGACATGGATGACGATGAGGAGGACGCCGCATCCGTCCACGTGGTGCGCATGCTCAACACCTTGGCAGCCACGTCATCCACCGAACCAATGTGCACCGTCCTAGTGCACGGCCAAACGGTCACAGCTCTCATCGACACGGGCGCAACTATCAACCTCATGGCCGCCAGCGCATATCGGAATCTAGAGAACGCTCCTACACTTCACCCCACCAGAGTGCAAGTTTTCGCTTATGGGACCCATCGCCCGCTGCGCCTGTGCGGTGTATTCCGAACTACTGTGTCCCACGACTCGACGCATCTACACACGAAAATGTACGTATCTCAGGAGGGGTCAGGATTCCTTCTTGGTTGCAAAACAGCGCGAGAGCTCGGGCTGATACACTTTGCCCTAACAGTACAGGTTCACGGTTTGGATCACCTGGTGTCGGAACACCCCTCGCTGTTCGAGGGCATCGGATGTTTGAGAGGGCCCCCCGTCCGGCTCCACATCGACCAGTCAGTGGCCCCAGTAGCCCTCCGGCACAGACGAATTGCCTTTCACCTCCCACCGAAAGTCAAAGCCGAGCTACGAATGCTCGAACAGGCCGGGATCATTGAACGAGTGAACGGGCCCACACCATGGGTATCCCCCATTGTGGTCGCCAAGAAGCCAAAGCAACCTGAGGCGGTAAGAATCTGTGTAGACATGCGTATCCCCAACCTAGCGATCAAAAGAGAACGTCACCTGACGCCGACCATCGACGACATCATCGGAGAACTCTCAGGATCCAAGTGGTTCTCCAAGATGGACTTAAGGTCAGGATACCACAAGATTCCTCTTCACCCAGACTCACGCCCAATCACGACCTTCTCTACCCACGCTGGCCTCTGGAGGTACACCAGACTCAAGTGCAGCTGAAGTATTTCAGAACATTATCCACAATGTCCTGCAGGGCCTCGATGGGGTGCTCAACGTGAGCGATGATATTTTGGTACACGCCCCGACCTTAGATGAACACATCCGACGCCTCCAAGCGGTGTTCACTCGGCTGCAAGAGAGAGGTCTGACCGTCCACAAGGACAAATGTGAATTCCTACGCAAAGACATCAGTTTTTTTGGGTACAAATTCTCCGATCAAGGAGTTGGACCAGACCCGGAGAAGGTCAAAGACATCCACAACGCGCCAGCCCCCACGTCAGTGACAGCCGTCCGCAGCTTCCTGGGCATGGTGACATATTGCGGGCGTTTCATCAAGGATCTATCGGACTTGACAGGGCCCTTTCGTGACCTCACAAAATCAACAACTGCCTGGACATGGGGCCCGGAACAGCAGGAGTCGTTTGCAAAGACCAAGGTAGCTCTGTCAGCCGACACAACCCTGGCCTACTTCGACCCGCGACACGAATCGCAACTAGTGGTTGTGAGGTTCCGTGACAATTGTAAGTGGTGCTTTCGACTCGCACGAATATGGTCGAGTCTGGTATCTATCAACCGCAAATGACGAGTCTAGTAAGTATGCGCAGTTTCGCTGTGCTAACTTAAATCGTTCGTTTGTTATGTGGGTTTTTCATCTGTACCCACGGGTTCCATCTTAGATACGGCATCCATTTTGTCTCTTGCCCTCAAGTAGCCAGCGAACGGACGCTGTCCGCTTCGCGACCCTGGGACTCCCAAGATATTTGCGGAAGACACATGTCCTTTGTAAGTGTCTTTATGACGAGGGGGATGTTACTGTAAGGCAGATGGCGCCGCTCAAGGCTCATCTTGCCGCACGGACTTATTGTCTCAGCCGTGCATCTCATTAGGCACGTCCCTTTGATGCCTGTATCTCGTGTTTCCCGATACCTCCCCTTTTACACCCTTTTCCGATCTCCTCACTGTCTCCGTCTTCCTCTGCACCTGTCTTTGTTCCTATTTCGATCTGTTTACTACCGATTGGAATGCACTAATGTTGGGAAGATGGGTTTTTACAGTTGGGAACCGCCAAATGTTTCCGCACTAATGTTCCGGACCTCATGTGTTTCAAAGTGACCAAAGCGACCCCTCTGGGGGATAATGATGAGAACCGGGTTGTAAACTTTTGTGTCCCATGTTATCTTATGGGTAAAAACTGTATAAAAGGAGCGATCCACAGAACCAATTTGAAGCAGTCTCCCCAAGTTGCACGTGGTGTACTTGTCGTGACTTCTGTGTTCCCTGCAGTAAATAATCCTTGAATCTTTGACGCCGAAGGAAGTGTCCCGTGTCTCTGTGATTCGTACGCCGGAGCAGGTTACCCACGAAGGTTTCAGGTGTTGTGCCCTGGCACCGCTGGGTCTTAAAGAACCCAGTCCTTCAGTTGATGCCAGCCCGACAGGCCTCGGGGCTGTCCTGTCTCAACAGCAAGCGTGTGGAGAGTGGGCCCCAGTTGCATACGCCAGCCGCACCCTGACACCTACCGAACAACGGTATTCGCAGATTGAGAGAGAAGCCATCGCCATTTTGTGGGGATGCCGCCATTTCCATATCTACCTCTATGGACATCCTTTCTCAGAGATCACCGATCACAAACCCCTCATCCCACTTTTCCAAGGCTCATCTTCTCGCCCACCCCCGAGAATCGAAAAGTGGGTGCTGCAGCTGCAAGAGTTCCAATTTACAGTGGAATATCGACCTGGCACCCGGAACCCTGCTGACTACTTGTCGAGGCACGCCCGCCCAATCACCGATGCAGAAGCAGCCGAGGCAGCAGCCACGGAAGAGTACGTCCGGCTGATCGTTGAACGGTCAAGACCACGGCCGATGTCCCTGGAGGAAGTGGCGAGAGCCACCAAGGATGACGACTGCCTCCAGATTGCGATCCGGGCCGTAGAATCTGGTGACTGGAAGGCGCTCCAAAGCCCAGCATCATTTCGCACCCCGGAGGCCCAGGCTATCCTGAGATCCCTACACCAAGTCAGACACGAGCTATCCATTTCGGCCGAAGGGTGCCTCCTGAGGGGCCCTCGCCTCGTGTTGCCCAATAGCCTCGCCCAGCAAGCCGCTTTGTTGGCACACAGATCACACCAAGGGATCGTGAAATCCAAGAACAGGCTCCGAAGCAAACTGTGGTTCCCGGGGCTCGACAAGGCCGTTGAAGAGGTGGTCCAGAGATGCCCAGTGTGCCTAGCGACAAGCCTACCCAACCCCCCAGCACCAATACTCACCGAAGAAGAGCCAACCTCCCCGAGATTTCGGCAGCCTCCCCGGCGGCAAATACATGCTCGTCGTGGTTGATGATTTCTCTCGGTATCCTGAGGTGGAGATAGTGGCGTCTACGGCGGCGTCGGAAGTGATCCCAAAGTTCAAAAAAATCATTGCCACCCATGGACTCATGGAAGAAGTCCGCACGGATAATGGTCCACCGTTCAACGGCAGTGAGTTCACCGAATACCTGCAGAACCATGGCATCAAACACAAGCGAATAACACCGAGGTGGCCCCAAGCCAACGGAGAGGTCGAAAGACTGATGAGAACCCTAAACAAAACAATCCAAATTGCTATGGCCGATGGCCACAGTCTAGAACTGGCCCGGTATCAATTTCTTCGAGAATATCGCCTGACTCCACATTGCACCACCAGAGTCTCTCCAAGTCAACTCTCCTTCAACCGAGCAATCACAGACACCATCCCGCACCATTCCATGTGGGAGCTATCCCCAGCTCCTAGGAACCGGTCCATGGAACAGCGCGCCAAGAACAATCGAGAGGCGTCCCAGAGACGGAGGGCGGCGGACAGCCCCATCCAAGTCGGAGACAGAGTCCTGGTCAAGGACCGCCATCCTGGAGGAAAATTCCGTCTACCGTTTGAACTTGACCCCTGGAGAGTGACTGAGGTGAAAGGGACAATGGTCACTGCCATCGGAAATGGAGAAGTAGTAACAAGAAATGTGTCTTTCTTTAAAAAAGTACCCGAGGGAAGTGATGATCCTGAACTGGACGACTGGCGACCGACCCCCCTGTGCAGACCGTCAGAACCAACTGGAGCAGAGACCCTGACAAGCCAGTCCAACAACGACCATTGAGCAGTCACCTCGAGCGATCATGAGCCCGAGGGACCAGCGGAGAGCCCCAGCGTCAGCGAAACCAGAGACTCTGGAGAGCCATCCCAGGCCACAGTGGAAGGGCGAAGCCAAGGAAGGTACAGTCTACGTCCGTGCCCTAGACCATCCCAGAGGTACCGGGACTTTGTGGCACAGTGCTGGCGCTGAGCGGAACTGGACGGTGACCCCGCCGAGAAGAAAGTAAGACTGTTCTGTTTTTGTATTTTGTATGTTTTCAGTCACACTGTGGTTCCAGAGACTCTACCAGCGAAATGTTTAACAGAGACTGTCAGAGAAATGCTTTATGTTTATCAGCAGCACAACCAGAGACTACGCAAGCGAAGTGTGTGCTAGTTTGTTCCAGTTTTGTTTTATTCCCAGGTAAAGGAGGAATGTAGTGTTGCTGGCAGTGGGGTGTACCACTGCAGCACACGCCCCCTCCCACTCCTGTAAGCAGTTTGTCCCCTCCAGCGTGGAGGGGCTATGGTTCAACCCAGCGTGAGCGCTGGGAACGTGTGAGCGTGAATAAAAGGCCCAGGTCACTGGGCGTGGTTCAGTTACGTGCTAGCCACTACCAGCACATGTGTGTCGCTTAGCCTGATCTGTCGTAGGCCCAAACCAGGATATTACAGTAGCCCAGCAAGGTATAAGCTTGTAATGTGCATTGTATATATGGCCAATGATATTGTTGTATGTAGAGCAGCATTATTCCCTATCAAACCACAAGGGAGCGACGATTTTGTGCAGGGCGCACTCTGAACTGAATTACTTCTTCGTGATTTCAAATTGGGAACACAAGGAAAATGAGTCTTTCTGAACTTAAGTGATTCGCCTAGGAACACACAATCTAATCTGGGTTGTAGTGCAATGTAAGACCTGTGTGTGTATATATTCTAGTGCATATCACATGACAGGGTTGTGGTGCAATGTAAGACCCGTGTGTGTATATATTCTAGTGCATGTCACATGACAGGGTTGTGGTGCAATGTAAGAGTCGTGCGTATCCATATGCTAGTGTATGTAACATGACAGGGTTGTGGTACACTGTAAGAGTCGTGCGTATCCATATGCTAGTGTATGTAACATTGCAGGGCTGTGGTGCACTGCAAGACCCGCATGTATTGATTATACTAGTGCATGTAAGATGCAGAGTTGTGGTGCACTGTAAGACCTGTGTGTAATGAGATACTAGTGCATGTAACATGTCAGGGATCTGGTGCACTGTAAAACCAGTGTGTATGGATCATATTAGTGTATGTAACATGTCAGGGATCTGGTGCACTGTAAAACCAGTGTGTATTGATCATATTAGTGCATGTAACATGTCAGGGATCTGGTGCACTGTAAAACCAGTGTGTATTGATCATATTAGTGCATGTAACATGCCAGGGCCGTGGTGCAATGGGAGACCCATGTTTAATGGTATATACTAGTGTATGTAACATGACAGGGTTTTGGTACACTGTAAGAGTTGTGCGTATCCATATGCTATTGTATGTAACATGCCAGGGCTGTAGTGCACTGCAAGACCCGTATGTATTGATTATGCTAGTGCGTGTAAAATGCAGAGTTGTGGTGCACTGTAAGACCCACCGTGTGCAATGATATACTAGTGCATGTAACATGTCAGGGATCTGGTGCACTGTATATCCAGTGTGTATTGATCATATTACGAATGTAACATGCCAGGGCCGTGGTGCAATGGGAGACCCATGTGTATTGGTATATACTAGTGTATGTAACTGTTAGACCCGGGACCCCGGGCTGGCCAAGGCTCACGCCAAAGTCAGTCAGGGATCACCAAGTCTAAGTCAGGGCAAGGGAGTTACACACCAAGATAACCCCTGCTCACCCTCTAGGTAACGTGACGCGAGCAGCAAGGCTAATCTCGGAGGCGATGTGTAAAGCGTTTGCGCGCGCACCCAGCAACAACACCCAAGGCCCACCACAAAGGAAACTCCACACCAGGTTATATAAAAAATAGCCTTTGTATTATAGTAAAAACACATTAGATAACACACAAACTTTACAATGTGCCAACAGGCACGGGCAGAATTTACAAGGGATTATGTGCAGGACAGGGCCACATGGACCACTGTCAGGGATAGGCACTTGTTAGAAATAATACTTGTAGGTATAACACTTAGCACATAAACATATAATGACTGTAGCACTAAAATAGTAAATGCAGCACACAACCTGTAATCACTGGTAAAGAGTAAATACCTCCTACGCAACCCTAAACACTGTAGGAAAATCACGCAGGGAACAAGGACCTTAACATCAGGACCTAAAGAAGGAAAACCATCACCTAAGCAGGTCACTTTTAGCAAAGGGAAGGAAACCTAAACAATCACCTAAGCAGGTCACATTTAGCAAAGGTAATAACATAAACAATCCTCTAAGCAGGTCACTTTTAGCAAAGGGGATAAAACATAGAATACATTGCACATGAGGCATTAAAACACATTCAGAGGTGCAGGTAGAACATTTGCGCAGGAATCAAAATAAACAAGTAAATTACAATGCGCAGGGTGCATGTAGCACAACACTAGAATTGTCCCTCAGGCCAACTGGCCTCACAAGGGCTGGAATGCCCTGAGTCCAAATGTCAGGGAAGGCTGCGCAGGCAGCCAAGAACACAAGCCTAAACGTAGCAACTGTCCACTAAGTGCTGGACAGTTGTGAATCACAGATAGCCAACATTGGAGCCACGTGGGCTCAAGAACAATGGTGAGGGAACATCACGTGGGAGCCTCGCAGGGCTCTGTAACAAAGCACTCGTGTCCCAAGAGAGCCTCTCTCTAGGCTCTAAACAAATATGGCACTTAAGAGCCTCTCAGGCTCGCACAACAAATAGGAGGGCACTAAAGAGCTTCAGCGCTCTAAAACAACATGGGCGGTGAGCCTCTCGGGCTCAACGGACAACTGGGGCCCAAGAGCCTTTCAGGGCTCGAAGAACAATGGGGCCGGTTCTGAGCCTCGCAGGCTCGTGAATAAATTTAGGGCGGGAGCCTCTCGGGGCTCGAAATACACAAAATGCCCCCAGGAGCCTCGGGGCTCCAATCACGAAGATGCGGAATGTTGGAGTCCCTCACGGGGGACTCAGGATCCACATAACTGCCCCCAAGAGCCTCAACCGGCTCTTCACTCTGACGGGGAGGGGCGGGCACCGGCAATGTGCCCCGACGCCCTCCTCCCCGATTCTGTACACTGAGCCCCACTCACCAGCTGACTCGCTGGGGCGGCTCTCCTTTCCAGCAGCGTGGGGCTCCTCTCTCCTCACGGGGAACCTCGGACACGGCCGGCTGCTTCTCTTCCTTGCTGCTCGGCTGCGGGGCGGGACTTCCGGTTCGCCTCTCCCGGGCCGCACAGCAATTGGCCGGCTGACCCAGCACTTCCGGGTCATCGCAGGCAGCACGGCGGCCCGGCAGGGGCTGCACACACTCCTGAGCTGCGGCGGTGATCATGGGGCAATGCCGGGTGGGCACCGGCTTTTAGATAATTAAATAAAACGGGGCAATGCTGGGTGGGCTCCGGCTTCCAATTAAATTATAAAGCGAGATGGGCACTCGCTCGGCCAGAAATCGGCAAAACGGGTCCTATGCCGGGTGGGCACCGGCTTCTGTAAATAAAGCGCTCCTCAGCGCTATGGACCACGGAAAAGCGCTCCCAGGCGCCAGGGGACAGAATAAAGCGCTCACAGCGCTATGGGCCAAATAAAGCGCTCTCAAGTGCTGGGCAAGGAATCACAGCGCTCCCCAGTGCTGCAGGACAAGAAAACAGCGCTCTCAGCGCTATAGGCACAGCAAAAGCTCCAGCAGGGTCTGGAGGCAGGCAGGGGGGCAAGGCTGGGCCCAGAGCCAGCTCACTGGGTCTCCAGGCAGGGAGACAGTCCAAGTGGCGGTCCTCCTGGCCCCAGCAACAGCAGCCGCCCCCTCTGGCAAGGATCCGAAAGCAGAACAAATTGAATGGGGACACAGCCCCTTCTTATACTGTAAATTCCTTTGTGTGTAGGTGCAGGGTGGGGGGAAACCTGTCGCAGCTGGTTTTGAAGTACCCTTGATGGCCCAACCACCCATTTCATTCACTGGCAGGGCTAGGGTCATCAGTCGCACTACAGGGGTTGGGCCAGCATTGTGTGGGGAAAGTCCAGCCCCATCAGGGACCAGGTGCACTCCTCCCCAGCCATCAACATGCTAATCTCACACTCACCACCGGGCAGACCCATCCAGCCTTCCTGGAGCCAGGCTCACCAGCCAGCTCCAGCCAATCACACGCCAGGCATATTTTACATTAATATGCCAAGTCCTAGAAGTGGCATTTCTACACATGACACACTCATGCCACATACATCATTGCGAAGCATTCATTCTCACAAGCTCGCACATACCAAATTTGAATCTGTACTCCCCACGCATCAGGAACTACTAGGGACACACACATTCCCCATGCATCCCTATGGGAGGGCAGGCCAGCCTAACTACATGCACGCACTTTACTCTGGGACACAGGGAAAAAGTGCGCACAGACCAGAAAATCATCCACACAGATCACAGATTAAAAGCAAAAATATTAGGGGTGAACCTGCCAGTAACATATCAGGGTTGTGGTGCACTGTAATACCCAGGCATATTGATAATACTAGTGCATGTAAAATATCAGGTTTGTGGTGCAATGTAGGACCCGTGTGTGATGATATATACTAGTTTTTGTGGAATGCCAAGGTTGTGGTGCACTGTAAGATCCTTGTGTATTGATTATACTTGCGTACGTAACATGTCAAGGTTGTGATGCACTGTCAGAGTCATGTGTAACGATATACTAGTGAATGTTGTATTAAAGTGGGTTTCTGTTGCAGTGCCCTCCCCCAACATTTTGCCTGGCTTTCAATGCAACTTTAACAGTAGAGTACTGGGCATCTGCTAATCAGACCCGCCAGGATTTCATGATTGCAAAAAAATTGTGAAATCTGCGGTTTTGTAAAAAAAAGGCGCTTTTAAGGTCTCGCCTATGCAGCGCATGCTAAAAAGACCTTTTGGGGTCACTTTGGCTTTTCAGCCAAGCACGTGCATGCGTTCCATTGCCTTCAATGGCAACGCGTGCACATCAGGAGATTCACTTGCGGGAGCGAGCGCCACCATATGGCAGCAATTATCGCTCCCGCAACTGAATCTCGCAGCCCCCCTGACCCTCTGCTGCCGCGCACGCCTACCCCTGCTCCCGGCACCCTGCCGCGCTTGTGTTTGTTGTTTGTTTGCAAGGGTTGGTCAGTGGAAGTGTCAAAACCAAATTCCACTGCATCACGTTTGAACTTTGTAATCGGGGCAGGGTACTCTCTCCCGGCACGCGTGCCTTAGCTCAGGGGCTTCAACAACAATTCCATTAATCGGGGCAGGGGACTCTCTCCCGGCGCGCGTGCATTAGTTCAGGAACTTCAACAACAATTCCATTAATTTGGTGTTTCCATAGGCGCTCTTTGGCATCTGACCCTGTGACCTATGCCCAGAATTCCCGCGGTGTTGCACATACCTGATGTCAAAACATAATCCTAACATTAAATGCACCCACGCATACTGCTTTCACAAGCTAGTCCGCATCAGGGATGTGCATGTTTTTTTATTTTGCTGAGGCATTTTTTGAGATCTTTATCAAAGGTCATATTTTTGGGGAAAACTAGATGCAATATAGTACCCCGAGTAAAGACAGATTTACACAGTATGGGCACTAAAAATTCACAATGAGTTTCATATTGTTAAAGCATCTCAATCAAAACCAAAGAACAAGTATTTGCCATGCAATAGGTCTTGCATTTTCACGAGTTTGAGATATTGACATTGCAAATAGCAATGCCTCTTATTTTTATTTTGCCATGGCAATAGCTTAAACTCCCGTAAATGCGAGACCTATTGCATTGCAAATGCTTGTTACAAAAGTGCTTGCAAAATTCCTTTTATTGGCCATAAGTGTACTAGTGTACTAGTGTACATAACATGTCAGTGTTGTGATGCACTGTAGGAGCTGTTAATAATGATATACTAGTGAATGTGACATGTCTGGGGTGTGGTGCACTGTAAGACCTGCGTGTATTGATTATACTAGTGCATATAAAATGTCAAGGTTGAGGGGAACTGTAAGAGCTGTGTTTTGATATACTAGTGCATGCGAAATGTCAGGACTGTGGTGCACTTTAAGACCTGTATGTACCAATATACTTGTGCATATTACATGTCAGGGTTGTAGTGCACTGAATGAAACGTGTGCATTGATATACTAGTGAATGTAACATGTTAGGGTTGTGGTGATCTATAAGAGTAGTGTGTATCGATTTACTAGTGCATGCAACATGTCAGGGTTGTGGTGCACTGTAGGAACTGGGTGTATATTGTTATGCTAGTGCATGTAACATGTCAGAGTTGTCGGACATTCTAAGATATGGGTTGTGGTACATTTTAGGAGCATTGTCTACCGATACACTATTGTATTTGTGTTGTTAGCATCACAGTGTAAACTCAGTAGATGGCTCAGTGCTGTGAAGTTATGCTGAGGTGCACTGTGAGAGCGCTGTGGACTCCTCATTACTGATGCACTAGTGCATGATTCGTGTCAGGCGTGCAGTGTTCTATTTGTCTGTGTGCACAAGATTGATTTGCTTTGTAAGCACGCTTTCTAGATTCCAATACTGACAGACCAGTGCGCAATACAAACCAGGATTGTTATATTGTGGCAACACTGTAGATGTCTTCGTTCAGCTCACTAGTGCATGGTGCATGTCACAATTGATGTGCAATATGTGAACTCTGATGATGCACTGGGGCATTTGCTACACACACAAGACTCTGTTCTGGGCCGTTGATGGACTAGTGGAAGCCACAATAGGGGAAACGTTTCAGTGTTCCATGGATGTCTCAGAAGAGGACAAGTGACATGGTACGGGTCCCTACAGCCCCTTTATCACTTGATAGAAGTGGGATAAGTGAGATACCATGTCACTGAAGTGATGACATTAGAGCAAACTAAGGGTCTAGGGGTCCTTTAGTGCCAGTCTCTTGGGAACCATCGTCCTACTACTTTTTAAATTTTAAAACATAATTATAACTTGTTACATTAACATTAATAGTACTTATTACCATGATTTTACTTGCTGTGTCTCTCAAGCAAGAAGATGGTTTGGCCAGAGGGAAATTAGATCAGTTTTTAACGGGAAACATACCATCCAATATTCAAGGCTCAGGATACAGGTAGGTTGGATATTACATTTATTTAGCCATATAGAAGAGCAACCAACAGCATGCCACCTAAGCCTCAGACAGTCTGAGAAAACGGACTCAACCAAAGGGCTGACAACACACAAGAAAACTCCCATATTTTTAATTAAAACAAGGTAAGTGCAGGCGAAAAACAACTCTAACCCCTCCCATACTGGTGACGGAACCGTTCGGTCACGAGCCTCGGGTGGGCTGTGCTGGTGACGGAACGAATTCCGCGCCTGCGCTGGGCGTTCTAAAGAGCGGGGTGGGCCGCGACGGAACCGTTCCGTCACAAGCACAGCTCACCCGAGGCTCGTGATGGAGCGGTTCCATCACGAGCACGGGAGCGCTGCGCGACCCGCCTCCCCCTTAGCGCTGGGGTTAAACTAATACAATTCTAAACAGGGAATGTTTACCAGAAAGTCGGTCTCGAGGACAATGCAGCATCCACGCGCATAGACTCAAGAGCAGTAAGCTTTGCATAATTAATGCAACACACATTCAAGGTGAAAATGAATGTTTCTTCGGTGAATGAAAGAGGTGATTGGTATTTTTAGGTCGTTCCTATCGGTAGCGTGCTTGCGCTGCACGCTCTGCGAGACTGCTGTAGTCGAGTATGGGAGAGAAGCCACACCCACTCTTATCCCATAGTTTTCATTGGCTTGTGTCATTGTCTTTCATAAATGCTGCCTTCGGATTCGTTAATAGTCTTTTTAGTCCCTCCTTAGTACATCCTTGTCTTCATTTGTACACATCCATGGCGACTGGCCCTTTTACTTCAGTTGTTACACAAGACCTGTTATTTAGTCTGTAAGCACTATTTACTCTATTGCGTTTCTCTTACTGCAGGCCCGACATGCGCTGCTTTAGCTGAAACCACTTGTGTTTTTTAAGCAGCGCGGCCACCCCGAAATACGTGCGCCTGCTTTCAATCACTTTAACCCAGAATTATCTTGTGTCTGTTTCATCCCCCCAAGTAAAATGGATTTAGAAATGATTAGCGAATTAAGTCATGTGAATTCCAGGTAGCACATAATCCTGTGCTAATGGGCTAAAGCTGACAACAGCACATCTGTGTTACATGTCATCTGTACTTAAGCCACCTGATGGGTTGTTTTCAAAAGCATGTTTTATTAACACCAACATCACCACCAATACCACCACCACCAATACCACCGCCAATGCCACCACCATCAATACGAACATCTTCAACAATACGACCACCACCAATACCACCACCGCCAATACCACCACCACCAACAATACCACCACCACTAACACCACCACCATCAACACCACCAATACCACTACCACCACCACCACTAATACCACCACCACCAATACCAACTCCACCACCACCAGCACCAACACCACCATCACCTCCACCAATACCACCACCGCCAATACCACCACCACCACTACCACCACCAATGCCACCACCACCAATACCACCACCACCACTAATACCACCAACAGCAATACCACCACCGCCAATACCACCACCAATACCCACAACACTGTCAATAACAACACCACCACCAATACCAATACTATCACCACCAATACCTACCATCACCACCAATACTACCAATATCACCACCAATACCACCACCAATGCCACCACCACCATCAATACCACCAACTCCACCACCACCAATACCACTACCAATACCACCACCACCACCACCAATAACAAAACCATCAATGCCACCACCACAAGCTCCACCACCACCTCCAATACCACCATCACCAATTCCACCAATACCAACACCACTGATACCAACACCACCAATACAACAGCCACTAATACCACCACCACCAATACCACCACCATTACCACCACCACAATACCCCTATAACCGCCAATACCACCATCACCACCAATACCACCACCACCAATACCACCACCACCAATACCACGACTAACACCACCACCACCACCAATACTCCCACCAACAATACCACCACCACCAATATCACCACCACCAATACCCACACCATTACCACCACTAACAATAGCACCACTACCACCACCTATACCACCACCACCAATACCACCACCACCACCACCAATACCACCAATACTACCACCACCAATACCACCACCAGTACCAATACCACCACCACCAATACCTTAACCACAAATGTAAATGTAAATGTATTGCGATTTATATAGCGCACGTATCACCCGAAGGCATCAAGGCGCTTGCCTTGGGAACCCGTCCTGGTATTCCCCTGTGAGATAACCCCAGCAGGGTATCCACAAGGTGAAAGCCAGGCATCCCGCCGCGAGGGGCCGTAGTGGAGATTAAGCAAGCTATTGCCCAGAGTCGCAGAGTGTGAACCCGGGAGTCGAGTAGGCACCGGAACGAGAATTATCGAGTCTGTGGAATTTTTGAGCCCAAGACCCGCCAAGGCGGGGAATTGAACCCTGGTCCAGGACCGATCTCAGCTTCCGGGTCTGCCGCCTCTAACCCCTGAGCCACACTTCTCCAAATGCCACCACCAGTACCAATACCACCATCACCAGTACCAATACCACCACCAATACCAATACCTCCACCAAAACCACTACCACCACCACCACCAATACCAACAGCACCACCACTCATAACACCACTACCAATGCCACCACCAATACCAGTACCACCACCACCAATACCAAAACCACCACCAATACCACCACCACCAATAGCACCACCACCAATACCAAAACCACCAATACTAACACCACCAATAGCAGTACCACCACCTCCAATACCAATACCACAACCAATACCAATACCGACACCACCAGTACCACCACCACCAATATCAGTACCACCACCAATACCAATACCACCACCACCAATACCAATACTGCCAGCACCAATACCACCACCACCAATATCACCAGCACTAATGCCACCAATGCCCCCACCACCACCACCAATAACATACCACCAATACCAACACCAACAATACCACCACTACCAATTCCAGCACCACCAATCCCACCACCACCAATACCACCATCACCAATACCACCACCACAAATACCAATACCATCACCTCAGCTCCTCTCACTTACTAGTAATAGCAGGGGCACCGTATGAGGCCGGAGCAGCAGCCGAGACCATCCCTCCCTCCATGCCTCCCATAAAGCACAGCCCGCCCTGCACTCTCATTTATCGTCCGCCCGGCCTTCCAAAGCAATTCCTCCTATCCCTTCCATCGAATGTAGCTGGTAGAGTTAGCACCTCTTCTAGTTACACCGTGTTAGGTGACTTGAACCTGCACTTCGACTCTCCCTCTGATCAGGCAGCTGCCATCCTACTGGATGATTTAGCAGCTTTACAATTAACACAACGTGTCCTCTCTCCCACCCACGAAAAAGGTCATTTATTAGACCCTATTTTCTCAAACTGTCCGGAAATCACAGTGGACCCAGGCATCACCCTACCATGGACAGACCATTTTTTAATTCCCTTTAAATGGACCACACTTAAACCGCCTCCTTTGGCTCCCATCACCAAACTCAGGCGGGCTTGGGCGCGCCTTGAGATGGATAAATGGTGTACCAAACTTTCCAGCTCTCGACCAGAAATCCAGGATGATCCCGCCTTAGCAAATCAGGCATACACCAACTGGATCTCTCAAACCCTTGACTGTACGCTCCCAATGAGCAAAAATGTACTGAAGCGGCCTCAGAAAAGTGCCCCGTGGTACACCCAATCCCTCAGAGATAAAAAGCGCCTCTGTAGAAGAGCGGAAAGACGCTGGCGCTTAGACCGATCAGTAGATAACAAAAATCAGTACCGTGCAACCTTGAATGAGTACAAACTCCAAATAAAAACAGCACAATCGACCTTCTTCGCCGAAAAGATCCTGAACGCTAAATCAAAACCTAAAGAGATCTTTCAAATTATCAAAAAACTTACCAATCCATCCCCTACAGCCCATGTCGAGAAATCGGTCACTCAATGCGACGACATCGCCGAATTTTTCTACCAGAAAATAAACAAAATTTATTCAACCTTTTCCTCTTCAAACATCGACCCGCCCACTCAACCTAATAAGCCCCCCAGTCCACCGCCTCCCCCCCCCTTACAAGTTAACTCATTTCCCTCCGCTAGACCTCTCCACTTTAGAATCACTGGCCCTCAGTGTTAAGTCAGGCTCCCCGTCTGACCCTGCCCCTCCGGACATCCTAATGGCAGCTTCCCACACTACCCTGCTTGTCATCAGAGAGGTTTTAAACTCTTCCATCTCCTCTGGCACTGTCCCACCCGAGTGGAAACGGGCCATGGTCAGATCTCTGATCAAGAAACCCAACCTGGACCCGGCTGATTTGGCGAACTATCGCCCCATCTCCCTCCTCCCTTGGCTGAGCAAGGTATTGGAGAAATATGTAAACCAACAGCTGGTGTCCTATCTTGAGGACCACCATATGCTGGATCCCACTCAGACGGGTTTCAGACCCAAGCACGGGACAGAAACAGCGCTCCTCATGGTCGTAGAGGAAGCGCGAAACATTTTAGATCAGGGAGGATCAGTGGCAGTGATCCTCCTTGATCTAAGCGCGGCTTTCGACACAGTGTGTCATGACACCTTACTCAGCCGCCTGTCTAGTGTGGGGATTGTGGATGGAGCCTGGGCCTGGCTTGAATCCTTTTTGAGGAACAGGTCTTTCAGGGTTTTTGACGGTGATTCAGTTTCCTCTAGTAGACCACTAAATTGTGGAGTTCCTCAGGGCTCCTCTCTGAGCCCGGCCCTGTTCAACCTATACATGAGACCACTGGCCAGCGTCGTCCGCCCTTTTGGAGTTAACATCATCTCATATGCGGATGACACACAGCTGGTGGTCTCACTGGCGCAAGGTTCATCCCCTACAGCGTCAGGTGGGCTCAGAGAATGCCTTGAGGAAGTAAGGAGCTGGATGACGGCATCAGCCCTGAAACTAAACGGTGACAAAACCGAGCTAATGATCCTAGGACCCTCAGAACCGGCTCTCCCCCCCTCCCTTTGGCCCACCAGCCTAGGACCGCCGCCAACCCCAAAAAATGCAATTAAAAGTCTTGGAGTATGGTTGGATAGCTCGCTCTCATTCAGCACCCAAGCCACTAAACTCTCAGCTACATGTTTCTCCATTCTGAGGGTATTAAACAAAATCTTCCCCATCCTTCCCCTAGAAGCCAAACAGGCAGCCATCCAAGGACTCATCCACTCCCGGCTTTATTTTAATAATGTACTCTACCTGGGTGCACCGGAATACACCCTTCGTAGGCTACAGACGGTTCAGAACAGCGCTGCCCGCCTCTTACTTAAAATCCCCCACAGACACTCAGTCAGGACTGGCTTGATAAGCCTTCACTGGCTACCAGTCCGACAGAGGGTTCTGTTTAAGGCGCTATGCACAGCCCACCAAGCCTTCTGGAACCTGGGTCCCACCATCACCCGTAACCTGATCTGTCAATACACCCCGAAGCGGAATCTCCGCTTTAGCCAGACCCCCTTGGCAGTTGTCCCAAGAATAAAGAGAACCAGAACAGGCGGCAGAACATTCATGTACAACGCAGCTAAGGCCTGGAATGCTCTACCTTTTCATCTGAGAGCCATCCAGAACCTTAATATATTCCGCAAACAACTGAAAACTCATCTCTTCACATCTGTCTGCTAATTACTCCTCTGTCCCTTTTATGTGCACTGTAGGTTTACGACTTCCCCAGCGCTTGGACGCCCATGGGCAACAACTGCGCTCTATAAATCCCCAAGTTTACAAGTTTACAAGTTTACCAGGAGGTGAAGACAGGCCCTACTACAGCTGGAGTGTTTTTAATTAGGCCAAAGATGGCAATGACATCACGCAATGCCACACTGCACACTCAAATCACAGAGAGGGTAGGAAATAGCCCCCCCTCCTGTTCTTCCTTCTGAGCCGCAACAGTGTAACCACAGAGCGAAAGGTGTCACTGCACTATTTATCACCACTTTCAAGACCTCACAGGCCAGTCTCTTCCTCTGATATTTACAATCTAACAAGCAGTCGAGAAGGCCCTTTATTGCAATGCAGTAGGTCTCGCATTTGCTAGAGTTTAAGCTATTAGTATTGTAAATGACAATGCCTTTTATTTATGTTTTAAAACCCAAAAATATAAATAAAAGGCATTGTCAATTACAATCATTACAATGCCAATACCACAAAATTGTGTGTATGCGAGACCTATTGCGTTGCAAGCAGAGGTGCAACTTGAGCCAAATTTCAGAGGGGGCTAATACAAATTTCGGAGGGGGGTTAATTCTTCTAGCAATAGGCAGAGTGGAGATGCAGGGGCTCTAAGAAGGAGTAAAAAAACAACAAAGCCTCATTAACAAATAAATGGTCCTTTAAAGACATGTGAAGTACTCGGCAGGGCTGCAATTAGATGGGCGCCAGACCAGCCAGCCAGCCTACAGCAGCTCAAAAACTGTGTGTGAGCCAGGGAAGCTGTCTCAGCCGGGCTGACACACACAACAGGGGTGCTGAAGCCATTTGAGCCCTATGGGCGTTGCGTGCCTGATTGCAAATGCTTGTTGCTCCTGGAGTGCGCTGTGTCCGATGTATCACGTGCTGCTTCCGTGGTGTGGAGATATGATTTAAAGACACTGGGGCATATTACCAACAACTAGCGATAATTATCGCTGTGTTGGCTTAGCGGAAATATTTCTATCACCGCCCTTCACCTGTTTCTAGCGCTGAGATACCTTGCTATTAGCAAGGTTTATCTCAGGAGCGATAAAAAACAGGCGAAATGCGTGAATATCGCTGTCAATACAGCGATATTCAGGCATTACCGTGACAATGCTCTTAGTTATCCACCTCTCATTGGATAACATGGCTAAGAACTGGTCAGGGCAGGCGTTAGCTTTTGGAGATATTCACGCTTAGCGCGAATATTTCCAAAACTACGCCTGTGTTGATCATAGGCGATAGCGATTGCAGCGACTGTTTTCAGTCGCTGACATTTTGGCACGCCCACTTTGCATGTCATTAGCGATAATTATCGGTGACATGCAAAGTGGGCCCCTAAATGCCCGCTATCGCTTACAACCTGTCGCTAACTGGTGTTAGCGACCGCTTGGTAATAGGGCGATAAAATTATCGCCGAATTAGCGGGAAAAAGTCCTGCTAAAGCGGCGATAATGGCCCTTGGTAATATGCCCCACTGTCCTTTTCTTTTTTCAATGCGTATGGGAACTGGGCATCAAACACAGCCTATGGTTCACCTGCGAACGACTGACCCCTTTTAATAGGAGGGTACACTAACATCTTCATTATCTCACACATGCAGAAACTTTCACGCCGAGATTTCTGACGCGCTGATCTGACAGCATTCAAAGTAGTGCAGCGCGGGTTGGCTGTTCGATCGCCAATAAAAAGTATTTTAATTCATAAAAAATGCAAAGGGCTTCGCAGCATAAAATGAGCAGACTGCACTGACACCTAGGTGTTCAGTGGGTAGAACAGTGCAACAGGGCTGCAGGTTTGGAAGGTGCTCCTTTTTTAACATTTGATAATCTTAAAATTATGAACACCGCCTTCTCTACCCCCACAGGAGGTACTGCGTCCTGCGTGGCCTGTGCCTGTACACGACCCTGTGTAATTTCATATTGATTAATGAGTGTGGATCCTGGATGCAGTTATCAATAATCTCCTCTTATTCTGTTTTCAAATCAATAGAGATCTCATTGGGGTTAATTAGCCAACGATTGAGGATGGGAGAGCAAGGCCTGCCCTCTTCTCCTTTTTTAATTGCGGGCTAAATCTAGCTCTTGTCAACAAATCTGAGGTTTCCACCCCTTCTGCTCCCTCTCCAAGGTGCCTAGCAGCCGCTGCTCTCTTTTCATAACACTGAGGACCAGTCCTTATTGGTTCCCAAGCCCTCTCTTCACTCTAGGAAAAGTGGAACCAGGCTGCTGTTCTAGCCCCTTCATCCAAGCTCTCTTCTCCGTCTCCCTCACGTTTGCTGTTCTATCATACTCCATCCGTGTGCGGTGTAGTGTGTTGAATCCGTATGTTAGTATGACGTGCATGCATTATGAATATTAGACCCTGCAAATGTCTATTTAGCACCAAAATACTCATTTATGACAGGTTTTTGGGCAAAAATTGTAATTGGTGCCATTTATCGTACCTGATAAATTCTGATGCTTGTCCTATTGCGTTTTAATGGGCGTAAAAATGACATAACCTCCTCCATGATCAGGGCTTTGACTATCAGTCAAGATTCTTAATGGCGATGACAAACACTGCAGGTGCTTCACAAGTGACAAGTAACAAAGTGTATTGATGACACCAACAATTATAGCGCCAAAGCCTGTGGCGTTCCGTGCGTGTGCCTACCTGCACGCTGCTTGCCGTCCCGGGACCCTGACCTGCCTTCAGCCTCGTCTGCCTGGGGACTCGAGTGACCTGCTGAGGGAAAGCTGCTGCCACTACACCGCACCTGCTGTCTCCTCCCCCCGCCGCAGCCCTCCAACACCGGGACTGCCGCAGAGCGGGGGAGTAGAGACTACAGTCCCCAGAAGCCTCCGCGACTGGCCCGGAAGTCGCGTAGAAGCTTAGCGCCCGGAGGCGCCGTTAAAGGGGCTGGCCTTGCGGTGGAGCGGGTGTGATAGCGCCAAAGCCTGTGGCGTTCCGTGCGTGTGCCTACCTGCACGCTGCTTGCCGTCCGGGGACCCTGACCTGCCTTCAGCCTCGTCTGCCTGGGGACTCGAGCGACCTGCTGAGGGAAAGCTGCTGCCACTACACCGCACCTGCTGTCTCCTCCCCCCGCCGCAGCCCTCCAACACCGGGACTGCCGCAGAGCGGGGGAGTAGAGACTACAGTCCCCAGAAGCCTCCGCGACTGGCCCGGAAGTCGCGTAGAGGCTTAGCACCCGGAGGCGCCGTTAAAGGGGCTGGCCTTCCCGCGTCGCGGGACCGCGCGCAGGACCGAGCCCGGGGCTAAGCCCGGGCAAAGGGCGGGCCCTCTGTGGCCCTCAGAGGCCTGAGGAGTCTGGGCTGGGCAATATCCCCTGGCCGAATCGCCGCCCATTCTAAAGGTATTTACACACTTGACCTATAAGCATATTGTAAATGGCACCTACGGAGCCCAAGTCAAACGCCAAGAACACGGTCAAAAAAACGCCTATTCATACACGCTCTGTCACAAGGAATACTGCCCCAACAAAAACACCGCTACCAACGTTAACTGCAATTGACCGCATGCTTCAACAGACAATTGTGGTGGTAGCGAACGCCATTGAAAATACTGAGAAACGATTGTCGTTACCACCTAGTACCTGTTTAATCCAGCAGATATCACAACCCGATGATTGCAATGTAAATAATATAAATGTGACATCATTATCAAACGACTCCATACTAATGCAATCTTACACGAGTCTCCCCGGGGCCGAGCCAACCCATGTGGAAGATCCTCCCACACTTCCTGCAGTGCTTCAAGATAGGGATAGTCGGTTGTCCCTAACTCCCAATTTGCAGATTAATGTTACACCACCTGAGGAACCGGGGCCCAGCAACGCGCCTGAGACCAGCGCAATCCTGATTTCCTGCGATAATGATGATCCCATCCCCACAATTGACTCACCTAATAATAGCTGTGTAGATAGTACGACTGACCACGGCTCTGTCCACCGCAGATCCAGACGCACACGCAATAGAAAATTATTGGCCCCAAGTAGGGGGTGTGTGAAACAAAGGGGCAGGAGAAAGAAGGCAACTTCGTCATTATCAGAACAGGCCAATGGAAGAGAGCCACCCCCATCACAGTCAAGCCCAAATTTGGGACCAAGAGGCAATACTAACCCCAAAATGGGGAGTCTATAATGTGTCACATTGTGGATGCTATGAAGCTCCTTATTGCCCCCCTAAGATTTGTAAAAAGGTGGAAAATTTGGAGAAATAAGGTCTAGCTAAATTAGACATCCTTGAACATCTGGGTCCACAAGTCACTCCAACTCCCCCGCATGTACCCTCTGGGAATAAGGACAATATGACTGCCACTAATACAACTAATTCACAGGTTCCTTCCGCCAGAAATGTGGCCCCCACGGCAGCTCCCGGCAAGCCCACTAACTCACACACCTATACCCCAGGTAACACCACAAGTGGGCCTTCTGGGGTTAGAGGTGGAGTGCCAATGGGTCATACCTTAGTAAACGGGAATCCACCAGCACGCAGCTACTATAATAACATCATTCCTGCAGTGATTAATCTCCCGACAGAAAGTAGACCATATGTGGCAATTCTTGCCAATGTCCCGAAACTTAAACCCTCCCAATTCGAAAATAGCGAAACACTCAAAAATAAAATTTTGCACTGGTTTGTCCACAATTGTGGATTCCCCCTAAGAGGGGCAAGTGAGATCCTCTCAACTCAAAGGGTAGGGTGGGTGGGCCCCAGTAAAAAGGAAATAAGTGGGGACTGCGTAATCATAAATTATAAAACCACCGAATGGGCAAGAGATTCCATCTTGAACGCGCCGATCCAATCAGATAATGATTACAACACCACCTTGTTCCCACTGGACTACTTTTACAGAAATCAGGTGGGATTTAAAATTCCCGTGCAGAATTTCAAACACCCCAGAGCAATAAACATGCCTCATCCACCTATACAGCAGGCACCAGCGCAACCAGTTGGGCACCCTTTGATTCCTTATGACCCAAATAACCAATATGCACCACAGCAACCACTGAACTTATTCAGAACACCAAACCCCAACTACTTCAATAACCTTAATGTCCCCGGGCTGGGAACGAGCATTTATGGTCAATATGCAGTCCCAACATCTAATAGATTCCAGATATTCAACTCTCTAGATGAAAATGACTGACTCGGGGATACTCTCGCTGTTGAGTCATCTGTAACTGAGGAACCTAGGTCGATGGCCGTTAATACAGTTGAGGAACTTCCAACAGACACCACTGTAGCAAATTCTAATGATCCAACCTTGATAGACACTACCATATGTACCGGTGAAAATCATCTGGAGAACCCGATAACACCATCAGTCATAACAGTTACCGACCCACCCCAAGTAGCTTTAGAAGAGAACCTGAGGGCTATTACGTGGGATATAGCTGGGATAGCCTCTAAGGTAAACACCCCCATATGGGCTGACTTTATTAAACAGGGTTATGACATAATCTGCCTGCAAGAAACTTGGGACAGGGAAGAAGTACACGTCGAGGGTTACACTTCCTTTAGTGTGCAGGCTGTGGCATCCCAGGTTGGTAGAGCCAAGGGCGGACTTGTGACCCTGATATCCACTGCACTGACTGAGTTTCGTGTTAGTGATCATGTTGTCCTAGGAGAACACGCCTCCGTTCTGCGCATGGCCCATAGCAGATGTAGAGACTTAATAGTAGTGAATTTCTACAATAACATTGCGGGGCACAAACGGGGAACGTTCATTTCTGACATAGAGCGGGCCATCGACACGATCTTATCAAGTACATCCAAACCAGCTGCTATCCTATGGGTAGGAGACTTCAACATCAAAACATGTAACTATGCACTCAAGGGGGCATGTGGCCACAGGGAGGAGTACTCGGGAAGGGAAACAAGTGTATATAATCATTTCCCGCACAATAACTATGGCAGTGCTTTAAATAACCTACTTGCTAAATATGACCTGGACCTCCTAGAATGAAACAAGAACACAAACAATGTCAGGTGTCCGACATTTCATGGGAGAAACAACCAATCATTCATTGATCACATTATGATATCTTGCTCAGTAGCCTATATCAATGTCTGGGTGATTGAACAAACGGTCAGTGACCATAACAGTGTAACCGTTGAATTATTGGGTTGGGGAACCAAAAGGAACACCTATGGTCAACCAATTCAGGACATTGCAGCAGAAAGACCAAATGGGATGAGGGTGAAATGGATAAAAGTTGACCCCACTCAATTTGTTGCCAACATGATCACAAATTGTTGTAGAGAGGTCGAGTATTGCCTGTCCTCGAAACCATGCCCACGAACCTTGTTATCCAACTTCCTAACTATAACAAAAACTATTGAGAAATCCTTGACACACAAAGCTCGGAAACCAAGGAAGGTCAAGGTGGTGTGGTTTGATGACCATTGTGCTCAGTCACTAAAAAGGCTGAAAACTTCACTTGATGCCACACCAAGAGACGCTAGTAAGATCAGGGAAGAGCGCCATAACTACAAAACTGCACTCTCCACCAGGAAGAAGGAATTGCAGGACGAGGCATGAGCGAAATTAGATCTGGCCGCAGATACCAAAGATCATAAACTTTTTTGGGACACTGTAAATAGTCCGTTCTTGAAGAACGACAACATTCCTGAACTAACCTTGCATGTCAGTTGCCGGGCTTGGATAGCACACTTCACAGGGATTTTTAACTCTGATTTTACCTCTGGTTTTACTTCTGTTTCTAATTCCAATGTTTTAACTGACACACCAACCTGTTTTAAATGGGAGAAATTATTGTTTTCTGTGACATTAAGCGAGGTGATTGAGGCAATCGAGAAGAGTAAGGGGGGGAAAGCCACGGGACCGGATGGGGTCCCTGTGGACTTTTACAAATTTGAGATTACCCTATGGGCCCCCATTTTGACCCGCTACTTTAATGCTGCAATTGAAGATAAGTTACCAACTTCATGGGGTCAATCTATTATAGTGCCACTTTTCAAAAAGGGCTCTAGGGCAGAAGCACGAAATTATCGCCCAATTTCACTTTTAGACTCGTCGCTAAAGATTCTGAGTCGTGTACTCTTGGTGAGATTAGAGTCCTGGGCAGAACACAATAATATTCTTTCGCCTATCCAGTACGGGTTCCGAAGGGGTTTAGGAACTATGGAGCAGTGCGTGAACCTGGAACTTATTATCGGCAAGTACACAAAAGCTAAGGAAGGGAATTTGTTTATGTGCTTTGCCGATCTAAGTTCCGCATTTGATTTGGTGGAACACGCACTGCTCTGGCCAACACTACTTGCCATGGGCACACCGCCCGAAATCATCCACCTCCTGGCTAGAATGTACAGTAGTCTCTCAAGTAAGGTCAGATTCGGAACAGACGGTGAATGTACCCCCTTTTTTAAAATTGGCAGAGGGATCCGACAAGGGTGCGTGCTTGCCCCTCTTTTATTCTCCCTTTTTATAAATCAGGTTGACCAATTTTTACAAGAATCTTATGCTGATGCCCCTATCATCAATGGAAAGCAAATACCCGTCCTTTTATACGCGGACGACGCGGTCCTGATTTCCAGGACCGCGAACGGGCTGCAAAAGTTAATTGAGAAGTTCCATACTTTTATTCAGGGCAGAAAGCTCAAAATCAACAAGGGCAAGACAATGACCATGACCTGTGGAAAGAAAATGAAGAAAAACAAGTCATTCTTTTTAGATGGGGATAAACTCAAGGCTGTCCAATATTTCTGCTATTTAGGTATTACCTTTTCAGGAGATGGGAGATGGGTAAACGAGCAATCCTGTGTTGGTCTGAAGATGACCAGAAATGTAAATTGCATCTTCAGATTTGCCTCTAAACTGGGGGGGCCGTAGAATCCGAGAGATGATCTCCATCTATAATTCAAGGTGTATGTCCTCTGCCCTGTATGGAGCAGGGATATGGGGATATAATCCTCAGATTGCCCTGTCCATCCAGCAGGAGGAAAACAAGTACCTGAAACGACTATTATGCCTCCCTGTTTCTGCCTCAAACGAGATTACTCACAGAGAGTTAGGCATAAATTATGTCACAGATTTGATTGCATTGCGTCCCCTGTCCCTATGGCGGTCCATATGGGCCAAAGAAGAAACCAGGTTCACCCAGGAAGTAATTATGGATTGTATTAAACTTGACCGACACTCGAAAATCCCCTGGCTAAAACACATTCATTCCTGGTATATGACCCTCTTTGGTCAGGACATTTTTAAAGATATATTAACAGAATCAGTTTTAACAAAGCGTGACCTCAAATCCACCTACTTGGACCATGTAAAAGGGACCAGAATGAAGGAGTATGCAATGCAAAGTACGTTTAAATTATACATGGAGTACAACCTTAGCACAGGTCTCCCCTCCTATCTTACATTTGTCAGCATTAATTCCCATCGCTTTGTTCTAGCTCGCCTGAGGCTGGGAATAGTCCACCATTTGGTGGCCTTCCCTACTGTAAAAAAACCCGGGATATGTCTGTGTCCATGCGATGGGAAATCTAAACAGAGCATCTGCCACTTTTTACTTTTTTGTAATTTTTATACTGGTTTTAGAAAGTTTTATCTGAAGCAATTATTTTTAGAACATAATATGTGCAATACAAGAGCCGCAATGCAATTGTTGTTTGACTTGGCTTCCCCGGATGTGTGTTATCGTGTGGCCACTTATATCTTAAAATGTATCTGGCATAGGAAATCAATTATTATATGACTTCTTTCCCCCCGTTTACCCCTGTTTACCCCCTGGCTGTTACATTTCATGTCACGAAGGTGTCCTATCCTATCTATGACTTATTGTGAGTTACATTATTTGTACGTGTATCTATTTATATGCACTTTATATTTTATTCTGCATATTTACACCTGCCGAAAGTACCTTATGGTAATGACTGTCTTCCGGTTTTTGCATTTTTGCACTGGCGTTTTGCACAAACCTTTATTGCAAACAAATTGCTGCTAAAATGTTTAAAGTGACCAAACAGACGTTGCACTCTATCTTTAATTCTGCATATTTGCACATGTCAATAGCACTTTATGCATATAATAGGTCTTTCCGATTTGCACTTTGGACGTTGGCGTCTTTTGCACAATTTTTTTCTACAACAACTGCTGCTAAAACGTATATAGTGACCAAATCTAACTTTGTACTCAAATGAGACATACCTTATTGAACTAAAACAAGATTGGCATGGATATTGATGTAATTTTAATTGTTTCATTATCTAACTTACATAAATATGATTTGAAACTGTACTTATGTATGTTGCTACATGGTTGTACCTGTACAAACCGAATAAAGCATTTTGAAACGAAACGACAACAACAATTAACACACAACATCAAACATCCTCGGCGCTCCTCCTCTGGCACTTCTGGAGCAGCTGGATCTCATTCTCACAAGGGTTAAGACAATATATCACCCTTTCATTCACTTAATTAATGTTGCAATGCTTATCCACAAAAAACGTGTTGCAGGAATGTGACCCCCGAGTCCACTATAAATAAAAAAATAAGCATTGGCGAAACCGGGCCTTTGTTTCTTTTTTAATAGTAAAACAATTGTATGTTTTACTAGCTCACGGTACAGCAAAAGCATGGGTAGCAGCAAAGGAAGTTTCCCCAGTACACACCCCAGAGGTGATCCACAGGTTCTTGCAGACACACATCTTCAAAACCAACTGCATAATCTACTCAAATCTAATCAGTTTACACCAGTTGCTAATCTAGATTCATAAAATGACCCTATGACTGAGGATGCTATGAATATTCCCCAACCCTGATTTGTGTGTTTTTGTTAACGCATCTTTCCCTGTGCTTAAGATGTTCCTATACCGTGATGTAGGACCTGTCCCTTTTTGCAGGGTTATCCCCAAATGTTTTGCCTTCTTCCTCCTATTTTTCGGACTCTTTTTTTGTTGGCTTTAGGACTCTGGACACTTTACCACTGCTAAACAGTGCTAAAGTGCATGTGCTCTCTCGCCTAAAACATGATTTGAGTGATTTACAACCGTTTATAATAGTTGATTTACACATAAGTCCTCTGTAGAGTAGTGTACTATATACCCAGAGCCTGTAAATTAAATGCTATTAGTGGGCCTGTATCACTGCTTGCGCCACCCACAGACGTAGCCTTTCAAACCTGTCTCAGGCCTGCAAGAGCAGGGCCTGTGTGCACAGTTTACTGCCACCTCGACTTAGTATTCAAAGCTATTTGCCAAGCCTTAACTCCCCTTTACTTGAAGGACGCTGCATCCTGATACAGCTGGTTATATGTATTTCTCCACTGTCCATGGGTCGTTTTCCAGACTTGACCTCATTTGTATCACCGGGGAACACATGCATTGGCTGGTTGGGTCAGAAATCCTACCCAGAGGCCTATCAGATCACTCCCCTGTTCAGCTACAGTTAGGGATTGGCCCCACAAGGTCTCTGATTCATTGCTGACTGTTGCCCTGGCACCTACACAACCTGAGCTATAAAAACTAATCTACATAAAGCCCCGCTAGAATACTTCTCCTTAAGCGAGGAGACAGCAGTATTTGCCATTACCTTGTGCGAAGCCATGAAGCCAACCATTCGGGGCTTCAACATTAGTCATAATACCGCAACCAAGCACCAGAAAAAGCAGACCTTAATACAGCTCGAAGGCCAGTTCATACAAATTGAGGTACTGGCACAGGAGCGTAATGGCAATAGTGCCTGTCGACAATTAGGAACACTGCAGAGAAGGTATCAAAGTATTCAGCTAGACGAGGCCAAACATATATGGCAGGCTACACAAAGCAGGATTTAGCAATGGTGGGGTAAATCCAGGAGACCCCTACAGAGGCTCTGATAATTCACCCTAAAACCAGTTAAGATGGGACAGAGCTTGCCTGGCTCCAAGATGGCCACAAGTTAGAGAAGCTCTGCCGACCTGGACACTATCCTGCATAATCCTGCTTCCCACTTGGGATTTACTCATTTTACAATAGCGGAGGGGATGGCTCTACGTCGTCTGAGGTGCCGAATTAGCTACTAGATACCTGCCTGCTCAGCTGGAGGCCGGCGGTCAGGCTGGCGGTGCTGTGTGTGCAGAGTTCACTGTGAGAAGAGGGCCCTACGAGGGGTGTCCCACTCATCGGCGGGGCCGCAATCGAGTGGTGCGCGGCCTGTTGAGTGCTCACGGTGCCCCTGAGAAGCTGCGGGTTCTGCTGTGCTGGGGTGGTGTACAGATGCTGCGGGCCCAGGCTGGGCGAGGAATTATGGGCCTTCAATCGAGGCACGCCTTGCGGCGGCTACCGGCGGCTGTTGGCGTATCTCTGTTGCTGCTGCTGAGGTCCGTGGTAAGTGTGCTGATTGCGGCGGGGGCGGACGATTTTTGCTGCTACCACAGGGGGGCTTCCAGGCCTTTCTGGACATAATCCTTGGTTGCGTGTTGTGGGGACATGGGGGAGAAAGGCCTACCTCAAGCTCCTTGGGCCCTCGTAGGGGCCAGGGCTGACTCCTCAAGGTTGCCTCTCCAGTGTGGGCGCAAATCCCAAGGCGCAGGTGGTGAGCTGGGCCGTCCTAGGCTGCATGGCGCGCCAGTGCAAGCTGAGTCTAAATTAGCTGTGGATGGCCATCAGTGAATGTCTATTGGAACCACTATGGACTGTTGTGAGTGTGTTTCAGGGCCAGGCGCGCAACAACCATTGGGCTCAACGGGCTTCAGCCCCCTCCGTCCTGTGTGTCAGCCCGGGCTGAGACAGCTTCGCGGACTGGCGACATCTATTTGCAGCAGTCTTTAAAAGACCGTTTACTTGGAAATTAGGCTTTTGTACTGTTTTCACTCTTTTTTACAGCCGCTCTGGTTATGGCTGGAAGAATTAGCCCACACAAAATCTTTTTCAGCCCCCCCACCCCCGAAATTTGGCTCTGGTTGCTCGCCTGTTCAGGGCATAATGTGCTTGCTCCATCTGGCAGATGTCATCACATGCAAAGTCTCGTTGAGGTGATCGACGGGGGTCGGCAGTGGTTCTCTTTTCAATTAGTGGTCTTGAGGCAGCTAACATAGGTCTTTTCTCCCTAATCTACAACGAGGATAACTTACCACTTAGTGCCTGCTGCTAGCGCCCATGGCTGGTCCACAATTGTGACTGGTGAAGGTGATCTATGCCTAATCTGCTGCCTCACACGCTGGTCACAGACAAGGGGGCACAAGCTCATGTGTCTCATCGTGGGCAGAACTGAAAAATCCCAATCCAAGCTTCATTTCGAACGAAGAAAGACCCTTAGTCATCAAGACTCTGAAAAAAGAACGTCGGAATCGGGTTCTGAAGCGGGCGATACCGCGGCTGATACAGACTTGGAACAGATGCTGGCCACCATGCAACATAGCCTAAATAAAATAAATGGAAAAATTGATGCCCTTTCATATCACATGAATAGGATGTCTGAGCGCCTCGATAAACATACAGAATGCCTAGATGCAGTGGAACAAAGGGTGGCGGAAGCCAAGGATACCCTAAACGGGGGTGCACAGGCCCAGGCAAAAATGGAGAAACTACTGCAGAGTGTCCAAGCTAAGCGGAGGATTTGGAGGCACGCTCCAGATGGAACAATCTCTGCTTTGTTGGGGTACCGTAGTCCACAAATATTACGACCATAGAACAGTACGTTGAGCAGCTAATGGCTACTCTGTTGGGCAGGAAGAATTTTTCTGCTGTGTTCGCAATGGAGCGTGCACATAGACTGGCTCTGGGGGCCCGAGTCCCATAATAGCAAAGCTTCTAAACTACAGGAACCTGGATTAACCGTTGGCCGAGAACTCTGCTCCGCCCATGGAGTGTACAGAGATTTGCCTAATCCGTGTTCCGCGGAGAACGCGGAGTAGGCAAATCTCCGCACATTCTGCTGCGGAGCGGAGTTGGTCAGCCCCACCTCCCACCCACCCTATTAACAATTGGTTAAAACTTTAATACAGGCGTCCACTCATGCACAGTTTTCACCAAGAACGCGATGAAGAGGGCAGCCCGGGGATACCGCAGCTAAGTTTAGCTATGGTAAGGTTTCACAGAGTTTGTTCTTAACTCCATGGCGCTCCATGTAGCCCCACTCCGCCCAGGGTTAACCAAGATACAGCGCTCCGCAGAGCCAGAGAACTTCAAGAACTACAGCTCGAAGGTATGACTATTTCTATCTACCCTGATTTTACCGAGCAAGTGCAGGAGGCATGTCGACTGTTTGCTCCAGTGAAAAGACGTTTGTGTGAATTGCACTTGGAGTACAATATGTTGTACCCTGCAAAGCTCCAAGTCATAGTGGATGGGTCTTCACAGGTTTTCGGGGACCCTAGGCAGGCACCGCAGTTTATTGAAAAGCACAAAAGTGCGGTACGGAAGGCAAAGTCCCACAGTCAACAAAAGGGCAAGGAGGCTGACAGGTCGGACCCTGATGAGTAGGGTACGTTGAACGCAGAAGGTATGTTGACTATTATGACCTGAATGCGCATTGGGGCTGGAACACTTGCCTAGGCTCATAGGTGGTATTGATTACTACTGAGACCCTGAAGGGGAGTCCAGCTTGGAGACACAGTGCTGGAGTATGTTATACAGATCATATCTTTTGTTCTGTGCATTGGCTGGCTGCCGCAGATGCGGGAAGGACTGTGAACTTAAGGCACTAGCTGCTCCAGAGAACAGCGATCCATGGTGGGGGTCCAGCCTTCCTGGCGGTGGGGTTGTCCTCTTTCCCTTCATTGTGGGGGTGGGCCTCCAGCTGGTCACGGGGTGTGGGGTAGGTCCCCCACAGGCTGAGAGGGAAGCCTTCTGTAGCCTGTATTAAGAGGGTGTGCCGGGCGGCGGATGGCCTACTGTCGTCAGCAACATCCACCCCAAACTGTGATCCACACTGGGAATGTTATCTTTCTGTTGGTGATTGTTTTGGGAAATGTCCTGTTTTGGGAGGGGAGAAGGATACTTGATTATGCAAAGTTTGGTACTGCATAGAGTGGTGGGTGGGTAGGGGGATTCCGAGTTTCATGGGGGTTAGAGTTACCGCACAACACTCAGTCACTGAGCGGCCTCTTCTGGGGTGCATGTGGTCACATTGTAATATCCAATTGAAAGTTTGCAGGCACGGAGGTTAAAAATAAGCAGACAAATAGTATGTGTTTCATTACATGGAATGTTAGAGGGTTAAATGAGTACTGAAAAATGCAGAAGGTGGTGGCATATCTTAAGCGACATAAAATAGATATTGGGTTGCTGCAGGAGACCCATCTTGCCCCCGATAACAAAATGCTCTCACATAGAATTTTTCATAGCATGATTTCAGATGCTGGCTTCACTTCACATGCCAGGGGAGTGCTGGTCTGGCTCAACTCGAAATCGGGGGTTACATTACAGTGCTTGAATATGGACTCTAACGTTAGGTTAATTATTGCAAAATGCCATAAAGTAGGGTTACAAGTTATCGTGGTTGATGTATACGGCCCCAACTACGACAACCCTCTCTTTTTTCTAACACTAGCCTCATTGCTATTACGTATGGAAGAGGAGCCAATAGTTTGGGGTGGTAGTTTTACTTGCATATTGAACTTGAGTAAAGATAGATAGATCTAAGGGCTCTCCTCACCGACAATCGGCAGCTGCTGGTGCTATCACAGAAATAATAGACCAACTAGGACTGGCTGATGTCTTGGCTCTGCATCAGGCTTTGCATCAGCCCCACGGCAGCCGCAGGTGGCTGCTCTGATCTCCTCTGACCTCCTCGCTGATCCGATCTGCTCTGCTCTGCTCTGCTGCTAATCACTTGCTCCTAGCCACAGCAGCTGTGTTAAAGACTAAAAAAAAATAAAACGGGACCTTCCTCTTAAAGGGTAACAGCCTACGATGCGAAGAGGGCCTCGGTGGAGAATTCACAAGAGTAATTTTCGCTGCCTGAACTTTCCCTCACCGAAGCAGCTGGGAGGGGGCGAAAGGGAGGTTTGCATTTTGTGTATTGAGGGCTCAATATGCAGGTCCAAGGGGCCCGTTAAGTATATACAACTTGATAGGCAGCAGGCACAAAAAAGAAAACGCAGATCTGAGTGCGGTACTATTGAATGCTATCAACTATGTCAGCTAAATCCCAGCCCGCACACATGTGACTCATTTGTTATACTGAGCATCCTGATCACATTGAAAAAAAAGTTTTGGCTGGCGGATGCGTGGCAGAATTCATTAACACCACATGAGGCGCAGACAGTATCGATTGAGTGTAAGGCGAAGCTGGGTGAGGCAGTACCAATTGAACAAAAAGCAATACAAAAGGCAACAGAAAAAATGAATGACATGGGCACTGGAGAGGGGGAGATTGGACAATATGACCTCAAGGAGCTATCCGATCTAAGCTTGGTATCCGACCAACATATGCCTCAGTCTGACAGCGTGGAAGACACAGGGTGTCAATACATTGAAGAAGCTGAGTTTAATGAAATGGCACGAGATGTACGAGAGGTATTGGAGGTGGATAATGTGCATACGACAAAGCTATCAAAGCCAACCGAGAGACGACCAGAGGCAAGAGGGGCTAAAGCCAAGGAATTAAAAAATAAAGATCAGGAACACGCAAATGAATATGCGAATGAACAAGAAAAAGATAAAGACAGGGACAAAGCAAAAGGTGGGGAAAAGGACAAAGAGAAGGAAAAGGAGAAGGAGAAAGGCAACAAAAAAGGCCTAGAAAAAGAAAAAGATAAAGAGAAGGATAAAGGCAAATCCAAAAACATGACTACCTGTGAGCAACAAGGGGACTATGAAAAATCTAAGAAAGACAAGAAAAGTGATAAAAATGTGGCTAAAACTGTTGCTAAAGCTAATGGTATAGAATTAGAGAAAAAGAAAGAAAAGATCAAGGGGAGATATAAGGAGAAAGAGAAAGAGAAAGACTTTGAAGACACCGAAAAGATGGAATTAATGGTCAAAAAAACAAAGCGGCTACAAACCATCAAGGATCTGAAAGCAAACGCAAAAATGACAGGGCATTCAACTACATCACAGCCTAGTATTTTAAACATCTTTAGCCCATTATCTAAAGTGGGGGCGAATAAAGGGGTGAGTTATGAACCAACAGATCAAGACTCAACGATACAGAGTGGGGCAAGTAGGGTAAGCCTAAAATGTGCTCCAGGGATCAACACTCATCTAACTCAGAACCCTTCCTTGGACAAATTACACTCCAGGGAAAAGAACTCATACTCAGATGAGCCTGATGAATCTGATGCAGACATTTACGAAACCGGCATCTGGACTTCCAGTGGGGTAAGCGATGGTAATCAAGGCCAAGACAAAGATGTATCAACCCCGGAAATATCCGGCTATTCGGATACTAGAAAAAATAGCGATCCAGGGCAAGGAACTACACCACGGAAAAAACTTGAGACCAGAAAAATAAGGAATAAAAAATTAAACAAATCGGCTTATGAAGATACCACTGATCAGGGAAGCAACCCAGAGCCAATTAATATATGAAAAAACCTTAAACCTAAAAAATCAAAGGATATAACACTGGCTCAAGAAAGTGGAGAGGATTCAACTGGGGATATCTCTCAACACGAGGGAATAGGTGAAGCAACCGAGCCATCTCTGAAAGATATATTAAGCTCCATAAAGAAACTTCATAAAGATGTTAAAACAGACACTCAAAAGCATCAATTAGCCATTCAAAAGCTGCAAGGGGCAGTTAACAAGGTGGGAAGCACCTGTTTAGCGATCTCAGAAAGGATGGTTTCAGTTGAAACACAAACTGATCATCTTGAGAAGGATGTTACTTATCTTCAAAAACAGGAAAAAACACAAGAAGGAATTATACAGGACCTGTTGACAAAGATCGAGGACCAGGAGAATAGATCAAGGAGAAACAACCTCCACTTCCTGGGGCTCCCGGAAGGCGTCGAAGGCAATGACCCTAGGGGGTACGTAATTAAACTTCTCAAATCAGCCCTCCCTGAACTGCAAAACTGGGATCTAGAGAGAGAGGTTCAACGAGCCCATCGCTTCCCCCTTACCCAACCTAAGCAATCGCAGAACCAATCTAAATATCCAAGGGCAAAGCTGGTGTTTTTTGGAAATTTTTTACTTCGAGGCACTATTTATGACATAGCTCGTCCTACAAGCAAGAGAGAATTTAATGGTACCGCATTTTTTGTAAGACCTGACTTTGCCCATGCAACTGTTGAGAGGAGGTGGAGGTTGAGGCAGCTATTTACTCCCTTCGAGCAGATAGGTGCAAAAGTATTTTTACAGAACCCTGCCCGACTGAAAATAGTTTTCAGGGGATCAACCCGCAGCTTCACCAGCGAAATACAGGCTGAAAATTACCTTAAAGAAATCTCCAAGACCACAAAAAAGTGATATCAGTAATGTTCAAGGGGGGCAGGAAGGGAGAAAAGGGAAGAAAAATGGGAAGAAGAGAGGAGAAGAAAGGAGAGAAAGAAAGGGAAAAAAACAAAAAAACAAAAAAAAGATGTATCCACATATGCATGGAATTTTTTTTTTTCCTCTTTTCTTTTTTTTTTTTTTCTTATGATGCAGAACGGACCATAAGTACTACAAAAAGTATGTTGTTGTGATCAATATGAGGAGAAAAATATTAATCACTAACTAAATAGGATTTAATATATGACTATCAACAATTGGTGTAAAGCTCTCGCCGTTATAGACTTTTTCTTTTCTAAGTAACTATAACTCCCATGCGGGGCAGGGGGTGGGAGTGCACGAAGGCGCCCTGACCAAACGGACGCCCACACCTGGATCCTACTGGACCCAGGATGCCTCAAGGGGAGGTAAAGGGGGGGTGGGGGAGGGGGGGAGACCAGGTTCAAAGGGATTTACCGGAGGTGTGAGATACACACAGAGAAACATAAGGAAAGAAATTACTGGGGGGAAGCTCCTTTGTAGAACGCAACTTAGAAAACAATTATTTGGTAATAATAAACAACTGGTATGGCTAAATTAAAAATACTTTCAATGAATATATGTGGCCTCAACGATGTAAAGAAAAGACAGAAAGTGGCAGAGGGACTCAAGCTTTCATCTGCCAATATTATTTGTCTACAAGAAACACATATCGAAGGGGCACAAAAACATCTACTACAAACACTTGGATACCGACTCATCTCCACCACTACACAAGGATCACGTACTAAGGGGGTGGCGATTTTAGCAAAAGGGGCAGGGCTGCAGTTTTCAAGATCAGTTGCGGATAAATCGGGACAATATGTTATAGTAGAGTGTGGATATAATAACGGGAAGAATAAATTAACACTTTGCACCGTTTATGGAAACGTTACTGACGATCCAGACGTGCTGATCAATGTTTCGGATGAACTTGTGCATTGGCCCCTCCCGTTGATAGTGTGCGGGGATCTAAATATTCACTTACCTAGCGATTGGTCTATGGGTCCAGAGTTTAAATTTCGTCGGAGGAAGCATAAAGTTTTTCAAGCATTAAAAGATATGTGTGGGTTACATGGTTTAGTAGATGGATGGACAGCGAAACATCCAGGGGATCCTGGGTATACCTATTTTTCTCACCCACATTCAAGACACGCAAGGTTAGATTATATGTTTATGTCTAACGTTTTGAAATCAGGGTGCCAAATAGAAAAACTGCCAAGAATCCTCTCGGATCATAATCCACTAGTACTCAGCCTTACGTGTGGCATAGATAAACCTTCACTAAATACATGGATGTTTGAAAATGCACTTTTATATAATGATGGATATTGTCAATATATGAGAACATGGATCCCGGTTTTCCTGTCTGAAAACATAGGGTCTGCAACAGTGGATGTAGTGTGGGATACCCTGAAGGCTTGTATTAGGGGCGAAACCATGCGTTTTTCTCTTCGGTTTAATAAAGAAAGGAGGAGAAAAATGACAGCTCTTGATCAGAATCTATGTAATGCTGAGGAGGATCTGATCAAAGCAGTACATGAAGGCAGGGAAGTAGACTCTGCTGTAAGTAGGGTAGCAATCGCAAAGAACTACATCTCGGAAATTTTAATAGAAAAGGCGATTGCAAGTGCAAACTCTAAGAAAGAGAAAACATATCAGTTAAGCGAAAGGGTAGGCCACCAATTAGCTGTCCGAACCCGGGAAGAATCGTCAAGTACTTTAATAAAATAAATCATCGATCCGGTAGCAGGCCTGATAGTAGAACCTTCTGATATTAGAACTGCTTTCCAGAAGTTCTATCAGAACTTATATCATGAAACCGATAATGTGGGACGCAAACCCGATTTATATTTGGGTCTAACTACCAAAGATCAGTTGGATACAGATGATCGTGATATACTAGATGGTCCCATACAGTGGGAAGAAATTCTATTATCAGTGAATTCCATGCCTAATGGTAAGGCAACAGGTTTGGATGGAATACCCACAGAATTTTATGTAAAATTTGCGCCACAAATCAGGGGGATTGTTTTAGAACTTTTTCAATCCATTGGGCAAGGGGGGAACCCACCGAGGTCATGGTCATCAGCGTTTTTCCTAAAAAAAAATAAAACCAACAGGAAATGGGATCTTATCGACCAATTACCCTGATAAACGGGGACTCCAAAATTTATTCTAAATTATTAGCATCAAGACTGGCACCTCTGATTCATAAAATAGTCTCTGAGAGGCAACACGGGTTTATACCAGGAAGGTCTACTATCGACCATGTACAAAGAGTTATTTCTCTCTTTGACTACACGGGAACTACAGGAGACCCTATGGCACTCATCCTGCTAGATGCAGAAAAGGCATTTGATAGGGTCTCCTGGAAGTTCCTGTGGGCGGCAATGGCAAACTGTGGTATTGGTGAAAAATGTATAACTGCTATTAAACAGTTGTATGTAAACCCTAGAGCCAGTGTCTTGATCAACGGGATCCTGTCAGAAAATTTCACTATTACTAGGGGGACTAGATAAGGGTGCCCTTGCTCACCCCTCCTATTCGCTATCTATATAGATACATTTATCCGGAGGTTGGAAAATAATGCACTAATTCCTCCTATCCTAGTACGAGATATGGATACAAAATGCTTAGGATATGCTGATGACATCGCCATTGTTACAGGGGACCCTATAAATGCTATAAGTGTGATAGAAACAGAAGCACTACTCTTTGGTGAAGCCTCTGGGTATAAACTGAATGCTAGTAAGACACAGATTGTTTTGAATAACAAGATTATGATGAATTACTTTAGAGTAACTGAAAAGGCGACATATCTGGGGGTCAGCATCTGTGCTGCTATAGAGTGCATTGTCAGCATCAATATAGATCCACTTATACAACGCACCAAGAAAGAACTGACCAGACTGAATAATCTCCATCTAACTATTGGTGGTCGAACTAACGTAATTAAGATGTTGTTTTTATCTAAGTTTCTGTATTTTTTTCAGGCTGTTTGTTTAGAATTTTCCCCACAGGTATTTAAAAATATAGATACATTGTTTTCTAGATTTGTCTGGGGATATAATCGACCGCGCAGGGCATTGCGGTGGCTCACTAATTCAAGAGAACGTGGAGGTTGGGCTCTCCCCAACTTCAAGTTATACTACTGGGCCACAGTATTAAGGTATAGCTTGAGTCTTATAACTGGTAACCGAGGCAGCGGCAATATATTAACACAACAAGAACTTATTTTGGGAGAAGGGGCCGCTGGATGCCTATGGCGACATGTTAATGACAGGCATTTCAAAAAAGTCAAATTTAAGACTATCAATAATGTAAGCAAAGTCTGGGGGAATGTTAAAAAACTATTAGGAATAGGTCGCTATTCCTATTACACTCCCGTAAATCAGAACTCAGATCTTCCTGAGATCTTCCACGACAATTATATAAAGAAATGGAATGATCTGGGGATTACCCATCTTGGCTGTTTTTTCTCGACTAATGGATTTAAATCATTTGCCGAATTAAAGTTAGAATTCAATATTCCTAATAGGGATTTTTTTTAATTTCTTCAAGTGAGAGATTTTTTATTGAAGAAAGGGGGTGGCCGGATCAAATTTCAACCGTGTTCTTTCATAGGTAACTTATATAGGGAAACGCCCTCAAAAATTGGTGAAATCTATGGGGCTATGAATATATTGTCACCAGATGACATGAACAAACATATAATAGCATGGCAGACCAAACTTGGATTATCTAACCAAAGTTTGGCATATTCATATGAAATGTCACTTTCATGCCTTATGTCCATAAGGCTTCAAGCACAATATTATAAGACCTATTTTTCATTGTATTATACCCCATCTAAAATAGCTAAGTGGGGAACTGGGAAAGGCACAACTTGTCCACGCTGCTCATTCCCAGCGGCAGATGCCATTCACATGTTTGCCTCCTGTGACTCGCTAACTAATCTAATAGCTGAAATATCAAGCTTTCTCACAGAGATAGCGCATTATGAGGTAAACATCACAACATCAGAAATCATGCTGGGGGTGTCAAACAATGAAAGGCCAAAACAGATTCAGGGGTTAATTTTTGTCGCGATGGGGGTGCTTCGTCTGTGTGTTGCGTCAGCCTGGCTTGATCCAATACCACCGTCATATATACAGTGGAGGGCCAGACTGCTTGCAACATGTAGCATTGAAATTGCTATCTATAGAAACAAAGGGTATAATACTCGTAGAAGAGGAATGAAGATTTGGGGTCCACTACTTGACTGGATAGAAGAGAATGATTAGGGGGAATAATCGGAGACATTAGAAACCGAAATATGTTGATATTATATAAAATTGTTTTCTTCTCTCCTTTCCTGTTTATGTACTCCTCTCTTTTCTTTTTTCTTTTTGTTTCTACATCTGTACATATATCCTCAACAAATTATTAATAATAAAGGAATCTTGTCGTGCGCAAACTTAGCCCAATGGGCGTCACGGCGCCTAATTCCAAAAACCGGCTCATTACAAAAACCTGCAGTTCAACCTATGTAGGCTCTAGAAAAGCACCAGGTTTTTAAGGCCTTTTTGAAAAGATCCAGGGAAGGTAGAGTTTTGATCTCCATGGGCACGATGTTCCAGAGCTGGGGGGCAGCGACAGAGAAGGCCCTAGCTCCCCATCTGGTGAGCTTGAAACGAGGGACAACAAGCTGAAAAAGTCCCGAAGATCGGAGACACCTTGTGGGATGGTAGCGAGTAAGCAAGGAGCTGATGGCGCCTTTAGGTCCATCCTCGAGGGCTCTATAGGTCATACACAGAATTTTGAAGTAAATTCTGTGTTGAATAGGCAGCCAATGGAGGTCTCTCCTCGCAGTAGTAGCAGAAGATGCCCTAGGAAGATCTAGGACGAAACGTGCAGCCGCATTCTGCACGATTTGCAGCCAATGTATGAGGCCCTTGTTGGACTCCATGTAGAGAGAGTTGCAGTAATCTAACCTGGAACCAACAAGGGCGACTGCAATCTGCTTACGTGCTTGTAGGGACAGATAGCTGCAAATTCTATTGAGTGTTCTTATTACTCCCCAACAGGTTGCAACCGTCCGATTCACCTGAAGGGACATCGAGAGTGACGTATCAAACACCACACCCAGATTTCTGGCAGATTGAGAGGGGGTGGGGCAGGTGCCAAGAGAGGGAGGCCACCACTCACTCGACCAAGCATCTTGGTCCTTCCCAAAAACCAGCACCTCAGTCTTGTCGCCATTTAGCTTCAGGGAGTTGATGACCATCCAGTCTGCAACATGTTGCATACAGGACCTGAAGCTAGAGGCAGATGTTGTGACAGAGGAATGGGTGAATGACACCATAATCTGGGTGTCATCGGCGTATGATACCACCTCCATCCCCTGCGATCTTACAAGCCTGGCAAGGGGGGCCACGTAGATGTTAAACAGGGTCGGACTTAATGCCGACCCCTGTGGCACCCCACATTGCAGAGACTTAGCTGGGGAGAGGTGGTTTCCAAGCATCACTCTCTGTTCCCTATCAAGGAGAAAGGAGTTGAGGAGGCTCAGGGCCGACCCGGTGACACCTGCCTTCCTAAGCCGAAATGTTAAAATGGCAGGAGACAAGGTGTCGAATGTGGCCGTGAGATCCAATAGCACTAGAACAGTAGTTTGTCAAGCATCAACTTTGCATCGGATGTTATCGACTACAAAGGTGAGAGCAGATTCAGTGCTATGATGTTTTCGAAATCCATGTTGGGTGATGTCAAGGTAATCAGAGGTCTCAAGAAAGGAAGATAGGTGGCGATTCAGATGTGCTTCTAGAATTTTCGCAGGTGCAGGAAGCAGGGAAATGGGCCTAAAATTTTTAAGGAGGCCGGGGTCAAGTGAAGGCTTCTTGAGAAGCGGCTTCACAATAGCCTTTTTCCATATCGATGGAAAAGAGCCTTGGGCAATCGCCTTATTCATCACCTCCAGCAGCGGGGGAAGAAGGCTGCTCCTACACTCTTTCATCTTTTTAAGAGGTAGTGGATCCAACTGAGCTGTAATTTGTATCTACTTATGTTTGATTGTATAATTACCACATGGTCTCCTGGGGGGCGGTGGGTGGGGGGTTGGGCCAAATGTATAGTTAACAAAAATCTGCAATAAAGATTGTTTAAAAAAAAAAAAAGGACTGGCTGATGTCTGGAGACAGCGATTCCCAGATACAGCTGGATATATCCATTACTCCGTCAGCTATGACACGCACACACGCATTGATTACTGGTTGGTCTCTGGATCTGTACTACCGCAAGTTAGTGCGTGCGAGTTACTCCCCAGAACATACTCTGACCATGCACAGGTCATACTGGAGATAGACGTTGGTAGTGGTGGGCCTGCACCCTTTCTTTGGAGATTCCCTGCATTCTCATTGATGGACCTGTGTTTAAGTCTGAATTGGCACAACTCATTGAAATATTTTTTTTAATAAATGTAGGTTCTGTAGACAGCTTCGGTTCAGTTTGGGAGACAATGAAGGTGTACATTAGGGGTATGACAATAGCTAATCATGCGGGGGTGCTCCGTGCCTTACGGGACAGGTTGGCAAGAATTGAGAAGGAAATACCTTGTCTCGAACAAACCTACCAACAAACTGGTGACACTGCACTATTATAGGAGTTTAAAAAGGCATTGGAGAACATTCACGATACAGCAGGTGGGGAGGTTAAAAATGTAGGTAAATAAGCAACAGCCAGAGTATATGGCTAGGGGGACCGTCCGGGGGCCGCATTTGCGAGACTTACAAAACCCAGGAGGGAGGCTGCAGTGATTTCTGATATTATAGACGAGGAAGGGCATAAACGTACATCTCCTCGGGAAGTTGCTGACAGCTTTCACAGATATTATACAGATTTATACACTGCTAAAACCACTGCCGACGAAGAGTCGATCAGACACTACTTTGAATACCTTCAAATAACATGGCTCTCCAATACTCATAGGGAACATCTCATGGCTCCGCTGCACCTAAGACGATGCATTCAGACAGCGCCTCTGGCTCTGACGGCCTCATGCGACATTTTATAAGGTCTTCCATAAAGAGCGTCTCTCACACTTGACAACACTATATGAGGAAATGGCTGAAAGGGGAGGGATGCCCCCTTCCATGATGGAGGCCCTCATAATTACATTGCTGAAACCTGGGAAGACTCCAGATGTCTGCTTCTCATACAGGCCGTTGTCGCTTTTAAATGTAGTCACGAAGATTTTTGCTAAAATATTGGTGAACCGGTTGGCTCCTCTGATCCTGTTCTTAGTTAAACCAGAGGAGACGGTATTTGTCCCGGGTCGCAACATTACATACAACCTGCATACTATATGTAGTGTTTCCCAAATTAAATAAAGAGGAAACAAAGTGTAGAACAGGAGTCTGGTTTATTCGCCTCATCCAGCAACAGCTTCAGGTCGTAACTGACCTGGAATCCATGTACATTCTTGTTCTAAGAACACAAGAGCATTCCTATTCTAAGCAGAAGGGACTACAATGTAGGGAGGGGGGAAAGGCAAGTAATAAGACACAACATAACACATCTCCCTTCTTTACCAAAACATAATGAACAGGAAATTAGGTGGGTAAAGGAGAAAAGGAAACAGATGAATAAGCAGATACCAGTGAATACAACTTATACATAGTCTTTCATGTACATCGGAGCACTACGTAACCTTTGACTCCTCATACGAGAACTGGGAGAAGAGTAGTGACAAGAGCGAGGAGAATTGCCTATGCGAAACAGATTAGATGAAATATCAGAGTCAGACTGAGAAGGGTCTCTAGACTTAACAACTACAACTCGACTCTTGTTCCAAATCCTCCCATCTTGTGTTTTGACGGCATTTCCAAAGACTTTAATGACAGGCCTAACATTGGTATACTTGGACCACGGCCGTCTCCCTACAGGTGCCTTTATTTTTATAAGGTCACCTACCTTAACTTCATGATATTTAACACGTTTAGCTTGGTCAAAATATGCCTTCCTACAAGTTTGTTTCTCGATCTCTCTCTCTCTCCAAGCACCCACATGATTATCCACAAAACCCTTCTTCATGTTCATCCAACCAGGACACCACATCGTATTCGGAGCTCTACCTCTAAACAGCTCAAAGGGAGATTTTCCAGTAGTCGAGTGAGGGGAGTAACGATAAGCGTCTATTCTTTCCCTTAATGCATTCTTCCAGTCCAAACCACTAGCTCTTGCAAGCTGAATGCACTCCTTTAATGTACGATTGACCCTCTCGACTGCACCATTTGTTTCAGGGTGATACAACGATGCTCTCTTGTGTACTATTCCACATTTTTTAAGGTAGTCTTCAAAGACACTAGAACAGAATTGAGGACCGTTATCTGAGAGTAAACTATTAGGGAAGCTCTCTCTCACGAATATGTCCGATAAAAACTTGATGATAGAATTAGAAGTAATCTCATTGACTGCACAAACCTCAATCCACCGTGAATACAAGTCAATTAGGACTATCAGATATGGAGTGTCAGAAACTCCCGCAAGAGGGCCTAAAACATCAATAGCTAATTCATCCCAGGGATGATTGGGTAACTCTCTACAGACCATGGGCATCTGCCTGACTTTTAGGATCTTATCACTTGCACAGCATTCCACACATTCTCTCACCAAACGTTCTATTTCTAAGTCCATTCCTGGCCACCAAAACTGAGAACGAACCATCTCCTTGGTTTTTACTATCCCTAAATGCCCAGAGTGTGCATGAGATAGCAATTTTTTTCTCAAAGAGAAGGGAGGTATGAGTCTCAACCCACGAGTTAGTACATCATCTGAAATTGAAAGTTCATGAGAAACAAGAGACCAAGGTTTGTCCAGACGCTTGTTATCTTTTAATAAGGACATTACCTTAACCAACTCCTCATCCTTTGACAACTCCTCCATCCACTCTTCCTTGCTTATAACTCCCTCTGTGACCTCACAAACATTTAAACATTCTTCTTCATCAACATAGTCATCTTCGTACGCCACATCATCACTTCTAACCAACCTAGAGAAACAGTCAGCAGCCTTGTTAGACACACCAGGTAAATACTGGACTTCGAAGTCAAACTCCTGTAACGATATGATCCATCTTCTTATCCGTGAAGAAATCGAATCAAGTCCTTTTTTACAAAATACTTCTTTCAAAGGCTTATGGTCAGATTTGACAATAAATTTTGTTCCCCAAACTAAGTTTTTAAACTTCTTTAGTGCCCAATATATCGCTAACGACTCCTTTTCGATTACAGAGTAGTTTAACTCTGGACCACGAAGGCACCTGGATGCACATGCAATTAAAGACTCGTGGCCTTGTTTACTTTGCACCAACACCGCCCCTAATCCCTTTTCACTTGCATCGGTAAAAATGAACGTAGGTAAACCAGGAACAAATGCCTGCAAGGACGGAGCTTTCTTTAATTCCTCTTTTATTCCCTCGAATTCCTTCTTACACTCATCCGACCAGACAAAAACAACACTTTTCCCAGTGAGTCTCCTCATGTTCTTCGTCTTGTCCGCAAAATGTATAATAAACTTCCCATAAAATTCTACCATACCTAAGAAGGACAATAACTCTTCTCTATTAATCGGTTCAGCAACATTACTGATGGAAGCAACCAAATCCGATTTTGGAAAAACACCTTGACTCTTAATACAGTGCCCTAAGTAATTTACTTCTTCCAAGCCAAATTTACACTTCTCTTTCTTAAGAGTCAACCCAGAATCAGCCAGTCTCCTCAACACTTCACACACACGCTCATTGTGTTCCTGCAAGTCCGACCCATACACAAGAAGATCATCCTGGTAACATTTTACTCCAAGGAGACCCTTAAGTATGTGTGTCATAATTCGCTGGAAAACCGAGGCAGCTGATATCAATCCAAAGGGCATCCTTTTAAACTTAAAGGTGCCCATCGGTGTTACAAATGCAGTTAAGTCCTGACAAGAAGGGTCTAATTCTACCTGGTGATAGGCAGATGCCAGATCTAGGGTAGTGAAGTATTTTGCACCCTCTAACGTGCCTACAATTTCGTCTATGTTGGGTAATGGAAATCTGTCCACCACCACCTCTTTGTTTAATGCTCTTAGGTCAATGCATAAACGAATCTCACCGGTTGGCTTCTTCGCGACTACAATGGGAGCCAACCATTCCGTGGCTTCTACAGGCTCTATAATGTTATTTGAAACTAACTTTTCTATCTCTTCTTGTACCTTTACTTGTTCCGCTAGTGGAATCCTTCTAACCTTCGCTACTATGGGGACAGCATTTTTCTTAAGTTTGATACAATGCTTATAGCCAATTAAACATCCCAACTTGTCTTCAAACACAGATGGAAATTTTCCTGCAAACATATCAGCAAGATTTTCCACTTCCTGAATTCTCACCTGTGGTGTGGCGTTAGGATCAAGTGTGACACCAAGGTCACGTTGGTCACGCCAACTAATTAGTGCATCCCCAAAATTGGTAACATAAATTTTCCCAGGAATGATTCTACATCCTAATTCCATAGTGGCAGTAAAGTAACCTAAAATCTTAATGGGTTTACTGCCATACCCTAGCGGTAAGATGTCACTTTTGAACAACTTTACATTTTTCCCAAAGGTTTTGTGTAGGAGTTCTTCATCAATCATCGTGATCTGGGAACATGAATCAAATTTAAATTCAACCATGGCATCATCCACTTTAACTAAATGTGTGGGGTGTTCTAACACTCCATCGCTAACCTGAAACGTAACTGTTTTTACCTGTGGTTGTGCCCATCTCTTGTACGTATTATCCCTTTTATTACCTTTTGTCCTACAACATTTTGAAAAATGACCTCTTCTCCCACATTCATTACAAATAACTTTCAATGCAGGACAATTTGGTGAGTTAGCTAAATGTCCGGGATTGGCACACCTGAAACAAGAAAATTTGTTAGACATATTAAAATTCGGATTATATCTATTCATCATATTTCCATTTTTCGCATTGTCTTCCTTTCCCTCTTTCTGAACTTGACAAACTACTTCCTCTACTTTGGATTCGGCTTTCTTCTCAGGTTCCACTGTTTTCTCCTTTTCACCTTTCAGTTCATCCACACATTTGGTCATGTGTTCGACTTGTTTTGCTATCACAAGTACTTCTTCTAGGGGTGGTTCATCCTTTAGCCATAACTCTTTACGAATACTGTCATGAGCACATTTTAATACAAACTGATCTCTTATCCTTTCATCTAATGTTTGTCCAAATTTACATGAGGACGCCAATTTTCTTAGAGCTGACACGTAGTCTTCTACAGACTCATCTCTCTTCTGACCTCTCAACCCAAAATGATATCTCTCCATTATTGTGCTCAATCTTGGAAGATAGTGACGATCTAATTGCTCTATGGCTATTTCGTACTCGTTTAAGTTTCTCTGTTCTGCTGCTGTGAGCTCCGGCAAGTGTTCTAGTACGTCCTGTCCTTCACCACCTAGACAGTGTAAGAGTAAAGCAAGCTTCCTTTCTGCGCTTAGGTTTGTGCCACACACTCTCGCATAGTTCGCGAAAATCTTTTTCCATTTCTGCCATTTCACGCTAGGTTCACCTGGACTTATCAAAAAGAATGCTGGTTGTGTGACATTCTGCATATTTGTTACTTCTTTTCTTTACTCTTTTTTTGAAATGTTATAAATAAAGATTCGGTTGAGTTGAATAATAAATTTTCCTTGTCTCCCTTTTTTTTTTTTTATTTAATCACAGTAGAGCAGGCTTTGTGAGATCATCATCCTCTTTTTTTTTATTTTACAGAAACGTTCTATTTTCCTAAAACGTTCTCTTACTCTGTTCCCAAAGACAATCAGAGTTTTTTTTTTTTTTTTTATGTCTGTATTGTTTCCAGTGTCAAAACGAATGTTCTTAAAACAATGAGGGTTCTTTTCTCTATGTCTGTGTTGTTTTCACAGTAAAACGAAAGTTCTTTCACTCTACGTTCTTTTGCAAAGCAAAGCCAACAATCAGGGTTCTTTTTTTTTCTTGCGCGTTAAACGCTGAGCAAAACGAGGCTTGAAACACGCGGTGGTTTCCTTCAGACGTTGCGTCTTACGTCATTGAAGCGCATGAAGCCTTCCTGTTGCACGCGCTGATATCTCTCGCGCATAGAAAAGCGAGCAGCGCGAGCGCGTCTAACGGCTTTAAGAAATAACGCTGCGTCCTGATTATTTTCCTTTTTATCGTCCCATTATTTTTTTTTTAAAACCTCCCTCCGTACTCCTCACCAGATAAAGGAGTTTTCTTTCTTCTTTTTTTTTCGTCGATTCAGCCGCTGGGAAGACTTCGCTTCCTTCCAAAGAATACAGCCGCTGGGGAGGTACTTGAAGAAAAGAACAGCTGCGTGTTGAGGTGATGTGAGGTAGGATCGTCGCCAATAATAATGTAGTGTTTCCCAAATTAAATAAAGAGGAAACAAAGTGTAGAACAGGAGTCTGGTTTATTCGCCTCATCCAGCAACAGCTTCAGGTCGTAACTGACCTGGAATCCATGTACATTCTTGTTCTAAGAACACAAGAGCATTCCTATTCTAAGCAGAAGGGACTACAATGTAGGGAGGGGGGAAAGGCAAGTAATAAGACACAACATAACACTATATTTAAGACAATTCAAAGAATAGCTTCAGCAGTGAAGGCCGTGGCGGTTTTTCTTGATGCTGAGAAGGCATTCGACTCGGTAGAGCGGGGTTTCATGAGGGAAGTCCTGAGCAGATTGGGGGTAGGTGAGGTGTTCCTCCGACTGATCATGGTGTTATACACAATGATGCATGCCACAGTTCAGGTGGGCAACATTGTCTCCAGCCTTATTGATATATCACCGGGTACCCTACAGGGTTGCCCACTTTCCCCATTGCTATATGCCCTTTTGGAAGAACCACTACTGTGTGCGCACAGGGAATACCATAGTCACAGGGCTATACACTTCCACGATTACCCCTTATTGTGTCAGCATATGCTGATGATACTTTAATCTATGTGCGGAGCTGGAGAGGAACCTTGGTCGTGTGCTGGCTGAGGACACACAGTTTGGGCAAGTCTCAGGGCTCCGCATAAATTGCTCTAAATCTATTATGTTCCCCCTGACTCCTTGCACAACTCCAGAGCACCTTGACCTCCCCTTGCAATGGTCCATTGACCCAATTTGTTACCTTTGTGTCCAAATTCATACTAACCCTGAGACAGTCATCACTGAAAATTATGGCAAGGCCATTTCAAGGCTTAAGGACGATATCAGCAGGTGAATTAGGCTCCCCCTCTTACTGTTGTGACACATCTCAATAATGAAAATGGTGGTCTTGCCTAGATTTCTTTTTATTTTCAGAAATATAACCATGACACTACCGAAGCGCATATTAACCACACCAAGGACCTTAATGACCAAGCTTGCATTGGTGGGTAAACAGGCCAGGGTTAAATGGGAGAAGCTAACATTACCCTTATCTTCTGGTGGTCTAAATGCTCCAGACCAAGAACAATATTATGGTTGGTCAAGCCTCGCATGTATATGTCTGGATGCATGGACCAGAGGATATTCCACACCGGCAAATCGAAAAGGTAGCTGCTGACCCGGCTCCCCTACCCCAAATGATCTTCCACCAGCCCAAGAGGAGACATGGGCACTTGGACTTCATGCGGGCCACAATCCATGCAAGGAAATGCCTCCTAGAGAGGCAGGCGGGGGTGCAGTTGTGCTCTCCTTTAATCCCTCTACATTGGTGCATGTGGTTCCCGACAGGTACTGAGCATGAAGTCACCAGAGCACTGCAAAAATAGGGTATAGTATGGTTGGGGGGCTTTTTTGATGACGGAGTAGTCCGTAAGTGGGATGACGTTCCTAAAGCGGGGATAATCACCACAACGTTGGACCATTTCCAATACCTCAGGCTAGACATGCTTGGCGCGAAATGCTAGGGATGATCTTCAAGAACCCGATGAGATGCTAACACTTACATATATGATACAGGCAAGAACACCCCAAAAGCTGGTGACCTGGATGTATGGGTTGCTGCAGGAACACAGGAGGTCTTCTTTGCTGAAACCACGCCAGTACTGTCAAAAAGATTTAAATGTTGACATTGGTGACAAGATTTGGCAATACTGTTGCACTGTCACTAAGGGTATTTCCTTTAATAGCAGGTACAGGCTCATTCACTTCAAGTATATTAATAGAGTGTATTACACACCAGAAAAACTCTGTAGTTATGGCTTGAGGGACACAGCGGTTTGTCTTAGAGGCCCTGAGCAGACAGCTGATTTTATTCACATTGCATGGTACTGCCCAAAGGTCTTAGGTTTCTGGGAGGGAATTTTCCACAAGTTAAGTAAGATTACGGGACATTCACTTGCTCCTAGTCCCTCACTGGCCCTACTAGGACTGGATAAGGAAGTTGATAAGGCCATTAGGAAACTGGTAGCATGTGGTCTCCTGTCGGCTAAGCAGAGGGTTGCCATGAGGTGGGGGAGAGGGCCCATACCTACGATGACTGAATGGGCCGCAGACATGCTATATTGCAGTACCCAATCTGATGTATATAATGAACTGTTGCCTTCCCAGAGCCGTCCCAGAAGCTTCTGTGGGTTGTATCAACATTATTTGGTGAGCAAGGAAACGGGGGAAACGGAAGGCGAACAAGATCCAGCAGGATGATCCTCTCTGTTTTTGAATTGAGTGATATGTATGCCCAGATGGAATGTACTGTACCATATAGTTTATGCTGTCTAGACGTCTCAATAGACAAAACTAAATTTTCATCTCTTCCTGCTTCTGTTGTAATGGACATGCTATCCTTCTCTGGGCCTATTTCTTGTAAGCTTGCCTAGATATGTAATCAGTGAGACCGAATAAAATTGCCATGTGTGATATTTTTGTACTACCTTGCAATTGAGTACTGTGGTGCTGATGTTAAAAGTAATAAAGCAATATAAAAAATAAATACATTTAACAAAAACAGTTCAGATTCTTATCATTACATCACACACGGACGAGATGATCACCAACCCCTCACATATTGACAAATCTTTTGCAGAATTCTATCAAACTCTCTATACCAAGAATGAAGCCCTATCCAAATCTCAAATAGATGACTTCTTTCGGGACATACCACCCAGGGCATTAGCCACAGCCGAGCGGGACTCCCTAGAAATTCCTATTTCCCTGGAGAAATTAACCTCCGCCACTGCTGAAATGACATCAGGTAAATCACCAGGACCCAATGTATTCCCTTCGGAATTCTCCAAAATGTATGCAGCGATACTGGGTCCTCGATACCTTGCCACCCTTAATGAAGCACTCAAAAATAAATACTTACCTCCAGACTGGAGTTTTGCTGAAATAGTGGTCTTCCTGAAACTGGGATGTCCACCTGAACTATGTTCAACCTACCGGCCAATCTCTCTTCTAAATATTGAAGCTAAGCTACTCACCAAGGTCTTAGCAAATAGACTGATACCACACCTTCAAGACCTGATCCATCCAGCTCAGCAAGGCGTTATGCCTCTCAGAGTGAACCGAAATAACATACCTAGAGTGCACAATGCGATTGCCGTCATTGATAAATTAGATAGACCAGCAGCCATACTTTTAGTAGATATGGATAAAGCATTTGACTCAGTTAGCTGATCTTGCATGTTCATACTACTGAGACACCTAAACATGGGTCCCCGTTATATGGCACTGATTAGATTACTAAACATAGCCCTTACGGCCTCAATAAAAGTGGCAGGGGCCACATAGGCTCAATTCCCCATAAAACGGGGAACCAGACAAGGGTGCGCCCCCAAATCCCCCGCTATTTGCCTTTGCCATAGTGCCTCTAGCCGCATGGGTGAGAAAGAACACACTCTTCTGGGGCTTTGAATGGACTCCTGAAATCTCAGAACAAATTGCACTGTATGCTATTCTATTTTTCCTAACTGACCCCCACCAATCGGGCCCCAGTCTACTTCAAGTAATGCGCATCTTTGGCGAGACATCAGGCCTATATATGAACGCCTCCAAATCGCTGCTTTGGTAGATAAGAGGGTCGATAGTAAACAGCCAATGGACAGAGGGACTCACATTGGTGAAATACAGCTACACATATCTGGGCATCTATGTATCTGACAACCAAACCCTCTCCTGAAAACTTAACTTTAAAGTGATGTCAGAGAGAATTAAAGCAGAGTTGAAAAACTGGTCCACACTCCCCTTGTCCCTTTATGGAGGATCGACCTCCTTAAAGATGGTCTCCATGCCCAGACTATTATATCAATTACAATCTCCCCCTTACACTATCCCCTTGTACTGGTTCCATCAAATTAATGTAATCAGGGGGCATTTCCTATGTGGAGGTAGCACTGCCAGAGTTGCCCTATGCACCAGCATGCATTCAAAATATTGTGGTGGCATCGCCACCGCTAAAATACAATCCTACCATGCGGCTGCACACCTTCAGATACTAAACGAATGGTGGTATGGGTCCAGAGATGACCCTGCATACAAAGTCGAACAATGGATTATGGGAGAACCCTCCGTATACTCATTCCTGTATAGCGGGTCAGACCCCAAGGACGTTCCTCCAGAAACAACAGTGGTACTCATGACATGGCGACAAACCCTTCGTCAAATCGGCTGGTGGGGGTGCCTAACACGAGAAACCCAGTTGTGGCAGAATCACATACTTCCACAAGAGGTGGATCATCAGGGATTCCACGGCTGGGATCAAATTGGTATCTCAACCCTGGGCGATGTAATAAGGGGGACAGTCCTTAAATACATTGAGGGCCTCCAAAAAGATTTCTCCATGCCCCATACTCAATTTTACAAATACCAACAATTGCATGTCCTTCATCTCTATATTAAGAATATTACTAATATACCAGATTTCAGCTCACTAGAGGGCAAGCTCCTGATGGAAGATCTAGGGAACATGAAGTAACCAAAATCTATCAAACTCTAGTTACGAATAGCCCCAAGACCACAGAAACCCTAAGAGCCACGTGGGACGCTGATATGGGACCAATAGATGATGATGACTGGGTTTAGGCAATACAATGACCACGAGAGACAGCAATCTCCACCCGACTTCGTTTCATTCAATTCCAATATTTGCACATGGTATAATATACCAGACCTAGACTCTGGAAGGCAGGATTGGTTGCTTCTCCACACTGCCTCCGGTGTCACTTGGAGGAAGACACCTTGCTGCACACGGTTTGGTCATATCCCGTACTAGATCGTTTCTGGTGAGGTGGGCTAAATTGACTAACAGACCTCTCCCCAAGAATTGGGAAATAGGCAGAAAAATTGATCAGAACCAGAGTAAATCAGAAGGTACAGAACCAAGGTGGTTACCAGAAGAAGCAAGATCCTCATAAGGGTGGGGAGAAGGGTAAAGACCAGAAGTCTTTACAAGGCCCCCCAAAAATCTTCTACTGGTGGGGATTCCCAATCGTCCAAGAAAGGAAAAGGCCAAAAGAAACCATGGTGCAAAATATGTAAGCAGAATAGCCATTGGAAAAGTGATTGCACAAAGAAGGATGCAACTCCAGCCACCATTGCCCCTAAGGCAACTGTTCCCCCTAGTTCAGCTTCAAGAAGTGGTACTCACCAGAAGGGTGTAGAAGGGTTAACCATGGGTACTGAGATGGGCTCTGGCCTAGTCAGAGTTCCAACTCAGGCCGTGTTAGACTGTGATGGAGGCATAGATATGTCCTCCTCTATAAGTCCCAGTAATCAGAGCAAGTACAGACAACAGCCTTTAATAAATGGAAGAGAGGATTTGGCCTACAGGGACACAGGAGCAAGTGTCACTATGGTGATGCAAGAACTTGTGGACCCTGGACAGATCATACTTGGTGAGACTTATCAAGTGACCAATGCTAGCAATTTCAGGACCAACCATGCCCTGGCAGTTGTTAATTTCTCCAGGGGAGGGGTACCTGGCCTTAAGAAAGTTGTTGTTAAGGCAGACCTCCCTGTTGAATGCTTGCTTGGCAATGATTTAGAGACTTCAGCCTGGCCTGAAGTGAAGTTCAGGACCCATGCAGAAATGTTAGGGATCTCTGCACATGTGTTTGCTGTGACTAGGTCACAGGTCAAAAAGTCTAACACTGAACAGGCCCTGGATCCTGGAATAATAGACCAGGTGCCTTCCAAGAAAAGGAACAGTAGGGTTAAGGCAGTGCCTTCCCCTGACTCAGAGTGATGATCAGTCTCTTGAGGGAAATGATTGTGCTCCTGAAGAAGGAACTGTCCCAGATGAGCTTGAGCCTGATCAGGTTGAGTTCTTGGGGACAAGGGACCCTTACAGGGCAGATCTGAGTCAGGAGCAGCTGAGCTGCCCTTCTCTTGAACCCCTCAGACAGCAAGCTGCTGCTAAGGCTGATCGGAATGCTAGTGGCAACGTTAAAATGTATTGGGATAATGGACTTCTATATTAAGCCTGGTGCAGCCAGGAGGTTGGTTATACCTTTGAAGTTCAGGGACGTCCTATTGACTAGCCCATGATATTCCTTTAGCAGGACACTTGGGCCAGAGCAAGACTTGGGACATGATTGTTACTCACTTTCACTGGCCCCACATGTCTTAAAACACAAAGGAGTTTTGTCGCTCCTGTGTCACCTGTCAAGCCAGTGGTAAGGCAGGTGGCACCATAACGGCCCCCCGTGATACCACTACCTGTGGCGGGGGTTCCCTTTGAGGGAGTGGGGATTGACATTGTTGGACCAATGGATCCTCAGACAGCATCTGGGCACAGGTTTATCCTAGTGGTGGTGGACCATGCCATTAGGTATCCAGAGGCTATACCCCTTAGAACCACTACAGCACCTGTTGTGGCAAGAGCCCTCTTGGGAGTGTTCTCAAGAGTGGGTTTCCCTAAGGAGATACTATCTGTCAGAGGTGCAAACGTTATGGCCAGTTACTTGACTGCAATGTGGAAGGAGTGTGGAGTGAACTACACATTCACCACACCCTATAACCCACAATACAACAGTCTAGTTGAAAGATTCAACAAACCCTTAAAGGGTACTATCAAGGGTCTCCGAGAAAAGCTTAGGCAGAGATGGGACATCCTGCTACCCTGCCTTATGTTTGCATACAGGGAGGTTCCTCTGAAGGGAGTTGGCTACAGCCCTTTTGAACTTCTGTTTGGGCACCCTGTAAGAGTCCCATTGTGTTTAGTGAAGGAGGGATGGGAGTTACCTCTCAAACCCCCTAAACAGGACATAATGGACTATGTACTTGGTCTCCGCTCCAGAATGGCTGAGTATATGAAAAAGGCAACCAAAAATCTTGAGGCTAGCCAGAAATTACAGAAAGCCTGGCATGACCAAAAGGCTGTACTGACTGTTTACCAGCCAGGACAGAAAGTGTGGGTGTTGGATACAGTGGCCCCAGCAACTCTCCAAGACAACTGGAGTGGACCCCACACTATGGTTGAACAGAAGGTAGAGGTTACCTATTTGGTAGATCTTGAAACTTGCCGAGCCCCCATAGGGTGCTACATGTCAACAGACTGAAACCATATGTTGACAGGGCAGACATGGGCTTGCGCATGGCTACTGATGAAGGACAGGAGGAAGAGAGTGGCCCTCTTCAGACCTGCTCTCACAGAACACTGATGATGGATCAGTAGATGGAGTAGCCTTGGCAGGCAGCCTCACTGACCAGCAGCAAACTGATTGCAGACAAGTTCTCCAACAGTTCAGACATATGTTTTCTCTGACTCCAAGTCAGACCCCTGGTGCACTCATGAAGTGGACCCTGGAGACAGCCTGCCTGGTAAAAATAAGATCTACAGGCAACTTGATCATGGCAGGGACTGTATCAGGACTGAAGTCCAGAAAATGTTGGATTTGGAAGATATTGAACCCTCAGATAGCCATTGGGCTAGTCCAGTAGTCTTGGTACCCAAACCTCATACCCAGGGTGGTAAGAGAGAGATGAGGTTTTGTGTTGACTACAGTGGTCTCAATGCAGTCACTAGGACTGATGCCCATCCAATCCCAAGAGCAGATGAGCTTATAGATCTGTTGGCCTCTGTCGAATTTCTGAGCACATTTGATCTTACAGCTGGCTACTGGCAGATCAGATTAGCTGATGATACAAAGCCAAAACCAGCATTCTCAACCCCTAGTGGGCACTATCAATTTGTGGTAATGGCCTTTGGTATGAAGAATGCACCCGCCACTTTTCAAAGATTGGTGAATAAAGTCCTAACATGCCTGGAGGACTATAGTGCAGCATATCTTGATGATGTTGCTGTCTTTAGCTCCACCTGGCAGGATCACTTGGTCCACCTGAGAAATGTTTTGGATGCCCTGCAGAAGGCAGGCCTAACTATAAAGGCTACTAAGTGCCAGATAGGGCAGAGTCAGGTTGTGTACTTGGGCCACCTTGTAGGTGGATGCCAGGTTCAAGCATTGCAGAGCAAAATCCAAACCATCATCGAATGGGTTGCTCCAACTACCCAGACTCAGGTCAGAGCTTTCCTGGGCCTGACTGGGTACTACAGGAGATTTGTCAAGGGGTATGGTTCCATTGTGACACCCCTGAATGACTTAACTTCTAAAAGTATGCCTAAGAAAGTTCAGTGGACAATAAACTGTCAAAGGCATTTGAGGACCTGAAGCAGACCATGTGCACTGCACCAATTCTGCAAAGTCCTAACTATTTCAGAGAATTCATTTTCCAAACAGATGCATCTGAGTTGGGGATAGGAGCTGTGCTATCACAATTGAATGATGAAGGTCAGAACCAGCCAGGAGCTTTTATTAGCAGAAGGCCGATCCCTAGGGAGAAACGTTGGTCAGCTATTGAGAGGCCTGTGCTGTGGTTTGGGTTCTGAAGAAGCTGAGGCCATACTTGTTTGGCACTCACTTCACTGTTCAGACTGACCATAAGCCCCTCTTATGGGTAAAACAGATGAAGGGTGAAAACTCCAAACTTTTGAGGTGGTCCATTTCCCCACAGGGGATGGACTATACAGTGGAACATAGGCCTGGGAGTAACCATGCCAATGCAAATGGACTCTCCATATATTTTCACTTAGAACATGAAGGCTAGGCCTAGGCGGTAAATTCCGTTTCGCTCGCGGAATTTGGGTAATTTTGCGTTCTGCGGAGAACTCGGAATTGCCCAGAATTCTGCGTTTCACGGCTTCCCAGAACTTTTTGCTTGTTCGCGTTCTCAAAATGCATATTCGCAAGATATTTCTCCCCGAGCACGCAAACAGCGATTGCGAACAGGAAAAAAGCATTGGGAACAAGCAATTCCACGTGTTCGCAGAATTTCTGCGTGTTCGCAGAGATTTTTTACCAATTCCCCGGAACTTTGCGTAGCGCTACTGCGCAAATTCCGCCCATCCCTAATGAAGACTCAACTGGTCAAGGTTAGTTTAATGTCCCTGTGTTTGGGGGGGGTTGTGTAGGAGAGTAGGATCTGCTTACTATGGTTACCCCCACTTTTTGCTGCTGCTTCACTGTTTTTCGACTTTAGTCTGGCTGGGGCCCTGCTAACAAGGACCCCAGCCTAGCTGCTTCCTCTCTAAAATGATTGATTGCACATTAGGTACACTCCAGATTTGTTACTGAGTTACCCTTGTTAGTCCCTAGTATATGGTACGTTAGGTACCAAGGGCATAGGTATCCCAGAGGCCTACCAGAGTCTGAAGCATGTATTATGCCACCCCTGGGAAGCCTTCCAAAAGTTCACCACAGGTCTGCTACTGCAGCCTGGGTAAGGTGGTTCATGCACCCCTTACTAAGATATAGGTTCCTATATCTACCTTATATCTTAATGCACCGTATTGTTCCCCTCGCAGCCAATTAGGCACTGTTGTGGGGAACACCCAGGGAGGCTGACATCTTGGGGGAAGTTCCAGGGCTACGGTCTATCTTCTTGGCCCCTCCCGACCTCACCTGCATATAATGGCCATCCTCATACGGCCGCGCAGCGGCCGCGCCAATGGCACGCCGAAGGTGCCCCAAAGGCAAGCCCGTTTGCGCTCGTCCGCGCCAGGTCGGGCCCTGGAACCACGATCCCTGGTCAAAATCTCCGGACACAGTTTGCTTACTCCTCTTCCCAGCTGCATGCATTAAGACCTCCTTAATCAGGAGTGTGTGATGCTCCATATGGACCCTCATAGATATAATTGTTGCTCCAACTGCAATTTTTACCTTGATACACCCCAATTATGCCGTCGTTTCTCTTCTCGTACTAAAACGGCTCGAAATGTTTTATTTCTCAGCATAAATTGCCGCTCACTAGTTAAGCATAAAAGGGACATCTATGATCTCTTGAATGATGAGTTACCAGATGCCATATTTCTGCACGACAGCTCAGGCCCAGATATTACTGAAGCCCTGACATCCAATTATGCCATTGTCAGGGTTGACAGACTTAACAAAATCGGAGGGGGCATAGCCATAATTTTTAAAAATTCACTGCAATGTATGCTCGAACCAATTACCCTGAGTAATTGTTAGGTTGCCCGTTTTAAACTTGCCTTACTCCCTAATTTTACCCTCACTGGCCTACTAGTCTACCGGCCTCCTGGCCCTTTATATTCATGGGCGGTTTAATTTTCCGACGTCATAGCCTCTATGCTGGTTAATTCTACTAATTTCTCTATTTTTGGAGACCTTAATCTCCATTTAGAGGATCCAAAAAACAACATAGGCACAAATCTCATTGGCGATATTGCGGCCATGAATATTACGCTGTGGAATTCTGGACCCACTCATAAAGGCGGTCACTTACTCGATCCAATATTCTCCAACCTTTCCCATATACATTGTTTCCCTTCACTCCCTCTTCCTTGGTCAGATCACTTTTTATCCAAATTTAGCTTATTTGCTCCTGTTGCCATGATTCCCTCTAACAGCACACTAACAACCTGTAAAAGAGACTGGAAAAATTTAGACATGAATCGCCTTAAGCAGCTTCTAGACTCCCAGCTCCCTAATGATTTTGGTGATACGGAAGATATGGAAGATGTGGCAACCAAGATAAATAATTGGCTCGCAAAGGCAGTTGATACGTGCCTTCCCCTGTCATTTAAAAAAGTGAAAGCCCACAATTCTCCAGCTCTTTGGTTTAATGAATTGTTAAAAGCAGACAAATCCAAATGCAAACGGTTGGAACGCATTTGGAGGAAAGACTATTCCCTAGAAGCAGGTTTTGCTTATAAAAAAGAACTAAGATTACATCACAAGGCCTGCACCTCAACTAGGGCAAGTTATGTTGCCAGGACGGTTGAAGAAGCAACAAACAAATCCAAGATACTATTTGGTCTAGTTAAATAACTAGCGGGCTCCCAAACTATTGCCAAACCACCCCCTTGAATCAAAGCCAATGTGAAGAACTGGCATAGTTCTTCACAAAGAAGATTCATAATATCTACTTGGATATTTCTAAACAGCATAGCAAGAGTTTTCAGCAGCTTCAGGTGTCCGGCCTAAATAACACTAATCATCTCATTGCGTCTCATCCATCCCATACTCATGAGGCCCTAAATTCATGGCCTGACATCAGCGTAAATGACCTAACGGGTATCCTTACTAAACTTAAATCAGGCTCACCAGCTGATCCACTTCCTATCTCTATACTCACATTACTAGATACTTCTCATCATTCTGTGATTTTTACCGAAAATTCCTTCAAACTTTCATCCCTCTCTTTCTTGCCCGCTTTTTCCAAGATCCTGGAGAAACACGTCTATTACCATCTAGCCCAGTTCATTGAGGCCAATGACTTACTTCATCCTTCCCAATCAGGTTTCCGCCCTGAGTTTTTCACGGAAACGCCATTATTGGGCGTCACGGAAAACCTACGGCATCTTTTGGATAGAGAAGACACTGCTGCACTGATTTTACTTGATCTCAGAGCAGCATTTGACACAATCTCCCACATCATACTAATTAAATCCCTTACCTCAAGGGGCATAGGTGGTCAAGCCCTGGGTTGGCTTGCATCTTTCCTAACTCACTGTACCTTTCAAATCTTTTCCAATACCTCCACTTTCAATATTCATGCGTCTCCGTATGGAGTACCTCAGGGATCTGTACCCATTCCTCTATTGTTTAACTTATATGTAACACCACTGGCCCATATTGCGGAACAAGAAGGTCTAACTCTGTTCACATATGCTGACGACTCTCAGATCACCTTTTCCCTCTCTAATGCGGACAATGCCCCTTCTTCCTTGCTGCAATCAGGCCTTAGGAAAATCGCCAATTGGATGAATGACAATTTGCTCAAACTAAATGGAGGGAAAACCGAAGTTCTAATTTTTGGTCCAAAGCAGGATCTTTGGAGTTCCAAGCATTGGCCATCAGAGATGGGTTCCTTCCCTCTTCCATCTGACCAGGTATGAAATTTGGGGGTTATCATGGATAAGGGTCTGACCATGCAGGCTCAGGTTAGGAAACTAACGGCCATATGCTTTACCATTCTGCATTGGCTAAAGAAAATCATATGTATGCTGCCCTGTGACACGCAGAAGTCCGTGATTAATGCCCTTATAACATCTCGGTTAGACTATGGCAACGTCCTCTATTTAGGGGCAACACAGGCAGTAATGAGACACCTACAGTTAGTGCAAAATGCCGCTGCAAGATTGTTATGTGAAAGTCACAGAACGGAACATATTTCCGGACACCTCCATGACTTACATTGGCTCAGGGTAGAGAGCAGAGTCAAATTCAAAACCCTGAGCTACATGCACAAAATAAAACAGGGTATTGCCCCTAGATATCTACAATCCCTTGTGCACACTTACACTCCCTCGCAATGTCTCCGTTCCTCTTCTCAAACTCTCTTCAGCCTGCCAAAAGTCAGACTCACCAGAACGGGCGGTAGGTCCTTTTCGCTCTTGGGCCCTAAACTGTGGAATTCACTCCAACTGAGCATCCACACCGAAACAAGCCAGGTTCGCTTTCGTAGAACCATTAAGACCTGGCTTTTCAATCAATAACTTTTTTGCTTTACCGCTGTATTAAATCTTTGGAAATCCTGCTTTCTGTCTTCTTAGCGCCGGGAAACCCGCATGGGTAGCTGTTGCGCTCTATAAGCTCAATAAATAAATAAATATTAAATCACCGACGCATATAAACCTATATGCCACTCCTATGGCAGGCCATATCTATCTTGAAGGCAGAGTGCTTGGTTTTGTGTGAGAGGGTGCTCAAGCATGAGCTGAGCCCTTCTGCAGCTTTCGGAATCTATTCTCTAAGGCTGTTCTGTGATGCAGCCAGACCATATACTCTTAAGTGCATTTTAACCTCGCGGTTAATGGTAACTTTGGAATGGCTGCATGGAAACATGTTGTGTTTGGTGTCAAACATTTTTGAATCCTACCCCCCCGCCAGTTCTGGCGGCGGGGGTAGAATTCCACCCTTCTAGAGGGAGAAGACATGTCCACACTTACTTAAACGGTAATAGTTTAAAAGAGCCCTGGCATCACAAAATGGATGCCACAGACAATGGGCGGACCTCCTGCTGCTGGACGAAACTCTGGTAGGGGAGGCCTGGACAATTGGTTTCCTGTCACAGGGAGGTGTAACCACCTCCAAGACAGGCTTTAGTGCATTTGGGCTGGGTGAGTACATTCATAGAATGCTTTTCAGACACTGCTGGGGGCACACTTGGTGTCCCTGTGCATACCCCAGTTCAAAGTGGTTGCAGGGGTATTCAGCCCCTACTCTGGTGCGAAATTGTACAAAGAGAAACGGGGGTAACTACCCCCTCCCTGGGTCCTCCCATAGGTGGGACCCTAGATTAAGTCCAACCCCTAAACTTAGTATAAGTATAGAAACCCAGTCCTTAGGACTTTAGATTATACCTGGATGAAACTCTACAACATATATCCTGGAATTTCGACATTCTATTTCGACTAGAAGACGGAAGAATCTCCCCTGGGGTCTAGGAGTGACTCCCCTGTTGAAACAGGCACCAAAGAAGCATCTTGCCGGTCTGCATTTCCAAGGCTCCCGCCGGATCTCTACGGACTTGAGACACAGGACCCAGACTTCCAGACTTTTCCGAGGCCGACACGAGATCACAGCAAAGCTGAGACCCGCAGCCCTCACAGGTGACGTTGAACCGGAACCCCTTGACACCGTGCACATTTGCTAGTGCATCAACTTCCCGAGCTTTTCCAAACGTGGCTTGTGCATTGGACTACTTCTAGTCCAAGCCCCGAGCACCATCTGCACTGAAGATTGTGGGCCGACACTCCACAAGGATTCCGTGGGTCCACTTCTAGCATTTCCGCTCGAGGCTCCTTCTCGATCCCTGGTCCATCGACAGGTGGGTCCCCACGAAGTAACTCTTTTATTTCTTGGGCTTTCCTGGTCGTCCAGATGAGCCCTGACTTCCCTCCAAAGGGTGAGTCCCTCAGACCCTGCTGGTCTGCACCGAAGCCAATCTTTGCTTTCTGCATGGGTTGCTGTTGCCAAGGCTTGTTGGGTCCAATTCGAATACCAACACTGCAGCATTCAACATATTTTGTGGGACAGCTCAAATCCAGCTCCTGGTTGTTGTTGACACCTCCTGGTCCTCATGGCTGAAGAGTCAAGCTTCACCGTCTTCACCTGAAATTACCCGACATTGTTCGGCATCTTCTCCTTGCCTTCGTGGTCACTGGCTAGTGACCCAGACTCAATCCCCTCTGTTTTCAGGTTCTTTAGATCTCCGATCCACCCTTGGAATCCCCCCGGACACTTTTCACCTGGACGCCAGCAGCACTTTGCAGCAGCTCCCTATTTAAATCGACGACGAAACCCGATATGAAAAGATACCTATGCACCCGGCTTCCCTGGGTGAGGTAACTCAAGTACTCCGGTGCTCCCGTGGGTGTTGTCTCTAGAACCTCCTAGTTCTAAAGGGAATTGTTCCTAGTCCACTTCTAAGTGTCATTAATCTGTAATTTCCCAACCGCAACTTTCCCCATAGAAGTGAACGGTGATTTGCGGCTGTGTTTAGACACTGCACGCGTCCCCCGTGGGTCCCTGGGTCACTACCTTGGGTGGTTCAAGGGTCGCCCCAGCAGTTCTAAAGGCTCTAGGCCGTGTATCTATGCTAGTCATGGCTCTAATACCACTTTCTTAGTATATGGTTTGTGTCGCCCCTAGGGCTAATCATATATTGTGCTAATTTACTGTGTGCTAAATAAGTTTACTGAATGTACTTTTGCCTCTAGCCTCATAAAGAGACTACACGGATGTGTTTAGAATAAATACATTTATTTTATATATATACCTGGTGTGGTTCACCTTTCATTTGGTCATTTCATGTGAATATAGACTGGTAAAACAAGCTGCTTTACATTCCTTCAACACTCTCCACAGCTACCACTAGGATAGCTTTCTATAAGGTTGTCTTTGACCTACCATCAATAAGGGGTTGTTTGGACTGATGCAAGGTGCCCACTAGAATAGTGGACAGCATATGCCAGGCCAACTTCTCACACTGGGCATGACAGAAGGGGCATCAGCATCCATCTGCATACTGATGGTCTTCCTGGGCTGAGAGAGAGGGAGGTGGGGCACACTTACATTTATATAGGTTGTGTCCTGCTCTCACACAAAGGGCTTATATACCCCCTACTGATGTGTGGAGCCAGGGTTGGGGTTGAAAGTGGGTGATGTGTACTTCCAAGGTTTCTTTTGAAGGCACCTCTTGAATAAAGACATTTTGGAGTAAAAAAAATGGGCTCTGACCCCGATGTTTTAGAGCACTTTGGATCTGTAACTGAACCTCTGTCAGAAGGACTACTGTGCTGCTTAAAGGACTCATCTAGACTGCTTTCCTGTTGTTGTACTGGTGCCTGATAACTGCTGTGTTGCTCATAGGACTCAGCTGAACTGTTTTTCAGCTTGTTGCCTTGCTGCTTCATGATACCGGCTCTACTTATTTCTCATTGCCAGAGGACAGCCGGACCTTCAGGGAAAACTGCAATTAAGCTGTCTGCCCTATGTTGCCTGCTTTACTCCTTTGTGCCCAAGTGTTCTCCCAGGAACCCCAGTGTGTTGGGAGTACTGTGTCCTACTCCTGAATTCCTCATGACACCAGCACGTGGTGTGCACTTTGTTTTCCAGTCCAGGGTGGGCGTTCTCTTTTTAAACCATGCAGTATAGGCGTGTCTGTTTTGTCACCAGATGATTGGGTGCAGTGTTTCCCTAGCAGCAGTGTGCATTTGCTGCTTGCTCTGCGAGGCATGCAGTATAGGAGTATGAACTGGAAGCCCCGCCCACTCTGCACCAAGATTTGTCATTGGATTGTGCCATTGTCCTTCTTAACTGCTGGTTTCTGATTCTTAAGTAGGCTTGTTCGTTCCTCCTTGGTACAGCCTTGTCTGCTTTTGTTACCTCCCACAATGACTGTATCTTTTACTTGGCTCGTTACACGGTCTACAATATAAGTCGATGAGGACCATTTTGTTTATTGACACTGATGGGGACAATGGCGGCGGCTTTTTGTATTTGCAGCATGCCCACACAGGACAATGGTGGACGCTTTTCTTATGGAGCGCTATACTGCCTAACTTGCAAGCAGAGCGCGGCGCCCGCTTTAAGGACACCGTGCTCACTTTCCAATTTAAAAAAAACTTTCATGTTGAGCGCGTCGCCTGTTTCAGGGACACCGCGTTCTGTTTAACTTTTTCTCAAACTTTAATAGTGAGCGCGACACTGGGTTCAGAGACACCGCACTCTGTTTCTTCTTTTTTTTTACTTTCATGTTCAGCGCGGCGCCCGCTACAAGGACACCGCGCACTGTTTCTTTTTTTTTACTTAAATGGTCATCGCGGCGCACACTTCACAGATACAGCACTCTGCAGTACAATAGGTATTGCTTTTGCCAAAGTTTGAATGATTGGTATTGTAAATGAGAATGCCTTTTAATATTATAAAAGGCATTGCCATTTACAATGCCAATAGATCAAAATCTCGCAATTGCGAGACCTATTGCATTGTAAATTCTTGCAGCTACAATGGCAGTGAAGATGCTTTTAGGCTATGTTGCCGACCGTGTGCTCCCGTTTCACAGGTGCAGCATCCCTCTGCTGGGGTCTGGTAGAGACACGTGGATTAGCAAACCAGGGATGGGCTAGGCACAGGAGATCTGATAACCCAGCTCTGCCCGAAAGCCCTGACGCACATCCTGCAGAGGCGGCATTGTGAGGAGGCAGGCCCCATTCCCGAGGCCTGTCGAGAACTTTGTCATTGCCTTCCTCCCCTTGCGAGAGGCTATCAACGCGCTACCCAGACCCAGCACAACTTATGAGCAGCCAAGAAAAGCGGATACAGCTTACGGAGTCTTCATCTGGGACTCTCCCCGGCGGCAGCTTGGCTTCACCCTGAATAAGGTACTGGTCGTGTGCCGGAGCTGCATTTTTGATTTCCTGGCACGCTGGGGGCATTAATTTAGCCCCTACTCCATCACAAATCTGGGAAGTCCACAGCTGTCCTGCACATGCCGGGGCATCTGCCCACAGTCATCCCGAATGCGGCGTGACCCAACGAGGCCTCTCTGCTAAGTATGGCAGTTTGTAACCCCTACCTAGTATAACATTCTAGGGGGGCACACGCAACACAGCACATTACAAAGGGGTCACAAACTGCAGGTGCAATAAGGGTACCGACACTCATGGTTGCTAGTGCGGACCGGAACTCCCGAGTGACCCTGGCCCCTTTATTTAAGCTCTTTGGCCAAGCCTGGCCAGAGAGCGATACATTGTGTGTATCTCGTTCCGGGTCTTCATCCAGCCAGGTGAACAACTAGACTGTAACATCCCTTCCCAAATTGTTATATGAAACAAATTATTGTCAACACATTATTAAAAAACAAAATCTGCTAGTCTTTGGTTTGGCCGGTGTCCATTGTGTTGGTGTTGTGGACTTGGAGATCCCATGCCACTGGCCTGAGCTCCGGTACTAGGGGCTTTGGATGTTGGTGACTTCGCAGGACTTGACAGTGGAGTTTCATTCACATTACTGTCAGCCTCGTCAGTTTGGAGCTCGGTGGTCGTTGACTGATCTGCCACTTAGTGTGTTCTGTCTGCGGCCAGAACTTTTTTGAACCACGAGATATTCCTTGTTATTGATTCACCGTTTCGTTCCGCAGTTACTGCTGTTACCTTGGTTGACCTCATGGTCCACAATCCGGGTTCATAAGGAGTTCAAAACTTTCCCACGCTCCACCGATTCAGCACGGAGCATCCAGGCAATACAATACGGGTTTGTCCTTTGCGTCGCCGGCTTGCTCTATCATTGGTCTTCTGTCTCTTTGCTTGGGTACTCGCTGGGTCGTATGGTTCCTGGCTCCAGTCGTCAGCCATGGGGAGCATGTCTCATTGAGGTCCTGTTAGCATGAGTGACCATGGAGACCGTTGAATTGTGCAGTGGGGTGTACTGCGATATTCCCTCAAGAACTGTTGCAATGCAATTTCTGGATCAGTATTTTCCGCTATTGCTATGCGCAATACCTTGTTAGTTGTGCACATAAATTGTTCCACTTCACCATTGACCTGTGGCTATTGAGGGGTAATTCGGTGATGCTTAACCCCAAGGCGTGCCAGAAAGTCTTTGAACTCACTGCCCTGGAATGGAGGTCCATTGTCGGTCTTGATGACATGTGGCAGGCCAAATAGGGCAAACGACCTTTCCAAAACGGGTTGCAAGTTGGCAAACAATGTGGACGATAGGACTTCGACAACTGGATACTTGGTGTAGCTGTCGATGAGAACAGCCATAACTCTCCCGTCAGGGAAACTTCCGGAGTCTAGGCTCAGCCACGACCATGGTGATGGGACCGCCTGATCCTCAGTGATCACAGGTGCCGGAGCTTCGGTGTTGCCTGTGAGTTGACAACCTCTGCAGTTACGTACAACGGTGTCTATGCTGTCTTCTAGGTCTGGGAACCACACCTTTTCTCTTATTCTGGACTTCGTCCTCCCGATGCCTTGATGACCCTCATGTGCCAGGAATGTCGCTCGTTCCTGTAATCTTTGCGGTACCACGATGCATGACCCTCCTAGGATGATCCCGTTTCCCGCAGAGCTGAGTTCGTTTCTCACTTTCCAAAACTTTCCCAGGCGAGTTCTGTCAGGCTCGCTCCACCCTTGGATGTTCTTTAGGAAGCCTTCCCAGGATCCGCCTTTCAGGGCGTTAGATACCCGCTGTAAGCACGCATCTTTGTCCATGTGTTCCTTTATTTCATCTGTCGAGAGTGCTCGCGGGCACGACCACTGTGAGACCATGTTGATGAACTCCTCTGTTTTCCTCTCTTGATCAGCCTCTTTTTCTGCCGCTACTGCTGGGTGGTGAGATAAAAAGTCAGGGGGATTCTTTGCGCCTGGGTGATATAGTAGTTCCATCTGGTAATGTTGCAATTGGATGGCCCATCTTTCAATCCTTGGAGGTGGGTGTGGTACCGTTCCTTTGAACAAAGGAAGAAGAGGCTGATGGTCTGTTATCACTCAGAAAGGGTGACCGCTCACGTATAAGTGAAAATGATTGCATGCCCATTTGATTGCGAGTGCTTCCCGCTCCATTTGTGAATATCGGGCTTCGGTCGTGGTGAGCGCTTTGCTTGCAAACGCTAACGGGACCCAGGTCCCTGGCTCAGATTCTTGGGTAGAGCTCCCAAACCTACTGGACTGGCGTCTACTAGCAGCTCTGTTGGACGAGTGGTGTCAAAGTATGCCATGGTTGTGCTGTCCAGCAGGGCCGACTTTACTTCCTTGAAAGCTTTGTCTTCCTCAGCGGTTCATTTCCAGGGGGTTTCCTTCTTTGGGAGATTCAGCAGCGGTTCTGCAATTGTCGGTAAGTTCGGGATAAAACGTCCGCAATATGTTGCCATCCCCAGAAAACTTCTTACTTCAGAAGCATTGGTCAGCGCGGGAGCGAGTTGGATTGCCTGGGATTTTCTGGGGTCTACTTTGACACCCTCCGCACTAAACACATACCCGAAGAAGTCAATCGTTTTGCAGAAGAATTGGCACTTTTCCCTGTGAAGCATCACACCATGTTCTGCCAGCCGTTGGAGGGTGGCTCAGGGTCGTCGGTGGTGGTCCTCAATGGTTTTGAAATGAATAATGAGATCATCACTTACATTAAGGACGCCTTGAAGACCTGACAGAATTTCTCTCACAGAATTCTGAAATATCTCCGCTGCTGAAGATATCCCAAAGTTTAGTCTCTTGTACCAACGAAGCCCCAGGTGAGTCGAGAATGTAGTTATGTTTCTACTTTCTTCCGCTAGTTTTAACTGATGACAGCCAGCGTTTAGGTCTAACTTTGAAAACCATTGTGAACCATTTAGGTCGGCCAAGATGTCATCAACCGTTGGGGTCAAATGTCTCTCTCGTTTTATGGCTTGATTGGGCATTCTCATGTCGATACAGATTCGAATCTTCCCTGGCTGCTTCGGTTTTTCAGCTATCACCATGGGTGACACCCAGGGAGTTAGACCTGTCACCTTCTCGATGACTCCTTGGTTTTCCAGCTTCAGGAGCTCCTGTTCTACTAGTCGTCGGAGATGAAAAGGGATCCGTTGTTGTCTTAGTGCAACCGGTTGTACAGCCTTGTCTATATGCAGCTTAACGGGTGGTCTCCTTATGCTCCCCAAATCCCTTGAACAGTTGCGGGAAGAAATCCAGGATGTCATCAGTTTGTAGGAGTTTTACAACATTCGCAAAAGCAATCAGGTTGAGGTCTTCAGCGGTATGACTCCCGACCAGTATGTCGGCTTCCCTGTCCACGACGTGGAAAGTTGTGTTTACTTCTTGGGTTTCTGATTTCACCTGCACAGTCATTTTCCCCTTTAGGGGAAGTGGTTCCTGGCTGCCGTATGTTAGGATACTGATTTTTGACGGGGTGAGAGGTGGCCTCGGGTTCAGCCGTTTGTAGTGTTGCGACCCAATCACGTTTACAGTCGGTCCCGTGTCAATCAGGCCAGTCACTGGGGACCCATCAATCTCGATGTTGCACTTGGGTTGTGGTCGTCGTCTCTTCTTGAGTTCGCTTGCAAACGACACAAAATAACACTCTTCATCCTCTTCTGTGGATGAATCATCCAGGCGCTATGGGTGCCGAGTGGAGGTTCTTGTCGATCTTGAGGTTGTTGGTTCTTCTAGTGATAGATGCCTCACGGCTCCCATTGGCGGCTTCCTCCCGTGTTACCTCTACCTCGCGAACCTCCTCGACACACACTTGCGAAGTGATTAGGGATTCCGCACTTTGCGGACGTCTTTCCTCTTGCTGGACAGCAATATGGAGGATGTTCTTCTCTCCCACACCATTCACATGAGGTTCGTCGCGTTGTCTTCGTGTGCCACTTTCCTCTTCCGCCTCGAGATGGTGTTCGAATGGCATCAACACACTCCACCTTGACACTGACCGCTTGCTTGGTTTGCGAGTTGAGTGCAGCTTCCATTGCTGTCGCACGGACATCAGATAGTTCATGTGAGCGAGCGAGGATCAGAATTTCTTCTAAGGAAATCCAAGGCTGTCTTAGTATGAGCGTTCACAGTGTCTTGTTGCGACACCCTTGAATGAGCTGTGCTGTCACTTCTTTGGTCTGGTCATCCTCCGTGCATGTGCTTGCTAATTCTCTGAGGCTTGCATGATAAGCGTTCATTGACTCTCATTCTCTTTGTTTGGCTTGCCTAAGCTTGAGGATTGAGCTGGGGGTCAAAGTGAGCATTTAAGGCTCTGACTGCTGCATCATAGTCGGTAGGTGCACCAATGTTCGGGAGATGCTCGTACAACTTGTATATTTCGTCCCCCGCAAAATGTAAGAGCAGCGATCTCTTGACGGCCCGTCTGTCTCTCTTGTGGCCACAAAATAATTATCGAAGCGACCGACCCATACCTTCCATTTCGGTGATGCGGTCGCCGGGTCAACGAGTTCGTTGAACGGGGGAAGTGCTGTAATTTGGGAGTGTACCGGATGCGGTACCACAGGCGGGCCCCCGACTGTTGGGCTGCCTGTCATGCTGGGTTCGCAGGCTGTTGGGCTGCCTGTCCTGCTGGGTTCGACATGATGCCCCTTCCTTTGTTGATTGCACAAGCGTTTCACTAAGCGTACTTGGAGTCTTCAGTCTTGATTCTCTTCCGTTCTGCGCCTTTTCCTGGGGTTGTTGTCTTCTTGTGTGCTCTAGGGTGCTTGGGTTTGCCAGTGTTTGTTGTCCTCTTACGTGTCCTGGGGTGCTTGTCCTTTCTCTTGTGTCGTGCTGCACCTGAGTTGTGTTGTGATACTTTCCCCCTTTTTTGGGGGATTTATGTTGGCCTTTGAGCACCCACAGTGCCACTGTTCCACATGCATTTGCCACTAATTGTTGGTTGCGGCTCTTCTAGGCGTGGCTGGCGCTGTTGCTGAGCGTTATGACGCTTATGTGGCCTGTCCTGACTTAGGGAGAGCTTGTTTGTGTCCTCGCAGCTGTCCTGTGCCCTCGCGTGCTTCTTCTCACGCTCGAACGGGCTTTGGCTGGGCTTTCCCCACTTCTGCGCATGCACGCGTTGGGCCGACTGAATTCGGGGTTTCCCGATAGCACTGGGATACCACTGGGCGGTGCGTGCAACCTCTTCTCCCCTCTCAGATCGGGCACTCATGAGCGCAGGCTGCGTCGCGCTCTGCTCACCGCGAGGCCTCCGGATGTTGCTGCTCTTCTTCGCTGAGTCCTCTCGCTGCTGGGCTTGGCTGGGCCTCCCGCTTGTCGGCGCTGCCCCGGGCTTTACGCTGGGTGACTTTTCTTCAATGGGACCAGGATTGTGCTGATCCCATCCTCGTCGCCAGTGTACCGTTCAAGGGGGGGGGGTGCCACACGCAACACAGTACATTACAGCGGGGTCACAAACTGCAGGTGCAATAAGGGCACAGACACTCGTGGTTGCTAGTGCGGACCAAAAGTCTTGAGTGACCCTAGCGCCTTTATTTAAGCTCTCTGGCCACGCCTGGCCAGAGAGTGATACATTGTGTGTATCTCATTCCGGGTCTTCACCCAGCAGGGTGAACAACTAGACTATTACACCTAGGAGGACGCAGGTTGGAGAAATCCTCTCTGCAGTGAGTCCTCAATGGAGGCCCCCCAATCCGAAGGGTGCTACATTCAGGATTACTTGCCTAAAGTACCGTAAATCTTGTGATAGGAGCTCAGATGCGCTGTCTCTCTGTTTCCCCACACAAGTCTGTATTACATGTATTACTGTTAAGGGATATACTGCTTTTATTCTTGTATTGTCCAGAATACCAAGTACTCTTTCATTATTTACATACCATGCACAGGATGTACTGAGCATGTATGATTCATGCACTTGTGGTGATGTATGAGGTTTTCATAACCTAACTACTGCATTTCATGCCCTGATATGATGACGTATGTCATTTTGATTCTTGCATTGTCACGATAATGAGTACTGACTCAGGATACGCATATTTGCATAGTACTTATGACTACTGTCATTTTAGTCTATGTATTATGTACTATATACTGTATATTTTCTATATATATATATATATATATATATATATCTATATATATATATATATATTTCTGTCTCTTTTGTGGTGTATTCATTGTGTTACTGGTATAAGTGTGTTGCCCAAATGTTTTACACATTGCTTCTGGGGATAAGCCTGACTGCCCTGTGCCAAGCTACTAAGGGGTGAGCACAGGTCATCTTTGGTGTGTAATTTACTTACTCTGACTAGAGTGGTGGGTTCTGCCTGGATTAGGTGCATACCCTAGCCAACCAGAAACCCCATTTCTAACAGATGGTATTTGAAAAGGACACCTCTAGCATTTTAAAGGGGTGCTGGGTATAGGTCAAGACCTTTTGACTTTCCTAAAAGTATGTAGAACAGGGGTTTTCAGACAGACTTCATCCTTTAGTCTGTGACTATGTCATACATGTTTCTTCCACCTACTCCAGCATGCATCAAGTGGCAATGTTAGCCACTTCAGCCATTGACTCACTTCATTATGAGTTACAGCATGTTGCCCTTTCACAAGGAGCACATCCACACGCAAGGTAGTTCCCTTCAGTGCTGGGTATACCATTGTAATGTGTACTTTTTTGTAACCAGAAAAACACTTTTGCTTTTAGCAAGTGTTTTTTTTTCTCTTTTATACTTAATGAGGACAATGCCAAACGTATTGGCTCTGCCATTGCTTGTTAAACATGTACTATAGTAAGTTAGCTAGCTGTAAAATGAGGATGTCCTGGTGCTTGTCTGAAGGAAAGCCTAAATATTGTGACTAATGCAGAGGTGTGGACTCCAGGTTTCTTCTATATCCTACTATTGTTCAATGATGTGGAAATGGTTGGGGTGCATACAGTGCTTAATTTGAGCCAGTGGGTGCAAGTGGGGCCCATTGGCACTCATTTTTGGGAAGCACACTTGTTTTTTCTCTTCAGACTTTCACCCAGAGGAATACAGGGACAAATGCAAATGGATGAATGAAACAGGAATAGAAAGACGGGAAAATAGTGACAACGGAAGAAGGCGGAGATGAAAAAGAAACTGCAAGAGTGAGATAAAATTAAAGGTAGCGTTTGGTGGTGGGTGAAAGAGGCCTTAGGTGTAATGAGGACTATATATCCTTGGTATTGGCTCCTCGACCTTCGATAACCAGTTCTTAAGTTGTAAAGGAATGAGTGCCTGTGCCCAAAGCTATGATCAGAAGTCCAGGACCAGAGCAATAAAATGTCGGCACGCCGGATACCAAAGCTGCATTGTCTTAAATCTACCTCATGTCTCTTTCATCCACTGCCAAACAATCCCCTCCTTCCTTTATCTCACTCATACAGGTTCCAGCTTTCTCCCTTTGTGACAATTTTTCTGTCTTCCTCTTCTTTTTTTTTTACTTGGTTTTATATAGCACGAATTTGACTCTGTACCGGGTATCAGAACGATTTACATAGCACCAGTTGCGTTACATGAGGGCACATCTTCCTTTGTCTTTCCTTTTTGTGTTTTTCCCATTCTTACTCTAGGCAAATGTCAGAAACTTATTTTAGAGGCAGGTCCTCAAAAATAAGTGCAAGTGACCCCTCACCTGCAACCATCGGCTCAAATTAAACGCCTGCCAAGAGCTTCTGATCAAAACTTTAGGGCCCAGTATTTTTTGTACATTTTGTTTACAAATTCAGCAGTGGATTCTCAATCTAACATGTTCACCTGTGCATCACACGCAAGAAACTACGGATCTCATTTATGAGGTCTTGCGTCAGTTTTGCTCTTCCGATGCCTCACTTTTTGTGATGCATAGCTGGCGTAAAACATGCCACCTGTTGCGCACTATTTACAAAGTGACGCATCTAAGCAGATGTGTCACTTTGTAAACCCCTGCGCTACATTATACCTGCGTCAGGTATAATGTATGCAAGGGGTCGTTCCCCCGCAAAAAGCCTCGTAGAAATGACGCAGTGAAATCTATGAGATTTCACTGCGCCACTTCTAGTGTGCTGTTGAGTCAAAATCTTGCGCCTGCCTCACAGCAGGCGTAAGACTGACGCAGGCCCTTTCACATGGGGCTTGCCCCATGTGAAAGGACGCATTGCTGGAGTTGCGTCACTTTTGTGACACACTCCAGCAATGCATCACTCTTGTGCCATACAGATACGTCAGAAATACTGACGTATCTGTAACTCCTTGCGACATGATGCGTCATACAGGAAATATGACATATCAAGTATGTCGCAAGGAGTGCGCACTGAGAAGTGAAGCAGCGCTGCTTTCACGCAGCGATGCGTCATTTTCCATAAATGAGGCCCTTCATGAGCTGTGCTGTGCTTGCGGTGCTATAGTACAGCACATTTACTGAAGCTGAGCAGGTTCCCTGACATTTACTGAATGTTCTCTGCCTCCAATACCAAAATAAAATGCTTATTTTAGATTTTGAGAAACAAGCAGCAAGAGTAATGCCAGCAAAATGTTGGTATCTTGGGTATGTGGTTCATGAAATGTCCCCGTGGAACCACGGGAGTTGTAGTGCATTGTTTCATTGTTGGCCTGCATCCCATTGTCTACTTTAGCAAAATGTAGTTTGTCAGTATCACTTGAGAGCATTAAACTGGTAAGTATATATTACATATCATTTATGCAGTGAATGTTTCCATAAAATGATTGTCTCGGTGCAGAAACTCGCCTTCAGAAGCGCGTGTGTGATCCTAATGACAGCCTATCATCTAAAAAACATCTGCCTTCTCTTTGAAGCCATCACAGCCTGTCCCGGAAACTGAAACCGGATCCAGAATAGACATTATCCACTCCCCCGTACACACTTATATTATTTCAACCTCGACTCTCCCCGCCATTCCGCCCATTCCTTCTGCTCAATTTCCCCTCTCTAACCCTCTTTGTCTCCTGTTCTACCCCGTGCCCCGACCTTGAGTGAAATGGAATAGGTACCTGATCCCAATTTAGAAACGCACCTACTTATGTCCATCACCACAATATTCCATTGGAGTGTAAAGTCTTGTCTGCATGAGTCATAATGTGGGTTGTGAGCCCAGCTTGAGTGATGCCGTGTTTGAACAGGCTGACTCTTAAGTCTTGGCCTCATTCATGAGGCCTTGCGTCAGTTTTGCGCTGCTGATGCGTCACTTTTTGTGACACATCGGCGGCGTAAAACATGCGCCTTGTTGCGCCATATTTAAAAAGTGACGCATCTAGGTAGATGCGTCACTTTTTAAACCCCTGCGCCGCATTATACCTGCGTCAGGTATAATGTATGCAGAGGGGGCGTTCCCCCGCAAAAAGCCTCGTAATAGTGACGCAGTGAAATCTATGAGATTTCACTGCGTCACTTTTAGGACGCTGTTGCGTCAAAATTTTGCCCCTGCCTCACAGCAGGCGTAAGACTGACGCAAGCCCTTTCACATGGGGCTTTCCCCATGTGAAAGGACGCATTGCTGGAGTTGCGTCACTTTTGTGACACACTCCAGCAATGCGTCACTTTTGCGCTTACAGATACGCCAGAAATACTGACGTATCTGTAACTCCTTGCGACATGATGCGTCATACATTAAATATGACGCATCAGGAATGTCGTAAGGAGTGCGCAGTGAAAAGTGATGCATTGCTGTTTTCACGCAGCGATGCGTCACTTTTCATAAATGAGGCCCCAACAGTTTAGTGGGGCGCGTGTCTTCCCCAGGAATCCCTTCCAGTAGATTTAATAAAAGTCCTGAATGATCACAAGCCGCGCGCTGTGACAGGAAGGGAGGCAGGGTTCCCTGACTGACTGCGCGAGGCTGCCAGCTGCAGGTGATGAGGTTGGGTGGGCGGAGACGCGTTCTTGGCCCTGATACTTGGCAGCCAGGATTTATGCCGCTTTGTCTGCTGATATAGGCTGCTATTCATACGAGTATAAATGGTTGGAAATGATTTGTGTTGCTTGCATGTTCTTAAATAACCGTAGACTTCACTTAAGAGGACAGAACAGGATAAAGGAATGTGGCGGATTTTATGCTAAAAGCATGGGATAGTCCAGTCCTGCCCTAAACATTGCTCCCCTTGGCGAAAATGACCTCATTTTCTATACCTCCCTTTTGCTGCACCTGTACACATACAAACTAATCAGTAATTTATTTAGCGTATATATTGTTTTCTTTAGAGACAGGCGAGCAACTGAAAACTCGAGACAGGCCGGAGCCTGAAGCCTGGCTCTGTCTAAGCACATGGTCCTGTTGGCACCTCGAGCCCATAAGGAGCCGAGCTTTCATGTGGCTTCGGCCTGCCTTTCTCCTTGTAGCCTGCATGGGGCGTCACGGCTAACGAACCAAAGCAGGTTGGTTCTAAACTGGCCTCCGCTCAACATTCAGACCCCCAGGATATAGCAGCATGGATTAGCAAATTTAGCGGCACAAATATGGAAATGTAGCTGCATTTTTGCGGCACTTTATTTTACTCCTTATCATTCATTTTCAACATTAAAACAATGGAAACTGTTTAAGCAGAGTATTCCACTTTGAAATAGACCCTGATGTGAAGTCATTTCCTTTGATGTCCCTTCCACTACCCCTAGCATTTTAGTGAATTGACGCCCATGCTCTAGTTGGCCATGTTACCCCCTCACCTTCCATGTCCAATGTGCCTGTATTTAAAATATATCTTGATGAATTGAGACAACCCATACTTTCATATATTAAAGCAACTTCTGAATTAGAAAGGTTTATTCTGTCCTACACAGAGAGACGGGCAGCTAAACTCAGGGTCCACTTACTGGATGTGGCCGAAATGGGATAACTGAAATGACATAGCATAAGTATTTGTAAAGCAAACATTCACCCAAGGGCATCTTTATGCTGAATAACAGATGTTTATTGTTACCGAAGTCTGTGGTTTAATTTTATTGACCTCAGAAAGATGAAAGGCTGATTGGACCCACCAGGATTTGAACCTGTGACCATGAGTACCCGGCTTAACCATGGCCACTGGGAAGTTCACGCGAAGTGGAAATACAAGGTGTGCACCACATACAAGCCTGGATTTGGCACAAATTTGGGGCGCCATGACTACCTTTCCATGAAGGCCCACCACTTACTCCCTGCCTCATCCTCCCTAAACTGACCAACACATAGCTGCCAAGGTTTTAGTTTACGATGTGTGACATTTTCATAATTTCAGTGAAATTATGAGTGACATTTCAACGACTACGAGTTACACTTTCTTAGTTGCAAAATCAAGCAACGAAATCAAGCAATGAAAATGAACTATTTAATGTTGCTGGATAGTCTATTGCTTAGTATTTACATTTAAGTAACATTACTTTCAGGCATAAGTTTCTCTATGGATCTTGGATAGTGAATACATAAAAGTATACCGCCTGATTATAACACGCCCATTAAATTGCGATCCCCCTTCAAACACCTGTTTGCCCAGAGACCTAGATTGTAAGTGTTGTGATGCCTATCACACTCGGTAATTACCCTATGTTCGATTTCCGCAAAGCAACGCTGTAGGAATTTAGCCAGAGGAAAAGGCATGGTATGTGCAGGACAGGCACATTTTGGTGCATTAAGGAATACAATTAACATGTTATTGCCCCACAAAATCAGAATTGGCAACAAGAATCAAGTAGATACATCATTGAAATGAAGATTCAGCTAGCCTGCCAGGCCTCTTAAAACCATTTTATTCTAAGTTTGAAACTATTCAAAAAACTGTCTAACAGAGTCTGCGTTTCTCATGAATTAAGAGCATTGAACCTTGGGTTACTGCTCTTCTTCTCCTCACGTCTCGCCCTCTAGCTTTCTCTCTACCCCTTTTATTCCTCCTTCCAGGCGTCCCTCTTTATCTCGCTTTCATCCTTCTATACACCGTTCACTCTTTCTCAAGTCCTCTTGGTTCTCTTATCCTCTCCTCTTTACCTTTTGGCTCCCATTCCCTCTGCATCTTTCGCTCCCTCCCTATCTTTCACTTATTCCTTCCCGCCTCTCTCACACATTCACTTCCCGCACTTCTCCTTTGTCTTCCCATCTCTTCTATCTTTGTCTCTCGTTTATATTCCACCACCCCACCTCTCCCCCTCTTCTCTTCCCTCCTCTTTGCCCTTCTCCCCCACTTCAGCTCTCAAGCTCTCTCTCCCCCCTCTTTATTTCCGCTCGGGAAACCTTTTACTCATTCTCCTCGCATCTCTACTCTCCTGTCCCACCGCTCTCTACATCTTGTACTCTTTCTCCCTTCTTCTCATATCTCTTCTGCTCCTCTTTTCCCCATCTCAACATCTTTCTGCCCCCCCTCAAGGCCTCTCCCTTACCTCCCCTCTTTAGCCTTGGCCTCCTTTCGCACACCTAATTCTTCTATCCCATCTCTCTTTTGCCATCTCTGTCTTCCTTCCCACCCTCTGCAACTCACACCTTCCATTTCTTTCGAACCTTCCCCTTTCTAGCTCCTTCACTCTTCCCTCACATCTCACCCTTTTCTCCCCTTGTTGTCTCTTCACCTTTCCTACTCCTCCAATCTCTCTTCCCCTCGCCTCTACATCCTCCTGCCCTCCCCGTTTGTGTCCCTCATTCTTTCTCCCTCTCTTCCCCCTCCAATTCTCATTCTGACGTCTCATTCACATCTCTTTCAACTCTTACTTTTCAGCCCCACACCCCCCTCTCCATGCTGCACATCTTTCCGTCCCTCGCAGATTTTTCTTCATTTAAAAGCCCGCAGTTGCCGCTGGTCCCTGGGTATTGTCAGTTGTCTGTCACATCAGCCACCGCTCCTTTGCCTGCTCCCCCACAGGATGCTCACGCTGTCCGAAATCTCGCTTTTCTGGCATCTACCAGAGAGTCACCTAAGAGTGGAGCCGTCCCCTGTTCACCACGACGGTGACACGTGGGGCCCGACATTCCAGCAGGTTGGGCGAGTTCTGCTTAAAAATGACCCCCGCCCCAGCTCCTGAAACATTAGAAAGACTTACCTGATACTGAAGCATGTACTTATCAGCCACTAGAGCAGAGCTGTACTGTCAACACAGACCTAAAAGGGGCCTCCTTCTGTAAGCTGACGAATCCGTCCAATTTTCGCTGGCCGTTTTGTAAAAATCGCGTCATTTTTACAAAACTGCAGATTTTTGATTTTTTTGCAAATCGCGAAATTGCGAAATCCTGGAGGGTCTGAACATTCTGTGATTCTGGACAAATCTCTTAATCTTTCCATTTCCGCCCAGATATCTTCTGGTCGAGTTTGCACTATATACAAATTCCAAAAATGGCAAAAACAAAGCCTTAATACAATGAAAGACAAAGAGATAACGGATGGCTTGGAAAAAGTGAAACCAGAAAACCTTGATAAACCTTGGCTACCCCGCTCTTGGCTATTACAGCTTTAAAAAAGGCAAATCATTATGCTAGTGGCCGAAAACAATGATTACCTTTGGGAAAGAAGGAAAGAAATAAAGAAAAAAGAAGAAAGGAAAAATAAAAAGAAGAAAGGAAAGAAAGAATGAAGAAAAGAAAGGAAACAAAACAAAAGGAAAGGAAAGGAAAGGAGGAAACGAGGAAGGAAAGAGAAAGAAAGAACAAGAAAGAAAATAAAAGAGGAAGGCAAGAAAGAAAGCTTGACAGAAATAAAGAAGGAAAGAAAGGTAAAAGAAAGAAGGAATTAAAGAGGGAAAGAAAGAAGGCAAGAAAGACAAACCGTTGTTTGGAATTAAGAAAAAAGAAGACAAAAGAGGGACAGAAAGAAGGCATGAGAAAATAAAGTTGGAAAAACAAAATAAAAGGAAGCAAAGAAGGCAAGAGAGACAGAAAGAAAAAGGCAAGAAATAAAGTAAAAAAAGACAAAAGGCAAGAAAGATAGATGAGAAAGCAAAAAAAGAAAGAAAGAATGAAAGAAGGGAATAAAAAGACAAAAGGAAAGCAGGAAAGAAAGAAAGCAAGATAGGATGAAAGAAGGAAGAAAAAGTGAAGGAAACAAATGAAAAGAAGAAAAAGGCAGAAATGATATAAAGAACGAAGTAAAGAGAAAGAAATAGAAGGGAACGAAAGAAAAGAGGTAGGCAAGAAAGAAAGGGCAACAGAAATAAAGAAGGTAAGATAGAAAGGGCAAAGACGGAAGAAAAGAACAGAAAGAAGGCAAGAAAGACAGAAATAAGGCAAGAAGGAATGTAAGAATGCAAGAAAGACAGAAAGAAGCCTTGAAAGGAAGAAAGAAGGCAACAAAAAAAGAAGGAAAAAGGAAGGCATGAAGAAATAATGATGAAAGACAGGAAAAAGAAAGAAGGAAGGAAGAAAAGAAGGCAAGAAAGACTGAAAGAAAAAAGCCAAGAAATAAGGGCAAAGAAGACAAAAAGAAGGCAAGAAAAAAAGATAAGAGAAACAGAAAAAAGTAGAAGGAAATATGAAAGAAAGAAAAAAGAAAGGAATAAAGATGAGATGAAGAAGGAAGGAAAGAAAGAACACAAAAATAAAAAGAAGGCAAGAAAGACAGACAGAAGGCAAGAAAGAATGTAAGAATGCAAGAAAAACAGAAAGAAGCCTTGAAAGGAAGAAAGAAGGCAACAAAAAAAGAAGGAAAAAGAAGGCATGAAGAAATAATGATGAAAGACAGGAAAAAGAATGAAGGAAGGAAGAAAAGAAGGCAAGAAAGACTGAAAGAAAAAAGCCAAGAAGTAAGGGCAAAGAAGACAAAAAGAAGGCAAGAAAGAAAGACAAGAGAAACAGAAAAAAGTAGAAGGAAATATGAAAGAAAGAAAAAAGAAAGGAATAAAGATGAGATGAAGAAGGAAGGAAAGAAAGAACACAAAAATAGAAAGAAGGCAAGAAAGACAGAGAGAAGGCAAGAAAGACAGAAAGAAGCCTTGAAAGGAAGAAAGAAGGCAACAAAAAAAGAAGGAAAAAGGAAGGCATGAAGAAATAATGATGAAAGACAGGAAAAAGAAAGAAGGAAGGAAGAAAAGAAGGCAAGAAAGACTGAAAGAAAAAAGCCAAGAAATAAGGGCAAAAAAGGCAAAAAGAAGGCAAGAAAGAAAGACAAAAGAAACAGAAAAAAGTAGAAGGAAATATGAAAGAAAGAAAAAAGAAAGGAATAAAGATGAGATGAAGAAGGAAGAAAAGAAAGAACACAAAAATAGAAAGAAGGCAAGAAAGACAGAGAGAAGGCAAGAAAGAATGTAAGAATGCAAGAAAGACAAAGAAGGAAAGAAAGACAGAAGGAATGGACAATGGAAGAATGATAAAGGAGAAAAGAAAGTAAGAAGGAAAGAAAGACAGAAAAAATAAATAAAGAAAGAAAACAAGAGGGAAAGAAAGCAAGAAAGAAGGAAAGTAACAAAGAAAAACAAGGAAAGAAAGGAGATAGGGATAAAGGAAATAAAATAAGGAAAGCAAAAAAAGGAGATAAGAAAGAAAGTGAGATAGGATGAAAGAAAGAAGAAAGAAAGCAAAGAAAGAAGGCAAGAAAAAAAAAGAAGAAGGAAGTCAAGAAAGAAACAAGACAAGAGACAAAGGAAACAGGCAAGACAGAAAGATAGACGCAAGAAAAGATATGAGAAAAAGTGGTAACAACTGCTTCAAATTAAGCCCAATAAAGGCCGGTGTTCTTCCAGGGCAGGGTGAATTAATGAACCAATTGTGAAAGTGAGTCCATAATAAATGTGCTGTTTGTGCATAGAAAAAAGAGGGTAACTTGACACAGAACAGTTTCAAATGGAAACAATCTGCTATGGTATGAAAAAGAGGCAGTTAGATAAACAAAGGACACTCCAAACGGAATTTGCAACAGCATTTGCATGAGACAGGAACTGTTAAAGCTGGAATGTGCTCTGTACATGATGAGCTGGTAGAAAGTGCCCTGTTATCACATCTGTCTCTAAACACAAAGGCAACACTAAATTTATAAAGTAAACACAAAAAACACTGGCACTGAAGGGAAGTACCTTGCGTGTTGGTGTGCTTATTGTGAGAGAGCAAAATGCAGTCACTCGAAGGGAAGTTAGCAAGTGGCTTACGAGGGCTGGCCCATTGCACCACACTGGAGGCTCTAGTGGGCGGAAGCAAAATGTGAATGACACAAAGACAGTCCAATGCATGAAAGTAGCTGGCGAAACCCCTTTATATAAGTATATTATACAAGTAATTTTAGTAAATTTCAAAAGGTCTTGGCATTAATAATGCCAGACCTAAACAAATGTAAACATTCATATCTTATTTACCCTCTTTACAGAGGGTTGTCCTAAAAATGTAAATGTAAATGTACATGTATTTATATAGCGCAAATCACCGACCCGGTATCTAAGCGCTTGCTTAGGGAACCCGTCCTGGTATTCCCCTGTGAGATAACCCCGGGAGGGTATCCACAAGGTGAAAGCCAGGCATCCCGCCGCGAGGGGCCGTTGTGGAGATTAAGCAAAAGGTGATTGTTTTCAAGCTTTGATTCTTCACTTATTAAAATATAATGAGCACTTGTCTGCCTGCCATGCAGTAAAGAAACTAATGGAGGAATGAAGGCATTGCTGTAAGAAACTATGCACTCATGTGATTAACATAAATATGTCAAACTCATCAGGAACCAGTGGTGGCTGGCTTGTACTGAGGATGGTGGGTGTGGGAGAGCAGAAAAAAAAATCACTTATGTTCGCAGCGCAACGTCCTCCTCCCTCTGGTGTCTTCCAGGAAGCTCCCAAAGTAGAAAACTGCACTACCCAATCCTGGTGCTTCTTTCACAACATGACAACAGCACCTGGAGTGCATAGAGCAGGCTCTCCCAGCGCTCCTAGGAACACTGGAGGCCTGCACTTTCTCAAATCCAGCTGTCTAAGGCCCTTGGGCCGCCAAACCAGTGGTGGCGGTCTCGGGCAGCTAGACTGGTGGTCAGCCAGCCGCATTAGGACTATGGCAGGTGGACCACCACAGAACTGCTGTTGCTTCCAGGAATCCATGATCCCTAGTAGTGGCACAGCGGTCTGAGGTCCTTAAGATGCTGGCAGTGCCGCTGTGGCACCACCAACCATATTAGGAGTTTCCTCACCACAACACTTTTCATGGCGGTTTGACCACCATGAAAAGTGTGGTGGTGAGGAAACAAAGGGGGCCTCTTGTTGCCTCTGCACCATGCCCTGTGTGCACTCACCCCCAGTTCTTGTAGGGCATGGACTTAACAGTCCATGCCCTGCAGGAACTGGCTTTGATGCTCCCAATCCTGTACCTTTGTTTCCTCTCCGCACAGTGTTTATGGATGAGGAATCTCCTTGACACCGCCTGTGGAGAGGAAACTCGTAATACGCTTTGCTGGAATGCACCTTTTTCCTGCATGGCATGGACTTTTAGTCCACGCTATTTAGGAACTGTTTTTGGCATTCCCATAATGGTTCCAATTTTAGAGGCACAGCGGTGGAAACAGCAAAAAACAGCCCAACAGACAGGAGGAAACTCCCAATCTGGTGGGCAGTCTGACCACGGCTTTCGCAGTGTGTCAGCGGGGCGGAGCTAGCGTTGCATGGCATGACCCCCACTTTGAACCGATCGTTTCAAAGTCATAATTGGGCCCTTTGTGTAAAAGTACAAAAACTGTTGGATAGCAAAGGGGTAAAATGTACTATTTCCACTCCATTTACTACTACAATTTGGAAAGTGTTGGATTATGAGGGGTAAAATGTACTATTCCCACTACAGTCAGTGTAACACTAGAGAAAGTGTAGGATAGCGGAGAGGACCAATTTACTATTCCCATTCCAGTCAGTGTAACAGTGGAAAAATAGTTGGATTGCTGAGTGGTAAAATATATTATTACTGTAGGAAGGTGGAATCTGACTATATGGTTACCCCCACTTTTTTCCAGGTGTTTTGATGGTTTTTGGCTTACTTTGGCTAGGAGCCTGCTATCCAGGGTTCCAGACTATCTGTTGAAAGACCCTAGCCTCTGAAAGAGAGAAGAAAAAGTTAGGGCTAGAGCCCCATGGTGGCAGCAATATCCCTAGTGGCAGGGAAAGGTCTTATGACCATAGAAACCTGGGAAAGAAGGCAGACAAATGGGTCAGAACCAGGGTGAGACCTAACAATCAGGGTGGTCACCAGGAAAAAGATTCTACCAAACCACATGAGAAAGGTAGGGATAAATCTAAAGATAAATCCAAAACAGGGCCCCAAAAATCCTCTTAAGGGGGTGAGTCCCAAACTCCTTCCTCTCCTACCAAGAAACCTTATTGCCATGTGTGTAAGAAACCTGGCGACTGGAACACTGACATCAGTTGCCCAAAAGCCAGCAATAAGGAAAATATTCCTCCAAGTAATACTCCAACACCTCCTGTTACTACTAGTAGTAATCCCCCAGGTGGTGGGAGTGCCCCCAAAACATTTGGTTGGGTTTTCTTCAGGAACTCAGGTGGACTCTGGCCTAACCAGGTCCCCTATCTCTGTGATGGTGGCATAGGGTTTGCCAATTTCACTGCTTGTCCCAATACCTTCGGTAAGTACAGACAGGAGCCCCACAACAATGGTCAGGCAGCTGTGGCCTACAGGGACACAGGGGCTAGTGTCACCATGGTGACAGAGAAACTAGTACCCCCAGAACAGCTTTTACCTGGGTTTGCATACCAGGTGACCAATATTGATGGAGTCAAGTCGGATCATGCCATGGCTGTAAAAAATCTCAGCTGTGGAGATTTATTACAGCCATGGCCCAAAGAGAGTGGCAGTGTCCCCAAACTTGCCTGTGGATTGTTTACCAGGCAATGATCTAGAGATCCAGGGCTGAGGTAGAACAAGAGGCCCATTCCAAAATGTTAGGCCTTCCTGAAAAGGTTAGTAGGGCAGTGAGGGCCACAGCCCAAACCCAGACAGAGTCTAGTGCTGTGTAGCCTGAAACTATGGATCACTCCACTCAGACAGAGAACATTGGGGAGAAAGAAGAGTCTCCCTCCTACCAGACCTTAGGTGAGGGTCAGCCTCCTCAGGAAACTGACCCTAGCCCTCGTGAAGGAACTGCCCCAGAGGTAGTCAGGCCTGGCCTGGCAGAACCCCTAATTGCAGTGGACCCTTCCAAGGTGGTACCCATTCTGGAGCAGGTAACCTCCCCCTCTCTACCCTGCCTCAGTCAGCCCAAGGCTGCAGAGATCAGGGAGGTCAGTGGACCCTACAGGGCCCCCTGTCCAGAGGAACCCCCATCAGCAGATTAGGGGCACCCAGTCTAGTATCCTTAGCCAGGTGAAAATTCCTCAACCTTCTGAGGGATCCCCCTAACCCTTGTGTAGGGACCTCCCCCTGATGGACTCTGTTCGGCCAAGAAAAACCTGGGACCCAGTGGTTCCAAACCTGCCCTGTCCCTCCAGTGTTCCAGCCAAAGGGATCCAACTCCTAGCTGTAGGCAGCCAAGGGTTGACCCTGAGAGCACATTGCAACTCAGTCATGGAAAGAAAGGCATTTATGGTGGACAGTGATTTGAGGAAGCTGAGCCCAACCTTAGCAGGGCCTCACTTCAATACTCCCCCACAGGTAGTAACTCCCCATGGTGGAGACCCTCTGATACCCTTAGGGTGAGGGTTTGCTTAGTGGACCATAAGACAGGGGTAACCATGCTAGTGCAGGTACTTCCTTATATGGCCACATAGTCAATATAGGCTCACCTGGGCAAGGTTAGCCTTATCTCCTTTGTTTGGGGGGTTGTGTAGGAAGGTCAAATCTGACTATATGGTTACCACCACTTTTAATCCTGTTGTTTTGATGGTTTTTGGCATAGTTTGGCTGGGAGCCTGCTATTCAGGGTCCCAGCCTATCCGTTTCCCTCTCTAAATTGATTGCATGTACATTAGGTACACACTAGGTTGGTTACTGGGTTACCCTTGTGAGTCCCTAGTATATGGTACCTTAGGTACCAAGGGCATAGGTACCCCAGAGGTCTACCAGGGGCTGAAGCATGTATTATGCCACCCCTGGGAAGCCTTCCAAAATGGCACCACAGGTCTGCACTTGCAGCCTGGGTAAGGTGGTGTAAGCACCCTTTACTGGGATATAGTATACCTATATCCACAATTTAAAACAGACACATATTATCCTATAAGTAACTCCTATGGCAGGCCTTGACAATCCTGAAGTCAGAGTGCTTGGTTTTGTGTGAGAGGGTGCTTAGTATGAGCTGAGCCCCTCTGCAGCTTTCAGAATCCCTTCCTTACAGCTATTCTGTGATATGGCCATACCATATTCTCTTAAGTACATTATAATCCTTGCCGTAAATGCTAACATTGGAATGTCGTTTTTGGTGTCTAACGCTCTGGAATACTTCCCCGCAAGTTCTCGCGGTGGGGTAGCATTCCACCCTTCTAGAGGGAGAAGACATGTACACACTTTCCCAGTAATAGTTTTAAAGAGCCTCTGCATCACAAAATGGATGCTGCTGTCACAGACACCGGTTTGAACTCCTGCTGCTGGACGAAACTCCAGTAGGGGAGGCCTGGACAATAGGTTTCCTGTCCAGGGAGGTGCCAGCACCTCCCCAGACAGGCTTTAGTGTTTTGGGCAGGATGGGTTGCATTCAGTGAATGCTTTTCAGACAGTGCCTGGGGCACCCAGGGTGTCCCAGTGCTTTCCCAGTTCAAACTGGTTGCTGGGGCACTCAGCCCCAGCTCTGGTGTGAAACTGGACAAAGGGGAAGGGGTGTAACCACCCCCTCCCCAGGTCCTCCCATAGATGGGACCCTAGAGTTAGTCCAACCCCTAAACTTAGAATAAGTATAGGAACCCAGTCCCTAGGACTTTAGAGTACCCTGGACAAAACTCTGAAACAAAAATCTTGGACCTTCGACATTCCATTTCGACTGGAAGACGGAAGAAATTTCCCTTTGGGTCAAGGAGTGACTCTCCTGTTCAAACTGGCACCAAAGAAGCATTTTGCCGGTCTGCATTTTTCAGGCTCCCGATGGATCCTGAAGAATCTGAGACACAGGACACAGACTTCCAGACATCTCAGAGGCTGACACGAGTCCCCAGCGAAGCTGAGACCTGTAGCTATCACAAGAGATGTGGGACCGGAACTCCTGGACATCCTGCACATTTGCTAGAGCATCAACTTCCCTAGCTTTCCTGAAGGTTTGCATTGGGCTATTTGTAGTACAAGCCCTGAGCACCTTTTGCATCGAAGATTGTCGGCTTACACTGCACGAGTGTTCAGTGTGCCCGCTCTCAGCATTTCCGCTCGAGGCTCCTTTGCGATCCCTAGTCCGTCGAGCTGTTGCTAAGGCTTGTTAGGTCCAATCCGGATACCAACGCTGCAGCACTCGATATCCGACACGAGGCAGCTCAAATCCAGCTCTTGGTTGTCATCCACGCCTCCTGGTCCTCGTGGATGAAGAGTAAAGCTTTACCTACATCACCTAAAAGCACCCAACATCAGCTGGCATCTTCTTGTCACCATCCTGGTCACTGGCTAGTGACCCAGACTCTGTCCTCTCTGCTTTCAGGTTCTTCACATCTCCGATCCACCCTTGGATCCATCCGACACTTTTCTCCTGGTCGCCTGCAGTACTTCTTTGCAGCTCTCCATTGGAAACGACGACGAAACCCGACACAAAAAGACACCTATGCACCCGGCTTCCCTGGGTGAGGTAACACAAGTACTTTGGTGCTCCCGTGGGTCTTGACTCTCGAAGTGTCCAGTACGGAAAGGGTTGCACCGTAGTCCACTCCTAAGTGTCCCTAATCTTTAACTTTGTAAATGTAACTTTTGCCATAGAAGTCAATGGTGATTTGCGGCTGTGTTTAGACACTGCACGCGTCCCCCGAGGGTTTCCTGCATCCCTACTTTGGGTGGTTCCTGATTGCCCCAGCGGTTCTACAGGCCCTAGGCATAACTTCTATCCCTCACGTGGTTCTTATACCACTTTCTTAGTATATGGTTTGGGAGGCCCCTAGGGCAAAACGTGTACTGTGGCAATTTACTGTGTGCTATTTAAGCTCTTGTATTGTACTTTTGCCTCTAGCCTCATAAAAAGACTAGAGGGGGGGCATGGCTAGCAGCCAAACATGGTGGCTGTGTAAAAGAGGAGCTCCGTGGTTGAAGCGGCCCTATCCAATAATCCGTACCACATATCAGTCGCAAAGCAGCCTCTGTAGGCTGATCCCAGGGTCGGAACCTGAGCGGCACCGTCCGGTGCAATCCTGGTGCATTTCCGACGCCCTGAGCAACAGATGCAGTGCGGAGTGCGGTGAGGCCTAACCATGCGTCAGCCGCACCGGTCTCTAGTTATCGCACGCCCGTGCTGAAGTGAGGGCACAGCGCCGACGGCAACCGGAACTCAACCCTACTCCGGCAGAGGTGAGAAGCGTCTGCAAGGTCACAGTCCAGAATAAAGTAACAGCTGAAGTAAGTTGTGCACCCCTGCGAGACCAGAGAAGACTTGGACCCCCGCCGGCCGCTCACCTACCTGCAATAACATGACAGAAGCGTAGGACGCGGCACACCACCCCAACTGGGCATGAAGCGTTAGTTGCCGAGAACGATCCGGCACAGATCCGCTCCCTATGCGGCCTTCGCCGCCCCACCCTTCCCCCCCCCCCGCTGAACAGAACAGAGAAGCAATCGACGCGGCGCCGGTCCTGGCGAGCGCGCAAAAGATTCGCGGGGAGAGGGTATCGCGCCGAGGCACTGTCCACTTACTAGACTGTCCTGCAGAGTCCTGTGCCCACACTCCACGACCTGGCAGTGAAACAACACGCAAGCCACGCGGGGGACACAACGATTCCAGCAACAGATGGCGGAGGCTCGTAGGGAGGCAGAAGGGTGAATGATGAATGAGAGCATCTGAAGAAACACACGGAAAGACTATGTGTGGTGACGAACGCCACTGCGAGAAGCCCTGGACCCGTAGTGACGTACCAACCGCCTTCAATATAGTAGGCCACACAGTTTCAGCGACGGGAGAGATGCTGAATGGGTAACTCCTGACATTACAACCATACCTACAACCACTGACACAGGCAGACCTGTTGCATCCTCACGGCGCTGAGACTGCTACAATACTACACCACTTTCAAGGCCATACCGGAATCCTTCTCAGAGGCGTGGAGCGGCTATTTCTGTGCGCACACTAGTGAGACACCGCCCGCAACCGGAGGACTCACTATACCGACTGCCATGTCGGGAAGAGGGCCTAGAAACACCATGGCGCAAGCCAAACTAGACAAATACGCATATGATAAGGGCAACCCGCCGCAACAAGAAGGACGCAACTCCACAGGTAAAAGCGTGGAAGGAGACGGAGCCAAGAAGATGACGCTAGAAGATATAATGAAGACCTTGTCTAGCGTGCAAACAACGGTGGGGTCCATATCCGCTGATGAGAGCCTACTACGGGCAGACTTTCACAAAATGACGGAGCGGGTGGCACAGGTGGAAGTGGTCACGAAATCCCTGGTCCAAGATACCTCGGAGTTGCAACTAGCAATGGAGCAAATGGAAACAACCAATAAACAACTGCAAGACAAGCTGGATGATCAGGAAGGGCGCTCAAGGAGAAATAACATACGAATTTTGGGAGTGCAGGAATCCGAAGGCAAACGAGCGATGAACCTATATGCCGAGGAACTGATCAAAACTAAGCTGCAACCCAAAGGTCTGTCAAACTTTTTCACTGTGGAAAGAGCGCATAGAGTGCCTGGCGGGGCGCCTAAGCCAGTGCTAGCCAGACTATTCAACTTCAGGGATAGAGATGCCATATTACAGGCAGAAAGGATTTCTCCGCCGATTAAGATCCAAAACTCGACACTAGCCTTTTTCCCGGACTACACGGCGGAAGTGGCCCGTCATCGTAGAACTTTCACAGAGGTCAAAAAAGCGCTAAGAGCGAAAGAACTGCCCTACTCGATGCTGTTCCCAGCGAGGTTAAGAGTAGTCGACAATAACAAGACATGGTTCTTCGACACACCTGAAACCGCGCAGGACTGGCTGGAGGGCAGACGACCGGGAAGAGCGCCCCGCCGCAACAACAAGAGTCAAAGAAACCAACGACATGAACACCTACAGGAAACACAAACATCAAGACGCTATAGCATGGAGGACCTGTTGGCGAGGGGTTCAGAGCAAGGCGAACACCAATCAGAATCATAACAGACTAACTCAAAGGGCTACGATGAATGACATCTGCTATTTAGGGCGTGTTGCCCTTGGACTCCACCTGGGTGAGGCTAAGGAGGGCTGATGGGGCGGTTGCTGTCAGGAGACTCCTTACCCCCGCAAGCAAGTACAATGGTTTGGGGTTGGGATAATCACTCTGCTAAGTTGGGGAGGCAGGCGGTTGTAAGTCCATGGAGCAGGAAAGCAGGGAGGGGGTGGAGGGGGGGAGTTTAATTGTTATTGTTCGTATTTCACACGTTATGGCACGACACGACAAAAGAATATCACACACCACACAACGAGAAGGCATAGATACTGTACTGTTGGGGAAGAGAGGGCTAGACACACTCAAACCAACTCCATTATGTCGCAAACCTTACAATCCACAGCCCATGATGGCTTGACGCGGCGGATCAAGGTTCCGCCCCTCAGAATGTTGACATGGAATATTCGGGGGTTAGGAGAGAGAATCAAGAGGGACCTGGTAATGCAAGCTATCAAACGGCAAAACCCAGCACTAGTCCTACTGCAGGAAACACATCTCACGGGGAGGGCATGTCAGGCACTAGACCGACGAGGCTACAAAATGGTAATGCACTCGGAATTCACATTGGGCTCCAGGGGAACGGGTATCCTGCTGAAGAAAACCTCCCCATTCATTCTCTTGCAGCACAAAATAGATGATATGGGGCGCTTCGCAGCGGTTCATGGGCAATGGGAAGGCCGACCCTTAAATGTGGTGTCAGTTTATATACCACCAGCACTTCAAACAGTGGCCTTACCTGCACAGGGGGAGTTCCTGCTGGACCTCCCGGAGGGAGACATTATAGTTGGGGGGGACTTTAACTCAATAGCTGACCCACTACTAGATAAATTTCCGGTGCGAACCCATGTGTCTAACCCCACAAGCTTCCACAGTTTCTTAACAGCACTAGGCCTGACAGATATATGGCGACACAAACATCCCACTACGACACAATATACCCATCACTCGACGGTACACAACAGTCTGTCCCGTATAGATTACTTTTTACTAAGTATGGGCGGAAAATCCGTTTCGCTCGCGGATTTTGCGGATTTTCGGTAAATTCGCAATCCGCGAGATTCGCGAATCTCCCGCAAAATCCGCAAATCCGCGAGCAGCGGATTTTATGGCTTGCTCGCACTGTTCGCGTGAGTTCGCGGCTTCCCAGTACAACTTCGCGCCCCGCGAATAAGCGCTAAATTGCAGAAATACGATCTTAGCAAAACTGAAACTACTTACCAGGTTCAAAAGTTCAGGCTCATCATTAGTAGCCATTTCCTGTAGTGCTTCCTGAGGGGCCCCTCCAGAGTTCAGTTGCCTACTTGCAACTATTATGTGACCCTGCTCTGAACCTCAGAATAGTTACACATATGCCACAAAGGTCCTGAATTACAGCTAAGGGAGACAAGCAGGAGCCAGGCTGGAAGTTCAAATCCATTAATCAGCCCCTAATTCATTATTGTCAGTTGGGGCAGGGCAGGTGTTGTAACTAATTTTGCAACAATGAAAGCACTTAGCAAGTGCAAAAGATCACTAATCAGGAAGCACTAAGGAAGCAGGTGCCAGCTAAAAAAATATTCTGTGACACATTAATCAGCCCCAAATTAATTCAGGTCACTTGAGGCAGGGAAGGTGTGCTTTGCTTTGCCACAATAATGTACACTGACTGGACAACCAGAGGGTGCTGTGATGAAACAGAGGGTGGCATGGGTGGGCCAGAGGGTGGCATGAGTAGTCAGAGAGTGGCAGTGGTGACAGAGAGTGGCAGTGATGAAGAAGAGTGTCCCAAACAGGCTGGACACGTAGAAACAACAAGTTCGCAAAACTTGCGACCCGACAGGTAAGTTCGCGTTTGCGAAATTGTACAAAACCCTCGCGAACTGGCAGAAACCCGCGCGAACACACAAAAAAAAATCCGCAAATTCGCGAGAATTCGCGGATTTTGCGAATTGCGAGTTCGCAAATCCGCAAAATTCGCGAACGCGAGATTCGCAAAATTCACCCATGCTTACTTTTTACTGCTGGGAAGTGGGATGCACGCAGTTGACACCATAGACATACTCCCCAGGGGCATATCAGACCCCTTGCCAATGGTACTGACTCTCTCCAGCTAAGAGAAGACTAGGAAGAGAATATACCCCATTGACCCTAACTTCCTGAAAATCCCCAAAATCAGAGCAGATCTTAACAAGGCGACCAAACTCTACTTTGCCGAAAATGGAACATCAGTGTCCTCTCCCTCGATTCTTTGGGAGGCATACAAAACTGTCCTTCGTGGACAAGCAATAGCTTCCATTACAGGGCACAAGAGGGCGCAACGGAAGGAACTCTCGGAGCTAGAATTAGCATTACACACAGCGAATGTAGCCCACACAACAGACCCCACGACGGACTCGACGCATACTCTGCAAATACACCAACAGCGATATAAAGACCATATCCGCCTGCAAGTCCTTGATAATATCTCGGCTACGACCCACAAGATCTATGACGTGGGGGATAAAGCGGGCAAGATGTTAGCCTGGTTGGAAAAGAAGGGGGTGTGCAATAGAGTCATACAGAGATTACATACTACGGAAGGACACCCTCAGACACACCCAGAAGAGATTGTGAATATACTGGCAGACCACTTCAAAATGGTATATACCCCTGACAGTAAGGTCACAGAGGACGCAGCCCTAGACTCCCTTAATCGCATTGAGACTAGGACGCTTCCACAAGAGGCAGTCCAAGAGTTGGAAGCAGACCTCAATACAGATGAAATACAGCTAGCTATTCGGGCAATACAATCTTGAAAAGCCATGGGCCCCAATGGGATCCCCATTGAATGGTATAAACTCATGTCAGATACACTTGCCCCACCGCTGCTGGCTATGTACACGGAAAGTCTCACAAGGGCGGTACTACCATAGGATCAGCGAACGGCTACGATAGTGGCAATACCTAAGCCTAATAAACCACCGACCAACTGCGCGTCATACTGCCCCATCTCACTGATCAATGCAGAAGCGAAGATTCTAGCGAAACTGCTCGCCACTAGATTAACGACCCATCTCTCACTGCTGATCCACCCTGTCCAATCAGGCTTTATGCCACACAGGAGTACCGCTCATAATCTCAGACGTTTACACGGAGTGCTGGCAGGGCTCCGTTACTACTAGAACGAGCCGTCGTCCTCTCGCTTGACACGAGAATGGCTTTCGACATGGTAGAGTGGGGACACTTGTTCCCAGTTCTGACCCGCATGGGATTTGGCCCCAAATTCATAGCATGGATACGCCTTCTATATGCCAACCCAGTTGCGCATATAGTGGCCAACGGTCCTATTTCGCGCACAATCCAACTGGCGCAAGGGACCCGAAAGGGAGGCCCCCTTTCGCCCCTGATGTTTGCTCTGGTGTTGGAGCCGCTGGCGGCACTGATTAGAAGTACAACATTACTAAAAGGTATTAGCTGGAAGGAGGGATTGGAAGACCGTGTGTCATTATACGCCGCCGATATGTTGGTGTATCTGACGGACCCAGAAAGAAGCGTGCCGGCGTTACTGTCGTTGTGCGACGAACATGTGGCGACATCAGGATACACAATAAACTGGTCAAAATCAGTCCTGTATGTTCTGAAGGGACCAGCACCCGCACTCGACGGGGACTGCCCGCTCATGAGAGCCACGACCACCTTTAAATACCTTGGTATATATATCACTGACAGTCAAACGGAATTTTATGACAGAAACTTAAAACCGCCACTAGACCGGCTTCGAAATGATGTGAAACACTGGGCACAGTTGCCACTCACGCTTCTTGGTAGAGCAGCACCCTACAAAATGATGGCCCTCCCAAGATTCCTATACGCCCTAGAAAACTCACCCTACCCAGTCACACCACGATACTTTCAACAAGTGACAAAGTTGGTGTCTAACCTGCTGTGGAGTAACCGACCTGCACGTATTGCCCATGCCAAGCTGAATAGAAGTTGGTATGAGGGAGAGATTGCGTTGCCAAATCTGCAATTATATTACTGGGCAGCCCAACTCAAAATAATTAACCATTGGATCCATGCAGCCCGGGATGACCCAGCCTACAGGGCTGACTGGGTTCAGCTGGGCACCGAAAGCATGCTTACGACGCTCTACAATAGAAGTCAAGTGTCAGTGCTATTGCACCCAACAAAACACACGATCGCGATATGGCACAACGCACAGGCGAGGTTGGGCTGGAAGGACACAATTACTAAACTTACCCCACTCTGGGACAGCAAAGCACTAGGACAATTAAGAAAGAGTAGAGGGTTCACACAATGGGACAACATAGGGATATCAATGGTGGGAGACTTGTGGGATAAAGGGGCAGTAATCCCATTCGCTCAACTCCAACACCAGTATGAACTAGGTCCAACTGAAACATCCAGATATGTCCAGATCAGACACGCACTACTGCAAGCAATACCAGCAAAGACTGACATCCCGGAGTCTTCCCCATTAGAGGATAGACTACTCACTGACTACATGGAGCATAGCACAACTTCCCTCACTTATAAGAAATTAATGAACAACCTCGCAGACCCCACACTGAAATTGCGCGAGAGGTGGGTGGAGGAGCTGGGCGAAATAGACGATACGGAATGGAATGGATCGCTGGCGTCCCCAAGGGAGGTCGGCATCTGGGCTAGATTTAGACTAGTACAATTAAAAATCCTCCATCGTATATACTATACAATAACTACCTTACACAAACTTCAGAGGGCACCGCATCCGTACTGTCTTCAGAACTGTGGTACAGAGGGTACCTTATTCCATACCCTTTGGGATTTCCCGTTCATTGCAGCTTACTGGCGCCAGGTGCTGCGCACAATTTCACAAACACTGGGGGTGTCACTGACTCCGGAACCACGTAAATGTCTTTTGAATATCTGGGATCCAAATGACTTATCCAGGTATGGGTTACTATGGAGTACGTTGGCCCTCATGGTGGCAAAATGAGACATCGCGCAAAAATGGGGCCCAGCGGAACTACCTACATTGGCGCAATGGGGCAGGAATATGGACTTACTAATGTTTATTGAAAGGGCAGTATATGTGACTAGGGCCTGCCCTCGAAAGTGGAACAAAGTGTGGTCTAAGTGGAATACATATAGGGGGGAACTATGCGACCTGCTGCCAGAAGAAGATGACACCATCTCAGATGAAGAAGAGGAGTAAGATGGGGACTGTGTCATTTGAACTGCTAACTATAATGGGATACAGTGCAAACTGCTTCTCATAGTAATGTCTTCATTAACCCCGATTATGTATGACGGTGTGTTTGGATTATGGCTGAATTATTGTCGTATTGATTGTCAACGTGCATAGTTAACTTCAATGAAAATGATAACAATTGTTTTTAAAAAAATTAAAAAAAGCACAGCACACATTTTTGTTTTTGTTTTACACTCTCTTAACTATTCTTTTACAAAAACACTTTGCCCGGTCTTCTTGTGATTGATTAGCAAATGTAGCTTGGCACTTAAACACAACGTACATTCACATCTGCTGTGTCATTTTGGGAACAGAGAGAAGACATTCTAGCACAGCAAAGGTCCAGACGAGAGAGAGAGATCCACTGCCTGAAATGCAGAACAACCACCTGAGCAGGGAAGTATTGTGTTCGCCACTACACTCAGAGATCTATAACACTGTGTTTTCCATGGTGGGGGTAGGCTGAGGCAGATAAATAATTCATCATGGAAGGGCTTCCTATTGTTTATAGTTTACTTGTAATGTTACTCACTCTGTTGGAATGCATATGTTTTCTAGTTGCAGCACATATATTTCATAATAGAGCACAATAGGTTTCAATAACTATATTGTAAACTGTTAAAAAAAAAGACTAGAGGGGTGTGTTTTAGAATAAATATATATATTTTATATAAATACCTGGTGTGGTGCTCTTTCATTTGATCATTCAAGAGATTATAGACTGGTAAAACAAGCTGCTTTACATTCCTTCAAGACTTAGCCTGAAGGCTGTTCTCCACAGCTACCACTAGTATAGCTTTCTATAAAGGTTGTCTTAAACCTACCATCAAAAAGGGTTGTTTGGACTGGTGCAAGGTGCCCACTAAAATAGTGGACATCATAGGCCAGGCCAACTTCTCACAATTCCCTCTCCAGTCAGTACAACACTAGGTAAAGTGTTGGATAGTGGAGAAGCAAAATGAACTATTCCCACTAAAGTCAGTGTAATAGTAGAGAAAGTGTTTTATTGTGGAGAGGTAAAATATACTTTTCCCACTTGAGTCAGTGCAACACTAGGGAAAATGTTGGATTGCAGAGGGGTTAAATTTACTATTCCCTCTCCAGTCAGTGTAACCCAAACTCGTAATGAGCCAAACTCGTAATGAGGTCCTATGTCTCTATTTTTAGCTATGAGACTACATAAAGGAGAATACTCTTCTGTGCAATATTTAAATAGGACTCCAGCATGGTAGGAGCAAAAAGCGGTGTTAAATGCAACATCGCGACCACACTGGAATCTAATGGGGTAGCAGTATTTCTTCTACTGGATCCTTCTGCCCTCTCTGACATAGTCTAAGCTGAGACAGAAATGTCTCTACAATAGATCTTGAGAGTGTGCTCCGCTGTTCTATGTTAGACTGCTAGTAAGGAACTATACATCTGTAAGAAGGATCCTCCTGTGCGAGGTGTAGCCCCAGATTTTTATTCTTGACTGTTTTTTCTGGCTGCAGAACCCTGCTAACCAGTGGTAAAGTGCCTGTGCTTCTCCTTTCAACATGCTGAAATGTGTAAACAATTAATTGGCGTATTGAACTTATCTATATACCTTAGTATATGGTACAAAACATACCCAGGGCCTGTAAGTTTAACCTCTTGGGCGCGGCCGCGATTCTGCGCCTGTGCGGCAGAATTGCGAGTGGGCGGGTTCATGACGGCCCCCAGCCGTCATCAGCACACGCCCACCGTAGTGCATGAAGGCTGGGGGCCGTCATCAGCATCGAAGGGGTTAATGTCACTAGTAAACTGCAGCACCTATTGTGCCATCTACTAGAAAGACAGTGTAAAACATTGCTTCAGGTCTACCACTGTAGACTGACTGTGGCAGTTTAAACCTGCAATTAGACCTGTAAAAAGAAACCTTTTTGGAAGGCCAAAATCTCCTTTTTATATAATAATAAGTCATCATTTAAAAGCAGGACATTTTGAAATTAAATTATTCTTTTCTTACAATGACTAGCAGCAAAAAAGCTAATTTTTACTGGGGCAGGCCTAGCTGTCCTATGTAGAAACCCAGAGTACAGATTGACAATCTGAATACTGTATCTCAGGAATGGAGCTAGCTACTAGAATAATTAAACAACTATTTTTAATAGTAATTAAACATCCACTTAATTTGTGAACTTGAAATTTTGATATATATTAAGGAAAAATGTCTTTTAGAAAGATACCTTTTTGTGCCTGAATTATTGGGAACTAAATTTGCATTTGCTCTCCCACTTGTGCCAGCTAGTTATTAGCATTTGAGCAAGTGTAAAAAAGGTGTGAAATGCTACCCGGGAGCAAACAATACGCTGACCCGAATGCGAAAAGATGACTCCTCTTAACCTGATAATTTATGCACGATGGGATAGGGAGCATCCTTTTGGACATTACAGTGTCAAATCTTCCTTAAATGTCAAATCCTGCCTTACAGGTCTGCTTGGTTTACATATAACATTGGGGTGCACTTGAAAGGAAGTGTAACAGAGTGGCAAAACAATTTTTGTGTATATAGTGAATGATTGCTAAAGGACCTGCTTTGTCCTACCAATCATCTGTCTCTTGGTTTGTACATATAACACTGGGGAAACACTTAAAAGAACAAGAAACAGGATGCCAATACACTTCTTGTGTTTCTACTGTATGTTTACTGGGAAATCTTGCTTTGTTCTTCTAGACATCTGTCTTTTGGTTTATTGAGGATGTTGTGGCTGCTTCAAACTGGACTTTGGTGTTATATGTGTTGGAGGACACTAGAATTACCATACTATACTCCCCATATACACCCTCAGAGCCCACTTTTTGGGCCTCATAGGGGTGGGCGGAATTTGTGTGATCGCGTTACGCAAATCTCCGCGAAATGGTAAAAAATGTCTGTGAACACGCGGAAATTCCACGAACACGCGGAATCGCTTGTTTGCATTGCTTTTTTACTGTTCGCAATCGCTGTTTGCGTGCTCGGGGGAAAAATCTCACGAACATGCATTTCAGAACACGAACAAGCAAATAATTTCGCGAAGTCGCGGTATGCAGAATTTTGGCCAATTTTGCGTTCTCCACGGAACGCGAAATTACCCAAATTCCGCAAATGTAACGGAATTTACTGCCTAGTCCTACTCATTACGATGGGGGATCGAACGAAGGTTCAACCGCTATCGTATCGGGCAGATGTTCGACCGTCGATATGCCGGCAGTCCCACCTGCCCGATTACAATGAAACTACTGTGTACACGGTCAGAAAACTGATCCTTTACATTACAGCTTCTACTATGACCTTAGAAAATGGTTGCTGCACAAGCCACAGTGGAAAAAGACAAGTTAAAAAAATCCATGCACATCCATCTGGTGCCTGGCACGCAGTGCATGGATGTTTGGAGGGCACCTCATGTTCCCTCCTGGGCCTATAGCAGAGGCCTGCGGGGGCCCTGCTGAGGGGCCCAAAAGTCCCATTCCATCTGCTTTACCAGGCTGTCGGACCACCATGTAAAGGCAGAAGGAAAAGGGCCATCGTAGTCCCTATGGTAGTGCCTCTGCAGGCACTGCCCTCATTGTAGGGATTATGCTCCGACGAGCTCCTTGAGCCTGTCAGAGGCTACAGTAAGTATCGTCACCTTCTGTGCTCCAACCGAACACATCATTATGCAGCGGTTGGACCACAGCCTGAGATATCGTATGGACCGCCACCAACAGACTGTCAGTGGCAATCCACCCAACATCATAATCAGGCCCTTAGTGTGTACGAAGACCTTTGCAATGTGAAAATGCACAAAATAGTTAGGGTTGATCCTGTGAACTTTTACTCCATTGTTTGGGGTATGCCCAGGGTTCATTTCCATGCACTAGCTCATGCTATGGAATGAATGTAGCATCTCCAGGCATCCATGTCAGAACACTACTAGACCTGCGGAAGATCAGAAGGTGACTATACCTGCAATCCGAGACCTCAGAAGAACCCTAAATAACCGGGCCTGCTCTGCCTCTTGTACATAGGACAAGGAAGTGGACTCCAAGGGTATAAGGCTGACCTCCTGTTCAAGCTACAGGGATACAACAAGCTACAAAAGACTTTCCTGCAACTTCCAAGCTGACCAGTAGCAATGGACCTGGATTGGACCCTATCGATGGGCGCTGACTGACAACCTGTGAGTCTCTAATTGCCTCCCCTGACATCCATGGGGGTTTTATAAGTGTGTTTCTTTGGTGGCCTGATACTTAAAGGACTCTAGGGAGAAGGTAAAATCGTTGACCAGGACAAACCTTATTGGTGTATCTGACCCATCATGGTCATTGTCAAATCATGGCTATTGCCAGGAAACGAGCGTAGCCGCGCCTACCATATCGACACCTGAGCTACAACTCCCATGATGCTCGCAAACTGTGAGGGGATAAGTATGCGGTGTGACACACCGGACGGTGTGCGTAATTGTTGACTTTGTCCTTTCTCTCTCTTGGCTGAGGGAGAGAGTCTTGTGGTGAATGGATGCTCCAGGTTCGACTTGGGGAGCTCAACTGCCCGTTCGGCTAAAACATTTGAGTACCGCATTGTGGGTCATGGTGCGGAGTCTGTGAAAACGCTGATCTTGGAAGTGGTGCTAGACTGTATACCATAGCGGGATGCGGCGGTGAGGTGACCGCGTATTGCTGTATATGGGGATATTCGTGCTAATACTGGAACTTTTAATTAATCAATGCCATAGCGGTGCACGGTGGTGAGGCAACCACGTATTGCCGTGTATGGGGGAAATTTGTGCTGATACTTGAATTTTGATTTATGCAATGACTTAGCGGAATACTGCGGTGAGGCAACCCTGTATTACCCCATATGAGAGGAGTTATTTATGACTTTGGATTCATTGATACTCTAGATACTTTATAATCATCCACAGGGACTTATTATATTCGCTGTCCTTAAATACACTTGTATCTATGAGGAATGCATGTCGGATAAACGGCTCTGTTGGTATGCATTAACTCAAGATGTACTAATGTTGGATAGTTCTTTGTTTCAGGTACGATGCTTGGTCTGTGTGAATTCCAAAGGTTTCATCAGGATCTGAGAAATAGCTGTATACTAAGCAAGGTATAGCAAGAACCTAGTGAGACTATAAGAGAGTAGTCAGTATCTTACACTGTTTATAGTTTTTGTATTATTTTGTTGTTACAGGTTCTTTTTTTCCCACTGTATCTTCCCTCTCCTATCCCTCGCCTGATCACTTCAGCCTGTAAAACCCACACACATCACACATCAACTAGTATATGTCAACAGCACATTGTCATACAGCCACACATCCACATACGTCAATACACCAATCCTCACAAGTCAGCACATGCAACATCATATGCAAGTGAATCCACCTGCTTACATCCACACAAGCAACTACATATGACATGCCATCATATGCCACCATATCAACATCAGATGTCCAAGCAACTCAATATAAGCCAACAGTACCACAATAATACACCCACAGAACCAACATCCTGTGCAAACACACTGACCATCATTCATCCACACAAACAAACATCATACACCAAGACATCACCCATCATACGTCAACACAAACAATTTCATGTCCACATGCACATCAATTGTATACACCCACAAACAATCTTATGGCAACACATCCATGATTCTTTCACAAAACCAATATTATTCACCAACCAACATATTAATAATTATATGACAATAAAACCACAACGGTACAACAACACAAACAACATATATTTCAACACAGCCACTATTGTATATGAACACAACCATCATATAATAACTGTTAGAACTGGGGGTCTCTAGTTTAGCTGAGGAAGGTACCTTAGTCCAAATAGAAACCCTTGCTTCTAAGTCAGGGAAGGAAAGGACACCTACTCAGATAGCCCCTGCTCACCCCCGGTAGCTTGGCACGAACAGCCAGGCTTATCTCCAAGGCAAATGTGTAAAGTATTTGGAACCACACTCTCAGTAACCCAGTGATGACACCACAAATGGACTCCACACGAGTTTCATAAAAACAATTATATGTTTATAAAGAAAGATATACACTGATACCACACAATAAAAATCCAACATATGCGTATTTGTAATATTCCATCTTGCCGGTTATTAGGCCAGCAAGCCCTTGTAGGTTCTTGCAGTATTAATGAGCAATTCCCGATGATCCAATGCAGTCCTAATGCAATGCTATGCAGTTCGTAATGCAAGAATCAGGCACTTCGTCATGTAAAAATAATGCAGTTCATTATGCAACAATCAGGCAGTTCATGATGCCAAAATAATGCAATTCACAATGCAACAATCAGGCTTCTCGTAATGCAAAAATAATGCAATGCGTAATACAACAATCAGGCAGTTGGTCATGCAAAAATAATGCAATGCGTAATGCAACAATCAGCATGTTTGTCCACTGGGTGGCAGTATAGACTGTCTAACATAAATCAGATTTATAGGCAGAACTATAATGGCTTGAATTAAACATACTGCACTCAACAACGTGCACAATACACCTTCACACGCTCACAAATTCTGGGAAGATTAAAGTAAACTAAGGTTGAACGCATTCATTATCCATGGTTTAAAAAGCCCTTAACCCCTTCCGTGCGGATGACAAAGCCAGCTCGTCATGGGCGTTACCTGCGCTACGCGCATGACGAGCTGGCTTTGTCACGTAACCCGCGATTTTTGAAAATCCAGCGCACAGCGGGAAAACGCGGTAGCGCGGAAGCGGTTAAAACTACTCTTTTAAAGGAGCCTACAGACTTGAAATGCGCCCTTTATGAAACATCACTCCTCGAAGCGTCAGCATTCCCATGCAGCTGTTGATGAAAACCATTTACTCCATGCAGGGGTGCAACTAGACCCAAACTTCGGGGAGGGGGCTAACACTCCCAGCCAGGGCTGGCTCTTGCACTCGTCTCAAATGGTGCAATATTTTTGGGGGGCAGCCTCGCTCCCATTTCCTCCTTTTCCATGAATTCCCTCAGTAACACTCACCAACAATGCACCTCATCTCTCTATAGCACCTTTTTGAAAAACATTTCAATTTTTTATAGTGCTACTCGTATACTCACACTCATTTCTGTGATCTGCATGGTACACATTCTTTGTAGCGGGCACATTAATCCTCTGCACTGTGTGGGTGGCAGAAGTGCCCATGTGAGTGCACGGTGAAGGATGCGACAGTGTGAGAGTAGGGTTAGAGGAGTTACTGCAGGGTGAAAGAGGTGACATATGGTGCAGATGTAAGTGCAGATAGGGATGAATGAATGCATGGTTAATGATGGGCTTGTTTGAGTGAGATTGCAGATTGAGCAGTGAGGGGGACAGGTGGGTAAAGTCACATGAGTGTGGGTGAAAAGTGTGTTCGTGTGACTACAGGGTGGGGTACAGGGTGAACAGCACAAGTGCACTGTGAGTGCAGAGTGACCGCTGTGAGTGCTGGGTGAGTGGGTGAATGGTGTGAGTGCATTGTGAGCAGTGTGAGTGCACTGTGATCGCTATGAGTGCAGGGTGAGCGTGAAAGCGAAAGGCAAGAATGAGGAGTCAGTTGACTGAATGCAGGGTGCATTCCCAGACACTTGAAGTAACTCAGCATGGAGTTTCAGATATAAGTTAAAATATTGCTATTATGTAGGGCTTTAGGTAGGATGAAAAAAATGGGGAGTGTAGCAGTAACTCCCCCCACTTTTTGCTAAATTTCTAATGCACTTTGACTTGATGTGCCCTGGGTCCCGGCCAATCAGGTTCCCAGGGCCTGTGTTCTTTCCGAAAACTGTACCTTTGTAGCCCCAATTGCACCTCACTGGCCACATGTAAGTCCCTTGTAAAAAGTACCATGGGTTCCAAGAGCACTGTGACCAGGGATGGCCTCTAAGGACTGCAGCTCATATTGTGTCACCCTTAGAGGTCCTGTACCTTAACACACACACACTGCTGTTGCAGGCTGTATGTTTTGGTACAGAGCGAAAGTGAAGAGTCGACATGGCACATATTCCTGTGTGCCAGGCCGGCAACCCACCGCCTATTGTATAGTTAAGGCACCCCTCTAGCTGGGTGCACAATACCACTAGTAAGGGTGCAGTTGCATGAGCACTGTGCCCCTACAGTGTTGAAGTCCATTTTTAGACATTGTAAGTGCAGTAAAGCCAAAAAGAGTATATGGTCTGGGAGTTTATCATTAGGAACTCCACAGCACCATAATGGCATTACTGAATTCTGGGAAGTGTGGTAGCAAACTTCTCAGCATAATAAACCCACACCGATGACAGTGTGGGATTTATTATACAATGCTCTCAGAGGGCATCTTAGAGATGTCCCCTGAAAGAGGACCAGACTCTGGTGGGTTCCCTGACTGATACACACAAGCGTGCCACCCCGAGACATGTTTCTGGACCCCTGGGGTGGGAGCCTTCGCTCCCTGAGCCCAGAAACTAAGCCTTTCCTGGGCAGAGGTGGTCACACCTCACCCAGGCCTGGAAGAACCATCTGTAGCAGGGGAGCTTCAAAGGCCTTTCTGCCTTTATAACGCGACCCCCAGCCTCTCCTGCTATCAGGAGCAGGCCCCCTTCCCGCCTCCCCTCCTTTTCAGCAGAAAGACAGAGGGAAAAATTAGCGTATCCCAGAAGGTGTGCCTACCTCTGGCAATCCTACCCCTCAGCGCGTGCAACGAAATTCGTTTTATTGATTTATTCGATTACTTAGGCCATAATCCAATCAATCAATTAATCAATGACATTTATAGAGCGCACTACATACCCGTAGGGTCTCAAGGCGCTGGGGGAGGGGGGGTGCCGCTACTGCTCGAACAGCCAGGTCTTCAGCTTCTTCCTGAAGGAGAGGTGGTCTTGGGTCAGGCGCAGGTCGGTCGGGAGGGAGTTCCAGGTCTTGGCGGCCAGGTAGGAGAAGGACCTTCCTCCTGTAGTCGCTCTTCGGATGCGGGGGACGGCGGCGAGGGCGTGGTTGGCTGATCAGAGGTGGCGTTTGGGAGCGTAGAAGTTGATTCGGCTGTTGAGGTAGCTCGGGCCTTGGTCGTGTAGGGCTTTGTGTGCGTGGGTGAGGAGGCGGAAGGTGATTCTTTTGTTGACGGGGAGCCAGTGAAGGTCTCTCAGATGTCCGGAGATGTGGCTGGTTCGTGGGATGTCGAGGATGAGTCTGGCAGAGGCGTTCTGGATCCGCTGGAGTCTCTTCTGGAGCTTGGCGGTGGTACCGGCGTAGAGGGCGTTGCCGTAGTCCAGTCGGCTAGTGACGAGGGCCTGGGTGACGGTCTTCCTGGTCTCGGTGGGGATCCACCAGAAGATCTTCCGTAGCATGCATATGATGTTGAAGCATGCCGAGGAGACGCTGTTGACTTGCCTGGTCATGGAGAGGGAGGAGTCCAGGATGAAACCCAGGTTGCGTGCATGGTCTGTTGGTTTGGGTGCGGTGCCCAGGGGGAGAGGCCACCAGGAGTCGTCCCAGGCGGAGGGTGAAGAGCTGAGGATGAGGACCTCCGTCTTGTCAGAGTTCAGTTTCAGGCGGCTGGTCGTCATCCACTCGGCTACCTCTTTCATCCCTTCGTGCAGGTTGGCTCTGGCGGCGGCGGGGTCGTTGGTCAGGGAGAGGATCAGCTGGGTGTCGTCGGCGTAGGAGATTATGCTGAGGTTGTGTTGGCGTGCGATGGCCGCGAGGGGGCTCATGTAGACGTTGAAGAGGGTGGGGCTCAGAGAGGATCTTTGAGGGACGCCGCAGATGACTTCGGAGGCCTCTGACTTGTACGGTGGAAGGCGGACTCTCTGTGTTCTTCCGTCGAGGAAGGAGATGATCCATTCCAGCGCCTTGTCCTGGATTCCGACGTTGCTGAGGCGCTGTACTAGGGTGCGGTGGCAGACAGTGTCGAATGCCGCGGAGAGGTCTAGGAGGATGAGGGCCGCTGTTTCTCCGTTGTCCATCAGGGCTCGGATGTCATCGGTGGCGGCGATGAGGGCGGTTTCGGTGCTGTGATTGGCTCGGAAGCCGGACTGTGAGGGGTCGAGGGATCCATTCGTCTCGAGGAAGGCGGCCATCTGCTTGTTGACGGTCTTCTCGATGACTTTGGCTGGAAACGGGAGGAGCGAGATGGGGCGGTAATTCTTGAGTTCGGTGGGGTCCGCTGTGGGTTTCTTGAGTAGAGCGCTGAGTTCGGCGTGCTTCCAGCTCTCAGGGAAGGTGGCGGTGTCGAAGGATGTGTTGATGATGTCTCGCAGGTGGGGTGCGATGACAGCGTCGGCCTTGTTGAAGACGTGGTGAGGGCAGGGGTCGGTCGGTGATCCGGAGTGGATGGAGTTCATCGTGTGGATGGTGTCTTCGGTGCTGATCGGGGTCCAGGCGTGGAGGGTGGTGGTGGGGGGTGGTTGTTCGGTCTTGGTGTGCGTTGGTTGGTTGTTGAAGCTGTTGTGTATGTCTGCGATCTTGTTGTGGAAGTATGAAGCGAGTGAGTTGCAGAGGTCTTGCGATGGGGTGATGTCGTTGCTTCCTGCGCTGGGGTTGGATAGCTCTTTCACGATGTTGAAGAGTTCCTTGCAGTTGTGTGCGTTGTTGTCCAACCGGTCCTTGAATGCAGTTTTCTTGGCGGCGCGGATCAGCTGGTGGTGCTTCCGGGTGGCCAGCTTGAAGGTGGTCCTGTTGTCCGGTGTAGGTTCCCTTCTCCAGACTTTCTCGAGGGCTCGGCAGTTCTTCTTGGAGCTCTTGAGTTCGTCGGTGAACCACGGGGCTTTCTTGCTGCCGGGTCTGCTGGGCGGGGTCCTTAGCGGGGCGAGCTCATCCGCGCAGATGCTGATCCACTTCGTGAGGTTGTCGGCAGCCTGGCTGGGGTTCGCTGAGCTGGCAGGAGGGTGCTGGCTCAGGGAGGTGGCGAGCTGGTCTGCTGTGATCTTGTTCCAGCTTCTGCGGGCGGCCTGTTGCTGGTGGTGGTGGGTCGTAGTTCTCTTGAAGGTGAAGTGGACGCAGCTGTGGTCCGTCCATTGAAGCTCTGTGGCGTGGCTGAAGTCGATGTCTGGGCTGGAAGAGAAGACTGCGTCGAGTGTGTGTCCGGCGAGGTGGGTGGGGGTGGACACCAGCTGCTTGAGTCCAAGATTGGCGAGGTTGTCGAGCAGGGAGCTGGTGTTGCGGTCGTTGTTGTTCTCCAGGTGGAAGTTGAGGTCCCCCAGGAGGATGTAGTCAGCGGAGGGGAGGGCATGCAGGCTGACGAAGTCGGCGATGTCCTCGCTGAATTGTGTGCGTGGTCCCGGGGGCCGGTAGATCAGGGTGCGTCTGAGGGTGGTGTTCGGGTCGGTGTGGATCTGGAAATGCAGGTGTTCGGCGGTGGTCAGGGTGTTGTCGGTGCTGGTCGTGAGACGGATAGTGTTCCTGTGGATGATGGCGATGCCTCCTCCCATCTGGTTGGCGTTGCGGTCCCTCCGGACGATCTTGTAGCCCTCTGGGATAGCGATGGCGATGTCGGGAGCTGAAGAGGCGTTCATCCAGGTCTCCGTGAGGAAGGCGACGTCAGGGGATGTGGCGTCTAGGAGGTTCCAGAGTTCGATGGCGTGTCTGTGGACGGAGCGGGTGTTGAGCAGGATGCACTTGAGGTGGGTCTTGCTGGTGTTCGACTTGGCGGGTGCTGGTGTGAGGCAGGTCCGGGTGCAGGTGAATTTGCAGGCGTGGCAGCTGAAAGGTCCGTGGGTGCGTCGTGGTGAGGCTTGGTGGCATTCTGGGAGTCGGCCGGTGTTGAGTGCGATGAGGGTGGAGGCGGAGTACGTCAGGCGGGTAGGTCGGGGTCTTCGTGGGCCAGGGGTCCTGGCGCTGGTCGCGATCCGGTCGCGGACGGGCGCAGACGGGCTTACCTTTGGCGCGCCTTCGGCGCACAATCGCGCCCCCGCTGCGCGTGACCGCTGCACGTTCGCACGGTCGCCATATAAGGCGAAGTGCGCGGGTGGGCGGAGCAGCTGGGAGGCGGGAGCGGGGAGGGAACAGAAGGAAAAAAGGGGCGGGGTCAGCGGTGGTGGCGGGAAGCGGGGAGCGGGGAGGGAAGACGGAGGGCGGCGAGGTAGGCGGGCAAACAGGAAGGAGAACGCTAATACGGGCACAAACTGACAAAATACAGGCACAAATGGATATCAAAAAACGCTAACACGGGCAAAAAAATACTAGTTAAACAAGCACAAATGAAGAACAAAACAAAAACAAAACAAACGACAGCAGAGTCAACCGGCAGCGAGGCAGGCAGCGAGGCAGAGGGCAAGGCAATGGGGCACACGCAGCAGCTGGTGGCCGTGCGGCGCGGGGGTGTCCCACAAGTGGGTCACACTCACCTGCGTCGCACGGTCGCCATATAAGGCCAAGTGCGCGGGTGGGCGGAGCAGCTGGGAGGCGGGAGCGGGGAGGGAACAGAAGGAAAAAAGGGGCGGGGTCAGCGGTGGTGGCGGGAAGCGGGGAGCGGGGAGGGAAGACGGAGGGCGGCGAGGTAGGTGGGCAAACAGGAAGGAGAACGCTAATACGGGCACAAACTGACAAAATACAGGCACAAATGGATATCAAAAAACGCTAACACGGGCAAAAAAATACTAGTTAAACAAGCACAAATGAAGAACAAAACAAAAACAAAACAAACGACAGCAGAGTCAACCGGCAGCGAGGCAGGCAGCGAGGACTTCCGGACTTCCGGACTTCACTACTCCCCACCCTGCCCCTCTCCCGCCCTGCTCACCACCCGGCAGCACTCCCTCCAGGAGCCGCTACTGCCAGACGCCTGGAACCACCACTGCACCTGCCACCTATGGCCCGAATCTCTGTGGCCCATCAGTCGCAGCAAGGTCCCCCAGCACTTCAGAGTCTGTCCACTGTGGGTTGACACCTCCAGGACTCCCCTTCGCCTGCCACCACTGCACAGAGACCCCCCAACCGCTAGTGGTCTGGTAAGGTGAAATATAACCTCAAAAGACACCCTTGCATCAAGCCGCCCTGGAGAAGAGAACCCGGGTGTACCTACATCCCCGAGCCCTCCAACTTAACTGCCCAGCTGTTGGTTCCTCCTGGAAGTCTTCCTGGACCGAGCCTGCAGCCAAAACCGGCAATCCTTATTGAAAACAACTGGGCACCCAACGCCAAAACAGGACCCTGCACCCAGGCTGCCCTATGCCGCAGTGGGTGTGCTTTGTATGCTAACTCGGACCCCCTTTGCCCTGAGCCTAACACCAGGAGCTTTGTTCCCACAACCTTGTGGTCTGCTTGTGAGCAGCCACCTGCCGGTGGCCCCCATCCCCCATTGGATAACATTGGGCATCAGCACTCTGTGCACTAGTGCCGCTGATGGTATTCTGAGAGGGCATCCTCGACCCTGGGGGAACCCTGGTACTTACCACGAATACCAATTCCAACAAACCAGTACTTACCTGCAAACTGATAACTGCATTTCCTCCCATAGGATTGCATCTGCTGGTTTTTCTTAAAAATTATTTTAAGTGTGGGGTTGGTTTCTGTGAAACATTGAAAAACTGCATATGTGTAAAAACTGAAATAGTTACCTTTTGTCTAGAAAATGTCTCAGTGTGATATCTAGGCATATCACACTGATCAACAAAAGTAACTTAAAAAGTAATCTAAGAAGTAATGTGCACTCTAATCTGTAAAGTAACAAAAACATTATTTCAAAAGGTTTACTTACCTGTAAATCAATCAACTGCATTTGACCCTGCATTTAACTGTTAATCACTGCATAAGATTTCGCAAAGAATTATTACACTTACCTGCACCAGGTCTGGCTTGGTTTTAGAAATAAAATACCAAAATAATATTTTTATACAAACAAATTGGTCTGAGTTCAGTCTTTGAGTGGGTGACATCATTTCTTGCCTGAGTGTGTACAATAAATGCATGAAAATCACTTTAAACATGCTAATTTTAGCTCTAACACTGATGATCCACCTACAAATGTGAACTGACGTTCAAAAATAAAACATTTGAAAACGGACCATTTTCCACATTTCTGAAGCATGACGTAATGGGGGGGTGTTATCTCTTTTGTCGAAAATCAGCCGTTTTTGCTTGAACATTAAATGCCTCCAAATGGTATTTAATTCACTTCCCGGGGTGAAGAAACCCTTTTTGAGAACTCAGAGTGAGTAAATTGGCCATTTGCATGCACTTTTAACCATTCCATAAATCTTGTGTTTAGGGCCCCTGGAAGCATGAAAATCACTTTAAACATGCTAATTTTAGCTCTAACACTGATGATCCACCTACAAATGTGAACTGACGTTCAAAAATAAAACATTTGAAAACGGACCATTTTCCACATTTCTGAAGCATGACGTAATGGGGGGGGGGTGTTATCTCTTTTGTCGAAAATCAGCCGTTTTTGCTTGAACATTAAATGCCTCCAAATGGTATTTAATTCACGTCCCGGAGTGAAGAAACCCTTTTTGAGAACTCAGAGTGAGTAAATTGGCAATTTTCATGCACTTTTAACCATTCCATAAATCTTGTGTTTAGGGCCCCTGGAAGCATGAAAATCACTTTAAACATGCTAATTACCTGCAAACTGATAACTGCATTTCCTCCCATAGGATTGCATCTGCTGTTTTTTCTTAAAAATTATTTTAAGTGTGGGGTTGGTTTCTGTGAAACATTGAAAAACTGCATATGTGTAAAAACTGAAATAGTTACCTTTTGTCTAGAAAATGTCTCAGTGTGATATCTAGGCATATCACACTGATTAACAAAAGTAACTTAAAAAGTAATCTAAGAAGTAATGTGCACTCTAATCTGTAAAGTAACAAAAACATTATTTCAAAAGGTTTACTTACCTGTAAATCAATCAACTGCATTTGACCCTGCATTTAACTGTTAATCACTGCATAAGATTTCGCAAAGAATTATTACACTTACCTGCACCAGGTCTGGCTTGGTTTTAGAAATAAAAAACCGAAATAATATTTTTATACAAACAAATTGGTCTGAGTTCAGTCTTTGAGTGGGTGCCATCATTTCTTGCCTGAGTGTGTACAATAAATGCTTAATACTACCCTCTGATAAAGCCTTACTGCTCACCCACACTACCACAAATATAGAGTAAGGTTCTATCTATTTTTACCTCTGCCTACCTTTGGGGTTCCACTGGACTCAAAGCACACTGTACCTCATTTTGGTATAGTATATACAGAGCCAGCTTCCTACAGGGGGTCTCTCAAAGGGGTGATATAATTAAGGGCTTGGCTTAAAACTTTATACGAAAAATCTGTGCTCGCATTAAGGTGCCGCCCGATTGGTATTTCACTGCTTCGGTTATTGCCTCCACATAAGTAACATTACACCTACAACAAGCCAGGACTATTGGCTCTGTCAAAGCGTGTTAGTTGCATAAGAAAATATACTACATGCCTGCATACAAAAATGGCTTTGTTGTATATTATATTGGAAATTATTTAGTTCTTGTGCAAGAGGTTGAGGCGAGACTTGCCAACTTTGGAGGTGAGGTTTGAGTCACTCAACATATTGTGTTTCTAGGAAAATCACTTAATCGTCTGTGCCTACCAAAAAATTTGTGACGATATCCTTGTTGGTGCTCATGTAAGGCACTTCAAGTTTATCAACACAGAACTGCAAAAAATAAAAGTTACATCAAAACAGTGAACTGCTGCAGAGTTAAGATTTCTTTTTTCATTCTGAGTGTGAGAGTGAAATTGGAGAGCCCGATAGGGACCCGTCTCCACACCTGCTTTTACGAACTGCTGGTGCTGAGACCTGGCAGGTCTCGGCTCACTTAAAGCCCTGCTATTGTGGCATTAATCAGGGATCGTGGGTGAGGAAATAAATAATGTGCTGATCCTGCAACAAACTTCCAATCTTATGATTAGGGTTGCCAGCTTTATTATTTTGATGTCCCAGACGGTACAAACAATAAGCAGTCACCTAAAGCTGTATTTTGAACAGCAAATATATAAATAGAAATCACTTTTATTTGTCTTCTAGGGCTGCATGAATGATTCATGACTAATAATTAAAGAGAATAAAGACAGGGACGTCATATTATAAATGAATACATACTTTTTTTATAACCCCATGTAGTGTTAAAAATTGGTTTTTGCAGGCTCTTTAAACAGCACATGGCTGGCATTTTTCTTTTGGCAACTCTACTTTCTATTCCATCTTATGAAATGCATTTTCACACTACAGTAGTAAACGTAAAATACAATGTAAGGTATAAGCAGAGTGGGGGCCAAGGGGGTACTGGAACCAGAAAAAAAACTATGCCTTGGTAACCAGTTTACAAAGGTATGTAAATATGTAAATGGCTTTTAAAGACCTGTGAAAAACTCAGGCGTGCCGGAGATAAGACTCTAGACACTGCCCAGCCGAGCCCACAGCTGCAGCAGTCCGGGCTGAGACACATGACGGGAGGGGCTGAAGCCCATTCAGCCCAATGGGCACTGGTGCCTGACTCCATGTACGTGCTAATGCTGAAATCTCCAATAGAAAGCTGTCTATTTGTAACATACAACGTCCACGTCTTTCTTTGCACAGGTTAACTAGCTGTTTTATGTTGCCTGAGCTTGAACTAAATACGGTAAAAATTGCTGCCTTTCAGAGAGCTGGCAGCTTGCACTTATTCTACTGGCACTTGAAGGCGGCATGTCCGATAAAACATTATGATCCAACATGTGTGATGCTTGTTTACTTCAGCTATTCTAACTTTTAATTATCACTGGTGAGCACGTTTTACCCCCCCCCCGCTTCACTTGTAGCCCCGCCCCACCCAAATGCCCATCCCTCCCACTGCTGGTTGTCACCCCAGCTCCCCCAGTCACAAGTGCCTTATAAAGTATTCCCTAAATCGGGGCGGCATCTCCAGGGTGCCAGTTCTTTTAGCCAGCAGCACTTGGTATGTCGGAAAACTTGACTCAAACAATGAAAACTACAAGTTATAGAATGCAACATCCAGGCTGGCTCGTGGTGCTGGAACCAGGAAGCACCTCGGTAAGTGCACAAAGAGCGGCAGATCAGGTGCGAAGCAGGGAGGTGGGGGGGGGGGGGTGGTAGATGGGACAGGCGGGTGGGGTTGAGTTGGGACAGATGGGTTGGGGGATCTTCAACTTCTTGTGCTGGTCTGGGTTTGGAGGTGACGGATCTCTGCTAGAGTGGGTCTGGGAGGAGTCCTTTGTGCTGTCTCCAGTGCATGTAGTGCCCTCTCTCAGACCCTCACCATTTCCATACACAGTCTACTCCATACCATCTCCATACATAGTCCACTTCATACCTCTGAATGAAGCTGGATGTGATAGCGCTGTGGAAGGTACACCTCACACAAAAAGGGGTGCCGGTGCATACCATGCACGGAGCGCTGCCGTGCTCCTCAAAAGACGATTCAGAAAAGGGGGTGGTGATGAACAGAGTGTCTGAATTAAGCAGACCACTCTTACCCAGTCCAAAGATCAGGGCTTGATCCATCACTGTTATTTAGCTCACTGCACCATCCCAGCTCAGAACCTGGTTATATGCAAATCAGTCTGTCCCTGGCCCAGTGCATCATGGGAACAGGGCAGACTAAACTACCATGCCAAATATTCACCAGAAAGGAGACAAGCTTTCGGAGACCGGTTTCTGGCATTTCAGCCGTCGTCAGACCGGCTTGCTTGAATCCTGATGGTGCAGTGAGCAAGGGACTCATGTCTGAGTATACCCTGCCACACCTATAGTGGCCAAAAACGATTCAGAAAAGGGGGTGGTGATGAACAGAGTGTCTGAATTAAGCAGACCACTCTTACCCAGTCCAATGATCAGGGCTTGATCCATCACCGTTATTTAGCTCACTGCACCATCCCAGCTCAGAACTGGGTATATGCAAATCAGTCTGTCCCTGGCCCAGTGCATCATGGGAACAGGGCAGACTAAACTACCAAGCCAATTCTTCACCAGAAAGGAGACAAGCTTCCGGGGACCGGTTTCTGGCATTTCAGCCGTCGTCGGCCCGGCTTGCTTGAATCCTGATGGTGCAGTGAGCAAGGGACACATGTCTGAGTATACCCTGCCACACCTATAGTGGCCAAAAACGGTTCAGAAAAGGGGGTGGTGATGAACAGAGTATCTGAATTAAACAGAACACTCGTACCTAGTCAAAAGATCAGGGCTTGATCCATCACCGTTATTTAGCTCACTGCACCATCCCAGCTCAGAACCTGGCTATATGCAAATCAGTCTGTCCCTGGCCCAGCGCATCATGGGAACAGGGCAAACTAAACTACCAAGCCAATTCTTCACCAGAAAGGAGACAAGCTTCCGGGGACCGGTTTCTGGCATTTCAGCCATCGACGGCCCGGCTTGCTTGAATCCTGATGGTGCAGTGAGCAAGGGACTCATGTCTGAGTATACCCTGCCACACCTATAGTGGCCAAAAACGATTCAGAAAACGGTGATGGATCAAGCCCTGATCTGTTGACTGGGTACGAGTGTTCTGTTTAATTCAGATACTCTGTCCATCACCACCCCCTTTTCTGAATCGTTTTGTCCACCATAAGCGTGGAAGGGTATACTCAGATGTGAGTCCATTGCTCACTGCACCATCAGGATTCAAGCAAGCCGGGCCGAAGATGGCTGTAATGCCAGAAACCGGTCCCCGGAAGCTTGTTTCCTTTCCAGTAAAAGAATTGGCTTGGTAGTTTGGTCTGCCCTGTTCCCATGATGCACTGGGTCAGGGACAGACTAATTTGCATGTAGCCAGGTTCTGAGCTGGGATGGTGCAGTGAGCTAAAAAACGGTGATGGATCAAGCCCTGATCTGTTGACTGGGTACGAGTGTTCTGTTTAATTCAGATACTCTGTCCATCACCACCCCCTTTTCTGAATCGTTTTGTCCACCATAAGCGTGGAAGGGTATACTCATATGTGAGTCCCTTGCTCACTGCACCATCAGGATTCAAGCAAGCCGGGCCGAAGACGGCTGTAATGCCAAAAACCGGTCCCCGGAATCCTTCCATCCAGTAAGCAGGGACATCTTCTTGGATTCTTTCCTATCATCTCTCTGCTTGGAGTGGGTCAAACAGGACAATTTGGAGGGTATACTCAACCAATGACTGGTGTTAACCTCAGAGCAATTTGGACTACCATTCTCTCACTTCCCCCTGCAATCTCCTGCAGTAGTGGCATTTTGGTAAAATCTATCTCATAATCTATCCATACTATTATAATAAAGAGAGAAACCAAACCTTTGAGGCAGGTAATCTCAGGAACCACAGCACCAATCACAACACCCAATACAGCGTTGGAAAGGGCAGTTGCAGCAGAAGGACATAGGCTATGCAGACGCCCACAATATACATTTAAAAGGGAAAAGAACCGTGCCAGCAAAGTAGTCCCTTGTGGGCGTGTCTGCGTTGTGCTGTGGGCGTGTGCTGGGGGCGTGACAAACGCTGGGGGCGTGTGGTACATTCCGCCCTTCATGCCATGTCTCATATTGTGTGCTAATCCCACCCTGCTCCCTTTAAATACACCTGCACCCCATAATCATAACCCACCCTTACTCCTTAAAATACCCCAACACCCTTAAACACTAACCCATCTTAACCCTATACATATACCCTGTACCACAAACCCAAACCTATCCCTAAACCCTAAAAAATACCCCTCTACCCCAAAGCCCAAACCTAGCCCTGAACCCTATAAATACCCCTGTACCTCAAAACCGAAACCTACCCCTGAACCCTAAAAATACCCCTGTACCCCAAAACCTAAACCTAGCCCTGAACCCTAAAAATACCACTGTACCCCAAACCCAAACCTACCCCTGAACCCTAAAATACCCCTGTACCCCAAAACCCAAACCTACCCCTGAACCCTAAAAATACCCCTGTACCCCAAAACCCAAACCTAGCCCTGAACTCTAAAAATAACCCTGTACCCCAAACCCAAACCTACCCCTGAACCCTAAAATACCCCTGTACCCCAAAACCCAAACCTAGCCCTGAACCCTAAAAATACCCCTGTACCCCAAAACCCAAATCTAGCCCTGAACCCTTAAAATACCCCTGTACCCCAAAACCCAAACCTACCCCTGAACCCTAAAACTACAGCTGTACCCCATAACTCAAAACTATATCTGAACCCTTAAAATACCCAAACACCCCAAAACATATATACCTCAGTACCCCAAAACTTATACCCCTATACCCATACTTACCTTATCCAAACATTAAAAAAAAACATGCTTTTACCATTCATGCATTTACAATGAATTTCGTTGTAAATGTATGCGTGGTAAAAGCATATAAAATGTAATGCCATGCGTTATAATGGCATTGCGGAGTCATGGTACTTTCGTAATGAAAGTATGCGGAGTGATGGTATGCGGAAAGAAAGTTGCGGAATAATGGGTGTTTACCCTCCCATGGCGGCCCACATCTCCAGCAACATATTCAAATTTTTTCACCACCCATTTGAAAAATGCACAGGTCTCTCTCATTGATGGCCAACACCGACATACACTTTTAGACACACCTCCCGCCACAAGTTCTAGAATTGCGAACTTTAGAGCTGGGGAGCTACGTTCGAATCTCGGCATCAGCTCAACATCCTGTGATTCCAGGCAAATCGCTTTGTCTCCCCGTGCTTACCACAAATGAATGTGTCCTTCTGTAATGTAAATTGTGTTAATGCAATGTTGTCGAGTTCGTGCTATATATTATTGCAAGGAAAAATAAAGTAGGGAAACTCGAGTTCACACACTACTGAACACGCACTCTTAAGTGCATCAGCAGTGCACTGTGAATCGGAGCGTTTCACAGGCCTGTCACAGATAAGAAATGCTATCAAACCAAAATCCTACAAAACAATATACTACTGGCCGGCAGCAATTCATACCCGGACAACGTCGGGACGGGCTGCTAGTACTAATATAATAAAGAGAGAGCCCAAACCTTTGAGGCGGGTAATCTCAGGAACCACAGCACCAATCACAACACCCAATACAGCGTTGGAAAGGGCAGTTGCAGCAGAAGGACATAGGCTATGCAGACGCCCACCATATACATTTAAAAGGTAAAAGAACCGTGCCAGCACAGTTGTCCCTTGTGGGCGTGTCTGCGTTGTGCTGTGGGCGTGTGCTTGGGGCGTGACAAATGCTGGGGGGCGTGTGGTACGTTCCGTCCATCATGCCATGTCTCATATCGTGCACTGTGGGCATGTTCTGGGGGTGTGGGCGTGCGCGGGCGTGGGATTACGGGAAAAAAAGCGAGCGTTGTGCCCAATATTTCACTGTTTTTTCTTCCCAGGTTCTGTACCTTCCAGCTCCGGGTGTGCTTGCCCTGTGCTTCCAGTGACGTGCACCTGCTTTACTGTATGGAGGTCAGGCATGGCGCTATTCCCAAGGGCCGGAAGGAGCGCAAACAGGGGCCATTGTGCAGGAAATGTAATCTCCCCTTAACTTCCGGTGACGCCTGAAGCGCACACTGGATATTTTCCACTTCTGTTGCGCACAGGCCTCGCGCCACGCACATCTGGACACAAGACTTGCCTCCACAGAAATAGCAAGAAAGGGACTATCCCTCCCCCGGGAATATGTGATGATATTCCGCAAACCAACATCCCGCATACCATCACTACGCAATTTTTATAACGCAGGACTATTACTCCGCAAAGACATCATTTCTAAAACTTTTACAACACATATGACTTTATCACGCATGCCATTATAACGCAAAAGCATGTGTGGTAAAGTCATATACATTGTAAAAGTACATTATTATAACATTAAATATATGTTTGTATATATGTGTATTTACATATATATATATTTATACACATTTTTTTAAATTTAATTAAAACATTTATTCTTTTAAATTGCATTATTTATATTATTTGTATTCATTATTTTATTACCCTTTACACCCTAAAAACTAATCCCACCCTACTCCCTTAAATACCCCTGCACCCCATAATCATAACCCACCCTTACTGCTTAAAATACCCCAACACCCTTAAACACTAAACCATCTTAACCCTATAAATATACCCTGTACCCAAAACCCAAACCTATCCCTAAACCCTAAAAATAATCCTGTACCCCAAAACCCAAACTTATCCCTGTACCCTAAAAATACCCCTGTACCCCAAAACCCAAACCTAGCCCTGAACCCTAAAACTACCCCTGTACCCTATATCCCAAAACTATACCTGAACCCTTAAAATATCCAAAGACCCCAAAACATATACCTCAGTACTCCAAAAGATATACCCCTATACCCATACTTACCTTTCCCAACATTAAAAAAAAACATGCTTTTACCATTCATGCATTTACATTGAATTTCGTTGTAAATGTATGTGTGGTAAAAGCATATAAAATGTAATGCCATGCGTTATAATGGCATTGCGGAGTCATGGTACTTTCGTAATGAAAGTATGCAGAGTGATGGAATGCGGGAAGAAAGTTGCAGAATAATGGGTGTTTAGCCTCACCCGGTAAGTACATTGGTGGCACAGCGGCCCACATCTCCAGCAACATACTCATATTTTTTCACCACCCATTTGAAAAATGCACAGGTCTCTCTCATTTTTGGCCAGCACCAACATACACTTTTAGACACACCTCCCGCCACAAGTTCTAGAATTGTGAACTTTAGAACTGGGGAGCTACGTTCGAATCTCGGCATCAGCTCAACATCCTGTGATTCCAGGCAAATCGCTTTGTCTCCCCGTGCCTACCACAAATGAATGTGTTCTTCTGTAATGTAAATTGTGCTCATGCCATGTTGTCGAGTTCGCGCTATATAATATTGCAAGGAAAAATAAAGTAGGGAAACTCGAGTTCACACACTACTGAACGCGCACTCTTAAGTGCATCTTTTTTCTTTCTTATATTAACAACGGGGTTGACCCTGTGTCCCTCAGAACCTGGGTAAGTAGTAGTTCAACATGAATTGGTTCTGTCGGGTGCGAACAGCAATTACTTTGCTAAAGATATATCTTCTTCTATGATTTATAAACCAAACACACAATACAAAATTCAGACCCCCTCTGAAAAGAAAACAAATAAGTAGCTCCTTACAATCAATGACAAGAAAGCTTGTGTGTGACTCAATGTTCTCTTTATATATTCATGTCGGTCACACTTTTGCAAAAAATTTCATTTGTATAAACGTGACTGTCAATATCTACAATATAGTGCAAAACACGGTGAAGACAGTGAAATGTTTTACAAAAGTGTGACCGACATAAAGAACAGAAGAAGATATATCTTTAGCAAAGTAATTATTGTTCGCACCCGACAGAACCAATTCATGTTGAACTCTTAAGTGCATCAGCAGTGCACTGTGAATCGGAGCGTTTCACAGGCCTGTCACAGATAAGAAATGCTATCAAAACTAAATCCTACAAAACAATATACTACTGACCGGCAGCAATTCATACCCGGACATCGTCGGGACGGGCTGCTAGTCCCTTATAAAATAGAAACAGAAAATTGTGGGATTTTTGTTCTCTTCTAAATCAAACTCAACTCTAGTCCAGCACAGATATTTCAACCAAGGATCAAAGAAAGAATAATCTCCAAACACTTTCAGCTGGTTTTGCTCACAATATTAAGTCAATAACTATATTTCTATTGTTAGCCTAATTGTGGACTGGTCAGGAGGTCTACATAACACAGAATATGTATATATATATTCATACCAATTTAGATAAATCCTTATTTGGACATGTAATTCTAAGCAATATAGAAAAATATAGACAGAAGTAAAACCAAACCAATCACATCACATCTAAGGCCATTTTATTACTATCTGGATTTGAAGGCCTGAGTCATAAAGGTAAATTTACACTTTTGTGTAAGTTTACTCTTTCTGGGTATTCACAAAGTATGATTTAATAGTATTTTAACGACTTAGAAGACTCCGTAGTCAGGGCAAGAACTCTGCACATAAAGGATAGGCCAGTCATAAAGTTACTGTTAAATCACAGTTTATGAATACTGAAAAAGAGAAAACTTACACAAAAGTGTAGGTTTACTTTCGTGAATCAGGCCCTGTGTGTGTAATTCAAAACCATAAGTAAAGCCATTGCAATACCTGTTTGTTAGAACTCCTCTTATAACTGTTTCCAATTTACCAAGTCAAAAGTCATACAGATTTATGAAAGGAGAAAAAAATGTACAGATTTTCCGATGCTAAATACATTTTCAACTAATGTTTAACTTCTCAAGGAGTTATCAATAGTTAGCTATTTTCCCAAAAAACAGTCTTTGGAATGGAGTTCAATGATTTACTAATTATGTGATTTCTTAACGGACAATATATGCCAGGACTATCGGTTCCCACATATATATAGAGGACCAGTTAAAGGTAGAGGCAGACAATCAGTCTGCTACTGCAAACAGACCAGACTGAAGTTGGCCCTGAGAGCACCCATATAAATTAGTATGCTTTTTCGTTTATCACAATGTTAGCAGAGTGACAAGACATTGGTCCTGAAGATTGCCACAAACCCTTGGTCACCTGGCAGAAACATGTTGACCTAGTCAAATAGGAAACATCCTTACCCCTATCGTTACACTGTTTTTTTAACTCCACCTATTGGGGATACTCATTAAAATAATGTTCCCCCTATGAGATGGTTTTAATACACTTTTGATATTAGTTTTGCACTCTGCCCCTCACTCAAATATAACATTGGAGTGAAAAACACCACGCGCTCCTCTCCTGAGAGAGAGTTGTAGCCCACACAGTGCTCCTTGCGGGCACTGTGTGCAAGAGGGAACCCAGTGGGTGAGTGAGGTTTCTCGCATTTAAAAAGCAAATGCCCATTTTTTCTTAGTTTGGTTTGTGCACACCCATATTCACATTCTAGGTAAGAAACCAGTGGGTTACTTTTTTTGTGTATCATTCCTTAACTATAAGCATATCATACAGCATATACACATACATGTATACTATACAGCTGACCGTAATTAAATGATCACTCTTCAGCTTGGTTGTGGAGAGTGTGACCCTTTCTTGAAAATTGGAACTATGACATTTCTCTTCCTAGATGTTGGTAGTATAAATGTTGAATACAGACATTAAATATGGGGTTCAAATGTGATCCCAATTCTCTTTGTCGAACTAAAGTACAACATTGGCATTGTTTCTGCTTCTTGTTTTCTGAGGCCCTCCTAAACACGGTCATATTTATTTCTACGACTTCTGTCTAAGAACTAACAACTATGCCCTGTTGAACAATGATCAAATTTCTTTTGGTTGCATTCCCAGCACTACAGAATTTGACAGTAAGACAGTGTGGATGTGGGTGTGAGAGGGGAGGGTGTGTGATTGTGCAGGTGTGTGTGCGCCTGTGTGTCCATCCATATGTGTGTATGAAAATAAATGCATGGCTGGTATGACTGTTCTAAATAATGTGGTGTCCATATAACCTTTGAGACTGTGAATCCAGTAAGGAGGTTTCTATTCCACTTGCATCGGCAAAGCATTTTTAAAAAAAATCTTTGTATTCCTCAACTACATGGTCTGAAACTTTCAGCCAGTCAGTTTTCCTTAATACTTTTTTCTTTCTCCAGATCAAACGTTTATGTCTATATTTTATTTTCCTAGATTTTTTATTGGTTCCTTATTTGTATTATTAGGTGCCCCAAATCACAAACTCCTATTGTATCTTTTGTACTGTCTATATTTGTTTTCAGGCAAAAAAAGATGATTATCTGCTTTGCAATGTGATACTCGCCTGTTTGGGAGACGATACATTATATCCGAAGGTGAATTTAGTGGATCCCAAATTGCCCTGATGAAGCCATAATGAGAATGAAACGTGTTGGCTGCCCATGTTTTTGAATCAACACTATTAAAGAAGGATAAAGCTACAGCATCGAAGACTCAAGAGTCTCTTTTCTATTACTGTCTGGTTGCTACTGCTGCCTCTCTGTTTTTGAAATTGTATGTTTTATTGTATGGCTTAGAAGCAGCGGACCATTGAGGTGGGCAACAGTATTCCTTGTTATTTGATTTCTCAATTGTGTGACTAATTAGGCAGTGTGGCCTTGAATCCCTTGACTGTATGTTGTAAGTTAAATCTATTCTTTTAAACCTGCTCCGATGAGGTCAGTTTTCCATGTCTTCTGTGTTTACATCAGGGACTGCCAGATTCAACCCTCTCATAAAATAAACAGCACACCATGAAGAATTTAGGCCTTGGAAAAAAGGAGTGCAATTTATTGAGGAACTTTTCATAATCATTACAGTAGCGATAAGAAAATAGTTTCAATGAGTAATAATGATCATAAACAAAATAGCCCAATAAGTAGCACTGTACATGTTTTTGTTGTAATCAAAGAATGAATAATTCTCATTCTGTATGCTTTGTCAAGTTCTGGCATTCTGACTGAGGCATTCAAATGCCTGCCCTTACCGACCCAGCATTATTAACAAATTCACAAGCATCTAGAAAGTTCCAAGATAATTGATAACTAAAGTGATTGTTAGTCGTTTCATGATTGGTGAGTTCTTGTAGTAGAACCTGTGTGTGATGTTGGAATTAGAATGTGGGGTTAAAAAGAACGCTACTTCTCAAATGTAAGGCAGTTGCCTTGTTACCTTGTTTCAAGCCAGTTGTGTATGTAAATACTCAAATAAATCATCAAAATTCTTACTACTCTTGTGCCTGACATCTTTTCATTGGCAACTCAGCAGCTGGCAGGGTTCTTCAGACCCTACGTCCTGGATTTTTGTGGTAATCATGGTGCTCTTTGGATCTTCCCTTGATATTGTGTTGCCTTTGCCATTTTTTCAAGTGCCTACTCCGTTGATGGATTAGGATGTAAGTCACTCCTGTGGGACTCTTGGCAGTGTGGAAAACGTCTTCGGCTCTGATGTGACATTGCGCATAACCCTTTGATGACCTTATTTTTCCGGAATGCATATCTACTTCATCCTGCTGTACATAATAGAGGTTACGCAGCACCCATTTTGCTTTGGGACACTTGCCACTGCTTTATGACGTACTACTATGTCCTTGTGCCTGACATTTCACTCAGCGGCCATCTTGATTAGGGACGATTCTACATATCAGAATATGCCACAGCGATGAAGGTTACTTTTGATGGCTGTTTTGCTAATTACGTTTTTATAAAACTCCTAATTATTTCTGAGTGTTATTCATCAGTGATACACACACCACAAAGTTACTACAGGTTGGAATCTACAGACTGTGAATCTACAGTGACATGCACACCGTTTTAGACTTTGATAAAACTGCTCGCTCTTTATTATCAGGTACTCCTGTGTGTTATTCACCAGTGAAAAACACACCATAAAATGTTGCTTTATCTATACTGTTGTTGAAGGTACTAGAAAAAAAAGATTTTTATGCTAACTAGCATTATAATTTACAATAGCATTGTTCAGCAGGTTAACAGCAAATAACATGCAGCAAATTATTGTGCCTCCACCATCCTTTTACTCGGCCTCCGGCATCCTAGTGTGGATGGGGAACAATGGAAAGAAAGTTTTGATGTATAATTAGATGAAGTAGATGATGAGGCTTTTACACTTAAAGGGTATGTTTTATTAAGACACAATTTAGGGCCTAAAGGACTGAAGATATTAAAGCATTTATCTCTCCTGTGTGTTGTGGGCGAAGATGATGTAGTAGATAAATATGCGTCGGCATTAAAGATGTTGGATAAAAGATTTAAGTCGCACAAAAATTTAATACTAGAAAGTCATAATAATGGAAAAGCATCATTTTTATATGCCTCATCAACCTAGATAGTAATGTTGGTATGTTAAGATTGCTAGCTTCCACATGGGAGTACGAAGAATTTGAAGATGTATTAACCATAGACCAAATTGTAGAACATCCTAATAATAAGAAAATCCTTGCGGTATTGTTAACTACACATAATTTTACATTGAATAACACAGTAGAGTTGGCTGTTGATATTAAAAGTACTGGTTATTTCATGGCTCAATTGTCAATTACTCATAATTCCTCATCATCCAAAGAATTGGTATCTGAAGTGCGTACCAGTTAGAAAAAGAAGACGTTTGTGAATGATAGTAAAACCAGAAATATAGTCTGTCACAGATGTGGAAGTTCTAATCATTTAGGGAACTAAGCATCATGCCCCGCTGTTGATAAGATTTGTCCAGATTGTAAGAAGGGTCACTTTATAATAGTATGCAAATCCAAAAAGAAGAAAGACAAAGCAAAAGTTGTTGGCATGGTCAGTGAACAAGAGGTTGAACCTAAATCATCAGAATCCAGTGATGAAAATGTTGTATTTTGTGTGGAGGTTTCACAAGAATTGCAATCCAATAAGAATGACATGATTCAATCAACTGCATCAGTGCTACAGCATATTCCCGTGGTGCGCTGCAATTTTTAAAATCCCATTGTTTGTGACAAGGTCAACTCGTCATAAGCACAGCGCAGGTAACACCCATGACGAGTTGACCTTGTTACAAGCATCGAAGGGGTTAAATAATACCACATTCAAGAGACTCTATTGTCAAATGTCTGTTGGTGCTGTGGATGTGAGAATCATGTGGAATTCTAGCTCACTCTGCACATAAATTGTACTTAATGACTTGAAAGGTTCCCACAATCTTGAATTATGAAAATCTGGAGGGAAACCCATGGATGTGCTCAAGGAGATTGATACCACCTTGCTCTTTAAAGGCAATTATACACCTGCAATTATTTATGTAGCTCAATATTGATCATCGTTGTTATGATGGTTATATAACGAAATCTAGAATAGTTCTGGATCATAATAATCCAGATTATGCTTTGCTTAAAAAGAGTGTTTGGGGGTATGGGCATTGCAACTTGCAGAGTGGGAGATAAAGTGTCCAAATGTTTTTACCAATGAACTCTGAACATTGAAAGGTTTCAAGCACAAAAATCGACTCAAGTCAGAGACAGAGCCAATTGTCCATAAATTTAGATGCATTCCATTTAAAGTGTTATCGGAATTAGGAAAAGAACTAGACAAAATACACAAACAAGATGTCCCTGAACCAACTGAGTTTTTTGAATGGTTGTCCCCAATCGTTCTTGTATGTAAACTATTGGCAGTTTGAGAATTGGTGTGGATCAAAGAGACGAAATTTCTAGGATTTGGGTGGATCGTCATCCCTTGCCAAATATAATGGACATGTTATCCCTCAGTAAAGGTGCAAATTTTTTTTCCACACTTGACACTTTACTTGACACTTGAATTCACCTGAGGTAGGGTCTGGTGGCTTAGTGGTCTAACGCACCCACTCTAGGGGCCTGTGTTCAACCTCAAGGTCACATGTTCAAATCCTGGTATGTCCACTCAGCCTTTCATCCTTCTGAGGTAGATAAAAAAGTGTACAGTTGGATAGCAACAAACATCTGTTATTTAGAGCCAAGATACCCTTAGGTGAACGAGTGCTTTACAAACACATTGCTTCTGCATATCACCAAGTAGTTCTGCATGAGGATTTTTACCATTTGACTTAATTTATTACTCTGGAAGGAGCTTTTTGTTTTAAAAGAATGCCCTTTGGTTTGGCTTCTACTTCGACGGTGTTCCAATGTCTCTTGGACCTCTTGTTGTTTTTGAAGGGGTCATTTGTTTTCAAGATTATTTGTTGATATATGGGAAAGACAGAATCAGCCATGACAGAAGATTAGCACATGTGCAGACTATTCTTGAAAAATAGGGAGTCCCCCTAAAAGCAGAAAAATATAGATTTGGAGTTTTAATGGTAGATTTTTTGGGTCATAGATTGGCTGCATGTGAGGTGGCGTTAAAGAGAATTTGGTAAAAGCCATTGTTGATGCTCCTTTTCCATAAGGAAAATATAAATTAAAATCATTTATGTGGTTGATGGAGTTTTCGTACCGCTTTATACCAAAGTGTACGGAATGAAAGCTTGTGTGGAGTGGTGTGTATGAGCAGGAATTATAGCTAATGCCATGCATCTCAAAACGTTTGATACCAATGATCCTAGTATTGTGATTATGGGTGCCAGTTAGTATGGACACAAAGAAGGAATGGAAAAGAAGAAACATTGGAATTTGCCAGCCAAAGACTGCAGCATGTAAAACCATCTTATTTGATTGTTTAACCTGAAGCCTTGGCTTGTCGCCGGGGGGTAATCATTTTTACCATTATTGGTGAGAGTGGATCACAAATTGTTGGTGAATATGTTTATCACAAAGGGTACTAGTAGAGCTACCCCAAGGATAGCCAAGAGGCAATATAGGTTGCAAGAATTTTGCTATCAAATAGAATACATGCCAGGTATAAAAAAACATGATGGCAGATTGTCTTTTGATATTACCTTTGATGATTTGTCAAAAAAGGCTCACAGTTTGAGCCTTATGGAGGAGGAAAACGTTGTGGTTAGTGAGTTATCATGTGTTACCAATAATGCCATCTCAGAATTGGAGTGGTTGGCAACTTTGGAACAAGATTTTACCCTTGGAGTAAATGAATAAGAGTTTGCTGACAGTCAAGCTTAATGATTCATTGCTGGATGCTTATCTGCATTTTGAGTCGGAATTATCCACTGTCAAGGCTTTGCTTTGTTAATCTGATCTTTTGGTTGTTCTTAGTTCTTTAGGAGCTCGGGTGGCTTAGTTAGCATGTGAAGGGTCCAGTGGCATGTGACCATGAAGAGAAGAATAAGGGAATTGTTCTGATGGCCAGGAGTAGACAAGGATGTTGAATATTTTTCACAAAGTCCAGGTTGCCATATCTAATCCAGTAACAGCGGTTCCTGTACCTAATAAATCGTGGTCAAATTGGGAATAGATATCATTAGTCCAGTGGGAGTGGTCAATGGACACATCAGGTATGGTGTTTTGATAGCTGATTAGTTTTCTAGATGGCCTGACATAGCATACGTGAATAATATCACCACTGCTGCAGTTACGAATGTACTGGAGAAGTTGTTTTTCAGGGAAATGGTTCCTGATGAGATTACTGATAATGGTCCCCAATCTGTATCACCAGAGCTTAAAGTTTTCCTTGCAGATTTTGGTATTAAGCATGTTACCACTTCCATATATCATCCCATATGTAATGGTCTTGTGGAGTGGTCAAGGAAAACGTAGTATTGTCAATGTTGAATGGACTGAATTGGATGCAAGAGGTGAAAGGTTTAGTGTGGGCACTTCACACCACACCCAACTCAGACACAAAAGTTTCTCAATTTGTTTTACTGAAAGGGACATTGCCCAGATCAAAGATCAATCAATTGTGGATGGAAAAGAAGATGAAAGTGGATGAGGTGTTGCAGAGTATGGGCGAAAAACGTAAAGAGGGACAAGGGATGCACACTACTGTTAAGAACAGGGTGGTGGGTGTGAAAGAAGCAGACTTTGTAAATGTTAAGGCACCATTCAAGGGAATGGATACAGGTTCTCATTTTTCTGTACCTAAAGAAATTGTCAAAGTAAGCAAACATTCTATCATTCTGGATGATGGATAGTGTTGGAACAAATCAGTCAATCAATCAAGGCATTTATAGAGCGCACTACTTACCCAGACGCACTACTTAAGGCGCTTGGGGGGGGGGGGGTGCCGCTACTGCTCGAACAGCCAGGTCTTGAGTTTCTTCCTGAAGGAGAGGTGGTCTTGGGTCAGGCGAAGGTCGGTCGGGAGGGTGTTCCAGGTCTTGGCGGCCAGGTAGGAGAAGGACCTTCCTCCTGTTGTCGCTCTTCGGATGCGGGGGACGGCGGCGAGGGCGTGGTTGGTCGATCGGAGGTGGCGTTTGGGAGCGTAGAAGTTGAGGCGGTTGTTGAGGTAGCTCGGGCCTTGGTCGTGTAGGGCTTTGTGTGCGTGGGTGATGAGACGGAAGGTGATTCTCTTGTTGACGGGGAGCCAGTGCAGGTCTCTCAGGTGTCCGGAGATGTGGTCGCGACGGGGGATGTCCAGGATGAGACGTGCTGAGGAGTTCTGGATCCGCTGAAGTCTCTTCTGGAGCTTGGCGGTGGTTCCGGCATAGAGGGCGTTGCCGTAGTCCAGTCGGCTGGTGACGAGGGCCTGGGTGACCGTCTTCCTGGTCTCGGTGGGGATCCACCAGAAGATCTTCCGTAGCATGCGCAGGATGTTAAAACAGGACGCGGAGACGGCGTTGACTTGTCTGGTCATGGAGAGGGAGGAGTCCAGGATGAAGCCCAGGTTGCGTGCGTGGTCTGTCGGTTTGGGTGCGGTGCCCAGGGCGGGGGGCCACCAGGAGTCGTCCCAGGCGGAGGGCGAGGAGCCCAGGATGAGGACTTCCGTCTTGTCTGAGTTCAGTTTCAGGCGGCTGGTCGTCATCCACTCTGCTACGTCTTTCATCCCTTCGTGGAGGTTGTTTCTGGCGGCGGCGGGGTCGTTGGTCAGGGAGAGGATCAGCTGGGTGTCGTCGGCGTAGGAGATGATGTTGAGGTTGTGTTAGCGTGCGATGGCCGCAAGGTGGCTCATGTAGATGTTGAAGAGGGTGGGGCTGAACGAGGAGCCCTGAGGAAGGCCGCAGATGACTTCCGTGGCTGCAGATCTGAACGGTGGTAGGCGGACACTCTGTGTCCTTCCGGCGAGGAAGGAGATGCTCCATTCCAGTGCCTTCTCCTGGATTCCGATGTTGCTGAGGCGCTGCACTAGGGTGCGGTGGCAGACAGTGTCGAACGCCGCGGAGAGGTCTAGGAGGATGAGGGCCGCTGTTTCACCGTTGTCCAGCAGGGCTCGGATGTCATCGGTGGCAGCGATGAGGGCGGTCTCGGTGCTGTGGTTGGCTCGGAAGCCAGACTGTGAGGGGTCGAGGGATCCATTCGTCTTGAGGAAGGCGGCCAGCTGCTTGTTGACGGTCTTCTCGATGACTTTGGCTGGGAACGGGAGGAGCGAGATGGGGCGGTAATTCTTGAGTTCGGTGGGGTCCGCTGTTGGTTTCTTTAGTAGAGCGCTTAGTTCGGCAAAGAGAAGTTGTCTATAGTTGGAGAACAGCACAAATGCCATAAACGTATGTAATCTGCACAGAAGACTAAGATGGGAACTGATTAGCTTTAAGAAGGTTATGCAGAGCCTTAAGTATTCTGTTAAATTATGTGAATATTCTATTATATTATAATTCTAGGATTTTTGTGCATTGCCATGCCTTGCCAAATATAACTGCCATGTTATCCCTCAATAAAAGTGCCAAATAGTTTTCCACGCTTGACACTTGACTTGACAGTTTACTTTTTTTAATGTAAATCTGTTTTTATTTTTCATAGCAAGAACAACAGAAGGGTCTAAATGTACACAACTTTAAGCCCACAACCCTGCACAAGGCTGGCCGCATAATTCTAAATGGCCTCAGGGGGAGTCTGGGAGGCTTAGATGAGTATTGAGACACAGCATGTCGCCTACAACCCTTAATGTGCCGGCCGCATTACACATAAAGCAGAGCAGTAGCATACAAGTGTGGGCAAATTCACGACCCTAGAAAAGAAAACTTAATACCATATTAGAAAGAGAAACAGAAAAGCGTAGACGAGGGACCTACAGGAAGATTACAGTGAAGAGTAGATGTAGAAATGCCAGGATAGGGAAGAGCGAGTAGGGGGAAGGAGGGCCTCCATGTCAGAAAAGCCATAAAGTAACAACAGTGCAGGGGTGTGCGCGGGCGAACGGGTTGAGTGGGCCAGAGAAACCAATGCTATGTGTTAGCTAGACCAAGAGTCCGAGTGTGTATTATGTGGGGTTGAGGGCAGAGTTAGCATGACTGTGGAAGTAATCTACTCGGATCAGCCGAGATTAATGCATCTTCAAAGAAGCGTAAGGCCCTGAGTTTCGAGGGGAGGTAGCGTGCATGTTCTACTTTACAAAGATATGTGACCAATGGCTTCCAAATGGTGTTGAAGTGGGTGTCTTGAGACTGCAGTTATGCTGTGAAAAGTTCAATGGTCACTACATGTCATAGGCGCACAAACCAGGCAACAATTGGGGTGGTCTCAGCTTTCTTCCAATAGAATGCTACGAGTTGCTTGGCAGCTCTGATTATGTGAAGAGCTATGCACCAATCGCTACGGGTGAGTGCTTTAAAGTTGTCAGGTTTAAGGCCTAATAGGACAGTGGCTGTAGATTCAGGCAGAGGGAAGCCCAGTACCCCCTTTAGGTGACTAAGTACTTCCTTCCAGAGCAGGGTCAGGAGACGACACGCCCACCAAATGTGAATGAAGTCTCTGGATGCATTTGCGCATCTCCAGCATAACAGAGAGGCCTCAGGGAAATTTTTATGCAAACAAGAGGGCGTGTAGTACCACTGCGTCATGATCTTATATGCAGTTTCAATGGCAATATACTGTGATAGAACTTGGGGATGTCCTGCCACAAACGACTCCACTGTGCAGGCGTGATCTCAGTACTGGACGTCAACTGCCATTGGCGCTGTCACGGATGAATGGTTACCAGCGGGGGATGCTGGCAAATCAGGTACGTCCGGGAGATAAGGCCCTTTTATTCATCAAAGGAGCGAACCAAGCGCTCAAAGGGGGTGAACCGATGAGTGGCCGCCTGCTGCATCTCAGTCGAGGATAGCCAATGCCACAACTGTGTATATTGGAGCCCTGCACCTGCCGGCAGTTGGAACACCTCCCTGCATTGCGCAAACGTTTTGTACGTGCCCCCTTCATAGAGATCACTGATTGTTCTGCAACCGCCTTTCTGCCATTTGGAAAACGCCTGGGAATGAAGCACCGGGGGAAGAGAGGGTTGCTCGCAATGGGTGTGTGGGGTGTGGTATTGCACGCTGGGGCCTACCCCGGCGCGGTGTGTAGAAAATGGCACCTCAAAGCCTCCAAGGCAGCCACCAGTCCAGGCGTCCCCCCACGGCCCGTCGCAGGTCGTCTCTCACCAAGGTCAATGTTCCCTCTGTTCTGCCGTCTGCCCTGATGCCGTGGATGGTATCCAGAGGGAGCCCGAGCACACAAGGGCAGCCCCTACTGAAGGCCCGGTAGTCATGGGGCAACAGGCGTTCCCTCCGGCAGGCCCAATCACTGCAGCGCCTCCTAAAGGGCCCCAGCTCCGCAGGGGTGCCACCTGCTAATCGCCCAGTCGTCGTTACTCCTCTGGATGCAGGCGCTGTCGGCTCCTAAAGTCCAGAAATAGAGCTCCCTCAAACCAAAGGAGGCAGTCCGAGGCGTCCCGGTCCGGGGCACTTCTCAGTCGCGGCCTGTGTCCCGCCGCTGGGCTAGTCGTCCACGCAGGGCCGAGGGCACCCGCCCTTCTCTTTGGGACAGATGTTTCTGCTGATTCACCGGCCACTCAGGAGCAGAATATGGCCAGGTGGGTCCTGAGGGGGCAGGCACAGCCCCCACCGCACACCGGGAGACCCCGAACCAGCCGCCGAAAAATGGCAGGCACTCGCACTGGCAGGCAGGCCGATGCGTTACAGCAGGCGCACCTCTGTCTTTGCCTCCACTCAGCCATCTGCTCCTCCACAGACGCCCCTCAGCTTCTGCTATCGCTAACCCCCCAAGGCCGGTGTCAGTGAGCCCCCAGCTCCGCTAAAATTACTGAAATTAGCGGTGGGTGCTCGGAGCTCCTTCGGGGTGCGTCCTACAGCATTGCCAGTTAGACCACACTCCACACAGTTTACTTTTTATAGTTCACTTTTGAGCTAGCATATTCCTATACAATGCATAATTGTAGAGTGTATTTTAGGCTTAGTTTGTGTCAGGAATAAATGACATGTTAAATATATAAATGTTGTTCTTTTTGTCTTAAATGTTAAGCTTTGTTGTTCAATATTTTGTATGGTGGGAAGATGTGTTGGGTTCTTGTAGTAGATTTTGTGTGTGATGGAAGAGGATGTAATGGAAGAGCGGCCGGCTTTAACCCTTTCTGTGTGCCTGTCGGCCAACGGCCATTGCAAGTACTACCTCTGTAGTGCTACGCACGTCTGTTGGCCGTCGCGGCCCCACCCACTTAATGGAACGCCCTGCACTGCTGCAGAATTTTTGCAAGGCGTTAAAACTGGGGAGCCAGGTTCAAGTCTGGCGGGAGGCTCAAAAATCCTGTGATTCAGGGTAAATCTCCTTGTTCCTTAAAAATAAATGTGTCTATAATGCAACTGTTGGTCATTTAAAGCGCTCTGATACCTTCGGGTCGAGTTTGTGCTATATAAAACTGAAGAAAAAAATGTTGGAATTATCATGTGGGAGTATAAACAATGCTACTGTTTTTAAATGGGAAGCAGTTGCTGTGTTGCCTACTTCCCTGCAAGTCGTGCATGAAGATGCTCAAAGTAATCATCAAAATTCTTACTAAATTTACGTCCTGGCATCTTTTTACTGATTATGACCTTAATATAAGAAGAAGATGTAAATGAGGGCGGAGCACTCCATAAACGGATGTGAGCCCTCACTTTATGCTTTCTTTTAGATAATATGGATTAATCTAGGTGGGTTAACAGTAGGCCTGGGTCTTAAACTTCACTCTGCTTGTGGAGTTTGCGGTATTCAGTAACTCCGCGTTCTGCAGAGAACATGGAGTTACCAATAAACTCGCATAAGGATTCACTCCGCTGACGGTACTTGATTTCTCTGTTCCTCCCCGCTGACTTGAACTGTGTAAACCAAATTGACGAAAATAGACGCCTTGATGAGCGGCTTCCACCCAAATTAAACACGGGCGACTACCCTCGTTTTTCGCCTCATGTGGGTCTCAAAATCACCGACACCGGAGAGGCAATCGGTCCTAACCTGATGCCTACACTCAGTTTTAACGGAATCATATGGGCCACTTGCTAACTCCTACTAATCAGCCGGCCAGAGACCCTTCACGACGCTTCCAGCTTCAAGCTTTGCCCCCTCCCGGGGACCTTAAACCTTACTTCGACTTACCCTTCAATTTTAATTGCTCATATGTTCACGTCCTGATGATGATCTCAATTGCTTGAGATCGAGACACGGTCGACCTCTCCAACAAAAAATCCAATATCGCTTTCATTTTATTGTGGAATTTTGATAATTGTTGTTGTTGTTCAATGCGATGTAATTTTAAAATGTCACCTACACACCTTCACTTCATGCACTCCCACTTTTATGTGTGAGCACTAGAAATACTACTTAAATATATGATACTCCATTTATGCAGATAATAAATGTGCTGTCCTTTCAAACAAAACCTTGCGTCCATATATATTTAGTATCCAAGTCCCCCTGGAACTCTCTTGAATTTATGCTTTTGATTCAAACTCTTCTTGAATCATCTGTAGCCCAGGCTACCTGAGGACCTTTAAGGCCTCTCCTAGACCATTGTTTATACTTACCAACCTTTACTACCCCGGGATCAGTACTGGGGTCCCCTTGTTCTTTAAAATATAAAAATACCGATAAACTCAGCACTCTGCAATAAAGCTGAGGTTTTTTCCCATTTGGCACGCTCGTAATGTCATTTTGCGAATGCAATAAGTCTTACTGGGTACTCGCAGGCGCCCACAAGATTTTCAAGCACCCCTCTAGCTCCTGCAAGGTTTTGAGGCCACTAGGGCAGCTTTAAGCCACGCCAGCGACTTCTGTCACAGAGCGGGAGCAACCACGGGTGCAACCTGGAGTCAATTCTCTCTTCGAGAAGCAGTTAAATCTTCTCAAGAAGACAAGTTTAAAAAGTTTCATGCGGACCGTTCGCACTGTTGTTTTTGCGCGAGGAGCCATTTTTTTTATTATACTTTTTTTTCCAACAGGAAAGAAGTGCGATAGAGGCTCCAACTTCCTGTTCCTGTCCAGTAGGCTCCTCCCAGTGCTTTGTCCACCTCCAGAACACTTCTCGTTTGGATTTGGAGCTGGAAGAGTCACTCTCTTTGTCTGCTGGATATATACCATTGGATTGGAGCACTTTGTGTTTGTGAAATCATAATTAGGTTCAAAAACTGTTGTCCCAGGGTGTTGTTTGTTTGATAGAGGGCATGCACCAAGATTTACTTGTACTTTCATTAGATTTTCAACATTTATTGTGGTGGGTGGCCTGCAGTTTCAGTAGAGGCCTAGCTATTTAATTGCTGTGAAGTGGAACCTTCTTCAGGGTCTGATGCGATGATACGATGGCCCACCTCTCAATACCTTCAATCTCTGATTGTATATTCACAGAGGAGTTGAAGTGATCAAGTGGGGGGAAGGGAAATTAGGATGGGAACGGCGGCGAAAGAGATCTGAAAAGGAAAAGTTAGTAACAACAAAATAGTGTGTCAATTGCACATACAATCCTTTTGACTAGAATCTTAATGAATTGAATACCTAATGCCAATACTTTTCTGGTATTCTGGTATTCTTTGTTGCTAAAGTAATGAAGTGAAATTATTTCTCACCACTTAACCTGAATATCAAGTCTTCTAAATTCTCTTTAATTCAGGTATAGGTTAATTATAATATCTTTAGAAACAAAATATTAACGTATGGGTTCTTAATGTTATAATCACAATGACACAGTTCCTTAGATCCAAGATATAAACATATATGATCTTATTGTGTAATCACAATATCAGGGTTCCTTTTTAAAGAGTTAAATTCACTCTAAACTTGCCATATAGATTAATATCTAATTGCTATGATAAACAAACCATTACCAATGACATTAATAATCTCTGCGACCTCTTTATACTTATTAGCCAATAATATGCTAATGAATGCCAGCGTTCGGAAATTGTATTAGAACACTAGTAATTCCAAATATTCAGCAAATGTAAATGTGCCTCTTCCCTACCTGCAGAGTACGGCCTACTCTGCTTAACGTTGATTCTCTGCGGGAGCCGGCCGGAATCAGGAACAACCAGCCGATCAGCAATCTCCACTGCGAACTGCCGAAACACCCACGGAAGGCTCCACACAGGACCACGGCCCCTGAAAGTCCCGCAAACACAGAATGCGCTCAGTGGATTCAACCAAGGCTCCCAAACAAAATCGAGAGAAGCGAAACAGCCACGAGACACTCCTCTCTCGGTGGAAGGCAAGGAATAGTGAGCACGGGAGAAAGGGCGTGGCCGCTGACGTCAATGTGACCACGCTCCCCGTGAGCTCACGCTAAGAATTCTGGGCAATGTAGTTCTCTTTCAGGTATTGCCTGGAAAAACAATAAAATGTTATAACAACCTGGCACAAAACATCATTTAATAATACTTAAACCACACAGTTTTTTTCATTAAGGGTGGACGTAAAATCCGTTTCGCGGGCGAATTTGCAGATTTTCCGCGATTTCGCGATCCGCGAATCTCGCGAAATTGCGGTAAAATCCGCGAATCAGCTGGGACGAATTTTCAGCCAAGCAAGTGTTACAGCAGCAGGTGCAAAAGTTGAACCTAATTTCTTTGTAACCTTTTACAAAAGGGTTACAAACAAATTAACTTCAACTTGGACACCTGCTGCTAATTGCTTCCTGGCGCCTCGTTGCCTACTTGCAACTATTCTCTGACCCTGCTCTGACCCTTGAAGCAGGGTCAGAGAATAGTTACAAGTAGGCAACGAGGCACCTGTCCAAGGAATTAAACCTCATCAGGAACACTTACAGATATAAAAAACAGGAAGAAGGGAGAAGATGGCAAATAGACCCATTTTGAGTTGTCAGGAAAGGTTAAACTAAAAGAGACCTTACAGCACAATTTTCATATGCATTTTGCTAAAAATAAAAAGCTGTATGTTCTGTAGGGGCAACTCTCTCTCCCTCTCTCTTTCCCTCTCTTTCTCTCTCTTTCTATCTATCTATCTCTCTCTCCCTCTCCCATTAACGACTGCAAGGGTAACTTCGCTATGCAAGCGGCTCGCGAACACGCAAAAAACCCAGCGAACACGCAAAAAACCCAGCGAACACACAAAAAACAAAAATCAAGCAGATTCGCACAAATTCACGAATTTTGAGGATCGCGAATTCGCAAATCCGCAAATTCGTGGATCGCGAATTCGCAAAATTCGCTCATGCTTAGTTTTCATTCATTTCACCAGCATGTTAATCTTGTATACAAGTATGAATTTGAATCATTGTTTCAGTACATGAGAACACGTTAACCATCTACGCCCCCATGGACGCAAAAACATGTGTTTTGCCACACATTCGTTTAGGGCAAAGTGGCATACATGCATGGATAATGAGTGGGGCGGGCCCTAGACCGCGTGGTGCAGCCCTGATACTGACAATTGCATGCATTTTTTCTTCTTTTGTAAACGAAAAATGTTGCACAGTACAGTACATTTTCTAAAGTTTTTTAAATACATTTTAAATATATTTTTAATTCACTATGCAACCTAATCTGCCAATGGGCCTTCCAGCCAGTAGGCCAAGTATTAGTCATGGGTGCATGAAACAACTGTTTCTGTTGTGTCTGTTGAATTGAAACATCATTTATGCCATGGACGGCATTGGATTAAATAACAAAATCTGTATTTTTGGGGATATTTCACATTTTTTTCTGGAAACAGTGTATAGTTGGGGAAATGTATTTGATGCCTTAGGAGGATGTGTGTTGTTGTAAAATTGTATAGCCCAGTTAATTTTCATATTTTGCATTGCTGAAATAATGCTGTTTTCTCCTGTGTTACCCATGCCTCCTTTGACTAGTCTATGTTTTTTGCCATAGGCCACCATTTGTTTTTGTTCCCCATGCCATGTTGCTAGGGGCCATTTTGTATGGCCAGTCCCCATATGCCTGCATGTGTTCCTTGTTTTTTATGCCTCCTGCTTGTTGTTTGACCATGTGGTGCCAGCCATTTAGGGTAGGCAGCAAGTGTGCTTTTGTCACAGGCCTGAATGAGTTCCTTACTGTGGCCATGCCTCCTTGTTTGCTGTGTGAACATTTTGTGTAGACAGTATAGTGTGCTTTTGAAACATGTGTTCTTTGTTATGGCCATGATTGTTGTTTGACCATGTGGTCTGTGGCACTTTTGTGAAGCCAGTTAGTGTGCTTTTAGCACAGGCCTGCATGTGTTCTTTGTTGTTGCTTGCTGTGTGACCATGTGGTCGGTGGCCATTATGTGTAGCCAGCCAGTGTTCTTTTGACCCAGTACTGCATGTGTTCTTCATTGTAGCCATGCCTCCTTACTTGCTTTTTGATTATGTGGCCATTTTGTGCAACCATTCTTTTTTCAGTTTTCAAAGGTATTTTGTATGTAGACTAGGTGCCTAAGCCTTTTTGTTTGTGCTCATTTTTTTTTATTTTTCCCTGACATCAGTTTAATAATATGCTTGAGGCCTAGTTGGTCAATGCTCTTAATAAAGGTACTGTACGAACAGTGTTTAATAGTGTTATATATACTTTTTAGCATTTTTCACTGCATTACTACTTAAATCCCAATGGGTTTCTCTTGGTAATCCCCTAGTGCATCACAATTATATTTTTTTAATTTTTTTTTCTATAATTTTTCACATAAATTATTTGTATTTAATTTTTTATTTTCTTTCAATTTGTTTTATTTTAAAAACAATTTGTTTTATTTTTTCAATTAAAAAAAAATCAAATTTGTTCACATTTTCCCAGCATCCATTTTTAGAGGCCTGTCTGCCATGGGTGCACAGCTGCACAACAGCATTCATTTTCTAAGGATTATTCCATTGTCAACTGTACCTCCCTGAAGACCACATCCCAGCTTGATGCACATAAGGCAGTTACATCCGTATGTTGTTACTCTACCTTATATTTCCGGATTGTTCATGAAATTGTATGTTGGTGTGGTTTGTTTTGCTTTTAAATGGATAGTGTATACACTTTATTGTTGTTAATTATTTATAACTTAAGAAACCATACTAAATGAGATTGTTTGTACTATCATTTTAAACTGAAACAATGCTACGTTTCACAGATGTTCTTCTTGCTTGTTTGCTTTTAGGTACACAAGAGAAGAGACATCACCCACAGTACTGCCAAACAGAGGACGTGTGTATGTTACGCATGACCACACAACACAGACATCTCTTCAGCTTGTGAAACTAAGTGCCACTGCCAACTGAAAGCTTCAAGAAAGATGGCCCCAAAGAAAGATGCTGCCAAGAAGGTGGCCAGTGGGGAGGAGAAAACGCAGATTTGAACCACTGGTGTGCCGGCCAGAACCTTTTTTGCAAACTTGTGCCTGCTGCACCAGCCTCCGGAGAGCAAGCTGGGAGCAGCACTCCAGCATCAACGGCCCAACTCCAACTTAGGCCTAAGCCCATGTCTGTCACAGAAGCAGCCACCATAATCATGGCAACACCGATGAGCAGTGACGTTGAATTGGACTTATCTATTTTGCAAAGTAGTAGTCAATCGTTGCCGGAAACTCAGCTAAGTGGACAACAACAGCCACAGTCAGCAATAGCAGTTTGTCCTGAAGTTGGAGCACTTCAGGAGAGTGAGCTTCATGCTGAAGAAGTAGAAGAAGCCCCTCTTTCAGAAGATCCATTGTCTTCCATATCTTCAGCAAGAAAAAGGAAGCATGCTCCACCATCTTCTTCTCCAAGCACCCATCCGATGACCAGGATTCCACTTGGATCCCACCTCAGTCTGAGGAGGATAAATGGTATTCAGATCCCTTGGGTACTCTAAAGATTTTAAGTTTTTCCTTGTGAATTTTTATAACTCTATCAGTGAACCTGAGTGCCAAATTGAGGCGCTCTTTGAAGTAGTGTTACTCCTAGAAACTAGATCATATGCTTATTTTAAATCTTTTAGTATAATAATAGGTGGGGGTTTTAATGCAAAATTAGGCCACAAGTCCAACAATGGTAACCCTTTTGTGTTAGAAGATCTTGTGTTTAGCGATTCCGAGTCTGACCAGAGGGGCCGTAAGGTATTGGAGGCAGTCGGTCAAGCTGGTTTAAGAAATGTGATGCCTGTGGGCCCTAGCCATCTAGGGAATTGCCCACTTTTGTGGGTTGGGGTAAAGGGACCATTATCGATTATATTTTTATTTCAAGGTCCCTTGATTGTCATGTTAGCCCAGGAGTGGTCCATGAAACTCACTTTATGGACCATAACCCTATAGAAATTGTACTAGGGATTGATGTTGGCCCGGGTGTAATTCCTGATCTCGACCTGATTGGCTTAACTGCAAAGATGGGTGTTTGAGGGTAAAGTGGTGTAACCTACCAATGTCTAAAGTGAATAGTTCAAGTTCAAGTTTGGGCATTTGTATAGCGCACTGCTCACCCAGAGGGTCTCAAGGTGCTTGGGGAAGGGTTCATTATTTGTCGCATAGCCAGGTTTTAAGATCTTTTCTGAAGGAGATGTGGTTTTGAGTAAGGCGGAGGTGAGTGGGGAGTGAGTTCCAGGTCTTGGCAGCAAGGAAGGAGAAGGATCTGCCACCCATGGTGGATTTTTGGATGCGCGGGACAGCGGCGAGGGCTTGATTGGACGATCTTAGTTGGCGGGTGGGTTTGTAGAAGGACAGCCGAGTGTTGAGGCATTCGGGTCCTAGATTGTAGAGGGCCTTGTGTGCGCGGGTGAGAAGGCGGAATGTAATTCTTTTGTTGACGGGAAGCCAGTGGAGGTCTTTTAGGTGTAATTTTGCTGTGATTCCGGCGTATAGTGTGTTACCATAATCCAGTCGACTCGTGACCAGTGCGTGGGTGACAGTCTTTCTTGTCTCGAGGGGGATCCAACGGAAGATCTTTTTGAGAATGCGAAGTACGTTGAAGCAGGAGGATGAGACTGCGTTGACTTGTCTGGACATCGAGAGAGAGGAGTCTAGGATGAAGCCAAGGTTACGTGCATGGTCTGTGGGTGTGGGTGCTGTGCCCAGAGCGGAAGGCCACCAAGAGTCGTCCCAAGCAGAGGGAGAAGATCCTAGGATGAGCACCTCCGTTTTGTCTGAGTTGAGTTTTAGGCGGCTATGTTTCATCCATTCGGCTACTTCTTTCATGCCTTTGTGAAGATTGGTTTTGGCGGTGTTAGGGTCTTTGGTGAGGGAAAGGATTAACTGGGTGTCGTCGGCGTAAGAGATGATGTTAAGGTTGTGTTGACGCGCGATGGAGGCAAGTGGACTTATGTGGACTTATGTAAACGTTGAAGAGGGTGGGACTGAGTGAAGATCCTTGTGGTACACCACAGATGACTTCAGTGGCCTCAGAGTTGAATGGGGGAAGTCGGACTCTTTGAGTTCTCCCAGCGAGGAATGAGGTGATCCAGTCCAAGGCTTTTCCTTGTATTCCGATGTTGCTAAGGCGTTGTATAAGGGTGCTGTGGCAGACTGTGTCAAAAGCGGTGGAGAGGTCGAGTAGAATGAGGGCCACTGTTTCACCGCTGTCCAGTAGTGTTCGGATGTCGTCAGTAGCTGCAATGAGGGCGGTTTCGGTGCTGTGTTTGGCTCGAAACCCGGATTGAGATGGATCAAGGGAGTTGTTGGATTCAAGGAAGGCGGCGAGCTGGCTGTTGACGGCTTTCTCGATGACTTTGGCCGGGAATGGGAGGAGGGATATGGGTCGGTAGTTTTTAAGTTCAGAGGGGTCTGCTGTGGGTTTCTTCAGAAGGGCGCTGAGTTCGGCGTATTTCCAACTTTCTGGAAAGGTGGCAGAGTTGAACGAGCAGTTGATGACATCACGGAGATGGGGTGCGATGAAGGAGTCCGCTTTGTTGAAGATGTGGTGGGGGCAGGAGTCGGTTGGCGAGCCAGAGTGGATTGAGTTCATTAGGCGGATGGTGTCTTCAGTGGTGATTGGGTTCCAGGCGCTAAGGTTGTTAGTTTGCGGAGTAGGATCTGAGGGGGGTGGGGAGGGTTGAACGCTGGGAGTATTCTCGAAGCTGTTGTGGATGTCGGCAATTTTGTTGTAGAAGAAGGAGGATAACGCATCGCAGAGGTCTTGGGAGGGAGTTATGTCGTTAGATGCTGCGGTGGGGTTGGTGAATTCTTTGACGATGTTGAAAAGTTCCCTGCTGTTGTGAGTGTTGTTGTCGAGACGATCCTTGAATGCTGATTTCTTGGCGGATCGAATCAGTTGGTGGTGTTTGCGGGTGGCTGCCTTGAGGGTGGACATGTTGTCGGTGGTTGGGTTTTTTCTCCATGTTTTCTCCAGGGAGCGGCATAGCTTCTTGGATTTTTTAAGGTCATCATTGAACCAGGGAGCCTTTTTGCTGGCTGATTTGATCTGGTGTTTTTTCAGGGGTGCTAATTTGTCAGCACTGTGGGTGATCCATTGCTTGAGATTGGTGGCCGCTTGGTTTGGGTCCAATGAGAGGGTGGGAGGGTTTTGGTTGAGTGATGTGAGGAGTTGGTCTGAGGTGATTTTGTTCCAGTTTCTCCGAGGAATAGGTTGCGGGCGGTTGTGGGTCAGGGTGGTTTTGTAGCTGAAGTGAACACAGCTGTGGTCCGTCCAGTGGAGAGCTGTGGTGCGATCGAAGGAGATGTGCTTGCTGGAGGTGAAGATAGGGTCGAGCCTGTGTCCGGCTACATGGGTGGGGGTGTCATCAAGTTGTTTGAGTCCGAGATTGGCCAGGTTCTCCAGAAGGGTGGTGGTGTTGCTGTCGTGTTTGTTTACAAGGCGGTAGTTGAAGTCTCCTAAAAGAATGTAGTTCTCGGAGGCGAGGGCATGTGGGCTGACGAAGTCCGTGATGTCATCGCTGAATTGAGTGCGGGTACCTGGAGGCCTGTAGATGAGGGTGCCTCTAAGTGTGGTCCTAGGATCGGTGTGGATCTGAAAGTGGAGATGTTCGGCGGTTGCAAGATTATCATCGGAGCTGGTCGTGATTTTGATGGTGTTCTTATGAATGATGGCGATGCCTCCTCCTGTTTGATTGGTGCGGTCTTTACGGGTCTCTTGTAAGCGTCCGGTATGGCTATGGCGATGTCGGGTGCTGATGATGTGTTCATCCATGTTTCTGTAAGGAAGGCGATGTCCGGTGACGCAGTGTCGAGTAGGTCCCAGAGTTCCGTTGCGTGTCTGTGGACCGAGCGAGTGTTGAGCAGGATGCACTTCAGGCGGTTAGAGTCGGAGCTGTGTATGGAGGAAGTGGGTTTGGTGAGGGTCCTGAAGCAGTTGAGCTTGCAGGAGAGGCAGGCGAATGGGCCGTGGGTACGTCCTGGGGTGGCTTCGCAGCATTGTGGTGCGCGTCCGGGGTTGAGGGCGAGGAGAGTTGCAGCATCATATGTGACTCTAGTGGGCAGGGGACGGCGGGGACCAGGGGGACAGGCGCTGGGCGCGGTCCAGGCACGGACGGGCATAGACGGGCTTACCTTTGGCGCACCTTCGGCGCGGCCGCAGCGCATGGACGCTGCACGTAGGTCCATCTGGCATAAATGGAGAGTGGAGGGGGCGGAGCATGGGAGGGGCAGCTGGGAGGCGGTACCGGGGAGGAGAGGCGGGCCAGGGGAAGTACAACAACAAAATGGAGGTCAAAGGGAAAGCGAAACAGGGGCAACAAATGTACAATAACACCGAGTGTGCAGCAAATGTACCAGCACGTAAATTCAGAGCCTCAGAAATGTCGCGCTGTTATGCAGAGCAGAGAGTGCGGCACTACGTTTCAAGGCGCTAAATCCGGGTGAAAAAAATGCTCATAAAGTAAAGCTACGATATCAGGCAAAAAACGATAACAGTCACAGCTAGCAAAGTAAACGATACCAGATCCAGCAAAGAATGCGCTTCAGCTGTGTGTGTTGGGAGCAGCAGCACGATCAGAATATGGAGCCAGGGAGCGTGGGGGAGCGACCGTTCTGGAGCAGGTCTGGACGGTCACAGCTTGGCCGAGGAGGTGGTGAGCCCTCTATTCGTGGGTGGGAGGGGCAGCTGGGAGGCGGTACCGGGGAGGAGAGGCGGGCCAGGGGAAGTACAATAACAAAATGGAGGTCAAAGGGAAAGCGAAACAGGGGCAACAAATGTACAATAACACCGAGTGTGCAGCAAATGTACCAGCACATAAATTCAGAGCCTCAGAAATGTCGCGCTGTTATGCAGAGCAGAGAGTGCGGCACTACGTTTCAAGGCGCTAAATCCGGGTGAAAAAATGCTCATAAAGTAAAGCTACGATATCAGGCAAAAAACGATAACAGTCACAGCTAGCAAAGTAAACGATACCAGATCCAGCAAAGAATGCGCTTCAGCTGTGTGAGTTGGGAGCAGCAGCACGATCAGAATATAGAGCCAGGGAGCGTGGGGGAGCGGCCGTTCTGGAGCAGGTCCGGACGTAGTCAATCAGAATATTGCTATTATCTTGGAGCCCCTGAATCTGCTACCATAGTCCCTGTGTTTAAGAAGGGGAATCGGCAGGACCCTTCTTGCTAAAGACCAATTTCCCTGTTAAGCTCGGTGGTAAAGGTGATAGGGCATAAGGTCCTTCAGCGAGTGGAAGCTTGGGCCCAGGCCAATTATATTATCTGCCCTGTCCAATATGGATTTAGGGAAGGGATGGGCACATTGGAACAATGCCTGAACCTCAACCTTATTATAGGGAAATATGTTGTGGAGAAGCAGCGATACATTTTCCTTACATTTATTGACCTCAGTAGCGCCTTTGACCGGGTGAACTGCTCTAAGCTTTAGGAAATTCTTGGGGTAATGGGATTGTCAGCTCAGTTGATCAATTTTCTTAGAGCTCTACAGGCGAACATAAATGCCTGCGTCAGATACTGCACAGAGTGGGAGACAAATGAATCTTTTAGCCTTCCATGGAGGGTTGGGCAGGGAAGCGTGATGGCACCAATATTGTTCTTATTATATATTAACAGCCAGAACTCCTGCTTGAGTGAAAATGGGGCAGATCAGCCCAGGGTAAAGTCTGTCAGCGTGCCTACCCTGTTACATGCCGATGACGCCGTATTGATGGTCAGAGCGGGTAATCGGTTAAAATTCCTGGTGGACCAGTTTGTGAAATTCATGGACGATCATGACCTAGATACTAACACCTCAAAGACTCAATGTATGGTCTGCGGGAGGAAGACAGCCAAAACAAGACCCATGGACATTAAAGGGCCAAAAATTACAAGGGTTTGCATCTTTCCCTGCCTGGGGATATTATTCAACCAACAGAATAATTGGCTTTCTTGCACTTCCAGTCGCTGTTCCAAATTCACACAAGCTTCTGCGCCTTGTTTAGATTTTCACTGTTGGTGGATAATAAGCTCATTCTGACCATGTTGCAAATCTACAGAATGAAGTGTCTCCCAGTCATGACTTATGGTGTAGCCATTCGGGGGTACCGCAAGTGTAGGTGATCCAGCTGGAAGGGGACTGATTCTGTAGGAAACTTCTGGGGTTGAGTTCAAACAGTTCCTCAATTGTCACCCAAGAGGAATTGGGTTTGAATTATGTGGAGGATCAGGTTTAACCGACTCCACTACTAAACTATATTTTTGTTTGGGTCAACGAGAGATTGTGGTTCAACAGGAGTATGATTGAGGACTGTTCGGAATGCACATATGGACAAAAGATACTGTGGATAAACTACATAAAATCTGTTGCCCGTTCCCTTGATTGTATGGACATTTTCAATAGGCCACACCTCCTTAGAAAGGGTGATTGTGGTCCTTTTAAGGAACGATTTTTAACTAAGGTTAAAGAAGAAAGGGAAGCTTAGGCGTTGGAGAAAAATTTCATCAGATCCTTTCTACTGTGGAAATCTGTCATCGGCGCTGAAATTTATCTTACAGCTGTTAAGCATCCCAGGAACAGATCACTGCTTCCTAAATTTTGTTTTAGCACTATCCGTACAATCATTGTTTCCCTCCAGGTCAGTTCGATCCCCATGCCCTTTTAATTTTCCCCTGATGGCAGTTCTCCCCAGACCCTAATACATATGGTTTATTTTATATGAATTTCTGCTCAGAAGGTACCTACTACCACTTTTCAAAGTGAGGGGTTTTACTCAATTTCGACCTGCCTTTTTATACTTAGTTATTACCTGATCAGGCGGTGATGTCAGCAGTTATTGTTATCTAAAAGGTGGCATACATTGGAATAAAATAATGTGTGCCTAGTAAATAATGATGTATATGTGAGGTTGGGCAGTTGATTTTATAAGGTTCTTATACGTTCACAAATTAGTCTATTTCAGTGAATTGTATTGGTTTGGGTTTAGTAAGGTTTTTAATGTTTTTATATGTCTCTTTTTATGTCTTTATCATTTATGATTATAATCTATAATCGAATAAAGATTAATATCAATAATTCAGTCTAGAAGGAAATGACGACGGCCTAGTAATCATGGATGTTAGTCCAGCCCCAGAGGAGACCGACGTTACTCCATCTCAACCTGGTCTGAGGGATTTGGAACACATATCATCAGTGGCAGTTTCCATATTTGCAGAGGCCCACACCCTCCATTGTCCTCAACCACCTCAGTAGAAGTAGACAGTGAACAGAGGCAAGTGTTGAAGCACCTACCTACCTCCACTATATCGGACATTGGCAGTGGCACCAGTGTCAGAAAATGGAGCTCCCAAGTTTGGGGCTTCTTTGCGGATAGCAAAAAGGAAGCAAACATTCCCATATGCCCCATTTGCAAGACAGGTGTTAGTTGAGGTAAGCTTGGTACCAACTCTGGTACTTGAGCCTATACTACCCATCTGGAAAAACACCATGCTATATGCTGAGTGGAGACCTTAGCCAGAAAATTGCAAGTGGTTTTGGTGAAGGTGGGGAGAGCAGGGAATCTGAATCTGCTCCGATCATGGTGGAAGGTGAAGGTGAAGAAGAGGGTGATATTTTCATTATGCAGATCTGCCCTGATCCCAGCAGTGCAGTAGTATTACCCACATAATCAACATCGCAATGGCACAAGATTCAGAGTGAGGTCAAGATACCAAGGTAAGAGCATACAGTGACTGCCACACTGAGACGCACACTGAATCTACCAACTTCTTCTCTCAAGAAGCCCCCTGCATCAGTGGCACCAGAAAATAGGAAAATTCAGGGTAGTATTCCTGACATATTTAGACAGGTGGGGCAGCACGAGGTCGTTCACCTAATGGCACGTTTGTATAATGAGAAGTTCGCTAAAATGTTAGCGCTGGGCCTCCTCCCTTTTTATTTTGTGGCAGGAGTGGGTTTTCTAGAATTTGTGGCAGCCATTTGCCCGAAATGGAAGGTTCCCAGTGGGACCTATTTTGCCAGAGTTGGTGTTGCAGCGCTACATCCGATGTTCTAGAATTGGTTGGACAAGCTTTGCAGCAGAGTGCTGTTCACACCATCCACCTGATGACAGACATGTAGACCAGTTACCAAGCCACAGATTACATGTGCATCACTGCACACTGGATCTCTTTTGTGGGGGTTAGAGAAATTATATGTGCAGGTGTTAACAAGAATTACATTTTAATGACGCTCAGAAGCATTCAACAGCAGCCATGTTTGCCATGGAGAAGTCCCACACAGCTGCAAACATCTTAGATGACCTTAAAAATAAGGTCTGTGATTGGCTCCGACCCAGAGGGCTTAACATTGGTGTTCTTGCCACGGACAATGGCAGAAATATAGTTAAGACCATGTCAGTGGGTAAATATTTAAGGGTCCTGTGTTTGGCACCCTGCATCAAAATCATTGTACAGGACTGTCTAAAAAAATAAGACAGAGTCAGCAACTTACTGTCCACCTACAGAAGAATCTGCACTCATGTCAACCATTCTTTTACGGCCCAGAAGCCATTGAGGATCATTCAGCTTGATAACAGAATGCCAGTTAAACACCTCATACAGGACGGGCCAGTACAATGGAACTCAACGTATTACATGCTGCAATGTCTGTTAGAGCAGTACAGACCGATCAATTAATATGTCATACAAGGAGTGGATGCAATTGTGAGAGTCAAATGCATGACAGAGATGCTGCTTCCTTTTGAGGTTTTCAGAGGGAAGTCAGCAAGGAGGACTGTACCATGGGACAAGCTATCTCGTTGTTGAATATGCTACAGGAATAGCTAAAGGAGGTGTCTGAAATTTACACAGGTGTGGACAAAAAAAAAATATGCATCAGTTAGTGGGAAACTTAATCATTCGGTCTGTTGTTAATACAAGGCTACAAAGAGACATTGTGTCATCCAAACATTACATCTGTGCCACAATTCTCCGTCTACAGTACAATTACTGGCCACTTTCACTCCCTTTTCAGGCGGGGATGTTTCAAAGTACCAGATGGGTATTGCTGAGCAAGCCAGCACCTAGAAAAAAAGAACACCTGGGAATTAGAGGCACACTACCGTGCAGAATTTCTGGGGTGCAGCCTTTAACTTCCATAGAGCTTGAGGGCCGTGCTGTTGGATCATAGCAGCCTAAACCAACAACAAAAACACTAGCAACAATAACAGCAACTGGAGCATCGGCCCCAAATTCTGCATTTAATTGGTTTCTAAAGGCAGGGCTTAAGTTCACTGCAGAGGCAAAGGCAAAAGAGATCAGGCAAGGTGGAACACTAATGACTATTGAGAGGATGATCCAGGCCTATCTGCATGACCCAGCATAGGTCTATCTGGATCAAAACCCATTGGTGCAGACCCTGAGGCATGGCGGACGTGCCTTAGCCTGGCTCATGGAGCCCGCAAACCTCCTCCACTATCCTGCCGATAAGCGGCAAACCCTAATCCTGATCAGACAACATCAAAACTGGCCGGGGCACTGGGACACGTCCCTGCTCATCATTGCAGCAATCGTGCCCGAAGACGGCAGCAATGCCGGGTCAGGAAATCGGAAGCAGCATGGCCTGGGCTGCTTTGTGAGACCGCGTCTGGCCATGTGCACAGCCCAGAGAGATATATCTGGGGCTGGGCGTCACCGGGGCCTCTGCCCGCAAGTGAGTTGGCGCTTTGGAGCCCTGTGGACTCAGAGGCTGGTTGTGACCCCAAATTCAGCGGCCCCATTGTAAGTGGAAGGCTAGTGTCCAGATAAGCTTCTTCTCTGTGACGGCGCTTGCCAGAGTTGGCAGGAGCGTTGAGCAGGAGCCCGGGGATTACGCGGCCTGGACTAAGGCCCATGACCACGCCCGACCATCCTGTGGCATGTCATGTCCCGGACAGAGTACTCGGCCCTCCAACATGAAACTCACATCGTATACAGGGGATTAGCAAGGCAGCAGCCTGACGATGGGCAGATACCAGGTGAGGCGGAGTGGGCCTCCGTGTTCCCGGAGTCAGCGCTTGCGAAGCCAGCAGACGTGGACTGTTTGGTGCAATAGCAATCAGGCAATGTACATAATATTGTCAGCTAATCCAAGACGATTCATCTTACTTGTGGACACCCAGTATAGAGACGTTGAATGAGAGCTGCATGGAAACAAGTGACAGATGCCACAGGGCCACTCAGTAAGCCCGTGGGTACACCAGGAGCTGATGGATCACCATCAAGGGGCAACTAATCCTCAGTGCGATTTCAACACGCCTAAACACGATCTTCGTGAGTCCTTGCAGCATAGCAGGAAGAGATCAAGGGTAGCACCAGTTAGAGGTGGGGTGTGTTACCTCATATGCGTAGGGAGTCGGGCCAGGCCTCGGTCCAGCTTGTGGTTGGGAGTGACCCCCCCTTTTGAGCCTGACCCCCTACAATGGGAGCCCTGAGATCCCTGCACACCCATGAAGGAACAAAGATCCTGCTCTTCATAATAGAATCCATAGACACTCACAATGCCCCCAGTCAGCACACACCACATGACCAGCATATCTAAAAGCCAGTCAACCGGCCCGCCATGAAACAGAGCACAATGGACAAATTCACAGGCGGAGGCACCAGCTCTACCACCGCCAATGATATATCCACTACTACACCAGATACCACTACAATAACTCAATTGTGAGACATGCTAGATGCCGAAATCTGCACTGTAGGAGCGGATGTTATGCTGCTGCACCAGGATTACTCAATGTTGTTGAACGAGTAACAAAGGCAGAAACCAGGATCACAGGAAAGTTGCTACCCTTGAAACACTTACATGGGGTCTTGCCATCCGTGTGAAGGACGCAGAAGGGAGGGCACGCTGTAATAATTTACACTTTGAGGAATTTCCAGAGGACTGTGTGGGCTCTGCATGTGCGCGTTCCTGGATCAATGGCTCAAATCATGTATCCTGGATCGACATTTGTCTCCTCTTCTTTATTCTGGAGCAAACCCACTGGGCCCCCACCATTGAGCCCCCTCCAGGTGCCCGTCCTCGACCAGTAATTGCAGGGATCCTAAATTAGCATGACAGATACATCATCCTGAGACAAGTCCAGGCGCAAAAGTCCCTTACCTTTGAGTCCCAGACAATAATGATCTTCCCCGATTACACCAAATTGATACATCAACAGAGACAATCCTGAACAGCCGAGAAATCACGTTTGAAGACTTGCAAATTCCATACATGCTGCATTTTCAGTACTGTCTCCGAGTCAGCTCAAGAATAGTACAATGTTCTTTGAGGAGGTCTTTCAACCAGTGGATGAATGCTGTCCGGTCAAGCCTCATACGCTGCCAATATGGACAACCCCACCTGAACTAGTCATTTCAGGTCCCAGAGACATTAGCTAGGGATGGGATCTTCAGGAAACCATTGGACTATTTCTGCCTTAAACCCCCCATTGGGGTGGGAACTGTTTACACTCTGTGTGTCACGGCCACGGCTACTCCCCAGGATCCAGCCGATGCTCAAAGGGGTCCACCTCTCTATGCCCCAGGAATTAGGATAGGAACAGCAGGGAAAGGGATACCTGAAAACATAAAACACATAGATTAGGTAATGTTGAAAGTTTTTTTCATAGAAACCACCTCCCCTATACATACATACCCTGTTATTAAAATTCCCTTCCACAAAAAATAAGTGATGAGAGCCTCACTAAAGCAAAAACATAAGTAGTTCAAAGTTTTGGCAAAAAAGGCACAGAAGTTCTTACACCAGAGGTTCCAAAAGGTTGCAGCGTTAGCCAACACTGTGTCCATATACTAAAAGAACCATAGCTCCTCTAGGATTCAAAGTAAAGAAACATAAAATCTCCAGGAGTCTTGAAATACAAACTCCAGGAAAAAAGAAAACCACCAAAGTCATGGATTAAATACCAGCGCGTTTGCCAACAGTACCTTACTAGCTGGTTTGCACTGTAAAGAAGTTTCCAAGAAAGATCCTGCACTCCCAAGCAGGCAACTGCCCCAACAGCCATCAGAGATGATGCTGAGAGAAGGAGAACACAGGAACTGAAGTCTCTGGCAAGCTTCTCTTCACAAATTATGCTCTCCTTCGTGCACTTTGGGAAAAGTAACTCCGGTCTGGATAACGACCGCGAGTAGACTGAATTAAAGCAGCCTCAACCTGCTGAGCCCAGCAGGCAGCCGAGGGGAACAGGGGACCGCTGAAACGTGCTGAAAGGAAGCGCCATCAATACCTAGATAACAGCTGCTAGAGCCAGCGTCCGTATCCTGCCATTCAAATTACGCAGGTAGCCTAACATGCGTGCTCGCCTCAAGTACCCTGAAGCCCCTCCTACAGGAGCTTCATGGGATATATAGTTTCTGGGGTGACGTCCTACTGAACAACTCGGCAGGCGCAAGGGTTAGACCCTGACACCGTGACAGATAATTCATTGTTTTTTGAGGTATTGGGGTGGGATGGGGTGGCAGAGGGAGTGAGGTTGGAGTTACAGTTATTAATGTTATTGGACTTAGAGGTTCCAAAGTGCCCGCAATGTATTATCTTCTCTTGTTGTACGTGTCACACACCTCGTAATCTTTCTTCCTGCACACCATGACATCTAAACAATTCAAATCCAATAGGGGAAATTAAGGTTGTCACCTGAAATGTTAGAGGCCTTCTTGACAAGATCAAATGCGGGGCTGTACGTAGGCATGCAAAACGCTTAGGAGTGGACGTCTTGCTATTACAAGAAACACACTTGATGGGAACCAAGGCCCCATGCCTAGCCCGCTTTGGCTTCATACACGTCTTTCACTCTGGCTTCATGAGGGACTCCAGAGGAGTGGCTATCTTGATCCACCGCAGACTATCATTTACACATACTCGTACATGGGCTGATACGTTGGGCAGATATCTGTTCATTCATAGTGCTGGGAAGTGTGTATGCTTCCTCGCCTCTCAGCCACACATTTACTGAATGCATTATTGATACCTGGGGATCATTACCCGATGCCCTTGCATTAATAGATGGAGACTGGAATTATGTCATTCACCCTGATCGAATATATGACGTTAGAACACATGCCATTACAATGCATGCTTTTACAACGCAGTCTTTACATCGCATCCATTACATTGCATGATTTTACTACGCATGCCATTACAACGCATTTTTAAAAACTACCATTACAACGCATTCCATTAAAATGCATACGATTACAACGCATACCATTACAACACATAATACTTTTAGGGCAACAGTAGGGTAAGTGTTGGATAGTGTAGGGGTAAAAGTGACTATTCCCACTCCAGTGAGTGCAACAGCAGGGTAAGTGTTGGATAGTGTAGGAGTAACAATTACTATCCCCCCCCCCCCAGTGAGTGCAACAGTAGGGAAAGTGTTGGATAGTGTAGGGGTAAAAAAATTACTATTCCCATGTACCCTAAAACCCATACCCACCCTAATACTAAAATAATCTCCATTACTTACCTTATAATGCGTTGTAATGGCACACGTTGCAATGGTATGCATCGTATTGGCATGCGTTGTACTGACATGCGTTGTAATGTATGTGTCCCCCCTGTTCAGGATAGATGCCGTCCCACGCTACACAACACACACAATGAGAGTCTTGTTTGGGGCTAATGGCGGAGGCTCTGGGGTGGTCCGACACGTGGAGAACTCTTCATCCAGCAGCTACAGGTTATACGTATTTCCTCACTGTCCATGGGTTGTTTTCTAGACTAGCTCACATTTGTTTAACACTCATCGGTTGGTCAAGTCAGATATCCTACCCAGAGGCCTGCCAGATCACACCCCAATTAGCTGGAGTTAGGGAAAGGTCCCAGACTGTCGCCCTGGCACCTACACAACGCGAGCTATAAAACTAACCTGCATAAAGCCTTGCTAGAATACTTCTCATTAAATGATGAGATGGCAGGTTCTGCCACTACCTTGTGGGAAGCCATGAAACCTACCATCCAGGGATTTGGCATTAGTCACTGCACTGCAGCCAATCGCCAGAAAAAGCAGACCTTAATACAACTAGAAGCCCAGATAATGAAAACTGAGTTGTTAGCGCAAGAGTGAAATGCTAGCTGTGCCCACCGACAATTAGGAACACTGTAGAGAAGATATCAAAGCATCCAGTTAGATGAGGCCAAACATACATGGCAGGTTGCAAAAAAAGCAGGATTTAACGATGAGGGGATAAATCAGGGAAGCTCTTACACAGACTTTGTTAATAGTCTCTAAAACTGGTTCAAGTACCTATTATTAAATCACAAACGGGCATGATGATCATCAATCCCACACATGTTGCCAGATCCTTCGTTGAAATCTATCAATCACTCTACACTAAACATGAAGACGTGTCCAAATCTCAGATAGCGGACATCTTTTGAGAAATACCACCCAGGGCACTAACTCCCGTTGTGTGAGACTCCCTAGAAACTCCTATCTCACTAGAAAAATTAACCTCAGCCACCTCAGAAATATCATCGGGTAAATCACAAGGACCCAATCGAATTCTTTAAAATGTATACAACTATATTTGGACCACAATACCTCGCAACCCTTAATGAAGCCCTCAAAAATAAATGTTTGCTCCTTGACTGGCGACATGCCGAAATAGTAGTCTTCCTGAAACCGTGATGCCCACCTGAATTCTGTACATCCTACCAGCCAATCTCTCTCCAAAATATTGAAGCCAAACTGATGCGATTGCTGCCATTGACAAATTAGCTGCATCAGCAGCCCTACTATTAGTAGGTATGGATAAAGCATTTGAAACAGACAGCTGGACATATATGTTCATAAAAATGAGACACTTAAACATGGGGCCTGATACATAGCACTGGTTAGATTATCATAGACAGCCCTCACGGTCTCCATCCGGGTGGCTGGGGCTATATTGGTTTAATTCCCAATCCAACTGAGTACCCGGCAAGGATGCCCCCTTCTCCCCCTCGCTATTTGCTCTTGCCATAAAGCCTCTCGCTGCCTGGGTGAGAGAGATACGCACTCTTTTGTGGCTTTAAGGGGACCCCTGAAATTTTTGATTGTATTGCATTGTACTCGACTGCTATCCTTTTTTTCTAACCGACACCCACTAATCTCCTTATAATGTAATCTAGAAGCTACAACAGAAAGGGCTAAAACAGAGGTGAAGAACTGGGCAGCACACCCCCTGTCCCTCAATGGAAGATTGGCCAACTTCAAGATGGTCTTCCTGCCCGGATTATTATTATATCAACTACAATCTCACCCTTTTCCAATCCTCTTGTACTGGTTCTGTCAAATTAATGCAATTCTGGGACACTTCCTGTGAAGAGGTAGCACTGCCAGAGTGGCTCTACGCACCTGCATACAATCCACATACTGTGGTGGCATCGCTGTCACAAATATACAATCCTACCATGTGGTTGCACACCTGCAGATACTGAACGAATGGTGGTATGAGTCCAGAGATGACCCGCTAATAAAATCAAAATATGCTTTATGGGTGAACGCTCCGTACCTTTAGTCCTTTATAGCGGGGCTGATCCCAAACACCTTCCCCCTGCAACAAGAGTGGTGATCATGACCTGGCAACAGACCCTTCATCGAATCGGCTGGTGGGGCCGCTAAACACAAAAAAACCCTTTGAGGAGAAATCACCTGCTTCGGCAAGTTGCAGACCTGCAGGGACTTGCAGCTGGGATTGCATCAGAATATCAGCCCTGGGTGATGTCATGAAAGGGACGGTTTTAAATCCTTTAAGGACCACCAAACAGACTTCTCCATACTCAATTTTACAAATTCCTACAACAATGACATGCCCTCTATCCATATGTTAAGGATCTAACTAATCTACCAGAATTCAGCCCACTAGAAGGTACACTTCTGATGGAGGATCTGGGGGAACATAATATATCCAAAATCTATGAAATCCTAATTACAAACAGCCCCATGACCTTAGATACCTTAAGAGGCACATGGGACACTGATGTGGGACCAATCGATGATGATGATTGGGCAGAGGCACTTCAATCACCATGAGAAGCTGCAATCTCTACCCGACTCCGTCCAATTCAAATACTTACACAGGGTATATTATACCAGACATAGACTATGGACGGCAAGTTTGAGTGCTTTTCTGCTATGCCTCCGGTGTCACTCCGAAGAAGGCACATTCTAACACACAAGCTGGTCATGTCCACTCTTAGATTGTTTCTGGCGAGGTATGGTAAATTGCCTGACAGAAGAATTAGCATCGGACTTACCGAGATCCCTGGAAATTATACTACTGCACTGAACAGATAGCATAGGTGGAAACAGATATAAAAGACACCTTTTATTTCTTGGTCTCACATTAGCAAAACATGACATTGCCAGACAATGGAAGGCAGAAACTCCTCCCCGAGTATCGCTCTGGAAGACAGGTATGGATTTCATTATGGAGTTGAAACTCCTGCTCTTTATTGCCCGAGGATGTCTGCAGAAACACAACAAAATTTGGACAAGGTGTGCCACTTATAGAAATATTCCCCTGAAGACATATAATACAACTGATGGTCAATTGGATAATGAGGTAATAACATATGTGCAAGATTAGAGAGTTAACAGCTTCACTACACTACGTAATTAGTGATGGGCAAGACCAAGTCTATAATGTATGATGATATGGGGCATTGTAAGGGATAAGTTAATACCAGAGTTATTGAATTATGTTTTTTTTTTATTAGATTTTTTATTAGGAGTTTCAATAGGATGATACATTCAGCATATCCAAAGTCAAACGTGAACAACAACTTCTCCATAAACAGTGTCATAGATAAAAGCTGGATCTCCGCATCCACATCATTGCATTGTAATACAGTTTTATGGCTTCAGTCCGACCTTTCCCATCCCTCTGTTCCCTCCTCATTCTGCTTCTCCTCAGAGTTAAAAGGAAACATGTCTAGTGATAAACAATCACACAATACCAAATCGCACATAACTGCATGGATCGCAATCCATAATTAATGCCGGCTTTCAGTTACTCCCGGGCCTCCACCCAGAAGTCTCCGCCCTGAACGTCTCTCCCAGGTATAGCCGGTGAATCACATGTGTATTGTATGAGCTTATGGGCTATTATCAGAGTCTGTGGCAGACTGTGGTGGCTCACAAATATTACCACATGATTCGTTCCATTTCCCCCAAATCCTAGACCATTTTTTGGGGCATCCCCTATGTAGGTAGACCGCTCTTTCACCATAATTGCCATATCCATATCATTTTCCCACTGTGATCGTGTGTACCTAATCCCCAGTTCCTTGCAATGTTCCTTTTTGCAACTGCTAATCCCAGTGTGGCCCATGTTTGTAAAGCTAGGCTGAGGTCTGTAGGCTTCCAAATGTTCAGTAGGCAGCATCCGGGATCTGGCCGTACTTCTGCTTTGCCCAACTCTGAAATCTCAGTTAGTACCTGCTCCTAGTATGTTTGTATGATAGGACTTTCCCATATGGTGTGAAAGTACGTTCCCCTTTGCCCGCATCCTCGTAGGCAGATTGGATCAGGTGTACAACCTAGTTTGTGCAGCATAGTGCGTGTATAGTATACTCTGTGCAATATCTTAAGCTGAATTAATTTCAGTCGTGACGGTATGGCTGCCTCCCTGAGGGATGCCAATGCATTCATCCAATCTGAATCCTCTATATCCCCTATGTCCACCTCCCATTTGCTGCGGAGCACCACCATAGGGTCTGGGAGATTATTCACTAGTTTACGGTACGTTTGCGAGATAGCCTTCTTTTCCAACCAATCCGTAAGAAGCCTGTCCTCCAGGGGGGAGGATTCGGCAAGTGTTGTGCCTGCTGGGATTGCACTCTGCAGTGCGTGCCTAATTTGCATGTAACAATATCTCTCTGTTTCAGCCATGCCATAATTTTCTTGTAGGGCTCCAAATAATATTATTTCTCCTCTTTTCCACAGGTCCCCTATCTTTGCAATGCCGATGAGGTCCCATTGCCTGAATCCCTTGGTGTTAGCTAGAGTACCTAGACGGCGTGTGTCCCAGAGTGGGGTGGCTAGTGTGAGTACTCCCTCCCACCCAAGGGCCCTCTGTGCTGCGTGCCAAATTTTGACCGTATGGGCCGTGGGACCTGAGAGTGTATGACGCCTTTTGTTTGTGTAGAGGGCCTTCATCAGATGTTCGACTGGTAGTATCTGTCTGTCCAGTCTGTAAGCCGGCTCGTGGTGCGGGGAGTAAAGCCATTGATTTACTGTCATCAGTTGTGCAGCCCAATAGTACAGTTTCATTCTTGGTAGAGCTATACCCCCATCATACCAACTACGGATCAGTTTAGAATGTGCTATTCAGGCTGGCTTCCTGTCCCATTGCAGGAGACCTCTGCGTCAATCGCTATGAAGTAGGAGAGATGGACCGGTAAGGGGGTGTTATGGAGTGCATAGAGGAACCTTGGGAGCGCAAGCATTTTAAAGAGCGCTGCCCTGCCCAAAAGTGTTAGCGGAAGGGATCTCCAGTGTGAGACATCCGATCTGAGCCTTTGTAGGGGCTTCATTAAGTTTTCTTCCATGAACACCGATTCCTGCGGGGTGACGTAGATGCCTAGGTATTTGAAACCTCTGGAGGCTGTTTGTAACGCACATCCCAAGGGTAGAGGTGGAGTATGACCATGCAGGACATATAGTAAAGATTTCGCCCAATTTATGGTGTAGCCTGAGAAGGGGGGCGACAGGGACTAATGATTGTAAGAGATATATTCTACCAATGTGGCGTTTGCCACATGTCGCTCAGACATTCTGTACTTACATCCGAAAGTCAATAAAATTTGTTTTAAATAAACATTGGTATATTGGTATGGTATGGGAAGAGGTGCCGCTGGCCAGCTCTCAGCAGGCTGGCAATACAGTATCTGGCTTGCCCGGTATCCAGTATGTTTGTTGAGCATGTGTTCAGTGTAGCTGGTGTAGTTGTCACAGTGAGAAGGACCAGTTTCTTGCCCCCAAATGTGGAGGTTAACCATGGTCAAAATGAACCACCAAATTACACCATACCAGAAGTACAACAGGAGGAAGATGAGGGTGATTGGTCAGACTCGGGTCATGGTAGCTTGTTAGCTGACCAACTTCTAGGTGAACCCTTTGAGTTTGACAATGAAATGTACTTCCCTGACCACAGAATAGGCATGGGCTACCATTGAACTTTCTATTGCTGAAATACTTTGAAGAAGGAAAAAAAGGATATATCTAATGGAACATTATATTATTTTCTTTGTTTGTGTCTGACTGAATAATGCAGCCATGCTGTTTTAGACACATATATGGGCAGTTTGGAGTTGCGCCAGTGTGCAGTGAAGAAGCCCCCTGCCCCCACTTTCTTCAAGGACATTGGAGAGACAATTCCTTTCTCCATACCATGCCTATCCTTTCTTTAATCCCCTAGAAGGACTGCCCTTGGATATTTTATTTGCAAGACTGGCCAATGTGTGTTTCGTGATGCAAAGAGGATCAGCATTGTACCACCGAGCTTGAATTGGTACAAGTGACTAATGCACTAATGAGTGATATATGAGAACTGTTGTTTCTGTCTGTTGTTGAGATAAATCATGTGGTAGCAGGAAGTGAGGGAGTGTGTTTGATTATAGTTTGTAAGCTTGATTGGGTGTGTGAGGATTTACAATGTTGGCGGCCTAATGGGTAATAAAAACATTTCTGAAGGTTTGTTTTTTCCTACCGGTTTGAATCTTAGCGTGCTTTGTTTGCCGCATCCACACTGCTTTCTTTTCCACTTCACACTCCTCAAAGACCCGATCAGTCCGTTTAGGTAGCAAACACAAATCTGGTCTAGGCAAAAAGAAATAACTCAATGTTTCTTGTGTTGTTCATCAACAGCATTGAACTACAGGTAAATATCTTTCATTTGGGTCATGAGTTGGAACAGAATTGGGCATATTCCTTACTCATAGTCAGGGGGATGATTATCTCAGGGCATGACTACCTCAACAACTGAAGAAGAAAGTTATCATCAACTTCACGGAAATCAACATTGTGATGACTCTAAGAGGCCTACTCAACTCTGTGGACTGGTGAGAGATGCGTTGATTACTTGACTTGAGAAACATAAAGCTGCTGAGTGTGTGTGCTGGCTGGCTCCAATTTGAAACTATTTATTTTATTTTATTTATTTAATGCAATTTTATATAACTCTTGTTGTAGGTAACTGGAGACAGACTTGCAAGGATGACACATCACCAAATTATGCATGGGCTAGGCTATATGTTATTATGATGACCATGATAGTTGCGAGTTTGATCAGCCCAATTCATGCAGCCACTTTTCTGTTATTGTTGGTTGTTCTAATTGCTCTCACTTAATTGATCACACATCAGTCATAAAATGAATTATTGCAAAAAGGACTTTCTTCTCTCTTGCACCACCTCAGAGTATTCTTGGTGCACTCCTAATGAAGTTTACCTTCTGTCCTTCTGCTTGATTCTACAATATAATTTTTGTTTTACAATCCATAGGCCTTTTCTTCTCCTGCACAAAAGGCAAAAGCACCATACTACTCATGCTTACCTTACTGTACCGCTACAAACAGGCACCCAAGATTGACGGACAATCCAAGAAGAATGCAGATGCACAGTCCAGTTTGGCAATACGGTATCATTTTTCTTTTAATAACCATTTTTTAGAACTATGAGTGCTGTTCAATTCACTCCTACATAATTTGTATTTACTATTTTTCAAACCTAGGTGACAAAACATTTCGATATTTAATAATATAATAGAAGTTGGGTCTCTGGGGCTGGCGGACTGTTTGCAAAGCTTTTAAATTAACTGTGTCATAGACATTGATGGTGGTTGGCTGCTCATCACCCACATGAAAATTATCTTAGTGTAATGTTTGTCTTTGTCACACCATTTCCCAAATCCCCTTTCCCATCCATTTATCAAATGCAGCAGTGATGGATCAGTGGCAGGCGGCTTCCAGCAGACTGCGGAGCTGGTGTTGTTGAGAGGCTGCAGGCACTGGGGGCTGGCTAGGGCCTTGGGCAGCTGCCTCCTGCTCCTCCTGGGCCACTAGATGCTGGGACTCTGCCCGTACGGCCTCCAGCGTCTGCTGTCGCAGCTGGAATGGAAACTTGCCTGGGCAGTTGCTCTTTTTCTACGGGTCTCTCCTCTTGACGTCCGATGAAAAACGGAAGCGAGTTCTGACCTGTTCCGGACTTGGTAAATAGACACGCCCATTCTCTCTAGCGGTCACATGATGTGCGCTAAGCTTTCTGGGTCATGTAGTTACATGCATTGAAAGAACTATTGAAATTATCCGAAAGTGTTAAACTGATTTTAGGTTTGTATCGTGCGCGGAATCGTGTGAATTCAGTCTGTTTACTTGTGACAATTCATTCAGACCACTGACAGACGTGTTAAAGCGCATTATTAGGTATGCCTCTTTTTGAAGTAATATTTTCTCATGATCGCCTCCTCTTGAGTTAAATAACACTGAGGACTGTCCATCTTAGATCTTTTTCTAAATGTTTACATGCTTCAAAGTGGGCCACCAAGGATGCATGAGCTACCTTATTCTTGATTCTAGATCTATGCTGATTTCCTGTGTCGTTTTTCCAATGTAAATTAAGGGACATGGGCAACAGATGGCATACACCACATTTCTGGTTTTACCATTTGTAAAGTCCTTGTGTATCCATCTGTCATTGTCATGGATAAACTCTGTGCCCTCTATAGTGGAGCTGCATGCTTGGCAACTTCCGCATTTGTGGTGCCCAGATACTGGTGGCAAGCTCAGCAAAGATCGCAGCGAAGCAGTTTTTTGTGGGGATCATCTGATGCCCTGATGATTCGTCGGCCGATACTTGTATTTTTTCTCAGTGCAAATAGTGGAATCTGGAGCTCTTTGTCGACTTCTTTAATCAAGTGCCCATTCTGGCGAACAATTTTCTTAACCCCTTCCATGATCATGACGAACCCCAGCCGCCATGCACTACGGTGCTCGTGTGCTGATGACGGCTGGGGTTCGTCACGGCCCGCCCCTGTTCGTGTTGTTTACAGCACACCAGGGGAATCGCGGCCGCATGGAAGGGGTTAAATAGGTTTTGTATGGACCATATGTGGAGACACATACCAAACGTTCTTTCGATTTTCTGGGTTGTTTCTCTAGTAACACTTCACGTGGGGTGTACCAAGCCCACTTGCAAGAATGTTTCAGTAGTTTGTGCGAATACCCCTTTTCTTTTAGTTTCATCGTCAGGTTGTTTGAGTGTATTACATAATCCTCTTTCCGGGTACAATTCCTGCGCACTTGCAGATACTGTCCATACGGCAGGTTCTCTTTGAGACTTTTGGGATGATGACTCTTGAAGTCTAGGGCCGTATTCTTATCTGTTGGCTTTATGTGTAGTGTTGAAATCAGTCCGAGTTCCGTAGGTCTTCTTTGCACATCTAAAAATGTGAGGCTCGTGGTGCTATGGTTCAGACTAAATTGAATGTCTGGGTTTCGTTCATTCAACCATACTTGGAATCTCAGAAGTTCTTCCTCTGTGCCTGTCCAAATGCACCAGCTATTGTCTATGTACCAATACCATTGGGTCATCAAATGACCAAAGGGATTGTTGTTGTAGACATGCCGCTCTTCATATCTATCCATGTACAGCACTGCCATCTCCAGCACAAATGGACAACCCATTGCGGTGCCTTTGATTTGGACAAAGAAGACAAGCTCAAATTTAAAATAGGTTATTTTGAGGCCAATGATGCAAGCGATAGTATGGATTGCGTGGGAATACAATGTGGGCGTTTTCTTGTTTCAAGGTATGATTCTAAAACATCCAGCGCATCATCATGGGGCATTTCTGTGTACAATGACACAACATCCAATTAAACCAGTCTATGCTGGTCCAGATTGAATTCAAAACCTTCCACTTTATTGATGAAGTCAGTCGAATCTCTCAGATATGATGGAATTCTTTCAGCAATACATCGACATCATTTGGAAATGGGTTCTAGCACGGATTCACAACCCGAGACGATTGGGAGGCCAGCGGGAGCAGTTGCGTTCTTATGCACCTGTGGGAGGAAGTACATCACTGGTATCCTAGGGTGTTTCTTTGTTATGTACTCGTGTTCTTTAGGTCCCAAGATGCCCAGATCCAAGCCTTCATCCACAATATTTTTGATTTTGTTCTGGATCTGTTTAACCGGGTCCGATTGGGCTTTTCTATACCATGTTGAATTAAGGACTTGTTTGCGTCCCTCTTCGAAGTATGCTTCCCTTGCCCAGACCACCATGGCCCCGCCTTAAAGGCCAGTTTAATCACCACCTTTTTGTCTTCCTGGAGTTGTTTAATGGCTAGTCTTTGGGATGATGACATGTTGTTTTTGAAGAACACTTTTCTGGTCTTAAGTTGATTAAGAGATGAGAGCACAGTTTGTTCAAATGTAACAATATTTCTGGAGACACTATATGAAGGAGGGAGAAAAGTTGATTTATTTCTCAGTCCCAATACTTCTGTCATAGTTGGCTCATCTTTGTCTTTAAAGAAAGAATGTAGTCGAATTTTTCTAAAGAGTTCCGTAGCTTCAATCTTGAAATGTGCCAGATCCTATTTGCAGCTAGGAATACATTTTAATCCCAGTTCTTATACTTTCTTCTTTCTGCTTACTAGGTACATCTAGTTAGGCATCTTAGGAGTACACACTTTATTTTATAAATGCATTCTATATTCATGTATAGGTTCATAACTATTGCAAAATGGTAGAACAATACTATTTCTTCTTATTCACTATACTGCTGGTTCTATATCTATGTTACTGTGTTACAGTCATAACAGCGCACTTATTCTACGTGAGAAGAAGTACTGTACAATAAATTCTCATTGTAAACACGTTTGACTGTTTCTTCTCTGTATCTCTCTGAGAGCAAAAACAAGCAAGCACAAGCGATTGAGTGAAAAGTAATATATTGTTTCCACGCGTCTGAGATTATTGTGTTTTAAAGTGCAAAACTAATCTCTCTGATAACAGAAGATTTTAGTAGCACTGCAAGCTAGCTAGTGCGAACCATAGGCTAATATATGTGGTGGGGGTGTACAGAGTCAGTCTGCCACCAGACCCAGAGTATATGTTATCCGTAATCGTCGTAGGTCCTGCATGACAGGGTACTTTTTGGGACTACACTACAAAGGCTGCATTTAAATTGACAGCCACTCAGCAGTGAACACATGCACAATGCATACAATCTGCTGGGCTTCCTAACACCCAAGCCCTATTATGTACTAGGAACCTAATTAACCCCCAATGCCCTATTTCCAACTAGGGACTTATAGGATCTGTCAGGCCAATTGTAAGTGTTCCCTAATACATAGTGTACACTATACATGTGTTTAAACATAGCACTGACCTGGGCCTGTCAGCAGAACCTAGGGCACAGTCAGAATCAGCAAACAATGGGGGTGAAAGGGAGAAAAGGATGACTTTCTAACATGGTTGCAATAATTGCCCAATGAAGGACATATGTCCTTGGTTGGCAAATGCAATGGGGGATCCTCATACTTCCAGTCATGCTGCACGGTCATCAACTGCTGGTATAATATAATAATAATACATACACAATATTGGGGGGTCCACCATGTTTTACTATTTAAGCATGAGAAAGATAAAGAAAGTCTTCTCAACAAACATGCGTAGAATACCTTACTTGGGCATGCAATCTTCACAGTAGAGTACTTGACCTAAAATATGTTCTACGAGCCTTACAGTACCACCAGTCCACAAGATATATAGGGGAAGAGAGAAAGCTTACTGGCAAAGCAGAAGAATGGAAGCTACAGCCAGTTTGAAGTCAAGTACAGAAACGTGAAATGTATAAAATTAGTAGATAGGATAATGCAAGGATAAGATGAATTTAGGAAACAGATAGAACGATGAAGTGTTGAAAGCAATTAAGAGACAGGCACAATAAAAATGAAAAATAATTCTAAATGTTAGGCAAATAATAATAATATTGACGACAGGAAGGCTTACTGTGGCCAACAAAGCCATCTGCAGCAGCTCTTGTGGAGGCCCTTCCAGCTCCCTCACCCAGCTCAGTGGTTCCAGGCCCATCCCTCTACTTGATGATGTGAGACATAAAGAAAAGATAATACAAAAAGATTAATGGTACAGTTAATAATCTCCCCAAAAATATTTTGACAGAGAAAGTCAAAAGCTGTAACACTAAAGTTTTCTACATCACATCTCCGACAGTACTAGTACGGTGGACCTATTCCTAAACCTAACCCTATTCCCAAATTTCCTAAACTACATTTTGAAACTAATAATAAATTGCAACGAATGTTCTTTGCTTCTCATCTCATTCTCTGAGGCTCAACCCCATTTGATGGGCCAACTAAGTCTGCATTCTTTCAGTGCATAGATATATGTGTACTACACATTACTGGGAAATTGCTTTGGGTTGGGACTGTACAAGCTACAAAATAAAGGCACAGAAAAGTGAGAGAACACGCTAACTCACTAATACTAATAACTACTGCTATCTTAGTGACAGGACAGAGGAGTCTCTGCATGACTTCTTAAAAATCAGTCCAAGCGAACACCAACGTGTAGAATTAGGTAGCGCCAAGCACCTGTCTAGATGATGATCACATAATACTTGTAACATAAACGTAACTTACCTCAGTGTGACCAGCATTCTTGCAATTTGGGTACAAAATATTAGCATAGAACACAACAAATAAATAATTATTACTCATCGAGCCCCGCAACCTCCAGGCCCAGCAGGTCGAACAGGTCTTGTTCCCTATCGAGGAAGTCGGACCACAAGTGCATAAACTGTTGTTTGGTGCACCGGACTCCAGAGGTGTGGAGCACAGCCCGGCATACCATCTCCCAGTGCCACCGTCGCTCTCGGAGGCCGTACCCACTGCCAGGCCAGCCACCAGCTGCCAGGGTGCCGGGGAGGAGGCGTTGCACATAAAAAAACTAGCACAGCCTCCTCCACCTCTGAAAAAATGGCCAGGGCTGCATTCCTTCATGGTGCAGCCGACCGCAAGGTAGTCAGCTGGTGCTAGGGGAGGTTTTGAGGATCCTGACACTCCCCTGCTCTGCTATGGCACTGGGTGTGGGAGGGGAGAAGAAACAGAAAAAGGAAGACAGGAAGAAAAAAATAAGAAAGTAAAGCGAAAAATGGAAAAAGTACAAAAGTCATGCAAAAAACGCAAAAAAACATAAAATAAACAAACACAAAGTACAATAATAAATGAAAATGGGAGGTAGATATGTTTGATAAGGTTAGGTTTAAAGAGATTAAATAGTATATTCGAAAGTAGGGCCCAGCACCATAACCAGAGCAAAAGAGATGGCTGTGCCCATGCAAAACGCAGGGTGCCAAACGTGCACAATTCCCGGCACGACAATGCACTTCGTGTTGCGTATGACGTAAAATGTCATGCGAACGGGCGTAGTGAGCAGCTCCACCCACTCGCAGACTCCATGTTGCGAAGCGGAGTTTTTTTTATACTTTGCGGAGTTCTGCATAGAGCCACTGCGTGAACTACGCCGAGGCCTAGTTAACAGGCACATTGTGAAGAACAATTTAGGTGCGTGCAAAAGCATAGAACTATTCCATTCATCAGCAGCTATTATCCATAGGAGGATTTTTGCCTAGTGGCCTGTTCCACGTATGCTATGTAATCATGTAGCAGGAATGAAGACGTCAGTTGTCCATAGCATCTGTAGTGTTTCTGTCGAACACCTTGCAGTTTCGAGTACAAAGGGGGATTTCCAGCTCAATTTACAAATATGTTTAGTGCCTTTAGTTTAAGCAATATTAGCACTAGGGCCTTCACTTCCTAGGCCTCCACAACGGCTCCATGTTGGCATACATCTTGTCAGTAATTATTTGTTTAGTGCCAATAAGCGACCTCCTTGATTGTTTTATGTTCTACACACCAGGAGTCAGATAAGCTGGCGTTTGTGAAAGAAATGGGATTTAATGGTTTAACATCAGAATCACTTACTTTATGTATTACATGTGCGATGTATTTACCATTCAGGGATTAGGATTAGTATACACCAAAGTATTATTCCCTTGATAATTCTTTTTTACAAAAACCCACAATATTGCAAGCAGGACCAATTTTAGCATGCAAACAGGCATGCTTATGTATCAAGACTTTATCTCACTGCACGAATATAGACCAGTCTCAATTTACAAACTAACGCCTCAGAATGTATTAAATTATTAAAGTTCACACTAAAAACCAACCACACATAAAAACATCCTTCCCAATAATCCTTTAACTTGTACACTTTCCCCTTTCTAAAAACTGAAGCCCAGTTTACAGCCCAATGCCGTTTAACATAAGGATTGCTCTGTGCTTTATTGACCCACCTTGACCAATTCATGTTGCTAATTCCATTATTAACAGATAATCTCAGTTCACCTACACTATCACCATGTCACTGAGCTGGCTTCCCTGTTCATGGCCCAAGCCAATGTCAAATGGGAGATTTCATGGTCCAAGCCAACCCTCCTGTAACCACTCAAACTTGTCACCTAATTGCAACTCTCAACATTGAGAGGATCAGCTAACCTACCACACCAGTGGCAAAACAATGCAAATCTACTATTGTGTTGCCAAACATTGTCCTCAATTAGCCATTTCATGCCAGGTCCAAAAATATCTGCACCATGTAGACCCCCAGTAAACTCTTTTAACAAGGTCATGGGAGTGACACAAAGATTCACTGACCCCTAGGTACACTGGTACCAAACAAAAGAGGAAGCCTACCCCTCCACATCTTTATCTTAAATTCCTCAATCCCAGCCCCTACCTCCCAAAAATCATTCACCAGCCTCTCCGCCAGCAAGACGTGAATTGCCCCCATGGCCAACATCAATAGAGCTTCCTAGCTCAACATGAGCCATTTCAATATTTTAACAGTTATCGGCCTCCTTACCTTCTCAACTTTCTAGAATCCTACAACTCATTTCATTCATCGATGTGTTATAGTTTCAGACTACTTACTATAAAACACCACCGGAACAATTTTCCAGAAATTGCAACTGGCATCAAATCTTTACCAATCAATTCTAATTTATAATGAATAACAATCATCTCTGGTCACAGTATCTCCTCCTAATACATCATTTATTAAATACTTCGCTACTTGTGTTCATAATAGCGTCCTTGCTTAGGCTTACATGGGCCGCCCTCTCTTCACAAAGCCCTCCTCATTACCATCTGTTTTAGTGGTCCTTCAGCTTTTGTCATAGCAACATCTAGGCTTCTTCTTTCTCCTCTCTGTAAAACACCAACTTCTTCCTTGTACAGCAGCACCTTGAGCTATTTCACGTTAGGCGTGTCTCCATCACCCACCCTCCATTATTTTCCCTTTCTTAATCTACTCGGCCGCAATCTCTCTTTCCTCAAAATCTTCCTTTATCCTCTTTGTTTTTGTCATAATCAAGCAGAACCTCTTCTCCCTTGCACTGAATTTCTATCCCCACTATGCCCATCATCCCCATGCCACCAAACCAACTCCCAGTACTTCTCCATCAGCAACACCCCTTTGAAAAAGTCATACTGAAGTGATAGAAAAGTATGTTAACTCACAGCTCTCAGAATTCACAGAAGCCAACAACATCCTGCATCCCATCCAGACAGCGTTCCGGCCCAATCATAGCAATGAAAACGCCCTTATGGCATGGAGGAGGCAAAAATAATACTGGATATAGGAACATGGTATATCATAGAACCATTATCTAGAGGATTTGGAATGCAGGAGCTCATTTCAGGAAGAATGATCTTTTCAGGACTTCGACAAGGCATGCTCCTCTGATATTTTCCCTTTGCGATGCAGGGTCCCACAAGGGTCATCCTTGAGTTCCACATTGTTCAACTAATACATGCAGCCTTTGCCAACATTTTATTGCCGTTTGGGATCTCATTAGAGTCCTATGCATGTGACACCCAGTTGATGTTCCCCCTTATACTGCACAACAAAACACACTGCTCCATCGCTTAGCTCCTGCTTCAAGAGGGTAGCTAGCTGGATGGACAAGCCATGTCTCATGCTCAATGGAAATAAAACCGAGCTGATGATATTAGGGAACTTTGCAAACCCTCACAAGTCCAGTAGTTAGCCCGACCACCTTGACAACCCTTTCCATGGAGACCCATCGAACTAAACTCTCATGCTGCTGCTATGGGATCCTTAGAATGTTGCAGAAAATTATGTACCTGATCTCTCCTCTTTCTAGGAGGCTGGTAGTCCAGGCTTTGATTCTCTTCCGCCTGAACTACAGAAACTCCCTCTACCTGGGAGCCCCTTAAGCCATGATTAGTAAACTTCAGCTCAGATGCAAATTCACAAGCGTTCTGGAAAGAGTGCGTTCCGTTTTTTATTGTGTTCAACGGCCTCACCCAATATGGTGGCTGTGCACTGCAGGTCTTGCGTGATTACACGACGGGAAGCATAGCCTGCAAGGGAAAAAAGGTTAGCGCCAGCACAGGACTATTTGTGTAACCAGGAGATGACTGTCAACACTTGGCACAAAACAAAACACTTAATTGGAGGGTCCTAGGGCAGGTTTAACGACCCAAACTAGATACATACCCCAGTATACAACACTTATAACACATGAAGTATCTAGGAGTCAGATAAAAATGTAACTCAACTGTGGACACAGACCTCAACACAATAGGTAAATACAGTGGAGACCCAAAAGTGCAACCAAGTGTTACATATTCACTCCGAGATAAGACTCAAGGGCATGGGTGAATATTCCCATCAGTAGCCGCTCTGTACCGCCCTTTTAACATCATGTGGGTTCTCCTTGTCCAGGAGACAAAGAACAGAACCTACAGATAATCTCACAGCTGTGTTAGAACCTTAACAACATGTGTTCTCAAAAGGGGTGGTTATGTGAAAAGTTATTAATATAAATGGCCACTGAATAAGCAGTGCCAGAAAAAGTGAAAAATAATCAGTGAAAAAGAATAAAATTGGATAAACTGAGTGGATGTTTGAGTTTAATGTTATCTCTCAATTCTCCAAATCTAAAAATTAACATGAATAAACAGATTTAACAAAATATCTGTGAGCAATAATGGTCGACATGTTTCAGCATTCAAATGAAAAAGTTCCAAATGCTTTCTTCAGGACCCGATGGTAACTACTGCTTATATAATGTGCAATTTAAAAGGATATCACCTGCAATTTTCAGGTAGTTTACTCCACCACAGACTATCGCCACATCATGTTGAAGACACAGCAACCACAGGAGAGACATGAAACATAGAACAGAGAGTTGACAACATTATGTCGAATTCACAATACATTGATGTGGTAAATTTATAACATCATGTTGGAATACGTTTTCACAGTATCACTGCATGTCAAAATTGTACCACTACAGGACATGTGTAGCCACTCACCCATTAGTTGTGGTGATGGCGCTTCACCCCTCCTGAAAAACCAAAAATGAGCACCAATATTGCCACTTATTTTTTAGGGGGGTTATTAGTACCCGCTCGGTCTACTGATTTAAACAGCACACCTCAGGACGCTTTTTTTTATCCAGAATGAATCAATTTTAATTTTCAAAATTCATCAGAAGCATATTTCAAAAAGATTTCATAAAATTCAAGAACATTGCCTATATCACTCAAATATCTCTCATTCAAGGACACAGTCATTCATTCCAACATACAACCTATACAAAAACAACATACATAGAAAATACAAAAACATTATACATCAGTTGATATAAATTTGCGATTCGAAATTCAAATTATACAGCAAAGGAACAATTTTTAGAATTTAGAATGATTTCCTTTTAGAATCCTAATACTGTAGAAGGAAGGTCTACGCGTTTCGATGACCCTTTGTTTAAGGGAAATCTCGTCAGGACCACGTAGCTGCGAATGCAAAGAAGAGGAATGAGTCACTCTGCTAGAAGACCCACCCTCTGTCACTTAGATTATGTTAAGGGGAATCTAATCCTATCTCAAAGGTGTTCGTTATTCTTAAAGGTTGAAATAGGCTTCGCATTCAAACCACCCTATTTATCAGAGGAGTTGGAATTTGTAACATGTTGGTGTCCGCAATCCAATAATTTGAATTTTGAGCAGGCAAGCGGGATTCGCGCCTCGTATGCCCGATTAGTGCAGCACGAAAAAGGAACACCACCATCCGTCTCTGTCTCATGTTTCGAGAGACTGCTTCACCCCACCTGGCTGCAGCTCAGGTATAGAGGAGCACCGCTCTGAATTAAAAAATAGAAAGACATTTAAAGGCTTTATTATTATATTGTAAAATGAGTCACAGATTCTAAAAATAGAGGACTCAGCCGATCCTATGACCATTTGTTAGAAATTGATGGTATTTCATACAATAGAGTCACCTGGATCAGGTACTATGCTTTATGGTATTGCTTGTGCAGACCCTTTGTAATTTTGTTCCCCAAATCCCAAAAACGGAACAATAAACTTTCACCAAACCTAATAGTGGTTAACTTTTTAAGCCCCGCACTGGTAGATAAGGTGAATTCCTATCCTCCACACTGACTGCAAGACAAGCGTCAATGGCAGCCCTACTAATAAGCACAAGTAATGCTGCTCGATCTAGTTCATTCCCCATTTGTCTTCTCAGCCCGTTATTAAATAGCTCCGCTTGTAACACTACTAGGCTGTGTTCCTTTTCAACAGACTTTCAGTTATCTTTACCCGTGTAGGGCAAACAGTTTGATGGCAGCGTGGCAGTAGTATTAGAAAAAAATGCCACTCGCAACCTCTTACTTTCAAACCAATTTGAAAAACGGAACAATAAAGTTACTAACAATGTGGTAGCAGTGATGCAAAGCGCCACTCTTGCTTCCCACTAAGACTTAATGAAACTGTAAGGAGGAGAAGAAGGTATATGCCTCGCACTTGCCTGACCGTCGGTGTCTCCGGACAAGCGTCTGCGCTGTCTGGGGAGGCACAGAACGGTCGGTAATCGCCATTTTTAATGCCGAGTTCCATCGATACGCGGGACTTGCGGTCACCTGACCTCCAGGGCATGCCGGGAAGTGTAGTTTTTTGGCCCGTAGGAGCGAAACAACGTTGCTCATCTTACTACAAAACTCATTATTTGTTTAGAATTTAGTGTAGCAAAACATGGAAGAGCTAAGAAAGTGTAATTGTATCCCTGCACCAAGGAACACAAGCGCAATTTAGTTTGTACAGCGCGCGGTCACCTGATCCTAAAGGTGTGTTGGGAAACGTAGTTTTGAGTCAGTAAAAGCCGGGCATTGCTCTTCCTTAGTTCCAGCATATATATCCCTGATGATAACTTTGTGGGAAATGTGACGCATAAGCACTGGCTTACGCATAACTAAGCAGATTGACTTCCCATTTCCTTGAGGTCGGACATGGTCCCAATGATTTTCTTTGGACTGTCCTTGAACAGCCTTTGCTACCAGAACATTGCTCTGATGTTGGCAAATTTCTCTTCAAGAAGGAACAAAAATGGGTTTACAAGTTAAACAGCGACAAAGATGGGCTTAACGAACCAATACCTTGGATGACGCTATGAGTGCCCATGTCTCTTTGTTTTGGTAAACCCAGTAAGACATATACTAAAGTTCCTTAAGGGCTGTAACATCCGATGTCAGACCACATTAGGGAATATGACCCTACTATGTTTCCTATACCACTGATGTCTTAATAAAATCCAAGTGACTTTGTTGATGTAATGATACACCTATGTGTCTTCTGGACAAAATACTCCTCATAATGAAATGCCTAAACAGTAGAGATAGGAGTCCAATGATCTCCTACTGTTTTTCTTCTATTATTTATTATTAGACTGTTGGAGTTAATATAATCCAGAAGCATTTTATTCATAACACCTCAAATTTTGCAGACACTGTAAGCATCTAATCCAGTTAGAAAAATACTGTACCATGTTCATAAAATAAGATGACATCTGATTAATTAAGTCACTTGTAGCATTCACGTATCTCACGAATGCTTAGTTATGCGTAAGCCAATGCTTATGCGTCACATTTCCCACAAAGTTGCCATCAGGGATATATATGCTGGAACTAAGGAAGAGCAATGCCCGGCTTTTACTAACTAAAAACCACATTTCCCAACACGCCTTTAGGATCAGGTGACTGCGCGCTGTACAAACTAAATTGCGCTAGTGGTCCTTGGTGCAGGGATACAATTACACTTTCTTAGCTCTTCCATGTTTTGCTACACTAAATTCTAAGCAAATAATGAGTTTTGTAGTAAGATGAGCAATGTTGTTTCGCTCCTACAGGCCAAAAAACTACACTTCGACATGCCCTGGAGGTCAGGTGACCGCGAGTCCCGCGTATCGATCGAACTCGGCATTCAAAATGGCGATTACCGACCGTTCGGTGCCTCCCCAGACAGCGCAGACACTTGTCCGGAGACACCGACGGTCAGGTAAGTGCGGAGGCATATACTTTCTTCTCCTCCTTGCAGTTTCATTAAGTCTTAGTGGGAAGCAAGAGTGGTCCTTTGCATCACGGCTACCACATTGTTAGTAACTTTATTGTTCCGTTTTTCAAATTTGTTTGAAAGTAAGAGGTTGCGAGTGGCGTTTTTTTCTTATACTACTGCCACGCTGCCATCAAACTGTTTGCCTTACACGGTTAAAGATAACTGAAATTCTGTTGAAAAGGAACACAGCCTAGTAGTGTTACAAGCAGAGCTATTTAATAACTGGCTGAGAAGACAAATGAGGAATGAACTAGATCGAGCAGCATTACTTGTGCTTATTGGTAGGGCTGCCATTGACGCTTGTCTTGCAGTCAGTGTGGAGACTAGGAATTCTCCTTATCTACCAGTGCGGGGCTTAAAAAGTTAACCACTATTAGGTTTGGTGAAACTTTATTGTTCCGTTTTTGGGATTTGGGGAACAAATTTACAAAGGGTCTGCACAAGCAATACCATAAAGCAGAGTACCTGATCCAGGGGACACTATTGTAGGAAATACCATCAATTTCTAACAAATGGTCATAGGATCGGCTGAGTCCTGTATTTTTAGAATCCGTGACTCATTTTACAATATAATAGCAAAGCCTTTAAATGTCTTTCTATTTTTTAATTCAGAGCAGTGCTCCGCGATACCTGAGCTGCAGCCAGGTGGGGTGAAGGAGCACCATCACCACAACTAATGGGTGAGTGGTTACACATGTCCTGTAGTGGTACAATTTTGACCTGCAGTGATACTGTGAAAACGTATTCCAACATGTTGTTATAAATTTACCACATCAATGTATTGTGAATTCGACATAATGTTGTCAACTCTCTGTTCTATGTTTCATGTCTCTCCTGTGGTTGCCGTGTCTTCAACATGATGTGGCGATAGTCTGAGGTGGAGTAAACTACCTGAAAATTGCAGGTGATATCCTTTTAAATTGCACATTATATAAGCAGTAGTTACCATCGGGTCTTGAAGAAAGCATTTGGAACTTTTCCATTTGAATGCTGAAACATGTCGACCATTATTGCTCATAGATATTTTGTTAAATTTGTTTATTCACGTTAATTTTTAGATTTGGAGAATGGAGAGATAACATTAAACTCAAACATCCACTCAGTTTATCCAATTTTATTCTTTTTCACTGATTATTTTTCACTTTTTTTGCACTGCTTATTCAGTGGTCAGTTATATTAATAACTTTTCACATAACCACCCCTTTTGAGAACACATTTTGTTAAAGGTTCTAACACAGCCAGGAGATTATCTGTAGGTTGTGTTCTTTGTCTCCTGGGCAAGGAGAACCCACATGATGTTAAAAGGGCGGTACAGAGCTGCTGTGGAGGCATGGACTTTGCAAAGAAGGCGTGGGGCATGTATAGAATCTATGGGTTCCCACAAATCTTCCTCAGGGCCATACCCTTTCCAGGACACAGGATACCACAATTTTCCCTTATTGTCGCTGGACTCCCTTGAGCGCCTGTACCACATACTCCAGATGATCACCTACAATTACCGGAGGTGGATGAAAATGAGATGAGGCATGTGCAGGTTTTAACACTGATGAATGATACACTGAGTGTTTTTTTATTGATTGAGGTAAGAGAAGATTCACAGTTACTGGATTGATAACATCAACTATAGGAAAGGGTCCAATAAAGCGTGCTGAAATTTGTGCGGATGTTTGAAACTCAAGTTTTTTGTGGAGAGCCAAACTTGATTACCCACTTTAAATCTTTCTGCAGGTTGTCTTTTTTGATCAGCAAATCCTTTGAATCGAGCTGTTGCAGTACGCACATTGGCTCTTAATTTTCCTGCAAGTTATGAGATACATTGTAGTTGTTCGGACAGCAGGGGTAAATCTTTTTGTATTGCTGGGGATAGAAAAGGCATATAATTATGATATTGTCCACAATTATCATAAAACGGGGATAGCTATGGAGCTGAATGCTGAAGATTGTTATATGCAAATTTGACTTCCCAAAACAGTAGTACCCACAAATATGAGAGAGTGGGTCAGATAGAAGTGGGGATATTGTTTTAAGTCCTGATTAACTCTCTCGGTCTGTCCATCAGTTTCTGGATAGAAACTTGTAGAGAGACAACTCTGTATGTGTAGGGCAGAACACCATGCTTTCCAGAAACGTGATGTAAATTGTGTGCCTTGGTCAGATGTTATGGTTTTAGGAAGAACAGAGTCTTACAATATTAGTAAGTAAGAGATTGACTACTTCTGCCACTGCTGGAGTTCCAGAGCAGGATATGAAATGTGCCATTTTTCACAAGCAGTCAAGCACTACTAATATGGCATCTTTTCCTTGGTATTTTGGTAAACCAGTAATCAAGTCTAAAGAGCTGTTTTCCCACACCCGTTGTGGAGTGGGTAGTGGATGTAAAAAAACAAGTTTTTTTGTTGTGTCTGATTTTGCTCTACTACATACATCACTGGCTGTTACATATGCAATAGTTTGTTGTCAACATGTTGGCGACCAAAAATGTCTGTTTACCAAATCTAGTGTTCTGGTTTGTCCAGGATGACCTGCCAAAAGATGATCGTGACACCATTGCAATATTTTTTTCCAAGTCTTTTTGGTATAATTTATTTCCTTGGAAAGGCAACCCTTCTTTGATTGTTTTAGTTCTTTCTACTTTTGCCATTGAATCATTCTGGGTAATGGCATTGTTTGTCTCAATTTTTCAAAAAAGTCATTTGTTAGAGTGATTCCTGATATTTTTTCCAGAGGTACCAACGGTACTGGTGGTGTTTCCATTTTTGGAGCAGAATTTGCTTTTCTTGAAAGAGCATCAAGTTTGTTATTTGCGCTTCCTGGGTAGAAAGTTTTGACAAAATCAAATTCTGTAAATAATATTGTCCAACAGAGTTGCGTTGGTGTTAATGCATGAGCACACCGTAAGAATAGTAAACTACATTGGTCGGTAAAGACTGTCATAGGATGTCTAGCACCAAAAAAGATATTGACGCCATTCCTTGAAGGCTAAACAAATTTCTAATAATCCTTTCTCTGCGGCAGTGTAATTTCTTTCTGCTGGTATTAACTTTTTTGACAAATATGCTATGGGATGTAACTGGCCTTTTTCTATGTTTCTTTGGGACAAGATAGCTCCTATAGCGCAATCAGCGGCATTTGTTTCCACTACAAGCGGTTTGTGTCGTGGGTGGGTGTTGTAATACTGGGGCAGTGACAAAAGCCTCTTTAAGAAGGTGGAAGGCTGCATTAGTTTCTGAGGTCCACAGGAACGAAACTCCTTTTTGGAGTAGTTTAGTTAAACAAGCTACTTTTAAAGAGAAGAGGTCAATAAATCTCTGATAGAAGTTGGCAAAACCAACGAATATTTGAATGTCTTTCAGATTTCGTGGTTCTGGCCACTCTTGGATTGCTTGGACTTTACGTTCTGCCATTTTTATACCTTGAGATGAGAGAATGAACCCTAAGAATTCTACTTGAGTGACATAAAACTCTCATTTGGTGAATTTGCAAAACAAATTGTTCTTTCTTAGAGTTACTAATACCGTTCGCTCATGCCTTATGCGCTCTACGGTGGATGATGAATACATCAAAATATCATCAATAAATGCAATGACAAATCTGTCTAACTATTCTTGAAGAACAGCTGTAATAAAAAACTGAAATGCAGCAGGAGTGTTGCAAAGCCCAAAAGGCGTCACACAATATTTAAATAGTCCATTTCTAGTACGCAAAGCAGTTTTCCACTCATCGCCTGCTCTGACTCGAACCAGATGATATGCACTGCAAAGATTTAATTTGGCGTAAATGATGGCGGAACGAACTTGATCTAGCAGGATGGGAATGAGTGGCAATAGGTATTTGTTTTTGATTGTCATATTATTTAGTGCTACATAGTCTATGCAAGACCTTAAGTCACCATTTTCTTAGTGGACTAAGAACAAAGGCGAAGCAGCAGGTGATTTGAAAGGAAGGATAAAGCAACTCTATAAATATTTGTCCAACTACTCTCGTAGGAATACATTTTCCTGCTCAGTGAGAGCATAGATTCTACTGGATGGAATCTTTGCCCCCGGTATGAGATCTATCTGACAATTGTATGTCCGATGAGGGGTAAGATCTTAGCACTAGAAGTACTGAAAACACCAGAGAGTTCCTCATATTCTATATGTAGAACAGCATCCTGTTCAGCAGCAGTAGCAATATAATGACTCAAATTCTTTGTTATCTTCAGTGCTGATGCTATAAAATGACTAGGACAAAGTTGAGTTGCACTCAAGGGTTTCCATGATAAACAAGTGTGTTTACACCAATCAGAATCAAATGTTACATTTCTTTTGCTCCAGCCTATGTATGGGTTAGGAAGTGTAAGCCAGGGCATGCCAAGAATAATCACAAATTGAGGAGCTGCTATAACGTCAAATATTATTACCTCTGGATGAAGGATATTATTTTGCTGACAACATAGAGTTAAAGAAATTGCGTGGTGTGTAATAAACCCAGATGTCAGGGGAGTAACGTGTCCATCTCGTGTACTTTCTGTTTTTTCCTTCTGTAGTATAGGGATCTGTAATTTAAAGCAATAGGCATTATCAATAAAATTACCCGTAGCTCCTGAGTCAATCATAAGAACAACGTCTTCAGTTCTGGATTCAATGGTGAGTTTTGCGTTTAGAGTTCAATGAGGAGCGGAGGATGTAGGGTGTTGTCTACAGATTGTTTAGGAGCTTTGTTTTGGTGTGTTCTCGAGGAATACTCCTGTATATTCCTCAAGCCTCTTAGTTTCCTGATTCTTTGGTTGGGGCATGTTCCTTTTCCTACTTAGGGCCAACATTATGGAACGCTTTGCCAGCGGCCTTTAAAGATTTAGCATCCCTCTGCACTTTCTGTAAGGGCCTAAAAACCTGCCTTTTCTAACTTGTGCTACTGCTTCCCCCTTTCTACCACTACTCTTGCCCTGCGCCGGGAAACCCATTGGGGTAGCTGTGTGCACTACAAGTTCTGTAATAATAATAATGTGTAGCGACTGTTTTGCACCCAAATGTTTTCGGACGTACTGGACAATCCCAAATGGAATGCCCATTTTTCCAACAATAAAGACACAACCTTCATTTTTGTCTGGACTCCTTCTCTTCCTAGGTTAATGGTTTTCGCACTCGACCAATTTCTATGGGTTCACTAGGTTCTTCATTTCTGGTAGGTCCTCTTTCTTTAGAGCGTACCTATGACCGTATATTAGGTCTTTTTTTATCCGACTTCCAATCCGAAAGTGGATGTTGTAATCGCAGTGTTTAGATAATAGGTTCTTCGCACAAATCTGGCTGAGGGTCTATTTGTGCCAATAAATTCTTTTAGCTCGTCTCTCAAACCTTGGTAGTAAAGGGCCCACTTTTTTTCTTCAGGCCAATGGGTTTAAAAAATAAGTCGGTTAAATTGTGTTAAGTAAGTTACAAGATCCTTGTCTTAGTTCTAGGAGTACTCTATCTGTAGAGCCTGTGATTGTTCGGCAATCATAGATTTTTTCAAATTCCGTTTTGTAGGCTCCCCAATTTACAATAAAGGGCTATCCATATTGACTGAAGGCACAGCCCACAAGGCTGTATCACCAACTAGATATGAGATTAGAAACACTATTCTGGATTGAGCATCAGGGAAAGCTGTGGGTGTAACCATGAAATGAATCTGTACTTGAGTTAGAAACGTCTGTACTTGAGTAGAGCCTCCTAAAAAACGTTCTGGCGGGGCTAGGGGAATAGGGGTTGGTACTGTCACTGTGATTATAGATGGATCAGGATTTACTTGAGGTATTGGTCCCTGCAAAGGTTGTGTGACCTTACCTGGTGTAAACTCTAGAAGGTTCCTTGGCCCAGAATCTACCCAAGTTTATTAAAAATCCTAATACAGCAGCTGTTGCCTTTGAGCAGTGGCTCTGTAGCTCAATTGATCGTAAGCATAAATCTTCCTATGTAGCACTGAAAGTGTTACACTGGTTACCATTGAAGAAACGGTTTGAGTTTAAGGCACTCTGTATAGCATTTAAAGCAACTCATGACATAGGACCTGTCTTTTTTAAACAGAACTTTCAACTGTACACTCCTGCTCGCCCTCTACACTCAGCTCACGCTCACAATCTGGTGATCCCCAGGTTCAGGAAAAGCACTTGGGGTGGGAGACGCTTTCTGGTCGGCAAGACCAACTCTGGAACTCGCTCCACAGAAGTTAAAAGATGAAACTCACTTGTTGGCCTTCAGAAAAGCGTTAAAGACGTGGCTCTTCAATCTTTGATTCTGTGTTAAGACCTTTCGTCTTTTTTACACTTGATGAGCTAGCGCCTTAACACCCTCAGGTAATTGTATTGCGCTTTATAAATGTCCTTCTCATTTCATTTCATTACAACTGTGTTTGCTGGGTAGCTAATGCTGCAGTTTCCAACCGGGCTACAGCAAGCTCCTTTTGTACTGTGAACAAAATTTGACATACATCTTCAAGAGTGGACATTTTGACAGTACTGCTTGGAAGGAACTATAAATACATATGGCTCGTGATTCTGTCAAGAATCGGTTCCTCAGGAGCAGTACCCTTCAATGACCACCTTCTGGCAGCACCGATTATGTGAAAACCCTGACAAGGCATTTTCCTGCTGTTCTCACCCCATTGTTCCACAAGCTTTCAGGCAACAGACCCACCTGCTTGTTTCAATACCAAAATCAACAGCATAACTTCTCCCCCAATAATTGTGCTACAACTTCCTGCAACTCCAACAAATAAGAATTTCCAAATAGTGCTAAACAAACTAAATCCAAATAATACAAATAAGGCACCTCTTCCTTAATGTTAACATGCAACATGCCAAGCTTTGGTTCATGAGGAGCAGTACCCTTCAATGTCCAACTTCTGGCAGCACCGTCACTGTGACTAATAACACCAGAGGATCGGAGTGGCCGGAAGGGAATTAGGGAGGGTACTGCGGGGAGGAAGGCCGGGAAGGACTTGGTTATAATTTCACTTTCTAGTCTGTGATTCACTTTCCTTTATTATTCAAGTAATAACTAACCTTACCTATGAAGAAATTTAAGAAGCAATGTACTTTCACTCAATGCACTCACTCTATCAGTGTTTTCGACTGCACTGCGGCAGAATTTGCGCAACGGCACACCACACTGCACAGCAATTCAGCACATAGCAAAGACAACGCCAGCCCTGAAACGGATGAAGACGCAGCATCTCTAAGGGCATCACCCATAAGGACCAAGGAATAGAGATGGGATTGATGGCTATACGACCGAGAGATGGGCTGATACTCCTTTGTGATAGTATGGTGTGACAACAATACCTTGATCCCTTCATTAGCACAAAAACCTTGAACTGCCTTAGTCAACAACCTTCTCGCAGTGTCCATGGCTGTGTGCTTGTTAGCATCTCACTAAACTCTTCCAGGAACAAACTCTTTTCACAGGATGTATTTAACAGTCCAGAGTGTCTTCAACAAATACTCCTTCATGGTCTTCAAGCATGTAATGCCTGACAGGGGGACAAGAGAATTTTTTTTACCACAGGGAGTACCAGCAAATCTGGGAATTCTATGCCCACAAAAATGGCAACAGCTGCCCCAATCTCACTCCACTCCTAATCCACCATGAGACCTCATATCTGTTGCTCTGACGTCCTAAACAGTAGACTATATGGGCGATTCTCAGTGTATTTGGCAGCCAAACTAACAAAAGGATGCCCGGCATTCCAAGTAGCAACCATATCTGACTTAGGGCTCCGCACTCAACCTACAACAAAAGCGACACACATGGCCATTATGCATCACCTATAGACCTAGAAACCATGCCTATCCCGAATTAATTATTACACCACCTTGACGTCCATCTGCCGGTCCTCTGGATCTCATCTGGTGGCAAACCTAGCCTTGCTGCCTTAGAAGCAGTTCCAGGCCTACAAGAGTCCAAACCCTATATACTCCATGAAAACATGTGCTTTCCTTTTCTTCCCTCTTTCATACTGGTTTGATCTTAACTTCAATTGCCACAATGCTGCTGGTGCTTGCATTCATTAACTCTGTCAGAGCTATTTAATTTCTTCCTCGGTTTTTCATGTTACTTGTTTCCTTACATACTGCTACTTCTCTTCGTTAGTTTATTGCCTTCATCTACCTGCTTTCACAAATTTTAGGTTTATTTTTCTTCTTTCAATAATTTATTCTGTCATTGTGTTGGTCCTCTCTTTTGAATGTTCCTTACCCTTTGGCCCTACATTTTTTTCTTCTATTTTAGGTGCCTTGTAATCTTTTGACTTTTTTTTGTTTTCCATACTCTTTGCACTTACATACTCCCTATCTTCGTTCTTGCATATCTCTTAATTTAGTTAATATTTCTCACAGTTATGAAGTTATAATCTACATGAAATTCTTCTTGCCTGGTTGTATGTGTGTAGAGATCAGCAAGCTCAGCAAGGCAAGAGCCTGAGCAGTGTTGCCAGATTGGGCGTTTTCCCGCACAAATGGGTGACATTTTTCCCATTTGTGCAGGAAATAACTACCCTGGCAGGTTGCGGGAAGTTGGGCGATATTTGCCCTAGTGTCCGCAAAATTAGTGGTTCCTGCGGCGCCCACAGAGAATCTGTAATAGGCTGTATTAGCGAATGCGCTACGTATGACGGCCCTGCTTCTTGTTGATGGTCTGCCTCAGAGAGAATGGACCAATGATCTTGCGAGGGGCAGGCCTGTCATAATGCTCTGCCCGTCAGCTGCCCCTCTTCCTTTTATTCCCTCTCTTTCTGTCTCTCTCTCAGCTCCTCACGTGCTGAAACCTGTGCTTCAATAAACGTCTCTTATCCTTTCCTGCATTCGTCCCCATGTGAAATGGATACAAAAAAGAAAGAAACACTTTTGTTGGAAATGTCGTTTTTTTTTTACATATTTCTGTTGCAAAGTGCAGCCTCGGGACAAAGAGAAAAAACAGGTTCAAAATAGGAAAAATAAATAACTGAATAAAGCATTACACAGCAGTTCCAAAGTGGTCAGATTGGTTTTATTCTCATACAAACACATTAGCCCCACTTTACAGAGTTTGCCATTGAAGCACTACTTTCGTTTTCTCGTCATTCTTTGAACAGACAACCTTGTTTTCCCTGGGTTTGGAAGTGCACCATTACAGGATGTTCTGCAATGCCTGGTTGATGACTGGAGTGTAAAATGTTTATTGTGATACTTATCAGCTCTTTTGCCTTATTTCAGTTTATAAAATGTGAACTACTGCTCTGTGTTCAGAGATGTGGTCTTTTTAAACCATACTACTTATGTTTTGCAAGGATTTAAGTAATGAACATTGAAACTGGTCCCTTCCGGGCCCTGTAGTCATGTGATTAATGTTTCAGGCAAAAACACTCATTGATTTCTAAATAATGAGTATAAAAGTTTTAAGGTAATAACCATGTTGTTCTGCTTACATTTCACATGCTTTACCTAATCTTGCATTCCCTATGACGGTTTGCTTTTTCCAGCATATGGTCACTTTATTTTTAGGCAGCATATTACTCTTGTGCATAATTTGAATTGAGTTGCATCCAGGTGTTTATTGTGGGGCACAATTGGGATGTACCTGAAGGCAGTGCTAGTTTCTCTCAGTGGGGCAATATGGTGTTCAGTGGGGGAAAGGATGTGACACTATGGCCAGAGCTGCCGAATAGGGTACTGGGGAAACAGGTTCAGCCTTCATGAACAGTCCACCAGACCACTCTCCTGAGAAAGCACATTCCCATGATAGACCTTAGAAACCCTAGCTAGACCTTAGAAGCCCCGGTGTCATAGCACCTTGAAGGTCTGTCCATTACAATCCATACTGAATTTCACCTCCAGTCTTGCATGTAGGCCTACTGAGCAGCACATCCTAGAGCAATAGTGACTCTGTCACTGAAGTCACAGATCCCTTGAGGCCAGTCCGCCTCACCCATTGGTACCTCCATTGGCCTTGTTTCAGTAGTAGTAGTGAAACAGTGAAACTCACCAGGGATCAGCAATGCAGGATTTGCATGCACGCCAAACTAAGGGGCATATTTACAAGGAAATGGTGAAGCGTGGCGTTAAAAAAACATTGCTAATGCCATGCTCCTCCATTCTGAAAATGCAGAGATGCGCCGTATTTACAATGGTGCAGCATATCCCTGCATTTCCCCTAGCGCTGGCTCAAAACTCAGCTGCGTAGCACCAGCGTAGGCACCCTTGCACAATAGTGCAAGGGTGCCAGCGTTAAGAGAGAGTTAGCCTCTCGTTACATTTTAAGTGTAAAAGTGTGGAACTCTTGTCTTACTATAGCAACCCTCAGTTTTTCCACTGTTGCTTCACATTTACGTACACTTGTTTTACACAAAAACTGTGTTTCAGATTTGTCTACTGTGAAGTTTATTTTTGCTGTTGTCCAATACTGCCATTGTGAATGAGTTTTTTGTTGTTGAATATCTTCAGAGTAGTATACAGATATGTTAAGCAGTGCCAAACACGTTGTTTTGCAATTACTATAATAGGAGGGGATGTTTCTTAGTATGTAGATCATTGAGTAGTGTTAATTTTGCATAAGATTTCCAGTATTCCTTTTTAGAGCCACATTGTTGAGATAGCATTGAAATTCTTATCCATAGACATAAAGTGTTTTATAATCTACTTTTGTAGAGGCAATTCATGAATGCCAGGTTTAGGTTTGGTTGGGTGCTGACAGAACTACAATATGAAAAGTCAAGATGGTGACAGGTCTTGAAAATGAATAACAAATGGTAGGTGGTATAATGTCAGGGAAACTGGCGCTGCAAGGGTGATCTCAACAATATCTCAAAATAACTATATCAAGTCAACAGTGCTGTAGGGTGGAGAGAACCACCGGCCTCCCCAAAACTTGTGGTCTAAGCTGCAAAGACAGGAAATTGCAATCCCCAGCACACATTACTCTATTTACTAAACAGCATTTACTAAATTACAGCAGTAACATACGTAAGTCCACTTAATCACAAAGCAAACATAGTGATGAGGTGCTGTGTTTCTTTTATTCTTTTCCTCTATTTCTTTTATTCATACAAGTTCTTAGCCAGCCAACACATGTTTCGCCGCCACAGTGGGAATATTAACCTGCAACCTTTTCAAGGCTCAAATGTCACTGGTCCAAATCTATTTCAAATGGGGTGATAATTCAAACCCAAAAGGTATATCAGCGAAGATATTCATAGAGTGTGCTAATAGCTTCCAATAGTCATCCACTGACAGAACCAAAATCTCGGTCAGTCGTTGTGTGTATAGTTTCAAAATTCAGTTCAGGTATCGGTGCCTTGAGTGGTCTTGAAAATGAGTATTTATTAAAACAGGTGCCCAGTTAACCTCCTCCCACTATCTATATATCGAATAGAATTTAAATACATCCTTAAAATGTCTTCTGAAGACTACTTTTGCAACATTTGAGAGTTTCAACTTTGGGCTTATACTTGAGCGTCTTTGGGCTTCGGATGGGTTTCAAAATCTGGCAACAATGGACTTGCGATGAATGACTGGATCTGAGTCAACTCCTGGTCCATGGGGACGAGCAGGCCAGAATATAGTCGAGACTAGGCACTGCGCAACTCCTGCCTTCCCCAATTAAATCCAAAATGTTATTAGTTATGGTCCAAAGGTGCGATCCTATACAAACCACTTTACTGTGCCTCATTTCAACGTAATGTCAGATCTGCGGCACCTTAAAGAAACTCAGTCAAGGATGCTCGTTATAAATATATTTCTTTAAATTGCGTGTTTAGTTGATCCACATAAATCAAAAATATTGTCATATAGAATACAAAAGACCAACCGACATTTCTTGCATTACTCATTCACATGCCGAGTATCTTGCTCTGCCTTGGAAGACCGTGGCTCGGCTCAGGCTTGGCTCGCCCAAAAACCTTCCTGTATACCAGCCTCTCGATTACTTAAAAGCAGATTCAGGTACATGGATACCTTTGCTGAGGGGACGGAAGCTTATTCTTATAAAACCTGCGGGCCCGACGAGCCGACTCCCCTTGAAACATCCAGTTAAGGAAGTACCTCGAGGAAGGCAGCTGCAGCGCTCCAGGCGTCACTAGAGGTGGCTCGAGAGATTGCCGATGCGGCCTTGTCCGCCTCCCTCCCTGCTGAGGGCCTGTCCCGCCGCCAGATGAGGGCGCGAGCGGGGCACGCAGTCAGGGGCCGCGTGCGTCTACGGCGAGCCGCGCTGAATACAAATTAACGTCTGCGCTTCGTCAGTGCGCCAGGGCCAGCGTAGTGGGATAGTCTGCAGCCGAAGCGTAATACTGTGTTTTCCTTCCCTGGACGCTCATCCCTCCCCGCACACCCTGATAGAGGTGAAACCGCATCACTATCAGGTGAGAAGGGGTAATTGGCCTCCCGGCACCGAGCGGCTTTGTCAAATTTGCACAAGTGACAACCCGATCAAATGTAATATTGTGTTTCTTCTCAAAGACCGAAGTCAGAGGTGGAAGGGGGTTTAATCATCAACTGCCTGTGAAGGCACCTGCTGCAAGCGCCATTTTCAAACAGTTGATATTGGAGAATCGGCCGCTTGGCGCTACATATGTGCAGGTGTAAAACGCCTGCATTTCTTTTCTTTCTGAAACGACTAGAGCTTGCAAATCCTGGCATCATCGCCAATCGCATGCTGACACTTAGGGGCTGATTTATGATTTCCTTGCGCCTCAATTGCGTCACTTTATTTGACGCAACTGCGGCGCAAACAATGCGCCCTATTTACAACGTGACGCATCTATGAGATGCGTCACGTTGTAAAGCCCTGCGCCATAAGGAGGCGTTCCTGCGCAGGGGGGGGGGGGCGTTCCTGCGCAGGAACGCCTCCTGAAAGTGGCTGAGTGAAATCTATGAGATTTCACTCAGTCACTTTCAGGCCAATGCAGCATCAAAACCCTGCGCCTGCTCGAAGCAGGCGTAGGTGCTGATGCAGCATTGTGTAGATGGGGCACCCCCGAGCCTTGCTGGAGCTGCGTCGCGCTTGCGACGCAACTCCAGCAATGCGCCACATTTCCGGCACAGATGCATCACGCATCTGTGCCGTTTTTGCACCATGGGTGGCGGAGCTGTGGCGCACGTTAACTGGCGCATCCCTGGGGATGCGCCAGTTAACATAAATCTGCCCCTTAATTTTTCAGTCTCGTCTACCAGACCCCTGTTTTTGCATTGCATTATTTCTATAGAGATTACTGCATCTTTGCAATGCATGTACTGTAAGGTACTGAGTACCTGCACTTCTTTATTTTGAAAGGAAGAGTACTGAGATCTGACACTTCTCAGTACTGTGCACATCATTTAATAAAAGCGCACCGGAACTTCTCAGGAGCAAACAGTTATTCTAAATCTTGAGTACCTGCGCTTCTTTCTTTCCGTTTGGAGCACTGCCCCTGTGCGAGCTGCTGAACAGCTTACCCACACAAATATTCTATGTGGGGCAGTGCTTTAAATGGGCCGGTACTCACCTGTACTGAGTACCAGCACTTCTTAGTTTTATCACTGTGAGTACTGGCACTTCTCCACTGCGGGGCAGAGTATCGGTACTCATTAAGCCCTGGTGCTGGCGGCCTGTCTCTGACAGCCAAGGCACTTCTGTAGACCTAAGCCGAGTCCCTGCTGAACTATTCAGCTTGGGCTCATCTGCATACCGTAAATAGAGTCCCGTGCACACGATAAACTGAATGGTTTTCTAGTAAAAACTAGGGGTGGGCGGCCAGATACGCTCCGTGCACGGAGTGTGCGTAGTGCCGCCTACTCCGCATTTTGCGGAGCGGGCGTAGCCAGGCGGCACTACGCACGCTCCGCAGACGGAGCGTAGCTGGCCGCCACCCGCCTCCCTCCCGCCCTCCCTAAATACTTTCAATTAAAGGAGTAAAATAATTAAAACGCACTTACCTTGACCGCCGCTGCCCGCCGCGTCCCCGGGGCTCGCTATCTTCTGTCTTCCGTCTTGTTTACTAATGCGCATGCGCGGCCGCCCGCGCATGCGCATTAGTAAACAAGACGGAAGACGGAAGATAGCGAGCCCCGGGGACGCGGCGGGCAGCGGGGGGCAAGGTAAGTGCGTTTTAATTATTTTACTCCTTTAATTGAAAGTATTTAGGGAGGGCGGGAGGGAGGCGGGTGGCGGGGCTGGTGGCCAGTGGTGTTTGCGTAGTGGGGCTACGCGGAGTGCGGAGGTGGGCGTAGTTTCTCGCCCACTTCGCGTAGCTCCGCGAATCCCCACTACGCACACTACGCCCAGGGCTAGTGAAAACCTCAATGTCACCAAAATAGTTCAAGTAATATTCAAGAGTCCATTGTATATAGGTATGGATGTTTAATAGCGGGGTGCTGATAAGTACATCCAAGACATCATTTTTTGTAATAAAGTAAATTGCCGACACGTGTTTCGTCACACCGTGTAGCGGCAGTGAGTCTGCAGGGCTGGAACGTTCGAGCAGCGTAATGCGGTGGAAATACGCCTGAATGGAGATCAGGAGTATAGGGCTCGTAGCAGGACGGATGTGTCCTGTTAAGCAACTCTATCAGTATTGAAGGCTAGCACGGATCTGTGCGGAAGTGATTCTCCTCATCCGGGTAATGGATCATCTGCATACCGTCTGGGTGTTCACCATCATGCTGTGTTGCAAACACAGAAATCAAGGCATCCGGGTGACAGCGCTATTCAGAAAGCCGTGGGAGGTAACCAGGTACAAGTAGCTTTAATCCCACCTGATTCTTTTGTGTAAGTGTCTGCTATTGTTTGTCTGCTTGTCTGTGTGCTTGCCTGTGATTGTTTTTGTGTGAGAGAAATACGAGCAACAGGGGGAGAGAAAAGACACACTCTTGGACGGTATATCAAAGGAAATGTGTGGAATGCTTGTGTATGCAGGTCTGCTTGTTTCTTTCTGTGTTGCTCAAGAATATATGGTATTGTGCTAAGTAACAGCAATTAACAGGAGTGTTGTTGCAAATATTACAAAACAAGGAAATGGGACAATAGCACCCCTTTTGGCTTTCATTGTGCAATGAGTAAACACACCCTCTTTGTTTAATGAAAGACATTTCTCATGTATTTTGATATATGCTGCAAGTAGTATATAAGTCAAGAAGCATCTCTTCCCCTAAGCACTTCCCCAAATCCCGCACACGCCACATTTAAATGAGTACCTGCGCTTTCACCCCCCCATTTAAAGCACTGATGTGGTGGAATGGTTTTCATACGTTTTAGTGCTGTGGCACCAGTGTAAAAATAAAAAATAATGGAGCCCACTACCTCCTTGTCCGTCTTCCCGTCCCATTCCTTATCAGTGAGCAGCTTGTCTGCTCCCCAGAAACCTTATACCTAGCAGAGTTTTTAACACTTCCACCAATATGGTGCCACCTATCAGGTGAAAATATAGGGGGAGGTGCATCACAGAACATCCTGTTAGTTTTTTTCTGCCTTTGTCAGTTTCTCTTTACCTAGCAGGGTGGTTGGTCGGGTAAGTGATTTGTTCTTCTTTTTAGGTCTCGGCTAAACGCGCGGAAGCGCGTCTCGCCGAGAACTATTGTTAGCGAGTGTGCTTCCCAGGAGACAGTCCCGGCCGCGCGCATCGCCTTGGAGCCGATTTGAAACTGGAACGCGCGCTGTGGCCAGGCGCTGTCTCTTGGGAAGCTCAAGCACTATACACGCATGCGCATACACACACACAAGCGCCCATGCACGCACGCACATACATACATACAGAGACACCCCCCCTGACACATACACACACACGCGCACACACACACACAAGTGCACCGAGGCCTCCCCTCCCTCCCCCGCCGTCACCGTCGCACACATACATACACACACGAGCATACACGCACACCCACACACACAAGTGCACCAAGCCCCCCCACCCTTTTGGAACTTACCTGGCCAATGTCGGGGACTCTGCTCTCAGCACGCGGCGCCCAACCTCCTGGCTCCTGCTGGCGCGGCCCCGGGGCTCCACACCGCTCACAGGAGCCCCGGGCGCGAGACGCATTTGACTCCGCCTGCCTCCTTTTCTGGTCTGGACGTGGCCCCGCCCCCGTCACAGGCGACCGTGCCTGACTTCCGGGGCGGCGCGGCGGGATTCCGGGGGCATTTAGGATGCTCCTCAGCATGTACATAACCAAATCACGCACACTGAAACAGCATATGGAACACACAAATTACTGATGATTCAGCTAAGAAAAAACCCCACAAAATTCAGACTCTGGTATGTGTGCTGATTCAGGGTATTGTTGCAATTCATTAGCCCATTAAAAATATTTTTCAACAAAGACTTAGAAACGATTTAAACAAGTTCCGTAAGGTTTAATCAGTTGCAGGAAGGTATTTGCAACTTGTGAATGAGCAGTTTAATATTTGGGAAAATAAAACAACAAGGCAAAGGTCATAACACCCTCAGATAGTTGATTCTTTCTCATGTACAGCAGTGTGGAAGTGACTGCGACAGAACCTAACTACACTTCATCACCTGTAAGTCATTATATAAGATCCATTTCAGAGCAGGTGCTAGAAGATTGGTTTCAAACATTATTAAAACTACTGCTCTTCAAATAAACCGCACAATTAAATTGCGATGTTCAGGGTGGTTATAGTCCGCTAGTTTGAACACAGTTCTGAGCTACATAAAATGTTATACAATGGAACTCACGGAGAGCGACAGGTGTTTCCTCAATCTTAGAGAAAGGAAGAGAAACATACTCAGGAAGAGGCACAGGATGAAATATCAGCCAGCTCAAACATGGGGAAAAATCATCAGAACACAAGGGCCAGCCCAGAGCCGCATGACAAGTATTACACACACCTAACGCTTTACACATCTTTAGAGAGGGCACTGCTGATATGTTAAAAGTCTGCAAATTTATAGCAGCATGAATCATACTTAGTAATAACCATAAAATATGGCGGAAGGCGCGATACTAAAGAATCATTGTAAAGTGAGTGCAGAGTAGTGAGTGCAGAGTAGTGAGTGCAGAGTAGTGAGTGCTGAGTGCAGAGTGCTGAGTACAGAGTGCTGAGTGCAGAGTGCAGAGTGCAGAGTGCAGAGTGCAGAGTGTAGAGTAGTGAGTGCAGAGTAGTGAGTGCAGAGTAGTGAGTGCAGAGTAGTAATGCAGAGTAGTGACTAATGAGTGCTGAGTGCAGAGTAGTGAGTGCAGAGTAGTGAGTGCAGAGTAGTGAGTGCAGAGTAGTAATGCAGAGTAGTGAGTGCTGAGTGCAGAGTAGTAATGCAGAGTAGTGAGTAGTGAGTGCTGAGTGCAGAGTACTGAGTGCAGAGTACTGAGTGCAGAGTGCAGAGTACTGAGTGCAGAGTACTGAGTGCAGAGTAGTGAGTGCAGAGTAGTGAGTGCAGAGTAGTGAGTGCATAGTGAGTGCAGAGTAGTAATGCAGAGTATTGAGTAGTGAGTGCAGAGTAGTGAGTGCAGAGTAGTGAGTGTTGAGTAGTGAGTGGTGAGTGCAGAGTAGTGAGTGCAGAGCAGTGAGTGCATAGTAGTGAGTGCAGAGTAGTGAGTGCAGAGTAGTGAGTAGTGAGTGCAGAGTAGTGAGTAGTGAGTGCTGAGTGCAGAGTAGTGAGTAGTGAGTGCAGAGTAGTGAGTAGTGAGTGCAGAGTAGTGAGTAGTGAGTGCAGAGTAGTGAGTAATGAGTGCTGAGTGCAGAGTGCTGAGTGCAGAGTAGTGAGTAGTGAGTGCAGAGTAGTGAGTAGTGAGTGCAGAGTAGTGAGTAGTGAGTGCAGAGTAGTGAGTAGTGAGTGCTGAGTGCAGAGTAGTGAGTGCAGAGTAGTGAGTAGTGAGTGCAGAGTAGTGAGTAGTGAGTGCAGAGTAGTGAGTAGTGAGTGCAGAGTAGTGAGTAGTGAGTGCTGAGTGCAGAGTGCTGAGTGCAGAGTAGTGAGTGCAGAGTAGTGAGTGCAGAGTAGTGAGTGCAGAGTAGAGAGTGCAGAGTAGTGAGTGCTGAGTGCAGAGTAATGAGTGCAGAGTAGTGAGTGCAGAGTAGAGAGTGCAGAGTAGTGAGTGCTGAGTGCAGAGTAATGAGTGCAGAGTAGTGAGTGCAGAGTAGTGAGTGCAGAGTGCAGAGTGCTGAGTGCAGAGTGCAGAGTGCAGAGTAGTGAGTGCAGAGTAGTAATGCAGAGTAGTGAGTGCTGAGTGCAGAGTAGTAATGCAGAGTAGTGAGTAGTGAGTGCTGAGTGCAGAGTACTGAGTGCAGAGTACTGAGTGCAGAGTGCAGAGTACTGAGTGCAGAGTACTGAGTGCAGAGTAGTGAGTGCAGAGTAGTGAGTGCAGAGTAGTGAGTGCATAGTGAGTGCAGAGTAGTAATGCAGAGTATTGAGTAGTGAGTGCAGAGTAGTGAGTGCAGAGTAGTGAGTGTTGAGTAGTGAGTGGTGAGTGCAGAGTAGTGAGTGCAGAGCAGTGAGTGCATAGTAGTGAGTGCAGAGTAGTGAGTGCAGAGTAGTGAGTAGTGAGTGCAGAGTAGTGAGTAGTGAGTGCTGAGTGCAGAGTAGTGAGTAGTGAGTGCAGAGTAGTGAGTAGTGAGTGCAGAGTAGTGAGTAGTGAGTGCAGAGTAGTGAGTAATGAGTGCTGAGTGCAGAGTGCTGAGTGCAGAGTAGTGAGTAGTGAGTGCAGAGTAGTGAGTAGTGAGTGCAGAGTAGTGAGTAGTGAGTGCAGAGTAGTGAGTAGTGAGTGCTGAGTGCAGAGTAGTGAGTGCAGAGTAGTGAGTAGTGAGTGCAGAGTAGTGAGTAGTGAGTGCAGAGTAGTGAGTAGTGAGTGCAGAGTAGTGAGTAGTGAGTGCTGAGTGCAGAGTGCTGAGTGCAGAGTAGTGAGTGCAGAGTAGTGAGTGCAGAGTAGTGAGTGCAGAGTAGAGAGTGCAGAGTAGTGAGTGCTGAGTGCAGAGTAATGAGTGCAGAGTAGTGAGTGCAGAGTAGTGAGTGCAGAGTGCAGAGTGCTGAGTGCAGAGTGCAGAGTGCAGAGTAGTGAGTGCAGAGTAGTGAGTGCAGAGTAGTGAGTGCAGAGTAGTGAGTAGTGAGTGCAGAGTAGTGAGTAGTGAGTGCAGAGTAGTGAGTGCAGAGTAGTGAGTAGTGAGTGCAGAGTAGTGAGTGCAGAGTAGTGAGTAGTGAGTGCAGAGTAGTGAGTAGTGAGTGCAGAGTAGTGAGTGCAGAGTAGTGAGTAGTGAGTGCAGAGTAGTGAGTGCAGAGTAGTGAGTAGTGAGTGCTGAGTAGTGAGTAGTGAGTGCAGAGTAGTGAGTAGTGAGTGCAGAGTAGGGAGTAGTGAGTGCTGAGTAGTGAGTAGTGAGTAGTGAGTAGTGAGTGCAGAGTAGTGAGTAGTGAGTGCAGAGTAGTGAGTGCAGAGTAGTAAGTGCAGAGTAGTGAGTGCAGAGTAGTGAGTGCAGAGTAGTGAGTGCAGAGTAGTGAGTGCAGAGTAGTGAGTAGTGAGTGCAGAGTAGTGAGTATTGAGTGCAGAGTAGTGAGTAGTGAGTGCAGAGTAGTGAGTGCAGAGTAGTGAGTGCAGAGTAGTGAGTGCAGAGTAGTGAGTAGTGAGTGCAGAGTAGTGAGTAGTGAGTGCTGAGTGCACAGTAGTGAGTGCAGAGTAGTGAGTGCAGAGTAGTGAGTAGTGAGTGCAGAGTAGTGAGTGCAGAGTAGTGAGTAGTGAGTGCAGAGTAGTGAGTAGTGAGTGCTGAGTGCTGAGTGCAGAGTGCTGAGTGCAGAGTAGTGAGTGCAGAGTAGTGAGTGCAGAGTAGTGAGTGCAGAGTAGTGAGTGCTGAGTGCAGAGTGCTGAGTGCCGGGTGCAGAGTAGTGAGTGCAGAGTAGTGAGTGCAGAGTAGTAATGCAGAGTAGTGAGTGCTGAGTGCAGAGTAGTGAGTGCAGAGTAGTGAGTGCAGAGTAGTGAGTGCAGAGTAGTGAGTGCAGAGTAGTGAGTGCAGAGTAGTGAGTAGTGAGTAGTGAGTAGTGAGTGCTGAGTGCAGAGTAGTGAGTAGTGAGTGCAGAGTAGTGAGTGCAGAGTAGTGAGTAGTGAGTGCTGAGTGCAGAGTGCTGAGTGCAGAGTGCTGAGTGCAGAATGCTGAGTGCAGAGTAGTGAGTGCAAAGTAGTGAGTGCAGAGTAGTGAGTGCAGAGTAGTGAGTGCCGAGTAGTGAGTAGTGAGTGCAGAGTAGTGAGTAGTGAGTGCAGAGTAGTGAGTGCAGAGTGAGTGTGCAGAGTAGTGAGTGCAGAGTAGTGAGTGCAGAGTAGTGAGTGCAGAGTAGTGAGTGCAGAGTAGTGAGTAGTAAGTGCAGAGTAGTGAGTAGTGAGTGCAGAGTAGTGAGTAGTGAGTGTAGAGTAGTGAGTGCAGAGTAGTGAGTGCAGAGTAGTGAGTAGTGAGTGCAGAGTAGTGAGTAGTGAGTGCAGAGTAGTGAGTGCAGAGTAGTGAGTGCAGAGTAGTGAGTGCAGAGTAGTGAGTAGTGAGTAGTGAGTAGTGAGTGCTGAGTGCAGAGTAGTGAGTGCAGAGTAGTGATTGCAGAGTAGTGAGTAGTGAGTGCAGAGTAGTGAGTGCAGAGTGAGTGTGCAGAGTAGTGAGTGCAGAGTAGTGAGTGCAGAGTAGTGAGTGCAGAGTAGTGAGTAGTGAGTGCAGAGTAGTGAGTAGTGAGTGCTGAGTAGTGAGTAGTGAGTGCTGAGTGCTGAGTGCAGAGCGCTGAGTGCAGAGTAGTGAGTGCAGAGTAGTGAGTGCAGAGTAGTGAGTGCAGAGTAGTGAGTAGTGAGTAGTGAGTGCTGAGTGCAGAGTAGTGAGTGCAGAGTAGTGAGTGCAGAGTAGTGAGTGCAGAGTAGTGAGTGCAAAGTAGTGAGTGCTGAGTAGTGAGTAGTGAGTGCAGAGTAGTGAGTAGTGAGTGCAGAGTAGTGAGTGCAGAGTAGTGAGTGCAGAGTAGTGAGTGCCAAGTTGTGAGTAGTGAGTGCAGAGTAGTGAGTAGTGAGTGCAGAGTAGTGAGTGCAGAGTAGTGAGTGCAGAGTAGTGAGTGCAGAGTAGTGAGTGCAGAGTAGTGAGTAGTGAGTGCAGAGTAGTGAGTAGTGAGTGCTGAGTGCAGAGTAGTGAGTGCAGAGTAGTGAGTGCAGAGTAGTGAGTAGTGAGTGCAGAGTAGTGAGTAGTGAGTGCAGAGTAGTGAGTAGTGAGTGCTGAGTGCAGAGTAGTGAGTGCAGAGTAGTGAGTGCAGAGTAGTGAGTGCAGAGTAGTGAGTGCTGAGTGCAGAGTGCTGAGTGCAGAGTGCAGAGTGCTGAGTGCAGAGTGCTGAGTGCAGAGTAGTGAGTGCAGAGTAGTGAGTGCAGAGTAGTAATGCAGAGTAGTGAGTGCTGAGTGCAGAGTAGTGAGTGCAGAGTAGTGAGTGCAGAGTAGTGAGTGCAGAGTAGTGAGTAGTGAGTGCTGAGTGCAGAGTAGTGAGTAGTGAGTGCAGAGTAGTGAGTGCAGAGTAGTGAGTAGTGAGTGCTGAGTGCAGAGTGCTGAGTGCAGAGTGCTGAGTGCAGAGTAGTGAGTGCAGAGTAGTGAGTGCAGAGTAGTGAGTGCAGAGTAGTGAGTGCAGAGTAGTGAGTGCCGAGTAGTAAGTAGTGAGTGCAGAGTAGTGAGTAGTGAGTGCAGAGTAGTGAGTAGTGAGTGCAGAGTAGTGAGTGCAGAGTAGTGAGTGCAGAGTAGTGAGTGCAGAGTAGTGAGTAGTGAGTGCAGAGTAGTGAGTAGTGAGTGCAGAGTAGTGAGTAGTGAGTGCAGAGTAGTGAGTGCAGAGTAGTGAGTGCAGAGTAGTGAGTAGTGAGTAGTGAGTAGTGAGTAGTGAGTGCTGAGTACAGAGTAGTGAGTGCAGAGTAGTGAGTGCAGAGTAGTGAGTGCAGAGTAGTGAGTGCAGAGTAGTGAGTGCAGAGTAGTGAGTAGTGAGTGCAGAGTAGTGAGTAGTGAGTGCAGAGTAGTGAGTAGTGAGTGCAGAGTAGTGAGTGCAGAGTAGTGAGTAGTAAGTGCAGAGTAGTGAGTAGTGAGTGCAGAGTAGTGAGTGCAGAGTAGTGAGTGCAGAGTAGTGAGTAGTGAGTAGTGAGTGCTGAGTGCAGAGTAGTGAGTGCAGAGTAGTGAGTGCAGAGTAGTGAGTGCAGAGTAGTGAGTGCAGAGTAGTGAGTAGTGAGTAGTGAGTGCAGAGTAGTGAGTAGTGAGTGGAGAGTAGTGAGTGCAGTGTAGTGAGTGCAGAGTAGTGAGTGCAGAGTAGTGAGTAGTGAGTGCCGAGTAGTGAGTAGTGAGTGCAGAGTAGTGAGTAGTGAGTGCAGAGTAGTGAGTAGTGAGTGCAGAGTAGTGAGTGCAGAGTGAGTGTGCAGAGTAGTGAGTGCAGAGTAGTGAGTGCAGAGTAGTGAGTAGTGAGTGCAGAGTAGTGAGTGCTGAGTAGTGAGTAGTGAGTGCTGAGTGCAGAGTGCTGAATGCAGAGTAGTGAGTGCAGAGTAGTGAGTGCAGAGTAGTGAGTGCAGAGTAGTGAGTAGTGAGTAGTGAGTAGTGAGTGCTGAGTGCAGAGTAGTGAGTGCAGAGTAGTGAGTGCAGAGTAGTGAGTAGTGAGTGCTGAGTAGTGAGTAGTGAGTAGTGAGTGCAGAGTAGTGAGTAGTGAGTGCAGAGTAGTGAGTGCAGAGTAGTGAGTGCAGAGTAGTGAGTAGTGAGTGCAGAGTAGTGAGTAGTGAGTGCTGAGTGCAGAGTAGTGAGTGCAGAGTAGTGAGTGCAGAGTAGTGAGTAGTGAGTGCAGAGTAGTGAGTGCAGAGTAGTGAGTAGTGAGTGCAGAGTAGTGAGTGCTGAGTGCAGAGTGCTGAGTGCAGAGTAGTGAGTGCAGAGTAGTGAGTGCAGAGTAGTGAGTGCAGAGTAGTGAGTGCAGAGTAGTGAGTGCAGAGTGCAGAGTGCTGAGTGCAGAGTAGTGAGTGCAGAGTAGTGAGTGCAGAGTAGTGGGTGCAGAGTAGTAATGCAGAGTAGTGAGTGCTGAGTGCAGAGTAGTGAGTGCAGAGTAGTGAGTGCAGAGTAGTGAGTGCAGAGTAGTGAGTAGTGAGTAGTGAGTAGTGAGTGCAGAGTAGTGAGTAGTGAGTGCAGAGTAGTGAGTGCAGAGTAGTGAGTAGTGAGTGCTGAGTGCAGAGTGCTGAGTGCAGAGTGCTGAGTGCAGAGTGCTGAGTGCAGAGTGCTGAGTGCAGAGTAGTGAGTGCAGAGTAGTGAGTGCAGAGTAGTAAGTAGTGAGTGCAGAGTAGTGAGTAGTGAGTGCAGAGTAGTGAGTAGTGAGTGCAGAGTAGTGAGTGCAGACTGAGTGTGCAGAGTAGTGAGTGCAGAGTAGTGAGTGCAGAGTAGTGAGTGCAGAGTAGTGAGTAGTGAGTGCAGAGTAGTGAGTAGTGAGTGCAGAGTAGTGAGTGCAGAGTAGTGAGTGCAGAGTAGTGAGTAGTAAGTGCAGAGTAGTGAGTAGTGAGTGCAGAGTAGTGAGTGCAGAGTAGTGAGTTCAGAGTAGTGAGTAGTGAGTAGTGAGTAGTGAGTGCTGAGTGCAGAGTGAGTGTGCAGAGTAGTGAGTGCAGAGTGAGTGTGCAGAGTAGTGAGTGCAGAGTGAGTGTGCAGAGTAGTGAGTGCAGAGTGAGTGTGCAGAGCAGTGAGTGCAGAGTGAGTGTGCAGAGCAGTGAGTGCGGAGTGAGTGTGCAGAGCAGTGAGTGCAGAGTGAGTGTGCAGAGCATTGTGTGCTGTTGAGTGCAGAGTGCTGTGTATTGGCAATGTTAATGACAATGCCATTTATTTGTGATTTAAAGAAAAAAAATGTCATGAGCAATGCCAATAGCTCTACCTTTAATGATGCAGAGACCATTGCATTGCAAATGCTTGTTTTTTTGTGTTTTTTGTCCAGCCTGCTGTAGCAACAATTTTATTGTTTTCTGCTATTTTTGCATGACTACGTAGGTTATGTTTTTTTATTTGGGTTTTCGGCTGCCTGCTGTAGCAGATGCTTGTGCCTCTTTCTTTCGCTTCGGCAGCGCTCCATAGCCTCCATGTAATATGGTGTTTTTGGCTTGTCTACTGTCCTCGGCCCGCATCCTGCTATGCTCCAATGTTACTGCCACTGTGTATGGATATGCTCAGCCTGCTCTAATGGCCGCTTCTCTTTACTAGTCCTGTTGTGACCTGCTTTAGCGGGCACAGGTCCTGCACTAGTTACCTACGGCGTGGAGCCTGCCTCCCTTAGGGGTTTTCCAGCGGCAGGGCTCCTTTTTATGCATCCGCCCACTTTCCTGGTTTCGCGAGAGGTCTGGTGCCTCGGGACTTCATTTCTTTTCAAACTGGTCCTTTTTCAGTTGGTCCCCGACCTCTTCTGGTTGTTTTCAGTGACTGTTCTTACCTGTTGCTCTGATATGGAGCTGCCATAGACCAGGGTGCATTTGGCTCTGCGGCTCCTAGTTTGGATACCCTGCGCCTCCTTATCAATGAGGCTGTTGCTGCTGCTTTCCGGGCTCGGGAGGCAGCTGGCCCTCCTGCCAAGGTGCCTAGAGGGTCTTCAATCAGCTTGACCAGGGCCAGCGCTAGGCATGGGCAGTGTGGGCAGCTGCCCAGGGCCCTGCTCTCAGCTCACAAACACAGGGCCCCACACCAGTTTGTCACAGCAAGGCAATGGCACACCGGTCCTCTCCTGACCCCTGCTTATATAATTTGAGAGAAAGGTAGCTCCTTGCAATTGTGCCCACGGGAGGGGCCCCTCCCCTTGGCCTCACAACCATGGTATAACGAGGCTAGACCTTGAGGATGGAGGCCCTCCTATTGGAACAGTTGCAAGCCAACATCTTTTGCAGGATTGTCCTGCAATCAGGCCTCCCCTCCTGCTGCCCATTCAGAGGCACAACATGACGCCCATTGTCCTGCAACAGTTTTAAACCTTTCTGTTGAAAAGCAACTCTCCACATTCAGCCCATTATGAGCTGCTAAGAGGTGCTTGTTGGTGGCCGAGAGGGAGGGGCTGCAACCCAGGACGGGTCTGTACAAAACAACGCTTGAGGACTAGGGTAATCTACTGAGATGCAAACAGCTCTGAATTTGCAAGTCTGAATGCAAATGTAATGTAAATACCAAATGAAAGGACACCACATAAATTATATATTATAAAATATATGTATTTATTTCTAGAATAATCCCCTTGACTCTTTATGAGCACAGGAGCACAAGCGTTAAACAAAGAACACAGTATAACATACAATAAGATGCACAATTATGGAGAGGCAGGGTGTCCACTCAAACCATATATTAAGAAAGTGGTATAAGTACCACGTCACGAACAATGAACAGGCCTAGGGCCTAGGGAATCGCTTGGCCTACACTGGACTAATGAAGGTTAGGACATAGGAGGCCCACGGGATGCGGGTGCAGTGTCTATAGGCAACCGCGTTTACCATACAAGTCAATGGTGTGTAAAAATCAGAAAGTTATAGGTTTAGGAGTCTTCAGACTGGACTAGAACCTAGCCACTAAAAAGTAGGACACTAGAGGTGTAAACCACTATAGGAGCACTGGTTAAATCTCGTTACCTCACCCACAGGAAGCGGGTACATAGGTGCCAAAGTGCGTCGGGTTTCTTCGTGGAGTTCTATGGAGCCTGGTGGTAAAGATGCTGCAGGCGGCCAGGAGAGAAGAGTCCGGTTGGATCCAAGGGTGGATCGAAGATGTAGAGTACCTGAAAGCAGAGGGGACAGAGTCTAGGTCACTAGCCAGTGACCAGGATGGAACCAGGATGGAACCAGGCAGTGTCAGGTTGCAATCAGGTGCTGTCGAGTAGTTTGTCTCCGCTGCCACGTGGACCAGGAAGGATCGAAGATGACCAGCTGGTGGACACGAGCTGTCCCACAAAGGCTCTTGCTGTCGGCGGTGTCGGTTCTCGAATTGAAGTCACCAAAACTTGGCAAATGCAACCCAAGCAGGACTCGAAGATGTCTTCTGGATCGGACCGGGAAGGTCAGATCGATGGCTCCTTTTCAGGGGAGCTAGGGCCAGTCTGGAGCAACCAGACCAGCAGTGTAGTTTCAATGGATCGTTGTCACAGACGCCACTGGCCAATGGGCAAGCAACCGGACAACGCGGCAAGCAGGAAAAATGCAAAAGTGCCCCATGCAGCACTCGGTGAGTGAGGAGGGGTGATCTTTGGAGCACAGGCTGCTTGGGGCTGGGGCTTCTCAAACCCCTAAGCACAGCATCGAGGGTGCACCAGGAGCTGTACAGGAAGCACTTCGTTGACTCTTCAAGATGGCCGGTCCCACGTCTCTTGTCGCCTCCACGGGTCTCAGCTTTGCCAGGACTGTGGATCGGGCTGTTGGATGTCTGGGAGTCTGGGTCTTGTTGATCTCTGTAATTCGAGCTCCGGCGGGAGCAACGGCAAAGAAAGTCTTGATGCGCTGATGGTGCCTGCTTGCACAGGGTGGCCACTCCTTGGCCACTAAGGAGATTCTTCAGTCTTCCACGTCTAGTGGGATGTCGAAGGGTCCAGAGTTTCATTTCAAAGTTTCAATCAGGATGATCTGGTTTGCATTGGCACAGCTCCTACCTTTATTCCAAATCTAGGGGCTGGATCTCCTGCTAGGTCTCTCCTGTGGGTGGGACCCAGGAAGGGGGTGGTTACACCCCTTTACCTTTGTCCAGTTTCGTGCCAGAGCTGGGGCTGGAGAGCCCCAGCACCAGTTTGAACTGGACTTTGCATGGGACACCTTGTGTGCACCAGGCAGTGTCTAGTTTCATTCAGCCCTCCCTGCCCCAATCCACAGCCTTGAACCAGAGGGTGGCAGTGATGAACCAGAGGATGGCACTGGTGAAGCAGGGGGTGGCAGTGATGATCCAGAGGGTGGCAGGGATGAACCAGAGGATGGCAGTGATCAACCAGAGGGTGGCAGTGATGGATCAGAGGGTGCTGTGATAAACCAGAGGGGGACAGTGATGATCCAGAGGGTGGCATTGGCAAACGAGAGGGTGGCAGTGATGAACCAAAGGGTGGCATGGATGAACCAGAGGATGGCAGTGATCAACCAGAGGGTGGCAATGATGAACCAGAGGGTGCTGTGATAAACCAGAGGGGGACAGTGATGATCCAGAGGGTGGCAGTGGCAAACCAGAGGATGGCAGTGATCAACCAGAGGGTGGCAGGGATGAACCAGAGGATGGCAGTGATCAACCAGAGGGTGGCAGAGATGAACCAGAGGGTGCTGTGATAAACCAGAGGGGGACAGTGATGATCCAAAGGGTGGCATTGGTGAACCAGAGGGTGGCAGTGATAAACCAGAGGGTGGCCGTGATGAACCACAGGGTCGCAAACAGGCTGGACACGTAGAAACAACATGGTCGCGACCGTTGCGACCACACAAGTTAGTTTGCATTCCCAAACTTGTACAAAACCCTCGCGAACAGGCAAAAAGAGCAAATTTGCACGAATTCGCGAATTTTTGCGGATTGCAAGTTCGCAATTCGCACCAATTCGCGGATCGCAAATTCTCAAATTTCACCCATGCTTAGTCCTACGTCTAAACTATAGGATATATTATTCCAATGCGCAGAGCCTATTGGGAATATAGGAACTACACTACATGGCGCCCAACGTTTGGTAAGGAACTAATTTAACGCTAGATACTAAAGTAACTCAGTCGTGTTTTTCTCAGAGACCCCTTTTTCCCATAAAAATACTCCAATAGATGTCTGAAGTGGGTGAAAGGATAAAATATCCGCCATAACTGAGTAGGACAAAAAATCCTATGTATTAGTTTTTAGTTTGTTCAACGTTGAAGGATACAGTGTGTCAAAATATTGTGCACCTTATCTTTGTTTCCTTGAGACTTGCTTAGCAAAGTTTTCATTAAGCAAAAATGTCCCTAAACGGGGACAACAACACAACCGGTGGAGCTGCAGCAGCTGCAGCCCAACCAGGCTTAGACGTTACAGGTTTCCAACAAGACGACCCGGATGCTATAATCATCCCTGAAAACTTAAGGAAAACCATCACTATAAAACTTATAACAAATGGCCTATCATCAAGAGGTGGTAGGGTGATTTTTGTCATAGAGGCACATGAAAATCGGCAGTCAGAGGTATTCTATTCATGAATTGTCTTCCCTGAAGCAAATCCAATAACACGTGTTTTACTTCTACAAAGAGGAGGAACCTCCAACAGAATACACTCCTTTCGAATATGTTGAGATTCCATTAACATACCAAGAGCATGCGCTCTGGTTTAAAGGCACCCTACAACATCAAAATCACATTATCAGGCTTGATCCACTAGGTAGACCAGGAGCAACATGGCCGGTATTAGACATCTATACACCACATCCTACTATTGAAGACATGACAGGTGCAGAACTTTAAGTTAAACTAAAGCAACTAATCCAAATACTTTGACAATTGGTTCAATATGCTATGCGGACTCTTACAGTCCAACCTCCTATAAGGATTCCACAAAACACCACTTACCAGGGGAACACAAACAAAATTACACCACAGACTAAACAATCAGTCATTGGTAAATTACCTGCAAAAAGGGAAAAAATTCCATTCTGGATAGCTCAAAAAAAATTAATCAAATCGAGGCAGTATTTCCTGATACTACCCTCATGAGAAACACAGGATTTTAACAATCTGTTTACCAATGGGGATCGCACCACACCTGGACTACTGTGACACTTGGGATACAGTCTTTGCTGCAATCCACACAAAAACACATGGTGTTCCGTCTATGGCGGTAATACCAGATGTCCTGAAACAGATTCAAAATTAATATGGGGCAGAGCCTGCTTTAAATCTGGGTATGGAACTACTGAAAGATTTCAAACAGGTTTCAACAATAATAATAGCTAATATTAAAGGTGAGGCAGCATCCGTGGCAATCTGCCAAAAGCTAAGAGAATTTGATGTAACTGAGCAACCATATGAACTGGCCAGAATAATTGAAAAATCCTATGAAGAACTAGGTATAGACAGTGTGGGTGGGAAACCAGTAAAACCCCAACTAACCGAAAGTTCAGAAAAGCTCTTGATTAAAAACACTCTCACTGAACCTAAAAAGAAGTGGGAGAACACTAAACAAACTTCTAAAGAGAAACATTCTCAATCCAGAGGTAGGTCTCCTCAAAAGGAGCCCTCTGAAAAGAGGTATAACCTTAGGAATAGGGATAATTTGAGAAAACCTGATAGATATCAAGATACTGATACACGTTCCTCTCGTAATTTTCAGAATTCCTCTCAGAAATTGGAAAGAACAAAAAGAGGTGAAGTCCAAAGATGATCAACATTTTCCAAAAAATAAGAAAACCCAATTCACCAATAAGAAGGTAGCAGGTCTAAAAATCAGACATGCAGAGGAGCTTGAGGACACAACTCAAGAACGGGGAGTGGGCTCAGACAATGCTGGACAGCGCAGCAGAAGTAAACGTAGCTCGCAAGATCTTGAAGGATCATCTGTAGACAGTGGACTTGGTTGAGTACATCCAAGTTGAAACTGCAGATACCAGGGTTAGTGTACCCCACAAGTTATATGAAGGAACACTGCGGCTGGAGGGGGATATACCTAAAAAAATAAGAGCACTCTTTTGGGAGAAGCTCTCTAAGGGTTATGACATTCTTCTAGCTGAATAAGACTGGCTACCTGAATTTGTCAAGGAGTGCTCACATGGCGAAGACATCATTATACCAGCCTTCTCCAACTGTATTCCAATTCATAAAAAATATACCTATGCCAGGAAATGGGCAGTAGCCCGGGCTCCAGCATTATACAAAAATCATGATCTTGTTTGCACAGAGGCAGTACCCAGTTAAGCAAGAAGCTGAAAAACAGGTCAGGGAGATATTAGATCAACTTGAATACCAAGGGGTGATTGAAACATGCACCTCGCCAATGAACAATCTTTGTTTCCTGTCTCCAAACCAGACAATACATATCGTCTAGTTTTGGATTACAGACATTTAAACTCTTGTTGCAAAACCTTTGCAGTACAAAATGCACACAGTGCAGCACTAATGAATAAAATTGTGCGTAAAAAATATAAAACCACATTAGATATTTCTAACGGTTTCTCCTGTCAAAATATTGCACCAGAAAGTAGGTACTTGACCGCTTTCTAAATTATGGGGACACATGGTCCATTCTGTCGTCTCCCCCAGGGATTCAAGAATAGTCCAGGGTTATTTTCAGCAAGAGTAACAGGGTTACTACAAAAATATGATGATGAAGCATTATCTTATGTCGATGACATCTATCTAACAGACGATGACTTGGACAAGCACTTGAACAGAGTCAATACCATAATACTTGGCTTCGCATCTGAAGGGTATAAATTCAATTTTAAGAAATCATGAATTGCTCACCTCAACGTCTTTTTTCTAGATGCGAGTTATCAAGTGAAGGCAACTTTTTAGAAAAGTGTGCGCTGCTCCAACCTCCAAAAACACAGAAAAACTTACAGTCAATTCTAGGTTTCCTGAATTTCGGAAGAACATACATTCTAAATTACGCAGAAAGGGTTAAACCTCTCTACGATTTAATCAAATCTGATTTAAAAACAGTGCATTGGACTCAAAAACACACAGAAATTTTGCGTTCAGTACAAACAGACATGTTAGCAACAACACATTTGCAAGCTCGCGTAAACGTACGCAACCTTGTAATCCGAATCATTCCAGGAAGATGCAGATTCTTGTACTTAACCTTTAATGAAGGGGAGAAGGTACCAATAGCTTAGAAATCACACTTGTACACACAAGCTGAACGGAAATTCACCTCTACAGAAACAATTCTGACAGCGCTTCAAACTGCAGTAGCAAAACAGAGAGCCCCCGCACTAGGAAAACGCATAATGCTCGTTACTCCTGTCCCTGCCTTAGAGGCAGTAACAAAAGCGAGCATTCCAAATGCAAAAGCTTTACATCCAAGATGGATACAATGGGTTAATTCTTTTGCTGCAACAGATGTTGAGTACGTTTTTGGCCCCTCTTTGAAAACACAAGAATTTCTACAATACAAATAAGAATGTCCTCTGCCTACTGAGATTCTGCCTCTAGAACAGTATGAATGTGTAATATATACAGACGGATCAGCACAGCCCGCAATTGGGGGTAAACAAGCTTATAGTGCTGCGTGTGCAATCGCTAAGGGTCGCTGGCACGATGGTAAATTCCGAGCAATGGTTACAAAATCTCAATCTCTCGGAGATTGTACAGCTCAGCGAGCTGAACTACAAGCATTCAAGACTGTGCTTGAAAATACTGATCGCGAATTTCCCACACTCATGGTGTGCGATTCTTATTAATGCGTTCAATATTACAATGAATACTTGCAGAACTGGATTCAAAACTGTTTCAAAGATGCAAAAGGTGGCACAATCAGTCACAAGTTGCTTTGGGAACAAGTAGTTCAGTTACAAAAAGAACTACAAAAAACTCACGTGATCCATACACTGAGTCATCAACGTGATGGAGTTCACGTTGCAGGGAATTCATTGGCTGATGAAGCCATGAAAGCAGCTGTGCAAACGGCTTCCGTAGCTGCAATCACTCGTTCAAAAATGAAAATAGACGGCGAAATAATGCTAGCTGTCAATGGCACAAGCAAAGGCAGCGGTGCAGTGTTACCTCAGAAATATCCATTTGAATATTCATACATAATTGATGCAAACTCCGTTCCTTTTGCTCAAATCCCTGGAGTGGGGGATGGGGTAATTTCCAAAATGGAACATAGATTAGGACTAATTTTAGCAGCACATGAAGGGCTCGCCTCTGCACATGCAAGTGTTTCCGCCACAGTATCGTTATTAAAACAGAGATACTGGTGGCCGCGCATGAGGAAGCAGACCAGAAATTATGTCTTGGAATGTGAAATCTGCCAAAAGATGAAAGTCTCTACTGTGAAACGTCCTGCGCAGATGCCCCTGTTAATTTCAGATAAACCATTAGCTTGTGTTTACCTGGACCACTGCGGTCCCTTACAGAGGGATTGTAACTATAAATATATCACTGTCGCAGTGGATTCGTGCTCGAGATTCATTTGGCTGACGCTCAAACTGTTAGAACAGATTTGCGAGTCTTTATTGGCACATACTCAGTCGGCATGCTACATTCTGACCAGGATCCTGTGATTAGCTCAAAGGCTTACAGGGAGGCCATGGCCAATCTGGGCGTTGCATTGCGGTATTGTAGTCCATTCCATCCTGAGGGAAATTTGGTTGTGGAAAGAAAAAAACGGGGTATAAAGCAATCTATAACAGCTAGGGTTTTAGGCTCGGGTAATGGGTGGGTCAGACATCTAATAAGTGTCCAACGTAGTCTAAACAATCTGCCAAGAAGTTCTCTAGGGGGAATCACTCCATATGAAATCCTTTCTGGTACTAGAATTATTTTCAAGGACCTTGATCGTCACACTTCAGTGGTAGAACAAAAACCTTTTGATATCAAAGACCGTTTGGCTGTTTTGCTGGACTTAAAAGAAACAAGAAAAAGTCAAAGCAACATATTGCAGAACCAAACAACCACTGAAGGAGGACCACCCATCCCAGCAAGGCCTGCCTGGATTCCAAAAATTGGGGATCTAGTCAGAGAAAAAATCGCGGATAAGAAGGAATTTGGGCCTTCATACAGACAACCAATATGTGTCCTAGCAATCCACGGATCAAGAGCAGTGTTACTGCCGCCCCTTGCTGGAAGAAAGGAGAACAGGTTTGTGTTCATCGACCTGGTAAAACCACATCATGTGGCCGATCATAAGTTGTAGGCCAAGTGGACTCCAAAGATGTAGCAGACGCCCAAATCTGGCTACTATCCAACAGTTTTAAAATGAGAAAGTGCGAAAAGAAGGACTATGCAACAAAGCATGGAACTTGTACCTCTTGAAACCCAAATAACAGTTCGTCAAGAAACGCCAGTCTACAATGAAATAGCATCTGACTATACAAATGTGGCAAGTGATCAAGTGGTTCATGCGATTACATCAAATTCTGAAGCAATCCGTAAACTTGACAGAACTGCCTCTGGCTATTTCATTAACTTTGATATGTTTTTCGAGGATCTCAGTGAACCTGAAATGACCCAGCTAAAATGACCTTTAAAGAGCAAACAACAGAACTTTTTCATCACATGGAAAAAACATATCTGGTTTCACCATGGGTTGAACTTTGGATTGTGTTGGGTGTACTTTTTCTTCTCCTTTGGTTGACTCTTGTACTAACTTTGGGAATGCTGATCAATGGAAGATATGTTAAAAAGGACACAGCAAGTAAGAAAATCAACTGACTCCTAAGGCCACACAAATCATTTCATCGTTAACAACAAGACTAGTCATCAGTGAACAAAACAGCAATTCCTATACCTGGTGGTATAGCCTGGGACAGAAATGATTATGACATCTTTGGTCCTGCAGAACTGTTGAAGATTCTACACCCATTCAAGGTTTCCTTGAGTGACTTTGTTTCATCTAGTACCTTTTCTGATGATTGGGACTTTGAGACTGTTAATAATATGATGTCAGACTTAGAAATGTTTTCAAAATTTACAAATCTTGAATGCTTAGAAGGTTCATCAGATTATGAACAAATGTTCTTTTATAATCACTATGGTCATCATTTTTTGCACAAAACTGCAAACCTTAGAAATGTTTATACTTATAATTATTGTGAACATTGTCCAACACCACCAAAGGGTAGCTAAAAAACATTTATTGACAAATTTCCATACTTTTCAGGTTTTAATATTTCAAATCCGGAATCATTTTTCTTTAAAAATGCTAACAGGACAGAAATGAAAAGTATGCTGACAAATACAAAGCAAATTTATTCTGAGGCCTTTTATGCTCAATTGTCTACTTTAGGTTTTGACTTTTGGAAAGACAACATTGAGACAAAAACTGTCTGGGGCACAAAAGACTGGCAGGTGCAAGGACTAGAAGCTTTATTTAGAGCCTGCATCATCCCTGAACAAATACTGTTTTTAAATGACACTGTTTAACAGACCTCTTGTCTTGGCTTAGCTAAGATAAAAGATTTAAACCAACCGTCCATACCTACACCTACACCTGATAGTAAGAACACACCAGAGGGGGTGGTTGACGTAAAGACTATTTTACTTAACAACAGAACCGATCCTGATTGGAAAAAATTGTTAATCTGGCCCACAGACACAATCATCTGTCAAGATAGATTCCTGAGTAAGACACAAATGTCACTCAGTCCTGACCAGAGGGTGGGGGTAGGTGTTAACGGCTCTGACCGCACACTGATCGGGTACCCAACCCATACGTGCAGGTCCCACTGGAGCAGACTGCGGGGCGCCTTAGGATTTCACTTAGGGTTGCTTCAAATTGGCAGGACCTGTTGGCCTGCCCCATTACGACCTCAAGGAATAAGGTTGTAAATACACTTTTTTTTAGCTTTTCACTGTGTAGTAATGAACACCTAGGTCCCAAAGAAATGCCATTCTGGCAAGAAACATGTTGACCTGACCAGAGGGTTGTAGGTATCTTGCTCTGTACCTTCTCAGCACATATCTCCCCTCCCACTATTTTAATCAAGGGCGTCAGCCACGCTAATAAAGCTCATTGTGGACTGACCCACCTTTTTTAACTCACCACTTTTCCACGACAACACTTTCACCTGCCCTCTTACTCGCATGCACCATATGGCTGGAACAAAAGATCTCCGATAAAGAGCCCCTTCACGGGTGCCTGTCAGACATTGCAGCGCCAGTCTGACGAGGAGCAGAACCCATATGATGAAGCATGACATCTAGCTTGCTAGGTGTGTGAGGGTTTTAGTTCCAAAAAGGGAATTCCCCTCCCTTTTTTCTTCTTCTTCTACGCTCTCTACACACACTTCTCCTCTTCACTCACCTTGGGGAACTTTGTACCCTTCTTGTGTTACTATTCATATTCACTAGGCCAGATCCAAGATATGTCCAGAGACAACATCCAGGGATAGTAACATCATACAGTGTAGGAAAACTGTGCCTTGAGTGGCTACAAAAATCTACACTAAAAGAGGTAAAACAACACTTATCTTTACTTTAAGATGGCGTTGATTTAAGGGACTTCTTACAGGGTAAAAGTGTGTCATAAACGTTTTATATACGCTGGTATCTTTGCTATTTATAATGAAGCTTGGAAAGCAACACAAGCAGAGACTGCAGAACGAATACGAGAAATTGATCGTATTAATTTAGAGAAATCTCTCTCTGTAGTTGACAATGGGTTAACGACTCTGTCGTCCAGTATTTTTTTTCTTTGGACAGCATAGTATCCTCTGCCATAGATATAATGGAACTGAACTTGCTCATGTTACAGCATGGACAGTCACATATGCGTTCTATGATGCTTTTACGCTGGACGTTACAAAATCTTTGTTCGGGCTATGTGCCATGGCGTCTAATCAACACCACGTAATTGTTTTCTGAATTTAACCTTACAGATAAACAAATTGCTTTGGCACAAAGAGGAGCAGACTATACGGTGCTAGGCATTGAAAAACTGGAAAGATTACAATTAACTGTTTCTGAGAAACCAGCAATAGAATGGATAATACACGGAACAATCACTCTGCCGGTGACGATTTTCCAATTTTAGTATTGCTTAAAACATATACCAAAAGGTGTATATAAAAGGTTTGTGTAAAGAATACATCAAGTCAACCTGGGATTTACCATATACACACAGATGTTGGAGTGGGGGTAAAGAAGTATTTCTTAGTGGTACAAATTGTGAAAACACACTGAGTGGTACACTCGTATGTCAGGGTATTAACTTACACGGGTCCTGTGATGGTTCCTCGAAAAACTTATCCTGCCACCTGCAAGGTTCTCCAGCTGCAGTGATAGATCCAATTTTTAGGCATCTTTCAAATGAAAGCTATATTATGTTGAATGATCACTGCTGCTGTGGCATGTTGCCAGGAATAGCCTATCTCGTAACTGTGTCAGCTGTATGCAAGTATTGTTTCCAAAAACTAAGACAGGCGGGGAGTTGCCGGTATGGCCTTCACTGAACATCTCTTTTATACAAATTGATACTTTAAGCAGAATGAAAGCCATTCTTTTACAAAAAACTGTGCCACTGACTTCGTCCAAAGAAACATATGATCTGCAACTACCAAGGTCTTCTTCAGGAATGCATGCCCTTTAATCCACAAGCCGCCCTATACATTTCTCAGAAATGTTAGGTCGTATATTAAACATGTCTGATACGAGTCGTATTTTACATGTATTTAAGACAGTTTTTTCGGCACCTTTTCAAGCAGTCCTAGGCATATTTCCAAACTTCGTGCACTCTGTGTTTGGCAGACTGCTCTCATTTTGGGACTCATAGCAGGGATACTATTTTTGCTCCTTCTGCTCCGATATGGCAAACCAACTCACCAACGACGTCCAGATCACCTTGGAGAACACTCTTCTGGCGATGAGGTGTCGTGAGCGCATAATCCAAATTTTGGGCTTGGCTCGTTTCAGAGATCTGAATACCACATGGTTTCTATTGTTCAGACCAATCTGGCAAGATTGCTTCTTACCTGTTCTACGATGCCTGCTATGTGGAGAAGAATGCGTGTTAGCCATCTGTCTGACACTCCCATCAGTCATGCCAACGGAAGTTGATACTTTGCTTGGACCAGTAATGGCTCATGCACTGTGTTTTCCCCAGCGGCTACCAATCCTGTTGACGGCATTCGTTAAGACCTCACAAACGCAGCATGCTGACGGTGAGATACATGGAGCAACAGGCACACAGGTACCATCTACTTCGAACATTGCTAATGCGACTGACGCTGACGTGGATGCTTCGCACCTATGCACGGTTGATCTACTAAGCGAGGTAGTCCAACTTTCACTTACTGTAGTAGACAGATTCTTTACCAGCTTAGAAGATTTGATGTTTACACCTACCAATGACACTGACTTTTGAAGTTAGCACAGAGTGTTCTGCGAGACTGTGAATTCAACCTTCATTTTACCAAAACAAACTTCTAACTTTAGGACTAAAATTTATTTCTATGATCAGACTTTTTCCAAAATGTTATTATTTTTTGGGGGCACAAAGTAATCTGCTTAAAGTAGAACTATTCTTATAGAACAAGAATTCTTTGAATACTTCCAAGAGACAATATTTGACCTTGTCCACACTCAAACAGTTTATATATTCTGTTATGGAATGGTCTTGAATATTTTTTCTGTATTTAAGAACCATTTCATAATTGTATTTTCGTGGTTCATTAGGATAGCATTTCCAATGTCATACCATATGCTTTGAAAGAAACATTGCTTTTAAAATGCGTACAGCACAATTGCTCTTTTCTTGTCCCACCAAAACCAATGCATTTTTTTTATTTTGGGTGGGGTTTTAACACAGCAAGCTTTTGATATGTTATTTGCTTAGAAACGTAGTAATGTCGTACAAAATAAAGTGGAGTGGGTGTTGTATGGCGTTTTAGGATCCGAGCAAAATTTCCCGATTCATGTCCTTATATAGGTACAATTCACATTGCCCTAATAAAGGCATAGAAATCATACCCTTATTTAGACATAGCCCATGCAGGCATGGCTACTTCCACCCGTATCAAAATGTCTCAACGATTTTTTTGAAAATCGGCTTAAGCAGTCAGGGACCTCCCCTTGCTTTAATATTGATTTGTCCAAGAAATCATGTACTTTACAAAGAACTACTATTCGCTTGGAGTTCTTCACTAATGTTATCACACCCGACTTTACGTCAAACTAGACACCTTCAAGGTATATGCCTTTACTTGCTCTAGCAAGACACAGTGGTTCCGGAGCAGTTCGAATATCTACTTGCCCGACGCAGCTCAATACAGCAAGTGCCCAAGGAAGCCGACCCTCCAGCTGACGCACTGATCAAGAATCTGTCCTCTCTCCCGCTGAGAATCCAGCTCCAGTGTTTCCTAGCTCCCCTCGTGGGGTGTTGAGAAATCGAGTCCCGAGACAGAGATACCTGACCTCCTTCATTCTGAACTAAGGTATGGAGCTGAATAGAACCTAAGAGAAAATCTTAGATAGATTCTTGGAAAAAACAACTAAACCTAGATTACACAATACTTACTTCTTCCCTCGTACTAGACTTAAGGTTAGGTACATTGGGGTAGGCGTATTTTAGAAGCACCAGTTGAGTTTTTCTGTCATTGTTATTTATGTATGTATTTGTATATGTCTTAGAAACCGTACAATGCTCTTACAGTATTATTTTATAATATTGTTCTTACTGTACGCATTACACTTTGCAGCCTGCATCACGATTGTAGCAGTTCATTTCTTGTGCTTGAGAAAGAAGACTGTTCAATAAATCCTTTCATTGAAAACGCCGTCTCTCTATTTCACTGCACCTCTGTAGAAACGAAGAATGCACGATTGACTGAGTGAAATACTTATCTATTGTTTCCACGACTCTAGAGATACATTTCTTATTCTTGGGAAACAAAGTTGTCATGTTTATGCGGTTGTCAGAAACTAATCCCTTCTTGTTCATTCGAGAAATTTTCTAGTGACCTCTGAGCTAGCTGGCACTCACTATTAAGTTTAATATATTCGATAGAGACCTAGTCGACCTCAGTCCTACGTCTAAACTATAGGATATATTATTCCAATGCTCAGAGCCTATTGGGAATATAGTAACTACCCTACAATATAGTATATAGTATAGTAATATACTATAATACAACTTCATTTAATTAACTGTAAATAATGCAACATTGCCAAATAACCACCTGTTGTAATTCCTGATAAGCACTCAACCTGTAACTACACACGCAACCAAATTTTATTTTGTATAAAATGAACCGTTGCCAAATAACCACTGTGGTAATTCTTGATATGCAGTCAACCTGTAACTACACACGCAACCGAATGCTGCACTATTAATCTTTTTTGGTCTGTCATGTGATAAAACTGACATGATACTTAAAGCAAGCATGATTCTGATAACTGGTTTGGAATAAGATGCTGAGTTACACAGGTTCATGAGTATCTATGACATGTGAGGCTTCTGGATGGGCACGTAGCCACTATACAAGCATTTGGGGACAATAGTCCTTTTTAGGTCTCGCCTACGCAGCGCACATGAGCTGCTACGGAAAACGACCCCTTGTAATCGATCTGCTTTTGTCCCCAAAAACGTGCACGTGCTGCATTGCTTTGCATGGCAATGCATGCAGGTTTGGCGAATCCCATGCAGGAGAGAGCGGCGCCATGTGTTAGCAATTATCGCTCGCTCCTGCAAGGTAAATGCTACATGTCCCCCCTACTTGCCCGAGGCATGCATGCTTGTTTTTATTTCAAATGGTATTGTATTAGTCACAAATTGGTAAACTATGTATACAGTAAGCCCTGTTTTACAATGCTGGTTGAAAGGAGGGAGACCAAAACGAAGGCTATTGGAGAAACCTTGCAAGTTATAGGCAGGGATTGAATTTACGGTACTTAAGCGCCGCCAAGCGCCTCACGCAGATCTCCTAATTGATGCATTGTTTTTCCGTAGAATGAGGTGGCGAATGCTCTAAAGAGGGTTTATCTTCCCATTAACTTCACATGCTCCTTTTCATCTGAATGTGATGTTTCGACAAGGCACGCCTGTTGTACTGAGTTATGTTGCTCAGCCACTGTTCTTTGAATAGCACTATTGAGCAATTGGGCCATTTCTAGAACAGATGAACGAGGTACGTCGAGCAGGGGTTCTGATGTTACAATGTGATGGTTTGCAGTACCAAATGTGGTTTAGTATATTAAGTAATTCGTTTTTTCAAATTATCACGCAAGGTAGCCAACCACAAGAAAACATGTGTTGTCACTACCTGTAGGGTTGTTTTCATCCCAATTGAAAGTCATTTTATAATAGGACCAAAATTGTTTTGGTTTTAGGTTGTGGCAGTTTTCTCTGCCAATATTCTGACCTGTTGTAATTGTGAAGTCCGTGGTATACTCATATTGATGGAGCAAGGTAAAGAACAAAATTTTGTTCAAACTTGTGAAATTGATTTCCTATAACATTAATTTTAATTAACAAGCTTGTGGTGAAATTATTAATCAACTTAGTTTAAGAATGCATCTATCATTACATGTGGGAAAAACTAATGTGCTTTATGTTGCATACGCAAAGAAAAATAATAAACTAACTTTGTCTAGTGTCTTTGTCAGTATTTAGGGACTTATTAGGATTGCGGATTTTCCGCATCCTCTGGGCCGGCGGAAGCCACTGCCGGCCCGGAGGATGCGGAAAATCCAAAGCGGACCCACCAAAGACCCACCGCCACATTAGGATGGCTGGTGGGTCCTGGTTTCCTTCCGCAGCTTTTCCGCCGCGGCTGGCTTACAACCGCGGCGGAAAAGCACTAATATGGTGACGGTGTCTTTCAGACACCGTCAGCCAGATTAGGATGGGCTCTGAAACATGCTTTTCCGCGGCGGCTTTTCTGCCGTGGAAAAGCATGTGTAACTACACTGCGGGGGCCCGTTGCGGGCCCCCTAGGTGAAGGGGGGTGTGGAGGGTGCACATGGGGGGTACCTATGGTACCCCCCTGCATTTGTATGCAGAAAGCAGCAAGCACCACGCGGTGCCTGCCACTTTCTACATACAAATGCAATGCGTGCATTTTTAACATTGCTGCGGGTGCAGCTTGAAGCCGCAACCGCCGCAATGTTAAAAATAGAGGATGTGACCGCCAGGGTGGCGGTCACATCCTAATTGCACAGGAGGGAACTCCGCAATCCATGAGGAGGTTCCCTCCTACTCTGGGGTCGCGGACGGACGCAAGTCTGTCCGCGATCCTAATGGGCTCCTAAATGCTGCAGTTAATCTAATGGCATGTGCTTATTTTCTGTGCTTATGTTATGTCTTTCTGTGATAAAAGCTCATGGAGTTCCTGCGGTTCGAAAATGGAGAAGTAACTATAATGCTGCCTTTATGTGCTTCTGCTAGGTAACATAATTAACAGGATTAATTATCAAAGGGGGTGGGTAACAGAATGGGTCTCAATTCTTTAATTAATTGATGTCTTGTGTTTGTTTAATAATAGTTTCCAAAGTGAGGCCTAAAGTTGGTTCTGAAAAGCATGGCTGACAGAGCTGCAGACGCGCAACCTTGTCCAGAGTAGAATAATTGCACATGCGCAGCAGTGAAGATTTTATTTACTTCGATAACACTGTGAATGAAAGAATAACTCTGTGGTCGCATTGAACGTGCTCGTGAGGAGATAGCTCGAGGACAGGAATTTGATATGTCTGCCAAGGTTAGGAAGTAAATGTCTGAGGTTCGAGTAAAGTATCATTCTTGAGGAAACTGAAGACGTGGAAATAAAAGACAATGGGGCTTATATGAAGCCTGGACTTGGTCAAGAGTCGGTGGTGACAAAACCATTCTTAATCATGGACTGACACTGGACAGCCAATGAGAATCATGGATTTGTCGAAGAGAATGTAAAATGTAGAAAGTTTAGCAAGAGAGAAAGGTATAAAGTCTGACACTATGAGCAAGGAAAAAACTCTTACTTTCCGATTCCTGAGTGTCGAGATATGCTGATGGACCTTTGGCGCATGTAAGGACAGCAGACTTTAAATGATTTTTCCTTTATGGGTGGAGTGAGAATTAGTCAGGGAAATAGATTCAGGGAATGGAGACTGTTATTCTGCTAATAATTAATGTTTTTGAGCTTGCTTTTTAAGTGTCAGTTTTAAATTCATTTCCATATTAAATGTTGCTTTCTTAATTGCCTATAAAATAAAGATTCAAAACGTAAATGCCTTTTTCCTTATGAATAATAAAGTTAATAAAATTAGATTTGAAGAAGACAAGCTGGTCTTGTTTATTCATGGTCTAGTTACCATCAGTTGATTCAATTGCCTTAGTGATCTTTTTAATAAATAATAAATGTTTAAATCCATGGTAAAGAAAGATAAACTGCAGTTGTATATAATAGTGTATATAATAAGTGAGTAAATTTATTAATCAGACCCCCTGAATCAGTTGCTCAGAAATTGTCTCACTGGTAATATGGGCCTTTATATGTATTTTGTGATTGATGGTGAGTATTGAGGTGTTAGGTACCGTTTATGAGACAGTTTTTCACCAGGAGCGCTGGATCAATTACAGGGTAGCAGAGTTACGGTTTTTATGGTAACTAGCATGTTACATGGTAATTACATAGGATTGATGTCTAAAACATGTTAAGTTTGTTTAGTTGTTATATGTAGTCGAAAGGTTTTTTCCAGCAGTGTGTAAATTCCTGGTTTTTGTGCCGGCATGAGAGTGTGACAGGTGAAGTTACACAGTGCATTTGGTCTGTTTCAAAAAGTGGTATTGTCGTATATCACTAGTGTTGTGGTCGTACAGCACAAGTTTAGAGATTTTAGGTGTGTAAGGTAGAATGTATCAGAGCAGAAAGGTATGAGGGATTACAATTAGCAGATACCTCAGAATATATTCGTTCAGCGAATGAATGTATACAACAGTTAACAAAAAGCATGGAAGCAGTAAGAGTACCTGTAACAATCGGACCTGTTCTTCCAGTATTTGACCAAAAAGAAATTAGATGTTCAGCTTTAACTGTTCCATTAAATTCAGAAATACAGAAAGTGACTGAAAAATTGTATTCAGATTAGTATCGAGGGAAAATGATGATGCCTGACTTAACTTTTAATCAAAGTTTGTCATGTAAAACCCCAACTGGTGCAAATTCTGATTCTGGATCTCCAGAAAAGAGTCCGTGTAAAGTAGATTTAACGCAGACCCCAGAATGTAAATTACTTGATGTCGGAAAATTAAAAGCAGATTTAGAGGAATTAATAATTGGTACAATTGGAACTGACAGTTTGAAGGCATATCAGGATGATGCATTATTATTTATTTGTAAAAGCATAACATGGAAAACAAAAAATAAATATGATCAATTGGAAGATATGGCTTCTGAATTAGAAGTGGATTTAAGTAAGCAGAAGAATTTGCAGAAAAATTATAGGGTGGACTTCTCTGAAAAAGACATTGAAAGTATGAATACTTCAGGAAGAATTACACATATAAAAGATTTAATTGTGATTTTGAGAAAATGGGGTGAATTGAGTTTATGGAGAGTGAAATGGACTAAGAAAAGAGATGAAGACAGAACAACTTTAGCTTTTCCAGTCAGAGAAAAGGAAAAAGTCGTGAATGAGTTTCCAATGAGAGAAATAGCTGGAGGAGGGTATGTTCATGTCCCATGGACAAGACAGGACATTTTGTTGTTCACAAATGATTTCTCTCGATTAAGAGAAAAACCTGTGGAATGGTATTGACAAGTAGAAAGATTTGTGAAAGTTTCAAAAGTTTTGTGGGTTGATCTCGATGGATTATTTGACATAGTTGTTCTATCAGATCTTTGGACAGAATGTAAAACTGCTATAGATTGGCCTAGAGAGGAATTTGAACGAGATAAAGTACCAGGTGCTCCATCTCCAGAGGTAATGAGAAAGTACAAACAGGTAATTGTGTTTTTGAAAAACAAGATTCCTCCAAAGGAGATAGATTGGGTTAAAATTGACAGAACAATCCAAGAATCAAAAGAATCAGTACATTCGATCTATGAAAGATTACTGCTGGTATTTAAACAATACAGTAGTTATGAACATTTAAGTGAGAAGGACATGAGCCATTTTATATACAGATTTGTATATGGCTTGAGACCTGAAATGGTAAGAACTGGAATAGTTGGTTGTCAATCACACACAGTAGATGATATTTTGAGAAAAGCAAAATACTGTAGTGATGAAATAGAAGCTAAACAAAAGAAGCTGAAAGAAAAAGCTATGTGGGCACAGGTAAAAGGGGCTGAACAACAAATAGCAAATTTAGGAAATAAGAATGTTGAACAAAATCAAGGGAAATTTAAAGGTAATTATAATAAACCAAAATTGATGGGAAATATAGAAGAGTTAAAACAGAAACTCCCATGTTTTAATTGCGGCGAAATTGGACACTGGAAGCGCAAGTGTAAGAATCCGCCCAGAATTCATTTAAAAAATACATTATTAAATTCACAGATGCAGAATGAGATAAATGGGCAACAACAGCTACAGCGACAGGTAGTGATTCAGCAAAGTCAGTTACCACAACCGCCACTTCCAAACTGTGTAAATGTGCAGAGATACAGTGCAGAAACAGGATTCAGCTGAGGTGAACAGGTAAAAAGATCACCGAGAGTAAATGTGTCGAATGTGTCTCAACAATATTGGTTGAAAGAAGATGGAGGGAGTGAATCTGAAGATTACTTCTGACGGTGCCTGAGAGAGGAGGAAGAGTGAGTGCTTGGAGCCACTCTTGAAGTAGATCAATCTGGTCCATTTGTAAATGGTAAAGTGAATGATGTAGAAATTACTTTCCTAGTGGATACAGGTGCTACCCGTTCTACTGTTAGATCAGTGGAAATAGAAAACCTTCCTCTCTCTGGTGAAAAAATCCAAGTAGTAGGTGTAGCTAATCAGCAAATAAAAACAGATTTAAGTGAACCAGTTGAAGTTGAAATAGGCAAATTTAAAGACATGCACAGATTCGTAGTTTGTGATAGTAGTCCTGTAAATCTATTAGGTAGGGATATTCTTTGTAAGATGAACTGTGCAATATATTGTTCACCGGATGGTACAGAGCTTCAAACTCCAGAAGAAGATGGGCTTTACAACTTAACAATGTCAATGGTTGAGGCAGAAGAAAGTAAATTATTTCCTGTATTTGATAGGAATAATCTACCTGAAGAATTAACAGACACAGTGAATATAAAAATTTGGGATTTCACTGGAGATGAAATGGGCCTGAAGAAAAATGTAGATCCAGTACAAATAACAGTAAAACAAGGAGCAGATTATCCAAACATTCCTCAGTATAAAATAAAAGCAGAAGTGATTGAAGGAGTAATTCCTGTGATAGACAAATTCATAAAACAAGGTGTTTTAAAAGAAATTGAGAGTAGCCCATGTAATTCACCAATTATGGGAATCAAAAAGCCAAACGGAACTTTCAGAATTGTTAAGGACCTGAGAAAGGTTAATAAAATTGTTGTTCCATGTTGCCCGGTTGTACCAAACTCAGCGGTAATTTTATATCAGATTCCGCATGATGCAGAATAGTATACAGTTATTGATTTATGTAATGCATTCTTTACTGTTCCATTGCATCCAGAAAGCCAACAAATGTTTGCGTTCCGGTTCAAAGAGCGTATTTTAGCATGGTGTAGAATCCCTCAAGGGTACACCGAAAGTCCATCTATTTTTAATCAATTACTAAAGAAATCATTGGAAAATCTGGATTTACCTGGAAAATCTACGTTAGTGCAGTATATTGATGATCTCCTTGTGGCTGCAAAAACAAGAGATAATTGTGTAACAGATACCATTACTGTTTTAAATAATTTGGCAGATGAGGGGCATAAAGTATCTCTTGCGAAATTACAGTTTTGCAAACAAGAAGTGAAATAGCTTGGTCACAGAATTGCAAAGGGAGTCAGACAAGTGACAACAGAAAGAATAAAAATGATTCAAGCAATGCAACCTCCAAAAACACAGAGACAGGTTAGAATGTTTCTAGGAATGGTAGGTTATTGTCACCAATGGATTAGTGGATTTTCAGTAATTGCAAAACCACTGCAGAGACTGACAAAAGCGGACATAAAAGACCCAATTAGTCTATCAGAAACTGAATTAGAAGCTTTTGAACAGTTACAGAAAAGATTGTGTGAAGCTCCAGCATTGGGAATGCCTGATTATGAAAAAGAATTTGAGCTGTATTGCAGTGAAAGAGAAGGATGTGCATTATCAGTTCTGATTCAAAGACATGGAAGACTGAGAAAGCCAATATCATATTTCTCAGCTGTTCTTGATCCTGTTGCTAAAGCATTACCAGGTTGCTTAAAAGCAGTAGCTGCAATAAGTGTAAGTTTGGAACAAAGTGAAGGAATAATAATGGGATTTCCTGTACATGTCTATGTACCGCACTCAGTTGAAATTCTCCTCACTAGAAGCAAAACACAGCATTTGACAAGCAATAGACTGACAAAATATGAAAAGGTTATACTTGGATCAGACAATGTTTCTATTGCAAGATGTGTGAATTTAAATCCTTCCACATTGCTTCCTGACACATCTGAAATAGAGATCAGGGATGAGGTTGATCATGAATGCTTGGATGTATTAGAATATTGCACAAAACCAAGGCAGGACATTAAAGATGTTCCATTATCTGAATCAGATTATGTTTTGTTTGTTGATGGTTCATGCTTGAGAACAGATGAAGGTGTTCTGAGTGCAGCATATTCAGTGTGCACAGTTGCAGATGTAATTGAAGCTTCCTCTCTTCAAGGAATTCGTTCAGCTCAAGTAGCAGAATTAATTGCTTTGATTCGTGCATGTGAATTGGGAAAAGAGCAAAAGATTACCATAGTGACTGATAGTCAATATGGTTATGGTGTAGTCCATGACTATGGCCAGCTCTGGTCTCAAAGAGGTTACTTAACTTCTGCGGGATCACCAATAAGAAATGCTCAATTGATCAAGAGATTGATTGATGGAATTCAGCTACCAGAAAAAATTGCAGTAGTTAAATGCACAGCACATAAGAAAGGAGAGGATTACATAACAAAGGGAAACTCATATGCTGACACAATAGCAAAATTATGCGCAAAACATAATGTGTCCATCAATCGGAAAAAAGAAAATGAACATGTTTTGAACTCACTTATGCTAATATCTGTAGTCGAGACTTGGCAGGGAGTAAAACAGTTGCAAGATGAAGCAAGTGACGAGGAGAAAGACACTTGGTTAAAAGCAGGATGTAGACAAAGAGAAGAAGATGAGGTTTGGGTTTACAAAGATGACAGAGCAGTAATGCCAGACAGTATGATTTCAGGACATATTGGAAGAGATTCCATGATCAGGCTATTTAGGCAAATATGGTACAATCCATAGTTCAGAATAATTGCAGAGTCCATTTGTCAGAGATGTCTTATCTGCCAGCAGATCAATCCAAACAGAAAAACTGTTGTGAGCATGGGAACCATAGGACAGGAGGGTGATCCATTTACCAGAATACAGCTTGATTTCATTGACATGCCACCGCACAATAAACTCAGATATGTCTTAGTGATAATTTGTCTGTTTTCAAGATGGGTGGAAGCATTTCCAACACGTCACAATGATTCAGTTACTGTGGCAAAATTGCTTTTGAGACAAAATCATACCAAGGTATGGTTTTCCAGTGACGGTTGAAACAGATCGCGGTACACATTTTGAAAACAGATTGCTAAAATTGATTTGTAAAGCATTGGAAATAAAACAAAAATTACATTGTGCTTATAGACCAGAAGCATCAGGTGTTGTTGAGCAAGTGAATGGTACAATAAAAAATAGAATAGCTTAAATGTGCTTACCAACAGGAATGAAGTGGACAGATGCACTTCCACTTGTTTTGATGTCTTTGAGAAGCATTTCAGATAGAAAAACAGGATTAAGTCCTCATGAGATTCTAATGGGCAGGGTCATGAGGCAAGCATTTGTTCCAGTTGACAAAGTGTTGAGCATTAATGATAGCGTCATTATGGATTACTGCAAAAATCTATCTGACGTGGTGACTTCTGTGTTCCATCATGTAGGAACTGAAGTATTTTCAAAAGAAAAAGAACAAGCTCATGATCTGTTAGACTGGGTAAGGACAAAAGTACATCGAAGAAGAAATTGCCTAGTACCAAGGTAGCAGAAGGCAAGACAGGTGATATTAGTCACAACAAATGCAGTAAAGTGTAGGGGATTGAAAAGATGGATTCATGCTAGCCACACCATACATGTGCCAGCACCTGAGAATCCCAACGAAGGTGAGACAACAGCTGATTCAGATTCAGAAGAAGAACCTGAAAGAAATCCAGATCTTGAAGATCGACAAGTGAGTCGACATCTGGAGAATTCAAATGAGAATGAAGCACTGAATGAAGAAAATGAAGAGATTGTAATACAAGACTCTGAAGAAGAAAATGACAAAAATCTGCTAGATCAAATAGCAGAAAGGTAAACTGAACAAGAAGTGATTCAAGATCAAGATCAGGAGAGTATTGAAAAGCAGATTGGAAACTTTGAAAGAAGGAACGGAAATTTTGAAACTGGTGAATTGGAAATAATAGAAGAAGAAGAATAATGGATTCCTAGTACTAGCTATAAGGATGTTGTTCCTAACAAAGTGAATCTGACTAGTAAAGAAGTACCTGAATCTGAAGAAGAGGACTCTGACACAATAAAATTGATTATTGATGAATCAGCTGATAACACAGAAAGTGAAACAGATGAAAGTGGAGATGAATCAAAAGTGAAAAGATCAAGGAAAAGAGCATGGAGAGTGGAATATAATTAAGCGGAACCAAAAAGGAAGCTAATAAGAAAAGGAGACAATTGGCCAAAAGAAACTGAAGGCCTAAAATTTAAATTAGTGAAAAAAGCAAAAGAGCAGGTGAACGAGATCACAAGTCAAAAAGAAGAAGCCTTAAATAAGAAAAAACAAGCAGGAAAGAAAATAGAAGTGATAAACAGCAGAGCAAAGAGAATAATAAAGCCAAATTAGAAGTACAAGTCACCAGAGTGGACCTACATAATTATCCCACCAGCTGTAGAAGTAAATAGTAGTCAAGAAAATTTTGATGATGAAAGTGATAATGATTGAATGTATTCATTAGGTGACACAAGGTTGAAGAAATTGTGTTAGGAGACACAAGGTCGAAGAAATTGTGTTAGCTGGAAAACCCATTGATGTATTACATAAGGTCAAAGAAAAGCTGTTAGAAAATAAGGTTATCTATAAAAAAAAAAAAGAGGGGAGTATATTTATTAATTTTTCAAATTTTCAATTTTTTCATTTTTATTTTTAGGGCTTTTTGTTTGAAGGTTAAGATGCCTTATACTAATAATAATTTGAGATGCTCAATTCTCAAAAGATGTTGCAAATTATCTTCAATATGTATAATCATGATCATTTTAGTTTGGTTAATTTTAGCTGTCATTTTTCCTTTTGGAATAGATACAGAAATGTATAAAGCTAATATGACTAGCAAAGTTGAAGTTGAGCAAGAAAAAGATGTCAAGACTAATAAAATTATTGTACATAAACCAGAGATTCATCAAGATAGATCTGTGGGAGATTTTTCTAGCAATACCTTTTCGAGGCTTTTATCTGAATATGTTAAGGTGATGGGCGCAAAAGATTGCTATATTTGTGTGAAGTTACCTACTTCTGTGTCTGAGGGGATCACGTATAATATGCTTCTACTTACTTATGGTATAACCTGTAGTGTAATAGCTAGTTTATTTTATAAAACCGGACGTTTGGAGTATTATTACTCTGATTTTGATGAGATTTTTGCAAATTTAAAAGTTGAAAATAATTTGAATAAAGTGAGACCTGCTAAACAGATGAGGAAATTTTTCCTAACGACTAGTGAACTTACTTATGAGTATGCTTTTAGAAATAATTTAACATGTAAATTGAGAACAGAAGAGAAAACGTTCTTAAATATGGTGGAAGAGAGAAGGGCAATTTATAAGCGAAATGAGATGTTGAAAATGACTAAGTCAAAATTTTGGCAGATTGAAGATGAAAAGCTCAATGGTAGAAATGAAAATGTTGCAATTAACATAGATAAACCTGTTAGTGGAAAATTTTGTATAAGAAGAGATAATACTTTATATGATGATTATTTTGTTGGTGCAAGTCAATGTGAAGATACTTACCGTATTATAGGGGGTTGGGGATTTAAAGGAGGCAAAGATCCAATTTTTCCTGGAATTTATTTTGTTTGTGGGAATAAAGCCTATTACAATCTCCCAGACCACTGGTATGGGACGTGTTACGTAGGTTTAGTCTTTCCAAAGATTATTCATGTGGATAGAAATGCAAAGGGTTCATTTGAAATTGGCAATCATTTGAATAGATTTAGAAGGGAAAGCTTTTCAGAAATTTTGGGGGACATATTTGGTGCATTAATACCTATGTTAGGAATAACCCTGAATGCAAATAAAATCAGAAACATGTCCACAATTGATGATAGATTGTCAACAGATACTGCAAGTGGATTTCAATTAGTGAACACAAAACTTGTTGCCATGAGAACTATGGTAATGCAGAATCGTCTTGCATTAGACATTCTGCTGGCAAAAGAGGGTGGAGTCTGTGGAATTTTGCATGTCCAACATTGTTGCACTTACATACCTGACAAAAGTCAAAATATAGAGATGTACATTAAGAATATTACTGAATTACGTACGGAGGTAGAACCTTTAGAAGATGAGAGTTTTTCAGAACGCTTAAGCAAAAGATTTGCAGCAATTAAACACTGGTTTCAAGAAATTGGTAGTTCAATTATAGGTAAAATAGTTTTTCCTTTACTAATCATAGCTATTAATTAATTAATTATTTGTGGGTTTGTAATGCGCTGGAATCAACTCCCAAAGGAGTATCTCTGCGCAGTAGACCGCTGGGGAACCCGTCCTGGCTATCCCTGTGAGATGGTCCCTACTGGGTATCTCCAAGGTGAAACCAGGCATCCCCAGCGTATGTGGGGGGCCGTTGTGGAGATGGGGCAAGCTAATGCCCAGAGTTGCAGAGTGTGATCCCTGGTTAGAGTAGGCACCAAGATGAAAATTATCAAGTCCGCTGACCCTGGTCCACGACCCTGCCGCGTCAGGAATTGAACCCTGGTCCCGGGCCATCCTCTGCCCGCCTCTAACCAGTGAGCCACACCACTCCACTCCACTGCTATAGTGTTACTTTTGTTAAAAATTAGTTGCATGATACACAAGAGAAGAAAACATGTAATAGAAAAGAAAAGAATTTGCAAACTAAGAAAGGTCAAGGAGAAAGAATTAGAATTAGAAGAGTTTCGGAGAACTCAATATGAGAAATGCTGAAAAACAGGGGAATCTAAAGTTTAGAAATACTAATATTAAGAAAGTCCAAAACATGTTCAAGGGTTAAAAATTTATAACATTTTTGGGTATTGTTTGGTGATTCAAAAATCACCAGATGAGGGAGTTGATGGAGCAAGGTAAAGAACAAAATTGTGTTCAAACTTGTGAAATTGATTTCCTATAACATTAATTTTAATTAACAAGCTTGTGGTGAAATATAAATCAACTTAGTTTAAGAATGCATCTATCATTACATGTGCGAAAAACGAATGTGCTTTATGTTGCATACGCAAAGAAAAATAATAAACTAACTTTGTCTAGTGTCTTTGTCAATATTAGTTTGAGTTTGAGTTTGAGTTTTAAAGAATTTGTAGAGCGCTCGTACACCAGGCGGTTTCTTGGCGCTATGTGATTACTACTGCTCAAGGGGCAGGACAGCTGAGGGATCAGGGTGGTTAGGATTGGAAGGCTTCAGTAAAGAGGAATGTTTTGAGGCCTTTGCGGAATAAGGGATATTGGGAGCAAGACCTCAGTTGGAGTGGGAGAGAGTTCCAAAAGGCGGGGGCCGTGGTAGAGAATTTGGAACCTCCCCACTTTTTCCGTTTGAAGCGAGGTACCACCAGCAGTTGCTGGGTTGTTGAGCGCAGTTCTCTAGGGGGGATATAGTCTTGAATGGCTGTGTTGATAAAAGCCGGGGCAGTGCCAGACCGGGCTTTAAAGATGGTACAGCCAAGCTTGAAAAGAGCGCGTTGCCGAACAGGGAGCCAGTGGAGGGATCTGAGAAGGGGGGTGACATGTTGTGACTTGGGTGAGTTAAAAACCAGTCGGGCCGCCTGGTTTTGAACTAGTTGTAGGCGCCTCACGAGGTACGCAGGCATGCCATGGTAGAGGGCGTTGCCGTAGTCCAAGCGAGACGTCACCATGGCCAGGAGTATTAGTTTGAGGGTGGATGGAGAGAAAAAACGTGAGACTTTCCGGATAGTTCTGAGGGAGAGGAAGGCTGAGGAGATGACGGCACTGACTTGAGAGTGGAGAGAGAGTTGATTGTTGATTTTGAATCCAAGAGTTTTGACAGAGGGGACCGGCGTGGGTGGGGGGCCTAGAGAAGGGGGCCAGAAGGAGGAGGACCAGGGACTGGAGCAACCACCCGTCAACACCAATTCCGTTTTGTCGGGATTGAGTTTCAGGTGGTTGAAGTTCATCCAGTCCTGGATAAAAGTCATGATGAACTGAAAATTAGAAATTGACTGGGGGGAGGAAGAGAGAGAAAAAATAAGCTGGAGGTCGTCTGCGTAGTTGTAGACAGAGACCTCCAGTTCTGTAACACAAAAATAAGGGGGGCAATGTAAAGGTTGAATAGCAGAGGGGACAAGGAGGATCCTTGGGGGACCCCGCACTGGACTGGGCGATAGTCAGCTGAGTACTCGCCCAGGCGGACCGCTTGGGTGCCCCCACTCAAGAAGGAGGAGAGCCATAGCAGGGCAGTCCCTCCGATTCCCGCCGCCTCGACACGTGAAAGTAAGATGGTATGGTCCACCGTGTCGAATGCGGCGGAGAGATCAAGAAGGACCAGGGCCTGGGGCTGACTGGAATCCATACCTTCTCGAAGGTTGTCCAGGACCGATATAATTACTGACTCGGTTGAGTGTACGGGGCGAAAACCAGCCTGCCTTGGGGCCAAGACGCTGTATCTTTCCACAAATTGGCTCAAGGTTCTGACCACATGGCGTTCTAGCACTTTTGCCAGGAAGGGCAGAAGGGATATGGGGCGGTAATTGACTGGGTTTGAGGAATCCGCGCCAGGTTTTTTTAAAATAGGTACAATCACCGCCGATTTGAGTGAAGGGGTAACAATACCCTGGGATAAGGAGCTGTTGAGAAACAAGAGAGGTGGAGTGGGGCAATGGGTATAGATCTGCTTCAGGATATAGGCAGGGCAGGGATCCAAGGGGGAGCCGGATTTAACCATAGGAAGAATGGAGGTGAAAGAATCGGCTGTGAGGGGGGGAATGGAGTCCAGACGAGCTACAGCAGGAGGGCAGCAGGGGTCGGTGAAAGAGGAGGATGGGGGAGGAATCTTGGCCTTGATCGTGCTGATTTTATCGAGGAAGAAGGAATTAAGGGATTCACAAAGTGATTGAGAAGGAAGGGGTTTGAGAGAAGCTCTATCAGAATAAGCAGGTCTTGGACGATGGAGAATATTTTTCTGGGCCGGTTCTCCGCAAGTTGAATTTTGGATGAGCAGTAAGCCTTTTTGGCTTCCAGAATAGACTTCTTATATTGGGCTAAGAGGGTGGTGTATTGGAGTCTAGAGGTGGGGCAGTAATCTCGTCTCCAAAGGCGTTCCGCTTGGCGGAGGTTGAGTTTTTGAGTCTTTAGGTCGTTGGAAAACCATTGGTTGGCATCTTTGAGGCGTTTGGACGAGATGCATTTCAGAGGGGCGATGGAATCACAGCCAGCCCGCAGCCAGCTGTTGATAGATTCAGCCTGTGCTGAGGAAGGCAGCCCTGAGCAGTCGGGGCTAGATGAAGAGAGTGTGGCCGACAAAGCCGCTGCATCAACGCGGTTCCATGATCGGGCCCAGACGTTTTTGGCAGGGAGGGGTTTGGGGAGTGAGTGGGGGCATAAAGAAAAGGTGATCAGAAAATGATCCGACCAAACGCAGGGAGAAATGGAGAGTGAGGTGACCGGACAGTCTCGGTACCAAATTTGGTCAAGGATATGTCCCAGCCTATGGGTGGGGGCTTGGACCGCAGAAATAAAATTGAGCGAACGGAGTGAGTCTGAGAACTCCTTGGAAGTTGCACATTCCGCGGGGTCGGAGGGACAGAAGTTGAAATCTCCAAGGACTACGATGGAAGAGTGGTTGACAACTAGGGTAGCCATCAGGTCTTGGAAGTTAGGAAGGAACGATTGCGGGGAAGATGGAGGTTGGTAGATAAGAACACACGTGAGAGGGGGGGTCAGGGAAAGTGAACGGGCAACTAGACAGTCTGATGAGCCCAGGGAGGAGAATGCTAAAGATTGGAATGTAAGTTCTTTGTGGGCAATCAGGGCCACCCCTCCACCGGGCTTTCCGGAAGAACGATCGACTCGGATAGCATAATAGGATGGTTGGAGTATAGCCAGTAAGGAGGGGAGAGAACTGTCCGAGTCCCAAGTCTCAGTAAGGAATAGTAGGTCGGGTTTGTGGGACTCCAATAGCGAGAAGAGATCGAGCTGATGTTTAACTGCCGATCTGGTATTAAGATACATTGCGGAGACGGCTGTGGGACGGTGGCCAGTGGCAGACGGGACTGGAGGACAACTGGCGCGGGGCAGAGACCGGGAATTCGATTGGGATGAAGTTTGGGAGGATAAGAGGCCAAGTTTGGTAATTTGGTTGACGGCGGCATTCGCCAATGGCCACTTGCCTTGTAGCTTGGTCAGCTGCGAGCTGGAATAATGGATAAGAGGGGTAGAGTGACCTGCCTCTGGCCTCGGTCGGTCACGGACGGGCGCAGACGGGCTTTCCTTAGGCGCGCCTTCAGTGCGCAATCGGCGCGCCCGCTGTGCTCGTCCGCTGCGCTTCCTGTGGAGGCACATTTTTATGGGGAGAGAGTGGATGGGCGGTGGGCGTGGCCTCCGAAGGGGGCGGGCCTATGATCGGAGCAAGGCGCTGGGATAGCGTTTCCCCGCGGTTTCCTATCAGCGGTGATCCCGCTTGTCAGCTAAAGTAATTTGGGTGAGTGAGCTTTTAAAATACACAAGAGCACAATAACAAGTTTAAAAATAGAGCACTCTCCCGGCTTTCCGCCTCAGGAGCAGAGTAACAGCAAGTGGTGACGCTTGTATTCAGCGTCCCTTTTAAGCAGTGGGCGTGGCCTCCGAAGGGGGCGGGCCTATGATCGGAGCAAGGCGCTGGGATAGCGTTTCCCCGCCGTTTCCTATCAGCGGTGATCCCGCTTGTCAGCTAAAGTAATTTGGGTGAGTGAGCTTTTAAAATACACAAGAGCACAATAACAAGTTTAAAAATAGAGCACTCTCCCGGCTTTCCGCCTCAGGAGCAGAGTAACAGCAAGTGGTGACGCTTGTATACAGCGTCCCTTTTAAGCAGTGGGCGGTGGGCTTGACCTCCGAAGGGGGCGTGGCCTATGATCGGAGCATGGCGCTGGGATAGCGTTTCCTCGCCGTTTCCTATCAGCGGTGATCCCGCTTGTCAGCTAAAGTAATTTGGGTGAGTGAGCTTTTAAAATACACAAGAGTATATGCGGCAGTCAATCTAATGGCATGTGCTTATTTTCTGTGCTTATGTTATGTCTTTCTGTGATAAAAGCTCATGGAGTTCCTGCGGTTCGAAAAAGGAGAAGTAACTATAATGCTGCCTTTATGTGCTTCTGCTAGGTAACATAATTAACAGGATTAATTAGTAAAGAGGGAGGGTAAAAGAATGGGTCTCAATTCTTTAATTAATTGATGTCTTGTGTTTGTTTAATAATAGTTTCCAAAGTGAGGCCTAAAGTTGGTTCTGAAAAACATGGCTGACAGAGCTGCAGACGCGAAACCTTGTCCAGAGTGGAATAATTGCACTTGCGCAGCAGTGAAGATTTTATTTACTGCGATGACACCGTGAATTAAAGAATAACTCTGTGGTCGCGTTGAACGTGCTCGTGAGGAGATAGCTCAAGGACAGGAATTTGATATGTTTTCCTAGGTTAGGAAGTAAACGTCCGAGGCTCGAGCAAAGTATCATTCTTGAGGAAACTGAAGACGTGGAAATAAAAGACAATGGGGCTTATATGAAGCCTGGACTTAGTCAAGAGTCGGTGGTGACATAACCATTCTTAATCATGGACTGACACTGGACAGCCAATGAGAATCATGGATTTGTCGAAAAAAATGTAAAATGTAGAAAGTTTAGCTAGAGAGAAAGGTATAAAGTCTGACACTATAAGCAAGGAAAAAACTCTTACTTTCCGATTCCTGAGTGTTGAGATATGCTGATGGACCTTTGGCGCATGTTATTATTATTATTATAGAGGCTTTTATAACGCGCTCTGCTACTAAATAGTATAGTATCCTGGCGCGAAGAGAAAAAAAGAAGGGGACAGATCACAGTAGATGCAAGGGAGGAGCAGCCTTTAGGCATTGGTGTTGAAGAGGTAGGTTTTTAGGCCTTTCCTGAAAGCCATGATGGAAGGGGCTGTTCTCAATTGCAGAGGCAGGGTATTCCAAGCTCTCGCTGCTCTAACAGAAATGGATTGTCCGCCAAGCCTGCTATATTTGAACTTTGGTATAGTCATTTGATGGAGATTGCTTGATCTGAGAGGGCGATTGGGGGCATAGAGAGAGAATCTTTTTCTCAAATAGGTAGGGCCTGTTAGGTGGAGTGCTCGGTATGCTAGCACAAGAATCTTGAATAGGATCCTTTGCGCCACTGGAAGCCAGTGAAGGTCTCGGAGTGGTTGGCGAACGCTAGATCTTCTGGGAATGTTAAACAGCAGCCGGACCGCAGCATTTTGGATGACTTGGAGGCGATGGATCAGATAGGCTGGGAGTCCGCTGTAGAGAGCATTCGCATAATCCAGTCTGGATAATATCAGAGCGCGAATGACCGTCTCCTTAGCTGATCGCGGAAGCAAAGGAAGGAATCTGCGTAGAGTTTTAAGAGTGGAAAAGCAGATTCCGGTGAGTTTTTTCAGGTGATCTTCAAATCTGAGATTATTGCTGAACCAGATTCCTAGGTTTTTTGCAGGTCCACCTGTGGATTTAGGGCTGGGAAAATCGGTGGGCCAGAGAGAATCATAGAAATTATCTGGGAAGGAGCCGTAAAGTAGGATCTCAGATTTGCTCTCATTGCACTTAAGTTGAGCCAAGGCCAGCCAGCGGAAGACCGATGATAGGCAAAATTGGACTCTCGTCGTGTCAAGGTTGTTTTTGGGCCATGTAAACAAGAGCTGGGTATCATCGGCGTAGGCCATAATTTTGGCCCCCAGCTGTTCCGCAAGATAGATAAGGGGGGTCATATAGACATTAAAAAGCAGGGGGCTCAGGGTGGAGCCCTGTGGAACGCCAGTTGAGAGTTTTTTGGGAGAGGAAGAGAAAGGTGGCATCCACACTTGCTGGGACCTGTCATCTAAGAAAGATCTCAGCCAACCGAGGGCAGGGCCAGTTATGCCAATGTCTGCTAGTCTGGTGAGTAGGAGGGAGTGAGGGACCGTATCGAAGGCGGCAGAGAGGTCCAATAAAATCAGCGCCGCTCTGCCACCTCCGTCTAGGCACTCCCGGATAGCCTCAGAGACCTCAACCAGGGCCGTCTCTGTGCTGAAAGCAGCTCTAAAACCTGATTGCGCAGGGTGGAGAGCTTGAGAGTCTTCTACGAATCGGTCCAGCTGTGAGAATGCAACTTTTTCGCATATCTTTGTTAGAGCTGGCAGTAAGGAGATGGGTCGGAAATTAGCGGGAGTTTTTGGATCTAGGCCATTTTTCTTAAGGAGTGGTAGCAGTTTTGCCTGTTTCCAGCAAGCTGGAACTGTGGCGCTGGAAAAGGAGAGGTTCACTATATGCGTCACCTCTTGGCCGACTGTGTTAGCCAGGCCCGCAAGGACTCTGGCTGGGCAAGGGTCCGCTGGGGAGCCCGATTTTAGGGTGGCCAGAATTTTCGCGACCTCAGTTGGATTCACCGGAGTGAAGAGGGCAAACTGATCCGTAGAAGTGGGCATAGTGGGAGTAGGAGTGGTCATAGAGGCTGGGAAATTGTTGCATACAGTGAGCAGATCATCTTGGATTTTATCGATTTTTTCCACAAAAAACACAGAGAGTTCTTCACACCATTTTGCCGATGAGGCTAGAAGAGGGTGAGCGGCGCAGGGGGAGACAAAGCTTTTAACAACAGCAAAGATTTCCGCGCTGTTGTTGTTGGCCTTGGAAATACGCCCTTCATAGTATGAGCTTTTTGCCACTTTAATTGCAGCATAATATTTCTTTTGAGCTGTTCTAAGTTCTTTCTTGGCCTCAGGGAGGTATGCTTGTCTCCAACGTCTTTCGAGTTTTTTACAGCCTGATTTAAGATCGCGGAGGGTGTTGGAGAACCAGGGTTTAGAGGGGGAGGAGCGAACTCTACAGACGCGACCTGATTTGGTTGAGAGAGCAACACCTTCTTTAATCCATGAGTTGAATACGCTCACTGCTGGTTCAATTTCTGAAGGCAGTGAGGGGCGAGAGGTATGGAGATGGTCACAGAGTGAAGCTAAATTAATTTTCTGTGTATGAGCCACAGATTGGTTGGTCTCAGCAGGGCGGGACAAGGGCCAGGAGAATCTTATTAGCATGTGATCAGACCAGTTTAATTTCTCAGGTTCGGACATATTTATATTAAAATTGGTGCATACTAAATCAAGGGCATGACCCCCTGAGTGAGTGGGAGCCTTGATCCACTGTTTCAGTTGGGCCATCGCAAACGCATCGTTTAGCCGAACTGTGTCGGATAGATCAAGCTGGTCCACATGGATATTAAAGTCCCCCAGAAGGAGATATGTGGGGTATTTCAGGGCGCGTGGGACTATCATGTCCTCTAGTGCCTCTAGAAATTTTCCTGCGTGGCCAGGTGGTCGGTAAACCAGAGATCCACCTAAGGTAAAGTGAGCCCCTAAAGTGAGAGAAAAATGGAGTACCTCAGCATCAATGGATGGGCCCATAGGGTCTAGAGAAAAGGTCCATTTATCCCGAAAAATGGCTGCTACGCCACCTCCTCTGCCTAGGGGGCGGTCTTGTCTGATAATTTTAAAGCCACGTGGGATGGCAAGTTCGATCACTGGGTTACATGTGTCATTGAGCCAAGTTTCGGTGACAAAGAGAAGGTCAAACTCGTTGTCACTTAGTAGCTCGAATATTTCATTAGAATGTTTTACCAGAGATCTGGCATTGATCAAGCCGGCCCGGAGACTAGACGGGTCAGTAGCACACTGTGTGGAGGCTGGAAGAGTAGGTTGAGAGCGAAATGAGCATGATTGACAAGTGTACTGAACAGCATCCGCCGGGTCCCATTGACTCGAACAGGAGCAAGATTTAGTGTTCAGTGCAATTAAATACTCACGAGAGTAGGGAACACGCAGCCGGTTACAGGGTAGGGGGGCAGCTGCAGGGGGGCTGGCGCTGGCCGCGTCCGGGACGCGGACGGGCGCAGACGGGCTTGCCTTAGGCGCGCCTTCGGCGCGCAAACGGCGCTCCCGCTGCGCTCGTCCGCTGCGCTTCCGGTGGCAACACATGATGTAGCCAACGTAGGGGGCGTGGCCTGTGAAGTGGGCGTGGCCCAGGGACTCGCCTGAATGGCGTGGTATCGGTCGTTGCAGCCGGCGCTATGCAGCGCTTCACGGCTGTTTCAGGAGGGCTTAGGGAGAGTAGCACACACAAGTAAAAGCAATAGATTTCAGGTATTTTTAAAAAAGATAACACAGAGAAGCTCCCGGCGTGTGCCTGCGGAGTCCTTCAATTTCTCGAGGCGGCGCTCACCAAGGCGCGTTTTTATAGGCTGCCTGACGTAGGGGGCGTGGCCTGTGAAGTGGGCGTGGCCCAGGGACTCGCCTGAATGGCGTGGTATCGGTCGTTGCAGCCGGCGCTATGCAGCGCTTCACGGCTGTTTCAGGAGGGCTTAGGGAGAGTAGCACACACAAGTAAAAGCAATAGATTTCAGGTATTTTTAAAAAAGATAACACAGAGAAGCTCCCGGCGTGTGCCTGCGGAGTCCTTCAATTTCTCGCATGTAAGGACAGCAGACTTTAAATGATTTTTCCTTTATAGGTGGAGTGAGAATTAGTCAGGGAAATAGATTCAGGGAATGGAGACTGTTATTCTGCTAATAATTAATATTTTTGAGCCTGCTTTTTAAGTGTCAGTTTTAAATTCATTTCCATGATAAAATGCTGCTTTCTTATTTGCTTATAAAATAAAGATTCAAAACGTAAATGCCTTTTTCCTTATGAATAATAAAGTTAATAAAATTAGATTTGAAGAAGACAAGCTGGTCTTTTTTATTCATGGTCTAGTTACCATCAGTTGAATCAATCGCCTTAGTGATCTGTTTAATAAATAATACATGTTTAAATCCATGGTAAAGAAAAATAAACTGCAGTTGTATATAATAGTGTATATAATAAGTGAGTACATTTATTAATCAGACCCCCTGATTCAGTTGCTCAGAAATTGTCTCATTGGTAATATGGGCCTTTATATGTGTTTTGTGATTGATGGTGAGTATTGAGGTGTTAGGTAGCGTTTATGAGACAGTTTTTCAATAGGAGCGCTGGATCAATACTAATTGGCGTGACTCATTTGAGGATGAAATAGAATCCAGAAAACACAGTACAATATTTCTTATGGGCCCTCGCCCCTCCCAAAAAAGCCTGCTGTGAAGCTATTGGTTTGCAGGGCTGGCGTTTGGAGCTGCATGCAGGACTCTTGCTTGTCTCCTCCCCATGCCGAAGAAGGCCCTGCTGCTTCTTCCCTACTCCAGGTTGCCTGACGCACTTCCGTTCTCCCCTCCTTCCTTCCCCTCTGGACAGCTGCACCAGACAGACATCAATGACAGATGCCACAATGCTGTGAGTGTGCATGTCCTGTGCTCGTGTGTGTGTAAAGTGGGCTTGAGCGGTGTGCCCACTGCCCACACTTGCAGAATAACCCTTCCATAATGGTGGCAATTGGTGGTGTATTGTGGGCATCCATGGTATGACGGTGCCTGTCTTTGGCGTATTGGTAGACTAGGCAGAGGTAAATTCATGATATATTATGGGAATCCATGGCACAGTGGTGCCCACCCATAGCCTAATGGTGGCCATGGCATTATGTTGGTAATTGGTGACGCATTGTAGGAATCCATTGCACATTCGTCTCCATACTTGGTATCATGTTTAACCTGGCAGAATTGTGGTACTTTCTGGCATATTTTGAATGTTCATTTCACAATGCTAGTGATTCTCGACGTCCTTGACACACTAAAATCCAAATCTTGGCTCCTATTTATGACAATAATTCCTAACCTTCTTTGCCCATGTCTGCCATGATTGTGCCCACCAGTGCATAATCAGGGGCGTGACACAGGCCCCCTCAGCCCCCGCGTTGCGAGGGCAGGGCCCTCGCTCCAGGGGCCCACTCGCTCAGCTGAGCCAGCAAGCCTCTTCATCATGATGGTGCGCACGCCGTACGCCCGGCCAATTAATAAAATAGATGAGGCCTTATTTATGAAGGCCTTGCGCCACCGGTGCGTCACTTTTAACATGGGAAAACGTGACACATCGGTGGCAAGGCTTTCATAAATGAGACCCATGGTGTGCAGTGTGCACGCTCGGGGAACCGGCCGGGCCTCGGAGGCTCTTCATTAATTAAATGGTGCGCTGCGCACGCCCGGGCCCAGGCCGGGCCCAGGCCGGGCCTCAGAGACATGGAGACAGACTACGAGGTAAGGCCTTTCACTTATTTTCGAATGTGTGACAGTCACGTGCAAAGAGTAGATTTTACAGAGCGCCTCGCGCATCACTTCTGCAACTTCTGCGCGCCGTAAATATTATAACGGTTAACCCATAAAATGGTATCCGCAGAGGTGCACAAATAGATTGCTGAAATGCTTGTACTGCACATTTTGTTAATCTTTAGACTTCGACTGTGAGGAAGCTTGCGCGGCTATCTTGCTGCTGGGGGTTCGCAAGTGGAAGTTCTTTTTCATGAAACACACAGTGCTGAGTTGCGTGTTGTGAATGTTGTGTTGAAAAGGGCAGATTTCTTTTGAAATACTGAGGTTTTGGTTCTCGAATATTGGCGCTCATGTCTAGAGAGCTCATCTCTGTGAGGTGTTTCAGTCGCAGGGGCGTCTGTTCCGGGAAGGAAGGGCGTCTATGTTACTTCGCCAGGAAGGTGAGACAGTGGCATTTACTCAGACTGTCAGAGGTGGACTCCTCAGCAGTCCTGATTGAATCAATGGGTGTACTAATGGGAGTACCTATGGAACACCAATGGGAGTACCTATGGGAGTATAAAATGTGAGGTTCTCCTGCTCTTTGGGCTACGTTCCTTCTAAAAATTTGGAGTCTTTTTTTTACTTCAAAAACCTCCTCTTATATGCTTGTATGTTTTCTGTTCTTTTTACATAGTTCAACGTTTTCTCTTCACATCTGCCACTTGAGCCTCTGCTAAGAATTGGAGATGGCGTGTTCCTTTAACTCCACTTTTGGGACAATGCCCTTTTGTTAGATTCTAATATTTTGTTGTAGAGGTGTTTCTTCTTTGAGCTACATAATTTTAATGTCACTTCAGTTTTATTTTTAAGGCCAAGTATTCCACTTGAGAATTGCTGGGTCCCCTTGCTCAAAGGGCTGTCTTGTGACTCCCTCAGAGTCCCGCTGGACAGGTCTCTCTTGATCTCCTTTGAGATTCTGGTGTGATCTTCCAAGATTTAGAAGAAATTGTTTAGTACATCTATCAATACGGTAGCTCACGAGCAAGCAGTTTTCAGCTTGAAGTGATTTTCAGATCCATTTTATCTGGACTGGTGGCAGCACTGGAGTCTCTTAGGAAATTCGGGTCTCACAAAACATGTGATGACAAAGGCAACACTCAGAACAGGACAGGCGTCTTCACTGCAGCTTCCCTTCATGCACTGCACATGAAGAGGAACTGCATGGGCAGCACCAGGGTGATCTTCCCTCACACAGGTGACATCATGCAACTCCCCACACACGCACACTGAGAATGAACAGCATAGGCAGCACCAGTGCAACATTCCCTCACAGAGAACACCCTCATCACAAACCCTCATCACAAGTGGCTTCATGCAACCCCCTCCACACAACCAATGCACTGAGCAGGAACACCATGGGTGGCACTTGGACCACCTTCCCTCACACACAGAGCAGTATGGGCGGCATCAATTGAAGGTTCCCTCACACATAGATCAGATACAGTATTGGAGGGGTATATAAACTTGAGCAGTTCACAATTTATTGCTTTGACACTTTTAACTTTACCAGCTTTGCAAAGTGCAAGTTGGAGACATTTAAAAACAAGCATTGGCATAGCCAATAGGTCTCGCCTTTGGGACCTTGTAAGTGTTTATCCAGCACAATATCCACGGTTCAACAACATCAACTGTTGCAATTCTTAAACACTTATAAGGTCCCAAAGACGAGACCTATTGGCTATGCCAATGCTTGTTTCTATATGCAGCACACAAATTAGTTTAAGACTTGATAGCCTACGGCTGCCGTTCTCCCAGCTAGTGGACATCGTTTACCGTGCATGCGAGACATGCACGCTGCGATCACTAAAAATAGCTGGCCTTCCAATGCGCACAATTCGAAAGGAACCGCATGGATAGGAGCCTTTGCTCTGTACGGCATGAACACGTAACCAGATAACAGTGGCTCTGAGTGTATGAAGCGATTGGCTCTGACCTCACAGTTTTGTGATGACACACACCGTGACCATTTGCATTTTAGTATTGATTTGGGCCTTTTCTATTTTATGGATCTAGACTACTTTTGAAATTGATTCGCCTCTTAGGACCCGAACTGGAGGACAAGTGAACACCCAGTTCTCATTTCCTTCGGAACCAGCCATGGAACAACAGGTTCCCTCCTGAGTCTATAGCTCTTAGACTTCTACCTTTAGACTCCCACCTTCTGCCTTCATGTCTTTTATGTTGTGACACATTTATATTTACAGAATACCCGCTCATCTGCCCTGATCTATTAATTATCCAAGAACTACACACATGTGGAGAAGTGTGGCTCACCGGTTAGAGGAGGCAGACCCAGAAGCAGAGGTCGGCCCGGGACCAGGGTTCAATTCCCGACGCGGCAGTGTTTGGAACCCAAATGTCCACGGACCTGATAATTCTCGCTTCGGTGCCTACTTGAATCAGGGGTTCACGCTCTGCAACTCTGGGCAATAGCTTGCTCAATCTCCACTACGGCCCCCGCGGCGGGATGCCTGGCTTTCACCTTGGGGGTGCCCAGCTGGGCTATCCCACAGGGAAAAACCAGGACGGGTTCCCAAAGCAAGCGCCGAGATACCCTTTGTGGTGATACGTGCGCTATATAAGAAACTACATTACCATTACCTGCAATGTCTCTACAGGCACCTATAACGGTCAGTGACCATATTCAATTCATAGAGAGACCGGCTCTACTTTCACTTTATTCCATTTTGGATGTCCCTTTTATGTCCCGATGAAGACCCACATGCGGAGGTTCCAAGTGACTCTCTTCACCTAAGTCGGGTAGAAAAGTCGACACCCCTCACCCTACGGCTTGGAATACAATACATCTGCCCTTTCCACAATTTGATGATGCATTCTCATTCAAAAGCATCATTCAGAAGAGAAGACATGGAAGAATACAATCACAATATTTTTGTAGACAGGCCCAAGAACACTGGTTTACTCTTTTCAGCATCATTGCAACAAGCGTTACTTCTGTAGAACTAGGAAACTATGATATTGAAATTGTTTTCTTTCTGAAAATTTTCTTTCTTCACTCACCTCTCACATGAGCACTTTCCTTGCACTTCTCCCTTCTTTTGACAGCCGTTCAAATGTTATATTGAAGATGCAATTTCAATATATATATATTTTTTTATATTCCTCATATACCAATAATGGGTATTCCAGATAGGGTATCTCCTCCTCTCCATATTGCGATGTACCGGCCTCAAGGATTTAATCCAGGATAGGAGAGGATAGAGAACACCCCTCTAGGCTTTGCTGTTTGCTATGTCCACTCCATGACCCTTATTTATGAGGCCTTGCGTCAGTTTTGCGCCGCCGGTGCGTCACTTTTTGTGACGCACCAGCGGCGTAAAATATGCGCCTTGTGGTGCAATATTTAAAAAGTGACGCATCTAGGTAGATGCGTCACTTTTTAAACCCCTGCGCCACATTATACCTGCGTCAGGTATATTGTATGCAGAGGGGGCGTTCCCCCGCAAAAAGCCTCGTAATAGTGACGCAGTGAAATCTATGAGATTTCACTGCGTCACTTTTAGGATGCTGTTGCGTCAAAATCTTGCGCCTGCCTCACAGCAGGCGTAAGACTGACGCAAGCCCTTTCACATGGGGCTTTCCCCATGTGAAAGGACGCATTGCTGGAGTTGCGTCACTTTTGGGACACACTCCAGCAATGCGTCACTTTTGCGCTTACAGATACGTCAGAAATACTGACGTATCTGTAAGTCCTTGCGACATGATGCGTCATACATTAAATATGACGCATCATTGGTGTCGCAAGGAGTGCGCAGTGAAAAGTGACGCATCGCTGTTTTCACGCAGCGATGCGTCACTTTTCATAAATGAGGCCCCATACCCTTAAACTAGAAGGCCCTTAATTGGGTTGGAGACCAACACCAACAGTACCCAGGTGAAATCATAGGAATACTCTCATCTGTTCCGCCAAGCCACCAGGGCCGCCCAGATCTTATCTTGACTAGAGCTATCGCATGCCATGTCAGACTCACTAATATATATAATGTATTTCAGACAGTCAAAAAAGGTGGGAGCATTCTCTGATTTCCAGGCCTTGCAAATTTCCTGCCTAGCTAAAATCATTACATAAAATACAAATTTGGTCTTCATATCATTGAGCTGGTAGTCTACTCCTAAGCCAAAGAGAATTATTTTAGGGGAAATGACAAAATGTATATCCACAACTTCTTTTATGAATTCTTCGATTTTAGACCAGAAGGACAACACTTCTGGACACTCTACAAACATGTGCAAGTCTTCTGCTGTAGAAGCCTTGCAACGTGGGCAACAGTATTCAAGGTTCGTAATCTTAACCAGTTTTTTCGGGGATATATATGCTCTTTCGTTTTAAAGGGGCTGATTTCACCACTGTGTTTAGCAATTTAAAAGAGTCTTCCCATAAAGCTGGTAGATTATCACATTGCAATATTTCCACTCCTCCCCACAGCTTATTACGTTCGAGTTCTGTGACTTCATCGTTCCCATTTAATGCCTCATACCAAAAGGAAATCTCTTTTTTCCATCTCTCTTTCTTCTTTACCAGGTCAAACTTAGGGTTAGTTGTTAGATCCCAAGATATAGTAGACCACCAGCTAGATAACTGATAATATTTGAACCTGGTGATAGTTCCATTTATCAGCCTAAAGCGTGAATCCCACCCCAATAGCTGTGAGTTATCAAGAAGATCCTGCCACTGCATAATACCAGCTGTTTTAAGGGGAAGCGACAGTCGGTCTCTGAGGCATTCAGGTGTTCCAGGTGAATCCCATATAGGAGCCTGAGGTGTATAATATGGGATACCCAATTTTTTTCTAACAAACACCCAATTTCTCAGTGCCGTATCTAAAAGCTTAAATCTGACCTTTTTATAGAATCTGGGGTCTCCAAATTTAAATAAGAAAGATTCGTGCCCTAGAGGAATACCATGTAGTAGTGCCTGAAATAACCGACCCAAGCAGGATGTATCTGCCTTATCGGCCATTGTTCTAAAATTTTTAAAATGAAAAGAATGACAGTAGTGAAGAATGTCTGGCATGGCGAGTCCTCCTGTTTTCAGTTTTCTTCTCAGTTTTTTTTAGAGATTCTGGGTGATTTAGGGTTCCAAATGAAAGATCCTATTCTTCCCTGTAATTTAGCAATATCTTTAGGATTGAATGACAAGGGTATTGAATTGAAAAGAAAGGTGACCTTTGGCAAAATAACCATCTTTATTAGGTTGACCCTCCCGAAGATGTTTAGTGGCAGTCCCGACCAACGATGCAAGAGTCCACAGATGTCCTTATAGACTCTATCCAAATTTGTTTTGGATGTCTCAGAGATGTTTTGGACCATATGTATTCCCAAATATCTCATCCGGGGCTTCGTCTCGGGGAGTTGATCCTCGTGGTTCCACTGCATGACCTCTGTTTTTTATTTATTGATTCTATATCCTGAGGCCTCTCCAAAGGCTTCTGCCTGATGGAATAGTCAGTGTATTGATTTCTCAGGATTGGAGGTATACATTAAAAGATCATCCGCATATAAGGCAAATTTTAATTCTAGTTCATTTATGCGGAAAGGCTTAATTAAAACATCCGATCTTAATTGAATAACTAAGGGCTCTATATATAAATTAAACAATAGGGGAGAGAGGGGACATCCCTGCCTAGAGCCACGTATTATTTGGACCCAGTCTGTAAGTAGATTGTTCACAAGAAACTTGGCCTTGGGGTGAAAATACAATGCTTTTACGGATGCTATAAAGTTAGTTGGTATACCAAATTTTGCCAAGGCTTCCCACAAGTACAGCCAGCTAACGTGGTCAAAGGCCTTAGCGGCGTCAATTGCTACGATATTTAGAGGGATTTTTTCCTCTGTAGCAAAGTCTATTGCTGCAATAGCCTGAAACGTCAGCTCATTTAGCTGCCTGCCAGGCATGAAACCCCTCTGATCCTCATGCACCACAGACTTAATAACTTTGGCCAATCTCGCTGCCAAAACACCTGCAAAGATTTTATAGTCTGTGTTTAGCAACGAGATTGGCCTGTAGGACTCAACGATCAGGGGGTCCTTATTTGACTTCAGAACTAACGTAACTGCAGACTCTAACCAATGTATAGATTCTGCATATATGTTTTGACTTCTTCCAAAATCTCATCATTATCAAATGATGTGTCTCCAGAGCTCTGTATCCTTAATCTGGTTATCTGGTTATCTGGTTTCTAACACAATCAGATCTAGCCTTCCAAGCCAAGATTCGACCGCATTTTTCTCCATAGGAGAAATTCTGCAGTCTGCTTGCATCACACCTATCTTTAATGATTTTATCCAAATTCGCCTGATATTTAGCTTTTAAGCTCTCCAGCTCTTTCTGTATGGAAATCAAATTAGTCTGCTGTTCCAGAGAGGCTTTCTGCAGCTGTTGCTCTTTTTGTTTTATTTTAAGTAAAGAGTCATCATCTGTCTTCTTCCTGATTTTATTTCTCTGTATCATTATAGTTGTAAATGTACCCCTTAGATAAGACTTAAAAGCTTCCCACACTATTTGATCAGATGCTGTGGCACTGTTAAACTCAAAATACTCCGCCATACACTTCAGCATATCATTTTTTACCCCCTCCTGTAATAATAAGGATCTATCCAAAGTCCACCGTCTGACTTGAATACTTTGTGGAAATTTGACTGTTAATTCTACCATAGAATGGTCAGATAATATGGCCGGAATATAGGAGGTAGACACAATCTCAGAAAGTAGACCTTGGTCAATGAGGAAGAAATCAATGCGTGAGTGATGTCTGTGTCTATGGCTATAAAAAGAGTAATCTCTGTTATTCTGGTTCTTAACTCTCCAAACATCCAATAGGTTATAATCCCTCATCATACTTCTAAGCTCTCTTTTAGATTTATGTAATGGGGGCAAAGCAACCCTAGAAGTACGGTCTAAGCTTGGATCAAATACCAGATTAAAATCACCACCTAAAATAATAGGGGCATTCAATTCATTTTTAGGCTTTTCAGCGCCTCTGGAGAGTCCTAATTTGGTCCATAATAGATTGCACATGTCAACTTTGTATTTTTTATGGCTAGAGATGCAGTCAACCATCTACCTGTATAGTCGGTTTCGTATTTCTCGACTCTTATCCCACTATTAGCTCTAATAATTATAGCTACTCCTCTGGAGCTACCCCTCTGTTGAGAACAGAGGAGATCCTTTATCCACTTTTGATTTTGAAAGGCTGCCTTACATTCCTGCTGTTCAAGGTGAGTTTCTTCCAGAAGAAAAATATGGGCCCCAGACTTATTCAGAAATTCGCAGATTCGATTAAGTTTTCTACTCTCCCTCAATCCGTTGACATTCCAACTTATTATTTTTATTTTATTCACCATTTCCATATTTATCATTAAAGAAAAGGTATCCAATTGCTAATTTGGCTCCAATATTTACTCTATTTAAGGGTTGTATCATGTCTATCTCATCTTTTCTAGATATATGAGGAAACTTTTTTCTCTTTAGCACCCCAAACCCCCACCCACTCCCTCCTCCCCCCTTGAGGAACCCCCCCTTATTACCTTTGGCGATTGTATCGCCATTTGAGAGCCCTACCCCTGACCTGGATTTTGGCCTCAATTATATCAACTATGTGAAATAAAGTACCTACACCCATTTCATCTTTTATGTTCTTAATTTATATATATATATTTTTTTCCTTTTTATTTTATTGTCCCCTTTTATTTATGTATATTTTTTTCTTTATGAATAGGTACCACTTATGTTAGTTTTTTTTTATTAGATATTTTTTTATATTTTTATTTTATTATATTTTTTTATATTTTTATTTTACACACCTGTGTTTTTGTAAATGTATTTATAATTACTGTGCTCCAAATAATTAAGGCCCATGTATACTTATCGTTCTGTGATATCTACTCTTCTCATAAAATTAATTATGATATATATTTATCGCTGCGCATCTTTCAAATTGATAATAAAGCTATCGACTTCCTGAGGGGACGTAAAATTGTACGTTTTGTTATTCCATACCACCCGCAATGAGGCCGGAAACTTCATCATGACCTGTGCCCCTAACCCTCTTAATTCCTGCATCCTGGACCCCAACTCCCACTGCCTCTGCGCTGTCACTCTACCAACATCAGAGCGAATTAAGTATTTAGAGGAGTCAATCTGAAGTGAGGGATCGATGAGAGCCCTACCTAATATCAGTTCTTTTACTGAGTATGAGAGAAAATTTACTAAGATTTTCCTGGGTGCATTTCTATCAGGATGGCGTCGAAAGGGATCTCTATGTGCCCGCTGTACTTCATTCTCGAGATTGATATCGGGTCTGTCCTTCAGGACTCCTTCTCTCAACAACTTACAGACCAAGGCCTTTACATCTCCATTTTCAGCTCCTTCAGGAACTTTCAAAAACTTCAGATTGTTACGTCTGGCATGTATCTCCAACCGTTCCATATCCTGCTGCAAAGTCAGATTCTGAGCTTTCAATTTAGATATCGTTTTTGAGTGTGCTTGCGAGACTCTCGTAAGGACTGCTACCTCCCCTTCTAAAACTTATTTTCTTGTGCAAATATCGTCTAGTTTGCTTTCAAGACTAGTGCACTTCTCAGCGATTTCTTTCTGATTTCGTTCAGATATTTCGAATTTGGGGAGTAGCTTCACTAGAAGATCTTCCCATAGGGATGTGAATAAACTCTCCATATTCCCCCCTCCCTCTTTCTACACTTGTTGCAGTTGAAAATCCAGTCTTTGGCTATTCCCCCCTGAGGGATCAGCTACCTCAGATGAAGGATTGTCAGCAAGACTGACTGCTACTTGAAGGGTGGTACCTGGTGGGGGCTCAGCGGAAGTGGAATTTTCGCTGCTTCGGTCCGGTAAATCAGTGCTAGACAAACAATCTCCCAAATCAGTCTCAGGCACAGGAAGCAGGGGAGCGTACTTATTTTGAGACATCGCGAAAAAGCAGGAGCCGGGCGCAGGGGCAATAATAGACACCTGAGATTCAGTTTGTGGCGTTGCCTGCTTACTGGCTATATCCAAACTGGAAACCGTTTTCTCCATTATTTTAAAGTATGATTTTAGGGAGGGAACAGGTTTTAGTGTCACACAATTTTTTGTTTGTTTTTTCACCTCTTCAATTTTACTTTTCTCCCTCCTTTCTCTTTTTTTTTGCCGCGGAGTCAAAGGGACAGGTAACGAGCCATTCGAAGAGGAATGTGGTAATTCCCTCTCAGGTAGGGAGCGAAGGAGATATCTGCTCATTGTAATTGTAGGAGCTGCAACCACAGCTTCTGATACTCTTAGCGTCTCCTTAAACTCTAGTTTGTCCCTTCCACCCTTGGGTTCCCTTGTTGTGGGTAGAGTTTCTTTCAAAGTTATTAAGGGGGTCTGAATAGCCTTGGTATTTACATCAATATCAATGTCCATCCCTTTAAGATCTATGGACGCGTCGCAGAAGACCTGTATCAGTGCCTGTAGCCTAAAGCAGCCCCCAAGTGCCACACAGCGACTCTCCCCAGCCTCTCTACACACAGAAGACACACTGCATGCACCTGTGAGCTCTCCTCCCGTCTCTCTGCCCCAAGAACGATACCGATACTGATACCGATACCCGCTCACCGCCGCTGCTGTCTGAATCCTGCACCAAACACTCGATCGGTTCACTATACCGACCTCTCTCCGCTCATCTCGATCCCTTCGACCTCCAGACTCGCTGCGTCTGACGTTGAGCAGAGCGTCCACGCCCATTGAGCCTCTGGGTCCTAGTGCACGTCGCTCCACTCAGCTCAGGTCGGCTTGCTCCGTGAAACCCCCAAAGATGCAAAAGACACAAGGTACGGGTAAGAAAGTGGTTTTTGAGAGAGGAACAATCAGCCTCATTTGCTCACCGCATAGTTATCATTCATGCGACTTGCTGGAATAGCGCAAGTACTCCGGTGTGGCCAGATACCTCCAGATCAGGGACGGAGCTATCACGGCCGGCGTCAACCCGCCGCCATCTTCCTCCACCTCTTCCAGTATCCTCCGCAATTTCAATAATGAATATATTTATTTGTCATGTCTTTCTTTCTGGTGTATGGTTGAAGAGTATTTTTGTCTCTTGTTAAAGTAATAAGAATACCCTTTTTTGTGACTGAACCAATTAATTTAAAGAGTCTTTTTGCCTCTTTGGTCCAGTGCTTAATTTGTAAAATATGAAGTCCAGGTGGTGTTTGTCAGAGGCCACACCCACATTCCCCGGCTCCACCTACTTATTCCACTGGCTCCACTCACATCCTCAACTTGCACTGCTGAAAGTCACATGTGACACCCGATCTGAATTTCAGCAAGAGAGCCTTCTGACTCTGAAGCAAATAAGTGAATAACATCTAAGCCTATACAATTATCTAAAACATGCAAAAAGAACAGTTGATGGACAGAATGCAGAACACATAGCTATATCTGAACTGGGTTGCAAAGTGAGCTTAAGAATGGTGATGGATTCAACCCAGATCTATGACGGGGGTGAGTGTTAGCTTTGTTTGCCCTAAGTTGGAAGGGTATGCCCAGACGTGGGTCCCTTGCTCACTTTGCCACTGGATTCAAGCTAGCCTGGCTGATGAGGGCTGTTAGCCCGAAACCAGTCCCAGGATGCTTGATTCGGGTCCAGGGAAGACATGGCTTGGCAGTTAGGTCTGGACTGTTCCCATGAGGTGCAGGGTCAAGACTGATTTGCATATAGCTATGTCTGAACTGGGGTGGCAAAATGAGCTAAAGAATGATGATGGATTCAACCCAGTGTTTGACAAGTTTTAGCACTCTGTCCATCATCTCCTTGGGTTTGCTTTATACAATTATCTAGACAATAGTGCGATATTATATGACTGGTTTAAATATATGAACCATAAAAGATGACTTGCTTTTATAGTGCTTGCTAACTGTGAACTTTGTCTCTTTAAAGCACTCTAAATACCAGGTGTTGCTATTCAGTGGATCTACTTCAAAAGGTTGAATGACTAAGTGTGAAGCTTGCAGATTACACACACATATATACACCCCACTCGACAGCTAGAGCGTATCTCCCTGAGCTATCTTCCCAAGGATGCAGTGTCGGTCACAGTTCAGGGGTGTAACTTATGCTTGACTTGTTATACACTATCACACCTTGACATATTTTCTGTGACTGTGATGCTGTAGGAAAGAGAGGAGGCAGACCTCCCACAAGGGCGCAGGGGCCACCTGGTGCCTCACAATAACTGTAGGACAAAGAGGTGTGTGCACTGAGAGCAGGATATCATAGACATTGATAGTGGTAGATAAGTAGAGTAGTAGTTCAGTGGTTTGAACTCTGTCTGTAGGACCACCTCTGAACCTCTGCTGATTCAGTCTTTCATCTTTCCAAGAGAAATACCAGGAACGCCATTGCGTTAAATAAATAAAACACCTACTATGTAAGTGCCAAGAGGCGATTAATAATATAGTGTGAGCTGCATAAACAGACAGCAGCTCATTCAAACTTGCTTATTCCTCTTTTCACGTTGTAAATCCTCCATGTAGGACTGGTACCAGAAAGTACATATTGAGAGATTTGCCATTTGTTTGTGAACTACTTGTGCTATTGAATAAATTATGCATTTCTACAATTTTTTCTGGTTGGCGGCCGGCAGGTACTCGACGATGCACACACAGCCTGCAGTGTGCTGCCTTTCTAATAACTGATTAGGCAGTACACAGCATACAGACAATACTACTGGTCACCGATCGATACCCTCAACATGCCACGGTCGTAGGGTGATGACTTGTCACTCCTCGTGGTGGCAGGTGGTGTCGTCGTGCTGCTTGATGCAGTGGTTATGCTGGGGCGTGGCTAACTGGCAATGTGAAAAACAATCTGCGCACGTTGCCGCCCTCCGCCCGGCAGCCGCACAGCCCCTATCCTATCATAACCAAAAATCCAGCCCAAATCTCGGACCACCCACCCACAGGCAAGTTAGTGGCACTGGCAACACTGAAGCACTAAGGCAGGGCAGCGGACCGCGGCGGCGCGTAGCGCAGTGCGCGCACCGCCATTATTATATTTAAATTTATTTTAGATATTTTAATGAAATGAATAATGCAGGAATCTCTTTCCCTGAGGCTCAGGTCAGCCTAGGTGTCTAAGTCCCACCAGTGGCACAGCAAGTCAGCAACAGTGTTTACTTTTAACCGCCGGCAGATTACTGGCTCGTTCTATCGAATTGGGATACCATTGGATACCATTGGGTCCTTTTGTGGAAATACTTAAGGTATTATTTGCTGCGTATTTGGACATTTTTCTTTGTGTGCACATATAATTCAGTGAGTATGATAGCTATACCTTCTCATGTCACTGCGCAGGTTCCGTTTTTGCTTCACGTTTTCATGGATTTTGAACAAGCCCGGCACTGACTACTGACTCACTCGAGTCGTGAGATCAAAACACGCCAGCATGCAGCTGCCCCTGCACGAACGTAAATTGAAAAATGTGATGTGCGTCACTGCATGCACAGCAGATGCGGGTAGACTGTAGACCTGGCCCTGTCAATTAAGGGCTGGTAGTAAGCACCGGCACAAATTAAGCACTGCTTTGGTCCCCCAAGAGGTTACGTAGGACCAATTGTTGTTCTTACCGTAATATACCCAGGTCCTCTGACATATTCCGGGTTCCCCCATTAGTTTGTAATGGAGGCCTGAGATCAGCAGGTAGGGTGCCGTATACACGTCGTAATTAACTATGTTCAGTAATATGCAAGGCCGGTTTGAAAACAGTGTACCATTTGCTGCACAATTTTATGGCAAGACCGGAGGCTCCTATTATGCTTTTCTTTATCTTGCTTTATTACACAGCAGCCAAGATAAGTGAAATACTACAGTTCCCAGGGGCCCAAGCAACAGGCTGGCCAATGGGAACGGAGAAAAAACTGCATAACTGACCAATGATAGCCAAGTATAGTAATAAAGGTCACCACTGACTGCGCAGCTTCCTCTTTTCGCTGGCGACCAGATCAGAGAATGTCAGAAAACAAAGGAAATATTGCAGTAACAAGAGAAAACGCTAAAGTCCAGGAACAAACTCCTTGAATCCCCATCATCTGATATTCCTCTTACCCTACTGGTGCACCATTACTAGAGTCTTGGGACCTGCCGGGTCAGAATTTTCACCGGCGGAGCGAATATACCCAAGATACAGTTATTCCCATTTATCCCTGAGGAGTCACGGGAATACTATCCCACATGCGTCGAAACACGTGTCGGCTGGATTGCTTGAGAAAACATTAAAACACCGAATCACTCACGAAATATACGAAAAATCTCTTGTTTTTTTCCTTAGGCTTTGTTTTAAATGTACATGTGTCTACACTGACACACCGGTTTATACTTTATTGTTGTGTGCATTAGTTTCCTGTTGCAATTTGGTAGTGGTGGGTTGGTCTCTCCCTTCACACAATTGGGGGGTTATAGTGCTTATCCCCTCACCCATTTGCACCACACCCCAACCCTTAAGGTTCTAAACCTACTGCATCCACAGTTAGCAGAGCGCCCTTTATTTTCCTTGACTAAAAACCCTTTGTGAGTACAGTACACTCCTACTGTAGTTTTATGTATATACTGCACAGTGGATACCTTTGAGTGCTTGATTTTAACTACAAATACATTTCATTGCTCCACCCCTAGCGTTGGTCTGCACAGAGGTGTCTTAGCATGTCCAATGATGAAGCATGCCACTTATCAGTGGGTGAGCGCAATTTTAAAACCATTTAGGGTTTTCCATAGAGGGTGATAACACTTTAATCATACCTCCTCACCCCCTTTTTGGTGTGTGCTAGGTTACTGTTTAGGGAGGACCCCTTTTTCTTGTGTGTATAGCCACCCTATAGGAGCCTGCATCCTGGAATCAGCTGCTCTCGGTTTTTGAGTGACGTGACCCTCTTGTTTCAGCGTTCACAGAGACTGGCTAGCAAACCGCAGAAGCAAAGGGACGCCATTTAGGATTTGATTGCCGACGGCCACACTGCCTGTCCATAAGTGGGTCATGGTCCTAGACATGCTAAAAGAGCTTCTCAGAGGGCATTGTACGGTGTGTAGAATTTACTTTAAAGTATGCCTTGTATGGTTTTCCTTCTAGATGGTGTCTATGCAAGGGCAGAACACCAGCACTTGCCTAATGTAAGCATTGCATCAATGTGTTCTGCCTATTCAAAATAGTGTCATTTGGTTGTTGGACAGCAGAATGGTTTTGAAACCTAGTGCTGCATTCAAATTTATCCTGTGTCTGTTTTCAAAACCAGAATAACTCTAAAATTGTGTACAATAGGTCACCATTGCAACAGCAGTGCGCATAGAATACCCTGCTTTGAGCACTACTTGTCCCAGTATGTTCCAATGACAAACTGGTAACCAGGCTGCCTGTCTGGTGTCTCTGTGGTGCCCTGTTCAAGGATGTCCCTTCCTCTTCCCAGGCCAGTATAGCTATTATATAATTAGTATAGATATTGAGGAACAGCCATTATAAAAAATATGGTCAATCTTATCAAAGGAATTTCAAAGAAATTTGTAACAAATATTGCATTTTATAATGCACATTGCCACTGCAGAATGTTTAAACAACATTGATAGTCTGGTGGATTTGACTCTTTATGTGATGGGGCCTTCAGAACAGAACTGAGAATAGTATTGTTGTTATGATCACATATGCTATCAAGAGCACTATTTCTGTTCCTATTGAAGTAACCTCTTGGCAAGACATTGCCCATCAGCATCAAATTCTATGTGTTCTGGCTCTTGAAGGAACATTTATATCCTATGCATGCGTGAACACCATTTGTTGCAAAGGTATTTCAAGGCAACTACCTTTCTGCCAATTTTCTAGGCATGATGGCTTTCTGCATGGACGTGACTCAGTGACCTCATAAGAGAACTGCGCAATGGGGGGTGCTAACAACAACTATTTTATTTTGATTTAGAATAGTGCAGATTCCTGCCAGAGTAAATAACAGGTGGTAATATTTTCAACTGATAGGCGCTCATTTATCCAACCTCAGGAGGAATGCAAGAGACATTAGGGATCAAACCTGAGACTTGCTAGTCACACATCTGGGGCCATATTATGGCGAAGGAGCATCTTCATTGTTTATTTATTTATTTATTTGCCGGTTTATATTGCGCTAGAATCGACTCCAACTGGAGTATCTCTGCGCCCAAAAACACCAGAAACACACTCCAAAAAGCAGTCAAATGAAAGGAGAGTTAATTCTGAAACAAAAATGTCTTCAGCTTTTTCCTGAAGCTGAGATGCTCTGGACATTGCCTGAGCATCAAAGGGAGCTTGTTCCATAATGTGGGGCCAACTACGGACAGAGTTTTACCCCCCTGTCTGGCCTTCTTTACAAATGGCACTCTCAGGAAAAGCTGGTTGCTAGACCTAAGAAAGCGAACAGGATTGTATGGTATAAATTTGTCTGTCCAGTATGAAGGTCCTAATCCGTTTAAGCCTTTATGAATTAGGCAACAGGTCTTGAATTTTACCCTTTGGCAGACTGAAAGCCAATGTAATTTATCCAAAAGGGGTTTGGATGAAGATCTAGGGGGGGGCGTTCAAGACCAGCCTTGTTGTAAATAAAACAGCAATAATGTTAAGCGTTAGCTAAAGACATGATATTGTAATTCACTTGTTGCGTTTTCCCGCTCAATCTCTTTATCACGGTCAGACTCCATTTTGTTTTCTGTCCTCTATTTTGTTTGCTACATATTGCCATGTGTTCGCCATGCAATGAGTCCTACCTCTTCGCTAGTCGCCCTTCGGATCTGCCCAGCAACAGTCTATAAATAGCCCTTTGTGCGTCTAGCGCATGCTCAGTAGAAGTCACATCTGTCTTTGATTAGCGTAGATAGGAATGTGCATTTTCGCGGGCCTCAAGAACCGTTAACTCCACCCATGTATTGATTGTGTTCAGAAATGTCCATATATGGTCGTAAATCATGTCCTGAGTTGTACCCGCCTACTTATGAGCCCCTTCTTTGTGTATAAAAGGGGACTGTGTACTCAAGTTCTTTGTGCTACCCTGTGCAATGCTGTAGAGTGTTGTGTGGGTTGTAGGACCACCTTTAAAGGTTTATTAAACTATGTTTTTGTATTTCCAGTTTCCGTGCCAAATTCTTTGTGTAGTCTGAGGACTTCCTGCACAGAAGGGCGAACCCTTTGCACTCGCAGGCCTTGCTGAGGCCTGTACTCGTCAATTGACGCCGGACACGTGGGGCTCATCGGCGACTCGGATGCTCGAAGGATTGGTCGTGACGAAGGATTGGAACCTTGCCGGGGACGTGATCACTGCCAGCGGCGTCTTTAGTCCTGGCACCCCAAGGTTTTCTTCCTTCCCTTCCGATCTGACCATCTGGGTGGCGCCGGTCCTCGACTGAGGACTATTCTGTCGGTTTGCCGTGCAGTGGCCGTTTGGGCGAATTTGGAACTTGGCAGTTGGAATCTGGACGCTCTGGATTGGTAAGAACCGTTCTATGGTACTTGCTGCGAGCTTTGGAAGCCTGGGTTGACAAGGCAGTTTTAGGATACGCTTGCTGTGGCTATTTGGTCTTGTGGGACTAGTCATATTTGATTTTGGATTTGGGATATATGCGTTGCAACAGATATAGGAAGGCAATGTGGAGATATTTATCCTGAACTTTGGATTTGAGCGGCGCAATGTGTTAAGTGCCATTTTAATTATAATATTGCATATTTTGCACTATTTTTGACATGCCTATTTTTAGCGCACTCCATAAGTGGTGCTACTGTTTTGGAAGTGACCGGTTAAGACTTGAGGATTCACAGCCGGCTCCCTCAGAGGGGACGCCCAATAGGGACATGTATGTGAAGTTTTGTCTTTCCGCTATAATGTACAGCACATCGTGGAGGAAATACACGAAAAAGGATCCTGAGTTACGTTGGCCTTTGTATGGTTCGTTTGAGTTGCGTAAAATTGAGTATGTGGAACAGTGTATGTGTAAGCGACGAGTGAGGCAGGATATGTTTGAGTGTTTGCGTATGTGGGTGAAAGAAGTGCGTGAGCGCGAGAAACGTGAGAAAGCGCTGATTGAGAAGGAACAATGAACGTGTGAACGTGAGAGAGCACAAGAGTTGAGAAAGCGTGAAGCAAAGGAATTAGAAGAAAAGCAGGAAAAGGAACGTAGATTGCAGATATCTGGCCAGTATGCTATTCGGCAGCCTCTTTATCCTGTCCTTAATAAACCTGATGATGACTTTTCGTTATTAGATCGCTCTCCACCTCCGTACGCTGGTCTGTCCACTCCGAGAGGGGGAGGTGAGGATTCTTGATCACCCCCAGAGAAGGCTGACACGCGGTCTATGTTATCGAACGATCGTATGGCGGACCTTCGAAAGATCGCTTATCGAGTACTCAAGGCTACAGTTTCTCTTCCTGAGTTAATGCAGTCTCTTGAAGGATGGCAGGATAGGGAGAAAATATATTTTACTGAATCTCTTTCTGAAGAAGTGATTACATCGTTTTTGAACCTGATGATGTGATATCTGATTCTAAAGAATTGCGTAAAGGTCTTTTTCCTCCTTCCCAGGTGCCCGACGCGGTTCGACGGCTGTTTGCGTTGCGGGACGAGATGTTTCATCTACGGGACGAAGCGCGGAAAAAGAAAGCGGAGGAGGAGCAAACGAATCCGAGCGGCGGCGGGAAGCAGTCACCTATCTTTCATTCAGATAAGATTGAGCCAGTGCATGTTAAGCCTATGCGAGAGGCAGCGCCTTTGTATGCTCCTCCTAAAGGAGCGGGTACTAGTTCGAATAAATCGTCTCCTGATGCAAGAGGGTATTTCATTTATAATTGGGTTTACACTCCATGGAATAGAGCGGATGTTATGGCATTAAAAGCTGCATTACCTGATCCACGAAAGAATCCTGCCGCCTTTTATGAGGAAGTTGAGGGGGCTCTAAACTCTTGCACTATGACATTAGCTGATATTGATTTTTTTTTTGGGCTCATATTACCCCCCGATATGTGGAGAACTGTGCAGAAAGTAGATGATCTTGTTGCTTTTAAAGCCAGGTGGGCGGATCTCGAGGATGAGGATAGAGACAGGAAACCTGCGCAGAAGCCACCCCAGTCGATTTTAGACCTTCCTGCTGCTATTTTGGCTAAACTAAAACCGATTATTCCCCCTAAAAAGATTGATTGGACTATGTTAGCGTTGTGTAAGCAGAAAGTAGATGAGTCAGTTTCAGATTTCTTTACGCGATTTGAGGAAACTTTCCATGATTTTAGCGGCCAGTCGCTTACGGACGACACGGGCCGACATCTTTTCGTTGATAAGTATGTTTCCAATTTATTGCCAGGAGTTGCAGCTCGGTTAAAAGCGGGTGAAAGCTCTTGGACGACTTCGTCTCTGGCATCCCTCCTGACGATGGCTCAGTATTATGAGTGTCAGGAATTAGAAGCGAAGGGTACTGAAGAAAAGAAGTCTAAAGATTTGAAAACGAAGGTCATGTTAGCGCAAGTGTACGGACCGCCCCATAGAGCTACCGACAGGGCTGGTCGAGGGTCTTATGGTTCTTCTTTTACTCGTTCGGATTTAGCTAATGATCAATGTGCGTATTGCAAGCAGACGGGCCATTGGGCTAGGGCGTGTCCAATGTTGCGCGCACAGAGGCAAGGGCGTGGTCAAGGACCGTTGAGAAATTGAGGGGGCTTTCCAGGCCCTAGAGGTAACACGAATGATCGTGCTAGGTTTGCTTCTAATATGCGACCACAAGAGGGGTCTAACATTTTTGATTGACGGAATCAATGCCAAATATCTGATTACGAACGACCTGAATGTCATGGTTCACAGTATGCATAGGATTGCTTAGGATGGGGTAAGGAATCAGTTGAGGGGCCAGTAGATCAGAGGGGTCCTTATGTTACAGCACATGGTTTGGGTTCTACTGATCGGTTTCTGGTTGATACAGGAGCTACTCGTCTTTGTCTAAACAATTGTTTCCGAGGGCTCCCCTGTCTGGCTTAACAATTACATCAATAGGGTTTGATGGAACACCTTCTCTTAGCCCACTGTCACAACCTCTTGCACTTCATTTAGATAAGTTTGTTGCACCATGTCCATTCTTGCTCTCCTTAAACACGCCTGATAACATTGTGGGTTTGGATATGCTCAAGCACTTTAGAGCTACAATAAGTTGCTCCCCTGAAGGAGTGCGTGTTATTTTGAACGACACCTATCCGACAATGGAGAGGGTGTGTACGATTAAAGAAGATACTGCATTGGCCTCTTTACCTCGCACCTTGTGGGCTACTTCAGATACTGATGTGGGGCAGATGGTCATTCCCCCGGTGCACATCAGTGTAAAGGAGGGAGCTGTGTTGCCACGCCTACCTCAATATCGTATTTCACAGGAGGGGGAGGAGGCGCTTATACAGATTGTGCAGGATCTCATTAAAGTGGGGGTAGTAGAAGAGGTTCCATACAATGTGTGTAACAGTTCTATCCTACCGATTTTGAAGAAAGACACTGATACTAGGATTTATCGATTATCATCGATCTCCGGGAGATGAATAAGATAGTGATACCTCAATATCCAGTGGTTTCTGACATTACGACACTTCTTACTCTGGTTCCACCAACTGCAACCGCGTTCTCCGTTATAGACTTGAAGAACGCTTTCTTTTCAATCCCTATTCATCCTGATAGCCAACATCTTTTCGGATTCACTTTGAATAATCGATCGTATAGATTTTGTAGAGTTCCTCAAGGCTATACTGAGAGTCCTAGCATTTAAAGCCAAGCGTTGAAACAACAATTGGATTCTTTTGTTTTACCTGAAGGTGTGGAGCTTATACAATATGTTGATGACATCTTGTTGGTGGCCGATACCCCGAACAATGTGAGAAGTGTACACTGTCTTTGCTTGTTTTTCTGGCATCGCATAATCACAAAGTATCAAAGAAGAAATTGCAATATTGTAGACCAAAGGTAACCTACTTAGGTCACCTTTTGTCTAAGGAGGGGCGTGCACTTACACCAGATCGTATTCAAGCAATTTTGGACACACCAGCACCCTCTACGCAGAAAGATGTTCGAGCATTCTTGAGTCTTACTTCTTTTTGTAGACAGTGGATACTGGGGTTTTCACACATAGTTAAACCACTGTTAGCGCTTTTGAAAAAGGATACTCCAGTCCCCCTTCCCTGGACAAATGAGTGTGAGAATGCTTTCCAGCAATTACGACAGGCCCTTTGTTCAGCACCAGTGTTAGGCATCCCTGATTATACGAAGCCTTTTACATTGTATGTACATGAAAAAGATGGATGCGCATTATCAGTTTTAGTGCAGATGCACGGGGATAAGCAGCGCCCTTGAGCATATTTCTCGGCAGTACTTGATCCTGTTGCTCCAGCATTACCTAGTTGTTTTCGCTCAGTTGCAGCGACAGCTGTGTCAATACGCCAGAGTGAGGGGATTGTGTTATCTCATAAGTTGTTGGTGTTGGTCCCCTATGCTGTTGATGCCCTTTTGAATCAGACAAAGACACAGCATTTAACTAGCGCTCATCTAACAGGATACGAGCTAACGCTGTTGGCTCCTTATATTACACTAAAGAGATGTGCAACACTACACCCAGCCACGTTGCTGCCATTTCCGGTGACTCAGCCTGAGGCTCAAGAAGCGCATGACTGTGTTTTTGTGACTGAGGAACAGACAAAGGGTCGTATTGATTTGTAGGACACGCCCTTTACAGATGTGGATGGAGAGCTGTGGGTGGATGGGTCTTGCCTGAAGATACCAGATGGTACTACCTCAGCAGCATATGCAATTACTACGCTACACAAAATAGTGGAGACAGCACGCATACCGCAGAAATCAGCTCAAGCAGCAGAACTGATAGCGTTGACATGAGCATGTGAGCTTAGTGCAGGATTATGCGTGAATGTTTACACAGATAGCCGCTATGCTTTTGGAGTAGCGCACGATTTCGGCCTGCTCTGGAAGGAAAGGGGCTTTTTGACATCACATGGAGCACAGATAATGTACGGAGAGTTAGTGCATAACCTCTTGGCTGCATTGACCTATCCAAAGAAGATAGCTATAGTGAAATGCAGCGCACACAAGAAAGTGACAGATAAAGTAGAAGAAGGAAATGCTTTTGTAGATCGAGTGGCACGTGAAACTACGATGCAGCCTGACTCCACTCCAATGTACGTTGTGAAGTCACAAGCTGAGCAGTGGCACAATGCTAGGAAGGAGGTGCTAGAGATACAGAGGACTGCTTCTGATAAAGAGCGGGAGCAATGGTCCAAGGATGGAGAGTTGGATGATGAAGGTTGTTGGAGAAGTAAACAAATGGATAAGTGGAAGTTACCCACAGCCTTTGTACAACCTATGGTTCAGATGGCACATGGGCTAGCACATGTTGGAGCTTCGGCAATTGTGAAATTGCTCACGCAAGTTTGGGAGCATCCAGAGATTGCTAGCATGGCTAAGAGAGTAGTACAGACCTGCATGATTTGTCTTAAGTACAATCCAGAAAAAGGGACACGAACTCCAGCAGGAGGATTTACAACACCTACTGCACTTTTTGAAGTATTGCAAATGGATTATATTCAGCTGGAACGCTGCAATAATCTAAAATACGTTTTAGTTGTGGTTTGTGCGTACAGTAAATGGATTGAAGCATACCCTACGAAGGACAATACTGCAATTACTACGGCAAAGGTGTTATTGAAGGAATTCTTTCTTCGGTATGGTGTTTGTAGATTGTTGTGGAGTGACAACGGGCCTCATTTTGTAGCGGACGTTGTTAAGTATGTCCTGAAAGGATTGGGAATCAAACAGAAATTTCATGCAGTGTTCCACCCGCAATCAGCAGGATTGGTGGAAAAGTACAATGGTACTCTAAAGCTTAAAATAGCAAAGATACAAGCTTCTACTTCTTTGACTTGGCCAGATGCCTTGCCTTTGGCATTATTGTCTATCAGATCGGTACCACACTCTCGGACGGGCCTTACGCCCTTCGAGATAGTATTCGGGCGTCCCATGAATATATGGGGAGTGCCCAAGCCAAGCTCAGTGTATGATGTACCTTGTGTTTTAATGAATGACTATTTGGCACAATTAACTGACAGTTTGGTTTCTATTCATCAACAGGTTCGAGAAGCACTCCCTGATCGGTCCACAGGCGAAGGCCATAATCTCCGGCCTGGAGATTTTGTCCTCATAAAATCATTCGAGAGGTCGAGCAGTCTGGAGCCGAGGTGGTGTGGTACCGAGCAGGTTCTTCTTGCCAAGAGAACAGCTGTCCGAGTTACCAACCGGAAGAACGGGATACATTCCGTACATTGCCGGAAGGTGCAACCCGGACTGGTGGAGCCTGCTGTATTGACCGACCATCGAGAAATCCTGACTGCGGAGAGAGGCCGTGCTGTGGTACCTGACGAATCTGAGGAGTTCTTCCAGGACCCGACAGTTCCTGGAGCAAGGAGATACAATCTACGACCAAGGAAAGAGTTGTGTGATAAGTTGTCAGAACGGTCCCTAGGTCAGTGAAACGGAGAGCCGATGAGGCAAGGGGGGGGATCAGCCCTGCATTAGAGTAGTGACACCCGTCTTGGCCCGCTGGTGAAGAAAACAGCGGCTGCCTAGGGGGAAGAGTTCTGACAACATTTTTAGTTTCAGGAAGATACTGTTTGTACATTTGTTCCTAATGGATAAGAAGAAGATTTTTTGCGCTGTAGGGTTCATTGCTGCTGTAGCAGTTGTTGCTACAACCACGTGGTTTATCGAGGTTGCAGTTCCTGCCCGTGAGTTGTATGTTGTTTCCATTCCAGTTCCAGATGAGCATTTCTTTTATACACTTCCAAATCAAGAGTTGAAGCATCGACAGTCATATTTGAATAATGCTTTCATTCAGATGCTGCACCATACCCACGTAGCTACTAATGCCTCAAACTGTTGGATATGTGGGATGATGCCAGCACATCAGAAGAAGGGGGGAACACCATTCATACCTCTCCCTTTCTCTCATAATGGTTCTTGTCGAGCCTGGTATACTTTGCTTTTTGCCACAAGAAGGCCCACAGTGGGTAGACTGCTTTTTAGATTGAATAAAGAATGCCATTAGGACAAAGAAGGCTATCCACAAGCCAATGGAGCTATATGGGAGTGGGAAGAATATCGACCGGACAATGAGTCAACGCCCTATATTTTCACGAACACTAGAGACATTGTTGGAAATGAAAAGTTTGTGATTTCAGTGGCTCAAGCGCAAGCAGATTTATGTGTACAGAGTGTAGGTTATATCCCTGTAGGTGTTAGTGATTGTATTATTGTGTTAAATATTGATGGTCTGAACAATAGCTCATTCCTTGCTTCTCATAACACTTACTTTGTATGTGGTAATAGAGGTTATTACCGATTACCAGCCGGATGGTCTGGAGTATGTTATGTAGCATTTTTACTACCACCTGTATTCCTAGCACCTTCATCATATCATAAAGATTTGAAATTATTGAATAATGTAACTGTAAACAGATACAAACGGACTTTGTCTACTGATGATGTAGACCAGACTGACACTAGTCTGCAACAATATATAGATTTCAATTTAGGATTATTTTTCTTTGTTGGGGCTGCTCTGAATAGTAGAAAGATATGGCAATTAACGAGAGTAGTGGAAGCCGTAACGAATCAAACTGCCGCAGCTCTTGGCAATCTCACCGAAGAGCTGCAAATTACTAGAAATGTTGCGTTACAAAACCGAATGGTTTTGGATGTGATGTTAGCAGATAGAGGTGGTGCTTGTAGAATTATTGGAAGTAGCTGTTGTGTATTCATCCATGATCACACTCCTTCTGTGTACAAAGCAATTAATAAATTACATAAGATTGCTGCTGATATACATGTTGAAAATAGAACTTGGACATTTTCCAGTTGGTTCTGGACTCTGATCTCCACATGGGGTTGGAAACTTCTTACTGGCCTCTGTATAATTATTGCTATTATTTTTACATGTTGTGTATGTATTAAATGTAGTCCAATGATATGTTCCCTATGTGTTTGATTTTGTTTACCTAATAAAAGAGCTGTTACTGCGGCTACCCACCAGAAAAGTATAACTAGAGAGGTAGCTGAAATGATGAGCATTGACATTAACGATGAGTATTTAGATTATCCTAGAAAACCGAATGTCTTCAGCTAATGCTGAAAGGGTCGTCTGTTGTAAATAAAACAGCGATAATGTTAAGCATTAGCTAAAGACATGATATTGTGATTCACTTGTTGCGTTTTCCCGCTCAATCTCTTTATCACGGTCAGACTCCATTTTGTTTTCTGTCCTCCATTCTGTTTGCTACATATTGCCATGTGCTCGCCATGCGATGAGTCCTACCTCTTCGCTAGTCGCCCTTATGATCTGCCCAGCAACAGTCTATAAATAGCCCTTTGTGCGTTTAGCGCATGCTCAGTAGAAGTCCCATCTGTCTTTGATTAGCGTAGATAGGAATGTGCATTTTCGCGGGCCTCAAGAACCGTTAACTCCACCCATGTATTGATTGTGTTCAGAAATGTCCATATATGGTCGTAAATCATGTCCTGAGTTGTACCCGCCTACTTATGAGCCCCTTCTTTGTGTATAAAACGGGTCTGTGTACTCGAGTTCTTTGTGCTACCCTGTACAATGCTGTAGAGTGTTGTGTGGGTTGTAGGACCACCTTTAAAGGTTTATTAAACTATATTTTTGTATTTCCAGTTTCCGTGCCAAATTCTTTGTGTAGTCTGAGGACTTCGTGCATAGAAGGGCAAACCCTTTGCACTCGCAGGCCTTGCTGAGGCCTGTACTCGTCAGCCTGGCTGCAGTATTTTGGACAACTTGGAGTTTGGCTAATACTCCATCATTCGCCGACAGCAGTAGCCCGTTACAATAGTCAAGACGACTAAGTACCAAAGCCTGCACCAATGTTTTTCTGGTCGAATCGGGAAGCAAGGGGAAAACCTTACGTAAAAGGCCAATGACATGAAAGCAGGAGCCCACAATATAATTGCCATGCTGCTTAAGGGAGAGCTCTTGATCCAAACGTACTGGGCACCCCGGGCGCACCTTTTCAAAGGTGCACCAGTGGCAAACATGAAAATGCACCCTATTATGATGAATGCATTGCCCCCAGGGCAGCAGCGAACTTGCGCTGTTCTAGGGAAAGCACATTTGATGAAAAAACAGAGCGGCTGCTTTATAGCGGCTCTGTGTTTTCACAGTGCAGGCGGCAACCCAGTCTAGAGATCTCCTTACAGATGGGGCATCCAGTGACTGAGGGGTGCATGAGAACCCCCTTTCTCCCAGCCAGAGGGCTGCTCTCAGGGGGCACTCATAGTGCCCCACCTTCAAGGTGATGTTCATCCACTGAGAACCTCTTTACCTCTGTGCCCCTGTCTATAATATGGCGCTGGCTCAGAGGCAAAGGGGGTCCCTCATTTGCATGGGGCACACCCCCAATGCAAATGAGGGGATGCCACCTGATGATAGCGCTGGTGCTTTATGTGTGCCAGCGCTATCGGTATTACAGAAGGGGCTGCACAAACGTCTATGGGCTCTTCTGTAATACAAAAGTGCCCGGGGTGCGCAGAACTGGCACAAACTCCTGTTGCACCCCCAGGTCACTATATTTAATATGGCCCCAAGTGCTTTAATGCACCAAGTTGAATATTGTGAGATATGTACTCATTTGTGGCCTCAAACAAGCATAATTTGCAACGTCCAAGTAAGCAGAGTGAAAAAGTATTGTTGGTCAATAGTAATACACGATCATCTTTCGGGATATTGAATTTAAGGCCCTGATTACGACTTTGGCACAGTTGCACTGGCTCTCCGCTGGCACGGCTGTGCCAAATCCGCCCAAGGACCGCCAACCTGAATATGAGTTCAACTCGTGCAGGCAGACAGTCCTTTTGCCTTTCCCATGGCAGTGCCAGAAAAACAGGCACCGCAATGGGAATGGCAAAAATGTTCCAGCATGGCATTGATGGTGACGTCCATGCCATGCTGGAACTGGGGATGCAGGTAGACAGGGGGGCACATGCTGAAGACTCTGAATGCATCCCCGTGGCAAGGGGAGGGGGCATTTCCTCAACCACCACCCTTTTCATGACGGGCAGTCCGCTATGAAATGGCTGGTGGTGGAGAAACCCGTAACATGCTCAGTGGGACTGTGCACGTCCCACTCAGCATGTTACATTGGGCCTCTGTTGCGCCAGCGCAAAGGAATGGCATTTTCCTGGCACAGGGGATGGTCCACTGCTGGTATGACTTTTAAAGTCATACTCCGGCACACAGTGGAATGCCACTGCTGTGCCACCCCGAGTGTGGCAGTCAGATGACCGCCACACTCCTAATCAGGCCTGAAATTATTTCATGAGCTCATTGTCATTTCACAGAAGGATTTTATGGTGAATTTGCAAAAAGCGTGTCTTGAAATAATAATAATAAACATCTTTATAAAGTGCATGGTTACACTAGGCCAGTGTGTCCCTGCACTGCGGTGCGAACTGCCCTCGACAACTACACCCTATCCTAACCAGGAGAGACTATCCAGAGGGGAAAAGATATGTTTTCAGATCTTTCCGAAAGGTGACCTCCGAACCCTCAAGCCGGAGGCTTAGGGGAAGTTTGTTCCATTGCTGTGCGGCCACATAGCGGAAGGAGTGGCCACCCATCCTTGCTCTCTTAATAGCCGGAATACACACCTGACCCATCCCACTTGATCTGAGTTGGCAGTTTGGAGAATAGAGAGGAAGGGGCCCTTCCTTTGAATGATACAGTGGCAGACGCACAGTGCCTTGAACAAGACTCTCTCCCTTATTGGCAACCAGTGGAGGGAGACCAACGCCCTCTTAGAAGAGGCACTCCTCTGGAGCATACGAACCAGGCAAGCTACTGCATTCTGGATACCTTGGACTCTTTGCATGCATTTAGCAGCAGCACCCAGGTAAAGTATGTTACCATAATTGAGGCACAATGTCACCTGGGCATGCACCATGGTCTTCCTGGCTGCAGTGGGCAACACATGCAAGGTGTTCCGAAGGCACCGCAGGGTTCCACAAACAGGCGCCTGCTACCCGCCTGGTATGGTGCGTAAAGGAAAGCTTAGTGTCCAGCCATACCCCCAGGTTCTTTGCCTGAGCTCAGGGCGTGGGGGTGGGACCCAGACTCTGGGGCCACCATGCTGATGACCTCACTGACGGGGCTTTCCCTATTACAAGCACCCCGGTCTTATTGCCATTCAGTTTCAGACAGTTATTAGCCATCCACAATGCTAGTTCTTGCATGCATGCCACGAAGTTGGAAGCTGCCGTGTCCTGTGCCTTTGTAAGGGAAACCACCAATTGAGTGTCATCGGCATAGGACACATCCATAATTCCGTATTTTTCTGCAATCTGAGCTAAAGGAGAGACATAGAGATCAAACAGGGTCAGGTTCAGGCTTTGGAAAAATTGGCTAATAGATGCTTTGTACCAGCCGCGGCCCGTGGAGGGTGTTTCGGTGGGGCAGAGAGGCGGGGTGGGGGAGGGGCAGGGTTGGGGGTGCTAAAAACAGGAGTATGGATAGTTGAAGGTAAGTAAACAATTTAATTAATAAAACGAATTTCGTAGCGTACCCTGCATCACATTTATGCCACGAAGTTGGAAGCTGCCGTGTCCTGTGCCTTTGTAAGGGAAACCACCAATTGAGTGTCATCGGCATAGGACACATCCATAATTCCGTATTTTTCTGCAATCTCTGCTAGAGGAGAGACATAGAGATCAAACAGGGTCAGGCTCAGGCTTTGGAAAAATTGGCTAATGGATGCTTTGTACCAGCCGCGGCCCGTGGAGGGTGTTTCGGTGGGGCAGAGAGGCGGGGTGGGGGAGGGGCAGGGTTGGGGGTGCTAAAAACAGGAGTATGGATAATTGAAGGTAAGTAAACAATTTAATTAATGAAACGAATTTCGTAGCGCGCCCTGCATCGCAAAATGTGATGCAGGGTACGCTACGAAATTCGTTTTATTAATTAAATTGTTTACTTACCTTCAACTATCCATACTCCGGTTTTTAGCACCCCCCCACCCTGCCCCTCTCCCACCCCGCCTCTCTGCCCCACCGAAACACCCTCCACGGGCCGCGGCTGCTTTGCACTGAAATCTGAAGAAGCTGCTTTTATAGTTGTCAAATCGCTCATTCCCCTTTTCAAATATCTTTGTCAGAAGTCTATAAACATTGTCAAATCCACTAAAACATGTTTCTATTAAATCATATTGGGTTTGACCAATCCCCTCCTAAAGTTCTAGTCGGCCCCTGAGCTTAGATGCTCACTACCGAGCTGTAGCAGGTGCGCAAGGAGGCAGGTCGAAGGGGCAATGCAAGATTGCAAGCAGCCCCAGTGTGCTGTCACTAGAATGTCCCCCCCAGACCCTCTTGTGAAGTAGTTATGGTTGCTGTTGGGTTCGGCCCAGATCACCTGGGCTGCTAGGGAGGCCTGGGTCACCCTCTAGGCAGGCTTCAGTGAGCAGACACTTGTGCCTGCCCTGAGTCAACAACAGCCTCTTTTGGGGTAGTCTGGATGCTAGACTTTTGGACACGGCATAGCTGGGTTTTCATATTTTGTCCTAATCCTCTTCAAAACGGCGTAGGTAACCGCAGAAGGGGCTGCCCTCGCTGTGGTATAATTATGCACTCTCTGCAAGTTCTGCAAACTTCCAGGATGGATGGAAGGTGACCCTTCCAGGATGGAGGGAAGGTGAGCACACAGTCAAGAGAAGACGTGTCAAACAGGCAAGGTCAAGCTGTGGTGGTGCAGATCAGGAACCAGAGGTGCACATGCGAATTTCGGCCTTTGCGAATGCGAATTTGCTAAATGGTATGTATAAAGCAAAATCTGGTGCAAAACAAGGAATCGCAAAATTACTTATTTTGCAATTGCAATTAAGGAATTGCAAATTTTGAGATTCCTTAAATGCAATGTATGAAGCAAAAAAAAATTGCAAAATGTCCATAAGGAATCGCAAATTACTAGTTGGTGGTAAGCTGCGAATTCCTTCAAAAATGCACATTTTTGCATTTTTTAAAGTGCCATGTGACGCACATACATGCCCTTAGGGCATGTATGTGCGCCACATGTGCACCCATGCATATTTCAGGGGTGCAACAGGGTGTCCTTTGGACACCCCTGAACCCTTGAAATTATTCTCAAATTGTGATTAGCAAATTGCGAATCGCAAATTGAGAATAACTTCCCATTCATTCCTATGGGCCTCCTGGCCCATAGAAATGAATGGGAAAGTATTCCTTAATTGAGATTCGCAATTTGCTAATCGCAATTAAGGAATTTTAAGAAATCGCAAAAAAATGCGATTTTGTACATATATACCTATTTGCGATTCTCAAATAGCGATTTCTTAGAAATCGCTATTTGAGAATCGCAAAACAGGTTGATGATACATATGGCCCTAAATCGTGATCCAACTAATTATGCAACATATGTTATGTCCTCAAAGAGACACTGCTCATGCTGCGCCGTCCCCAGGCCTGCCGCTTGTAATATGTTATGCGGCACCACTAACGGCACAAGGCGCTGGGATCATGTGAGACTGGATACATGGGCAAACTTCTCCCTTCCTGCTGTGCTGGTAAAATGTTGTGCCCTTCCACACAAATCAGCATTACCAACCCTCTCATTTTAGCGCGTTGAGTGGCAGTAGACACCCTCCCCGGGGGTTTATCAGTGCCCTTTCGATGCACCCACAGTCAAGCGAAGATGAGACAAAACAAAGTGCAGCGCCCGCAGTGGGCTGGAAGATGGCCAGCTCAAGGGGGCGGAAGACACGCAGCCATGTCAGGGAAGGGCAGGGGGCGCAGCTGTCTCCACTGCGAGGACTCTCCTGTCACCCTGGCAGTCTGTGTAGCTCCAGCATAGGCTTGGCTGCTCAGTGTTAAAGAGGGTGCAATTACACGGTGGGTAGCGGGAACTTTGAGGACACCTACGTGCATTTTGAAGGGGGGTACCATTTTATGTTACGTCAGTGGCGATCCTATAAGCTCCCTTCAGCCACCTGGGATACCACAATCATCTGCCTGAGTGACAGCAGGCGGGCTTTAGGGGTCACTCACTCTCCGTGACAGTGACTGACAAGGCGTGAAGTCTGCCTTAGAAGTTAAGTTACCCCAGGGAGTAATCTGTGAGCCCAGAAGTTATTATTAGCCCCTCTGGCACACCTGAAGGGGTCAGCGCCACCGGGCCGGCTTGCTTTTCGTGCAGGATGCGGCGCTGTCGCCACCGTCCTCTCACTGCTGACACCCAAGAGGTCCCAATGCTGTCACTGTCTCACTGAGCGGCACAGGACGGCGCCCTGGTGCCCGGGTGAGCGTGGCAGCTCCCGGCTCCTGAACGCGATCAGAGACAGGCGTCCTCGACAGATCAAAGCCACCTCAAGGCATGCTGACAGCGCCGAGCGCTGCCCGCTCACAGAGAACACGCGGGAGAACAGATTACGTGACAAGAACAGGTATTTCATTTGTGCCTGATTCGAGCCACGTGCCCTTGGATTCACTCCTCACAGAAGGTTTCTTATTTACAATGTGGCTCAGTGCAGGCCTAGGCGCTGTCATTCTGTTCGGAGTAAGGATTCACGGAGAGGGTTGGCAGGAGGCCCCTCATGGAGGGCTCTGGGGTCGCAGGGGAGGAGTTCCTTACCTGTGGCGTCTAGGATCTGCCTCTGTCCCAAGGACTCAGCTTTCATACTTCTGGCATTGGGCAGGTCAGCAGGGCTGGGAGTGCTGCGCACACAACAGCCTCTGGACCAACCCTTTCCCAGTAGAGGGCGCAGAGACAATACCTGAATCTTGGGGGTTGTTAACACTTTAAGCAAGGAGGCAGGGCTAACACTTAAGCAATGGGGTAGGTAGAGCTACCTCAGAGCCAGTATGACAAAATGCAGAAATAAACTGCATTCTGAACATAGTGGACAAAGCCAAATTTATGAGAACAAACATGTTTTTGTGGATTTGACACCTTGCAGACTTACTGTCAATAATATTTGAAAAGGAGATCGAGTGCATTGGAATTTAAAAAAAAACGCTCCTTCGCATTTCGATATCAAGCCGATGGAACACTTTTTCACAAAGTTATTTAAACATGGTAAAATATTTTTGCGAATGCGGCCACTATTAATTACGTGGAAGGATGACGTGTTTTCATTGGAGGTCCAGGAAGGTGTTCATATCTGCTTGTTGACCTAAGGCGTGTTTACAGTACAGTCAACATCTGTATGATTGCGGCCATGCAGATGTGTGCATGTCTCCAACTATATAGAGCTTAGTGGGTTAAAAGAAAACACCTGATTTTAAAGGGGAAAGTGACTAGCAAATCACAGGTTTCATTTTTTTTAAAGCACTTTTACTTCTTACTGAGATTGAGTAATTGTCATTTGTTGTCTATATTACTGTTAATTACGCTGCCATGAATCTGAAATGCTCTACTAAATAAACACAATCGTTGCTGTTTGCACCTCACATTGAGCAGTTTTCAGATACATGAGATATTGCTCATAGCATCTGCCCCCACCTTCAAATAAGCATCATAATGGTAATGGCTTTTCAGATTGTTCCGAAATAAAGGAAAATCTTCCTCGTTGGCAAGAAAAGAATAGTGTTCCTGGGTATGGTGGAAATGTTTCAGATTGCCAGTTGGAAGTCGGACACAGTATTCCATGCACAGCTGGGAAAGTCTCCTTTCGACACTTGGGATCTAGGGGTAATAAGGAACACATATCAAATCAAGTTCTTCAGTATTCTTTGACCATACGTGACCATCGAAGGTGTTAGACCGGTTAGCCTCAGGGAGTTCTTCCCCTAAACTTTTTGCCTCACTCCTCCATTAACAAAATGTTTTCATAGTTTTTCACGAATAATAGTCAACAACATAAACATTGACCACTTCGGTCAGTGAGTATATACAGCCTGATGGCAAAAAGGCACCCATGTGGACATAGAATCGACAGCTGAATTATACAGTACACTGCTATCCTTGTCCGCTAGCTAGAGTGGTGGACATGTTTGGCAGGAAACTTCAATGGAATGCTAACACAACATAATATCCCGGGTAGTATGTGTGTAGGTAAGGAGGAAGGTTATGGGCCATTAATGTAATTTGAGAGAGGATCTATCTTATTTCTCATGCAGAACAGGGGAGATTCTGTGGGTGGAGAATCTAGGGGCCACTTCTTGCTTTCATAAGGGACCCAGCAGGGATAGCTGGAGAATTCATATAAAGTGGGGTAGTGCTCATAATCCGGGCTGGTTAAAGCAGAGAAATTCAAGTCAATCATGGGTTACCATAAACAGTGAATTTTTTCTATGAGTAGGAGAAGTTGCGGGTGATGTGTTCCTTAGTGAGTATGTGCTACATCCTCTGGAACCAAGCTACTATCGGGGGAGGGTCAGTCGTCTTTCAATACAATGCTATGAGCTGTTTGGCCCAAGTCATGTGTCTAGTAAGTGCCTAGTTTGTGTGGGTCATAGCTTCCACAGATAGAGGTTTTAATCCCAGTATTAGGACTGCGAGGTCTGTTGGTAAGAGGTATCCCATGATGGTGTTGATGTGTATCAGAATTTCTTTCCAATATGTTTATATTACTGTACAGGAGCATCAAATACGTATAAAAGTGATATAATCTGTGCAACATTGCCAACGTGTTGGGGATGTGGTGGGGACCCTGCGGACCAGTCTATCGGGTTTCAGGTACCATTGGAATATTACTTTTAGGGCCGCTTCCCTGTGGGGTATGCTCCTGTGGGTTTTGGGTATCTCGCTCCAGAGGGTGTCCCACTGTTTCCCCTCAATAGGTCATCCGGTTTCCCAGCGGGTCTTACGGGGCTGGGAAGTGGGTGGTTTGGAGTCTAGAATGTGATGTAGGTCCTGGAGATGAACCCAAACTACCACAAAAGAGAGCGTTAGTGTTATCTACTTTAGCCAATGTAAACTAATTGGGGACCCACTGAACTCTATGTACTGTGCACCTCGTTTTAGTACACTATATAGAGAGCCAGCTTACTACACCTGTTATCTTCCAAGGAGCACAGTGGGTCAATAGAGGATGTTAATGTCTCCCACTCTGACCCCATAATAGCAGAGTGACAGTCAACAGTTAGTTAGGTAGTTAGTTTGCCTCAATATTTACCTCTACCCTGGGCTTACACACTTGTAAGATACCCATGACATAGATACTGGGGACAGTAAGCCTTCTAAAAATAAAACACATATGCTGCTGGACATGTTGCTTCACAATGAAGGAATTAGGGGTGATTGAGCAATCCCAACAGTCCCTGTTCCAGCCCGTGGTGCTGGTACCCAAGACTGCCCCTCCGGGCCCCACTCCAGAACTTAGGATCTGTGTGAACTATAGTGGACTCTATTCAGTGGCCAAGACTGATATTTACCCCATACCCTGTGCTGAAGAGCTTTTTGACAGATTTGGTGCTGCCATATTTCTCAGTTCTTTTGATCTCACAGCAGGGTACTGGCAGATTGCTCTGATTGAGGGGGCCAAGAGAGGTCAGCATTCTCGACCCCAGAGGGTCACTTCCAATTTTGGTTGATGCCTTTTGATCTAAAGAAAACCCCCAGCCAACTTCTAGAGGTTGATGGACAGGGTCTTGACTGGGAAGGATACATTCTGTGCCCCCTACCTAGATGAAATAGCTTGCTTCAGTTCCAGCTGGGAGTAATACCACTTGGGAGTGGAAAGTCTGGTGTGTTCGTTTGGTAGCAGGTAAATACATTTGGATTTAATTTAAGGACTAAGCAATGTTAGACATGAGGGCGGAGGGGATACCTTTGTGGTGTATGTATATCACACAAGGATATGGTAAGGGTGGCACAGAGAACAGTTTCTGATTTTTCAGTAGATACACAAGGTAGGGTGTATAAGGTGGGTGCTTGGTATGGTTTATGTATGCTTTGGTTCAGTACGCGCTATATTTGTTATTATTTTTAATTGTTGGGCAATGTTTAGGTAAAAGTATACAAATGAGTACTAATTGTTAAATCTGCTGGATGTAAATGTGATGAAGCTTGTTGATGACGATATTAATGGCATATCTTTTATTATAGTTACCCTTGCGGAAAGGCACCTATGCCCGAAATGCATTGGTTGCATCTGCTACATTGTACTATTAGGAACTCTGAATTACACCATACTCGAGGAAAGCCATTTGGCACCTGTTGAAACATAAGAAAAAAATATAATAAAGAATACAAAGGAATACTAATGGATACATAATTGAATAAAGTTTTGCTAAAATGAAGAAGATTGTTGACATTGCTTGACTACGAATTTATACCTTTTCCGTCCAAAGAGGAGATTCGCACCCAGAGTTGAGATTATAAAACCTTTGAACTTAAAGTAACCTGGATGAAACAGAGCACCAGATTCACTTTTCAACTTAGCTGGATGTCTTGAATATTTTGATCTGTGAAATTCACACATAAACGGTACCAGCAAAAACCTTTGGACACACTCAGAGATGTTCATGATGGATATGATCAAGCTATACCAATGCACACATAGGGGCCGATTATGATGGCGGACGGACCAGAGTCCGTCCGCCATCATAGAGTAGGAGGGACCGTCCACAGGGGCTGCGGCGGTCCCTCCGTGCAGATTAGGATGTGACTGCCAGGGTGGCGGTCACATCCTCAATCTTTAACATTGCGGCTGGTGCAGCTTCAAGCTGCACACGCCGCAATGTTAAAAATGCCTGCATGGCATTTGCGTGCACAAAGCAGCAGGCACCGCGCGGTGCCTGCTGCTTTGTCCACGCAAATGCAGGGGGGTACCATAGGTACCCCCATGTGCACCCCCCACCCCCTCTTCACCCAGGGGGCCCGCAACAGGCCCCCGAAGTGAAGGTCCGTATGCTTTTCCACGGCGGAAAAGCCGCAGTGGAAAAGCATACTTTGTACTCCATCCTAATATGGCTGGCGGTGTCTGATAGACACCGCCAGCCATGTTCATGCTTTTTCGCCGCGGTCGGAAGGCGACTGCGGCGGAAAAGCGGAGGACAGATTGTAAAACCCACCAGCCATCCTAATTTGGCGGTGGGTCTTTCAAGCCTCTGCAGCGGTTTTCCTGCATCCTCTGGGCCGGCGGTGGCTTCCGCCGGCCTAGTGGATGCGGGAAATCCACCATCATAATAGGCCCCTTAATGTTTATGGAAAATTTTAAGATTACTGTTAGTTACGTAAATTATACTTAATTTTGTATTTTGATTTGTGTGGGGACAATAATCAAGTCAAGTCAAGTCAAAAGAACTTTATTTCAGCTATACAGCCATAAAAGCTCAGCAAAAATACATAATAGCATAAATGCAATTAATTCTTGAAACAACAAAAAGGTACAAGAAATAATTGTACAAAAGGACAATAAGTGTTAACATCACAAGCTTTCACCCCATAGCCTGACCCCCTAAAACTAGGAACCACATGAATAAAAAAATACCCGCAATTATCCAATTAAAAAGATTAGAACAATACAGATATATTAAAAAAAAAAATTAAGGATAAAAGATAAAAATTTGGACAACCATAAAAATATTTCAAGGCGTATCTCTAGATGTAGATAAATTCAGATATAATACCATGACATTTCTAATTGGAAAACACAGTCAGGTTGCTGCCCATCTCTTTGTCCTTTAAAATACCTCTGCGTGTACACCACATCGCAAATAAGAATTTCGAGGTAGGGACTACAAATAGTGGATGAGTCTCGTATTTTAGTAGCCTAAAAACCTTGCTAAAGTTCCTGAGGCCCAGATTTCTACAAAGTTGGAGGACCCACTTGGATCTAGAGCCTTTATAAGCAGGACAGAATAACATGACATGGAGTTCTGTTTCTTCAGAAGAAGAGCACCCAAAGGAGTTGCTCCCTTCCATTTATTTGTCAAGGCACGGAGCGGGAGTGTCCCGTGCCTAAATTGTAAAAACAACTTATTTGCCATGAATGGTTGAATACTGTCCAGGCCCAATTCCAATTTGTATTGTTGCTTGGCATCCAGATACCTGGATGTCAAGCTACATGAATTCATACTCCGGGACAATAGAGCAAATTTGTGTTCTTTAAAAACTAGTGATAGGGACTTTTGGAGATAGAGGGGCAGGTCTCTTCTGGCGTTAACCACATGTTTTCCCTCCCCAGTGAAAGACATGTGCGTCTAATGTATGACAACCACGGTAGATTTTCTGCCCCAATAAAGACATAACATCCCTCAGTTCCCCCCTAAAAATAGCTAGCTCAGGCGTGATCCAGAGGCGACGCCAGAATAAAAGAGGACGATAGGCAGTTAGATCAGCAATGGGTCTAATACCCAAATCCATCCTAAGTGGAATTAGAGGAGTGCTTTTTGGGAGACCCAACAGCTGCCTAACAAAAGTATTATCTGTAAGAGATAAAATGTTGGATCGGCAGTGTCCCCACAGTTCAGCTCTGTATAACGAAGCTCCTCTTGCTTTTGTTTTATTAATTTCTGCTGGGGGGCCGACCACTTTTTGGGTACAACTTTTTTGGACTTTCAGGATGCCTCCTATTGACTGCGTTAATTTTGGGTTGGCTTTCTTTATTTGTGTCCCCCAGTCCATCTTGTCATTAAGTGTAATACCCAAGTAATCAAATGTGGACACTCTCTCTAGGGGCGTTTCATCCATTTGTGGGTGCGGGCAGTTAGTAGTGTTGGCATGAAACACCATATATTTGGTTTTCTGGATATTGATCTCCAAATTCCTCTTCTTGCAGAAAGCACTGAACTCTTCCAGTTTCCGCTGCATACCCATTGGTGTTTTAGATAGGAGCAGCGTATCATCTGCGAACATTAATGCTGGTATTCTGTGGTTCGCTAACCTGGGAGAATCCATGTCCTTTACTGAAAGGAGTGTTTTGATTAAACCATTTAGGAAAAGGGAAAAGAGTATTGGTTCTAAAACACATCCCGAGTTACAGTTTTCCAATGGATCAGTTGCAATCTAAAAATCTGATCAATTGTCGAGATTTTGGACTTAAATCCTGCTTGTAGGGGAGTTAAAACATTCATTTTGTCCATCCATGATTGCAATCAACCCAGGAGAACACGGGCAAATATCTTCTGAGTGACATCGATCAGGCTTATTGGCTGATAATTTGCCGGATTTATGGGGTGAGCCCTTATTGAAAATAGGAATTATTTCTGCACCAGCCCAAGTCGGAGGAAGAGCCTTGCCTTGAAAGATGGTATTGAATACAATCTGCAAATAGGGTGCCCACACTGCTTGTTCATTTCTCAAAAGGTCACCAGGTATTCTATCCAATCCTGGTGCCCTATTAGGTAGAAGTTTGGCCAGCGCCAGAGTGACTTCTGCCAGTGTGCATGGTGGTGGGCCCTCGTTTGGTGGTACTAAGTCTATATCAATTGCCCAATATGGTACAACTTCAACTAGAGGCCTTGAATATAAAACTTTAGAATAGGATCTCCAAGCTTCTTCTCCAGATTGGGTTCAATAGCTGAGAGGCCTTCGGTATTGCCAGTCTTGACTAGGTTCCCAAAGCCTATCATGTCTCTGGTATCTAGGGCTTCCTTTATTACTTCCCATTTTTTAATTTCCCAAGTTTCTTTAGCTTCAGATAGAGTATTTTTATATTGTAAACTGCTTGCTTTGATACATGTGGTATCCTTCTTCTTAATCCCGAGTGTCAAAGCGTGTTTGGCTTCTCTACACGCTTTACAATACCAGAGATGTTTAGGTATGGGATCGGGGTGTTTGCTATTTTCACTATTATAGAAGTATTCCGCTAACTTTTCAACCATGTACTGGTGATTTTTATTTAACAACAACAAAGATTCATCACCCTGATTAATATCCAGCATTCCAAAGGCGGTCTTTAAAAAAGGAATGGTTTGTGTGTACAGGGAGGCTAATTTTTCAGTAGATACAACAAGGGTTCCCCAGCGTACTCTCTGTCTCCTCCTATTACAGTTACATTTGGGGCAGATTGAGTTAGCAAGCCCCGTCCAGTACTCGGTTGGGGGTTAGCTAACTCTAAGACCAAGGGATTATGGTCGCTTTCACATCGAAACTGGACCATAAAGTCCTTGATTCTAGACCAAATCCCAACATCTACCAGGATATAATCAATGGTAGAGGCCTGTCCCAATTTATTAAAAGTGACATTTCCCCGGCTGTCGGCAGAGAATCAACCATTACATGCCCAAAGCGAATGTGTAAGAGTGAGAGTGTTCATTTGTAGGACAAGGGGGGTCCAGCCCTGTGTTGGGTAAATACTAGGTTCGAGAATGGCCCAAACAGAGTCCTCCTCACTGGTAATGGTACTACTTGTGCCATTAAGTGGTTTAAAATAACAATTAAAATCCCCTCCGATTAGTGTGTGTACAGACTCTGGTAAGGTAGATAGAAAAGAGGCCAAACAATCTAGGGTCTGAGAGGTTTGCCCCGCCCTCACTGGACGTGAATAAATATTAATAATAGCCAACTTGAATGTGTCAGAAAAATAAAGGAGGATGCACAAGATGTACAGGGAATCAGTGTCCAACAACTTGATGGTACAACCCAAGTGTACAGCAACCCAGATACAAAGACCCCCTGAGGGTCTACCTCTAGGCCCCTGGATAGCTGGATCAAGTATGCAACATAACCTACCATATACAGTGGTATGATAGACCATGATTCCTGAAAGAGGCATAGGTCATGTGTATCAATGTATTCTCCCCAATCAGGGAGATCCATTTTAGAAATGAGACCTGCTATATTCCAGGATACCATCTTAATGTTCTTCGGGTGTATTGCAGTATCGATCGGTGCATGCAAGGGTCGCTCCTCCTGGTGTAAATCTTGGCTGGGACTCCCCTCCCCACCCTGTGTAGTATCAAGGGACTCCCCTGATGTACTAATAGAGACACCGGAACTACCAGCTGCCACTATAGCCTCACATATTTTCCTAGAATGGTGACTCACAGGCTCCAATCTTCCACAGTTTTGGTGCTTTAATGGCTGAGTAGGTATACCTTCTGTTTGTTTGACTGTAGGATCCAGTCAATCGACTAGGTCTAGGGAGCTGTATCTATTTCTCACTGGAATGTTAAAAGATGAGAGACATTCCAACCCCCGACCCATGTATGGCATATTTCCAGTCTGTCCTCGCGACTCCCACTTTTTGTATACAGTTCCCATCTTTTCTAGCAGGGAATTGGGTGGGTAGAAATAGCCTAAGGGGAGTGTCTGGATTCCACTATTCTCCCTGTTTGGTCCCCATTTAAGAATGTGGTGGACCGTCCTGGTGTCCCTAAAGTTGATCAAAACACAATCCCCCGAATGTCTTTTTGCCTCTGTCCCAGCCAACTAACTAAGTGCAAATAGTATTTCTTTCTGGATAAAGGGGGGAAAGGGTCTATGTTTATTTAGCCAAAAAATTATTTTGTTTTTAAACTCAGGATAAAGCTCCCCTCTACCTGATTCCAACTCTGGTATTCCAGCTAAAATAACAACATAGGGTGTAGAAGCTGGAGGTAGGTCAATACAGGGCGGGGAAGGGTCTATTATCCTTGGGTTAGGTTGGCGAGTGTTCCCATTATCTCCTTTGTGGTTCCTAAGTGAATTTTGATCCACTAAAGGGCCTGTGGTTATTATCATGTTCCCCTGCTTTTGTTGCCCCCTGCTGAGAGGCTACTGGGTCTACAACATGATGAATAGTCGAAATAGGCCCAATTGGCGGGTTTAAAAAGATATTACAGTTGGAAGACAGTAGCAGGTAGGGCCACTTGTATGCATTGGTGATCTGAGGCTTGGTCCAACAATTTGTTTGTTTCGAAGTTAATCAGGGCAGTGTCTAATTTGTTCCCCCATGTATCCACCAATGAAGTCAACTTCTCTAGATGACCTGGTTACGGCTTCTAGCTCAGATTTTGTAAACCTTTCAAAGTGGGAGTTGAGCTCCATAACCAGATTAGAGGCCCATAGGGGAACCTTCATTGGCTCTATCCTAATAATTCCAGATGCACAACCCTCTTGCTGTTGTTTTGGAGCTGCCCTCAGTGTGCGGTTTACTTGCTACCGCCCCTTGTGTGCTTTTTGTTTCCGCTGGTCACCTTTCCTATTTGCCCCCGTATCATTCTTACATAAGTTTTCCGGGGTTACAATATCTAGTGCAGGCATTAGGTCAGGGGTTATTGAAAGATTAACTGTTTGAGAAGAATCAGTGACCCCTTTTTCCAAGGTTGAGGTAATTCTTGGGATCGTTGGTGTTAGTGAGACGTGCCTCTCAGTGCGTTCGATCTCACCAGAAACAGCCCCAATTACCTGGCGTAACATTTTATCAATGGCTGTAGGTTTCGCAATGGGGGAACGCACAGAGGCCTTCTGTCAAGCATTTGACCTTGTAAATAGAGGTATACTTTCCCCTATGGTAAATAAAGTGACTAGTTCAATTAGGTGGAGGTGATAGTTTCCCTGAAATACTACAGCGAGTATAAGTCCTAAATTTTTGTTGATTACACCACCCAAATGCACTCCCACATTCAGCAAATGTTGCCAAGTAACCAAACATTCAATTTAATAACTCACATAGCACAAGTCTTTAGGGGCGTGGCCCAGCCCAGCCTCAGACAGTCTTGGATGGGCTGAGATTGGCCTGCCCTTGGCCTGGGCTGGCTCCCGCGTGCGTCCCGCTCTGCGGGAGCCCTTCTCCGCTTATCAAGCACCTCCTGGCGCATCCTGGTGACGTGGTTGGTGGTTGCCACAGGAGGGATGCCGGGACTTGTAGTCCTTAGACCTGCGCCGGTGACAGTAGTGCAGCGGGAGCAGCAGGGAAGCAAAGGGGAGCGTTGCGGTCCCCTCGGACCATTAGTGTGGAGGAGATGGCAGTGACCAAGAGCTAGTGGGACAATAATGGAAAGGGGCGACCATTCGGTCCCCCCGAACGTATGGTGGAGTACCTCGATCCCCCCGGGAAGCCATCTTGGGCGGGAGGCGAGTCTCGGCTGGTATGCCCGAAGCGGCGTAGCCGGGGCGCGCCTTTTCCTGCCCTAGAGTGGGCTGGCCTAGACACCGACGCGGCCGGCCACGCCCTCAGAGGCAGGCGGGGGCGGGTTCACGCCCACCCTGAAGACGGATAAAAGGAGCGGAAGCCAAGAAAGCATCCTCTTGTTCCTGTGCTCTGAAGCTGCACCTCCCCGCTGCACGTGAGCTCGAGACGGAACGAAGAGCCAATTTTGAGCGTTGTAATCTCTCTTTTGTCTTACAGATATCCCGCCTGAGAATGCCCAAGAAAGTCGGAAAGCGGGTCGGTACCGAGGAGATGCTCCGCATACTCATGAAGGAGATAGCCGATCTGAAGAAAAAGGTTGAGGCTAAGGACGGGGAGGGAGGACCGAAACGGCCTTTACAGGGAACAATCCCCGGTGGAAAAAGCAAGAGGCCCAGAAGGGGAGCACTTGGGGGAGGGACCCCGGTTCCCGAAACCCTACGAGAGGAGCCAACCCCTGTGCCGAAAGAGGGGAATCCAATCCCTGTGGTGGTCACCCCCGTGAACAGGGAGGATATGCCCCCCGAGTTAGCGGCACAATTGGCAGCGTGGTTGGGAAACGATAGCGAGGGCGCCACGGCTGACGACGCCCGGGCAGTAATGAGGCAACTGCGGGAATCTAGGGTGGCTGCGAAGGCGCCATCTTCTGTTCCCCCACAGGTTCCGGCGGCTGGAAGTACAGCAGGCCCAAGTTCGGCGACAAGCGTGGGGTCTACTTCAGGTAAGCGGCCATTGCCGATTGCGGGGGAGGGGTCTGTACCTTCTCGAAAGGAGAAGATTGCCCAGCACGTCCCACAAGAAATCAAGGAATTGATTTGGGCGGATAAATATGTAAACATGTTTTCATTGCTTACCGACCATTACGAGATCGAGCATGTGAAGAGTCAAAAGGAGCTCATGCATCCGAGTGTTTGGCGCGCAAAAATGGCCGCCTTTAAGGTCGACGAGACCATTGGTACTTGGGGCAGAGCGTGGGGCATTTTTACTTCCATTATGGGTGAGCGCAGGCCTGAGTTGTTGACCGAGTTACCCATTTATCAGTCGCGTATTATGGAGTATTCTGTGGCATATGGGGGCAATCAGTGGTTCTGCTATGATAATCTGTTTAGAAAAGCTAAAGAACACAACCCATTGTTGTCTTGGGATTGTTACGACTCCGTGTCTTGGCAAAAAATGGAGAGTACAGGGATGTTGAAGGTGCCATTGGTAGGGAGTAACGGGGGGGAATCCTCCCGCCAAAACTCTGGGACACCCTTTCGGACGGGTGCAGGTAACGAGTACCACTCGAAGCCGAGTGGCAACACAGGTAAAAGGGGGATCTGTTGGAATTTTAACAGAGGCAAATGTACCAGGCCCCAGGGGTCATGCAAATTCAGACATGAGTGTGGGGGGTGCGGGCAGCCATCCCATCCTGAGTCCATGTGCAGAGCCAAAACGGGTGATAACGGTGGTAAGGGAGGCGCCAAACAGGTCTAATATAGTCCGAGGGGCGCCTTTACCGACCCCGATTGATACCATGGCAATGATTCCTTGGCTCAGCGAATACCCGGATCATGCTTCCGCTGGGGTGTTACGGAACGGGTTTTCATATGGTTTCCGCATCCCAGTGGGGGATTTTCAGGGGGTACCAAACTGTAAGAATCAAATGTCGGTCTTACAGCACACGGCGGTGGTGCAGGTAAAGATTGGGAAAGAGGTGACTCGAGGTCGTGTCGCCGGTCCATTCGATTTGCCACCGGTTGCTAACTTTGTGTGTTCTCCTCTAGGGGTGGTCCCCAAGAAGGACCCGGGTGAGTTTCGGCTGATACATAATTTGTCAGCCCCACGTGGTCTTTCCGTGAATGACGCGATAGACCCGGAAGTATGTTCGGTGGGGTACGCATCTTTCGATGAGGCCGTTGCCGTGTTGAATCGCCTGGGGCCCGGGACGCTGATGGCCAAATCGGACATCGAGTCAGCGTTCCGGTAGCTCCCGGTACACCCAGACGATCAGCGTCTACTTGGTTTTCAGTTTCAGGGTCGCCATTACATGGATAGATGTATGCCAATGGGATGCTCGATTTCATGTGCCTATTTCGAGAAGTTCAGTTGTTTTCTGCAGTGGGTATTCACGAGGAAGACAGGTTTTCAACATGTTATGCACTATCTCGATGACTTTCTGTTTTTGGGGGCAGCCGGGGATTCTGAGTGTGGACAGGCTTTACATGAATTTTGTGTCCTAATGAATCAATTCGGTGTGCCTTTGGCGCCAGGTAAGACTGTGGGTCCCTCGACCTTGATCGAGTTTCTGGGGATCGAGCTCGACTCGGTGGAAGGTTGTTTTCGATTACCCAAGGAAAAAGTGTTAAAATTCAGGTTATCCCTTGAGACATGTATTCGTGCAACGAAAGTAAACCTGCATCAATTGCAACAGGTGGTGGGTCAGTTGAATTTTGCCCTAAGAGTAGTGCCGATGGCGCGCCCTTTTTCCCGCTCGATTGCACAATCCATGGTCAGCTTGAAGGAAGGACATCATCGCACGAGACTCTCGGCAGAGGTTCGCCAGGACATGCGCATTTGGATTGCATTCCTGGCGGATTTCAATGGTCGAATTGTCTGGAACAAACCAGCGGTGTCTTCCGAGGAGTTGGGGCTTTGGACAGACTCGGCGGGGAGTATGGGTTTTGGCGCCATATTGGGTACACAATGGTCGGCTCAAAAATGGCCGTCATGGTGGCATGAGTGCGGGTTGACGAGTAACATTGCTTTTCTCGAACTGTTCTCTATTCTGGTGGCTTTGAAAACATGGCCAGAAGGGTTTAGGGATCACTCTGTGGTGTTCTGGTCTGATAACATGACCGTGGTTGAGTGTATCAATAGTCAGGCAGCACGATGCAAATTGATTCTGAGACTGCTCAAGGAAATTGTGTTGTTGTGCATGCAACTGAATGTACTGTTTAGGGCGCGACACGTGCCGGGGGTGATGAACCAAGCGGCTGATGCGCTTTCTCGTTTCCGTATGCAGGCCTTCTGGGGTTTTCTGCCCACAGCGGACCCGGTGGCGGCACCCTTTCCCGAAGCTCTCTGGTCTCTCGGTGCCCCGAACTACAAGACCTCGTGGGAGAGAGTTTAGCACCCAGGACGAGGAAGGCATATGAAGGGGCGTTCCGTTCCTATTGGGCCTTTTTGGGTACTGCCGGGGGGGAACTTTGGGGTCAGGAAGAGTTTGTAGTGAGATTTCTGCTCTCTTTACATCAGGCAGGCAAGTCAGTAGCTACGGCCCAGAGGCATCGGGCCGCCATTTCCTTTATGGCAAGGGCTCATGGGATCCAGGACCCGACAGCGTCTTTCGTTGTGCAGAAAGCGCTACGTGGGTGGCAACGCCTTGAGGGTCGCAGAGTAGACGATAGGCACCCGATAGGTCTGGATAGGTTGGCCCTGTTATTGTCCGTGCTCCCGGTAACATGTTCATCCCAGTACGAAGCAGTGTTGTTCCGAGCCGCATTTGCATTAGCATTCCATGGGACTATGCGGGTAAGCGAATTAGTGGCAAAGAACAAGCAGGATACGATGGGGGACTGTGCCGGGAACACATTCAGGCCAGGGAGGAGACAATGACGGTCTCGTTTGTCAGGTCCAAATCCGATCAGGGTGCAATCGGGGACTGCGTAATCATCCAGAGGATCCCCGGGTCTTCCATGTGCCCTGTTGTGTGCGTAGAGGAATATTTAGCGCAGAGGGTGGCAGCATGGGGGGGGACCTTGTTAAGACACGCTGACGCCACCCCACTGACGAGGTTTCAGTTTCAGCGGGTGCTTGCGATGTCGATTTCGGCCGCGGGCTTGAACCCCGGCGACTTTGGGACCCATTCCTTTCGGATAGGGGCTGCTACGGAGGCTACAGCCAGGGGTCTGAATGTTGAACAAGTAAAACGTGTGGGGCGTTGGTCCTCGAACTGTTATAAGAGGTATGTGCGGTTGCACATGTTGTGAAGCTGTAATGATGTACTCACGTTTCTTGTTTTTGTTTGATTTTCAGTTGCGCAAGCCTACGAGGCGGGGCGGACTGTGCAGTCGACCCGACACCGGGGGGCCAGCGGTCAGACATTACCGGCTGTGAAAAAGGAGGTGTGGGTCGTGGGCCACTCATACGTGAGGTGTGCCGCGGACGTATTCAAAGCAGGTGACATGATTCACGTGGCTGGGGAATACGGGTACAGTGTGTCCTTCTACGGAAAGGGCGGGCTCTGTATTGACCAGTTTCGATCATTTTTCGAGGGTTTGTTAGGGCGGACGAGGTCACCGCCGTCTGTAGTCATAGTACATCTTGGGGGCAATGATTTGGTGACCACTGGTAGACGACTTCTTCTTGAGGCGATGCTTTCCACGGTAAGTTGGTTGGCGAGAAGAGTTCCAGGGTGCACAATTGCATGGTCCCATATGATCCCACGAAAAGTGTGGCGGGGGGCTATTTCTGTTTCTGCTCTGAATCATTCAGTAAGGAAAATTAATAATAAAGTGAGTAGATTGTTCCGTTCAAGTACACTGCATTCTATTTCGCATGGTTGTATTAAAGGGGACAGTATGTATTTGGGGGATGGTGTTCATTTGTCCCGGATGGGGAACGAGTTACTCATAGGAGACCTGATAGCCTGGCTAAAGACTTTATGACATGACCTTTAGGCAGGAGTGTTGTGGGGGGTCCGGATAGCCGGTCAACTATCCGGCCTGTGGCGGTAAGGTCATGATCGGTGAGCAGTAATTCGAAGATCCCTATGAGGGGGCGTCACCCATTACGGATGGGAGCGCGCGGGGGAGGTGGCCAATTGGCCCCTCAACGGGGAGGCGGTCCTGTCTAAGGAGAGGCCGCCGGAAGGAAAGGAAAGGTGGTCAAGGCCCCTTCCTGGATAGGAGGGGCTACGGCCCCTCCTGGGGAATTTCCCGGGGCCAGGACATCTGCGACGGCAGATGGGTAAGTTGTGTGGGGTGCGGGAGGGGGTTTACGCTACCTTTTAGACACCTCACACGAGTCCTCGAACGACCGTTAAATGGCGTCGAGTTTATTGGGGCCCCCGTCAAGTACAAAGGGAAATTGGTAGATGCACTTGAGGTACGCCTCTGTGCGGTCACTCCTCTCACAAGTGAGGGGGGTATTTCTGGTTTAGGGATCTTACACCGGTTACGACCTTGCCGTTGGCCCTTAACGTTAGGATGTACAATTTCAAGTCAAATGTTTTGTAGGATGTTAGTTCGGCTAGGAGAACCTTTGTATTAGAGATCTGTTAAGGTTAGCCAAACTTCGTAATGTGGAAATGAAATTGTACATAATATGAAACTGTTATTTTAATGTTTTAATTTTGTTTCATATTTTAAATAAATACGGCCGGGAAGGGTGACTCCCTTCCCGCCTTCCAAAAGTTCAAGAACGGTTTCCGGTTTCCCAATTCTTGGGGATTGTGTTGAGAGGGGGTGGCGGGTATCTCAGCCATATGGAAAGGGGCGACCATTCGGTCCCCCCGAACGTATGGTAGAGTACCTCGATCCCCCCGGGAAGCCATCTTGGGCGGGAGGCGAGTCTCGGCTGGTATGCCCGAAGCGGCGTAGCCGGGGCGCGCCTTTTCCCGCCCTAGAGTGGGCTGGCCTAGACACCGACGCGGCCGGCCACGCCCTCAGAGGCAGGCGGGGGCGGGTTCACGCCCACCCTGAAGACGGATAAAAGGAGCGGAAGCCAAGAAAGCATCCTCTTGTTCCTGTGCTCTGAAGCTGCACCTCCCCGCTGCACGTGAGCTCGAGACGGAACGAAGAGCCAATTTTGACCCACCCACCAGCCCCTGAGGACAGCGATTCGTTGTGAATACAGTTGATATAGTATCTTTTTGTTTTCTCTGTTTTCTTACAGGTTGTGATGATATCGTGAAATTTCTTAAGATGCAATAAAGATTGGTTATTTTCAGTATATTTTGCAAATAAAGTTTTGGAGCAAGGATTGAGCAGTATTCACGCTTGGTAATAAGTGATGTTTGCTTTGTAATCTCAGTAACTTAGTTAGACTTGTCGTATTTATTTTGGTCGGGCGGTAAGGTCATGATCGGTGAGCAGTAATTCGAAGATCCCTATGAGGGGGCGTCACCCATTACGGATGGGAGCGCGCGGGGGAGGTGGCCAATTGGCCCCTCAACGGGGAGGCGGTCCTGTCTAAGGAGAGGCCGCCGGAAGGAAAGGAAAGGTGGTCAAGGCCCCTTCCTGGATAGGAGGGGCTACGGCCCCTCCTGGGGAATTTCCCAGGGCCAGGACATCTGCGACGGCAGATGGGTAAGTTGTGTGGGGTGCGGGAGGGGGTTTACGCTACCTTTTAGACACCTCACACGAGTCCTCGAACGACCGTTAAATGGCGTCGAGTTTATTGGGGCCCCCGTCAAGTACAAAGGGAAATTGGTAGATGCACTTGAGGTACGCCTCTGTGCGGTCACTCCTCTCACAAGTGAGGGGGGTATTTCTGGTTTAGGGATCTGACACCGGTTACGACCTTGCCGTTGGCCCTTAACGTTAGGATGTACAATTTCAAGTCAAATGTTTTGTAGGATGTTAGTTCGGCTAGGAGAACCTTTGTATTAGAGATCTGTTAAGGTTAGCCAAACATCGTAATGTGGAAATGAAATTGTACATAATATGAAACTGTTATTTTAATGTTTTAATTTTGTTTCATATTTTAAATAAATACGGCCGGGAAGGGTGACTCCCTTCCCGCCTTCCAAAAGTTCAAGAACGGTTTCCGGTTTCCCAATTCTTGGGGATTGTGTTGAGAGGGGGTGGCGGGTATCTCAGCCATATAGTATAACACACATTAGGTGGTTGTAATAATTTGAAGCACACAATTTACTCAGAGTATTTTTTCACTTGGGAGTGGAAAGTCTGGCGTGTTCGTTTGGTAGCAGGTAAATACATTAGGATTTAATTTAAGGAGTGAGCAATGTTAAACATGTGGGCAGAAGGGACTCATTTGCGGTGTATGTATATCGTACAAGGATATGTTAGAGTTGGCACAGAGCACAGTTTTAGATTTTTCAGTAGAAACACAAGGTAGTGATTGTAAGTTTGGTGGTTGGTATGGTTTATGTGCGCTTTGGTTCAGTACATGTAATTATTTGAAATTATTTTTAATTGTTGGTCAATATTTAGGTTAAAGTATACAAATGAGCAATAATTGTTAAATCAATCTGTTGGATGTAAATGTGGTGAAGCTTGTTCATGAGGATATATATATATATATATTTTTTTTTTTATTGAGCGTAAGAAAATACATATCAAACATAATAATCAGGATACATAAACACAAAAGCTCTCCCCAATTAAATGATAAATAGTCAATAAATAGAACAAGTTACATAATCCATTTGCACACAATAAAAAAGACATACAAGAAAAAAAGAGATCTGTATCCTATTAGGTCTCATTTTTGAACCGTAGACTAATAAATAAAGAGCACAACTTTATCCCTCATTTTCCGTAATATAAAATACCAGAATTATAGATAGCATCCTGGTAATACCATGGGCCCCCTTTATATCTTACCATTTGGATACGTAATCATAGAATAAGTTTCCCATAACTTCCCAAACCTCCGCACTGCCCCTATCCTCTTCGCGTAGGCCTCTTCGAACTTGTGATTCCTTTCCAGCTTAAGTAGTCACTGAGCCAATATAGGGACTTTTTGAGATTTCCAATTCTGTAATATTCGCATGTGGCTACTGCTATAGCTATAAAAGCAAAAGATTGTCTACATAAAGAAAGCTGACCCACTGCATGGGAGAAACCAAATAATGCCAGCGATGCATCTGGAAGGCTATCTATTGGCAAACATTTGCTAATAAACTTGAACACCTACTTCCAAAAGTTAGTGTAGTTTCGGACATGTAAAAAATATATGTGTCCAGACGCTCGCCTCTGACAGATGACATCTAAAACAGACATTCGGTGTCGTGGGAAACATTTTATGGAGCTTGGAAGGAGTGTAATAGGCCACCCATCTAGAATGAAAATACATTATTTGATAATTCGCTGCCCTAAAAGCTCTGTGGCTAATCTCACAGATTTGTCGCCATTCCTGGATACTGAACCAGCAATTGGTTTCCTGTGCAATTCTAGGAAGCATTATTTCAATAAGGTTCTTATTCGTCTCCTGGCGTAAAAACCTATACCAGTTACCAACACTAGTCAGATTAATCTCGAAATCTGCCTTCAGAATCAATGTAACTCTTTCACTAATTTCCCTATAGTTAGTCCGTAAAAAACATTTAATCTGCCTAAAGTTTAGCCAGAGATCCCATCTCTGAAGTTGAAATTGGCTTACGAAAGTATACCATGTCATCAAGTTTGCAGCGTTGTAGAAGCCTCCAAGCTTAGAAAAACCCAATGTAATATAGGGCTGTACCCCCTTTTGGGAGAGCTCAAGGCCCCGTAGCTCACAGTCATCTAGAGAGGAATATGCGTGGCATAGTGGAATACTATACTTTTTATTAAATTGCTGTATACAGCTAAAAAATGTACTAACAACCTTGTATCTTGTCTTTTTTGGTAACTTTACAGTGCGCAGGAATGCTGGTAGCTTAATTGCACTCTCAATTAACATTCGATCAAATAACAAATGATCAAACTTCGAAATGTGAGTAAGTATGAGCGCAAAATCCGTTCCGCTCGCGGATTTTGCGAATCTTCGGTAAATTCGCGATCCACGAACTCCGCAAATTTACCGCAAATTCGCAAATCCGCGAGCGGCGGATTCCGGGGGCAAAAGTTGAAGCCTGGCTGGCCTGTCAACTTGTAACTATTTTACGATGGCGCCGGCAAGCTGCCAGCGCCATCCTAAAATAGTTACTAAGTTAGCTTCAACAGGAAGCTCTAATAGATAAAATAAAGCAGGTGCTCGCACCTGCTTTATTTTATCTATTAGAGCTTCCTGTTGAAGCTAATTTAGTAAGTATTTTAGGATGGCGCTGGCAGCTTGCCGGCGCCATCGTAAAATATTTACAACATGCCCTTCCTGTGAGCCCAAAAACAATTGTGAGCGTTGTCAAGGCAGGTGTGCCTTCTTCACAAATCTACCGTGGAAAATCAGCTGTGATGCTGGATAGAGGCTTTTGCATCCTTGACTTTCACGAGCGCAATACCCGTGCTGTTTCTGTGACCAGGAGCTTATTTCTCTTCATCTGCTGAACTGATCTTTCTCTGACCTTTTATACACACAAGAAGCATGTGTGAACTCGCATGGTAGCCCTGCCCGTTTGGCCCCGCCCACACACTCGCGGTTTGCACCGTCTTCCCGCCATTCACCCACTATGATGGACAGCTCACTCAAGGGACCCCTGCGCCCTTCGGGGAGATTGCATAGTAACACACACATGGTCGCTCGAACTAGTTGATGCTCAAATTCAGTGACTCATTCATTAGCCCAAAAACAATCGTGAACGTCGTCGAGGCTGGACAGGTGTGCCTTCTTCCCAACTCTACCGTGGAAAATCAGCTGTGATGCTGGATAGAGGCCATTGCATCCTTGACTTTCACGAGCACAATACCCGTGCTGTTCTTGTGACCAGGGGTTTCTTTCTCTTCATCTGCTGAACTGATCTTTCTCAGACCTTTCAAACACACAAGAGGCATGTGCACTCGTATGGAAGCCCCGCCCCAAATCCGCGGATCCACAAATCCGCAAAATCCGCGAATTTTGCGGATCCACGATCTGCTAATCCGAAAAATCCGCGGATCGTGGACCTGCAAAATCCGCCCATGCTTAAATGTGAGCCAATAGCTGAGTTGTTAAACTGAGTAACGCAGCTTGATAATAAGTGGCTAAATAGGGTAGTGCAAGGCACCCCTCTTCTACATTCAAGTGTACAATGGATAACTATATCCTGGGTTTTCTCTTAGCGATAAACTCCCGGATCCCCTTGTCTACTTAATTAAAATATGAGATGTGAATCTTTAAAGGAAGATTTAAAAATAGTAATAACAATAAGGGAAGGGTCGACATTATCAAAGAAACTAGTCCTGTTATCAACAAGGGTAAAAATGCCCATCTTTCTAAAGGACTTTTTATCTTCTGAAGTGTCCTACCATAGTTTAAATAAAAAATTTGCAGGAAGTCCACTGTCACGTACAATCGCAGATATCTAATAGATCTGTGAGGAAATATTTGTAGTCCTTCTGGCAACTATATTCCTGATGCATTAGATAGGAGAAGCTCCATTTTAGACTGATTAACCATGTAACCCCCTAATTCTGTAAACGCCTGAATTTCTCCGAGCGCTCTCTGGATATTTGAATCTCTGGATTCAGGTACAGGATCAAGTCATCGTCAAAGAGCTTGATTTTTGTGATTCCTACTAAGGGAGCTTGAATTAGTACATTTGAGCAAATTTGTATCAATCAATCAATCAAAGACATTTGTAGAGCGCACTACTTACCCGTAGGGTCTCAAGGCGCTTGGGGGGGGGGTGCTGCTACTGCTCGAACAGCCAGGTCTTGAGCTTCTTCCTGAAGGAGAGGGGGTCTTGGGTCAGGCGCAGGTCGGTCGGGAGGGAGTTCCAGGTCTTGGCGGCAAGGTAGGAGAAGGACCTTCCTCCTGTTGTCGTTCTTCGGATGCGGGGGACGGTGGCGAGGGCGTGACTGGGTGATCGGAGATGGCGTTTGGGAGCGTAGAAGTTGATGCGGTTGTTGAGGTAGCTCGGGTCTTGATCGTGTAGGGCTTTGTGTGCGTGGGTGAGGAGACGGAAGGTGATTCTTTTGTTGACGGGGAGCCAATGCAGGTCTCTCAGATGTCCGGAGATGTGGCTGTGTCGTGGGATGTCGAGGATGAGTCTGGCTGAGGTGTTCTGGATCCGCTGGAGTCTCTTCTGGAGCTTGGCGGTGGTTCCGGCGTAGAGGGCGTTGCCGTAGTCCAGTTGGCTGGTGACGAGGGCCTGGGTGACCGTCTTCCTGGTCTCGGTGGGGATCCACCGGAAGATCTTCCGTAGCATGCGCAGGATGTTGAAGCACGACGAGGAGACGGCGTTGACTTGTCTGGTCATGGAGAGGGAGGAGTCCAGGATGACGCCCAGGTTCCGTGCGTGGTCTGTCGGTTTGCGTGCGGTGCCCAGGGTGGGGAGCCACCAGGAGTCGTCCCAGGCGGAGGGCGAGGAGCCCAGGATGAGGACTTCCGTCTTGTCTGAGTTCAGTTTCAGGCGGCTGGTCGTCATCCACTCGGCTACGTCTTTCATCCCTTCGTGAAGGTCGTCTCTGGCGGCGGCGGGGTCGTTGGTCAGGGAGAGGATCAGCTGGGTGTCGTCAGCGTAGGAGATGATGTTGAGGTTGTGCTGGCGTGCGATGGCCGCGAGGGGGCTCATGTAGACGTTGAAGAGGGTGGGGCTCAGCGAGGATCCTTGAGGGACGCCGCAGATGACTTCGGTGGCCTCTGACTTGTACGGTGGTAGTCGGACTCTCTGTGTTCTTCTGTCGAGGAAGGAGATGATCCACTCCAGTGCCCTCTCCTGGATTCCGACGTTGCTGAGGCGCTGCACTAGGGTGCGGTGGCAGACAGTGTCGAATGCCGCGGAGAGGTCTAGGAGGATGAGGGCCACTGTTTCTCCGTTGTCCATCAGGGCTCGGATGTCATCGGTGGCAGCGATGAGGGCGGTCTCGGTGCTGTGGTTGGCTCGGAAGCCAGACTGTGAGGGGTCGAGGGATCCATTCATCTCGAGGAAGGCGGCCAGCTGCTTGTTAACGGTCTTCTCGATGACTTTGGCTGGAAACGGGAGGAGCGAGATGGGGCGGTAATTCTTGAGTTCGGTGGGGTCCGCTGTAGGTTTCTTGAGTAGGGCGCTGAGTTCGGCATGTTTCCAGCTCTCCGGGAAGGTGGCGGTGTCGAAGGAGGTGTTGATGATGTCCCGCAGGTGGGGTGCGATGACAGCATCGGCCTTGTTGAAGACGTGGTGAGGGCAGGGGTCGGTTGGAGATCCGGAGAGGATGGAGTTCATCATGCGGACGGTGTCTTCGGTGCTGATTGGAGTCCAGGCGCGGAGGGTGGTGGTGGGGGGCGGTGGTTCGGTCGTGGCGTGCGTCGGTTGAGTGCTGAAGCTGTTGTGTATGTCCGCGATCTTGTTGTGGAAGTAGGAGGCGAGGGAGTTGCAGAGGTCTTGTGATGGGGTGATGTCGTTGTTGCCGGCGTTGGGGTTGGAGAGCTCTTTCACGATGTTGAAGAGTTCCTTGCAGTTGTGTGCGTTGTTGTCCAGCCGGTCCTTGAATGCAGTTTTCTTGGTGGCGCGGATCAGTTGGTGGTGCTTCCGGGTGGCAAGCTTGAGGGTGGTCATGTTGTCCGGTGTTGGTTCCCTTCTCCAGGCTTTGTATTGCCAATGACTCAATAAAGAGTGAAAATAAAAGGGGGGAAAGGAGGCACCCCTGCTTAGTACCCCGCCTTATCACCACTTCTCCCGCCTCTTCATAATTTATAATTATTTTTGCGGTGGCTTCCTTATGCATTCTCTCTAGCATCTTTATCAAGTGGTGTGGAAAGCCAAACTTGCCCAGAATAAAAAAATGCCAATCCACAAGGTCGAATGCCCTTTCTGCGTCCATCATTAAGATGGCCGCAGCATCCTTTCTGCTAGAGAAGCAGACAATGGCCTGAATCATATAAAAATTATTTTCAACCATAGATCACCCAGGCAGGAACCCTGTTTGGTCTGCATATACCAGATGTTGTGCACAACCCATCATTCTACTTGCCCACATTTTCATGAAAAGCTTATAGTCTACATTTAGTAGACTTATTAGGCGATAAGAACTTGGGTCTTCAGGGTTCTTATCCTTATTTAAAATTGAGACCACATCTGACTCTTTAAACCTATATGAAACCGCCATTCCTGCCATAATTTTATTATATAATGATAACAAAAACAGGGCTAGTTCGACAAAAAACGCTTTATATACTTTAATAGGAAATCCGTCATTACCACTTGCCTTCTCATTTGCATTTTTTTTATAATTTCACCTAGTTCTACAATTGTGATTGGTTCACTCAACAGCCTGCTTTCCTCCTCACTGATCATAGGTAGCTGGATTGTCATAAAGTAATCCACAAGAGCCCGAGGGTTAACTGACTGGACTTCCGCATAGATTTTGTGGAAGTGGGACTACAAAATTTCAGCAAGTCCCTCTACCATTTACCAGGAACCTAGTATTAGGGTCTCTGATCTGTGAAATACACTGCCTTCTCCGTTGCATCTTTTTAGACCAGGCTAAGAATTTACCAATATGCTTGCTTTCTTTGTACACTTTTTGTTTGAGAAGCCTTACTTCCCGCAATTTCCTCAAGTATAAAAAACTCTTTAACTCCTTTTGCCCTTTAAAATTCCTGCTGGAATGTCCCTTCCTCAGGTCTAGGGGTGGGCGGAATTTGCGTAATCGCGTTACGCAAATCTCTGCGAAACGGTTAAAAATCTCTGCAAACACGAAGAAATTTCGTGAACATGCGGAATTGCTTGTTCGTGAGAATCGCGATGCTTTGTTCCTGTACGCAATTGCTGTATGGGTGCTCAGGGGAAATATCTTGCGAACATGCATTTTGAGAACACTAACAAGCAAAAAATGTTGCGAAATCCCAAAATGCAGCATTTAGGACAATTTTGCGTTCTCCGCGGAATGCGAAATTAACCAAATTTCGCAAATTCCTCGAGCGAAACGGGATTTACCGCCCAAGCCTACTCAGGTCCCATTGATGTCCAGCCCGAAAGACCACTCCTAGCCTGCTCTAGTGCCTCCTGGAGTCAAGAAATCTTACTTTTTTTTTAATCTATGAAGATTGGCCCTATCTACCACCACCCATTCGCTAAACGTGGCCTTAAAAGCTTCCCAGACCATAATGCCTAGTGCAGTGTTCACATTCTCTTTAAAAAAACACGTTATAAAATCACAGGTTTCATCAGTCCATTTTTGGTCTGATAACAGTGTTTTCTCAAAATACCATCTGTTATTTCTTCTCTTGCGGGGGGCGGGGCAAATATAATTTCCTTGAGACCAGAGAGTGATCTAAGAACAGATTAGACAGAATCGAGGATTCTCCTCCTGCAAGATGGCTACTCATCAAAAAATAATCCAAACGAGAGGCTGTTTTAAATCTTGCCGAGTAGCACGTAAACTCAGTACCATCTGGATGATCTACCCTGCATGGGTCTAGTAAGGCAAAGTCCTCTTTAATAATTTGAAGAAGAATATGTGTATGGTTTTAATTTCTTTTTTCCCTTATTAAAGGTATCAAGGCCCAGATCTTGTATTAAAATACAATCTCCTCCCATAATTATAGACCAATGTGCATTCCCCAGCAAACCGTGTACCTGTTCCCGGGCCATACAGTCATCCCCAATTGATCCATATTAATTAAGCAGGACAAGAGCTATTCCATTGACTAAAACTTCCAGCCAGATTAATCCAGCTCCCTCATCCCGAATCACCTTACCCAACTCTCAATCTAACTCTGTGGATAAAAAAACACCCACTCCACACACTGCCGCATGGGCTGAAGCAAAATATGCTTGTGCACATTTCTTGGGGAGAATAAAATTAGGGGAATTAGTTTTAAGGTGTGTATCTTGTAAAAAAATCACTTGAGGGGAGAAAGATTCTAGCCATTTTAGCATTGCTCCTCTTTTTTGTACATTTAAGAGTCTGTTCACTTTACATGAAACTACCCTCAGCAATTGTGCCATTCCTCAATCAAGTTATACCATTCTAGAAAGAGTCTGCTAAATTCTCTCATCTGTCTATTTTCCAGCTGTATCATTTCTTTTGGAAAAACTAGATATAAATCCTTGATGACAAAAACCCTGCCAATTTCAGATTGGCCTCCCCATTTAACCATGTTCCCAATCCAGCCTTTATCCCAAATTTGACCAATACCTATACGCTCATTTTTTTATGCAACACCCCACCTCCCCCCCCCTTGTCCCCACCCACCAGAAACTGTCTGCGTAGTGAGGTAGCCCTTCCCTCACATACACAGCCTCCCTCAAACCTCAAGGTGCCTTTACTTGGCACCCGGGGCACATCTTCCCCTCTCTCCCCTCTGGGCAACCCCATTATGGCACTTAGCCCTGGGATATTCCTAGTATAAAGTGCTTTAAACAAAACTGTATTCATGCAATATCCACTCCGCACTAAGGAGGCCTTGGCGGAGCTTTAAACTGCAACAAAACTTGGCTTTTAACTCCTATTACCATACATAGCCCTGAACCCCTTTGAATCCACCTTTTAAAAGGAGATATATCCCCCCCTCATGCTTAAACAGGGGAATTGGGTAAAGTGCGAAAGTGCAATTGTGCAAAAGTGCGAGTCTATCAAGGCATAAAACACCGTATAGCAATATAAAAAATATAACAATATAAGAGCACTTCGATGCTTCAATGATCCAATGATACAATAGTACAACATTCCGAAAAAAGAAAAAGGAAAAAAAGGGGGAGGGACGTTACGTCAGAGAGGGAAAGCGTAAGAGAAAATGCAATTCATGAAATTTGTGCCACACATTTTTTATCCCCCCCTTTTTTTTTCTTCCCTCATGACGATATTGATGGCAGATCTTTTATTATAGTTACCCCTGAGGAAGGGCACCTGTGCCTGAAATGCTAATAACTATGCAGGATGAAATGCCCCCGTGTGGTTGTGGCGCTCACTAATTCCGGTCTAAAGTTACTTTGTGTACCTATCTGTTGATGCTCAAGGGAAGAGAAGTCCTCCGCCCCTCAAAACTTGCGACCCAAGGGGTTCACACAACTATTTCTACAAGCCCGAGCACACATACAATATCATCCATTATTTTTTAGCAAAGCAATATAATGCACAAGACAGTATACAGTTGTTTGTATTAGGTAATCAATGGCCATACTGGGTGCCGGTGAGAGACGCGGAAACACGCCTGAGCACGAAAGTGCGTACCTTCTTTTTTTCTGATGCGGAACTAACTAGGACAAATTTTTACGGCTAGGCAAGTGGATATAGCATATAACGGAAGAGACACCAATTATATGTGAACTGAGAAACCCTTTTCCCGGCCCTCTTGGCCGGGACGGAACTATAACCGGTCCAAAGGTTGACCGCTCAACTTAATGCCAATTAGCCCTGAGGAAGTCGTGGGTTACTCACGGGTGACGAAACACGTGTTGGCTGGACCAACGGAAGAAAGAAAATTAAAATACAAACAACTGTATACTGTCTTGTGCATTATATTGCTTTGCTAAAATGAATGGATTATATTGTATGTGTGCTCAGTCTTGTAGAAATATGCCCGAAATGCATTGGGTTGCATCTGCTATATTGTGCTATGAGAAACTGTGAATTACAGCGTGCTCGAGGAAAGCTGTTTGGCACCTGCTTCAGAGGCCAGAAGTGGCTAAAGCTTGTTTGCAGTTATTCACGCGCACAGGTGGAGCGCGTCCAGTGCTTCACGCCATACACATTAGCCTATGAGCATTTAAAAGAGCAGGAAATCATTAAGTGAGGCGTGCACTCCATAACATTGTGGCATGAAAATCAACCTGTTGCCAGGCCTAAACCTCCATTTTCTTTAAAAAAAGAAAAAAAACATTTGACTGATTTTACAACTCATGTGAGAAGTGGCGCGCCAAGCTAAATCTTCCCTTTTAATATATATATATATAAGTCACCCCTAAGGTAGGCCCTAAACAGCCCAAAGGGCAGGATGCAGTGTATTTAAGAAGTTGAGTATGTACTTTTAACTTTTACATGTCCTGGTAGCGAAACGTTTAATACATTTGTTTTTCACTACTGCAAGACCTAACTCTCCCATTGGATAACATTGGGTCACTGTTGGAAAGTGGGCTATTAGTAAGGGTAAATGTGCATCTACCACTAGCAATAAGGTCACTAATACAGTCTAGGGCTCAGAAAATGTCACAGAAAATTATTCCCATGCTCAACCCTTGGTAGCTTGGCTGCGAGCAGGCAGGCTTAACTTCAGAGACATGTATGTAAAGTATTCAAAAACACCAATTCAGTAAATAATTAAGACACAACACAATAAAAATCCAACACCAGTTTACAAAAATAGAAAATATTTTTATCTTTAAAATGACACAAATAAAAATCCAATGTAGGGAACCAGAGATATGAATTTTTAAAGATTAAACACTTTCTAGTACTTAGTCACCTTATGGAGTTTTTTCCCAAAGTTGCTACAATTTTTTCCAAACTTCTGGAACTTCTACCTGAAGTTCCTCTTGAAGGTCCAAAGGGTCTGTTGGACTTGTCCCTTTTTGCAGGATCATCCCAGAACTTTTTGCCTTCCTCAAGTACTTTTTCCGACCTGTTGTTGGTGGTTTTGGGACTCTGGGCACGTTATTACTGCTATTCTGTGCTAAAGTGCATGTGCTCTCTGCCACTGAAGGGCCTGCGCGTGCAGTTTACTGCCACTGTGACGTAGCACAAAAAGGGTTGCCACGTCTGTGACTCCCCTTTTACTACATATCAGTCACCCCTAAGGTAGGCCCTAGGTAGCCCTGGGTGCAGTGTAGGTAAAAGGTAGGGCATGTGCCTTACCTGTGTGGCATGTCCCACTCAAAGGAACGCATTGGGGATTCCCTGATATGTGCTTCAGTGGTAATGCTGACATGAGAGGGGTAGCGTGATCAAGTTTGGTATGTTTGGAATAGTGGTGGTAAATGCTGCGTATTGGTGTTTGCAGATGTATTATCACTATTTTAGGAATGCCACTTTTAGAAGTAAAAAGACACACAAGGAGTACCTGGCTTGGCAGTTCGGGCTAGACTGTTCCCATGAGGCGCAGGGTCAAGACTGATTTGCAAATGGCCAGGTCTAAACTGCGGTGGCATGGTGAGCAAAAGAATGATATTAACCCAGATCTCTTGACTGGGGGTGTATGTTTTGAATTGTTCTGCATTCCATCCATCAACGGTGTGTCTTTTGCTTTCTTGCCCTAAGTGCGCCAGGTATGCCCAGATGTGGGTCTCGGGCTCATTGTGCCACAGGATTCAAGCTATCCTGGCTGATGAGGGGTAAAACCCCGAAACGGGTCATGAGATGCTTGTTTCCGGTCCATGGAGAACCTGGCTTGGCAGTTCGGGCTGGACTGTTCCCATGAGGCATATGGTGAAGACTGATTTGCATATGGCCAGGTCTAAACCTGGGGTGGCATGGTGAGCAAATGAATGATGGATTTAACCTAGATCTCTTGACTGGGGGTGAATGTTTTGATTTGTTCTGCATTTCGTCCATCAACTGTGCGTCTTTTACTTTTAGAAGTTGGCATTTCTGTGTGCTATGTGTCTTGGTGCCTGCCTGTTGTGTATTGACTGTCTGGCCTTGGAGTGCCAGGGGCTGGGGAGGTGCAGTGGCTCCAGAGAGTCTGTATGAGTCAGCACTAGGCTGAATATGCATGGTCTACATTTGGAGTGGTGGGAGGAGTAGCACCTGCATCTGAATATGGCTGTGCCTGCCTTCCACAATGATGGCTCCGCCCCCCTGTGGTGTTGTGCACTTACAAAGTGCCCCCCAGAACTGGTTAGGACTGGCCTCAGAGCCTGTGCCAGGGGGGAACAAAGACTGTAGGGCTGTGACCCCATGTTTGTTGAGCTTACTTGGAGATGAGACACTGCGTGGGACCAGGAGGAACCGCCATGGAACTGGACTGCAGAAAGTGCTGACCTGCTTCCTTCTGGGGATAGGGGAAGGACTACCACTCTGCCTAAAAAGACTCCTTGTGCTGGCCCCCCTGGGGACACTTTGCTGGTGTGCCCCCTGTGGTCCTCCATGGCATTGTGGCATGCCATATCTGATATGGGGAGAACTGTATTCTCCCAGCTGAGGGACAGACCTAGCTCCTTGAAGATTATGCCGTTTGGGCTACTTCACTTTTTAAAAGTCCTCAATATGTTGGAGCAAACAGGATTACCTAGGGCCTTTATTGCGACAGGCACCATGTGCTTGTGAGTAAAAAGACATACCCTATGCACACACTAGGTAAGTACAAAAGGTCATTGTGTGACCATTAACGCATTGACAAATTAGTGCAGAGAAACCACAATGAAGCACAAAGTGATATACAGATGATGAGAAAAGATAAACATATGATAACAACAACGTCTTGGTCTCCTTAATTTAATATATCACAGCTTGAAAACAACCAGCCGACATGTGTTTCATCGCATCTTGCGAATCTTCAGGGCTCTGAATGGTTGTGCTTGGACCAGGAGGTCGCTCTTCCGGTGATACTTCCGACCCGGAGGGGCCCAAGACCAGAATCAGTTTCAATGTTACAAGTGGTATTTATTGACTTGTGAGCGTAATGCGCTCTTTAAGTCACTCTGGAAATAGTTTCACGGTTAGGTCAGTCTCCAAAGCGTTCATGCAAACGACGGCTGATAGAGGTAGCTCTATGGCCTCGTGACGGTAGCTGTCTGATGGCATCTTGTAGTCTTCGTTTCTCCCGGGTCTCTGTGTTCCTGGTGCGGACTTCTAAAAACCATCTCAATTTTTCATTACCATGTGCTTGTGATACCACTGGCAACCTGTTCACCGATGTTGGGCCGAGTTCTGGGCTGAGCTTCCCCCGACTGTGATACTTTTTGCTGAGCCTGAGAAGTGGGCTCTTACAGGGAACACAGCGAGAGCAGGAAGTCAGCCGGAGAACGCCTGGTTGTGGGCAGGGCTTCCGTGAGAAAGAAGAGAGCCCTGCGTGATCTCTGAGCCACACTCGTCAACAAGAGGTGGAGAATGAAAAATGCATTGCTGTGAGAAGCTGAGCGAAGGAAGCAGAACCTCGTGGCCTCCCATCAGTTGGGGGCCGCCGGAGGTCCGAGAGAGAGAGTGGAGACTATGCTCCGTGTTTCTTGCAGAAAGGAGGCCTCACATGGCGCCACAGCACGGACAGAGTCGGTGCAGCTCGAGGCTGGTGGGTGGATGTGGAGCCCCATTTCATTGGTGGCACGGCGGCCCACATCTCCAGCAACATACTCATATTTTTTCACCACTCATTTGAAAAATGCACAGGTCTCTCTCATTGATGGCCAGCACCGACATACACTTTTAGACACACCTCCCGCCACTAGTTCTAGAATTGCGAACTTTAGAGCTGGGGAGCTACGTTCGAATCTTGGCATCAGCTCAACATCCCGTGATTCCAGGCAAATCGCTTTGTCTCCCCGTGCCTACCACAAATGAATGTGTTCTTCTGTAATGTAAATTGTGCTCATGCCATGTTGTCGAGTTCACGCTATATAATAATGCAAGGAAAAATAAAGTAGGGAAACTCGAGTTCACACACTACTGAACACGCACTCTTAAGTGCATCAGCAGTGCACTGTGAATCGGAGCGTTTCACAGGCCTGTCACAGATAAGAAATGCTATCAAAACGAAATCCTACAAAATAATATAATACTGGCCGGCAGCAATTCATACCAGGACAACGTCGGGACGGGCTGCTAGTCTATACTACTATAATAAAGTAAGAACTGTGAACCTTTGAGGCGGGTAAACTCGGGAACCACAGCGCCAATTCAAACACCCGATACATCTTTGTAATTGTCAGGGTGTGCAGATGGACATAGGCTATATTTAAAAAAAATATATAAGTGGTTTTAAAAATTTAACATGAAAAAAAAGTAGTCCCTTGAAAGTAGCTCCGGCCGCGACGTGCGTCCTGACATCAGGAGCGCGGGGAGGAGCGGCGTACATGAGTGCGAGGAGGAGCGGCAGGAGGACCGGCGTACAGGCGGGGAGGAGCGCTGAGGAGCAGCAGAGGACAGGCGGTGAGGAGCAGCGGACAGGCGATGAGGAGCAGTGGACAGGGGGTGAGAAGCAGCGGACAGGAGCCGTGAGGAGCAGCAGAGGACAGGCGGTGAGGAGCAGCGGACAGGCGGTGAGGAGCAGCAGACAGGCGGTGAGGAGGGGCGGACAGGCGGTGGCCCTGAAGCCTGATTGCTCCAGGACAAGGTCGGGACGGTTTCTAGTATTGTATAAAATGACTACTTCAATGAAAAATGAAATAAAAAATTGGAAGAGATGCAGTTTTCTAGATCTACCAATGGCACCTGGTAACATTTGAAAGTAGTGCAGCACAAAAGTTTGGGAAGAGTGCCCTATGGCGAGGGAGCATAGCGAGCGAGGCCGACCATCACTCGAACCACATGGAGCTTAAGCCTCAGGTAGCTCCTTCTCTGCCCCTCAAAGTTCCTGTGATTGAAGACTATGCTAAAGGCAGTGGAGAGAAAAAAACAACAGTAAAGGTAAAGGTAAACCATGCTAAAGGCAGCTGTAACAGAAAAGGCACCGTATGGTGGTGGAAATCCATGCAAAAAGGTAGTTTCATGTGATAAGGCACAGTATAGTATGTGATGGAAGACATTGCAAAAAGCTTGTTTCATGCGATAAATTATAGTATAGTAATGAAGACCATGGTTAAGGCAGCTGTTAGGGATAGAGCACAGTATGGGCTCCCTCCCTAGGTTCCCTCCTGTCCCCTCTCTGCCTGCAGCCCCCATAGGGCCTCAGGGTCAACCATTGCCCTTCTCTGCCTCTGGATGTACAATGGAAAATGCACATTACTTTTGAATGTAGTGCTTGCCAACCATAGATTACAGAGTGCACAAAACCCACCAGAAAAACACAGGGATGCAGAGATTCCAGAACAAAACAAGAGTGGCCACATCTGCACGGTAAAGAGCGGCGGCAAAGTCAATAGGTCTGGCTTCTGTATATTTGAAGGACTTTACGTAGATTCACTAACAGGGAGCACAGCAGCAGACAAAGCGTCACCAACAGCACAACGGGTATAGCATATTCTTACCTAACACATAGATCGGTGTTACACACTCACTACAAGTGATCTCAATTCTTAACAGCGGAAGTGCCTTTAATAGCAGTACTGGTACACCATAAGCCTCTCCCAACATGCCATATTTTCTTGCGGTACTCCTCCTTTCTCAAAATGCAAAACCCTAGTTTTTCTATGATTTTTTTTAATAAGAAAGACATGTCGAATTTCCACAACGTCTGTTTGTATATGCCTCACACAATGTTGTCTCAACTACAGATTCGCCAACAAAAATACAGATATATCTAGTGGTTCCTCTCTCGAACTCTGAAGCAAAAAAGACATCTTGAGACAGATGAACTCAAAATGCCTGTGCTTCAAAGCTGCTGTGCCCATTAAGCACACACAGAGCAGCAGTTTGAGGCCTTTATGTGGAAATGTGTGAGAAAGTCTGGAGTTATAATCTCAAGGTTTCCTCCATAAAGAATGGGAGTCGGTGACGCCAATCAATCACCTCTGGCCAACTGAGAAATGCACCCATCAGATTACCATTACACCGCTCGGCCGAATCTCCATCCTTAGCCTCTCGGTCTCGGATCGCTGAAAGATGAAACATTCTGCGATAATGATCCTAAAATGAACCTGTTCCTGCATCAGGTAGGGACATCGGGTGTTTCTCGTGATATGCCTGCAGGTTTCAGAAAGAGTGTGAAGAGCATGAGGCGGGAATACACAACATAAGATATCTGGTGGCTGCTATCTCGGAAGACAGCTTCAACTTTTTATCCTCATCATTAATTGTTGTCATTTGTAATCCCTGAATGGAAAATGACCAAGTTATTGACAACTACCCATCTGTAAATCTATATCTAATATTAATTTTAAAACGCCTAATCAATTCACCAACATTACAACCTACAGCTATTGTTTACCAGTTGAAAAAGAAACTGGACCACCCACTCCTTCGAAAATACCCCTAATTTATCACTATGTACGTCTTCACCTGACTAGCTCAGCACTTGGCAACGTACACGAAGAAATGTGCACATCTCCGCTGACAAACACCCCAAATCACTAGGGGTGGGCGGAATTTGCGAAATTGACGTTTGCAAATTATTGCGAAATTGATCAAAATCTCTGCGAGCACACAAAACTTTCTCGAAGATGCAGAGATTGCTTTCCCTGATGTGTTTTTGCGTGCTCGCGGGAAATTTATCTACAACTTGCCCATGCGGCCACTAATGGGCGCGGCCATCTTGCTCGCGATGCTTATTTCCTGTTCTGGGTCGAATGATGTGTTGGCGATTGCAAACTCGCGCGGGATAGCGCGACCGGCTACCAACAATCCAACATCTCGTGGCACACGTGAACGGATAGGAAAACTCGTCATCGAAAGCAGGGACCCGGTAAGTCGCTACAGCACGCGTGAGACGCATTTATAAAGCGCGAACAATAAAATACTTCCTTTTCACGGCAGATTATGAAAGTTTTGACATTTTTGCGCTCTCCGCAAAAATGGCAAAATATCGCAAATTCCGCGAGTGGAAAGAAATTTCCCGCCCATGCCTACAAATCATCAGTGTTACTGACCTAAAAATAAAGTTGTTGTACGGTGCGGCGAAAGTGGCCAGTGATAAGCAGCATGTGGCAAATCTAGTGATGTAGAAGCATGGCTTGTGTGTGTGAAAAAAGCAATAGCCGAAGGGCTGTGGGTCTAATATGCCTCCTGAGACAGCACTTTAACAGGGTAGACAAAATAACGTGGGCGCAGTGTGAATGTAAAGTCTAAGGTAAAACAACGACCCTTTTACCGACACAACCTGTCACCAAGCTCTACAGATAGGTACCGTCAAGACAACTGGCCTGCCACATGCAATGAAAAAACGAAATCAGGCACAGACATGATGAAATATAAATAAAAATAATTAACTTACATCAGTGATGAGCAGCGCCGATTCTACCTCACTCCGAGGCTGCTGACTCTGGTCGAAGTTGGATGAAACTTCTATTTCCTCCACTCAAACCTAACCAATCCCGCAGCTTCTCTCATGCGCAGGGTCAAGACTGATTTGCATATGGCTGGGTCCAAACTGGAATGGCATGATGAGCAAAAAAACGATGGATTTAGGCCCAAATCTCTGTACGGGGGTGAATGTATGACATTGTTCTGCATTCTGTCCAACAATTGTTCTTTTTGCATCTCTCTTGAAGTTCAGCATGAGAGAAACTGAAGGATTGGATCGGATGGAGTAGGCTAATCCAGCACTCCATTTGAGACTGGGAACTATCTGCTGTTTAACACAGTTGCTATCATTGTGGGCAGAAGTGCACATGTTGGATTGGCTGGTGCAAGACATGCTGTGTCATCCCTGGTGCTGTCAATCGGCAGTAATCAACCCCGCCCCTGAACTCCCCGGTAGCAAACAGATGAGTACATTTGAGGCTATTTTAATAATGTTACAGGGATGTGGAATTGCTATAGCCCAATGCCCAGGACATATTGTTTGGGGTCAAGGGCAACACGTTTTCATGTGTATTTTGTCCTTGAGACAAGTAAGCCCAACCCCCTGCAGCTGGTTGGCCAACACACCTCCGCTCTAAAGGAGGAACCGCCGCTGACTGATCAACGTCTGAGATCAAAACATATTTGTAACATGGTAATTAGTGCCTACAAGGTTTAATCCTGACTGACCGGTCTCTGTTGTTGTGGCCAGAGGTTGATAATCTGCATCGTCTCTGCAAGGTAAGGGGTTGATATATGATCATGGTTCTCCTGTTCTGCAAATATTCATGTATCTTTGTGCCCAAAGAAGCAAAACAGTGAGAGATATGTGTGCACATGTTCACAGCAATCTCACCTGAGGGGAATCTGGAAGCCTGCACACTTCTGCATACACATGCAGAGTGCAGCAATCTGGCAAGCAGAAAGTGTCGATTCCACTTTACAACACACCAGCCAGGGCCATCTTGTGGCTGCGCGGCCGAGCTCAACCGAGCTCTGGACTCTGGGGGGAGCCTGTGCGCCTGCGAGGAAGATAGACTATTGTACTTGTCCTCCTAATAACGATAAAACTCCACAGATGTTTTGTCAACACGACAGAGCGTCTGGAGATATTCGAATCATAAATATTTATTTGGCGCCCTCGTCTGTATTGCCATGTCTGCTGCATAAGCAGGTGTCTGTGCACACCCGGAGCAGTGCTTAATTTGTGCCGGTGCTTTCCGGTGCTTAGCACCGGCACTTATCGGTCAGGGCCGGGTCTACACAGGATATCAGCTCCTGCCTGCTCACTGACTTCACACAAGTCTTCCCAGTGGCGGCGAAGAGCTGATAAGCGTTCAGCTATAATGGGACAACAATCCGCATACTGCTCCGAGACGTGCTGGGCTCAGGAAGGTTAAAAATAGTTAGAAGATTTCTGCTCTCAGCTCTGGACCGGCTGAGAGAGCAATTAACAAATCTGCCCAGCCAGGCTACCACAAATATATTCCTGCGGCGCCGCGCGATGACACACTGCTACAATGTTGCGATTCCCCCACGTGCAGCTCTGGCTGTCACCTTGACGTCACAGGCGGGCCCTTCAGGGGCTTGCTGGCGCCATGGTGGACCGTCGTCACACCCTGTCTATCTGAGGGGGAGTTCAGTTTGTTTAGGGAGGGAGATGGCTGGTTGCTAAATTTGCCGCCCGCAAACCATTCATAGCTTTCGCAGCTTCCTGCTGCAGCTTGCACCGGCCGAGGGACGCAAAGGAAAGAGTCAGTGACCCGAGTTGCACCAGTTGTTGCAGGACAGCCTGTCACTGGACAGTCCCGCTCTGGACTCATTGAACAGCCTGGACGACTCGCAGCTCAATTAGGGAACGTGAGTGAAAAAAAACAACTTTTGCATTTACTTTCATTTGCCGTTTTTTTGTGATAAATGTCAATACAGAGACGTTTAAATACTTCCTGCCGGATTCATGTGTACTAAGCGAGGGAAAAAAAATAATCTACTCTGATTCCCCACGGAGGCCTGGCAGAGACAGGCAGGGGTCATAGCAAGAGCTGGTTTCACTGCTTCCCCCTCTCCCCCCCCCCCCCATCTGCAACCAGCAGCACACGGTCCATTAATACAGCCTTTGCAGAGACATTAATACAGCCTTTGCAGAGGTGAGCAGCCCTGGAATTGTCGCTCGCATCCTCAAAGTAAGTCAGTGCCTCTAAAGTAATCTCTCGCTGATACAACTCCAGCCGCTGCATTTCCAATATACACGTGTATTTTTTATGTGGTGTTTATGTTGTTTCACACTCGTGAGCACACCTCTGATGCACGACTACAGAGGTACTGAGTGTTTACCTCCCCACCCGCCTGCTAAACATACAGCGGGCTCGTAATAACTGCAGGCAAGTATTTGTGAAAAAGGTCTCATTAACCCCACATCGCCTTCTGGCAGACATTTGTTTATTTTTTTAGAGTCTGCCTTTGATTAACGGCAGAGTACCTAGAGTGTGAAACAGCACGGATGGGCGCAAATCCTGCTAGAATGTTCTGCAGGTACTGGTGGACAAGCGGTGACTAATGTAAATGTGCCCAAAAAAGCTCTTATTCGCCAATCAGTTCACCCGATGACCTGGGATCTCTACTATCTTACCCTGACCCTACCCTCTGCTTAGGGGACATCCTTGGGCTGCTTGAAAACATATGAGATTAGATTCAGAGAGATAGAAGGGAAGAGAGGAAAAGGGAATGTTGGGAAAATGTGATGTTCGTATAACAACATGTCATTTTACGTTTACTTTGAAGTGCTGGTGGTGAACAGAATTGTAAGGGAGTATAGGAAAGAGAGGAATGTTCTGGAATATTGGGTAATGAGACAAAGGGGTGGCGCCCTAAGCGGCTGTTTCATATTGCCTTTCCTGCACAGCCAAAAGACGATTCAGTTTGCAGAATTGTATATATAAGTGTAGCAGTAATTGTGAATGCACCATTTTCGACATTGACACACAGTATTACTACACGGGCCGGAAGAGATATTTGTAAAGCTTCTCCTCTGCCTTGTATTCCCACGACGGACCATCCGACAGGTGGTCCACCGAAGGAATTATTAATTGCCCTGCTGAAGAGGACACATAACGGCGCCAGAGAGAGCCCATTAAATCAGCTGGGCATCTCCCTGCTTGCAGAAACGAATTTAAGTGTTGCAGCGAACTATTGTATTGTTTTAGTTTGGAGGGGTAGGTGCTGTGGACTCGCTGACTCAGGCTGGCAAGGTTGGCAGCCGGGCTCAGAGCACGCAATAATAGAAGTCATTACGTGCCATTACCAGCCAGAATACAGCACTTCTCGCAGACTTCTGCAGTGAAGACATGCTGCTTAGCTATGGTGACGTCTCTGCTCAGGCACACACACACATTCTGTAATTCAAGTTCACTTTTAAGTTGTTATAGGCTTCTCATATTTTATATTTTGGTATATTGATTGGTATAGCGCACTATTCACCCAATAGAGTATCCGGGTGCTTGGGCAGTTGTGTAGGTGTGAGGTACTCTAGGTGCTTATGTGAAGAGCCAGGGCTTCAGCTTCTTGTGGAACTCAAGAAGTGATGAGGTGGCTCTGATGTGTTGAGAGTTGTGGATGTCGGTAGACCCAACAATGGAAGTGGGTGGAGCCGGGGAAGTGGGTGTGGCCTCCTAGAAAAATGTTAGCACCTGCACTTCATATTTTACAAATTAAGCACTGGCTGCAGATCAGTTCCACCGAGCTGGGAATGAAAAGGATGGCCGGGCAAAGAGTGTCTAACTGTGAAGAGCCAACAACTGCAGGTTGTCAGTGGAGTGCATTGGCAGTTTCTCTAAAAACAACTCCCCAACCAATCACACCACTCTCCACCCTCCCATAGTGGCACTGTGAGGCGGATGGGGGCCAACGAAGCAAAGGCGAGGCCATGTCTCGCCCTTGGTAGCTTCATGTGAATGGTAAAGGCTACAAGGAAAGGGACCAGTGGATAGGTCAAGGGTGGGGAGGGCGCGGCTTAAACGACAAGGGTATCTAGGGATTGGGACCATAGGGGTAGCAAAGGACTTCTGCTGACTCTGGTACCCCATGGGCACATGGGAAAGTTGTAAGTGAGTAGGCCAGATAAGTTAAAAAAGGTCAAGTAAAAGCAAGGATAGGGCATTATTAAAGGATAAGTGTGCACAGCAGGCAGGGAGGATTCATTAGAAAAGGGTATTCTACGGCACGTACAGTTATCAATGGGGACGCTGCTAAGGCAGGCATCTGGGTGTGTCGTGGCGACCGTAGCCACCCACTCACTCCCATGGAAAGGAGTAAGGAGAAGGGGAGAGGTAAAATGTAAATAATAAAAGTAGAGGAGACGCATACAAAAATAGCCCCCAATCGCGACAAACACTTATCTGGAGCCACAAGCATGAACAGAGGGAGGGGAGCAAGACAGGAGGTGGATCATCGGCGTGCACCACGAAAGAGGCGTGGTTAGTCGTTCAAGAAGATTCCAATCAGTGATTCAGGATGAGGAGGCAGGCACTAGGATTCATCAAGCTGATATGCGGTCGCAAAGGGCCAGATTCTGAGAATTTGGCCCTTTGCGAGTGCGATTTTTGGATTTGGGATTCAGCATCCCAAATGCAAAAACCGCTAATTGTGATCTCGCAATTTTGCGAGGAATTACATTTAAGGAATCTCTATTTGAGATTCCTTAAATGCAATTCATCATCCAATTTTTTTTTGCGAATTCGCAGTTTCTGGCCGCAATTTACCGCGAGGTCAGACCTCGTGGTAAATTGCGAAAACTCAGAAAAATGCATTTAAATGCTTTTGTCTGAGTTGCATGTTACACACACACATGTCCTTTGGACATGTGTGTGTGCAACACCTGTGTAAAATTTCATTTGAGGGGTGCTACAGGGTGTCCTTTGGGCACCCCTGGCACCCTTCAAATCGCTATCTTATTTGCGATTAGCAAATTGCTAATCGCAAATAAGGAATACTCCCCATTCATTCCTATGGGCCTTTTGGCCCATAGGAATGAATGGCGAGTTATTGCTTATTTGCGATTAGCAATTTGCTAATCGCAAATAAGGAATATGTAGGAATCGCATTTCTTTATGCAATTTCTACATGAATCCCATTTTGCGAGTCCTTAATAGCGATTCGCTATGAATCGCTATTAGGGGCTCGCAAAACGGGAGAATGATGAATCAGGCTGTATGTTGCAGAAAAGGTGGCAGGCATGATCCAAGTAAATGCAGCAACACCACCCAGTAGGTGGATGAGCGCGTTAAGAAGTGCTGGCCTCAGGGGCACAAGAATAGAAGTGCTAGGCAGCCAGGAAGAATGCAGGGAGTAATGGAAAGGCCACAATGGAAATGTATTCCTTTAGACCCACGCCAATAATGATCATGCATGCATACAAAGAGCAGTACACAGCAATGTGCTAGGTCATTAAGGGGACAATAGAAAGCACATAAAATTAAGAGGAGAAGGTAAAAGTTAATCATAAAAGAAGTTTCCATACATAGATATAATACCTTTAGGTTCACTCTTATCGGATAAGACAAAATAAAAAAGTGGAAGCGTGATTTTACTGCAATTTATTAACTTCTACTTAGAGAAATAGGGCCCGATTCACAGAATGAACATAAGACTCAATCCTAAACTTACTACTATTTTGGTATTTACAGAATGTACTTACTCATTTCGGTATTCACAGAAGGCACTTACTCATTTCGGTATTCACAGAAGTTAGTAGTCCTAACTTTAGGACTCCTAAATGCCTTCTGTGAATACCGAAAGTCTTAAATGTAGGATTTTTCTCAGTTTAGTAGTAGTAAAGTTAGGACTCCTAACTTTAGGACTCCTAAACGCCTTCTTTGAACACCGAAAGTCTTAAAATTAGGATTTTTCTCAATTTACTAGTAGTAAAGTTAGGACTCCTATCTTTACTACTACTAAATTGAGAAAAATCCTAATTTTAAGACTTTCGGTATTCACAGAAGGCATTTTGGATTTCTAAAGTTAGGAGTCCTAACTTCTGTGAATACCGAAATGAGTAAGAGCCTTCTGTGAATACCGAAATAGTAGTAAGTTTAGGATTGAGTCTTAAGTTCATTCTGTGAATCGGGCCCATATAGTCTAAAGATGGATCTATAGCGGAAGAATGAGACCTGGCTAAGCATCAAAGAATGCCTGTAAATTTTGACACTTGGAGATCAGCCTTTTAAATTTACACCAGTGTGTTTACTGTGAAAAGCATACTGACAGGACAATATTTATTTGAATATATGGTTCTTTTAAGGAAAGCATTGCTGGATTTTGGAGGTTTTGCTTGTTTCAGGTATGATGAGGAATATGGGGCTAGGTGAGTTTTACCACAGAGTATCCCTGGGGAGAGTTGGGTTCAGAAATATGGCAACAATGGATGGCACCTACTTGCCCAGTGCCGGATGCACATACGGCTAGCGGGCTGCCATAATGTATGTCTCTTTTCCTATCCGCCCCGATCGACAGGGGCTAGGATATAGGGTAATACGCATGGGGATCGGTTGAAACGTCTGGAAAATATTGGGAATATAATGGGTTTTGTGCATGGCAGATGTGCAGATAAAAACATGAATGTTCCAAATGTGAAGCTAGACCTGCTCTAACACAATGCTTTGGGATGACACAAAATGGAGAACAAATCAGAGGTTCCAGAAGGCGGGTATTCCATTTACAGCCCTTCACTAGAGGGCTCCTACACATAGTTATCACAAAATTGGAAAAGGAAGTTAAAGAACACAGAATAAAGGGACCATTTTTTGAAAGGCCATAACAGGATTTAACAATTTCCTATTTACAGGGGATTCACAGGAATACAGAGGAGGGAAACAGATGAATGAATCATTTCTCTTGGCAGAATGGGGCATCTGTCAAATATTTCATATTACAAGATGACTTGTGTAAATATACTAGTGTAGACGATGCCATTAGATAGGTGGACAAGGGACAGAGTTGGCTAAATGCAATATTAAGCCTTTAACAAAATGTCTGGACATCCAGCAGACTTTTCATTGGTAGGAATGCAATTTGAAGGGGTTATATAAAAGAACATGGTGCTACTAATTCGATGTGCCAGCTCTAGTTCTTCATAATTAAAACATTCAGCATTTTCTTTTATAACGGGTATAGTTGGATTTAATTTGTAAAAGTACATCAATAAATAAAGGAATCTGTGAGGTAGTCACTGCATTATTATCTCAAAGCCTGTTAGAACTTCTCTGGTTATACTGAATAAGGAGCTACCTATGTCATTATCATATGGAATATATTTATTGACATCATAACTATAATTTAACAATTATTTTATCACATTTCTTGCTTTCTCAAATTTGCTTGAAAATGCACCATTTTCCCACTCTTTTTTCAAAACTGTCTTTGGGCAAGAACCCTTCTGAACTCCTTTACAACAGTCAGGTTGGCTCACCACAGGGCACTCATCCTTAACTACTACATCTACCACTTGCAAATGTCACCAACCGCCACTGTGCAGCAGCCCATAAACATTCCCTTGGCATCATATCAGTCACCCCTATGGCAGGGTGCATTGTGTGTGTGTAAGGTAGGACATGGCTTGATGTGTGTAGCATGTCCTGGTAGTGAGTTACACCCCATTTCGTTTTTCACTACTGCAAGGCTACCTGTTCTCTATAGGCTAGAATGGGCAGTTTGATTATTACATCTTATAATCCTAACTGACTCAGGGAACATGGTAGAAATTTGAGTTTTGTATGCATGAACTCAGAATGATAAAATACATATTTTAGTGGTTAGTTTTAACATTCTGTGTTTGAAAATACCATTTTTAGAAAGTATTTATTTTCTTGCCTAAGCCTTCCAGTGTGCTCTGCTGTTACGTGTATTGGCTGTCTGGGTTTAGAGGGGCAAGGCAGGCTAAGTCAGACCTGGGTTGAATAGAGAGATCTGCATTGAGTATTGGGGAGGGGTGGTTCCTTGACCTGAATAGGGCTGTGCCTGGCAATGTGGATGCCGGCTCCACCTCCTATTGTGAGTCTGATGGTAGACCCCCTCTTTCGGAGAGGAAAGAAGCAGCCTGGTAAACAAAGTGCTTCAGGACTGAGCAGAACTGGTTTTGGCTGGGTTCAGTGACTAGTGACTTTTTAGAACAAAGACTTTTGGGGTATAAATATCTGTCCCCATATCCCCTACATTTTGCATTGCTCCTGGATGTCCAGAATAACCTCTGTCCATGTAACTGAAGGAATCTGCAGGAGAGGACGGTCCTTGTGTGCTGTTTCTTGTATTGACCTGCAGTAGTTTTCCCTGGACTTGGAAGAAGACGGAAAAGGACTTTGAAAGAACTTTATTTCAAATTGCTAAAGCAATCACCTTAGGTGGCATGTAGAGGGGTACACAAAAGATATGGCCAAAGCAAGGAGAAAATTGGACACAGCAATAAGAGTTTTTGCAAGACAGCCAGTATAGACACATCCCATCATTAATGAGCAGGAAGCATATTTATATAATTCAGATGGGTGGCAATGCTTACCATATGTTGGAGTTAAGGGAAGAAATATTTTACTCCCTTCCTCAGAGCAGAGGAAGTTGTTATTGTTCAATGAAAAGTTGAGTATGGTAACTGGTTAAGCCTCTTCCCCATTGTTTTCAATTTTTTTTATGATCTCTCCAAATGGACCATTGTTGTTACGTATCGCTTGTTATAAGTAGGGCTTTGACTGGAATTTTTCTTTTGGAATGTTTTTGTTACTTAATACCAACTGGTTGCGTATATTCTCAGTTTTGTTAAGATAGGAACGCAAAAGACGGAAAAGGAAGTAATGACAGTTTTACTTACCAGTAATCTTCATTACTCCAAGTCCACACCTTCCTTGTCACAGTCCTGGGGGTCCTCCCTCCCAATAGCCAGAGGGCATTTCTGCCTGTTTATATTTTGATATATTTTGATTGTTCGTATGTTAGAGGAAGAGCCAAGGCCCTGATATCTAATAAACTTCTACAGAGGGGGGATCCTAAGGGAGGTGGACACTTGCTGCATAACTTTCTTTTTTAATTTCTTTATGCTTGGATAGAGTAGTAGGTTCTGTGTGACTCAGTTGCATTAGATCAGTGATGGGGAAGACCTGGACTTGCATTAATACCTCGGTTACTTCCCGGTAATTTTCATAACTCCGAGTCCTGGTCTTCCTTGATGCAATCCTGAGTCCCACCCTCCCGCCTAGGCATGGCAGTAGACAGCGAATCGCTGTTTGTCTTGTGGCATTTGCGTGGTATGTTACAGGAAGTGCTTTGTTAGTTCCTCATTTTGTGGTGGCTCCTGGGTAACGGGGGCCATCTTGAGGGTACGTTTTGGGTTTCAGCTAGGGAACTGGTTCTGCCAGAAAGGAGAAGTATCTCATGTGTAAGGACAGCATCCAGGAAGGCGGGCGAGGAGGTAATGGTTACAGGTGAGTAACCTGGTCAACTTGGCAAGTTTTTATTTATTTATTTATTTAGTGCATTTTTATAAAGCGCAGGCATTACCCGAAGGAGTCAGAGCACTGTACAATAGAGGTAGTTACATTGCAAGTGAAAAGTGGTACAGAAAGTTTGCATGCCTTAGTGATATGGGCCTGGACTAAGGGCATACATTTACACCTGGCTACCAGTGCATATTGTGTAATGTATTGTAAAGTGTATTTTACCATATTTTACTATCTTTCCCGTGCCTTGTGTTCTTGTGCCTCCCCGTGAGCACTGCGAACAGGTGGAGTGGTGGACTCAGCCTCAATAAGAGTGGGTTCTCATCATCGCATCTGCAGCGCGGCTCTTCCAGCGCGCACGGTAAAGAGCGCTGTACTATGCAAGGACCTACATCAGCGCATGAAAGCAAAGGCCCGGGGCTGGAAAGAGACTCTGGATGAGTCCTAACGAGAGCCGCAGGGTTTTCAGACTTTTCCACTGGTCATTTTACCGATGCCTCGGGCATGTATTGTACTCACGGAAATTGTATGGACGAGCTGTGCGGTCCAGCTGCTGGCCGTGGAGACACAGGCGGGGCTGTACTTAGGGGTCACCCGAGGCTGAAATTGCAATTTACAATTCTTTATTTTTTATGTTCTATGAAGTGCTTTGCGTCGCATTTCCGATACGTTACAGCCCACGTTACGCAAGCCGTTACCAACAGTGAGGCAATTAGATTTGTTTTACGAGTATTTCGGGTCCTTTTGTGCACCATCCCCTCCTGCGGGATACCAGCAGTAAACTGATGTGCCGTCAGGCACTGGTCCTCGTGTGCAAGAACATTTATATCTGCCGTACAATTTTCTGAAAGGCTTAAGAATATATTTTCCGCCGCAGAGAAATAAACATCATTTATAGATAACGCGAGTGAACTTAAATATTGATTTTTTCACTAACTTCCCTTCTGCGATTTTTTTTTAAATGACTACTTTTTAGACAATATATTTGGAAAATGTATTTTTTTTAAAATGATAGGATCCTTACCAAGGCTGAATTCGGATTGAATCATTGGAAGAGAACAGGGTCGTCGTACAAGCCCGATTGGCGAGCATACGCAATGCTGTCCGTGATATGCATATATCATATCCAGGAGGAAGATAAAACGTTGTAATTGGTGGGTTTTAACAAAGCTGACTGTACCGCACGGTGTGACTGCAGTTGGTGCGGTTGCCGAGATGTGTGTGTGTATAACCTGCATGCCAGGGGGTACCACAAGAGACTGTACTGGGATTAATGGACAAAGATTTACTTACACAAGTCCAAGGAGGAGGAACAGAAAAGATTTCAGTCTGTATACATTAGTGGGAAAGGAGAATGTGGTACAGGCTACCAGGGGTGCTTCGTCAGGACTGCACGTGCCCAGTGGCGGCTGGTGACATTTGAAAGTGGTGGGGCGTAAAAGTTTGGGTTGAGTGTCCCATGTGAGTGAGAGTAGCGAGTGAAGCCAACTGCCCTAAAGGTGTTCCACAGAGTCTCCCCCGAGAAAAGTATGAACAAAGAGTGGGCAATTGGTGCATTTCAAACAAACTTGACATAAGCAAGAAGGTCAGAAAAAGCAATTGTGAAATTGGAATTGCGAATACTCCACGTGGTTGCAGCAACATAAATAGCATTAGTGCAGCAGATACTGTGGCACAAGGGCCTTCTCCACCCCAAAGGTGTTTTTGAACTAAGAATACAGATGATGGGGGTCTATTTTCCTTGCTTGTTTTTTGCACCGCAGAGCTGGGGCAACTACCATAGACTTTTTAAAACGTTAGCACCCTTACCTCAAGGGCAGGCCCAAACTGAAGGCGTCTTCTCAGTACCATGCACATATGCCAGTATGCATTGCCAAGATGTGTTAAAAATTGTTTCAGCTGACTTCCACATGGTTTTAGACAGTTTTGCTTGTGAAAGTTTAGGCCAATGTATAAAAACTAAACTAGGGAAGGAAATAAGTGGGAAATCCTGCTCCGAAGTTAACCGTGGGAAAGCGTATTGTCCAGGCATCTGACCCCTCACCTTCCTCCAGAAGGGTGTAGCTCAGACCGATGAGAGCAGGGCAAATATGAGATAATAGAGAGAGTTGCAGCTGTGGAAACTAGAGAACGAGGTGTAAGTCTCAGCATCAGTTCAACAGCATCATAGGATTAATTCTGGGAAGATCACAATCTCCTCGTGCCTAAAAAACACAAATGCGTTCTTGTATAATGTAACTGGTAAAGTACTCCAATACGTTCTGGTCAAGTTTGCGCTACAATTTAAACCTGCAATTCTGCAAATAAGAAAAGAGCTTTTATAAAGAAGATCACTAACGGCTACAAGAGAAACATGATGCTCTCAGGGTGAGGGCAGAGCAGGGTTGTGGGTTGTATACAACGCAGCTACAGACCGGATCCAGGTGGGAGACGCTTGAATTTCGAAAGCCAAACATGGCTTTTAGTCATCTTTCTCCCGCGGTCTGAATTTGCTCCCAAGTCAGTACAAGCCAAAAGGGGAAATATATATCTATCTTTATCTTCATGAGCGGCTGTGAGGAAAACTAGGAGTATGGGAGATGCACTGAAGGGTTCAGACACCATCCTCCTGTTTCATGTGCGCGCCAAAGCAGTGTGTTTTGTCAACAGGGAAAGAGGGGAGAACTCTGTGCTTTGATTTTAAAAAATCGAATTATTTCCCCAGTGATAAAAGGAGACGCGTTTCCGATTTTGCCGGCACCAGCTCATTTAATTCATAAGCATTTCCAATGACATAGACCAGAAACGGAAGCGAAATGCAAAAGCCTGCACATAAGAATAAATATATTAATTGCTCTGCTGCGCCATGGAAAACAGAACAGGTGTCATTAAATTTAAAGTGCCTCTGTAGAGTTGAAGCAACAGTAAACAGAACTTATGCAAAAACTTCTAACAGACCAGGCCTGAGCGAGTTACTTACTTGTTTCCCCACGGAGGCGTGCTGCTATGTGGTTTTTTTTTTAAACATTTCTGCTCGTTGTGAGATTTCGGGGCATCGTCGGAAATGGGGAAAAGCTTCAAGCCTTCAAGTTGGTGACTCCTTCAATGTTCACACGCAGCTTCTCATAAAACCACGAGTCTGACTGGTGCAGAAATGGCGTCCTGCATAACTGCAGCGTGGGAAGCAGGAATAAGACTGAATCCAGCTGCACAGTGATTGGCCAAGCAGTGCGGACCACAGCAGAGCAGCCAACACCCACGAGTGGCACCATCCTGCTGCTGCAGCAGCCAATCCTGGCGCAGCGTTAACAGCGCCACTGCGCCAGGATTGGCTTACGAGCAGACTGCTATTTGCCCCTAATGAGACCGGGGCCGGGACTGCATGCCTGTCTAGTTTCTTAGTGCTAAGGGTGGGGGGGGATGGACGGACCACAGTACGCATGCGCAGGCCAGTCAAAATATCGAGGCCTCCTGGATTTCACATGCGCAGGTGTACAGTTACTGTAGTACACACTGCGCATGTGAAACCCACGAGTCCTCAATATTTTGACAGGCCCGCGCCGCGCGCAGTTACTGGCCAACGCTATTCTGCTTGCACCGCCCCCGCACGGCCCACTGCCTTATGGCTGCGCTGCCAGATTCTGTTGGGCTTCTCCCGGCCGGGGACGATAGCGCGCTGCAATTATAATCCCGGCCGTACCGTTCTGACGTTTACTTTTTTTAAATAAATTATGCATGCCATGTTCTTGTTGGCAGGTGCGTCCATGGCTAGTGGGGCAACGCCCCAACGCCCCCAATGGACGCACCGCCACTGCACGTGCCCCCAATAATAGTGGAATGAGCTTTGGCAAAAGCTATGGGGTTGTCACCTGCAGAGGCGCAACTAGAGCCAAATTTCTTGGGGAGAGCAAATTTCGGGGGGAGGGGCGGACTGAACCTTTAATCAGTAGGCAGAGTGGAGCTGCATGGGCTCTTAGAACGGGTGAAACAACTGCAAGGCTATCGCATCGGAGACCCTCATAAAATACACAGGAGACGGTAGGGTCCAGCAGGCATTTCCTTTATTGTTATGATCGCATCTCTGTACAGCTCGCTATGTGCCCTGACCTCTTGCTCGAGGTCCAGATCCTGAATGACCCCTGATCCCCTCCCCTGACCGGATGTGGTGTCCAGTCCCTGTCCCCAAGCCCTGAGTCCCCAGGGTCCTAGTGCCATCATGTGGGCACGACATCTCCCCCCTTGTTGCGAACAAAAGTTTCTTGCCAATTGTCCATGGCTCATTGTAGTGATAGAGAAGGAGAGAGAGAGACAGAGAGAGAGAGAGAGAGAGAGAGAGAGAGAGAGAGAGAGAGACATCGGAATATGCTGAGAGATGTGTGGAAAGATATTCCCTTCACATCTCTTCGATCAGTCTCTTGGTCTTTTTGCATTCTCTCCTTGGTCGCTGTTCTCAGACGTCTGGTGTTGGGTCTTCCTGCGATGTATCTCTGGTCTGTTCTTGCTTTGGCATGTCTTTTTCTTCTTTGGTTTTCACTTCCTTAAAGTGGGAACTGTGTCTCGTGATCTGGTGTTGGCCGGCTGCAGCTGTGAACATGGGCCCATTCACTTTCACCACTTTTAGTGGATCCTTTGCGAACGCGCTGTCCGACTTCCTCACCTGCCGCTGTTTCACAAACACCATGTCCCCTTCCTCTATCTTGTGGTTTGTTGCATGCCTTCTGTGATCCGCGTATTCTTTCATCTTCGCTTTCTGCCCCTTGTCTTTGATGGCGATGTCTTCCTGGTCCGCTTTTTCTCCTTCCTTTATCTGTGGCAGTCGTGTTCTGCTCACTCGCCCTAGTACCAATTCAGCGGGACATCTCCCCGTGGAACTGTGGGGTGTGTTCCGCTAGTCTCTAAGTACCTGGCATAAGGCTTGTCCAATCGATATTTCTGTTATCTTTGCACCGCCTTTTTGATGGTCCCCATGAACCGCTCAGCCATCCCGTTTGCTTGCGGCCACAGGGGCGTTATACGTCTGTGATGTATGGGCCATTGTCTGTTTTTAATGTCTGCGGCGAACCCCATGCTGCAAAAATGTCATCCAACACTGGCAGTGTTGCGTTCGCTGACGTCGATGACACTGGCTTTACTATGGGAAACCTTGAGTACTCATCAATCACAACTAGAAAGTAATTGCCCAGGGGTGTGGAATTTAATGAAATATTTACTTGTCCAAGGGACAAGTAGCTTCCTAAATCTACTTGTCATGTAACAAAATCCACTTGTCCCTTTGGTGCCACATAGTGCGCCGTAAAATAATGGCAGCCATCTCAATATAGAAGAGCTCTGATAGTAGCCTCTCTGGTTAATGTCAGGCTAATACTATAAAAGGATTTGACTTTTGGGGGGTTTCGCTAGCTTTTCTCTAATCTTTTCCCATACTGAGAAAGGTTAGAAATTTACTACCCCTGACAACAGCAGAAGTAAAGTTTCTTCCAGCGCTGGGAAAAATGTGGTTCGAGGAAAAGTGAACTTGTAATCACTCAGATTTCCACTGGGGAACATTCATCTTTGCTCATGCTAAAATGCAATTCACAAATATTTTCTAAAATTACGGTTTCCTGGCCTACTTAAGGAAATTCATGTGAATTCATGAAAAATGTAAATCTGCAAACATATAAGGACATATATCCTGGGTGTACTTTTGTGATTTACTTTAACATTTGAGCCCCTAATTCAATCTGAGTTAACCAAGACTTTTTGATTTTATTTAAATGCTTTCTCATCCTATCTATAGGCTGGCTTCATTATGTGTGACAACATTCTGCTCTTTTACAAAGTAGTTTTGTTCAGTACCAGGAATTTCTATGGCAATGAGGCCTTTATGAGACCAAATACTGGCTGTCTAGTAAGAACGTGCTGGCGAACAGCACCACACCTACCTGATAATCCCCAGATAGAGAAAGGAGCATAGGGCAGGCCAAGTGAGTAACCAGAAAATTGAAATACCCCCACTTTGATCCAAAGCTCTTATGCCACCAAGCAAGCGAAAAAAGTCACTGGAGTCCTTTCCAGAATTGCTCTGTCTCTTCCATGTAAGCATCCATCCATTCATCCTTTCATCTTTACATGGTCATCCATTCATTCTTTCATCCATTAGCCTTTCACCAATATGTTCGTCCATCTGTTGATTTGTCAGTCTATCCGCTCATCAATATCCAAACCTACCCATCCATCTCCAAACCTAACCATTTCAGCCATCTGTCCATCCTTTCGCTCATCCATACAGCCACCCATTCCCTCCATCCATCTATCCATCCATCCTTTCACTTATCCATCCATCCTTTTACTCATCCATCCACCCTTTCACTCATCCACCCACCCATCTACCAATCCATCAATCCAATCAATCCATCTTTCCACTCATCCATTTATCCTTTACACTCATCCATCCGTTCGCTCCCTAATCCATACACTCTGTAACCCATCCATCCATTCACCTTTTCCTTAATTATAACATCCTTTGTCTATCCACTATCCCCGTCACTCAACCATCCCCGTCACTCATTCTTCCATGCATTTAGCCAGCAACACTTACACTCACTCATCCTTTCACCCACACATTCATCCATCCTTTCACTCACACCCACCCTTTCACATTAATTATGAGCCTTTGTCTGTCGAGCTGCAGACAGAAGAGGCACATCAAGAGCTCCACCTCTACAGTAGCTGCTAAAGTGGGGTGTTCACGAAGCCCCTGTTCATACCAATCCTTCCATCTCCAAACCTATCTAGCAAACTCATCAATCCAGCCTTCCTTTCACTCATCCATCCTTTTGCTCATCCATCCTTCCTTTCATCCCACACATCCTCCTTTTCGCTCATATTCATCCACCCTTTCACTCATCCCTCCATCCATCCTTTTGCTCATACATCCATCCTCCTTTTCACTCGTATATCCTTCCACCCTTTCACTCCCTCCATTTATGCTTTAGCTCATCCATCCACCCTTTTACCCCATCCATCTTCCATTTCGCTCATATATCCATCCACCCTTTCACTAATCCCTCCATCCACCTTTACACTCAACTGTCCACCCATCCATCCACCCTTCCACTCAGCTAGGCACCTACCCACCCACGGATTCATCCACCCATCCACCCACCCACCCACTCAGCCGTCCATCCATTCATCTACTCTATCTCTCACCCATTAATCCCCCTTTCATTCAGCCATCCATCCTTTCACTCATCCATCCACTTTCACCCCATCCATCCACTTCCCCATCCATCCACTCAGCCATCCATCCTTTCACCCTTGCCCATCTATTCTTTCATGCATCCTTCCTTACATCCATCATTTCACTCATTCATGCATCTATCCATCCAGCCTTTCACTCCACCCATTCATCCATGCACCTATCCATCCAACCTTTCACTCATTCATACATGCATTTATCCATCCACACTTTCACTCATTAATGTATTCATCTATCATCCACTCTTTCACTTATTCATACATGCATCTATACATCCACCCTCTCACTTATTCTTACATGCATCTATGCATCCACCCTTTCACTCATTCATCAATGCATCTATTAAACCACCCTATCACTCATCCACCCACCCCTTTCAAAACCATTATGGGCCTTTGTGTGCAGACCTGTAGAATGAAGAGGCCCATTAAGAACTTCACAGCTGCTGTAGTTGCTATGGAAGTGTGTTCAAAATGCCCCTGGTGTATGCACAAAGTGAGATGAGAGGTGCAAGAAAGCCTCATGGAGAAACTTATGAGCTTTAATGGAAGCCCTGAATGACTAAGAAAACGAGAGGCCAAGGGGAGCAGGTCCGGGCTGTCAGAGAGGGCGGTGTTAGCAGGTTTAGGCACCGGGTGAAACAAAGTGTACAGGAAAGGCAAAGTGCAAAGAAGGGGATGCACGAGGTGCATGAGAAGGGAAAGCACTGCTCTTGGGGCCGTATGAGGCCCAAGAGTGGAGCAGAGATTAAAACGCAGGGGTCATAGAGTTCAAGTCAGAGCAAGGGGCCAAGAGGCAGATAAGGCAGCCTCTTTCATGCCAGTGCTGTGAGTGTTCTGGAGCTCAAAGAAAATAAAAGGAACAGGGGCGGGCCTGGGGGCCACACAAGCTTATGGAGCTGACTGCAACTTTGAGCTCTGCTATATCTCCGTTGTTGTTCTGCTCTGGGGAAATTAAAGTGCAGGCCCCAGCACCATTAAACTGTCTACTTGTCCTTTGGACAAATTGCAAATTAAAACCTCTTGCCCTTCAGCTCTGTCCACACCGCTTTTGGTAGCGGAGACATTTTCAGTGGTTCCTGTTTTGAGGGTGGTCCTATTATTTGACATACTTGGCACTTTGTCACCATTTCTTCCACCATGCTGTCAAGTCCCGGGAACCACACCTTTTCCCGCAGCTTCTTTTTGGTGGCCACCATGCCCCGGTGTGACTCGTGCGCCAATTCCACTGTCCTTCTTCTCAGCGTTTGGGGCATCACTATTCTAGTGCCTCTCATTATTGTTCCGTTTTCACATTCTGACAATTCCTTGTTTATTCTTTTGAATGCCAGCAGTTCTTCTTTGTCTACTCCTTTACCTACGCACATGTTACTATTCACGTGTCTCCATCGTTGAGCCTTGTTGATCCTCATTGCCTCTTGCATGGTGTCATCCTGTCTCATTGCTTGTTCCAGTTCACTCACTGTTATTGTCGCAGGTGTACTGAGTTTCAGTGCAAAGTTTAAGTACTTTTCTGCCATTGTGGTCGCTTGCGAGTTTTGTGGTAGAGGGTGTCTTGACACGTAGTCTGCTGGGTTTTGTTCTTACCCTGGCTTGTGGATAATTTTAAAATTGTAGTCCATGAGCCTGATTCCCCATCTTTCTATTCTTGGCGGTATCTTTGCATTCGGGTTGCCATATATTGTGATCAAGGCCTGATGATCCGTTACGATCGTGAACGGCTTTCCGTATACGAACATATGGTAGTGTTCACAGGCCCACACTACCGCCAGACTCTCTTTTTCAGGTTGTGAGTATCCTTTCTCAACGTCTGTCAGACTTTAGCTCCCATACGCAACGATGTGTCTTGGGGAATCCCTCCCGGGTTGATGTTGTGCTAAAATTGCTCCAAACCCCACGGGGCTTGCATCCACTGTCAGCTCTGTGCATAGCTTCGGGTCGAAGTAGGCCAGATGATCCACTGCTGTCACTGCCCTTCTTATCTCCTCGAACCCTTTGTCACACTCGCTGGTCCATCGAAAGTTTTGTCCTTGTTTCGTCAGCTCTCTCAGTGGTGCGCTGACAGTGGCGAAGTCCTTGATGTATCGCGCGCAGTAGCTTGCTAGCCCCAGAAACGATCTCACTTCTGCCACGTCCGTGGGCTTCTTTGCCTTTTCCAATGTTTCCACCTTGCTGTGGTCTGGCCGCATTCCTTTTTTGGAAAAAATGTGACCGAAGAACACCAGCTCATTCCGCCCCAGTTCGCATTTTTCTTCATTTAGCGTTAGGCCTGCTTCTTCTAGATGTGAGCATACCTCTCTTAAGGCAGTGTCGTGTTCCTCATCCGATTTGCCGAACACCAGGATATCATCACTGTAGTTCAGGCTGTTCTTGACCGGCCTGATGACTTGACGAATTGTCTCTTGACGAGATCCCGAAACTCAAATGCTTGTATCTAAATAGCCCTAGGTGGGTGGAGAATGTCGTGATATATCGCGACTGAGGGTCGAGTTGGTGATACCCCTTGCATAGATCCAATTTTGAGAATCTTCTCGTACCCGTGAGACTACTAATCATGTCGTCTAGGTGTGGGCCTGGGTGTCGCTCACGTTCAATTGCCTTGTTCGGGATCCTCATGTCCACGCATATTCTTATTTTTGATTTAACTTTCTTTGGGACGGCCACGATGGGTGACACCCACGGTGTCGGTCCATCCGCTGGTTCTATGATGTCCTGTTTTAAAAGGGCTTCCAGCTCTTCCTCGACTTGTGGTTGTAGGTGTATGGGCACGCTTCTGTGATGTTGCGCAACTGGTCTCACTGTTTCATCGATGTGTAACGTTATCTGTCGACCTTTCAGTTTTCCTGACCCTTCTATCAGCTTGGGATATTCTTTTAGAATGTTTTTTTTTTCTGACATGTGATACGTCATTTCCATCAGCCCCATCACTTGTGCTGTGACGTTGCTCAACAAACATGGCGCGGGGATGTCTCCTTTGAGCACATGTATCTGTTCCGTTAGCCTTTGATCCTTGTATCTTAGTTCTTCTTTGAATTTCCCCAGGTTGATCACTGGTCGTTTTGTCTCCCATGTGAAGACTTTCACTCGGGACGGCTTCCAGGTCGGCTTGATTTTCATTTTCTCATACTCAGAGACGCACATGATATTGCACGTTGCACCACTGTCCAAAACAAATGTGGTATCATGTGGCCCCACTTTTATTGTTACCGACTCCGTTTTCTTTATTTTCTTCTTGTCCACCAGGCATATTGTTTCAGCGCACTCTTCCTCATCTTCCTCTGAGTCTGTGTTAACCTCTGTCATGAGGTACAGCCGCTCTGTTTTCTGTTCTTCGCAATCTTCCCCTGACTCTGTGGATGAACTTCTCACTCCAGTCTCGACATGCCTGATGTGTCTACGGGTCGGCATTCTTCCTCTGCTCATTCTTCCACGGTCGTTCCTGAACTGTGCTCCTCGACACACGCTTGCGTAATGGTCTCTTCCATTGCATTTTCTGCACGTCTGGCCAAATGCTGGGCATTGGCCTCGGTGTGGGAACTCTAGTCCGCATCTGTAACACGTTCCTTCTTGCGGCTTCCTCGCTGCCTGGTCGCCTCTGTCTTGTCTCCAGTATCCTGTTTTGCTGTTGCTCGCCATCCGATGAATTTGTTCTCCACCTCTTCCTTTGCCACGTTCCATTACTTGTGCGTGTGCTGTTGCTCGCGCTTCTGCCCTCCCTAGTGCGAGGATGTTCTCTAGGGCTATCGGTTCTTTTAGTATTCTTGTTCGGAATTCTATGTCCCGACAGCCTGTGATGATTAGTAGTCGTATGGCCTGCTCGTTATCAAATTTATCAAATTCACAGTGGGTCACTAGTTTCCTCAACCTCGTTGCGAAGTCGTCTAGTGATTCATCAGCCTGTTGGAAAGCAATCGTGAAGCTGTATCTCTCAAAATCCACATTTCTTTGCGGGTCAAACTTGTCCGTTAGGCATTTTTTTAGTTTGTCATAGGTGTCAATGTCCTCGGTTGGCAGTGTCACCAGCAGGTCCTCGACCTCATCACCCACTAGATTTAGAAACAGTCCTCGTTTTTTGGCCGCTGTGACATCTGTTGCCTCTGCATAGTTTTCAAAACGCCTGAGCCATTTCTCCCATCTTATCCCTGTTTGCGGTTCAGACAGCCTGAATGGCAGTGGTCTTCTATATTGTGCACTTGGTTTTGGGTCTGCCGTTTCTTGTTTCTAGTTCTTTTCCTTCTTCTTATATGTGTTTCCTTGTTGTCTTTGGCTTTTTGTCTCTTTATTTCCTTCTTTATCCCCTTTGTTAAACTTTGATTGCTTCTATTGCTTTGTGCGTGCTTGGTGCTGTTTTTCTATTACTTTTACTTTTTGTTGCCTCTCTATTTGCCTTTATTAGCCTTTTTCTTCTTTCTGTGTCTCTTATTGTGCTTATTTGGGTGTTTCTTTCTGAAACACCGGCACTTTTCCTCGAAGATCGATCTCTTCCTGACCTTCAAATGGCCACCGAGCCGTTCTGGCTTCCTATTGGTCTATTTGCCTGGTTCCAAGATGGCCGCCGATAATCTCGCGGGACTTTGCGGCCAATCCTATTCTTTCCTGACTCTAAAATGGCCGCCGGTGCTTTTCTGCCTCCTGATTGGTCCTTGCGCCTGCTTTTAAAATGGCCAACGAGACTCTCGCGAGAGCTCGCGCCACAGACCTTTAAACTTCGCGCTTCTTCACTCAGCGCTTACCGGCACAATCGGGCAATCCTCGCAGCGATCGGGGTGGGCTCCCGCGTTGCTGTGTTTCTTCATTTTTTCTCTTGTCAGCTTCTCCTCTGGGCACGACGGTGCACTCCCGAGACGAGGGACGCGCTTGTCATCGATGGGCACGCAGGTCACTGCGGTCGACTTCGTCGCCAGTTGTCGCATCGGAGACCCTCATAAAATACACAGGAGACGGTAGGGTCCAGCAGGCATTTCCTTTATTGTTATGATCGCATCTCTGTACAGCGCGCTATGTGCCCTGACCTCTTGCCTCGAGGTCCAGATCCTGAATGACCCCTGATCCCCTCCCCTGACCGGATGTGGTGTCCGGTGTCCCTGTCCCCAAGCCCTGAGTCCCCAAGGTCCTAGTGCCATCATGTGGGCACGACAAAGGCATAATTAACATTCAAATGGTCTGGTCTGGACTTGAACCAGTGCTTACTTCATTTGAGGCCGTGGTGTCTGTTGCTCGGCACTGCTATAATTGTCAACACCTGCACTTATGACAGTCTTCCACATGGTGGCGCTGTTAGTCTAATTTAGAGATGAGCACAATACAGTTTATTATTCATATAAAATACATTAAAAATGACTAATACCTACCGCAAAACCCATTCTAGCTTCTAGAGGGATGGGGTGCTGGAATACTCTGAATAGTCACACTTGTAGGAGTGTGGTGTTTAGCAGTCCTGTTGGCACTGTCATTGGCAGCGCTGACAGGGGCACTAGGTGGAGCAAGCTGCAGTGGCCTCCTGGCAAAGTTCATGGCACTTATGTTTTTTGTAAATGAAGCACTGGCTTGAACTCAAGTTCTAGACAACTGTAAAGGGTCGGTGCATTGATAAGATACAAAGTTACATATGTGATGACAGAGTGACTTTTCGGATGTGAAATAATACCTTGTGCATTTCATTGGGGATGGAGGAATACAGCCAAACAACCTATAGGAAGAAAGGGGGGCTAAAATACTTTAATGATTGGCAAACCTAAAAGCCAATGAACGAAGGTTCGTGAGCCATGAAAGTTAATGACTGAAGGAGACTGAACCAAAACCTTTTAGAGAATGTACAGAATGCAGTATGTATGCCATGAATGACACCCGCGCCAGTACATTCAAACCAAAAAATGGATAGTGTAAGGCCTCTGTGTAGTTTTCTGCCTTAAGACACTGAAGAGTTATTGCTATTGTTATGTATGGCTGTCGAAGAGGGCCTCTGATGTTTATTTTGATCTCTATTTCTAAGCCTCATACCTCACTGCTATGACTTAGCAACAGTTGATAACAAAACTCTTTACCCACTGTTGCTACGTCATAAATGGCTGCCAGGCCAGGGTGACCGGACTCTGAGAGAGTCTATGAGTGCAGAGATGCTTGTCTGCTTTGATTTAAACCCGAAAGCACAGCTGCAGATAGGTTAAGGGGGGAGGAAAGCATCGAGGTGGTGGGGGCTGCTTCACCCGTTGCATGCTCGCGTCGGCCAATGGACATTCATTCTGCCGCGGTAAACGGGTTAAGGATGGCAGTTAAGGTGATCAACTGACATGGGTGCAAATTCAGGACGGTGAGTGTAAAAATTCAGGACAAAGGGTCAAAATTCAGGACCAAAATTCAGGACAGGAGGTCGAAATTCAGGACAAAACTTCGGGACAAAAAGTACGTTTTATAGACACATCAGAGGAGGTCACGCAATAGAATATAATTAAGCCCATCCATGTCCAAACATATTCAATCATTTGTAAACTTATCCATCATGTATTCTTCTATCCATCATTTCACTCATCCATCCCTCCATCCACCCTTTCACTCAACCATCCATAATCTATTCAGACATCCTATCACCCTATTCATCAGTACACTCACCCATCCACTCTTCCACCCATCCATTCACTCATCCATCAAGCCTTTTATCCCTTCACCCATCCAGCCATCCTTTCATCCCTTCACCCATCCAGCCATCCTTTCACTCACTCATCCATCCACCCAGTAACTCATCTTTCCACCCTTTCAGTCATCAATCCATCCTCCCTTTCTCTCTCCATCGGCCCTTTCACTTAGCCATCCTTCCTTCCACCCATCCATCTACTCATCCACTCATGAATCCATCCATTGACCCTATCATTCATTCATCCACCCTTTTACTCCTTCATTCATCTATCCATCCATTTGTCCATCTACCCTCCCTTTCACTCCCTCATCCTTCCTTACATCCACCCGCTCACTCATCTGTCCAGCCATTCACCCTTGTACTTATCAATTTATCAATCCATCCATCATTTCACTCCTTCATCCACCCATTAACTCACCCATCACCCACCAGTTCGCTCATCCATCCATCCTTTCACTCATCCATCCACCCTTTTACCCATCGATCTACCCTTGCAAACATACTTACATATTTTTACTGTTTCTCTCATCCATCCTTCCACTCACTCATCCATACATCCTTTCATTATCCATCCATTCACCATTTCGTTCATCCATTCACCCTTTCACTAATCTATCCAGCCATCCACCCATCCCTCCATTTACTCACCAGCCCACCTTTTCATATTAATTATGAGCTGAGCCTTTGTCTGCAGAAATGCATACAGAAGAGGGCCATCAAGAATGTTACCAATGCTGTAGTTCTAAAGCAATGGGTGGGGGTAGGGTTCCCTATGCCCCTGTACATAGGAAATCTGAAAACATGAAATTCATGGGTCATGCATGATGCTCATTGCCAGGACCTGAGGTGACTGTGACATGGTGTTGTTTCCAGGGCTTTAAGTGGGATGAAAATACCAGGGGTTTCTCCAAAGGGTGTGTTCGATGTGATTAAGGAGTTGGCTTAAAACATGTAAGCTAAAAATCTGTGCTTACTGGTATTTCGCCTTTTCTGTCATTGTATCCAGATAAATAACAACAAGTAATGTTACACCTGCAACATCCCAGAACTATTGGCTTTGTCATTGGTTGTTAGTTGCATAAAATAAAAAAGTAGCAATCTGGCTTCCTTGAATATAATATTGAAAATTCATTCATTCTAAAATGATGAGACTGTGAAATAACTCTAGCCCCTTCTTTTTAACTTCTTTCACCAGCTCCTTTTGTTGGGATGGGTTCTCAAGTAGCAACATTGGCGTGTTTGCACATTTCTTCTGTCTGACAGAATGTCCTGCCCAAACAGAGCCTGGGGGAGGCCACCACATGCTTTACCAACCTAGACTGGACCATTGTAAATCTGTATGTGACAATCAGCCAGCATACAGAATGACAACGGGCGGGTGGGGCTGCTCTTGTGCTCTAAGGAGGAGTGCGAGGAGGCCCCATCAGGGAGTTGAGGCTTCATGCAGGGAACAGTGCTGTTCTCCGCAATGCCCAAAATTGCGAACAAAAGGCGCCCGTAAAAGGGATCCTCATGGACAACAGACGTGAGGTCCAAATTACGACGGACCATGAAATTTATGGATGGTTTGTCACCCTACATCATGCATAATCACATAAAGATGCACCCTCGCATACACACACAGACCATCACGCACACATGCCACGTCATATGCACAGAGTAGGAACTCACATAAATGCAATGACATCACAAGTTGCTAAAATAACACAAACACGCATACCTCTCACCGTCGCAAACCATAAATTAAAATCATATATGCTTAAAACATGTGAAAATGGGCAAATATTTGGAAAACGTTTGTTATTGACTTCTATATTTGCCGAGTCAGCATTTTACAGGTTCTGAACTGGGGTGATGCAGTGAGCTAAATAACGGTGATGGATCAAGCCCTGATCTCTTGACTGGGTAAGAGTGATCTGCTTAATTCAGACACTCTGTTCATCACCACCCCCTTTTTGAATCGTTTTTGGCCACCACAAGTGTGGCAGGGTATACTCAGACATGAGTCCCTTGCTCACTGCACCACCAGGATTCAAGCAAGCCGGGCCGACGACGGCTGAAATGCCAGAAACCGGTCCCCGGAAGCTTGTCTCCTTTCCAGTGAAGAATTGGCTTGGTAGTTTGGTCTGCCCTGTTCCCATGAGGCACTGGGTCAGACTAATTTGCATATAGCCAGGTTCTGAACTAGGGTGATGCATTGAGCTAAATAACGGTGATGGATCAAGCCCTGATCTCTTGACTGGGTAAGAGTGGTCTGCTTAATTCAGACACTCTGTTCATCACCACCCCATTTTTGAATCGATTTTGGCCACCACAAGTGTGGCAGGGTATACTCAGACATGAGTCCCTTGTTCACTGCACCACCAGGATTCAAGCAAGCCGGGCCGACAACGGCTGAAATGCCAGAAACCGGTCCCCGGAAGCTTGTCTCCTTTCCGGTGAAGAATTGGCTTGGTAGTTTGGTCTGCCCTGTTCCCATGAGGCACTGGGTCAGACTAATTTGCATATAGCCAGGTTCTGAACTGGGGTGATGCAGTGAGCTAAATAACGGTGATGGATCAAGCCCTGATCTCTTGACTGGGTAAGAGTGGTCTGCTTAATTCAGACACTCTGTTCATCACCACCCCCTTTTTGAATCGTACATTAGTTTGCAGGCACTGGAGATTAAGGGATTTGCCAGAATAACACAATGTTTAAACCTGAATTTATTTTTTCTTTCATTGTGTGTTTGCTACTTTTTTTGCATACGTAACTGCATATGAAATAAAGTCCTTACAGAATAGTTTGTTCTTCTCAGCCACCTCTTTGACCCTGCCACCACTCCAAATGACCCCAGCCCCCATAGCACGATTTGTACATTTTACACTTTAAGTCTGTAAATGAAACAGCCTGGAATTGCACCAATAAAGAAGGCCACACTTCCAGGCTGTCCTCATTTACACTTCTTTGCTAAGGCATGTGCACCCCTCTGGGAATGCAGTCACGGACCCCCAGGGGGGCGCGCCTCACTGCATGAAGAACTCTGGCAAGAGGGGGCCCAGCAAATGCAGTATCTGTACAGAGGGGCCCATTATCATTCGGTGTTTGACAAACAGGCAGGCAGCAGAATGATAATGGCCGATAACAATCTGTGCCTAGAGGGGCTGCTGCAGGCCTTTCAGTTCCCAGCAGTGAGAACTGGGCCCCCGCAGTGAGAGTTAGAGAACTCTCAGGCTGCTTGCAGGGGGGACAGCTTGCACCAACGCCCAGAATTACGGACAAAAGGCGTCCGTGAAAGATTTCTTGACGGACAAAGGACAAGAGGCCCAAACAACGGGCAGTCCGTGAAATTTACGGACGGTTGGTCACCCTAATGGCAGTTAAGGTATTTATTTTTCTAATATGGGTCATGGAGGAAAGGCCAGGTTATATATGGCTCCTTTATTACTCGTCTGCCCCTGCATAGCAGTTGAGAGTAGGAAGAGATGATTTTGGGGTCCATACATACCATAACATTCTAAATGGATTAAAAAGATAATTATAGGGGTTGTTTTTCACTTCAGGGTTCTGAGTGACATCAAAGACAACTCAACCTTCGCTATCGTTGTCTATTTGATGTCACTCAGAAACCCTTGGTGAAAAACATCCCGTAATTCACTGTTACCTATCTATAATTCTATATGCCAAATATCATTGTATAGCACGCATTCAAACATTTGTATGGCGTTACACTGCATTTCCTTTCTCTGGACTATTATTTTCCAAATGCTTCCCTCAAAGAGTCAGAGGCAGATTCAATTTTGTGTAGGTGATTGGCCAGTAGGATTTTTATTTTGGTTCCAATGATTTCTGGGTTTTTGGTGTTTGAGATGGGAAGTCTGCCCTAAACTTGTTAAGTAGTTTCTTGGTTGTTATAGGGACCCATTGCTTGACAATATCTGTGCTAAGTACACGATAGCAGCAAGCAGTGCTTAATTTGTAAAAAAAAAAGTGCTAGGTTTCTTGTTAGGAGGCTATTGGAGCTTGCACCACCCATTGGCCCTTGTCGGCGCTGTCAACACTACAACTAACCATTACACTCCTACAAGTGTCACAATTCAGAATTATAATATACAATAAATGACTAATACTTAATGTCCAATCTATTCTTATAGCTTTGGGTGGCAGTTATTAGTCATATTAGTAATTTTAGATGTATATTGAATTATTAAACAACTCTGGTTGTGCTCATCACAAAATTAGACAAACAGTGCCACCGTATGGGCGGCTGTCAAAAGTGCCGGTATTGACAATAAAGTGCCGGTGCTGAGCTCAAATTAAGCACTAGCAAGTGCCTTTGGATTCCTTAACCAGTCAATTGTATGTTCAGGATGTTCTGTACAATAAGACCTAAGTCGAGGTTGGGTGTAGGTCTAGTCAGAGTAGGTTGCAAACGTGTCTGTTTAAATCAATGAAGCAGCTTGTATTACGTTGTTAGAGTAGGACGTGAGTACTAAAACTTCTCTTAAGTGAGTGAGGGAACAATAGCTAAAGTGTGTCCAAAATGATTGCAATTAAAAAAAATACCTGGACTTACAACTGAAAATAAGTGAGTCCTTGTGAAGAGAACCGTTGCACGAGTCACAATTGGGAATCACATCTACAAAGAATATTTACAAGAGGGTACTCTGTGCTCAACATTCTAGCTCTTCAGTGCAACCCATCTTGGTACCCTCAATTCGGCGTTCTTCTGGCCGAGCAAGGATTCATGATGATCAGGTGGGTGGCAGTAATATTACCAAATTCAATCACATGTAAAGAGGTATTAATACGCTATGGCTTTGGAGCACATTGACCTTGAGTTACTTAGTAATAATGCCCCCAAAAAGCAGTCTTTGCGTTTTCTTTCTCCTTTATATTCACCACTTCAGGTATTGTGGATGCTCTTGATTGGATTATACAATTCATTCAAACACATTTGGTAGCCGAGACGTGTTTCGTCTCCAGGGAGACTTTCTCAGGGCTGCAATATCAACAGAATACAAAAGTGAATTCCTTAGGAGCAAATTAGATGTACATCCAGTCATATTAAATGGCCTCAAGAGACAGAACAAGAACACAAAGTCCTTGGTCATGAGACCCAAATCCACAAAAACATGAAGAACCATGTGATGGTCAAAACAGTAGATCGGTGAGTGATACAAGAACCATGTTCTAGTGGAGTGATAGAAATGTGCGCGTCGTGCAATACAAGAGTGGATTTCTGTTAGAGCACCTGATATGTGTGTAAATATGTTGTATGTTGACATTTAATTTCAAGTTTGATTCACTTAACCCTTACTTCTGCGCTCATTCGATGTGCGATTATTAAAAACCACAGCTATATATAAAAATCAAAGCGATCCCTGGACACACTACAAGTCCTTTGAAAATCCACTCATAAAAAGCATCAAATGTTTGACCTCCCCTTTTCCGAGTCAATAATTGACTGTCCTGCATAATAGAAGTCTGCAATGGTTCCTAAAGGTCTTCAAAATCTGGTCAAACATTTGATGACCCTCTTGAAGTACACCACCCTGCTTTGTAGCCATAACATCTGGGCCACTGACCATTCCCACTAATATGCCCAATCAGTAATCCAAAGGCATGGACAGGCTTCGCTGTATGTTATTCTGTGTCAGGACCAGAGGCTCCGATTATGCTTCTCTTTACTGTAAACTTTCAGCAGCCAATCACATTTACATTTACAAAAAACGACATTAACCATGTAACCCATATATGTCACATATTACATGCCCCAATCACAATAGAGCAAACCTTATAAGTACTGACAACTCCATTTTTTGTCCTCTTTCTTTGCTGCTTCTCAGACAGATAAGTACATTTTATGACCTTACTTGATGATTGAAAATTGCATTATTACAGTTGAGACAAGCGCTGAACACTGCAATGTTTTACCAGCGATTTGTGGTTGAGTAATGTCAGCGCCGATAGTTGTTTGATAATCTTGTTTACATTATCTTGTTTCATAATCTTGTTTGCATTTGTATGCATCGGTGTGATTGCTATTTTACACTTCATCTGTCTCCGAGTCCAAATTTACCTTTGTGGAGTAGGAACAGGGAGCAGACCATCTCCCTCCGTGTGACGGGTGTAGTCATATTGTTATGTTCAGCACCACGAGGTCAGTGCACATGTGCAATTTTCCTCACTATGCTCAGAATTTAAACAAAGCATTCAAGTTCGTCCCTTGATACCAGCGCTTCCCTAAGACTGCTGTGGCTGCCAGGCGCACAACACCCATAGGTCTCAAAGGGCTGAGACAGCTTCCTGGGCACACACACTGACAGTTTTTGAGCTTATTGCAGCTGCACCGAGTACTTCACAGGTCTTTAAAAGACCATTTACGTGGCTTTGTTGTTTTTTCACCCTTCATCTTCACTTTGCCTATTGCTGGAAAAATTAGCCCCCCATGAAATTTTTTGTAGCTCCTCCCTGAAATTTGGCTGTAGTTGCCCTCTGCTGGCTGCCTAGATTTGCTCTCCTCATGCCCTGACTACTAGAAATAGCACCGGGTTGTAAAATGGATGCAGGCTTGGCCTAGAGTGTTTCCAGGCTCCTTCATCCAAGTTTTAAATGAAGCATTGTATTTTGCTGGCTGGGGTCCACACCCCCCCTCTCTCTCATGTATTGCCTATTTATCAAGAAACATATCATGAGAATAGCACAGTGGGAGCCTTACAAGGCTGATATAGAGGTTTCCCTGATGAAGCTGATGACCAGTTGGAGTTGAATTTAGTGGAAGTAGTTGACTGAAGTGTGCAGCAATCAGTCAATAAGGCCCCTGTCAAGGCCTTGGGTCCTTTTACTCATTATTTACATAATTATGCACGTCAACAGGGCTGGCAACCCTTTATCCCTGAAGCAGAAAATGATGCTGCCCCTACGCAAAAGGGAAGGTCGAAGCAAAGACTCAGGTAGAGGTACATGCTGAAGCATATGAAAAACTGTGACGCAAATGGTAGACATCACTCTCATGCACCTCCTCCTTCACCGATCCCTGTGAGTCAGACTGCTCATCCTCTCACACTATGGACAGCGAAGAGGAGGATAAACCTGGATCTAGCAAGAAGAAACACTTTTCTTCCTCCAAGAAACCTTGAGTACTTCATTTCTAGCCCACCCTCAGGGTTTCGATAAAGAGGTACGTGGTCATAGTAGAGCAGGATGCGCTTGCCCTTGATCTGGTATGTAAGGTCACGGATACCCCAGAGGTGGTTCCTACCATCACCTTTATGAGAAAGTATGCAAAGGAGAAGGGCCTAGACCGGGCATTGCGTAACTGCCAGGACAAGCTCCTGGATATGTCTGGCCCATTGACAAAGACACTCGAATTAGCATTTCATGCCAAAGAATCTAACTCCCCAGTTGACTCAAATTTCCTAATGGGTTGGGCACAGGGCGCTACTGGCCAACTGGGAAATACCAATTGCGCTATTTCGACGGAATGATGGAGATCTATTCTCATGAGAATAGACCATTGCTTAATTATTTTGTCACCGCTAAAGCTGGACCAGTAGCTGAAGGACTGTTACTTGGGAGCCCATTTGTTAAAGAGCTTGCTAGGTTGTGCTCCACTTATTCCACACTGGATAATACCCAAATGTCACTGATGAAAGTATTCAACAGAAGCCTTTTTGGCAGGGCCGGGCGCTTTGGAGGGCATCAGATCAGGGCTCCTTTTAAGGCTCACAACAAGAATCCAATCCTGAGGCAGGGATGGATTATATGGAGAACCAGCTGAAACCACCTTCTACCCCACCCATATCTTCTGTCGAGGTAATCACAGAGGAGCACAAAGGGGTGATTCAAGACACTGGATACACTTGTGAGAATTACTCCTTTTTTATTGGTAACCTTATGGGGAAGAGTGGGATTGATCCCAGACATTTGGAGGCAGATTACCCGCTGGCTACTAGAGACCATCCTAGTCTTCAAGCAAGAATTTTACGACTCGCCAGTCCAATTATTTCCTCCAAACCAGATGTAGTTTTCTCAGAAAAAACAGTCATAGATGCAATGATTCAAACGTTGCTAGACAAAGAGTCAGTATGCTTTTTGGTACCTCATTCCAAGAGGTTTATAAACCTCACTTTCCTGGTTGGAAAAAAGGGGGGTAGCTGCCATTTGGTTCTAAACCAGAAATATTTCAATATATGGATATTACACAGACATTTCAAAACAGAGGGCATTCATTTACTAAGAGATATCCTTCAGGAAGGTGATTGGATGTACGGCTGGTCCTCAAGGACACCTACCTCTCGATTCCCATTTACCCACCTCACAGGAGTTTTCTACAATTCCTGTGGCAGGGTCAATACCTGGAATTCATGTCCCTTCCTTTTGGTCTTTCATCAGTCCCCTGGTGCTTCACCAAACTGATAAGAGCAGTGGTGGAGTCGCTGAGAGCTCTGGGAGGCAGTCTGATAGTGTATCTACATGATCTTCTATTAATGGCACAGGCTTCTCACATGCTTGAGACTCACCCTTCATGGACTATTCAGCTAACGCAGAGTTAGAGTTAGACAGTCAATTCTCAAATGTCTGTGTTGTCGCCTGCACAATAGATGGAATTTTTGGGATTCCTTATAGATTTAGTGCAGACCCAATTGATCCTTCCCTCCCAGAAGATTTACTACATCAAGAGAGAATTGAGGTCTGCATTGTGCAGCCAGACTGTATCCTTGTGGACGATTGCCAGAATTGTGGGTCTGCTAGCCTCCTCGGTCCAGGCCATTTATCTGTGGCCCCTCCACTACAGAGCCCTTCAGAGATTGAAAATTCAGCATTTGAGGAAGGGTCTTTCTTATTTAGAACAGGTTCCTTTTTCAGACAATGCCAGGACAGAGATGATATGGTGGTTGGAACGGAGGGAATCCAGGAAGGGCAAGGGTACTTTCAGCACCTCCTTCAAAGTGGTGATAGAATCAGATGCCAGCCAAGGAAGCTGGGGAGCAAGGTGCCGGTCCCGCAGCACGGGGGTCATAGGTCGGAAGCGGATCTGAGTCTCTCCATATAAATTACCTAGAACTCCTGGCAGGATCGTTCGCGATCAGGAGTTTCTCTCCTGCAAAGACAGATTGTTGCATCTTGCTGAGAATGGACATCTCAGCTGTTCAATATGTCAAGAAATGGGGGGGAGGGTGAAGTCCCATCTACTAGCAGAGATTGCCAAGGATTTCTGGTATTTCTGTCTCAGTCATCGAATCTTGATCACAGCGGATAGCCTCCCGGGCAAGATAAACACAATAGCCAATTGTAGGTCCCATCACCTAAGGGATTTCAGCGACTAGAAGCTGCATCCCACCATGTTCCAAAGCCTTCACACTCTGTGGGGTCCATTCAGATTAGACTTGCTTGCATCTTGGCTCACTCCTCAGCTATTGAAGCTCCCAGCAACTCTAGGATTACCTGCACTTCTATCGGTATTCCCACCCCAGCTTGAAGTCGGCTGAATCCCTGTACAAAAATGGGCCCAGTGCGGAGCGTCTGGATCCAGAAACCCAGTCTATGGATGCGTTTCTCCAGGACTGGTTTCTGTTTTAGGGTTAAGTTTTCCTTCCTTTCCTCATGATACCCAGGGTCCTGGCATAAGTCAGACATCAGAGGTCCGAGAACATTCTTGTGACTCCGTTCTGGAGGGTTCACTTTTGTTCCCCATTAACCGAGCATTTGTGAGGGCTCCTCCAGTTCAGCTAACAGTTCAGTTCTGATCTGGTATTGGATCTAGAGGGTCTTCCTCATCCGCTAGGGCCTGATTTAGGAGTTTGCGGTCCTGGGACGGCCATGGCTTTTTGGCAGTCCAATCACCTGTATACCTGGCGGTCCAACCACTGAATTAGGATGCGGGTGGTGAGAATGTCGTAACACTGCTGCAAGACTGCCTCCACCGCCAGGATATTGGGACCCGTGGTGGCAGGCAAAGTGACAGTGTATGTAGGCAGTGCCCACTTCGGCACTGCTGTGGGAATTATGACCTTCCTTCCCGCTGACCTTTTCATGGCGGGGACCCCGCCATGAAAAGTTCGGTGGAAAGGAAGGTAAGGGGCCCCAAACAGGGCCCCATGGTGATTCAGCCCAGTGGGTATAGTTGTTGGGGGCACAAGTTGTGCCCCCTGTGCTTCTACTGTGGTGCACGCATTGTGCCACCAACTCCTAAATCAGGCCCTTAGTCTTGTCCGGGTCAACTCAGATTGATGGCTTGGATGATTTCAGGGAAAGGTGGTATTGCTTCGACTGTGTATTATTCTGACTGTCCATTGGACTCTGGCTATGATACGTTGATACAAAACTTGTGAAAATACGTTGATTGTGTTTATCATGCACTAATATTTGGCCTATTGCATCATGCATTATTTTCAGATTGGATGAATCCTAGGGGAACACTGGGGCATATTATCAAGGGGGTTTATCTCCGCTTTTTTGGCTTCAAAAGCCAAGAAAGCGGAGATAAAATTATCTCCCTATTACCTAGCTGTCGCTAACACCAGTTAGCGACAGCTAGTGGGAGATAGCGACCATCTTGGGCCCCACTTTGCATGTCAGTGATATTTATCACTAATGAGATGCAAAGTGGGCGTGCCAAGATGTTAGCGACTGGAAACAGTCGCTAACATCGCTATCTCCTATTACCAACTTTTGGAGATATTCGCGCTAAGCGCGAATATCTCCAAAAGCTAACACCTGCCCTGAGCAGTTCTTAGCCATGTTATCCAATGGGAGGTGGATAACATGACTTTTCAGCGATATTCATGCATTGCGGCCGTTTTTTATCACATTTGCGATAAACCTTTGCGATAAAAATCGCCGCAGCTCAGCGGTAATTTTTTGTCTCTAACCAAGCAATAGCGATAATTATCGCTATTGCTTGGTAATATGCCCCACTGTCCTTTATGATCTTATTTCCATTTAGGAATACTGGGTGCCCAGTATTCCTGATCAAGGATTGGTCAGCTGAATTTTGTACACCCGGATCAATTACGTAATCAGAGCTGCATAGGTCTGAATGAAATGAAAAGCTCCACGGGGCATTTTATTCCATGCTTTCCATATTGCACACTACACACGCGCTTGAGGCCTTTGCTGGACGCGTGGGGCCTCTGGACTCTAAGGCAGTGTCTCCAGCCCGCAGTGTGTTCTTCAGGGAAGCCAGCCCCATCAGTAATGCTTGGACAGCGGGGAGGGAGCTCTGAGCATCTCCTATGCTAATTCCTTTTGCTCTCCTGACAGGCATTTATTGCACGTCGGGTGGCGTGATGAATGGGCAGTCGGCTTGTGCTCAGTATTATGCCAGCTCTCCAGGCTGGAGGTGATTTATATCCTTGCAATTATTCCGCTCTCTGCTGCAAGCGAAAACCGCGACCAAAATTTATGAAAGTTTTTTAGGCTTTTAGATCTGAAAATCTGTTTCGGTGTTTCACTCCGGATATAGCAACAAGAAGACAGGAGGAGCGCATTCTGCATCAGATCTGTATGTCTGGCATATGCCACAGGCAAGGGAGTTCGTGCTGTATTGTATTGTATTGTAATTACATTTATATAGCGCTAACTACCCCTGACAAGGCATCAAATCGCTTTTTTTGGGCGAGTAGCACGCTACTCCTGAACCCAAAAAGGATTAGTGATGAATTAGTATAGGGAAATATGAAATTAATTTGAGCGGTGGGCGTGTTAGTCTGTTAATTGGTTTGAAAAGGATAGTGGAGGGATAGAAGAGGGAAGTATTTTCATTTATATAGCGCTGGCTACCCCGGATGAGGTGTCGAAGTGCTTTTCGGCGAGTAGCACTCTACTCCGGAACCCTAAAAGGATTAGTGGGGAATTAGTGCAGTATCGAATATATTTACCAACTTCTTTGAAACTAGAAGTGAATTTTGCATGGACATCTATTAAAAAAATGGCATGGGTAGAAAAAGTGACGTAATGCACGCTTTGCCCTCCCTACCCTGACATCATAGGGTACATCAGGACACCCTTGAGGGAGATTGCGTGCTTTACAAACGCATACTTAACATTTAAGTTTTGACACCTTGTCCCACCCTCTCTACCACCCACAGTCAGCAAACCCAGACAAATACCTCTTGGCGTCTAAAGACTTCTGTGCCTGGAACATAATTTGTTTAATGCCGACCTGACAGGAAGTAGCAGATCGTAACTTGTCCGATGCCCGGTGTGAGAAGTCCATCCACACCTCACTCTTTTTGTTGATCTCGGGCACTTGTTGTCTTGGATTGTCTATAGAGAAAGCAAAGTACAGTTACCACACTTAAAAAAAATGCTAGACTGGATGACAGATTTTAAGATATACGAGTGACCATTCAGAGTTGGTTCTTGAATTAGAGCTGGGAGAAGTAAGGTATTTAAGGGTTTTTAAAGGCCTATGTTTGTGAGCGACTGTCACCAACATAGTAGTAGAGGCCATTTTCCTTTGCTGCCAGGCGTATCCAACCAGGTGGTGCAAGAACTCAGACTGTGCGTTGCTGGATCTGAATGTCTTGGCGTGGTTTTCCCCCAACCTTATTTTTTAAAACATGTTTTATTGATTTTACATTTACAAACTTGAGTTCAGATCTCTGTCTCGTACAATGTGATCTGAAAGTTCAACAAGGAAACAAAATCCAACTGGACGCTTGCAAATATTGTCCCCATGTCCCCCCTCCTTCCTTTCCCCTGACCCAGGGTTCATCCAAAACCTTACTGTTTAGTCCTCACAGTTGTGTTTTAAGTTGGAATTCAGTGCTCCTGGCAATCAATGGCCATCCCTGGTTCCAAAGCTCTCAATTCGTTCATCATTTCCCATCTATTGCAGTCTGTCGTCTCACCCCCACTCGGTTATCTCCACTAGCTTCAATCATTATCCCAGCACTCTCATATCTTCTCAAATTTCCCTAGGCATCCCCTACCCTCGTACATTAGTTATTCCAGGGTACACTATCTCTGCATTTCCTTCTCCCAGTAGGTCGCCCTTGGCCAGTCTGTAGTTCTAAAAGGACATGCTATGTCCTGTAAAAAGGTTGGGCACATTGTGCATTATTGATCTTTACGTTTTGGTTACAGAGTCTTTCTCTGTTATACCTAGGGGGCACTCCTCCATTTGTTGTTTAAAATACTCGGAAGGGGACCAGGAGTTCCGCCCTACACTCATGTAGGACACCCTTTCTCTCTCTTTTGTTTTTGAACCAGTCTGTAGCTCGTACATTAGTTATTCCAGGGTACACTATCTCTGCATTTCTTCTACCAGTAGGTTGCCCTGGGCCAGTCTGTTGTTCCCCATTTCTTCATAATTTCCAATTTGCCAGCAGGTACCCCAGATTCGCAGGGTGTTTTTGGTAGGCTGTTAGATCTGAGGTCCTCCATACCTAGGATCACCTGCACTTCTATAGGTATTCCCACCCCAGCTTGAAGTTGTCTGAATCCCTGTACAAAAATGGGCCCAGTGCAGAGCAGTCCCATAGTGTGTGTGTGTAGAAATGTTCCCTGTTGGCCACAGTCTTGGAGGCACTTGTCGTCAATTTCCCCCCTATTTTATATAGTAGTATTCGAGTATAGTATGTGCAGTATTTTAATTTGTATCATTCAGAGATGTGACTGAATTGCCACCCCTCGGGCAATTGTACGGCTTCCCTCCAGTCATCATCATCCACTTCTACCACATCTGCCTGCCAGCGTGCCTCCAGTTTGCTCATAACTCCCTGTGTGTTCGCTATGAGTGTAATATATGCTAGGGAAATTACCTTACTGGTCATGCGTCCATCTAGCAGTCATCTTTCCAAGGTAGACTCTTCCATTGTTTCTTCTTTCGAGCGGATCCGGGTTTTTTGTGCGGGGCGCAGATGCAGGTAGTTGTAAATCTCTCTGGGTGACATGCCATATTCCTTCCTCGAATGTGCTGAGGGTACAATTCCATTCGCGTCCCAAACCTCCCCCAGTGTAGAGAGGCCACTCAAGTCTAATCCCCTGAATCTGAGAAAAGTGTTAACAGGACCCAGCTTTGTCCTGAGCCATAGCATCCTCGAGGTTAGTCTCTTTCACCATCCTATTTCTCGTAGCAGACTAGGTCAGATAGTGACCACTGTGGTAGTCACTGGAGGGAGAATAGAAGGTAGTCGACCTCCGTATAGAGCATGGAGGTACTCCTTCTTGCCCAGCGTCAGTTAAAATGTTGGGTCGTCCAATGGTGCGTATACCACTCGTTATTGACTCCCATCTGAGCTGCTCTGTAGTATTGTTGTCCGCTGGGAGGGCAATACCCCTGTCATATACCGACTGCTAGTGTTGAGAGAGCTATCCGTGTTTGGCCCACCCCTCAAAGGTGGGACCTTAGTGCCCCAACTAGTGTCTGAAAAAAGGTGGTTGGTATGAGGTACGGGCAGCAGTTTATGCTCAGTCCCTGTTTATTTGGAAAATCTCGCCCCCCTTTGCCAGCGAGAGCCCCGGTTCTGCCAGGTACAGCAAGATAGTCTGCTTTTAGTGAGAACCGCTGCTCCGATGTGGAACCCCACCTCCATCCCCAGATTTAGGAATCCACTCTCATCCATTCCAGTAGTCCCTCCATGGCCAGCGCAAATAGCATTGGCGACAGGGGACAGCCCTGTTTGGTTCTTCTCCTTATCGAGAACTGTTGGGATGTGACTCAGTTGACTTTGATTCTTGCCCTAGGTGTTGTATATAGCAACTGTACCCACTACATGAAATTTGTCCCAATGCTCATTCTGCCTGAGGAGCGCAAAGAGAAAAAGCCAACCCAACGAATAAAATGCCTTATTTGTATCTAATGAGAGCACCAGGAATTCTGTCAGACCGGCCGACATTGCTATGTTGTTAATAGAGATGCCAGAGGTTGAACTTCATGGATCTGTGTGGCATGAAGCCATTCTGCGTAAATAACAAGGACCCCCTGCTAAGGTAACAGAATATGTTTGACAGGGAAAAGCAACAGTGTGAAAAAAATACTTTTCAATCAAATATAATAACTGTAGGGAGACAATGGTAAGTATGAAGCACACAAAATATTTTTTTAAAAAATTAACAAAATGTCATATTTATTATGTATATATACTCAAGTTAAAAAACACATTAAAAATTCATCACATAAAATGAAAGGGAATACAGCATCTAATCAAATATACACAACGACATCATAAATGCATAAGAACAGTGGCGGACAATAATCGTCCTCTTCTCGACGCGCGTTTCGGCGTTTTCACAAGAACGCCTTCTTCAGGAGCCACATGTACAATCTGAAAGACATATATGTTAAATTAAAATAAATCGTCCTAAGTGACTCAATAAACAACCATTCATTCTGAACACTATTTTCGGTACATGTCACATATCACATATCTGCAAATTGAAGGCTTCACATACCAGCATGACTCCCTACTTGGGTAGCTTAAAATATAAGACTACACAAGGTACAAACTACAATTTATTTACCATTGAGCAGTGTTTTGGTTATTGGGACTTAAGTGCCCCAAAAGGATTAATGGACCCACCACCCTTAACAGACTAAGAAAAGGGGGGAACAACATTCCTATTAAATATTCTAATAATTACACTGTTTTATAGGATGCAGTGCTATACTCCTTACCAGTTATTTAAGTAAATAGGATCATTAATAGTGATACCTGAAACGTGCAGGGGAAGGATTGTCCTCTGTGGAGATAACTGCGATTGCTTGAATTCTTCTGATAGAAGTCTATCGACGACTCAGATTACTAAACATAAATTGAATGGATTAGCCTTAAATTGGTTGCTCTACTTTGATTTATAATAAAGAAAAATTTCAGACTGTGGATACATCAGTTTAACTTTTACCTAATAATCTATATAACGACGGGTACGATTTATTCTCTTGTGGGCACCGTCATATATTGTCCAGGTGACGATGTGTTTTAGGCCCGATAGTTAAAAGTCCATGTATTTTATTACTGCTTTTCGAGAGAATAGCGCTCGTTATTCCTGATAATACGCTGCACTCTGTGGGTGTTAAACAAGGAGAAGTAAGTTTCAGTAATAGTTACTGTGACACAGTTTGGAAGTGTTGGTGAATGTTGCTGTTATTCAAATTCTCCTAATTATTAAACTCAGAATGCAAATTCGCGCAAAAGCTATCAAGGAAGAATAGCCTTATATTTCTAGATCAGGACCGAAACGTATCTCAACATGTCCGTTTTCTTAGATAGTTTTTTAAAGAAAATTAAAACATATCAAGATTCAATAGCAGACTTACTTGATTATTATGTAGCTGGATAAAGCTGACGTTTTAGTGTGTTGTATTACACACTTCTCTAGTGATCGAAAATAAACAGAGGAAGTAACAGAGTCAGCCAAGGTTGGTTAAGCTAACGGTAAACACATATCGAAGGAGAAGGCGTGTGCTTACATATTAAAAAGGTAAGATCCTCCTGGGCCGACTTCGTTAGAATTAATCAATCTCGAGCGGCGCAGGGGTCACGGATGTAACTCTGTAACGTGCAAATAATAAGTATTACACATTTCTCTAGCGATCAAAGATAAACAGAGAAAATGACGGAAGCTGGTTTAACTAACTGTAAACACATATCGATGGAGAAGGCATCTGCTTACATGTTAAAAAGGTAGAATCCTCCTAGGCCGACTTCGTTGGAATTAATCAGTTTCGAGCGGCGCTGGGGTCCCGGGTGTATCTCTATAACGTGCAAATAATAAGTATGCCATTATGTGAGCAAACCGTGATCACAGAATTCAATTGTCACGAAATAGCGAAGCAAGGACGGCGGATAGGGGAGAGCGGGGGCTTACCTCTAGCGATTAGAGCATCCGCGGTAACATCAACCTGCGGGCGTCACGACCGATGTGTCAAACGGCGTCCCGCAGCCGTTGGAAATGATAGTCAGGATACAAGGGATACCTCCCTTCTTTTAAAAGGCGGTGCGTCTCAGTGTTAATTGGCGCTTGAGGGTGATCGACAGCGGACTAATGGTCAGCCCGGTCACTAGTAAACAGCATAGCAAATGAACTATGTCTTACTCGCCGCCATGTTACGTGGGGGGAAAAAACAAATATGTTTTTGAGAAATAGGTCTATGAAATATAATACATTGCGGGCAGCTATATCCCGTGGATATAAAGAGTCTATCTAGCTTTTTATTGGAAACCGTCGCTTCCACTAATTTGCATTTCTTGTAACCAGCCGCTTTCACTTCTTTAAATAAGAGATCAACTGTGTCAGCGTGCAACATTGTTACAAGGCGGGAAGTTTTACACGTGAATGGGACTTATAAATCGAGCCAATTCATACTATTTATGAAATGTAGAGCAAATGGGCATGGATAAAAACCCAGAATAATACAGGGACGGACATGTTTTCTGGGAAGCAGATGTAACCTAACGACCCAAATTATGGGAAAGTGATCATTTTACTGATTCTGGTGAGGTTATATGGGAGCCGGAAACGGGAATAAAACTATATAATGTTTTGTCAGCAGGTCCCCAACTCCCCGCCTACCCTACCTTACCATGCTATAGCCTCAGAACTGGCCACTTCCTCAATTTACGGTACTTCTGTTGCCCCCTACATAAGGAACTGCTGCCCCATTTGTGTCTGCCCCTCATTCCAGAAGCTGTCTCTTTCTCAGTGCGGACCTGTGGCCCGCAACGGCATGGTATGTTGTATTGTGGACCTTTCCGCTGCTTTTTATCAGTGAGTGGATTGCTGTCCTCCTAGTGCCCTCTCACCTGTCAAATTATCTCATCTGCCATCATTGGTGTGCTCCTGGGAGTTCTCTCTGTCATCCCGATCCCCCAGTTGTGCCTCTTCCTTGTCAGTGGATTCTTGCTCCCAGGCAAAATTCTCCCAGTGGTTTCTGGTGTCTCCTGAGCAGTCTGTCTGCACCCCCACCATCACTTTTGCTCTCTCCATTTTGGCTTGGTGTTTAGTGGGGGCCGCTAAGGTGCGTTTCCAGAGTCTTCACTATCTCCTATGCTCCTGCAGTGCTCAGTAGGGTGTAGGTCCTCAGCTGCTGGTGGTGGCCCAGATGTTCCAGGCATTCCCCTAGCGCCATCACAGTTTAAGAAGAAGTGTGCAGTATCTTTATTGATTATTCTCAATTTCATTAGGAGCAATATGGCATATGAGTAGCCCAGTTGGCGTAGGTGTCCTTTCACTCTGATAAATGTCTCTCTTTCCTTTTGTACCACAGTGTTTTAATCCGGGTATATGTGGATCAGGCCCCCTTTTACCCTACAGGGGCCCTGTGCCCTCGCTTTCTGTAGAAAAGTGTCACCCGCAACTGTACTCAAACCTGGCAATGGATGTGTCCGGTCTTGGCCACTCTGTCCTTCTTCCTGGATGTCTGTTCCCCCGGTCTGCTTGGCCAGTAGGTCTCCCCTGGAGTCTTATGGGCCCCTCATATCAGGGACCGAGTGTCTGGTCACTTCAGGGCGACCACATATTAGGAGCAGTCCTTTTGTCTCCTGCACTTCGCTGGGCTAATCACCGCCTGGTCTGTGTCATCTGGCTGCCACAATCGTTATGTGCCAGCCACCATCTTTGATTTTTTTCATCTTGTCTGTTGTGACGGTCTATCAGTCATTTGTGGCCGAACCTCAGGTGCAGCAACCGGGTTTGTGCATCCCCACACAGCTGGTGTCAGCTCAGTTATCTGGCAGCAGAGGGCACTGGGCCATCAGAAAAACTTTGTGGCCCACGAGTAACTTCACTGCCGACTCCATGTGTCCCAAGTTATGCCCCACAAAAAATATTTGCCTTCTTTCCTCCTGTTTTTGCTGACTTAATTTTTGCCGGCCTTAGGAAGGTGTACACTTTACCACTGCTAACCAGTGTTAAGTTCTTGCGCTCTCTCCCTAAAACATGATAACATCGGCTTACACCCAATTGGTACATTTAATTTATTAGTAAGTCCCTTGTACTGTGGGAGCTTGCAACTCTCAGGAACCCAGATTGACGGTACTTTGTTTAGCGGGCCTATCTTGGTCCCTGTACCAGGGGTGTTTGGACAAAATATTGAGTCATAAATATCGACTTACACAAGTCGATATTTATGACTCAATATTTTGAGACAGATATTAATATCGAGATACAGAAATATCGTGATGCAGAAATAACATTGGCAAAAATATTGATTTTCTAAGAGAAGTATTATTTTTTTCAAGAATATCATAGTTGTTAATATTGTCATCAAAATATAGTTTTAAAACATTGTTTTTTAATTCTCTTTATGTGTTTTAAATAATATTGCAATTGTATATGTTTTATATTGTTTGTATAGTTCTTGTTAGTGTTTTTAAATATAGTTTTTATTATTTATATTTTTTATTTAATTGTGAAATAGTAACATAAAATGTAGTGGTCTGTGAGTTTTGCAGTGGTACAGGGTGGGAAGCCAAATAAATATAATTTATTAATGATATTTTTTTTTATGAATATTAGTTATTTAATTGATAATTACATATGGATTAAATAATTAATTTTCTCAAAGTTATATTTTAGGTGCGGGTTGTTGGGTTTGTAGCAGTATAGAGTAGGACGTTTATTGAGTAATAATTAATTCATAAATATGTATTGATTTACTATTAATAATTTAATAGATAATTAATTATGTAAATTGTGTAATTATTATATTTTTTAAAGTTATGTTTTAGGTGTGTGTTGTTGTTGTAGGGGTATAGGGTGTGAAGTTAAGTAATACTAGATGAATACATAATTATTAATGATTGAATTGATCATTAATTATGTAAATTGTGTAGTTATTATACTTTTAAGTCATATTTTAGGATTGGGTTGTTGGGATTTTAGGGGGATGGGTTGGGAAGTTTTTTAAGTAATAATTATTTCACAATTCTTCATTTATTATTAATTATTTTTTGTATTACTTAATGTGTAAATTTTTTGTTTTAAACATATTTTAAATGTTGGCTGCTAGGTATGTGTGGGTGTGGTGTGGGAATTTAATTAAATAATCATTTAATACATGTTTTATTTAATGTTAATTATTTAAAACAATTACAATTATTTCAATTGTTTAATTGTTTTTTTAAAGTATATATAATTTTATATCAATAGTTTTATATTTTTCTTGATTTATTACATATATTTAAATATGGTATGAGTTTGAAGTGGAGTACTGTCCCCACTGTTGCACAGACTAAAGTAGGAATAGTAAATTTTGCCCCTCTTGAGTCCAAAACTGTCCCCATTGTTGCACTGACTGGAGTGGGAATAGTAAATTTTAACCTTCCGAGTTCAACACTTTCCCGACGGTTGCACTGACTGGTGTGAGAATAGTACATTTTATCCCTCCTGAGTCAGTGCTTTCGCTACTGTTGCACAGTCGGGCGTGGGAATAGAACATTGTAATCCTCCTGAGCAGCCGAAGCCCATGCAGGTAAGAGGAGTGGGGCCGGATTGGGGCGGGACAGATGTCCACGATGGAAAATTATATAAATAAATAATTTTTCCTCAGCGTCGTTGATTGAAATCCCGCCACTCACGGCCCACCGCTCATACCTGCACAGGCCTGGCTGCTCATGAGTCCAACCCTTTCCCTACTGTTGTACCGACTGGAGTGGGAATAGTATATTTAACCCCTCCTGAATCAAACGCTTACCCTACTGGAGTGGGAATAGTAAATATATTATTCCTAAAATGTAATAATTTTGTTAATATTGTTTAACACTATATTGTTATTATGTTTTTGTGTATTTAAATTTATATTTATTTATGTATAGAGCCTTATCATGAATTTGTCTGACCTTCTGTGGGCTGCCACGGCAGCGCTCCGCAGGAGGACCACCAAAGCCATGGTCACACCTCCTGCTGGATTCAGAGTTGAATCCTAAGCAGGCTGGCGATGCTGGCGATGCTTTCGCTGTGTCACGGCGATGCCTGTGTAAGGTTCATAGGAGAGCCTTAGACAACCACCACTGTAGCATGTTCCTGCATGGTGCGGAAAGCTCCGTAAGCATGCAAGTCCTATGGACGGCCGTACTCCTAACAAGAGCCATAGTAACTTTTGTAACTTATAAAATATTTTTTGTAAAACATATTTTTTATGTTGTTTGCTTTTATATGTGTAATTAAATTGGGAGAAAAAATCCAATTTGTTACGTTTTTTACTGTATTGTGTATATGTATGAATGTGTATATGTGAATGTGTATGTATATATATATTTACTGAAAAAACCATAGGTTTCAGGGGTGTTATAGTTAGCTGGACATTTCACTCATACAAAACCATTGAAATTCCTCCGTTATAGTTAGTTGTACTAATTGTAACTCTCGCGCCTGCAATCCACTGGTGATGATGTCACATATTACATCATGGTTACATGGTCAGTGACATCACTGATGACATCACTGATGACATCACTGATGACATCATCCAGTGAATGGGGTTTGGTTTGTTATTTAAATATGCATTATATATATAGCAATCTGCATTTAAGAATCAGTGGATATAAACATATCTTGATGGAAAATTTAGTAGCAGTGTGATTGACTGTTTACTTGACTAATTTATAGTGTCTCACTAAATATATTGGATAGTGACTAAACTGTGTGAATATCTTTATTACTTTGTCAGTTGTGTATACTGCTCCACCAGTTGGTTACTAGCTAAGTGAAAGTCTATATTAGTTATTGATTAGTTAACAGATTATTTGTATGGGAGAGTGAATGTGTGTGTGGTTCAGTGGGGGATGGGTGACTGCCCACAGATGTGCCAATAGTTGATTCATTAGGTATATGACATTAGGACTACATGGTATAATAGTTGTTTGGGTGAGTGAATATATGTTTATGGGTGTGCTGATGAGCAAATATATCTCTCAATGGTACATGTCCAAGAAACTAGAACAATAAAAGGCAGTGTATGTGACATTTGTTGTATATAAATAAGCATACATAAAACTCATTGATTGTATGAGTGACTGTATAGATAACTGTACACTTTGTAATAGTAATTTCATAACACGCAAGACTGAGTTACTATCTATCTGAATAAATAAAGTGCTATTTGTATAAGTGTGCAGCTGAGTAAATGTAAATATGATACATTCTTTGCAAAAGTGAGTAGGATGACTGCATAACTGAATAGGAAGTACGCTGGTGTGTAATGTCTATATAGGTGTATAAGTATATTTGATAGTGTTCTATTGATCATTGACAGCATGTATGAGTGAATCTATAGGTAATTGATTAGATGTGTGTGTAGATCTAGAAATCCCTGAGTAGGTGTTTAGATACTTGTATTGGTGTGTCAATGGATTCAAATATGATACTCTGTATTTTTCAGAGAGTGATGAAAGGTTATACTAGTGTATGTTGAGGTGTATCTGATTATCACGTGGATGATGTCATCAGTGATGTCATCAGTGATGCCATTTGAGATATCATCAGTGATGTCACTCACCATGTCAAGAATGATGTAATATGTGACATCATTACCAGTGGATTGCTGGCGCGAGAGTTACAGTTAGTACAACTAACTATAACGGAATTTTAATGGTTTTGTATGAGTGACATGTCCAGCTAATTATAACACCCCTGAAACCTATGTTTTTTTCAGTGAATTTCTAAGTTTTTTTTAAATGATAATTCCTAACTATAACCTGCCTGAAACCTATGGTTTTTTTCAGTGAATTTCAAAGGTTTTTAAAATGTCAATATCTAACTACAATATCCCTATAACCTATAGTGTTTTTTAATTACATTTTAAAAACACGTGTATACTATTTATAGTAAAAACAAACTTAACAGAAGTGTTTTATAACTTATAATTATACCTCCTGATTTTATGGTATTTATTTTTTGGAAATTTCAATCTGTATTTACCATATTTTTTTCCAATAATTATATATGTATTTACCCATATATATTTCGGGTTTTGTAAAAAAATTAATCTGAAATTAGTATATTTCCACATTTATTTTACTGATAAATATGCACTCGTGCCTGAAAGCCTGATCGTTTTTACTCTTGTAAACACTCTTAGACAATAAATTATACACAATCTTCATATTAAAATGTGCAAGTTTGCTTATACGAGCAGATATATTGCTCTTTAAGGCTCTTTACTAAAAGTCTTTTATTGTTTTTACCCTTTTACTTTTAGAACGACAGACCTATTGGCCTAGTACTCATCATTGACAGCATTTACAATCGCTCAAAAAACAACCCAATTTCCGTATTTATCCACACTTAAATACAGAGAGGAAAATATCTTTCTGTCTGTATTTGTCTGTAAAAATCAGTAAAAACTAAAACAAGGAGCCCTACTTATAATTTAAGAATGTTTTCAACTTAATTAGCAGTAATTAACATATAAGTGTGGTAAAAGTTTGACGCATCACCTAACATACCTGACTTCGAACAACAGCATTCACAGTACGATTCCTAAGTCGATCAGCATCTTAGCCCACCACTATCTCACTGTAGGTAACACCTTGCTTAATCTTCCCAATGCCATAAGCGCCAGCACACCTTTCTGGGGGTAGCTTTACGCTTTACAAATGATGGCATTTTTTTTTATTTAACAGCATAGTGATGACAAATATTACCACTTTTTTTTTCTTCTATTGTAAACGATATTTTTTTATGTCTTCTATTTAGATGTTTTTAATCATGAGAATGCAAAGTACACAGTTTACCGGGTAACACTTTTTAAACTCTCCAACGTATGTAGATAATAAGGACCTTATACGTGTTACTATGGAAATCGAAACCTTTACAGCTTCACAGTTTGTAACTTTTCCCAACACGTGCACAAGTAAAACAGTTCAAGTGTGAGCATGTGTAAACTGTAAAATGGGACATCTAAATAGGCGGAGCCGCATCTTCCTTCCATAGACTACTAAACAACTAAAAACTATATAAAGCACACCTATTATGCGATTAGTTTCATTTTCGCGAGTTATTTCTGCGTCACCAATCTGTGATGCAGGTTCCCTTTTCTAGCATGGGATTCTTGTTTTGCGTCAATTAAACATATTCTGGCGTTGTAAGTTGTTCTAATATGGCATAGTATATAGTTATAATTTGTGGCTATTTGTCAATATTTGATTAAACATTTATATTGAGAAAAAGTGTTATTGCATATTTTTCCCTTTTCTCTGTAACGTCAGCAGCTTGTTTTCAGAAACAGATTGATTACAACAAACATTGCTTTTTTTCTGGCTCCTTTCAGCTTATATATTGTGATTTTCTATATTATAATATTGACACTGTACTTCGCTTCAGAGGTGTTGGTGACCCATCGGCGCAAATAGTGTGGATAGCACTGTGCTAATCCTATGCTTAAAAACTTTGATAGAAAGCAGACATTTGAGGTGAGCAAATTTAGAGTGTAGCTGGTGTTTAGGGAGCTATAGACAGGAGCTGCCTTCCACCTAAACTTAGGAACTACCCAGAGTTCTCTCCTTTTTTGCATAATTTATGCGTCACTCTATGCCTGCAAGGGTATTGTTTTGACTTATACTGGGTGCTCCCTTGTGTCTGGACAAAGCAAAACCTCTCTGAAGAGCTGTAATGACAGCGCAAAACGTGTCAGGGGTTGCTTTTATTCATTTCAGGTTGGCTTGGATGGTACTATTTTACCAATTCAAAGCTGTAATATTGTGCCTGGAGTGGTAAATGGCTTTTGTCATTTTACAGCTCGGCATGGATAGCACTTTGCTAATCCTATGCTTAAGGACTTTGCTGTATAAATGGCAAAATACTTTGTCCATTTCTATCTCGGTGTGGATAGCACTGTATTAATCCTATGCTTAAAAACTTTGATGGAAAAGCAGACATTTGAGGTGAGCAAATTTAGATTGTCGCTGGTGTTGAGGCTGCTCTATACAGGAGCTGCCTTCCACCTAAACTTGGGAACTACCCAGAGTTCTCTCCTTCTTTTTTGCATAATTTATGCATCACTCTATGCCTGCAAGGGTATTGTTTTGACTTATACTGGGTGCTCCCTTGTGTCTTGACAAAGCTAAACCTCTCTGAAGAGTTGTAATGAGAGCGAAACACATGTCAGGGGTTGCTTTTATTCATTTCAGGTTGGCTTAGATGGTATTGTACCAATTCAAAGCTGTAATATTGTGCCTTCAGTGGTAAATGGCTTTTGTCATTTTACAGCTCGGTGTGGATAGCACTTTGCTAATCCTATGCTTAAAGACTTTGCTGTATAAATGGCAAAAGACTTTGCCCATTTTTACCTTGGTGTGGATAGCACTGTGCTAATCCTATGCTTAAAAACTTTGATAGAAAAGCAGACACTTGAGGTGAGCAAATTTAGAGTGTCGCTGGTGTTGAGGGTGCTCTATACAGGAGCTGCCTTCCACCTAAAGTTGGGAACTACCCAGTGTTCTCTCCTTCATTTTTGCAAAAATTATGCGTCACTCTATGCCTGCAAGGGTATTGTTTTGACTTATACTGGGTGCTCCCTTGTGTCTGGACAAAGCTAAACCTCTCTGAAGAGCTGTAATGACAGTGAAACACGTGTCAGTGGTTGCTTTTATTCATTTCAGGCTGGTTTGGATGGTATTTTACCAATTCAAAGCTGTAATATTGTGCCTGGAGTGATAAATGGCTTTTGTCATTTTACAGCTCGGCGTGGATAGCACTTTGCTAATCCTATGCTTAAAGACTTTGCTGTATAAATGGCAAAAGACTTCGTCCATTTCATTCTCGGTGTGGATAACACTGTGCTAATCCTATGCTTAAAAACTTTGATAGAATAGCAGACATTTGAGGTGACCAAATTTAGAGTGTCGCTGGGTTTAAGCGTGCTCTATACAGGAGCTGCCTTCCACCTAAACTTGGGAACTACCCAGAGTTCTCCTTCTTTTTTGCATAATTTATGCATCACTCTATGCCTGCAAGGGTATTGTTTTGACTTGTACTGCGTGCTCCCTTGTGTCTGGACAAAGATAAATCTCTCTGAAGAGCTGTAATGACAGCGAAAAACGTGTCAGGGGTTGTTTTTATTCATTTCAGGTTGGCTTGTTTGGTATTTTACCAATTCAAAGCTGTAATATTGTGCCTGGAGTGATAAATGGCTTTTGTCATTTTACAGCTCGTGGATAGCACTTTGCTAATCCTATGCTTAAAGACTTTAATGTATAAATGACAAAAGATGTTGTCCATTTCTATCTCGGTGTGGATAGCACTGTGCTAATCCTATGCTTAAAAACTTTGATAGAAAAGCAGACACTTGAGGTGAGCAAATTTAGAGTGTAGCTGGTGTTGCGGGTGCTCTATACAGGAGCTGCCTCCCACCTAAACTTGGATACTACCCAGAGTTCTCTCCTTTTTTGCATTATTTATGCATCACTCTATGCCTGCGAGGTTATTGTTTTGATATATATATATATATATATATATATATATATATATATATATATATATATATATATATATATATATATATATATATATATATATATGTACGTATACACACATTCACATACACATTACCTACTGGCGGTCGCCAGTAGGTATATATAGTTAGGATTTTTTATCTATGGCATTTCTGAAAATTCTATGTCTAATAACTTTGGCGTTTGTGGACGGAATCGGCTGAAATTTTCAGGAAAATGGCACATTTTGTTTCTGAGCAGCCCCTGAAAATTTGGGGGGGGTCGTCAAGGGGGGGCCGAGAAAAAAGGGGGGTCCCAAAACGCGTTTTTCCCATGTTAATTTCCATAGGGCGGTTGGACTCACTTTTAGCCCGAACGGCTGAATGGATTTTCACGAAACTTGGCAAAATTGTAGGGACTGTTAGCCCGATGTGCCTTTGCTAGGTCTCAATATATGTGCTTCAGTGGATTTTGAGAAATTAACGTTTAAATCAAGATATATATCTGTAACAGCGCTCCGGGTAGCGATCCGGTTAGCGAACTTTTCGCGTATCGGAGCTTTGCGATGCGAAGCTGATTGGCCCTCCGGTGTCTGTCAACATTCTAAACTGTCCGGAGCGGCCGCCATCTTGTCTCTCGGTAGGATCGAGAGACAAGAGGAGGCCAAAACAAAGGGGGAAATTACCATAAGGGGGCATAGTAGATCCTCGTTGACCTCCTAGGTTTTATGTGGAGGTTTTAAAAGGGCCTAGGAGGGTCCAAAAAAAAAAATATATATCTTTTTTTTTGCGTGGTAAGCGCCAAGTTCGCGAACCGGAAAGCGTTCTGGGCAGCGTACTTTAAGGATAAAAGAATGATAGACTTTTCTAATATTGTATGTTAATTATTTGTTGTTTTTGTTCGTTTTTTTTATTTATTTATTTATTTATTTTGATTTTTAAAAAAATTATTTATTATTTTCATAGTTCATTAAAACTTCCAGCATTATATCATCTGGTATCTCGTCAAACATGGATGTTTCTGTCTTTTGTAAGGTTTGAATAAATTGTTCGTCAAAAGATTGATCCATAAAATCTTCATCAACATTTTCTTCAGGTAAAATGTCTTCGGATGTAATCTCGAAGGAAGCATTAGTTTTTTCTTGCTCCCCTTCCATTTTTTTGCTGTAAATTGCATAAAAAAATAATTATATTAGAAGAGTTAGGGCACTGTTGGATTTAAGTTCAGACATGTAGTTCTGTTTTTTTAACAGTGAAGTTAAAGTAAGTAAATTCATAATTATAGCAGAGAAGTGTAAGTCAATCAATAAATGTAACAGAGGAGGTTATCTGTATCTATAACTATAGCAGGGGGACAGTAAATAATTATCAATAAACGTTTTTACAAATTAATTTAAAGTGCCACTTACAAATTATCAAATAAATTTACAGGGAGGTGAAAAGGCTCTTGAAATGTAGTTCAGGAAGTAGCAGTGAAAATGGCTGTGTTTCCTTTTCTTCCTTTATATATATTCAGGTATATAACCAATCAAATGTCAGGTAATAAAAATTGTAAATGAAAGTAAAGTTTTCATTGGTTGTCAATTCCAATATTTTAGATGTGTTTTGTGAAGTAATTTACCTCAGGGTATTTAGATAGGTCTACAGGCTAAATGGCTAAATGAAATTTCAATCAAATTTGTGAGAATGAAAGGGATTGTTATGTAGTATGAGCTAATCTATATTTGGTGAGAGTGTCTCTAGTCGTTTTTTCTGCTAATTACTTTCCCACCTTTTTGAAGGACCGCTTTCTGGAAAGCGGCCCGGTTAGCGAACCTTAAGCGTCACGGGAGTCCACCATTTTGTGTTTCGGTCGCATTAAGATACAAGATGGAGGGCAAATAATGTTCAGAATGTGTAGAAGGGGGCACGGTAGACTTATCTTGACCCCCTAGGTTTTCTGAGGGTGGCTGAGGAGGCTTAAATGTGCGGAAAAAAAACATTTTTTTTAAAAATTCCGCGAGGTTAGCTTTCGGTTAGCGAACCGGGGAGCGTATTTTGTGGAAAATTAGTGAAAAAAGTTAGAAAAAAATAATAATTGTGAGTGATTAGATGAAGGGTAGCTCTGAGAAGAGCTTTTGGAAAGGGGCGACCAACTTGGTCCCCCCGAACGTATGGCTGAGTGCCTCGATCCCCCCGGGAAGCCATTTTTGGGCGGGAGGCGCGTCTCGGCTGGTATGCCCGAAGCGGCGTAGCCGGGGCGCGCCTGTTCCCGCCCTAGAGTGGGCTGGCCTAGACACTGACGCAGCCAGCCACGCCCTCGGGGCAGGCAGGGGCGGGTATACGCCCGCCCTGAAGACGGATAAAAAGGGACGCAAGACCAGAAGACATCCTCTTGTTCTTGTGCTCTGAAGCTGCACCTCCTCGCTGCACGTGAGCTCGGGACAGAACGAAGAGCCAATTTTGAGCGTTTTAATCTTTCTTTTTGTCTTCTAGATACTTCGTTTGAAAAATGCCCAAGAAAGGCGCGAAAAGAATGTCGACTGACCAGATGGTTCGGGTTCTCATGAAGGAAATGTCCGAGATAAAGAAGCAGTTGGCGGGTCGAGACGGTGAGGAGGGATCGGGGCGTCCACCGGCCGGAGGGAGGCCTAAGAGGCCGAGAAGGGGGCCGGTCGGGGGAGACGTCCCGGTTCCCTGTTCCCCGCTCGAGCCGCCAGCCCCGGTACCGGCCCCGGTACCGCAGGAAGGGAATCCGATTCCGGTCGTAGTCACCCCGACATCCGCTGAGGATATGCCTCCCGAGTTGGCGGCACAGTTAGCAGCGTGGTTGGGGGACAGTAGCGGGGGCGCCACGGCTGCCGAAGCGCAAGCACTCATGAAACAGTTGCGCGAGAAACGTGATACAGCCAAGGTGCCCGCGCCGGATGCGGTGATAGACAAGCCACGAGGGGCGGAAGTAGCGTCCGGTGCAGGTAAGCGGCCATTGCCGATCGCAAGGGATGAGTCAACACCCTCTCGTAGAGAAAAATTGGGGCAACATGTTCCTTTGGCAATAAAGGAAAAGATTTGGGCGGGGGAATACGTAAACATTTTCTCCCTGCTCGTTGATCATTATGAGGTCGAAACTGTTAAGGGTCAAAAGGATCTGATGCATCCGAGTGTTTGGCGCGCAAAAATGGCCGCCTTTAAAGTGAATGAGAATATTGGCAACTGGGGTAATGCTTGGGGAGTTTTTACGTCAATTTTGGGGGAACGTAGGCCTGAATTGCTCCCTGAATTTCCAGTATATCAGTCACGAATTATGGGGTACTCGACATCGCACCAAGGTAACCAATGGTTCTGTTATGACAACCTTTTCAGGAAAGCGATGGAGCATAACAAAAGTTTAACCTGGGACTGTTACGATTCTTTGACATGGAATAAAATGAAAGAGTCGGGGATGTTGAAAGTGCCGTTGGTAGGGAGTACTGTTGGTGAGTCCTCCCGCCAAAATGGGGGGACGCCCTTTCGGTCGGGTACGGGTACAGACGATTATCCGAGACCCGCCGGAAATACAGGGAAGAGGGGTTTCTGTTTCAATTTCAACAGAAGTAAATGTACTAGGCCCCCGGGATCTTGTAAATTCAAACACGAATGTAGTGGTTGTGGGGCACCCCATCCTGAGTCCTCGTGCAGAGCCAAATCGGGTGAAAATGGGGGTAGAGGAGGCGCCAAACAGGTCTAATATAGTCCGAGGGGCGCCTTTACCAACCCCGATTGATACCCTGGCGATGATTCCCTGGCTCAGCGAATACCCAGATCGTACTTCTGCTGGGGTGCTACGAAACGGTTTTTCATACGGTTTCCGCATCCCGGTGGGGGACTTTCAGGGTGTCGGGACGTGCAAAAACCAGCTTTCCGTCTTGCAGCATACGACTGTAGTACAGGATAAGATCCGGAAAGAGGTTACCCGAGGTCGGGTTGCCGGCCCGTTTAGTGTTCCCCCGGTACAGAATTTTGTTTTTTCTCCTTTAGGGGTGGTCCCCAAGAAGGACCCAGGTGAGTTTCGATTGATTCACAATTTATCAGCTCCTCATGGCCTTTCTGTAAACGACGCAATTGATCCAGAGATATGTTCGGTGCGGTACGCATCATTCGATGAGGCCGTAGCCATTTTGAATCGCCTGGGGCCCGGGATGCTGATGGCGAAATCAGATATCGAGTCAGCGTTCCGTTTGCTCCCGGTATACCCGGAAGACCAACGTCTTTTGGGATTCATGTTTCAAGGTTCGTATTACATGGATAGGTGTATGCCGATGGGGTGCTCTATATCTTGTGCATATTTCGAGAAATTCAGTAGTTTTCTACAATGGGTTTACACGAAGAAAACGGGTTTTCGAAATGTGATGCATTACCTCGATGACTTTCTGTTCCTTGGGGCCGCTGGGGATGATGAATGTGCCCGGGCCTTGACTGAATTTTGTGTTTTAATGAATCAATTTGGCGTGCCATTGGCACCAGGTAAAACTGTGGGTCCCACGACTTGCCTCGAGTTTCTCGGGATCGAGTTGGACTCTAGTGAGGGTTGTTTTCGTTTACCAGCTGCCAAAGTGTCGAAATTCAGGGCAGCCCTGCAAATGTGTATTACTGCATCTAAAAGTTACGCTGCATCAATTGCAGCAATTGGTGGGGAAGTTGAATTTTGCCCTAAGGGTGATCCCAATGGCCCGCCCCTTTTCCCGTTCGATTGCCCAGGCGATGGTCGGCCTAAAGGAGGGTCATCATCGCACAAGACTATCGGCTGAGGTCCGCCAAGATATGCGTATTTGGTTAGCATTTTTGGCGGGTTTCAATGGTCGAGTCGTCTGGAACAAACCAGCCTTGTCCTCTGAAGAGCTTGGTCTATGGACGGATTCAGCGGGAAGCATGGGCTTTGGCGCCATCTTCGGCACAAAATGGTCGGCACAAAGGTGGCCAACATGGTGGCATGAAGAGGGGCTGACGAGTAATATTGCTTTCCTTGAACTGTTTCCCATTTTGGTGGCCCTCAGAACCTGGCCCGATGGATTCAAAAATCACTCTGTCATATTTTGGTCTGACAAGATGACCGTTGTAGAATGCATCAATAGTCAGGCAGCACGTTGTAAAATGATTTTAAGGCTGCTTAAAGAAATTGTCTTACTATGTATGCAACTGAACGTGGTATTCAGAGCGAAACATGTCCCAGGGGTGATGAATCAGGCGGCTGATGCACTGTCTCGTTTTCAAATACAGGCTTTCTCGGGTTTCCTTCCCTCGGCGGACCCAGAGCCGGCACCCTTTCCCGAAGCTCTCTGGTCTCTCGGTGCCCCGAACTTCGTTACCTCGTGGGAGAGAGTCTAGCACCAAGAACGAGGAAGGCATACGAAGGGGCGTTTCGGGCCTATTTAGCCTTTTTGGGGACTGAGAGAGGGGGGCTTTGGGGGCACGAGGATTGGGTAGTACATTTTCTGATGTCCTTGCGTAGGGCTGGGAAGTCGGTGGCTACAGCCCAGAGGCATCGTGCTGCCATTTCCTTCGTTGCCAGGGCCCATAATATCCAGGACCCGACAGCGTCTTTCGTGGTACAGAAAGCGCTACGTGGGTGGCAACGCCTTGAGGGTCGCAGAGTAGATGAGAGGCGCCCGATAGGTCTGGATAGGTTGGCCCAGTTGCTGGCCACACTCCACGCCACATGCTCGTCTCAGTTCGAGGCCTGTTTGTTCCGAGCTGCTTTCACGCTTGCATTTCACGGGGCGATGAGGATAAGTGAGCTGGTGGCAAGGAACAAACAGGATGTGGTGGGGGGTTTGTGCCGGGAACACGTTCAGATCAGGGGTGAGACGATGACTGTATCCTTTGTCAAGTCAAAAACCGATCAAGGTGGGGTGGGAGACTGCATAGTCATTCGCAGGATTCCAGGGTCCTCCATGTGCCCGGTGAAGTGTTTAGAAGATTACCTAGCACGAAGGGTGGCATCATGGGGAGGGACATTGTTGAGACACGCGGACGCCACCCCACTGACGAAGTTTCAGTTTCAGCGGGTGCTCGCGATGTCGATTACCGCAGCGGGCTTGGACCCGGGTGAGTTTGGGACCCATTCCTTTCGGATAGGGGCTGCCACTGAAGCTACAGCCAGGGGTCTTAATGTGGAACAAGTAAAACGAGTGGGGCGTTGGTCCTCCGATTGTTATAAGAGGTATGTGCGGTTGCACATGTTGTGAAGCTGTAATAATGTACTCACGCTTCTTGTCTTTTGTTTGGTTTTCAGTTACGCAAGCCTTCGAGGCGGGGCGGACTATGCAGTCGACCCAACACCAGGCCAGCGGTCAGACATCACCGGCTGTGAGAAAGGAGGTGTGGGTCGTGGGCCACTCATACGTGAGGCGTGCCGCAGACGTATTCGAAGCAGGTGACATGATTCACGTAGCTGGGGAATACGGGTACAGAATGTCCTTCTACGGAAGGGGCGGTCTCTGTATTGACCAGTTTCAGGCATTCTTTGAGGGTTTGTTAGGGCGGACGAGGTCACCGCCGTCTATAGTCATAGTACATTTAGGGGGCAATGATTTGGTCACCACCGGTAGACGACTTCTCCTGGAGGCAATGCTTTCCACTGTAAGTTGGTTGGCGAGGAAAGTTCCGGGGTGCATAATTGCGTGGTCTCATATGATCCCACGAAAAGTGTGGCGGGGGGCTGTTTCGATTCCTGCTTTGAACCATTCTGTTAGAAAACTTAATAACAAAGTGAGTAGGTTGTTTCGTTCCAGGACATTGCATTCTATCTCGCACGGTTGTATTAATGATGACAGTATGTATCTAGGGGATGGTGTGCATTTGTCTCGGGTGGGAAATGGGTTACTCATAGGAGACTTCTTAGCATGGTTAAAAACGTTGAAACATGACCTTTAGCTAGGAGTTTTGTGGGGGGCCCGGATAGCCGGTCAACTATCCGGGCCTGTGGCGGTAAGGTCATGATCGGTGAGCACTAAATTAGTAGATCCCTATGAGTGGGCGTCACCCAACACGGATGGGAGCGCTCGGGAGAGGTGGCCATTGGCCCCTCAATGGGGAGGCGGTCCCTTCTAAGGATGGGTCGCCGGAAGTAAAGGAAAGGCGGTCAAGGCCCCTTCCTTTGTAGGAGGGGTTACAGCCCCCTCCTGGGGAATTTCCCGGGGCCAGTGACATCTGCGACGGCAGATGCGGTAAGTTGTGTGGGGTTGGGATAAGGTCTACGGTACCTTCTAGATACCTCACACGAGTATTCGAACGACCTTTAACTGGCGTCGAGTCTTTAGGTGCCCCCGTCAAGTCAAGGGAAATTGGTAATAGTTGCACTTGAGGTACGCCTCCGTGCTGTCGCCCAGCCCAAGTGGGAGGGGTAAGTCTGGTTAGGGATCTTGACACCGGTTATGACCTTGCCGTTGGCCCTTAAACGTTAGGTTGTACAATTTCAATATGTCAAGAAATGTTTTGTAGGATGCTAGTTCGGCTAGGAGAACCTCTGTATTAGAGAATCTGTTAAGGTTAGCCAAACATCGCAATATGGTAATGAAATTGTACATAACATGAAACGTTTAATGTTTTAATTTTTGTTTTAATAAATACGGCCGGGATGGTCACTCCATCCCACTTCCAAAAACTCAAGAACTGTTTCCGGTTTCCCTCCTTTGGGGATTGTGTTGAGAGGGGGTGGCGGGTATCTCGGCCATATGGAAAGGGGCGACCAACTTGGTCCCCCCGAACGTATGGCTGAGTGCCTCGATCCCCCCGGGAAGCCATTTTTGGGCGGGAGGCGCGTCTCGGCTGGTATGCCCGAAGCGGCGTAGCCGGGGCGCGCCTGTTCCCGCCCTAGAGTGGGCTGGCCTAGACACTGACGCAGCCAGCCACGCCCTCGGGGCAGGCAGGGGCGGGTATACGCCCGCCCTGAAGACGGATAAAAAGGGACGCAAGACCAGAAGACATCCTCTTGTTCTTGTGCTCTGAAGCTGCACCTCCTCGCTGCACGTGAGCTCGGGACAGAACGAAGAGCCAATTTTGACCCACCCACCAGCCCCTGAAGACAGCCAGTTGTTTGTAATAAAGTGGATTAATTTTGCTTGTGTTCTCGTTTCCAGGTTGGAGTATCATGTTGATATTGAATTAATAAAGAATGGTCTGTTTGAGTACGTTTTACCATTAAAGAGATTCAGATTTAGTGTTGAATTTTATGCATGCCCTTTCGGTCATGGTGGCCAATGTATTCTGGGTTTTAGTTAGCACTGTCGTATTTATTTGGTAGGCGGTAAGGTCATGATCGGTGAGCACTAAATTAGTAGATCCCTATGAGTGGGCGTCACCCAACACGGATGGGAGCGCTCGGGAGAGGTGGCCATTGGCCCCTCAATGGGGAGGCGGTCCCTTCTAAGGATGGGTCGCCGGAAGTAAAGGAAAGGCGGTCAAGGCCCCTTCCTTTGTAGGAGGGGTTACAGCCCCCTCCTGGGGAATTTCCCGGGGCCAGTGACATCTGCGACGGCAGATGCGGTAAGTTGTGTGGGGTTGGGATAAGGTCTACGGTACCTTCTAGATACCTCACACGAGTATTCGAACGACCTTTAACTGGCGTCGAGTCTTTAGGTGCCCCCGTCAAGTCAAGGGAAATTGGTAATAGTTGCACTTGAGGTACGCCTCCGTGCTGTCGCCCAGCCCAAGTGGGAGGGGTAAGTCTGGTTAGGGATCTTGACACCGGTTATGACCTTGCCGTTGGCCCTTAAACGTTAGGTTGTACAATTTCAATATGTCAAGAAATGTTTTGTAGGATGCTAGTTCGGCTAGGAGAACCTCTGTATTAGAGAATCTGTTAAGGTTAGCCAAACATCGCAATATGGTAATGAAATTGTACATAACATGAAACGTTTAATGTTTTAATTTTTGTTTTAATAAATACGGCCGGGATGGTCACTCCATCCCACTTCCAAAAACTCAAGAACTGTTTCCGGTTTCCCTCCTTTGGGGATTGTGTTGAGAGGGGGTGGCGGGTATCTCGGCCATATGTGTTTATGGTACATTTAGGTACTTATAAGTAGGTACCAATGCACATTCTTAAATTCAGAATGAAAATTCTGTTGCCCTCATCTGAGAAGTGAACTCCATCTCCTCTGTAGATATCTTGCATGTAGTAACGCAAGTTATTATTGTACAGGGAGCCCATTCCATGGTCTCTCATGAAAGCTGAAACAGATTTGTTTACATGCTTCCTCGACTTCTCAATTTGTGGACAAAATTGGTTGGACCACCTCCATTTCTGTCTTTGGCATATATTGGAATATACCAAGGCAGTTTGAGGAAAAAGTGCCATTAATTGCTCAAAGGTGTCCTTTAAAAGCATTTCCAGACCTACCCCTGTCAAAGTGCCCAAATCATTACCTCCACAGTGCACTATTAACAGGTCAGGTTTTGGCAAATGCATAAAGGTTTTCACCAATGGTATCAATTGGTGACATTTTAATCCTCTTTGGCCCAACCACTTAATTTCCACATCTTGTAAATTGAGGTTGGGTAAATTTCTGCTCTCAGCATACCTTTGAGCCCAGTGGATGTAACTATGTCCAACAATCCAGACGTTAAACATGGTGAGAGAAGGTTGTGCTGCAGTCAGATGAAGTGTGGTAATGAAAGGGCAGTTGAAACAGTAGGAGTTTGTAAAGAAAAAAAACTGTGGAGTTCCAATGCTAATGATTCATTAGCAGTGATTGGTGTATTTCCATTTCTGAAAACAGAAAGTTAGGGTGCATGGATGTGTTCTTTGGAAGATGTAATTTGAATGGTCAAGGAAGAAACTTTTAATGAAAGATTGCACTGGATACGCAGGTGCACTGAGAGTTCAGAGTTCAATTGAAACATTGTTGTGTGAATTTGCAAACATGAGAGGTCTTCCAGGAGGTCGTTGCTATGGAAAAAAGGCAGAGAGGGCAGAGGGGGGAAGGGTTTTGATTTGAAAAAAGTGAGGGAAGAGTTATGATTGGCTAATATGAGAGATATGTGAAATGAATATCTGTATTTCTGTGCTTTCAATAGCTGCAGCCTCTGGAGTGCATACTCTTTGTTCTGCTGAAGACAATTTGGTGTATTTCTGGGACTGTTTTCAAAACTCAAAAAGTATTTGCTAAGGTGAGAAAAGATTTATTTATTTTAGATAGAGAATAGTATGAATTAAGGAGAAAATGATGAAGAAAGCTGTGTTTTTAAACTGTGGCTTTGTCTGTAGTGATATAGAAATAGATTTTGTTACTTTGAGAAATTGTAATTGCATATTCGGTGTAGCATTCTGGCATGCAGTAACACAAGTTATTGTTGTATATGTAGCCCATTCCATGGTCTCTTATGTAAGCTGAAACAGATATGTTGTTTATAAAAATAATTTTTGAAATCAATTACATTTCTGCATATGTACTGCTAGAGCTTCATAGGTTGTTTTGGGTCATATTTATAAGGCATTTGAGTGTCTTTGATGTTATTTTTCCTTTTTAAATGGAAAGCATTCCTCATGGGGCAAGTGTCTTGTAAATACGCTCCCACCTGCGCTTGGCAAATTTAGATTTTGATTATGGGAGTTACATAGCCATGTTAATAATGTCGAAAAAATGGTGCTAGGGCATTCCAGAAAACGCTTTCATGTGTCTCAAGGACATTTTCAGTCATTTCCTCTTGAATACAGGTATACAATTGATTTATATGCTGTGTTTAAAAACGATTCTTTTCTATGATGTTATTTTTTCCTTTTTAAATGGAAAGCGTTCCTCATGGGGCCCTGAGCAGTTCTTAGCCATGTTATTTAATGGGAAGTGGATAACATGGCTAAGAGCATTTGCTGGAAAATGCATGAATATCGTTGACTTTTCAGCGATATTCATGCATTGCGGCCGCTTTTTATCGCATTTGCGAGCAGTTCTTAGCCATGTTATCCAATGAGAGGTGGATAACATGGCTAAGAGCATTTGCTGGATTTTGCATGAATATTGCTGACTTTTCAGCGATATTCATGCATTGCGGCCGTTTTTTATCGCATTTGCGATAAACCTTGCTAATAGCGAGGTTTATCTGCGATAAAAATCGCCAATGTGCGGCGATAATTTTTGTCTCTAAAGAGGTTATCGCTAGTGGTTTGTAATATCCCCCCGCGTTTTTTGTTGCAGGAATCGGGATGCGGGAGAGTAGCACTGAAATCAGTAGTCTGACGCCTGAATCGGGAGGGTTGGTATGTGTGGATTCTCTACAGCTGGGGCTAGGTGATAGCCTGGGACCGGCCTGGCATCTAAAATGGCTACCGTGCACGACAAAATTGTGGCATTGTAAAAAAGACAAGATGGCGCAGACAATGTTTATCAATAAGGATTCATTTATAACGAAATATTTTATCGCACTGACAAATTGGTTGTCAACACTTCCTGATTTCCTTCGAATCGAACGTTAACAGATGTGACGCAGCAAAGAAAAAAAAAAGCTCACGCACAGTCGCTGGAACACATGTATCAACATATATGAGCCTCCTCAGCCACCCTCAGAAAATATAAGGGATTAGGATATGTCTCCCGCACCCCCTTATACTTAGTAATTTAATTAAAACGAAGTACAAAATGGTCTCCCGCACCCCCTTATACCTATTCCCGTTTCGCCAGCAATTTGCGGCCCAGTTCGGTGTTCGGAAAGCGCTTCTACCGTGAAAAATATATTTTTTTTATTTTCCCCACGGGACCCTTTAAAAACCCCAACAACATTCCTAGGGGGTTAAGAGGGGTATACCTTGCCCCCTTTCATTAAATTTCCCCTTCGTTTTTCACCTCTTCTTCTCTCTCGATCCTACCGAGAGATAAGATGGCGGCCGCTCCGGTCTGTTTAGAATGTTGACAGACACCGGGGAGCCAATCAGCTTCGCATCGCAAAGTTCCGTTTCGCAGGTGGGAGCGTATTTATAAGAAACTTGCACCATGAAGAACGCTTTCCATTTAAAAAGGAAAAATAACATTATAGACACTCAAATGCCTTATAAATATGACCCAAAGCAACCTATAAAGCTCTAGCAGTACATATCCAGAAATGTTATTGATTTCAAAAAATCGTTTTTAAACACAGGACATAAATCAATTGTATACCTGCATTCAAGAGGAAATGACTGAAAATGTCCTTGTGATGCAGTGCTGGTGCAAAAGATTTTCTATGTTAAATAATAAGTAGGGCGTTAAGTTTTTGATGACTGTTATTCATTTACTGTTTGGTAATAGTGGTTAATAACATTTTTTATTATATTTTTCCACAGATTCAACTGCAGATCTTTTTTAAATTTGAAAAATGCCTACGAAAAATAGAATTAGAAAGGCTAGAAAACGTCAAAGACAGCAGGATGATGTTTTATTGCAGCAGTCCTCTTCCCCAAATACTTATCAAAACACCAAGAAAGCTCCGGGTAAGAGCACAAAATCATTCTTAAAAAATATTTTTAGTAAAAAAAGTATTTTTCGCCAAAATGTTTCAGTTCAGAAAAAGAAGAGTAATTTAAATGGAAAGGAAAGACTCATCGAAAATGTTACTGGTAGAGGAAGAGATAACTCTGTGAATGATAGTAGAAGGAAACAACAGTTTTGTGACATTCGAAAACGAATGTTTCGTAACAGGATAATAGTTAATTTATTAAGAAATTTTAAAAAAGGCCAACAGAAAGCGGCATTTTATAAGAAGAAGAAAAATGTAGAGAAAATTATTGATCATGCTTTTGAAATTAAGCGAAAGTTGTTTATTTTGGTAATCAATAGAATTAGGAAACTAAGCAAGGTAATTTCTGATTTTAAAACAAACAGTAGATGGAAGAGAGTAGTAAATCGTAGTAACTTTTGTGAAGTTTTTTCCGGAGAATGGATGCATAGTTCAAGTTCTGAGGCATTTTTTAATGAGGAGAGTTATTTTCAGGATAATGATTTGATGTTTGCAGTTGACACCAGTGGTCGAGCTTATGAAGTGAAGGATGGTTGTCCAGTTGAAAAAGAAAAACTTGTGACAACAGAGACAGAAGAGGTGCTAAGTGATGAGGTTTTAGGAAGACGTCCTAAGGGTCCTGTGTACATTTGGAAGTGTAGTTCTATTTGCAGTGTGCGACAGGTTTCCATCAATTTGCTTTGTGATTTTATACGGACATTTAATAAGAAAAGTTTGAAGCAGAAAATGAAGTTGTTGCAAGATTTAGATCCTTGCAGAGTGAGACAAATGACAGGTTTGCGTGGTCATTCACTGGCTTGTCTTTCCAGGAGAGTATGCCAGAGTGTTTTTCATCATTTCAGGATGCTAGCAGTGCATCATAATAAAGTGAGAAAATTAGTGAGAATGTTGTATTATGCTAAGAGTCCAGCAATTATGCTTAAACAATTATGTGCTGCTCTTTTGCATGGTTCTGAAATAGATGTGAAGAATATTTGTGAAGAAATTGAGTTTTGTTACTTTAGTAGTAAAGATGAGAATGTTCAAATTGACCCTGAAGTAGAGGGTAATGTTGAAGATAATGTACAGGTTTCCAGTACTGATAATTTTCAGAAGGAAATTGCCACTTTTCAGATGAAATCAAGTGAGAGGCCTAATTTCACTTGTGTATGTTGTCGACGCACTTATTATAAGAATCAGACTAAGGTAGTGGATTTATATGCAAAAAGTGAAAGGGAAAATAATAGTGAATGGAAGGATTTTGCCACATACTTGATGGTAGAAAATTATTTTGATTTAGGATCGGATCAACGTGTGTGTACTTATTGTTGTAATAAATTAAACCAAAACCAGATGCCTGCTAGGGCAGTTCATAATAATCTGGAATTGGTTGAGATTCCTTCTGAATTGAAGGATTTAAATACTTATGAATGTATTTTGATTCAAAGTATCCATCCCTTTCAGGCTATTGTAAGAATGAAGCCAAAGACAGGGAAGTTGCCTCCAGCAGATTTACAGAGAGGATTAAAGGGAAGAGTTGTTTATTTGCCTCTAGATTTGAACAAAAACATTAACACAATTGGAATAGAAAAAGTGGAAGAGGAACCTCTGGTTATCTTAGTTAATGGTGTTCCGACAAAGAATAAGAAAATATGGCAAGATTTAGTGGATGTTAGGAAAGTCAAAAAGGCAACAGTGTATTTGAAGACAAATAATAAGTACTATAAGAATGTATATGTTGCAGAAGAGGAAGTAAGTGATGAAGAGAATAGCGATTTGTGTGCTGGCCAAATTGAGAAAGTAGAAGCCTCTAAAAGTGAAGAAATATATGAACATTATAGTGTTCATCCTTTGCATTCCAAGGAAGTCATGGGGAATGCTATTGAGTTGTTTCAAATGAAACAAGCTAAAGGGAGTCCCATTAGTGTGTGGGAGGAAAGTTTGGAAGCTCGGTGTTTCCCACAGCTATTTCCCACAGGTCGAGGAGGAAGATATGATGAGCGACCTCATCAAATTCCTGCGTCTGAATACCGGACTTTACGATTGTATGCAGACGATCCTAGGTTTCGTCAATGCATTCCCTATTTGTTTCATCTCCTGTTTGAAAGCGATCTGTCTGGACTGTCATATGCAGTGAACCACATCTTAAAAAGTGGTATACAGATGCGAAATATCTCGGCAAGGGACTTTATGCATAAAGTCAATGTCCAAGACAGTATTTTGGATTCTCACTTAATTAATCTCATGGCGTGTCAGCGTGGTGCTAATGAGTACTGGTACCGTCGTCATGGTGATTTAAAATGTATGCTGAGGAACTTAGGAACTCCGACATGGTTCCTCACTCTGAGCTGTGCCGAGTATGGCTGGGAAGACTTACTTGAATTTCTACGAGAGGCAAATGGAAATATTGAAAACATTGAATTCAAGACACCTGGAGAACTGTGTTCTTTGGATCCTGTGAATGTATGCAGGTACTTCAATCATAGATTTGAAGCTATGATGTCTTTCATCACAAATAAGAAGAATCCACCTCTTGGAGAGGTGTTGGATTTCTTCTGGAGAAAGGAGTACCAAGCAAGAGGTGCTCCTCATATACATATGTTGTTGTGGATCAAGGATGCACCTAAATTTGGAACAGATCCGGATGACTTAGTGATGAATTTCATAGAACAGTATTCTACGTGTGCTGTTCCAAATGCAACGGAGAAGAAAAGCCTAAGAGAACAAGTTCTACGTTTCCAAAGCCATCGTTGTGGAAAGTACTGTCGTCGTAAATTCAGAAACAAGGACAAGTTCTACACCAAATGTCGTTTCAACTTTCCACGACCGGTGATTTCTAAAGGAAAAGTGAACAGTTTGATGTCTTCACTGCGACATAATGTTACGAGGAAATCACCCAAAAATACATACAATTTGAAAAGGAACGAAGAGTCCAAGTACATCAACGACTACAACCCAGTGATTTTGTCCATGTGGAATGCTAACATGGATATACAGTTTGTGGGTGACAACTGTATGGCTGTGGCTCGGTATGTGACATCTTACATCTCCAAAAAAGAAAAGACAGAACTGAAGGATATGTGGGAGGACATTTCCCATGAAAAGAGCCTCAGCAAGAAGTTGTACAGTTTCAGTCTGAAGATGTTGTCGCATCGAGAAATCGGAGCTTACGAATGTTCAGATCGATTGTCTTCAGCAAGTCTCTATGCCAAATCCAGGAGTATTGTTTGGGCGAGTCTTGGTCTTGCTGCAACGCGAAATCGGGTTCTAAAACCTGTCCGGGAAATTGAATATTTGGCAGAAAAGGAACCAAACAGTACCGACATTTTGAAGACCAACATGTTGGATACATATTATCCAAATCAAAGCAGTCACCTTGAGAATGTTTGTCTATATGAGGTTCTACAAAATTATATATTCAAGAGGAACATCAAAGAAGATATTGAGAAAGGAGTGTATGCTGTTATTGGAAGTGAGGGATGCCTGGTCAAGCAAAGAAAATGCCAATTAGTAAACCATCGAAAATTGAGTGGCGAATCTTCAGAAAAAAAGGAGTTTTTCTATTTAGCACTTTTGCAACTTTTCAAGCCTTGGCGTGCAGAAGAGGAACTGCTTGGAGATTTCCTCTGTTACGAAGACTCTTTCACTGCTGCTAAGGATAGCATAGAATGTCCTGCTTTTCCCAAATATCAAGAAATGCTAACTTTGGAAATTGAGCAGGAAGCAACGATTGCAGCCGAGATTGCCAGAGACAGTTCTCAGGACAGTCAGAGTTCTGTTTCTTTGAGTCAAGATCCACTTGGAGGACCTATTATCGAAAATGAAGCTGCCACTGCTATGAATGAAGTGGAAAGAGCCATGGCACATGCTCAGGAGGATTCAGTTAACTTAGAAGACTTGGAAAAACAACTCAACGTTGAGCAGAGGAAAATATATGATGAAGTTACCAAGCAAATTGAGCATGGATTAAGTCATGAGAAGAAAGAGTGCTCATGTACATCGTTGAAGCCTGTCCTACTGTATGTCAGTGGAGAAGCGGGAACTGGAAAAAGTTTCCTCATTAAAGCAATTTCATGCTATCTGCAGGAAAGGACTGAGTCATCGCTGTCTTGTGTTGTCACCGCTCCTACTGGACTTGCAGCACATAACATTAAAGGTATTACTTTGCATCGTCTACTGATGCTGCCGGTGGAGCATGACAACAAATTACAATATCATAAGTTATCTGGGGATGCTTGCTGTGAAGTTTCAAGAGTCTTGAGGAAAATGAAACTACTTATCATTGACGAAGTAAGCATGGTTTCCAATGTCATGCTTGCCTTTGTGCATTTGAGAATGCAAGAAGTACTTAAAACTGAATATGATGTGTTATTTGGTGGCAAACACATCATTGTTTTCGGAGATCTTCTGCAGCTGACACCAGTAAAAGGAGAACCTGTGTTCAAAATACTCACGCATGAAGATACCAGGAAGTGCCTAGGGAGCATTGGCAACGTCAATATATGGTTAAACTTCAATTATGCTGAACTGCATGAAAATATGCGTCAGGCAAAAGATGAAGATTACAAGAATATTCTACAAGATATTAGAATTGGAAAAGTGACCGAGCATGGAAAAGAAGCTTTGAATGCACGATTACTTTCAAATTTATATCCCGAACAAGAGATTGTGGCTGAGAATATTTTTCAGAAAATTACTGAGAAGAAATCCGGAATATGTTTGATGCCAACTCTTGCAGAATGTGCCATCTTCAACAACAAAATGTTGAATTTAGAAAAGCAAGAGATTGTGAAACTTGAAGCTATTGACAAAATAGAGCACATGGGATCAACAATTATTTTGTCTGAAAATTTGAAATCAAAATTGGATTCATTAGAGAAGACTATATCTAAAACAGCGGGTTTTGAAAAGACTTTGAATGTGTGTTTAAATTGCCGAATCATTTTGAGAAGAAATTTACATGTTGAAAGAGGTCTGGTAAATGGATCAATGGGTAATGTTGTTGATTTTGAGAAGTACAGAAATAGAGATGGAATAGAATTTTTAAAAATTAAATTTGATGGCATTGAGGAAGTACAGCTAATTGGTCGTTGTTCTGCTAGGTTTTTGCTTGTTAAAGACTTATATGTTCGCCGTAAACAGTTTCCTGTTTGCTTGGCATATGCGGTAACAATTCATAAATCGCAAGGTTTAAGTGTAGACAGTGCATTGGTGAATATTGGCAGTTCTGTGTTCAAGGAGGGTATGGCATATGTGGCATTGTCACGAGTTAGAACTTTATCAGGATTGTACTTGATTGACTGTGATGTCACAAACATTTGTGCGGATCTAGATTGTGTTAAGGAATACAATAGGTTAAGAAGAGAGTATGCGCCACATTTGCCTCAATATCCTTTGTTTGAGAAACGTGTGGTAGGCCGGAAACGTAGAAATATCAGTAATAGTAGGGAGGTTGTTGCAAAAAGACTAAAAAGTCAATGAACCGAAAATTGTTAGCAGAAAGAAAGTGGATTCTGTTGAAGATGTTGTCGGTTTTCAATTTGAAAACAGTTCTGGTGTCAACTGCTATGCAAATGTAGTGGTTAATGTTCTCTTTTCACTAGAGAGTTTAAAAGAACAGATTCTGTTGAATTCAGAACAAATTTTATGCTGTTTATTGAATTCTGTTTTCGAGAAATGTAGCAGTGATCGAACAAAAGTAGAAAGTGTGTCTGAAGTTCGTTATCTGTTAGATGAATGTTCAGGGCAAACAGACTTCTCTGAAAATAATCAGCAAGATTGTCAGGAGTTTTTAATGTATATGCTTGATGTATTGCAAGATGAGGGTGTAGATGTAGATCACCTGTTTGGGCTTTCTTATCAATGGCAGCATGACTGCGAGAATTGTAGGGTATCAAGTACTACTAGTGTAGACTCAGAAAGATTTATATATTTAACTTTGCCAGACAGTAAATCAGTCTCCTTTAATAAGCTAGTAAATGCAGCGGATCACAACATGGAGTGTAGCCAATTTAAATCTGAAATGATGTCAACATTATTTATACGTAGATATGGACAGTATGTCATTTTAATGATTCAACGATGTAGGCCTGATGGATCAAAATTGTCAACTTTAATAAAAAAAATTGTGGCTTCTCAGCTTTCAATATCAGGAAGGACTTTTGTAACTGTAGCAATTATCTATCACGATGGTCCTTCAACAACATCAGGACATTATACAGCTTATTTAAAGTCTCGAAACGGCTGGTCATTTTGCAATGATTCCGTTGTAACTTTAAAAAAAAAATTGCCGTTTGACCTTAAAAATTCTTACCTGGTGTTTTTAAAATCAAAATTTTAATGAAAGAATCTCGGGATTTCCTGTGAAGAATTGCAAAAGGTTCATGAAGTAGAGGGAATGTAAGTCTGCAATGCTGTCTAGATTATTGGTCCAAAACTTTTAATTATAATGTCAATTTAAAAATCCAACTATATAAACCTGATGCAAGTAAGTCTGCTTCATAGTAAGCAGTATCAGTGTCATAGGAAAAGGAGAACATGAGTGACAAAGAAGGGTAAGATATTAGTAGTCCAGGATTGTGAAAATAATCTTAAATGTATTCTTTTTGAAAGTTGCGAAAATAGAAAATGTCGGGATTTGATTGGAAGAATTACAAGAGTAGCGAATCGCGGCAACATGATTTGGCCTAGTGGAAACATGTGATAGAATGAGAGAAGTCTTTTCTTCTATGTAACATATTTTTCGTATCGATGGAGGTTTTCTTTCAGAAAGTGGCGGGCTGAAAATATTTATAGCACAACAGAGTGAATGCTGTTCATAGGAGATCCTTCGACGTCATTGAAAGTAAGTTAATTTTAAGGAGTTTTGAAATCAGATTTCTTAGGTTGTATGGGTTTTTTAAACACAGTCATTTTGATTGTGTTTTTTTTTCCCCGCTGTTACATGATGAATACGTTCAAGTCACTGATTTAAGTGAAATTTGATACATTCTGAGAACAGCAAAAATAAACCATATAACATGTATAATTAATGTTCTTCTGTTTGTACTTATGATATACATTTAGAAATGTGAGGTAGATATGGAGAAACTGAGTCTTCTGTAAGTGTCAATTTTAATACTTTTAGTGCTGTATTTCCGGGTACTGTTTTTTTTAAAAAAAGGAATAGGCCTCACATTAAAGAAAGCTCTTCAAAGCACACATCTTATTTGCATCCTGAAACTATCATTTAAAATATTAGAGACAATTTTATGATGGCTTTACATCTTTTTTGCGCTGCTATTGCATCACTATTGTGAGACATCAGCAGTGCAAAAGAAGTACCATGTTCCAAAATAGGTCTCAGTTCATCAGCATGAAGATACTGTTTATTTAAAATATATATCTTTAGGATTGTGTAGGGGACGTAGAGAAGCAGAGGCTTCTGTAAATGTCAAAATTGTTGAAAAAGTGTTTCTTCTTGAACCTTTTCCCTTTTCTTTTGTAATTTTTAAATACATGTACTAATATTTTTGGAAATGTTTGTTTTCTCTTTTACAGATTGAAAGTATGAAAAAATATTTAAAAAAGGTAACAAGAATTATAAGGTAAATGTTTTCTACTCTTTTTACCCGCAATGCACTGCTGATGATGTCACTGACCATGTCATGAATGATGTAATAAGAGGACATGAGTTACTTCATTTGTAGGCCTTCACATGCTTTATCTGCTCTGTATTCTTCAACAAGTGTAAAATTGATCTGTAACCCTGAGTAGGTCCCACCTTAAACAAACCTCACGAGACATCACACCTTATCGTCATCCTGAATTAATAAATAGATCTATTAAACACTATCTCTGATTTACTCTCTATAGCTGTCTTTCTTTTTACATTACTCTCTGTTTACTTCCCTTATACTAACTCTCCTTTTTTTAAAAAAAATATTTTTTTGGTTCGCTTCAAGTTCGCGAACCGGGCAGCGAACTTGAAGCGAACCAAAAGAAATAGAGCTTGCTAGAGTGCTAAATATTCTAGCAATTTTATTTGAAAGGGGGGGTAGTTCTGAAAAGAACTTTTTTATGTTTTTGTTCTTTTATTTATTTATTTTTTTTCAGAACATTTTTTGTTTTTTTTGTATTTTTAGAACAGTTTTATGTTTTTTTAGTGTTTTTCATGGAGGGGAAACAACAAAAAAACAGGCATTGAAAAGGGCTCAACAGGAGCAAAGAAAAAATTACTGCTTGGGTGGGTTAGGGCAGTTATGGTTATCAAACACCAAGTTTATTAAGTTTACGCTCATGTTGCCACATGAGAGCAAAGCACCACAATGTATGCACGTTAACTTCATGTGCTTGAAGTTTGGCTGTATGTTTGGCACAGTTTCCTGTGCCTCTCTTACAGTCAAAGATATATTAGAAGTTGATTTGGCCACAGGAGTTGTTGGGGGATTATCTTGCAGATCCCTTAACTCTGCCCGGCTGTAATTCAATGGATGCCACCTGACCATATGGCGATGCATAGTATAGTTGCCCATACTATACTTTTTCTCTGTGCCTCGAGATAATCTTTTTTTGCAAATTAGGCAGGTGGCATATTTGGCATTAACCTTCTTCTGCCCTCGAGGAATTGTGAAAAATTGCCAAATGAAACTTGTTTTCCTTCTGGAAACACGGGGCAACTCCTGAATAAATTCAGGTTCATCATTGTCCTCTTCTTCTAAGTCGTCTTCTTCCTCTTCTCTGTTTGAGATGAATTGAGATGGTGGTCCTCTCTTGTCATGAGGAGGTTGAGGTGGTGGTGGGGGTCCACCAGCTGAAGCAAAGATAGAAGCCATTGCAATCAAAATGGAAAATGGTCTTTCTCTCACCAAGATGAAAGTCAGAGTGAGGAAAGAAGAAGGGGTTTACGTGATTTTGGAAAAGCAAAAGTTCGGAACCAATGAAAAGTGTTATTTTTAGGTCACATGACCTAGTCATACATCATTTGGAAACCAAAAGTGAAATGAACCAATGAAAACTTTGATAAACAAGTCACATGACTTGTTCCGCTCACGTTACGCGGTGCGCGCCGCGTCCCGCACCGTTTCCGGTTCGCGGTCCCGAGCACTTTCGGGAGCGCAAAAGCGGCGCGTCATAAGACGCATTACGCGACAATGATACGTCGCGCTTCCGCGACGCGTCACAGTTCCGCTAACGTAATGTTTACCGGTTCGCGTACTAGATCGCGGCATCAAGATGAGCTACCGGAAAGCTTCTCGGTTCGCTTACCGGAAGCGAAGAAAAAAAATTATTTCAATAAAAATTATCAATAAACATCTAAAATATATTTTGGGTTTTAAAGTAGAATACATTTTACAGGTACAGATGTTAGCTTTTAAAAAACCAATGAAATTCACAGAAAAAACCATAGGTTATAGTCCATATATAGTTAGGAATTTGCATTTACAAAACCTTGAAAATTCAATGAAAAAACCATTGGTTATAGAACATATATAGTTAGGAATTTGCATTTACAAAACTTTATTTTACTCGCATAAAACCATTGAAATTCCATATATAGTTAGATGCGCTAACTATATATCGCGCACCCGCAATCCACTGCTGATGATGTCACATATTACATCATTCATGACATGGTCAGTGACATCACTGATGACATCACTGATGACATCTCAAATGACATCACTGATGACATCACTGGTGACATCTCAAATGACATCACTGATAACATCTCAAATGACATCACTGATGACATCACTGATGACATCTCAAATTACATCACTGATGACATCTCAAATTACATCACTGATGACATCTCATTTGACATTACTGATCACATCACTGATGATATCATTCATGTGATAATACGATGAACCTCTTCAGACTCTAATATAACCTTAGATACAATCAGTGTAAACAGACACTCACAGACTGTCACTCATCCATGGAGTTACTCACACACCTAGTCAGTCATGCAAAGAATCAATCACACCTCCATTTCCTCAACTATACAGTTATACAAACTTTACTTATTCAAACATATACTAACACATATTTACTCTCTTATACAATCCCTGATACAAGTTCACAATGATCCATACAGCCACTCACACATTCACTGGCTCTTATGCACAGTTATTTATATATGTCAACTCTCACATGCACTGTGTTTTACATATGTACTTACTTTGACATGTAGCACTGAGATATCCATTCACTCACCAATACACTCATGCACACAGTCAACCGCCCATACAGCTGTTTCCACATGCACTTTTGAAACCATACATCTAGTGAATCAACTGCTCACATATCTATGCACAGAGTCATACACCTCCCAGCCACCCACACACACACTCAGTCTCCCATACAAATACTTGGGCAACCAATCAATAACCCATATAGTTACTCATATAGCTACTTATCAACACATGCAACAGTTTACAGGACAACAGACATAATGATGCACAAATTAAGACAGTTTAGTCACTAACCCATGCACTCAGTGAGACACATTTAATCACTCACTCATACAGTCAGTCATGCACCTACTAAATCCTTCATCCAGACACTTATACATCCACTCATTCTTCAATATGTAAGACATATTTTAACTTTACGGAAACATACAGTCACTGAATGTTGTCATCAGTGATGTCATAAGTGATGTCATTTGAGATGTCATCAGTGATGTCATCAGTGATGTCACTGACCATGTCATGAATGATGTAATATGTGACATCATCAGCAGTGGATTGCGGGTGCGCGATATATAGTTAGCACATCTAACTATATATGGAATTTCAATGGTTTTATGCGAGTAAAATAAAGTTTTGTAAATGCAAATTCCTAACTATATATGTTCTATAACCAATGGCTTTTTCATTGAATTTTCAAGGTTTTGTAAATGCAAATTCCTAACTATATATGGACTATAACCTATGGTTTTTTCTGTGAATATATATATATATATATTATATACATATAATATATATATATATATACATTCATATGTTCAATGTGTGCATATATATATATATAAATATATAATATCTATATATATATCTATATATATATATATATATATATATATAATAGCAGCCCGTCCCGACGTTGCCGGTTATGAATTGCTGCCGGCCAATAGTATATTGTTTTGTAGGATTTCGTTTTGATAGCATTTCTTATCTGTGACAGGCCAGTGAAATGCTCCGATTCACAGTGCCCTGCTGACGCACTTAGGAGTGCGCGTTCAGTAGTGTGTGAACTCGAGTTTCCCTACTTTATTTTTCCTTACAATATTATATAGCGTGAACTCGACTACATGGCATGAGCACAATTTTCATTACAGAAGAACACATTCATTTGTGGTAGGCACGGGGAGACAGAGGGGCATATTATCAAGGGGGTTTATCTCCGCATTTTTGGCTTTAAAAGCCAAGAAAGTGGAGATAATATTATCTCCCTATTACCTAGCTGTTAGCAACAGCTAGTAGGAGATAGCGACCATCTTGGGCCCCGCTTTGCATGTCAGTGATATTTATCACTAATGACATGCAAAGTGGGCGTGCCAAGATGTTAGCGACTGGAAACAGTCGCTAACATCGCTATCTCCTATTACCAACTTTTGGAGATATTCGCGCTAAGCGCGAATATCTCCAAAAGCTAACACCTGCCCAGGAGCAGTTCTTCGCCATGTTATCCAATGGTAGGTGGATAACATGGCTAAGAGCATTAGCTCAGTAATGCATGAATATCGCGGACTTTTCATCAATATTCATGCATTTCGGCCGATTTCTAGCGCTTAGGAGATAAACCTTGATAATAGCAAGGTTCCTAAGCGATAAAAATCGCCGCAGCTCGGCGATAAAAATATTGCCGCTAAGCCAACATAGCGATAATTATCGCTAGTTGTTGGTAATATGCCCCAAAGTGATTTGCCTGAAATCACAGGATGTTGAGCTGATGCCGAGATTCGAACGTAGCTCCCCAGCTCTAAGGTTCGCAATTCTAGATCTTGTGGCGGGAGGTGTGTCTAAAAGTGTAAGTTAGTGCTGGCCATCAATGAGAGAGACCTGTGCATTTTTCAAATGGGTGGTGAAAAAATATGAGTATGTTGCTGGAGATGTGGGCCGCCGTGCCACCAATGTACTTACCGGGGGAGAGTAAACACCCATTATTCCGCAACTTTCTTTCTGCATACCATCACTCCGCATACTTCCATTACGAAAGTACCATGACTCCGCAATGCCATTATAACGCATGGCATTACATTTTATATGCTTTTACCTCGCATACATTTACAACGAAATTCGTTGTAAATGCATGAATGGTAAAAGCATGATTTTTTTTAATGTTTGGATAAGGTAAGTATGGGTATAGGGGTATATGTTTTGGGCTACTGAGGTATATGTTTTGGGGTGTTTGGGAATTTTAAGGGTTCAGGTATAGTTTTGGGTTATGTGGTACAGGGGTAGTTTTAGGGTTCAGGGATAGGTATGGGTTTTGGGGTACAGGGGTATTTTTAGGGTTCAGGGCTAGGTTTGAGTTTTGGGGTATAGGGGTATTTTTAGGGTTCAGGGGTAGGTTTGGGTTTTGGGGTACAGGGGTATTTTTAAGGTTTGGGTTTTGGGGTACAGGGGTATTTTTAGGCTTCAGGGCTAGGTTTGGGGGTACAGGGGTATCTTAGGGTTCATGGGTAGGTTTGGATTTTGGGGTACATGGTTATTTTTAGGGTTCAGAGCCAGGTTTGGGTTTTGGGGTACAGGGGTATTTTTAGGGTTCAGGGGTAGGTTTGGGTTTTGGGGTACAGGGGTATTTTAATGGTTCAGGGCTAGGTTTGTGTTTTGGGGTACAGGGGTATTTTTAGGGGTAGGTTTGGGTTTTGCGGGAAAGAGATATTTTAAGGGTTCAGGGCTAGGTTTGGGTTTTGGGGTACAGGGGTATTTTTAGTGTTCAGGGGTAGGTTTGGGTTTTGAGGTACAGGGGTATTTATAGGGTTCAGGGCTAGGTTTGGGTTTTGGGGTACAGGGGTATATTTAGGGTTTAGGGGTAGGTTTGGGTTTTGGGGTACAGGGTATATTTATAGGGTTAAGGTGGGTTAGTGTTTAAGGGAGTTGGGGTATTTTAAGGAGTAAGGGTGGGTTATGATTATGGGGTGCAGGGGTATTTAAAGGGAGCAGGGTGGGATTAACACACGATATGAGACATGGCATGAAGGGCGAAACGTACCACACCCCCCCAACTTTTGTCACGCCACAGCACAACGCAGATACGCCCACTAGGGACTACTTTGCTGGCATGGTTCTTTTACCTTTTAAGTGTATATGTTGGGCGTCTGCATAGCCTATGTCCTTCTGCTGCAACTGCCCTTTCCAATGCTGTATTGGGTGTTGTGATTGGTGCTGTGGTTCCTGAGATTACCCGCCTCAAAGGGTTGGGCTCTCTCTTGTTTTGTATTGTGCCTCATGGGAACAGTCCAGCCCGAACTGCCAAGCCATGTCTTCCCTGGACCGGAAACAAGCATCCTGGGACTGGTTTTGGATTCATAATCCTCATCAGCCAGGCTACCTTGAATCCATCATCCCCTTTTGTATCGCTTTGTTCGCCCTAAGTTGGCAGGGTATGCTCAGACGTGAGTCCCTTGCTCACATGGCCACTGGATTCAAGGTAGCCTGGCTGATGAGGATTATGAATCCGAAACCGGTCCCAGGGCCAGGATGCTTGTTTCCGGTCCAGGAAAGACATAGCTTGGCAGTTGTTCCCATGAGGCACAGGGTCAGACTGATTTGCATATGGCCATGTCTGAACTATGGGTGGCTGAGTGAGCTAAAGAATGGTGATGGATTAGACCCAGATCAGTTGACTGGGGGTGAGTGTTTGATTTGCTCAAACGCTCCGTCCATCATCCCCTTTTGTATCGCTTTGTTGGCCCTAAGTTGGCAGGGTATTCTCAGACGTGAGTCCCTTCCTCACTTGGCCACTGGATTCAAGGTAGGCTGGCTGATGAGGATTATGAATCCGAAACCGGTCCCAGGATGCTTGTTTCCGGTCCAGGGAAGACATGGCTTGGCAGTTCGGGCTGGACTGTTCCCATGAGGCACAGGGTCAGACTGATTTGCATATGACCATGTCTGAACTAGGGTGGTTGAGTGAGCTAAAGAATGGTGATGGATTAAACCCAGATCAGTTGACTGGGGGTGAGTGTTTGATTTGCTCAAATGCTCCGTCCATCATCCCCTTTTGTATCGCTTTGTTCGCCCTAAGTTGGCAGGGTATGCTCAGACGTGAGTCCCTTGCTCACTTGGCCACTGGATTCAAGGTAGCCTGGCTGATGAGGATTATGAATCCGAAACCGGTCCCAGGATGCTTGTTTCTGGTCCAGGGAAGACATGGCTTGGTAGTTCGGGCTGGACTATTCCCATGAGGCACAGGGTCAGACTGATTTGCATATGGCCATGTCTGAACTAGGGTGGCTGAGTGAGCTAAAGAATGGTGAATGATTAAACTCAGATCAGTTGACTGGGGGTGAGGGTTTGATTTGCTCAAACGCTCTGTCCATCATCCCCTTTTGTATCGCTTTGTTTGCCCTAAGTTGGCAGGGTATGCTCAGACGTGAGTCCCTTGCTCACTTGGCCACTGGATTCAAGGTAGCCTGGCTGATGAGGATTATGAATCCAAAACCGGTGGGGCGTGGCTAAGCACGCAATGGTGAAAGACGCACTCGGGTAGAGCTCCGATCTGAGCTCCCCTTCCTTGGGCCAATTCTCCGTGCAATTTCCCTGTAACTGGCTAGGAAAGCAAGCGGAGCACTGCGGCAACGATATCTGCCTTGCAGCCGACTTTGGTGCCGATAGCTTGCTCACGGCCGCACTGGCACTTCTCAGAGACTTCCTGCCGGATCCTGTGCCGCCCGGCCGGCTGGCGCAATTACGTGAGACCGCGGTCTCGACCTGACCATTAGGCCTGAACATGCTGCCCACGAACTGAAGTGCTGGAGACCTCCTGCCTACCCGCGTCGAGACCTGCGGGTATGTCCGGACCCCCCTGGGGGTCACTAAGATTCGACTTTGTGAGAGGTGGCGGCTTTTACATCCCCGACTGTTTGACGCTCTGATGGAGACCCAGGACAAGGGCACTGCTGAGCGGCCAACAAGAATAGCGGCTGGAGACATTGCGACCCCCTGGGAAGGCGCGCCTACATCTTCGGCGGAATTGGGGCGCAGTGCCTGGAGACCTGCCTTGTGATGTCGCCTGATCGTTGCCAATGTGTAGAGAGCCCCATGATACGCACTTCGCCATAAATTGAGGGTCGCACGCTAGATGACTTTTCTCGACCTGCCCGCCCGCCCGGACGCTCTGCGGGCCCGCTGGACCCCTCTGGACCCTACATACAACCTCTTCAGACCCCTGCAGGCCGCCCTCTCCACGTGTGGAGTTTGAGTGACTGGTGCTTTCGTCAGGCGGCTGGACTTGGCATCGCGGTCTGTACTGAGAGACACCGGAGGCCTATTGGATCCTTTACCCTGGAGAGGGTCGGGTGCTCGTGGGCCTCGGAGGCCCGGGGTGCCTTCCGGTACACACCAACGCTCGGAAACTCCGAACCTCCCGTGAACTGACAACCTGGAGAGCTTGGAGGACACTGTCCCACCAGAAGCCGGCTACGAACCGTGGCTGCCGAAGGTACGTCTGCCTGACGGGCACGGCCCTCATGTTGGTGGGTGAGATGGGGCCCTGCGCTGACGGAAGTGAGCTGCGACACCGATAACACTGTCGACAGCCGTGTAGTGTGGCTGCCTAACTCCCCGCGGCCTGCCACAGAGCTATGATGCTGTGACCACCCACCCTCGGCTTTCCTTAGGACTCCCCCCACGGACCTTGCACCTGCAGTGGCTTCTCCGGAACTTATAAGACTGTGGGCCCCACGCTGACAACCGTTATTGTTTAGACCATGATATAGGCGGGGGCTGGCACCTGTTGATCACGATGAGGGGCCACGCTATCCAACATCGCTATCACCGCATTGGTTGCGTGTTCCTTCAACACGCCATGAGGCCACATCTCGCCATTGCCTGCTTGTGACTACCAAACGCAACTACCTGATCCACTCACCCACAGTGCCTACTGTTGCCTAACCACAAGGCGACGCCCAGCAAACCGGGACAGAAACACTGTCTGCCCTGGCGGCCCTCGGAAGCCACTACACCTCCTGAGACGGCAACCTAATGTGAGCCCTGCTGCGGCCCCTTGCGGACGCTGCTTGCCCCTTTAACCCGTTGTTTCACTCATGTCTGGAGGGGTGAAAACGTGCACTGGCACTGGGGACGCTCCACAGAAAGGGAAAACTGACAAGACATCGAGGCTGATGGACGCCGACCACGTGACGACGAAGCTGGACAATGTGCTCGCAGCCATGGAACGCCTGGAAGAGCCGCTCCAGCGAACCTGAACCTCACTGGAAACCAAAATAGACAGTGTCGCGACTGACCTCACCCATCTGAGGGAAGATCACAAAAAGCTAGCGGACCACACCAAAGCCCTGGAGGGAGCGGTGACGGACCTTGAGCCCCGAGTCAGTCAGACTGATAAGCAAGTAAAAGACCTCCTGAATAGGGTTGAATTTTTGGAAGACCGTGCTGAAGACATGGAAGAACGGGTACGAAGAAACAACATCAGACTCGTGGGAATACCGGGAAAAAGGGAGGGGAACGATACTACCCAACACGTGGAGGACTGGCTGAGGACCATACTGCCGGAGGGCACCCTATCGCCCTACTTTGTGGTAGAACGAGCACACCGAGTGCCGACGAGGCCACTTCCCAAGGGCTCCAACCAGAGACCGCTGCTCCTCCGGATATTGAACTACCGCGACCGCGACTCCGTCCTGCGAGAAGCCAGGAAACTTGGCGAGGTTCAAATTGACAACGCTAAAGTAATGTTTTTCCCCGACTATACGGTTCAAGTGCAATGCCAAAGACATTCCTTCCATGAAGTGAAACGACGGCTTCGCACCGTAGGTCTCGAATATTCCCTTCTCTTCCCTGCCAAGCTGAGGGTGGTGGCACAGGACAAAACCTATTTTTTCACCAGCCCCGAAGATGCCGAGGCCTGGCTTGATGGCGGCACTGACACAGCACCCAGACGGCCGCAGGGCTCTACTGCAAGGTCGTGGGTACGCGGGCCATAGCGGCGCCGCAGGAACAGATCGCCTATGGCTCACCAATCGGAGGGAGCAGCAAGCCACTTCCCGCCTGCAGATCTGGTTATCCTGGAACAGCAAGATGCACTCCGCAAAGTCACCGAAATTAGCAGTTCCCCGACTTCGAACACAACCCAGGGCGCCAGCCCCCGGACGTTTCCAAGCGATGATGAAGCAATATATGGGATACCAGTTTCTCAACTCTCCACGGACCCACCGGACGTCACACCACAGACAGCAGACCTGCTCAACTGAAGTAACTTGTGGAGTTCCGATGGGGCACATCTGGACAGCGCCGTCTTGGCCGAGGCCCGGACACACACCGCTGCGAGGCAGCGGCTTTGCGGCATTTGAGGAAGCGTCCCCACCCCGCAGAGAGACGGCGGAGATGAGACACAGTGAGTACTACTCTTGCAGCTCGAACACTGACTTTGCGCTGCAATGCGGGAGCCTACCTGCAACCCCCCTGCCTACCGAACTTTTACTATTGATGACTAGCCACACACATGGCCTGTGGCATGCGGCCTGCCTTGACCTGCTCCTCAATGGCTGGCAAGGTCGAGACTTTTGCACAGCAGGTCAAGACGAGATAGCCCAGTGTACTTTAGCTGCGCGATGCCTAAATCTTAAGGCCTAGGGAAGGATGATGCCTCCTTCTTTGACCACGTTGTTGTAACGCTGCGACTGTGCCTAGCACGTAACACCCCCTAGAATTGAAAGGTTACTCATCTCGCTTGAGAGTTTGGACATTGGCATGTTTGGCTACTGCCCTTTTGGTATTCCTTATAGGTTTGGCCCCTTCTGGCAAATTCTGTTTTTTGATATGTGTTTCTTTACTATTTTCAAGGATATTATCCTAGTGTCAATGGAGATGTCTTTAAGTGTAGACGATGAGGCTGTGCAGAGGGTCCAGGGGACAGCTGATGTGGTGGGTGGGGAGGGGGGATTGCCTAAATTGCTACAATGACTGCGATTAAAATCTGTACCTGGAATATTAGGGGCATGCACACGCCATCACGTAGATATCAAATATATTCCTACCTTAAACGCCACCGGGTCCACATTGCACTTTTACAAGAGACACACTTAAGCAGGGCGGAAGTGCTAACACTACGCCGTCGATGGCGTGGACAACTCTACGCCACGGAATACTCCTCATATGCCCGCGGAGTACTGCTGTGAGTAAGACCTGGAACTCCCTTTGCGAGGACACACTCCCACATTGACCCGGAGGGTAGGTTTTTGCTTGTACATGGCCAGTTGGATGGGCAGCCCGTGGTTCTGGCTTCCCTATACTCCCCCAACACTGACCAGGGGTTTTTTTTCACACGCTTATCGGCGAAACTGGCGCCCTGGCATGGAGTTTCTTGGATATTCGGGGGCGATTATAATTGCATACTTGACACAACACTGTTCCGCTCCACCCCGGGCCGGCGCACCGACATGCGGTGCTATGAAGGCGCTCATTAACTGGGCGACGCAATGGGACCTACATGACGCCTGGCGCACTCGCAACCCTACTTCTAAGGTGTACTCCTATTACTCGGGAGCACACACCCTACATGTGCGCCTGGACAGATACATGGTGTCTTCAGAACTCCTACCCCTCATTATAGACACACACTATATGGGTCGCACTCACTCCGACCACAACCCACATATACTAGATATATCATGGGAACGCCCACACCCGCCCATCCCTACTTGGCGGCTACAGCCCGCCCTACTGCTGGATGCCCCATTTCCGAGATTCCCTACTGGCCCGTGTAGCACAGTACTTTGCGGACAACTCTGGCACAGCGTCCTCCCCGCAGATCGAATGGGACGCCTTCAAGGTTGTGATCAGGGGGCACTGCTTAGGCACGCAGGGACATATGCAGAAACAATTGGAGAGAAACTTGCAGCGTGTGGAAGTTGACCTGCTCCGACGAGAGCAGGAGGCAATGGCAGGGGCTGACGGACCACTACTCGCGGCTCGCGAGGAGCATGTGCGATTGCTGAAAAGACTCTGTCACATTAACTATACAGCTCACTCGGCGCGCACACACCCCCTTAGTGATAAACCCAGGAAGCTGCTGGCCTGGCTTGTTAGACAGGAAGATTGCGCGGTGCCAGTGTCCGCAATCTACACTGCCGAGGAAGGGGTAGTACACACACAGAGTAAAATACACCTGGCTTTTGTGAGGCACTACCAGACCTTATATCGGTCCCAACTGAGAGTTTCCACTGAGGCTATAGCGGACTATCTCTCGGACATACAGCTGCCACTTCTCACAGCCACGCAGCAGGGAGACCTAGGGGCGCCGCCCACGGCGGAGGAGCTGCGCGCTGCCATTTTTGCTCTCTCTAATGGCAAGTCGCCTGGCCCGGATGGGCTGCCTGCCGAATTTTTCAAAACATGTTCGGATATCCTGATTCCTGAGTTGCTTAAAGTATATGCTGCTGCAGTTGAAGACTCTGCACTCCCCCCTACGCTGAAAGAGGCCAATCTCATCTCAATCCTGAACCTGGCAGGGATGACACAAATATGGGCTCCTACCGGCCACTTGCCCTGTTAAATACCAATTACAAAGTATTTACTTCCACCTTAGCCCAACGCCTAGCCCCCGTGGTCTCCACTCTTGTCCACCATGATCAAAATGGTTTCGTACCCGCACGAAGTACCTCTTATAATATCCGCCGACTCTTCAGGGTGCAGGAAAGTGCCACACTCCACTGGCTGAGATCGGGGTGCCTAGTGCTGGACCTTGAGAAAGCCTGTGATTCTGTGGAATGGCCGTACCTCAGGGCAGTGCTAGAAAAATTCAACCTGGGAGACGCATACGTCGACATGGTTGGATTACTGTATCAAGGGCCCACTGTACGGGTGCGTGTGGGCGGGCTGCTCTCGGATGCTGTTGGAGTGCGAAGGGAAACTCGACAAGGCTGCCCCCTGTCGCTGCTCCTTTTTTCCTTGGCCATAGAGCCTCTCGCGGCGTTATTGAGAACACGAGGAGAGAACTGGGGGATCCCGTTAGCGGACAGCTTGCATGTGGTCTCGCTTTATGCTGATGACCTGCTCCTGTACATACGGGACCTAACCTGTGTGCCGCAATCCTTATCAGATATCTTTCAGACTTTCGAAGACATGTCGGGACTAAAGGTCAACTGGGCCAAGTCAGGTGTATACTCCTTCAACCCTGACACACAAGAACGCAACATCCGTATCAATGGCGAGAGGCTCGACTGGTACCCCACTACGTTTAAATATCTCGGGATACACATTTACAGGAACCCGTCTGACATAATGGAGGGAAACCTGGCGCGCGCCATCTCTTCGCTACGCGCACAGATAGCTTTCTGGAGGACCCTGCCCCTGAATGTGTCTAGCCGGATAGCGCTATCCAAGATGATAGTACTGCCGAGATTACTATACCACTTTGCCAACATTCCATTATACGTCCCTGCCCGAATGTTCCGTGACTTAGACACTATGATCCGGAACCTCATCTGGAACACTGGGAGACCCCGTGTTGCGTTGACAAAACTCTACGCACCCACTGAGGCTGGAGGGTTGGCAGTCCCCAATTTGGAACTATATTATCTGGCAGCACAGCTGCAATGGGTGTCATGTTGTCTGGGTGGGAGAAATCTGGATGATACCGCCACGGACGCCACTGTCTGGACCCACAAACAAATCTGCACATTGTTTCACCCCCTGACCAAAGGGCCCTGCCCGTTACAATGGCACATAGCGGTGGCTCACAGATGCTTCCTGCGTAGCCTGAAATTGACCCAAGAGGTGAAGCCTTATGCCCCGGCGCTCCCCCTGCTGGGCACCCCCAGGCTGGGTGGAGTGGCAACGCCGGCTATGCTGGAGAGATGGCCGGAGGCCGGTGTGGAAACCATGGGAGATCTTTATGTAGATGGAGCCTTGCTTCCTTTTGGAGTACTGACAGAGAGCACGGGCCTACCGGCCGGACAATTTCTTTTACACGCATCAATATTGCGCATGTACACAGACTCCTGGGGAGACATACATGAGGAGTTACAAATGCATCATCTCATACAGTACCTACATGTCATGGGTAACGGCTCCCATATTATCTGCTGGCTAGCACAGGCCCTCTTCGTACACACACAGCGCTCCACACAGCCATTGCGAGATAAATGGGCGACGTCCCGAGTGGGGGGATGGACGGACAAGGAGTGGGCAATGGTGTTGGCTAGCCCTGTTCACATCCCGCGCAACTCCTGTTTCAAAATTATACAATTTTATATCCTACATCAAGCATATCTGTCACCAGATAAGATTAACAAATATTTCTCAACCCCCACTGCTGGCTGCCCCCGATGTTCTTTGGTTGGTGCGGACATTTTACATATGCTCTGGAACTGCCCCACTCTTGTCACATATTGGAATGTGGTGACGACCCTATTAGCACAAAGCGCTGGTGCAGGTCTACCACACACATGGGAAGCCTGTATCCTGGGGTTGTATAAGAGAACTAAATTGAATAAGGTGCCAGCTACATTTTGGAACCTAGGACTCATCACTGCCAAACGCATGCTCACCAAACGTTGGAAAAAGGGTGAACCCCCACACGCTAAATACTGGTGCACTTCCTTCACTAACTGGGCGAGAGCTGAAAGCATCACACTACACCGAGAGGAAACAGCAGGTTTGAGGAAGTTCCCAATTGCTCAACTCTGGGATGATACACTGAAATCCTTCCAACAGGCAAGCTTGGATCAAGGAGTCACTTAGCTGTTACCATACCTAGGCTGGCCCTAGTAGGCAGGCGCACTGGAGTGCCCCGTTCCTGCCCCGCCGATGCCTCACTGGAGGTAACACACTAGAAGCGGCGTATACCGATACGATGAGATACTACTGTGAAGCTAGGACGTGTTATCTCCCTGGCACCTACATACCCCTAGCGTTAACACCTTGGCACCTACTAGATATCGATAGATCGGCCTCCCCCCGTCCAATAGAACGGAGCTCACATCATACGGAGCACCTGACACTCGTCATATTGATCTCGGGCTCAGGCACTTGCCTTCACGGCTGCACACTGACTCACCTCACAACACTACAGTTCTATTGGCACGACCTGTTCCCCCTTTTTTTCCCATTTCCCTCAGCCATCACCTCGCGATGCTAGAGACCCTATCCCTTTTTCCCTGTTCTGTCCTGTTTAACTTTTTGTCCCCAACGGTTTCGTTCGGATGTTACGGTGGTTGTTTCCACCGACATATTTGCTAAAATATTGGGTATGTTGCATTGGTGGATGGTATACATCTGAAACATGTTTACACACCACGTCTGGTGCTACATCACACACTGTCTATTGAGGAATATGAGAATACAAGACAGAGCCACTAGGACAAGCCACCTCCCACTGAACCTTGCCTCACAACACCCTAAGGCTGCATCGCTCTGAATACAGAGTGTCTTCACACCCGTTGCAGCCCTACCGCCTATCTATATTGTCCTAACATTTCTGCTACACGAACTGGTATGCGCAATGATTGTTTTGCTTGGCGCTGTCGTTGCACTGTATTGCTGTACCATTATCATGGAATGTATGTGAATTAATCCCTTTTTGGCACTACATATCTGTGTATTGATTGTCAGAATGCATAAACCAATAAAATATATATTTTTTTAAAAATGAATCCGAAACCGGTCCCAGGATGCTGGTTTCCAGTCCAGGGAAGACATGGCTGGGCAGTTCGGGCTGGACTGTTCCCATGAGGCACAGGGTCAGACTGATTTCTATATGGCCATGTCTTAACTAGGGTGGCTGAGTGAGCTAAAGAATGGTGATGGATTAAACCCAGATCAGTTGACTGGGGGTGAGTGTTTGATTTGCTCAAACGCTCCATCCATCATCCCCTTTTGTATCGCTTTGTTTGCCCAAAGTTGGCAGGGTATGCTCAGACGTGAGTCCCTTGCTCACTTGGCCACTGGATTTAAGGTAGCCTGTTGATGAGGATTATGAGTTTGAAACCGGTCCCAGGATGCTTGTTTCCGGTCCAGGGAAGACATGGCATGGCAGTTCGGGCTGGACTGTTCCCATGAGGCACAGGGTCAGACTGATTTGCATATGGCCATGTCTGAACTAGGGTGGCTGAGTGAGCTAAAGAATGGTGATGGATTAAACCCAGATCAGTTGACTGGGAGTGAGTGTTTGATTTGCTCAAACACTCCGTCCATCATCCCCTTTTGTATCGCCATAATAGAAAAGGCACAACAAAAGCACAGAAAATTAGCAAAAAGCGGATTTTTTTTTTTTAAACTGGCTTAGTTCACTTGCGCCAGCACCACCTCCACTAAGTGCCTTGACCAAGGAGCACCATTCGGGCAAAAAACCACAATGAGAATTGAGCTGTAGAGACTTGCAGGGGAAGCCAGACCCAATCTGAAACCAGCAACAGTACTAATAATAACAATCGAGCAATCAACCAATCAAACAGCAACAACCCAAAATTCATAAATTCAAATACTAAAGAACAGAACTGAAGGAAAAGTAGCAAGGGGCAGCAATAGAGTGCAATAGAGGGCTGCTATTACAGACAACACTACAGTGCACCGAGCAGCGAAGAACCCGTCTCAAACCTCAAATACGTAACCTAAACTTGGAAACTGGTACTTTGTGTGCTAGTTAGAAGAGCTCGCATTGGGTATTTGAGAGCTGTAGGTGCTCCTTCAAAACAAGAGAAATACAAAACCTGTTGAGGAGAGGAGTACAAAGAAAGACTACTAAAGCTAGTCAAAGATATCCCAAAAGCCAAAGGAGGTGAGAAAAGGGAAAAAAGGGGGAGCAGCAACATTTCTGATCAACATAAGAGGATGATACACAGCGCACAGGAGGTGAGCGCCAAGGGCTTGAAGAAAAAGCTTGAGACAATAGATGAGAAATTGGGATCAGTGAAACCCAAAAACCGAATTCACAGGTACTTCAGGAGGAAAAGGGTCAGCGTGGAGGAAGACAAAGGCCCCATATTCCTGCAGATAGACTGACCAGAAATAAAGCCCTTGCATCCTCAACTTAAGAGCACAAACGGTAGGGCCAGGTCTAACCTAGAGGCGCAAACCATCATGGAGATGGCTGAGATGGCCGAGTTGGCAGTATTAGCAGAGACTGAAACAGGAAGAAGTAGCACCAAAATAACTTCTGGGGACAACGCAGAGGTCCATGGGGCAATGGAGACCATGGAGATTTCCTCAAGAACTAATGGGGCGATGATAGCCCTGAAAGATGACGAATCAGAAAGAATGAAATATACTGATTACATTGAGTATCGAAACATGCCTGGCACAGAGGTAGAGGCAGTGATAGAGGTAATTGAAGTTTAGTCCACAATGGATAATGAGGAAATCAATACAGAGGCAGGCACTGAGGATACAGAGGCACAAGGCCCAAACAACATCAGTGAGTACATGCAAAAGGAAGGACATAACTTTGTAAGGATATCATATTACTGTGGAAGCAATGATCTCCCATCCAGAGAATTACCAATATGACACACCACAGAATCTGGCAGTCAGGAGGCCAAAAGATACCTGCTCAACTCCGCTAGACAACTGTTGGTTGGAGCATTGGCATCAATCAGCGGAATCGAGCCTAGCTGATTTGGACAGCGAATACAAAAATAAAAGAAACATAGAAGCTAAGGCAGGCCAAACACATGTGGAAAGCCTTCCACTGTACCAGTCCTTGGCAAGTGAGCGAGCCCCTGGACAGATCATAAATTCTATAAACGCTTTCCTGTTAGCAGCAATTAAAGCACTTACTTGGCAATCACACAAATTGGAAATACAAGTGGACCTGACTCACATGCTTGCACAGTGTGCTCTCAATTGACAAGAAGATTGAAGCGCTTAACACAAAAACACAAAAATAGAACATCTGCCAAATAAGAGCAAGAATAGCACTGCAACTGTACACAACACAAACAAGACTACAATCAAGAAACTAAAGGCCCTTTTAGGATGGCGGACGGATCGCCCCCGCCGGGCTGGTGGTAGTCACCGCTGGCCCGGCGGGGGCGTTTCGTCCGCCATCCTCGCAACAACGTCCCCCCGCCATATTACAATGGCTGGGGGTCCGCGGCGGACGGAAAGACCGTCCGCCGCTTTTCTGCCCGGTCAAGGGCTCAATATGGTGGCAGTGTCTGTTAGACACCGCCAGCCATATTAGGATGTGGGCTGGGACATGCCACTCCGTGGCGGCATTGCCGCCACGGAAAGGCATGTGGAGTCTGCTAGCGGGGGCCCGTTGTGGGCCCCCAGGGACTCCGGGGGGTGGGGATTGGGGATTGCACATGGGGGTACCTATGGTAACCCCCTATAGTTCCATGCACAACAAGGCAGGCACCGTGCGGTGCCTGAAAGAGATGCAGTGCCAGTAGGGGCATCTCATAAAGCGTGACGGACTGGCCTTACACACCGCCCGGTGTCATGCTTCATCATCGGCTGTCATCGCCCTCTAAAAACTTGGGGGCATATTATCAAGGCGGCCGAAATGAAATTATCGCTGCTTAAGCGGCCGTTTTCGGCCGATAAGCGGCGATAATTTCATCGCCCCATTAGCAAGCTGTCGCTAACATCAGATAACAACAACTTTTATAGCTAGCGGTTTGGGGCCCGCTTTGCATGTCAGCGATGTTTATCGCTAATGACATGCAAAGTGGGCGTACCCAACCTGTTAGTGACTAAAAATAGTTGCTAACATCGCTATCGCCTATTATCGATGCAGGCGTAGCGATGGAAACATTCGCGCTAAGCGCGAATATCTCCAACAGCTAACACCTGCTCAGACCAGTTCTTAGCCATTATATCCAATGGGAGGTGGATATTATGGCTAAGAGCCTATTGGCATTAATGCGTGAATATCGCCGTATTCTCAGCGATATTCACGCATTTTGCCTTTATCGCTTTAGAGATAAACGTTGCTAATAGCACGTTATCTCTGCAATAATATCCGGAGATGCTTGGCGATAAAAAAAACCTCGCTAAGCGCATTTAGTGATAAATATCGCTAGTTGTTGGTAATATGCCCCTTGGTTTGATAGAGGGTGGGCATACACCTGGAGACAGAAATGAACTTCTAAAACTAAGTGATGGCCGTGGGGAAGTGATACGTAACTTAAAAACCATTACATTTGTCCATAGACTAGGTTTATTCAGGCTACAAATGTACGGTAATTAAAAGAAGTGACCAGTGATGTGGGACATTATTCTCCCTCCACTGTTTTAAGTGTGGTCTACATGTTTCTGCATTCATGTCCCCGTAGGGTACGTTGCATTCTTCAGGACCAAAGGGGAGGGTACTACCCAAGGGCTCACCTTCTCACACCTAGCATAAAAAGGGGGGTGGACCTTCCTCTAAACTGGAGGGGGTCCTCTCGGTCTCGGACCATCTGTGAAAAGGGAAAGCTATACTCAGACAGGTCCCCAAATCATTTCACCAATTAGTACATTCTCACATATAGTGAACAACAACACTAATGGTGGAGCCCTAATACAAGCAAGCTCCTGTACACCGAAAAATGTAATCATGTAACAAGCGATAGAGCATGAGAGAGAAACATGCACAAGAAGGAAAATATTGGAAACACAACAGCAAAATAAGCCGGACCGGCCAGAAGTGTGGAACCAGGGATGAACAATTCCATCATCTAGGTTACAAGGGGAAATAGAGTACACTCAAAGATCCAACAGACAATGCATGGCAGTAGAGAACGAGCAAGCCTTGGCCAAGAAAGTCAATAAACAAAGGGACACTGTATGCCAGACCGCATCAAATGAAGATGGGTACAGATCTGACCCACTATACACCAAGTAAATGTGAGATATATCATTCATCTAGATACTCTACCAGGGAAGGGAGAAAATGAGGAACATCGACCAACATCGGCACCACCAATTTTAATATTCACACCTGTATTTAATATGAAAGCGGTATGGGACATTTTAAATAGATCTAATAAACTACACCTACTACACAACATACCCTCCCTATCCTATCTTACTACGGCACATCTAATTTCAGTCAAGTTTAAGAGCTACCCGGGGATCAGCCAAACAGAATCAACATTAACTGAGTGATCTGCTAATTCCGACGCTCAGAACATTCTACAAGAAAACCAGCAATTCAAGGAGAGGGGTATATCAATTAACACACCTACTACAGAAAAATAACTGTATGTGCTGTTGGTGAGGCAGAATACTATAGGGAGCCTCAAACAAGCAAGTACAATCTTGATAGGAACCCAAAAAATTACTCCCTCTTTTGGGGAGAGCATGATCAAAATTCAATTATGCAATAGCGGAACGAAAATCTTAAAACAGGGGAGCAAGTAAAACACTCAGAACGACTGGACTGGGCCTGGCTCCCACAGCTCTGATGACTACAGGGTGTTCAAACTCCTAGGGGAAACAAGGAAAAAAACATCAAACCAGCAAAAAAGTACCCTTAGGATAATTAACTGGAATGTGGCAGTCCGATACTCCCTCACAACAGATGATAAGATACTAGAATGTTTAAATACAGGTGACATCTATGTATGCACGAAACATAGTCGACCACTCCTATCCCTATTCCAGGGATTCAAATTAGCTGCGTACCAGCACACCAAAAAAAACTCTTTTGAAGATTAATGGGCAGCCTTGTAATCTAAGTGAAATTAGATCTGCTCGTGAAAATCTGAGAATGAACGAACAACTCCTAGGATGTAAAGGCCGTCAATATAGACGGACCAGCACTGGATGAAAGAGCCAACTCAATATCACCGATAACCCTGTATGTAAATCCCCAAAGAGACACAAAATCAGTCAAGGGGAAGAACATCATTGAACAAATAAAGGCATTTTTACGCAAGTATCCTGGAAATCAGTGTATATTGGCTGACTACTTCATCTTCCGAAAACTGGACCAATACGAAACAACAGAAGGAGGCCAACAAAGAATGATTCCACAAGCATGTTTCAGTGAATTCGATCATGGATCAGTAGCCTCAGATGGGTCCAATCGGAACCACGATCTACACTTATAAGCACATATCAACCTAGGACTACATTTCCCTGAGTAAGTAGCTATTAAAGAGGTGCACTACCTACCAAGTACAACGAAGGAACGAAAGTGACCACAATCCGATCACCATATATGCCAACATAGGTGCAAAGGTCCATAAAGTCTGACACAAATGTGTGCCCGCTGACAAAAATAATTAAATGGGGCCCAGCCAACATGATCAACTACGAAGGCTGGAAACACATTGTTACAAAGTGGACATGGGAACACGAAACAAACATGGCAGAGGATTGGTCCTCATTGCTAGACAAGCTTGACTTATCATTAATACAGCAAAAATTAAGAAAATGTCAAGCTGTGCCCAAAAGAGGTTGCTTGCCTTGATTCCCAGGAACACAGAAGATTGTAGAGAGCAGTAGCACATATCGATACACAGAACAACAAAATAAAAAATTGAAACAATAGCAAACTCAGGAACAATGGAAACATATATACCTCTTGTTATCTTCCAGCTAGTCTAGAGAAAATGGCTTAGAATCCACACTATACAGCAGGTAGAATGTTGTACTGGGCTTTACATGGGAGACGCATGTGAAAAAAACACTTGTGGACTCTATCCATACTGTCCAGCTGAAAAACTCCTTAGAAGATCTGAAAGATAGTCAAATATTAGTGACTTGGGAGGAGATATTGAAGATACTGAAAAATAGCCAGAGAGACAGCCACCAGGAACCAATGGCCTACCCAGGAGCATCTTCAAAGAAGATTGAACATTTTGGGCTCCATTGATGCTTAATCTGTTTAACAAATGCCTTGCCAAATCAGGTATTCCGGAAGCAATGAAGAACCCGATCCTCCACCCAATACACAAAAAGGGAGATCCTACTCGACCTGAAAACTACAGGCTAATTGCCTTATGTTGGACTTGGCCTTGTTGGCTAAAATTCAATTAAGCTTTTTGCTTTTCCCCTAGACCGTTTTCCTGACAGAGAGTTGTGAAGTTAGATGTTGTAGGTACTTGCCACTGCTAATCAGTGTGCAAGTACAGATATTCACCATATAAATTGTAGTGGTGATTGTTTGTCTCTGGTTGGTATGTTTGCCTTACTAGCAAGATCCCCAAGTGATGTTCACTGTGTGTGCTAGGGCTAGCACTAAAGAAATGCGCAGAGAGGGAACATAGGTCTTCAGTGTAGGGCCTGCGCGCTTTATACTAAATTAGCATGTTGTCCTGATAAGTGCTACCACTTGTCAGGCCTGACTTTCCCTTTTACATACACATGGGGCACCCCTATAGGACGTCCTGGGTAACCCCTAGGGAGGGTGCAGTGTAGGTAAAAGGAAGGACCGGCACTAGCGTTGTGTGGAAGGCTTCCTAGAATGAGTTTGTGCTGAATGTTGGTGGCCTGGACCGGCAGCCCCACAGGAGCTGAACTACCGGCCCGAGTGCGCCCAGCCCGTACTGACAAGGTTCTGGAGTGAGGCCAATCCGCTGCTGCAGGAGAGGAGAGTGGGGTCGCGCCCCCCAACGTAAAGTGGATCATCGTCTGCGGTGGGGTGGGGGCCCGGAAGGACACTCTTTCCCTGTCTGTCTGAAGAACAAGAACATCCTCCTCCTTGGAGATTTTAATATACATCTGGACAACAGCAGTAGCTCCTTGACGAATCTATTAGTGGAAGACATGGCTATCCTGCAGTTATCTCAGAGAGTCCACCAACCTACACACATTACAGGACATACATTAGATTTGATATTTTCTAATATCGAATCCATTGACATCGACCCTTTAACACCATTGTTATGGACCGATCATTACATGATCACCTTCCGCATCAATCTCCCCATCCCCCAGACCAAAAAACACAGTGCATTCACAGCAAACACGAGAAATTGGAAGTCTTTCACACTTTATAAATTCAGAAACCATTTCTCACACCCCTCTTGTACAAGTACTAATATCCATGAGGAAATAGATCTCCTTCATAAAAACATTAAAAATGCTCTTGAACATTGTTCGACCACCCAATCCCGTCACAAACCAGGCAACAAAAAATCAGAGAGATGGTACGGACCTGAGCTTAAACTTTTAAAAAGAAATTGCACCTCCTTTGAGCATAAATGGAAAATATCCAAGACAGATGAGACCAAAGACAGCTTCAGGAAAGCTCAAACACTCTATCATAGAGCGATCAGAAAAGCAAAAAAGGACTACTTCACACGTAGAGTATCAGAGAATAAAAATTCCTCAAAAGAACTTTTTAAAATTGTCAGAGAATTATGCAACCCAACCAATCTCTCCTTACATCTTACTCCCTCACAGGAAAACTGTAATAAGCTCAATGACTTTTTCTGCGAAAAAATTGATACCATCTATGCCTCCTTTCCAAAACCTAGGACCAAAAACAATGAACAATATTTACCAACCGTTGCACATACCATCTGTCACAGTTTCGGCCCTTTTTCAGAAGAGGAGGTAGAAAAAGTCATGCTTGAGGTCAAGTCTGGTTCACCACTTGACCCATGTCCACATCACATTTTCTCCCAGCTAACCCCTGTAATATGTCCAGTAGTTACTAGAGCACTCAATCTCTCCCTTAGTTCTGCCGAATTCCCAAAATCATGGAAACAGGCCCTAGTTACCCCTTTAGTAAAGAAGGCTGGAGCAGACGTAAACAATCCGGCCAATTACAGACCAATATCCCAGCTACCTTACTTATCAAAGGTCCTGGAGAAGTTGGTCAACAGACGACTTTCCACATTCTTGGAAGTTAACGGTTTGCTGGACGATTCACAGACAGGGTTCCAGACAAACAATAGCACAGAAACTACACTCTTAGCGGTGACAGACAGTATTAGAACCAAGGTGGATCAAGGTAGAACAGTCGCTCTGATACTCCTTGATTTATCAGCGGCTTTTGATACTGTACCCCACGATCAATTATTGAACACCCTGGCAGAGAAAGGAATACAAGACAAAGCATTAGGATGGTTACAATCGTTCCTAGCGGATCAAATCCAATCAGTTCGCTTGGGTGACTACACATCCCCTCCGCGACCTATAAAATACGGAGTTCCCCAGGGGGCGTCTTTGAGCCCAACCTTGTTCAACGTATTCGTCTCCTCGTTGGCAACCATCGGCAAAAAGTGGGGTGTCGAAATGTGCTCCTATGCGGATGACACCCAGCTGATGGTCACCATTGATGAAAATGATGACTCTAAAACTAGATTGACGAACTGCTTGACTGAACTGGCAACTTGGATGCAGGACCATTGTCTCAGACTAAATGCTGGCAAATCTGAAATTCTATTGTTCGGCAGAGGCACACAGGCCTGGGACAACAGCTGGTGGCCGAGTGACTTGGGCTTGCCTCCCAATCCTACTGCAAAAGCCAAAAATTTAGGAATAACACTGGATAGGGACTTATCCATGAAATCCCATGTTTCCATAGTTTGCGGCAGAGGCTTCGGACTTTTGAAGATGCTTAGACGAGTCTTCCCTTGGGTGCCGACAGATTGCAGGAAAACACTAGTCCAATCACTATTGATGAGTAGGTTGGGCTATGGTAATTCACTGTTTGTGGGAATGGCAGACTACCTCTTCTCCAAATTACAGATGGTTCAGAATGCCGCTGCCAAAGCCATCTGTAATAAAAGAAAATACGACTCAGCCAAAAACTGCATGCGTGAGCTTCATTGGCTTCCAATGCGACAACGAGCCATTTTTAAGCTGTTGTGTATTTCACACAAAGTACTCCACGACTCAGGCCCCATCATCCGATTCCTACATGATATGATCAGATTTCATAAACCCTCTAGAAACCTACGATCTATGACGTCAGGAAGAGCATCCATCACCCGAGCTCGGACTGTCAGGATGGGAGAGCGGGCCTTCTCTCACATTGCCGCAACAAAGTGGAACGAGTTACCCCCTAAACTTAGAACAAATGACTGCTTCCTCTCATTTAGGAAACAACTAAAAACATTCTTCTTCCCCAGGCCAGATCAATAATTTTCAACTAGTGCTGCCGTCAAATCACTTGCAACTTTTCCTCAGCGCCGTGATGTCCTTTCAGGATGAATGTTAGCGCTTTACAAATAAAATAAATACAAAATACAAAAATAAATGCACCTGTTGCTTCGGCCCAGATCTCGGCCAGTGCTGGTCCCGGACGGGTCAGTACAGGGACCAGGGCCCGGAGTGGAACTTGGGTGTCATCGTTGTTCCGTGTTGGGGGCAACCGGTCGCATAACTTCTAAAAACAGTTGTATAACACTTTGCATATTTGCTGCTAACGAACTATAGAACTATTGGACAACGTCTGACTCTAGTGGTGCTTAACAAACTCAGGGGTTAGTGCGCTACGCACTAAGTTATGTTTCTCTTGCAGGATACAGGATCCTAGCATAGCTCACTGCATTGGTTGTTTACTGCACTGTACTGAATTGCACTGTGACGCATTACCTTATTCCTCCCTTGCACAGGGCATGCTGGTGGCGATATGCATTGCATTAGCTTCCTATCACACTCTACGTAAATTGCAGCGTGACGCATTACTGTATTTTTTCCTTGAACAGGGCATGCTGGTAGCGAACCGAGTTACATTATCTTGTGTTGACTCAGTACATGAATGTGACGCTACGCATTGATTGTTTCACTGTGGCACTGTACAGGAACCCATCGTTAAGTAGTGTAGTACTTCTGGTATTTTGCAATGTGTGTGATTCTAGTGATACGACGTACCTAGCCTGTTGAGAACGGTTAAAAGTCAGCATAACTGTTGGTTAGAAGCGGTGGTTGGGGATTAGAACCGCCCAACCCACCGGAAACAATATTACCGATTGTATATCTATGGAAGTTGTATCGTATGGTCATTTCGTATATCTTTCTATAGAAAGTATTCTCATTTTAGATGAACTCGTGTGGCGTCCATTTGTGGTGAGGGCGTGGTTGCACATACTGAACACTTGTGCCTTGGAGATAAACCTGGCTGCTCGTGTAAAGCTACTAAGGGGGTGAGCAGGGCTGTCTCTGACGGTGTCCTTTCTTGGCCTAACGTGGGAGTGAGAGGATGCGGGTCGCGCACTTGACAACAATGGTGCTTGTGGGAACACCAACTTCTAACACCCTACTAGATGTGAATGGCAAAACGTTTGCTAAAGTGCTTCTACAAGGATTATAACAATGGATAATTGACAATAAAATCCTTCCGATGTACCAGACAGGGTTCAAACCCAATGCCTCGACTATGGACAATGTTATTGACCTCACTTACCTGAGTTCTAAAGCCCGCAAAACAAATACTTCTCCTTTGTGTGCTTGCTTTGTTGACTAGAGTGTGGCGTTTGATGGCATTGACTACAATATTCTATAGAGAAAACTGGCAGGATGGGATATACTGAGACAACTGCTTGCAGCAATAGCAGCTCTATACACGGATACCTGGGTGAGGATCAAGATAATACAAGCACACGGCACGGCGCAGATCTTCACGAACAGAGGTCGAAAGCAGGGATGCCTACTTGCCCTGACCTTATTCAATTTGTATACAGCGGATCTTTGGGAAGAACTATTGACAGGTAAAACTTTTCCACCCACACAAGGCTGGTTGAAACGTCCAATAATACAATATGCGGACGATTTGGTCTTGATGGATCAGACTCGCATTGGTTTGAGGAGGGCCCTGGATATATTATACACAAACACAATAGATGCAATGCTCTCCAGGCTAATGCCGGAAAAACAAAAGTCATGGTCTCCGGCCTAAGTACCAAAAAATATCCCACTAAAAATAGATACAGCCTCCAAATACGAATATATGATGATACAACGAATTCAGCTGCAACGCATGCCTTTACCACGCATGCGTTACAACGGAATTCGTTTAGCACGCATAAACCTTTCACCGACTATTTGCGTGGTGACGTCATACGTCGTTAAAAAAAAACTGCATTTTTTTACCGATTTCTCTTAATCGACTCTGATGCCGACGTGACTTATGGTGAGTTGTTTTATTTGGGGGGGGAAACCCCCCCAACCCCCCCCTTTTTTTTTTTTTTTTTACTTTTACCACATATGCCTTTACTACAAACATCGTAGTAAAGGCATGCGTGGTAAAGGCATTAGTTGTAACCACGCATGCGTTGTACTGCATGCGTGGTTAAAGATTTCGTGGAAACGGCTTTGTTGTAAAAGCCGTTTCCCTCCAAATACAATTATCTCGGAGTTTTGCTGATGGATACAGGAAAACAAACCTTCAGGCAAAGGCACCAGCAGGAAAAGCCGTGAAAACTACATATGGGCTATCAAAGTTATGTCACAAACTAAACAGTGAATTCGAAGAGTTATCGGAGCCAAACTTGTACCTACAATAAATTTTGCCCACCATGCTTACCCAGGAACGCTAACTGAGACATTAGAGCACTGCCTTACATCCTCATATAAGAAAATACATGGAATGTCAGATAACACTTGGCGCATCCTACTCCGGTTAGAATTTAATCTAGTAAGAATGGATAGAGCGTGTAAAAAAGACATCATCAAATTCTATCTTCATATGAGCTGGGCCGATCTTGAGTCTTTGGGCCTCATTAGGATGACGGGCGGATTGCCCACACCAGGCTGGCGGTAGCCACCGCCAGCCTGGCGGGGGCAATCTGCCCGCCATCCTTCCCTGTATTCCACCCCTCCATATTAGTATGGTGGGGGGACCACGGCGGAAGAAAACACCGCCTGCCACTTTTCCGCCCCGGTCGCCTTGCGGGCGGGGCGGAAAATGTTTAATATGGTGGCGGTGTCTATTAGACACCGCCAGACATATTATGATTTCAAAAGTGCAATGCCTTTCACGGAAAGGCAGGCGGTCTTCACTCTGTGTGCCCCCTGCGGGCCCCCGGAGTGAAGGTCAGTGGGGGGTGCACACAGGGGGTGGTACCCCCATTCATTATCATTTACAAAGCGGCAGGCAACGCGCGGTGCCTGCCGCTTTGTAAATGACAATGTGAAAGTGCATTGTGGCGGGCGGTGCAGAGAGCACCGCCCGCCACAATGCTGAAAATACAGGATGTGCCCGCCACCGTGGCAGGCACATCATAATAGCACCCCTGGGACCCCCGCCCTTATGGCGGGCGGTCCTGATTTACGATGGGATGACCGGCCTGCAAAGTCCGCCCGTCATCCTAATGAGGCCCATCCCTGTATTCCCCCCACCATATTAGTATGGCGGGGGGACCACTGCAGAAGAAAACATCGCCCGCCACTTTTCCACCCCGGTCGCCTTGCGGCCGGGGCAGAAAATATTTAATATGGTGCCGGTGTCTATTAGACACCGCCAGACATATTACAATTTCAAAAGTGCAATGCCCCAGAGTGAAGGTCAGTGGGGGGTGCACACGGGGGGACCTGTGGTACCCCCCTTCATTGTCATTTACAAAGCGGCACGCACCGCGCGGTGCCTGCCGCTTTATAAATGACAATGTGAAAGTGCATTTTCAGTATTGTGGCGGGCGGTGCAGAGAGCACCGCCTGCCACAATGCTGAAAATACAGGATGTGCCCACCACTGTGGCGGGCACATCCTAATAGCACCCCCGGGACCCCCGCCCTAATGGCGGGCGGTCCCGATTTACGATGGGATGACGGGTGGGCAAAGTCCGCCCGTCCTCCTAATGAGGCCCTTAGTGTTGATTTTTGTAAGTGTCTCCAGAGACATTGGTTGAAGTGAAAGTAACATCCTTGTATGGATGTGTGAGGGTATATTTTCAGGATGGACTGTATCATGGCCTGTTCGAAGTCGATTATTATTTTTAGGGGAAAGTAGTCTGTGGTTTTTTCTATTATTTTATTTAAAATTTCTGCATACTTTGAAGCTTGTTTGTTTGGTAATAAACAATAAATAAAAGGTATGCAAGTAATATGGTATTGTCCATGTATAGTATATAGTTGATAGAATGGTTTAGAGCTTATGCTAAATGTGCCATCCATCATCCATGTTTGGCTTTCTTTTAATTTTCTAATATTGTTTACTGTTGCAAACATTATTATCCTTTTATCTTTGTCATTATTGTCGTAGAAGATAAAAGGTTCATCATTGTGGGTTATAGTAAGATCAGGTGGAATTATTACCTCTTCAAAGGTTTTAGGTGTTGGTATTGTAGGCCTTGTGGATTTTTTTGTTCTAGCTATTGTTCTTTTTTTGAAAGCAATCGTTGGTAGTTGACCTCTTGCTTCTCTAGGTACTTTAGGAAGTAATTCTTTTAATATTACACTTGTTGGTAAATCAGAGGTGCTACTTAATTCTTTAATGTTTTCTAGAGTAGATCTAACCGCTATTTCAGAAATGTTAGGTGGATGGTTGTGTTCTGTTGTATTTATGACACTAGTTTCTCTAGTTGTTGCTCACCCATAACATTTGTTAGAGTAATAAATACTTTGTACATTTCCAGTTTACTTTAAGGTCTTTTTGTTTCTCTTGGGTATAAGTATACCCCATATAGCATAACAAAAATTTCCCTTTTTGAGAAGTGATGAATTTAGCATCTTCAGTCATAGTGAATTTCTTTAATCTAGGAAAGATGTATTAAACATAATTTTAATACATCTACCACTAAGAACAGATGGAATACCACCCACTAATGTTGATAGTCCATTTGTTATAGGAGCACTGGAGCATGCACCACAGTCTTTGTCTTTTACACTCCACAGGCACAAAGCACAACAATGACCGAATGCCCTTTACATGGTCAGCCCATCATGGGCAGGCACTGGGTACTAACCTACAAATTCTTCTTTTTTCCCATTATACAGATACTACCGGTACAACGTTAACCGTATGTATATTGACTTGATACACACATTAGGTGTGTCTATATGATATTTCCTTAAATATTTAGGTTGAATCAGAGGAGTGGCATACATGGGGCTGGCCCTCATGTTGTCCTAAAGAAAAGGTGTAGGGGACACCTTGAAACATGTCGACAGGATATTAGGGACTGTAACCACATAACAGTTATTTTTCCTTTATCCACCCCCTTTTAACATACCAACTAGAGGCAAGAATAAAATGGCTTACTAGCTAGGTATTTTTAATTATCACTTATCACCACTCCACCACACAGTGCACTACACATAGCTTCACAAAAAGTGCTCCTACGTATCCCTCGCAAGTCGTAGCACGCCCCAAGCAGTAGATGGTTGGGATGGCCCCAATGATGACCCATGTCTCCTAAGGGCAACCTTGGGTGAGTGAGGGGACTCAAGAAAAGATTATTTTTTTCCAGGACGGCACAGCCCAAAGTTTGGGCAGTCCTGATTAAACCGTCTCCTTGGCTAGGTTCTCATGATCCATTCTATGGATTTAAGTGTTACACCCAGTTATATTCAAATTTTTTCCATACCGGAAGCGTACTGCTGTATAGTGTAGTGCATCAAACATTCAAATCCTCCTATGTAAATGACAATACAAAACAGCACAAAATATTACGAATAGTGTCATACAAAAAGCACCTTAAAAACACTCCTATCTTCCCAACAAATATATATTAAGGGCTGTGCATAGAATTCATGCACAATCACTGACTGATAGTCTCTTGAGTCCATATGTATATACAAAAATTTAAATACTTTTGTTGTTATCAGGACAGCATACAGTGTACTTAATACATTTAAATAACTTCAAGAGACTTCATAAACTGGGTGTCGACACGTTTCAGCCTATCGCTTACAGGCTTCTTCAGGACAAAATGAAAGACGGAGCACAATGTGTGCCTTGAACCACCATACAGCCAACAAAAAAGTGAATATACATTCTTAGAGGGTCACAGATGAATTCTTCAATCCAAGATCATTCCTAGGTATAGTAAATCCACTGTGAACCATCTTTAAGCAGTAGCCAGGCAAGTAGGCTCCATCAAGAGGCTCCACTGCCAATAAGGGATACTTAGTCCCCTTCTCAAACGGAGTTGGCTAACAAGTCTGTCCAATGGGTTTGTTTAAATAATTTGACCTTGCCTCCCTACATTTAACTACGATGCGAGACGGCAGAGTCAGAAGCTGATGTACGTGACCTCTACGTGGGTAATTTCAGGTGCCATCTGTGATGTTATCCTTGATATCATAGAACATGTCATGAGTGATGTAATATGTAAGGTCATAAGCAGTGCATGGCAAGTGCACAAGTCATAGTATTTTTTTTATTTTTATGTAAAGTCTGATCATTTTTACGATACTACCTATAACGCCACTTTAACCTCTGCTTTTTTCCATGAATTTCTAGGATTTTTAAAAGTTTTTTTTTTAACATAATGTAATATATTATTATCATTCCCATCCTCCTCCCCTCGGGCAGCAAGGTACTTTGGGCCAGTTTGATTCATAGCTTTGTACATAAAGCACAGTTCCTTAAACTTGACCCGATTCCCAATAGTCAGTCAATAAAGCTTGCGAAGTGGATTGAAACCTAGACGTGCTGCGGAACATGACACAAAAGTCTGGCGGCTGCATTCTGCACTAACTGTAATCTTTTCAGCAGTGACTTTGAGACTCTCAAGTACAGTAACTAAAGTCATATTTACAATTTACATAGTGGAAACACCAGTCCATTTTTTTATATTTTGTATACAATCAACCAGCAAATGTTCAGTTCCTTCAGCCACTTATATTGATGCTAGAATTTTTTTCACATTAGTTTACAAATGAGTCAAAATTCAACTTTACAGCACATAGCTGTCAAGCATTTCCCAGACTGCATGAGAGTGCCTTTCTGGAGGGCTTGTTAAGGGAACAGGGCGCAGGTCCCTGCTGCTGCATATGGAGTTAGAAAAAAAAGCCACAATCCGGAACCCCATGCTCAGGTGCTGGTGGTGTGGAACGTTAGCTCCCACCAGTCCGTAGCCTTCGTGCTGCAATGGAACAGCAAACAATATTTTCTAAATAAATGTCGGGACTCCTTTGAGTTGTTAGGTTTTAGAGCAGTTAAACGGTTGTTTCCCACCATCAACAAATCTGCCAATATGAGTACAGCACTACAAAAAGGTATATGTATGCCGTCAGCGAAGTGCCCGAGTTAGATGACCTTTAAACCAACTTTGGTGAACACAAAGAGGCGGGTTGATTTCACCACTTTCGCTTTTTGTCTAAATATTTAGTCCGACCTTATTCATGGCATAGCTTTCAAACAAATTTCCTCCCATGTGACCTAAAATACATGGGTGTATTTCGCCAATTTTGCTATATGGCTAACCATTTTGTCCACGCCATTCATGACATGTTATGTTATGTTATGTTATATGGCTTATAGAGCGCACAGCTGCCCCAGCGTAGAGGCGTCCCGGCGCTAATCCCAAGTGAAAAACAGAACTGAGGGCAGAAAAAAACGGTAGGGGAAATTATTTTCCAGGAAATAAAAGTGTTTTGACAACTTTCCTAAATTGCAACATGTCCTTCAACTCCCGTATCTGGGCAGGAAGGGAATTCCATAACTTAGCTGCTAGAAAACGGAAGGAGCGGCAACCTGCTCTGCTACGGTTGAACCGGGGAACTACCACCAGATTCTGCCCTGCCAAACTCAGAGAACGCGCAGGCACATACAGGTTCAGCAGAGATCCCAACATTTTAGGGGTAGAAAGTCTAGGGATTTTAAAAGAGATACACAGGGTCTTAAACTGTATCCTTTGAGCTACAGGAAGCCAGTGAAGTTTCCGGATGGAGGCAGAAGTGGGATTAAAGCATGGCAGGACTATTAAGGCCCTCGCGGCCGCATTTTGAATACGTTGAAGGCGGGCAATTTCCACCTTATTAGCGCCTAGAAGTAAGGAGCTGGCATAATCCAGTCTGGACAGTACCGTAGACTGAACAATTAACTGCCTGGTAACTGAATCGAAATATTTCAAGACTGGTTTAAGGCTGAGTAAGATTCCAAAGCAGCGACCTTTTTTGTTTGGACATCAAACTTAAGCTCTGAGTCCAACCAGACTCCTAGATTCTTTACTTCAGTCTTAGGTGTAGGGGCTGCCCCCAAAGTAGGTGGCCACCATTGGTCACCCCATAGATCTGCGTTTCTTCCCACCAGTAGTACCTCCTTCTTGACAGCATTCAATTGGAGACAGTTAGCTGTCATCCAGGCTGCTACGGCGGTCAGACCCGCTTTGAATTTAATATGGTCGATGGTAGAGCCTTCCGTGAGGGCAACCACTAGCTGCGTATCGTCAGCATAAGAGACGATGTTAAGATCCCCACTTTAGCGACCGCAACCAGTGGTTGGACGTAAAGATTGAACAAGGTGGGGCTCAAAGCCGATCCCTGCGGCACACCCTGCTCAATGGAACGCGTCCCAGAGAGGAAAGGAGGAGTGGAGACACGAAACGTTCTATCAGTCAGGAAGGATCGAAACCAAGCGAGAGCCATATCAGTGATCCCTGCCTCCTCAAGTCGATGTAGAAGGATCTGGTGGGAGACGGTGTCAAAAGCGGCACTGAGATCCAGAAGGATCAGTGCCGCCATTTGACCATGGTCCAATGTGGAGCAGAGATGGTCCGTCATAGCCAGAAGCGCCGTCTCCGTGCTGTGGCCGGCACGGAACCCATGCTGGGTTTCGTCCAGAGTGTCGTTGGTTTTGAGAATGCTGGTAAGAACTAGATTCACATGAGACTCTGCGATTTTAGCTGCCCAGGGCAGCAGGGACATAGGCCTAAGGTTTTCTGGCTTTGACGGGTCTAGAGTGGGTTTTTTAAGTATGGGTGACACCCATGCCTGCTTCCAACTGTCTGGGACGGTAGCAGTAGAGAATGAGGCATTGACAAGACTATATAGCTGGGTCAGGCAGAGTAGAGAAGACTCTCTAAATTGCGCCGGCCTCAGAGGGTCTGCCGGCGAGCCAGATTCAATCTGCCTTGTAAGCTTGTCAAACTCTTCCCTAGAAATTTCAGGGATGACCGATATCTTAGCCATAGAGATAGGCCGAGAGACTGGAGAATAGCTAGGTTGTGGTCCTGGGTTTAAGGCTCGGTAGATACCCCGAATTTTATCGACGAAAAAGGAAGCCAGCTCTTCACATTGGACAGCTGAAGTGGGGACAATGCTGACAGGTTTTTTAGAGCTAAGGGCCCGATGTAGGTCGGTCGGTAACGGCCGAAAATCGGTATTTTCGGCCGTTACCGATCGGTAAATAAGTGAATGGTATGTAGGGGGCATTATTTTACCGAATCAGTAAAATTACCGAATCGGTAATTTTACCGATTCGGTAAAATAAAAAATCGGTAAATTTACCGATTCTGCGCTACCCACATGTAGGTGGGACTCTTCAGAGTCCCAGGAGCCTTAACGAATCGGTATTTTACCATCAAATCCAATTTGATGGTAAAATACCGATTCCGGTGTGCATGCACACCTATGCCATGTGACAGGCAGACCTGCCCTTAGGGCATGTATGCCTGCCACATGGCACCCGAGCCTGTTTTGGGGGTGCCAGAGGGTGTCAAAGTCGGGTTAGCACTAGCCTCTATTTCGGAGCATAAAATTCCGCTCGCACCCTACAGATGGCTTAATGGTAAGTCTTGAGCTCCTTTACGTATCTGATCTTACTCTCTGAGGAGTAGTCCTTCCTCATACACACTCTTGTTTCTTACACTTTTTCTTCAGACTAGCCAGGGTTTCGTTATACCAAGGATTAGCATCTCGCATGCGTCCTTTGACCCACCTAGCAGGTATAAGGGTGCCAAGTGCCCTGGTGAGCCAGGTACAAAATGCTTCATATCCTGTCTCCACATCCGAAAAAGGGCCCAGTGGATCAGCGTCCAGCAATGCATGAAACTCCTCTAACCGGAGTTTGCGCCAAGGTCTTTTACACGTAGCTCTTTGGGTTTTACAAGCTGTAAAGGTAGGGATACAAACAGATAACTCCACTAGAAAATGATCTGACCAAGCAATTGGCATAGGGGTGGTGGTTCTGGAGTCTTCTATATTAGTAAAAATGGGGTCTAGGACACGGCCTTCTGTATGCGTGGGGCTTTTAACTAATTGAAGGGGCGTTTGACCTGCTTGTCTGTTGCAAAGTCATCCTGTGCCCTGGGCACCCCCCAACTTTTTGCTGACTGGAACTGGTGGTAACTGACTCTGACTGACCCTGGGTTCTGTTTAACCAGGCCCAGGGCCAGTGCAAAGCTAAAAGGAACACATTAGAATGCAGTTAAGACACCCAACATACACTAAGATACACTATGGTATGGTGGGGTACTCCTGTAATTGGCATGACCTACCCCATAAGCCCCTAGTATGTACTAGGGCAGGGGATTTAAACTACCTAGAAGTCTCCAGTATCCTGGGGCATCGCAGTTTAGAGGCCAGCAGATTCTCTGCACCAGCATGTGTGCAGTGCTGAAGCCTGAGGTCAGTTTAAAAGCAGCACTAGTTGCCAGGACAGCGTTTAAACCTTAAATTGTGCCGAAACTCGACTTTGGGGATAGGTGGCCTTAAAAATTAAAGACCTACCATGTTTTTGCATATTAGGGACCCCCAGGGTCACCCCTAGGTATCCCAGGGGTGGGGGTCAGTTATCTATAAGGTACACCCTTATAAAATAAGTTTTTGTATGCTTGGGTAAAGTGAAATTTTACATTTCACTCCCCACATTGTGTTAAAGAGCTGCTCAAATTCGACTTTGATGCTAGAAGAATTGGGTAAGGATAATCTGCATGATTTCTACAGATTCAGAACCCCTGAAGTCTCCCCTAGTTGCACAGAGGGTGGGGGTCCTGTAGAAACTAGCGAAATACTTATAAAATACGGTTTTATAAGCCCTGGTGCTGGAAGAGTGGCCCCAGTCATTTTCCCCATTGCAAACCCCATGGCCCATAGGTTAACATGGTAGGAAGATATTGATTAATAAATATTGATAGGAGAGTACTAGCCGGACCATTCAAAGACGTCCCAGAATGGTAGTAGTAAAACCAACAATATTATATTGTTAAATTTCTCCTAAAGTGTACATGCAAGAAGTTATGAGACTTTCTGGGGCCTCATTTATGAAAAGTGACGCATCGCTGCGTGAAAACAGCGATGCGTCACTTTTCACTGTGCACTCCTTGCGACACCAATGATGCATCATATTTAATGTATGGCGCATCATGTCGCAAGGACTTACAGATGCGTCCGTATTTCTGACGCATCTCTAAGCGCAAAAGTGACGCATTGCTGGAGTGTGTCACAAAAGTGACGCAACTCCAGCAATGCGTCCTTTCACATGGGGAAAGCCCCATGTGAAAGGGCTTGCGTCAGTCTTACGCCTGCTGTGAGGCAGGCGCAAGATTTTGACGCAACCGCATCCTAAAAGTGACGCAGTGAAATCTCATAGATTTCACTGCGTCACTATTACGAGGCTTTTTGCGGGGGAACGCCCCCTCTGCATACATTATACCTGACGCAGGTATAATGTGGCGCAGGGGTTTAAAAAGTGACGCATCTACCTAGATGCGTCACTTTTTAAATATGGCGCAACAAGGCGCATGTTTTACGCTGCCGATGCGTCACAAAAAGTGACGCATCCGCAGCGCAAAACTGACGCAAGGCCTCATAAATGAGGCCCCTGGTTTTTAAGTCCAAATTCAGCCTTTCAGTGATCTGCCCTGATTGGTCAGAGTTAAGTGGATCAGCCAGGCTGCTGGGAGGGCAGTGTGCTTGTCTATAGGAATGCCAGGCCAGGGGGTGGCGTCGTAAACTGTGCTCTTCATAGGCAGAGGGGAGGCCTGGGTTTCAGCTCCACTCTGACAATCTTGACCCAGAGTCAGGGCTAGGCTTAAGGAAGGTATGTGCAGATGGTAGGGGGAGAGTACATGGAAATAAGCCATCCCAGGTGTTTAGCCAGCTCTTACCTCCTTGCTGGAAAATCAGCCTTTATGGATTTGGAAGAATGATGCATTCTGGGACAAACTAATGCCACACTCTACAGGATGTGGTCATAACTATGAGGAGTTGCCCTGCTCTCATTGGTCAGCAGTGGCCTGGTGCTTGACCCAGAGAATTTTGAATAAGTATCTGAGAGGGGCAGAGCCCTCCAGATCTGCTGCTTGAAACTTACTGAAGCAAGAAGTGCCCTGCTGAAAAGATTTTGCTGTGTGAAAGGAACTCTAAGGTCTGACCTATGAAGACTGCACCAAGTAAAACTGCAGCCCTGTGGATTACCTTGCTGCCAAAGGACTCAAGAGTTGAACCCCCTACAAGCTATAGGTTAACAGAGCTCTCCTGGACAGCCCCGGAAAGAATTCAAAGCCTGGAGTACCAGTGGATTTGTAAGGGTTTGTTCAAGTGGATTGCGGAATTGAAGTTTCACACTTTCAAGGACCCTCTTGGAGATTCCAGAACCTTGGATTGTGTGTTGGATACTTTGGGACCCGCAAGTAACTCCAGGAAGGTGTTCCAACTGGACCCCGCTTGCTGAAAAAGGCGGCCCACCACAGTGGTGAGAAAATTCTTCAGAACAATTTATAAAGATGTGTCCCTGACAGAGAAAACAAAATGACTAAAAGGGGCACTGGTGGTTTCTAAGCACTAGAAAGTGACTAATCTTTAAAAATTCCTATCTCTGGTTCGTTCCCTTCAGTGTTTTTTTTTCGTTTTGGTGTCATTTAAAAGATAAAAACATTACGGGGCAGATTTATAATGCCCTTGCGCCTCTTTGCGCCACAATTGCATCACTTTATTTGACGCAACGGCGGCGCAAACAATGCGCCCTATTTACAACGTGACGCATCTAGGAGATGCGTCACGTTGTAAAGCCCTGCGCCATAAGGAGGCGTTCCTGCGCAGGGGGGGGGCGTTCCTGTGCAGGAACGCCTCCTGAAAGTGGCTGAGTGAAATCTGTGAGATTTCACTCAGTCACTTTCAGGCCAATGCTGCGTCAAAACCCTGCGCCTGCTTGAAGCAGGCGTAAGGCTTGACGCAGCATTGTGAAGATGGGGCACCCCCGAGCCTTGCTGGAGCTGCGTCGCGCTTGCGACGCAACTCCAGCAATGCGCCACCTTTCCGGCACTGATGCGTCACGCATCTGTGCCGTTTTTGCACCATGGGTGGCGGAGCTGTGGCGCACTGTGGCGCACATTAACTGGCGCATCCCTGGGGATGCGCCAGTTAACATAAATCTGCCCCTACCTATTTTTATAAATTAGTGTGGGGTTTTTATTTTGTGTTGTGTTTTAATTATTTATTGAAATGGGGTTTTTAAATGCTTTACATACCTGTCTTCGAAGTTAAGCCTGTCTGCTCGCAGCCACGTTACCAAGGGTTGAGCTTGGGAATAATTTTCTAAGACCTATGCTGAGTCCTGTCATGTGTTAGTGGCCTTATTGCCAGTGGCAGACCTACATTTGCCCCTACCAATAACCCACTTTCCAACAGTGTCGGATTACGGAAAATGGTAACTTTTTTTTTTTTACGTAGAACATCAGGGACCCAAGAAGAGATCACAACTTTTTTTTTTCTTTTTATGGTAGAATAATTTCAGGGGGAAATGGGGGGTGTTTTCCTATTTCTAATGTAACACAGAGCAGCAGTAGGGTTTTCGAAAAAGGCCGCCTGATATTTAAAGAAGTGCAAAGAGCCTCGACCGGAGCCCTTTGTAGGCAAGCTGAGTGACTCTGCAGTAAACGTAACATGAAATAGCAGGTCTTTCGTTTAAGAGGCGAATCCTGTATAATATTTAACATAAAACTGCATAGCCTTTGGAGACGCACCCGCTCGGCGCCTGTTGAATATGTAACACTCGCTAGCAGGGCCTCAGTGCTCCTGTAATGCGTTGGCGAGGGGTCAGCGCAATGCATGCTGGATTCTGCGTGTGCCTACTCATTTAAATAGGCACGATTTACTGGAATGTGTTTTGTGCATAACCATGGAACACGCGCTCACAAATGACATCAGAAAGATCAAATGCTTGCTTTTTAATTTTCTTCCGGCCTCACCGCTAGCTTCTAATAAAGTCTGTTTTCCTCTATAATGTTAGATCGTGGGAAGGAGGTGGACGTAGCTTTGCAAAATCTCCGAGCGGCTATTTTTCACTTAAATCTGTTGGAATTAATTTTACTCCCAAGCTGTTCATCAGAGGGTTCCTCATAAACCTGAGCGATTCGCAGGAACATAAAGTGACATCTGTATTCTGCGATGCGAGGTAGGAGTGCGTGGAGCAGCGTGCAAGAGTGATGGAGACCTGTGACTGGACTGTCCAACTAATAGACGAGGCTGGCTGGCCTACTCTCACTGCTGCCCTCTGCAGGCCTCCACACAAAACAACAAAGAAATGCACTTAAAAAAACAAGGTTACAGTGCAGCAATGGCTGCGAATTAAAACAATTGAAATTGGCAAATTATGTTTACTTTGCAATCCATAGCTCCCACAAAGGATATTTAAATTAAAAAGTGGGCATATGGGCATGTGCAGCAGGTGTTGTCCAGTGGCATAAAAGCACCTTAGGGGATCTCCTATAATGTGCCCTGAGGGTGTCCCATGGCCTCACACTACCACCCAGTTCCCACCTGGGAGTGGCAGCTGGGTGTACCAGAAGCAGTTTTTGTGTTATTAATATATACATTCTGATATGTGTCGGTGAATGTGTGTGTCCTTTGCCTTAAATAGATTTAGACCAATACAACCCTTAAGAAAGGGAACTTAATGGTTACTTTATAAGGAATGCACAAATGCGCACGCAGTGTAATCAACGAGAAGTGAAGAGTAAACTCATTAATTGGCTACAACATAATGTACCCAGCACCATGTTGGCGTCTCTTGGTGTGGTCATCAATACTACCTTGAAAACTAGGGGGCATATTATCAAGGGGGTTTATCTCCGCTTTTTTGGCTTTAAAAGCCAAGAAAGCGGAGATAAAATTATCTCCCTATTACCTAGCTGCCGCTAACACCAGTTAGCGACAGCTAGTAGGAGATAGCGACCATCTTGGGCCCCACTTTGCATGTCAGTGATATTTATCACTAATGAGACGCAAAGTGGGCGTGCCAAGATGTTAGAGACTGAAAACAGTCGCTAACATCGCTATCTCCTATTACCAACTTTTGGAGATATTTGCGCTAAGCGGGAATATCTCCAAAAGCTAACACCTGCCCTGAGCAGTTCTTAGCCATGTTATCCAATGGGAGGTGGATAACATGGCTAAGAGCATAAGCTCGCTAATGCATGAATATCGCTGACTTTTCAGAGATATTCATGCTTTGCGGCGATTTTGACCGCATTTGCGTTAAACCTTGGTAATACCAAGGTTTATTTGCGGTACAAATCGCCGCAGCGCTGCGGTACATTTTTGTCTCTAACCAAGCAATAGCGATAATTATCGCTATTGCTTGGTAATATGCCCCTAGGTTTCCTTCCCTCAACTTCAATTTCGTTGCTCTGTATTTTCATAGAAAAATAATGCAGTTGGGGCGGTGCTATCCACAAGCCACTGGTGCAGAAACACTGTTTGATGATGCTGACTAAGAGCAAAATGTCCTGGTTCAAATCTCAGGCCATATTCTCCAAATGTTGTGACCCGGGGAAACTCAGTGGACCTGACTGTACTGTGGTCACCCTGTCTGCCTAAATTGGCAATGGCAACAGGTGATTCAGTTTATAGGTGAGGTTCTTTGTGCTTTGAGTTCCTTGCAAAGAGCAGGCGACCAGGGCTCTTTTAAGGAAAAGGGGTGAAGTTGGGTTCTGCTTCAAGAGTATTTGAAAAAATGGCACCATACAGCGATCTGTGCAACATAGGTTCCAAATAAATTAGCTAGTAATGCATGGGCTTTATAAATGGGCTGGACTGCTAGCCTGAGTGATTGCCAGTGGTTATACTTATTGCAAACAGCCTCCCATCAACTTTTATGTGTTTCATGTGCTGCCCTAAGTGGCATGGGTATTCCCAGATGTAGGTCCAATTCTCTCTGTTTCACTGGAATCAAGCTGTACCCGACTACTGAGCCCCATAACTACAGCGAAATTGGTCCTCGGTAACTTGTGTTCTGGTTCAGCGAGGACCTGACTTGGCAGTTTGGACTGGACTGTTCCCACAAGCAACAGGATCAGGACTGATTTGCATTTGGCTAGGTCCAAATTGAGGTGGCATTGTGAGCAAAAGAACGATGGGATGGACTGCTGCCCTGAGCGATTGCCAGTGGTTAGACTTATTGCAAGCAGCCTCCCATCACCTGTGTTTCATGATTCTGTAAAATGTATGCAACAAAATCAGTGTTATATGTAATCCTTTTAGTTACACTCTTATTCATTTCAGAGGGAACAGAATAATCAAAAACATTATAACTATTCTTGCATGTTTTTCAACTCATACATGTGCAGAACCACTTAGGAGCATCTTTACTAAAAACACTGCCACTGGTAACAAAATTGATACTCAACTTATCCATAAGGGACCTACTTCTACTAAATGTAACCCTAGAGTGATCAGTAATAATATTGGCAAATACATTTTCAGTTTTCAGTAATTACCATTGTTTGCACAAAATGTGTTTTGCTTCACCTGCCCAGGTACTCAATGTGGTGCTAAATCTAATCTAGTTGTTCTGCTTTACTTTAGATTTACCTTTACAAGTAGCGCAGCCCTGTTTGTTTGCCCAACCAGTGAGACTGGATCATCCTAAGTTGCTTGAGAGTAACCCCATTCTTTGAATCTGCCAAACATGGTCTATTGCTGTTGTATGTGGGTAAAAAAACCTAGGACATCAGCAGAGTAAATGACCAATTATTCCAGAATCTGTAGTGTGAAGAAATAACAAAAAATGGACTGTATACAAATATATATTTAATAAGTATCAATAAAAATCATATAGGTAAACAAGCTATATGATAAGGTAAAAGTATAACTCATTAAAAACAAATACAAGTATTACAAATCAATATATATCCTATAAATCATACATTTTACAAAACACAATACAATCACATCGATTAATGACATAAAATGTATGAAAATATTAATCATAAAAAAACTCTTCTTCAGGAGTCTCTGCTGATAATCTAAGAAAAAACATGTATAAAAAAGAGAAAGTATACATCAAATTGAGGTTTTATTTATTTGGGTGACTTACATCATTATTTAAACAACACCTATAAGCGTTAAAAACAAAGAGAACATCTAAGCAACAGGTTCATCTCATATCTAATAAATGCGTCAATCTTCACAATCTACCAATAAAAGACATTAAATTTGGTCATTTCTTGTCATGTGATTGACAAATATTTACGACTATATTGTGCAGTACTTAATCATACAGAAACCTCTTTATGTATCGGCAATGATACCCTTTAAATTGGGTTGTATACATATGACCTTCATAACAGGAGGATAGAAACAAAAGGTTTTTATTTATTTGGGACCAAGAATCCCCTGTGATATCGGTAAGCACTTACATTGATAAAATTCATGGAAGCTGTTGATATCTTCGTACATGCGGGTAGTCAGAGCCACTTGATAGAGGCTAATACCTGATTAAAATAATACAAAGAATGAATTGAATAACAGAATCTTGGAAGTTAAAGGGGATATGCAAAATGATAAGTCACTTTGAACACAAGGCGCCGTCTAGATGTAAAGTCTGACGCATTTTTCATATTCCTCTAGATAGATAGTAACATCTAGCGGGGTGATAACGGAGTGAAGAGGAGGGGATGTATGATACACACTTTCATAAGTTTCTCTATTGAGGAGTGCTATCCTCATAAACGCAAAGTATCTATGCTTAGGTTCATCATAGAACAGGGGATACCAATTGTCGATCTAACAGGCCAGACGGTTACCTAGTTATGTACTACTAATGTCTAACTCTATGGGTAATTTTTATGTCTACTGACGCCTAACTACCTGGTAGATATAAAGTGTGCATAGAAACCACATGATGTTGGTAAAGATACCTGGAATAGCATTGACATCGTCTTAAATTCAAAACCGGTGATCATGAACAGCACCAAGGAGGATAAGGCCGAGGCCGCGGGACGGTCATAAAATCAGCATAGCAAAAGATACTATATTGGTGAAAAACGGGACATATGGGGATATCGGTTAGCATATGACAACGTACATAAACTGGTGGAGTACAATTATTGCAGATAACACGTTAACTTGAAAACGGGGTGATACCCGGTTAAAGAGAGAAATACCTATAGAAATCTGGTGTAGGAGTATAAAATCCTGGAAGAGATATGGACATCCGCAATAGGCCAATCAGTTCGTGGCTGTAGTTAAAGAAAGAAGGTACAAATATAGATAACAATAAATGGGATGGAAGATAACGAACTTCCACTGATATGGAATCATTGTACTAGAGCCAGGCACGTACAAATGGTTCCAAGCAAAACGCATCTCATATAGTATAGAGTGGACACATACCTTCTCTATTCACGAGAGTTCGTAAGTTATGTGTCTGAATCCGTGTTTGGTCAATAGGGGTAGTTCAAAGTTGGCGTATAGTTGTGCCAGGTATTATATAACTGCAGAGATACAAAAAGGAAAAACGGGGGATATAAAAAGATATAAAAAGGCTACACTCAAAAAATGATAAAAAAATAAAAAAGGAGATGATAAGCGTTAAGTTTGTTGCTGTTGTAAACATCCTTCTTGGGTATTGTAATTCCTTCTGGCCTTTACATGTCCCCTATAGGGAACACTTTGGATCATATTGTGGAGATGGCTGCTACGATCAGACAGAATGGTGTTCCCAGCAGTCAGATTTATTGAATAAACAAGTAGATAACCCATCACCAAAAATAGTACCAGTGGTAGCCAAAAATACTACACTAGTACTGCTTATAGTGCTTTTGAAATGCAAGTTCAATTCATTTATGTTCAGTTTGTTAATGAAGCTGATAGCCTGAGATTCAAATCACTTCCATACTAGAAACACAGATGCACAAAATCACATGATCAAGCTCGTCCCTCATGACATAGACCTGCTCCTCCCACCATACCATTTTTTGTTTAGCATACCTGGTGGCGAAGCAAGTCAATATTACCATGACTTTCAATTCTCTGTATATTTTGTTATCAAATAGAAAGACATTGTTGACTAAACTAAATTCAACCATATCCACCAGCATTTCACCTTGTAACAAACAGGACAAATACCTAGAGGATTTAGAAAAGGCCTACATGCATTTACTCCTAACTCATGGGGAATAGAGGCATTTAACCATTCTACATCACAGGGCTCATTACTATGTCGGGCGGAAAGCCTCTGTCTGACACCGACTTAGAATCAGGACCACCGAATTACGGTCAGCGGTTCTGACCACCGAATTACGATGCGACTGAACAGTGATTGGACAAAGTCCCATTGTCCCTATGGGAGCTCGTGTTCCGCCTAACTACCGGCCATAACACAGGCTCCTATGAGGAAATGAGGTGTTTGCGGAAAACCTTGCACCCTATCGCAGGCACCCCACGGTCCCTACCACACAGTGCTAGGTTTTACAGAGGGGTCACTTAGGTACCCACTCGGCTATCAACCGTAGGCCGCGGGATTTAGGGGGCCCTGAGTGGGACTCCCAAAGTCATTTCCAACAGCCTTTAAGTGTCGGATAGGCTGTTGGAAATCAACATCTTAATCCTGAGGGCGGAAACGCTGTCCATAGGGGTGTACAATGCAGTTCCGGCTGACAGGAATACTCCACAAGTCGCTCGGAACCGATTCGGAATGACATTTTGACCACGAACATCGTAATCAGGCGGTCAGAATGTATGGCAATCGAGTCGGTTGGAAGGGCTCCGACGCGGTCGAGGAGATTCCGAATGTCTGGAGGATGCTTTCAGCCCGACACTGTAATGAGCCCCCAAAAGTAATAAAGAGAAGGGGGCATGGCCATGGTGGCAAAGGCGGCAGCCGCATTTTAGAAATTCTCCAGAGCACCTCTGTCATTCGTAATCATCATGTAGCCCAAAAGTGCAATTGGGAATCTATTCCCTTTCTATGACACCCCAGAGGCCCAAGGAGGATGCCAAAAGTGAAACCTCGACCTGCGGGCTCGCCTGATACCAAGATTGAGCCGGAGTGCACAGCAGTAGTGATTTCCCAAGAATGCGGCTGAATGCTATAGACGGCTGGGCCACATAACTTGAGACCTGCTGGAGCTGTCAGACGAACTCTGGACATTGGGCCTTGGCCTGTGTCAGAGGAGTTTATGCCTGCCAAGCCCTTTTTAGGAGTGGAGCTAGCAGATGTGCTGTTACTCGGCAGGCCCTGACAGGATTTCCACACAGCGAGAGAGAGAGAGCAGCTTCCAACCCAGATGCCCCCTACAGCAGGGTTTAAGCAGCGTTTAAGCTTTTCTCACATTAGCCCTACTCTTGCTATACCATTGTATAATCTCTTGGATCATCGGATTTCCTCTCTTGAACATTACATTCCCTCTAGGACGGTACAGTGTTGTATTTTGATAAGATGTGGCCAAACTAATTAGTTCCTCACTCATCTGAGGTAGACCAATCTGGACCTCATTTCTCAACACCAATGTTTGAGAGGCTCCTTCCATCCTTAACATTTCTGGACAACACACAATTATTGAACTAACAGTCACATTTTCTACAATCTTTATTTCCACTCCGCTGGAGTGGTAGTCAAGCAGGGATTCTGTGCTTATAGCCTCCCCTTCCTTTGCTTCCCGGGGTCCCACTGCTGATTTCTCCCCTAGGGTGGTTGGTACCTCAAGCGCTGATTTGCAGTCTTTCCTGCTCACTGTAGTCTTATTACTACAGAAACAACTCCTGCACTGTCCGGAATATCTCCCTACCATGGTTTCCACTGCGAGACACTAGTCATGTACTCTGACTTTGTTTACCATTAAGTTGCAACTTAAATGTCCACCATAGGTCACCGTCACAATACCTCCTCTCATGACCTCCTGTGGTACTATTTCCCTCTCACTGTATACATTCTTTCCTTGGAAGATTAGTTTGTTTCTGTTCTCCTTCAATTCCTTCTCCTGCTCTCCTAGATCAAGAATGTTCTCTTCTTCCTCTTCTACACCTTGGCTAAGGGTGACCCCTATTCCCTTAGTGTTTATATCCATATTTATTCCTGTGTCCCTTTCTGTGTCTAACTGGCTCAGAGAAGGAACATTCATTAACTTACACTTGCCTTCCTCACAGCCTAGTCCCTTTTTGTTAGTGCTCCCTTCCGTTTTTATTACTATGGGCGCAACTCCTTTAGAAATCTCTGCAGGTTCTATCCCCTCCTGCCTTACATACTTTTTTTTAACTACATTTGTGATTTTCCTTCCCTCAAATAATTTCTCCTTGCCAATACTTCTTTGCTCTTCTTCCACCTCTTCATCACTCACCCTTCTACCTACTGATATAACTGGCTCTTCCGCTGTAGGGTCTAATATCATCCACAAGTCTTTTTGTTGAGCTCATCCAAGTAGGTTTAAACCGTCCGTTGCCACATAGACTTTTCCCAATGTACTTCTTCCCTTAAAAGATATTCTCCCTATGAACATACCTTCTAACGGTATTCTTTCATTATGTAACCAATCGGGCATGCATCTGTTTTCTACAACTTTATACCTCTTTTCTTCAATTTCTCCTTGTATGTCATAACATTGATGAAAGTGAATTGCGAACAAGTATCTGTATACACTTCTATCGCATCGCCATTTAGATCAATCATGCATTTAGGTAATTCACCGCACTTCATTCTTTCCTCCCACCTAGTTCACAAGGAGGTTACACTGGCTGGTTCTCCTCACACCGTGCTCTCTTCTTCTTCTTCCTTCACCACATACAGGGTCACTCCCTTAAGTGTTCTTTACTCCTTTTTCCTCTTCCCATTCCTGGACAAGTCTTTTGCTCCACTCATTACTCGCAAAAGTTCCGGTTACTCACTCAGCGCTGGGCTTCTTTTATTTTCCTTTACTCTTTCCAACTCCGGCACTTCACTGGTCCTGGGCAACACAAGGAGGGGATGTCACCGTTGGCCTCCTCCCATCCTCGTCGCCAGTGTAGAAAGTGACCACTCACACCACTGTAGGTAGAACACTTTATTCAAGTATTGAAAACAGGACAACATCCATAGCATGCCAGTCAGGTACTGACAGGGAGTGCGTCTTGGAATGTTGACAGCACAAGGGTCAGCCCAACCTGGGCAGAACAGAGGGGGGAAACGTAATATACCAACTTACATTTTAGGTAATTACAACAGGAGATCTATGCATTTATAGTCCTTACTCTTACTGATGCAGTTTTCATGTCTTTTGAGGAAACAAGGACATGACTGGCAGTTAAAAAACAGGTTAATTAAGCAGGTACAATGATTCCTGGTCTGTATGCCCTCCAGCAACTGAATACAAGCTCCAGCTACTCAGAAATCTACAGTCAGTATTCTGGAAGTGGAAGCCACAGTTGCTAGGAGATGGCATCACAGCACCAGAGGAAACACAGATGCAACACATCCTCTTTCCTTACAAACAATATTTTAAATAGAAGCTACTTCTACACCCTGTAAGTTCATAAATTAAAATGTGACTAACAAAATAAATATAATCCTTTAAGCACTTGGCTTAATCTTTATGAGTTAACTAGGCTTCATCGGCTGCAACTCTTTGTCTGGATACTTCTTACATGACTCATAGGTTCCTGAAGCACCAGATCCATCAGACCTTAAAACACAATTTTTTCCTCTAACTTCCAATCATTCTTGTTGCTCCATCTAATTACAGATTGCAACTTTTCTGATGTTTCAGCACTTAACTTTTAGACAACCTCAAAACCATACCTCTTACTTCCACCAGCTCTCTTGGCTTAGACAAGATAACGTGGAGCTACTGATGGAGCGCGCGGGTCACCCAGCTAGGAATTTATATTAATACTCACCTGGGACCATAATTTTCAAAAAACCACTGCACACCTTACTTAGGTAAGTCACGCACTACTATCAGTATATTTGTGATTCTAATCTCCAATTTCCTATATCTATAACCTAGCAATGTAGATACTAGGAACCTAAACACATTGGATCAGGGAGTTGAGTTTTTAAGCTAGGTACACAAGAACATTTATAACATCTGTAAAAATGAAATAACCACAGACTCTGGGTAGGTTCAAACTTTTATCTAATCATCATCATCATATGTCATAAGCAAAATATTGAAAGCAATGAGACTATCTATAATCAAAATCATAAACAGCGTATAGCTATGCAAGAGATAGAGTATGCTAAGCATTTAAGACGTTAAACTGAAGGGAAGGTAGGAAAAAGGAACATGCTATATTTATATATCAATCTTTCCCAACTTTGATTATAGGAGGGTAAATAAAGGGAACATACTAAACCCAAAGATTTTCGCAAGCACTGGTAGTTTGAAATGGAGAAGCACAATTTATGCAATTCGTTTAGTCAGAATTTAGCTCAATAACTATAGGGAAGATAAGATTTGGATCATACTATTTTAAGTCAGCTTATCTCCTACAAGGAAGGGTGAGAAAAAGGAACATATACTATATAGAAACGATTTAGCTTTGACTAAAGGTGGGTTGAAACGTGGAACATGCTAACAAATCAGTAATACTGGGATATCTCATTTACCAAGGGAAGGGAAAGAAAAAGGAACATATGCAATTAAGCTTTGAAATATTCGAGAATTTTAGAAAAGAAATACAAATTTTAGAAAAGCAATCACTCATACAGACTTTATATTTAGCTAGGATAGAGTGAAGACCAGCACTGGCCACGGGTCAGTTGAAAAAGACTGGAAGTACCCCAAGTTTTTAAGTGCCAGTAGGCGAGCAGGTGCAGCTCATGGACAGTCAGGACAGGATAACCCCAGAATTTGGATCAGGACCGGGTTCACCAAAGGTTACGACCAACACCTGCATCTTCGGTTGCAATGCCTGCGCTACTCCCTCTCTGCAAGGATTATGCCAAAACCCCGATTGGGTTCTCGAACCTTTCAGCAAAGTGCTTCGCCAGCACTTTCACTTCCCTAAACCCCGATTGGGTTTCTTGAACCTCCCAACAGAGTGCTCCGCAGCTCTTTGTTTCAGTCACCTATAGAGTGCATTGGGTCAGTGACAGGTCAGCTATTCGGACAAGTCGGACAAATTCTCTGGCTACACCTATGCTAGTTATACTGTTTTTCGGGTCATAGTACCACCCCCCAATGTTGCAAGTGTAAGGATCCCCAATTTTGAATGGACAATATGAGGAGGACAGGTCATCACTCCACCTAATATTTCAGAATTTTCCGTCTCCTATTCAAATTAAGGTTCCCGCCCATTGAATTTTGGGTTCTCATGATGTCCTCAGTTCATATAACAATGCATGTTCTATTTACAATTACAATGTATTCGTTTAGAGTTCAGTAGTTGAGGTTCCCAGAAGCATCTTCTCAGTCAGTCAGCTCCTTGGCGGGGATACAAAGGTCATTGCTCTCTGGAGACTCGCGGATCTTGCGCAGACGCAGTTTCATTCAAGATGGGATACGGCGTAATATAGCAGGCCAAGTTTCAAAGAGTAACATGAAACGGAAAAGAAACAATTTTAGAACACTGAATAAATGATTTCACTGTATACCATGAACCACTATACTACTCCTATTACTTTATAATAACTAAAACATTAATATTAAGCAGAACTAACAGCTTAGCGAAAGCAGCAAAACAAGCTTCAAGCATGTGAGAACACAGAGCAGCCATCTTATCTTTATTGCACAAGTGCAAACAGTTTCCCACCAAGACATTGAATACGTCACGTCACATGGGTATGACCGACGCATGCGCAGTCTAAATTCCTGCGTAGCAGCGGCCATTTTAGGTTGCAAGCGTATTAATATTAATAGACACATAAGCAAGCGTCTCTCGGACCCCCAAAATTGTCGGGCAAGGGGCAGATTAATAAGACAAAACAGGTTGATTACTTTATTAATATTATTTTGAGGTTCTTGAATTCTAGCAAGTCGCTTCACGTGCGAATCCTTGCTCCATCACTACCCTTCCTCACCATGGTTCCTAGATACACATGCACCATCATACCTTTTGCATAGTTCATTTCCTTATTTCTGCAACTGTCATTATGCCATTTCTGGTATAGTGACTGATATTTCTTCACCCTCTTGTGTAACTGGTCACAATACACTTTTCACTGACCAGACCTTGCCATCCATGCAGGCACCACCTCAGTGCATTGCACCATTCCCTTTATCAAACAAAAAGGTGATTCTCCTGTTGCTGTGTGCAGGGTAGTCCTGTAGCTCCATAACAGATCACTGACTTGGTTCTTCCAAACAGTACCATTTGAAATGGCTAATTGAATGCTCTCTCCTAGCACACAACTGAAGTGCTCAATTATGCTGTTTCCCCTGAGATGATATGCAGGTGTTCTACAATGTTTATTTCCCCATCTTCTTAGGAAATTTCCAAACTCATCAGGAATAAATAGGGGCTCATGGTCACTCATGAACTCTGTAGGGCATCCTTCCCTCCTGAAAATGTTGTCACAGAAAGCTATTAATTGTTTGATTTCAATCCTTCATAAATGCAACTTCTGGCCACTTTGAAAAGTAATCCATCATAACGTTTGCATACCTGTCTCCCATACCAAAACATTAGAAAGGGCACAGATATCAATAGCTACCTTCTCCCATGCATGTTCCGGTAAGGCTACAGGAAATAGGATTGACTCTTTCTGCCCATGAGATCTGTCACTGCAAGTGCAAGGTATACATTCTCTGACAAATCTCTTGATGTGTCTATCCATTCCTGGCCACCAAAATTCTAGGTAAAATACAACACACTTTTCAATCTGGAGCCCATCACAGCCTATCCAGGTTGGACTATGTCATGGTGCCTTGCACACAAATCACACAAATCCGAAAAATCAAACATCTAGCTAGGGGTATTTCCGATCATTCACCGGTGTGGGTCCACATATTCCTAGACCAGATAAGGGTGGGTAGGACCATTCCAATTAATCCCTGGCATCTTTGTGAACCCAAAATCCGCAAAAACCTCTCAAAGCGATAGATAACTATTTTACTGAAAATGTGGGAACGGTGGACTCCTCCCGGACACTTTGGGAAGCCTTTAAGCCAGTAATCAGGGGTGAGGCTTTGTCACTAATTTCTGGACGACAGAAAGCCCAACAAAAACAGGTTTCGGACGTAGAGAACAAGATATATCGCCTAGAGAGGGAATTGGAGATGATGCACACCCCAGAGTTACTTCACTTGCTGCGGCTTAAGCAGGACGAATATAGGGTACTGGTGACCGAAAGAGCTAAGACCCTGGGGAGGGAAAAACTTGGTAAATTGTACGACCTGGGAGACAAGGTGGGGAAGTTAATAGCCTGGCTTGATAAAAAGGAATGGGTAAGCAGACTGGTCCCGATTCTATGGTGCGCAGACAACAAGTGTATAACTGAACCTCAGGAGATTGTAAATTGCTTTGCTCGACACTTTGCTGAGGTGTACACGGCGGTGGCACCTTACACTGAGGAAGAATCTTCTGAAATGCTGAGAGACATAGCGCTTCCCACCCTCACCCTAGTAGAACAACAACTCCTAGATAGCGCCTTGACAGCGGACGAAATAGCGCAGGCGATCCGCTCACTAAATTCCGGCATCCCAATCGAACTATATAAACTTAAATGGGACACATTGGCCACCTACTTGAAAGCCATGTTCGATGAAAGCATAGAGAAGGGGGCACTACCACTTGAGCAACGAATGCCCACCATTGTAACCAATCATAAAGAAAGCAAACCCAAAACAGTCTGTTCCTCCTGTAGGCTAATTCCAGTTTAGCACTATGGGTTTCGAATACTTGGGTATCTTTCTCCCCTAAGATCATATGCTCTGGTACACCAGAAACCTGCTCCCTCCGCTGTTAAGGCTAAAGCGAGATACAGCTAGCTGGAAGACACTTCCTCTCTCCCTCCTGGGCAAGGCTGCCCTTTTTAAAATGATGTCCCTATCCCATTTCCTCTATATCCTACAAAACATTTGATCCAGTCCCACTGAAATATTTTAAAGAAATCGAAAGTCTCCAGAGAGACTTATTGTGGAATAGAGCGCCACGTATTGCCCTTGGTAAACTCACCTTAAACTTGTCCGACTGAGGTATCAGCCTCCCTGATATAAATAAATATTATGGGTCGCACACTTGGCCGCTATTAATCATGGGACATTCGGTAACCCTGATGACCCTGGATTTTGTGTGGGTAGGTGGCTCCTCCCGGGAGGTAATCATAATAGGGCATTATTTAAGAAATTGACCAGATTTCGCTTAATGGGCCCCACTGGACATTTCGTACAGGTGTGGCATGCAGCTAACATATCCCTTGGATGGGGCAATAAACTAACGCTACCAACTTCCTTTGGGACTCTGAAAGACTGGGTAGTTTGTGGAAGTCAAAGGAATTTGGTAATTGGGACTTGATTGGTATTTCCCGGATTTCAGACCTGTGGGAAAAGGTGGATGTCAAAACATTTGCGGCTAACCAAAGTCAAGACGAACTAGCTGCCACTGAAGACTTTTGCTACACCCAGCTACACTCACTCCTTCCAAAGGGTTCCTCCCCTCCGGAGTCATCTCCACTAGAGGATAGACTACTAGATGGTCACCTCCCTGAGAAAACCATCTCCCTTATATATAAAAAACTAATATAAAATATGGAGGACCCCCTCCTAGGTCTCCAAAATAAATGGTTGGCAAATGGTATTGAAATGTACGATGAGGAGGGGTGAGATGCAATGTCTTTCCCTAGAGTAGTGACTATCCCGGCACGGCTCAAGCTAGTGCAGCTCAAAATCCTACATAGGACATATGTTGCGACATATGTTGCGAGGCCCCGTTTGGTACAGATGGGTGCAGCGAGTGGGGTAGATTGTCGGAGAGGATGTGGGCAGCCGAGAACCTTTATGCATATTATATGGGACTGTGAGCATAACCAAACATATTGGAGGGAAGTACACAGAGTTATGAGTGCTGTGTTTGAAAGAGTTTTTCGCCCGGAAGCACGCCGATGTCTCCTGAATATATGGGAGCCTACTGATTTAAATGCACACCAGATACAGTGGGCCACTTTGGGATCAATGATAGCAAAAAGGAATATTGCTCTGGCCTGGAGAGCGGCAACACCACCCACAATAGGCACATGGGAAACAAACCAAGACTAGTGCATGTTCCGGGAAAAGACAGTTTATGTGGCCTGGGGCTGCCCTAAAAAATGGTCACGAATATGGAGTGTGTGGAACTCATATTGTGGAGACATATTCCCTTCTTCTAAATAGTGAATTGGATGACCCACTCCCCCCATGATGTATCCCAATGATGTATACTGTAAATGATGATTGTATTAGTCCGCCTAGCCTGTAACGATTTTGATTGTATGACTTGCTTTATGTCGATGAATAAAAAGATTTATAAAAAAAATATCTAGGTATGGTTTCCTTTTCATTACCGACATTCCTCCATGTCCTTCATGCAATAGCAAAAGCTTGAGCAGCTTGTCCCTCAAATCTGCAAGTAACGCTAATCTTTGTCCTCTTTTCATAATACCATCCTTAGCAGATATTTCCTCCCACACAGTTTTAAAAACTCTAATTCTCCAACCATTTTCTCTTTTCTAGCACATAGTAAGATCTCAACTGGCTTCATCAATAACAGGTCAGATAACACTGCACCTTTCCATTCATCCTTTTTAATAAATTCACATGCTTCCACAACATCTGCTACTCTCCATTCGTCTTCTTCCTCCACCTCACTGATTGTGTTCAATGGTAGTCTTGACATGCAGTCAGCATTTATGATTTTTATCCCCAGTATGTATTTCACAGTAAATTCTTGTAAGTGATATAGCCACTTAGCCACACCTGGTGTTGCTTTACCAGAACCGGCTATGAAACCATTCCAATAACGGCTTGTGATCGGTGCATAGCTCAAACTTTACATCCCTTTTGAAGATACTGAAATGCTGCACCCCCACCAACATGCTAAAGCCTCCTTTTCTACAGTGGAGTATGTTCTTTCTGCCCCTCTGAAGGTACGTAATGCAAATGCTACTACCCTTTCAATGCCTTCATGCACTTGCAGTAATACAGCACCAAGACCATAATTACTCGCATCTGTTACTATAATAGATTTATGTTCAGGATTAAAAGCTTTAATGTGACTGCATTCGTAGTGGACTTCTTGACTTCGTCAAATGCCATTTGACACTCATCCGACCACACATAACTTACTCCTAATTTCATCAACTCACGTAATGCATGCACTTTCTCTGCAAAACAATGTACAAACTTTGCATAGTATTCTGTGAGCCCCAGAAATTAGTGTAATTGGTCCTTGTCCTGTGGTGGGGATGGCCGTCTCTACAGCTTCCACTAAGTTATATTTAGGTTTAATTCCCTCATAACTCAGTGTATGTCCTAAATATCCCATTTCATTTACCCAAAACCTACATTATTTTAGCCTATGGTAAGGCCTTCCTTTCCTAATATTCCCAACACTTCTTGCAGTACACCATTGTGCTTCTGTTCATTTTCTCCCCATACTAATATGTCGTCTTGAAACACCAGTGTGTTTGACATGTCCTTCAAGTTGCTCTGCATGACTCTCTGGAATACCGCAAATGCAGAGGCCAGACCAAAGGGCATGCAGAAAATTGAAATGCCCCCTCAGGTGTGATGGACAAAGTCAAATGTCAGGATTCTTTATTCAGCCGTAACTCATAATAGGTAACAGAAAGGTCTAGGTTGGTAGAATACTTTCCACCCCTCACACTCACCAACATTTCATTAATACAAGGCAGAGGATGACGGTCAACCCAAATACAGTCATTTAAATCTCCTAAGTCCACACACATGCAGATCTTCACAAGAGGCTTTCTTGAAATTACAATGGGACTTAACCACCCTGAAGCTTTAATAGCTTCAATCACTCCTTCATCACATAATCTTCTTAATTCATCCTTCAGCAAATCAACAGTCAGAGCAATCAGGAAATTCCGCACCTTGCGCACCTTGGACTGAGTCCTTCATTAAAAACAATTCAGTGTTCAAATCTTTCGAGACACTCTAGCTTTTCTCTAAAAAAAATCAGGATATTTGGTGGCCCATCTATCCACTACCTGAGATTCCATTACCAAAACACCTTTTTTCTTGTTTTTAGGTTAAGAACAATTCCCAGCGAACATTCTTTCCAGCGCAGCAAGACCTTTCTCGACCACATACATTTTTCCCATTGCATTCCTTTCTTGAAACTTTAACTCAGGCATGAAATAACCCATAACGTATAACTTGCTCTTACAATAGCCTACTAGTTCTGCATCTGGGGTACTCAATACACTCACACTAATCCTCTCACATATTTACAATATTCCCATTTACTTCAATGGTGCTTTTAAGTGGACGATAAACATTATCTTTTTTAACATATGGCGCACAAATTATCTCACTCAACTGATTTTTCTTCATTAACTACTAGTACTTCAATGTCCTCCTCCCTATTTTCACCTGACCAAGACTTCTTAACAACGTTTACCTTATTCACTGCTTCAGATCCTATTGCCTTGGCTTCAGTGCCCCTCCACACCTTATCATAATGGGAAGTATTCTCCATGTGTTTGCCTACTTCTATAGTTTTATCTAAAGTGGGATCTTTTAGACCAAGTAATCTCTCTTGAATTTTCATACTTTGCATCCTGTTAATTAATTAGTCTCCAATTATTTCATCTTTGAGATCATTGAACTTGCATTTCACAGCTAAGTGCCTTAAAACAGCAACATACTAGTCTATAGTTTAGCTTTGCTTTTGCTCATGGGAAAGGAATTTATGTCTTTCAGTGACAATGCTTACCTTTTCCCCAAAATGTGCTTCTAATGCTTTGACCGAAACATCATACACATCCTCATCCTCCTCACCGGTGTCTGAACCCATATCCCTTCCACCTTCATTTGTCTCAGATCTGGTTAAGGTTTTTAACACTTTTCTCCTCTCGACACCTAGACTTTTTTTAGAATTGCTAATTTCCTCTTTGCAACATATACATCTTCACCAATAGCTTCTAAATATGTTTCAAATACCTCCTTCTTATCTTCCCAAATCATACTTGGTTTACCCGGTTCTTGTAAAAATTATGAAGGAAGTGGTATCAATTGTGGTGCATTAGTACTCTTAAAACTTTCACACTTCTACCTCACGTTAATAAATAAAATGCACCCTTAAAGAGTCAATAGGGAAATTATGTGCATCCTGATCACTGAGTACCAATCACTTAATATTAAACTAGGACATGCACAATTATTGCGTGTTATAGGTAATTCTACATGGATATGTGACCTATAGGTGTGAACTACTGATGTTGGCTCATGTTTCCATAATGGTGAAATGTTTTTGCTTCAATTAACCCTCTTGAACAGCGCGTATCAGTTATTTATTACCCACTGTGTGCAAACAAAATGCATATGTTACATAGGATTTTAAAACCAAGCTGTGCACATCAGAGTATGATGCAAATATGCACTTCTCAACAAGCTGTGCACATTAGCGTGTGAGACAGACACGCACTCAGGGCTCGAGTCGGGGTACCATGCGAGTGGACGGCGTCCCCCCACTTATTTTAAGGGGTCTTACCGGGTGGACGCCGTCCCCCTTTGCAAAAGCTGGGCTTTAAATTATAGCGTTATTCGCCCTCACGGCCGGCCGCCCCGTGCTGGGTTTTACTTTAGCATCCTAATGCATTATGGGTGTTGTAGTTTCGGATTAGTTTGAGGCAAGCATCTGCACCAACGCAACAGTGATATACAGAAGGAAAGCCCCGCATCACAGCTCATTGTCCCAGATGATATGGAGTCATCTGGTAAAATTAATTACCGTCCATGTTCATAATCTCGCACCAGGCACCCGTCAGATGAACCTATGGTGGACTTGGCAGCTCTCCCCGGCACCAGGACGCCAAGCGTTAACCTAATTCCAGGCTATTATTGGCATTTGGGGAATAATTGGTGCTGGAAGCGTTGAGGAATCAGACATCAAAGGTGTCACATACACTTTTTGATAAGTATCAAGGGAGGCATGGCAGCGAGTCCCCAGGCCGAATAGGCCTGACCCACAAAGGTCTGCTGAAACACACTTAAATTGCGACATGCGTAATGCACTGCTTACGTATGGCTGTGATTTACACGTATTTGAGCGTCCCCCCACTTCTAGGTTTTTTACTTTTCGTGACATCACTTCCGGTCGTGACGTCACTTCACGTATTTGAGCGTCCCCCCACTCCTAGGTTTTTACCTTCCGTGAGGTCACTTCCTGCTGTGACGTCACTTCCTGTCTCTGAGCGTCCCCCAACTTCTTTATTTTTGACTTGTGCCCTGCACGCACTCACTACTGCATAGTCATGTACACTGGTGCCTGCTTCTTCACGGTTCTGCTTGTTATAATCTTGCATATTGCCACATAGAATAATATGTCGAGAGCACAATGGAGGTTCACCACGTTTGACGTCACAACAGGAAACACATTATCTAAGGTCGTCGCGATGGATGGCCCTATTCCGTTCTTGAAGGCTTTCAATCCACAATGTTCTTCTGTAGACAGCGTTTGCTTGGGAGCGGGTATTTAGAAGGTTTAGAAATTCACAACACAGTAAGCACGCCCCGGTGTGAGCGTCAAGGCGGGTGATGTGTCCATCAAAGCACCTTCAATCCAACTTCACAGAGGCTCCATAAGTGACCCTGAAAGCTTTCAAACTTCACTCATAGCCAAAATAGAGACTCACTGACCTAGTAGTCAGCTCGCCAACTTAACAGCTGGCACAAACTGTTCTTCCAATGCTGCAGTTGCTGGGTAACGTTTCCTTTCCTCACTCAGAGTCCCCAGTTCACCTTTAGCAGTCAATGTCAATGCTAAAGTACTATTCCACAGCAGACGGGCTATCCAGAACACAATCCCACCAACCAGGGGTCCAAATACTGTAACATGAAGAATGGTTGCCCCCAGCACCCACAGCCCCCTTTGTACCAAAGACCTGTTCACTCCAAATGTCCTCTTCTTTCAGATCCATCCTCATCACCATCTTTGAGGACACACGGATGGCAGTGAGAAAACAGGCTTATTAAGCAGGTACAATGACCCATAGTCTGTCTGCCCTCCAGCAACTGAATACAGGCTCCAGCTGCTCAGAAATCCACAGTCAGGATTCCCGAAGTGGAAGCCACAGTTGCTAGAAGATTGCATCAGAGCACCAGAGGAAACACGGATATAACAATGTCTGTGGTTTCCTTTATTTGCGACATCATTATCTCACTTTCTAGACCCTCATTCCAAGCTGTTGGCTTATCACAGTGGTTGCTGATTGGTGGGCTGTTCTCTTCTCTAAACACAAGAAGCTGCAGCAATGTGATATGCTGCTCGTGCACTTGGCTCCCTTCAAGAGGTTATGCTAGTTCAGGCCTCCTCAGAGTTCTTTTTTCTGTTTAACATGCTTCTGCAAAAAGGCAAAGCCTGATAAGTGGGCTGGGCTGAACCTCTTCGAACAGGACAAAGGATGGTTTGCATATGGGTGGTTCCATTCTGAGGGTCATGGTATCCCCAAAAAAACCAATAGCCTGAACTATGACCTGATTCATTATTAGCCGCTGAGATTAATTCAAGCATTGCACCATTCAATATTATTATTAAGGCTTTGCAGTGTGTTGGACAGCCTATGGCTTAGGCCACCAGGTCATTTAATTCATCTTTAGTCTACAGTATAATAAAAACTCTTGTTAATTCTCTGGTGACTCCCCATCTTTTAGCAGTCAGTTGAATTACGAATAGTGGGTTACAAGAACTCTAATATCTTGCCTTAATTCAATTATTTTCTTATCCATTTTTTGATTTCTAGTTCAACAGTCAAAAATGTGGAGGAGCTCTGCCACAAAAAGGGATTAACATTATACAAATTGAGACTGTTGTTTAAAACCAGTGGGATTACCAAGCCAAAGAATCCTCCTTTAGATATGACAAAATGAAGACTAGCGAGACTTGTGTGTCAGGAAGACTGCAAGCTTAAATAAAAATATAGTCCAGTTTGCTGGTTACTAGGGCTTTCCAGGTGTTGCCCGGGAGCCATCTGTAGATATTTCAGAGCATGCAAAGTGTGTGGAAGCAGCAGAGGTGACTGTGCTGATTGTGATGTTGTTCTTTATATTCCTTGCTTGTACCTTTAAGTTATGGAACTCCCTGCTCTTGTATTCTGATCTCATGTGAGATTCTAGAATACATGTAGGGATTCCGCATTGCAGTTGAAGCTTGTTCCTGTGGCTGAGGCTTTAATTAAAGCTCTATCTCTACCTAACTGATTTGAGACTAATTATTACTTCATTGAGGACACTACATAAATTGGCGACGATCGGGTGAACCCTGCACCGTGCCTCAACACTTGACAAGCAGAAAGAAGGATTTACCAACTCCTCCAGCGGCTGCATTAGAAAATAATCAAAACGGAAGCGAAGTCTTCCCGGCGGCAGTAAATCTAAAAGAAAATAGACGGTGAGGAGTTGGTGGGCGGTGAAATTTATCTCCGTTTCGAGGAAATTGAGGGAAATATATATATTAAAGTAAAAGTAACGGGCGCATTTTGTCTCGAGCGCACTCCGTCACGAGCGTGTTGAAAGATACATTCTTACGAAAAGAACGCCTGCACTGATTAAACGCGTGCGCTCAGCGCGAGAAGGGAAGCGCGTGTATGATGCATCTTTTGAAGAACGCATGAAATGACACGTATTCTTTGCGCGCGTCCAAAAAGATTCTAAAAAAAAAAGAACACTTGATTAAGGAAACGTGTCTGCTGTGTCTGGAACCTGCCTCTGTAAAAGGAATTCTAGATTTCTTGAAGAAAGATGTTAGAATATTCTATCTTGAAGAATCCATCAAACAATTCCAATTAAAAACAGAACGTTAGACAATCTTCCTTGGACTATCCAGATTCTAAATTACATCATAAAGCATTCAGCACAGACTTATTTTTACATCATAATACAGACAATAAAAGACCCTCAACAAAGGAAATAAAACTCAGAGAATTCTCTTTTATTCATGAAATAAGTAAATAATAACCTTCTTAAACATAAAGACATTTATATAATTTACAAGAAAAATACAATTTAAAGTGACAAATTTATTGAAAGGAAAAAGATGCAAAACGTAACACAACCTGCTTTCTTCTTGAATACTCCAGGGGAACCAAACATAAAGTGGAAAAAGTGGAAGAAAATTTTTGCAAATTATGCCAGAGTGTGTGGCACTAATCTCAGTGCAGAAAGAAAACTTGCTCTTCTTCTTCATTGCTTGGGAGGAGAAGGACAAGATGTCTTAGAACATTTACCTGATTTATCTGCAGGAGAACAACGTAATTTAAATGAATACGAGATTGCAATTGCTCAACTTGACAAACATTATCTACCAAGGATTAGTACCCTTATGGAACGTTATCATTTTGGTCTGAGAGAGCAAAAGAGGGATGAAACTGTAGAGGAATATATTTCCTCATTGAGGAAGTTGGCTTCTTCATGTAATTTTGGCATGACACTCGATGAAAGGATCAGAGATCAGTTCGTACTTAGATGTGCACATGATGACATCAGAAAAGAACTATGGTTGAAAGACGAACCACCTCTTGAGGAAGTATTAGCTATAGCAAAACAGGTAGAACATATGACCAAGTGTGTTGGTGAGTTAAAGAAAGAAAAGGAAAAAGGACTCTCAAGTGAGAAGAAAGATGAAACAAAAATTGAAGAAATTGTTTGTCAAATTAAGAAGAGTGGAAAAGAAGAAACACAAAATACTTCAGAAAAAGAAAATTTGGGAAATTATTCAGCAAGTCAAAATTTTTCACCAGGACAGAGTAACAAATTAGCCTGTTTTAGATGTGGACAAATAAGTCACTTAGCAAATTCTCAAATGTGTCCAGCTTTAAGAATTTTATGTAATGTGTGTGGAAAAAAAGGCCATTATGGGAAATTTTGTAGAACAAAAGTATTTAGACCTGATTTAACAAGGAAAAGATGGAATCAGTCACAACCACAAGTTAGAACTGTCACTTTTGAGATAAAATGTGAAGTGACTGATCATCCATCTCACCTGGTAAAAGTAGGAAATGTGATGATTAATTTTAAATTTGATTCTTGTTCACGCATAACCCTAATTGATGAAGAATTATTTGACAAGCATTTTGCTGGAAAAGTAAGGATAATGAAATGTGATGTGAGACCACTTGGGTATTCTGATAAACCTATTAAAATGGTGGGATGTTTCATGGCAGAAATAGAACTTGGAAGAAGAACAATAGTAACATCAAGGTCAACTTGGCGTTACTCTGGATCCGAATGCCAATCCTCAGGTACAAATTCATCAAGTTGATACTGTTTGTTTAAATAATGGGGAAAAAGATTTGGGAGAGGATCTGGCTAATAAATTTCCTAATGTTTTCAAGGAAAGTTTAGGATGTCTGAAAGGATACAAACATCACATTAGATTGAGAGAGAGTGCTATACCCATTGTAGCGAAGGTAAGAAGAATACCTTTGATGGAACAGGAAAAAGTAAAGGAAGAAATAGATAAGTTATTGAAGAATGGAGTGATTGAGCAAGTTGAGGCTACTGAGTGGTTGGCTCCTGTAGTTATTGTGAAGAAACCAACTGGAGAAATTAGACTCTGTGTGGATCTTAGAGCGTTAAATAAGGAAGTGGTGGTTGACAGATTTCCACTTCCAAATATTGATGAAATGGTGAGTACATTAGAAGGGGCTAAGTTCTTTACCACTCTAGATCTTGCCTCAGCATATCACCAGATTGTATTGGACGACTCTTCACAAGACTTAACGGCATTTATTACACCCATGGGAACTTATAGATATAAGAGAATGCCGTTTGGTCTTGTGTCTGCAGCTTCAGTGTTCCAGAGGATTATGTCTAGAATTCTAAATGGTTTGCCTGGTGTGAGATGCTATCAGGATGATTTATTAATTTATGGTGATAGTATGAAAGAACATTATCTACGTGTGTGTGCTGTTCTTAAACGTTTGGAAGATGCAGGAATGACTCTCAAGAAAAGTAAGTGTAAATTTGGTGTGAGAGAGGTGAACTATTTAGGTCACAGGATAACTGATCAAGGGATCTTTCCAAAAAAAGAGTTGGTGGATACCATCAATAAAGTAAAAGAACCAGAAAACAAGGAAGAACTAATTTCCTTCCTTGGCATGGTGGAGTTTTATGGAAAATGTATTTGCAATTTTGCAGATAAAACTCAGAACTTGAGGAAGTTGACAGCAAGAAATGTTGAATATGTATGGTCTGAAGTATGTAAAAATGAATTTGAGGGAATTAAGTCTGAACTGAATAAGGCTCCCTCTCTTCAAGCATTTGTGCCTGGTCTGCCTACCATTCTTTACACTGATGCAAGTGAAAAAGGTCTAGGTGCTGTCTTGGTTCAGAAAAGAGAGGGAAAGGATTATTTGATCTGTTGTTCTTCACGTTGCTTAAGAGGGTCGGAATTAAATTATTCTGTTATAGAAAGAGAGGCTCTTGCCATTTTTTGGGCACTGAGGAAACTGAAGAATTTAATTTGGGGAACGAAGTTACTCATTTTTTCGGATCATAAACCCCTAAAAGAGATCTTTGACAAAAAGGGTTTAGATGCTATTTCATCAAGAATCAGAAGGTGGATAGTTTCTTTACAGGAATTTAATTTCTCTGTTGAATATGTTCCTGGTGTGTCAAATAAATCTGCTGACTGTCTTTCAAGAATGGTTGGAAAAGAGAATTTTGACGAAGAGGATGTCTTTAGTTTTAGTGATGATTCCATAAATGTTTGTGAGATTACAGAAGGAGCTATTGAAGAAAAAGAATGGAGAGATGAGCTTGAAAAGGATGTGGAAGTCAAAAAAGTTATGCTTTCTTTGAGTACTAATTCTCGCCTAGAGAAACCTTGGACTCTTGTTTCAGATGAGCTTTCTATAAACTCTGGTTTCTTAACTCGAGGAACTAAAATGGTACCACCTCTTGGAATCAGAAAGAAACTGTTATCTCATGCACATTCTGGTCATCTTGGAATTGTGAAGACAAAAGAGATTTTGCGTTTACAGTTTTGGTGGCCCGGGATGGATCTAGAGATTGAGAGGTTGGTCAGAGACTGTCCAGAGTGCTGTGCTAGTGATAAAATATTAAAAACAAAGCAAATGCCAATGGTTACGAGGTTGTTACCTAAACATCCTTGGGATGAGGTAGCTGTAGATATAGTTGGTCCTCTGTCAGGTGTAAGTGACACACCTTATCTATTTGTTCTAATTGATCTTTATTCAAGGTGGATTGAGGTGTGTGCCATGAGAGAGATTACTTCAGAAGAGGTGATAAAGTTCCTAGATTCTCTCTTTAAAAAAGAAAGTTTTCCAAATAGTCTTCTTTCTGATAACGGCCCACAATTCTGCTCTAGACTCTTTGAGGATTATTTGAGGAAATCTGGTGTAATACATAAGAAGTGTTCTTTATACCACCCAGAGACAAATGGTGCGGTTGAGAGAGTCAATAAAACTTTAAAAGAGGCCATACAACTAGCTAGGTCATCTGGTTTGAATTGGAAGTCTGTTCTTCAAGAAAGAATAAGTGCGTATAGTTTTGCACCTCATTCCACAACTGGTAGGTCTCCATTTGAACTGTTTAAAGGGAGGGTCCCCAACACTTGGATGTGTCCTGGATGGATGGATCTGAATAAAGGTTTGGTTGATAATGGGATTGGTGACTGGCGTAAGAAGGAAGAAAGAAAACTTGATGAAAGGAAATCTTATTATGATAAAAATAATCGTGTGAATGTACAGAAAGTTTTGGTGGGTGATTTAGTTCGGATAAAAGCTCCTGTTGGTTGCAGATCCTGGTCAAAATATACTGATGTAAGAGCTGTGGTGAAAGTCTTTAGAAATGCCATTAAAACAGAAGATGGAAGAATTTGGAACAAGAGCAGAGTAGTTGTAGTTAAGTCAAGGATTCCTGTTCAACTTGATGGGAAGCAAAATTCTCATCTTTCTACTTTTAATGTAATTAAAGGTTCCAATTCTTTTGCTTCTTCTTCTTCTAGGAGCCAGAGAGTTCGTAGACTTCCTGTGTATTTAAGAGATTATTCGTTATAACTTTCTCTCCTTATCTTCTGTTCAATTGAGAATTTACTTTTTTATAATATGTTGTTCCATGCCTTTTATTAGAAGGGAGATGTGTGATGTTGTTCTTTATATTCCTTGCTTGTACCTTTAAGTTATGGAACTCCCTGCTCTTGTATTCTGATCTCATGTGAGATTCTAGAATACATGTAGGGATTCCGCATTGCAGTTGAAGCTTGTTCCTGTGGCTGAGGCTTTAATTAAAGCTCTATCTCAACCTAACTGATTTGAGACTAATTATTACTTCATTGAGGACACTACACTGATCTCACCTTTCAAGGTGAGTTTGTTGTCCAGGATGATGCCAAGGTTGGGGCCGCGGTCTATTGTAAGTATGGGCGAATTTTGCAGATCTGCGGTCCGCGAATTTGTGCAAAATCGCAGAAAAATCCTTGAATTTGCGGATTTTCCCGCAAACTCGCTGATTTTTTTGCAATTTGCACTCTACTCAACTGGAGTACTTTCTACTGGCTAATCCAGTAAGTTCTACCTCGTTGGGTAAATGTAAAGTGCTTTTCCTACACTGCAGCTGCGTAAAGGGCCAGAAGTTTTGTCTCCACTGACCATGTGTGCCTGTAACTTTGCCACTGCGCCAAAAGGCACCGATGTCCCTTGAGTGAGCTGTCCATCATAATTCGGAAAGGGCGGGAAGACGTTTGACACCGCTAGTTTGTGGTGCGGGGCCAAACGAGCGGGGCTTCTATGCGTGTCAATATGCCTCTTGTGTCTAAAGGGTCAGAGAGCGAGCAGGGCAGCAGGTGAAGAGAAAGCAGCCTCCTGGTCACAGGAACTACATGGGGGTTGCGCTCGAGAAACTCAGGGGTTCAAAGACCTCCCTCGAGTATTACAGCTAATTTTCGACTGCAGATATGGGGTTAAAACACACTTGCCCAGCCTCGACCGTGCTCACTAATGTTTTGGGCTGATTAAAACGTTACTGAATTTGAGCTTCAACTCAGGCACCTGCTTTGTTTATATCCTTAAGTGCTTCCTGTTGAGGTTTAATTTTTGGCCCACAGGAAGCACTTACAGAGTTAAGGCAGGTGCCCGAGTTGAAGCTAACTTTGTAACAATTTTAGAATGGCGCTGGCAAGCTGTCAGAGTTGAAGTTGCAACTCGAGCACCTGCCTTAACTGTAAGTGCTTCCTGTGGGCCAAAAAATCAATCTGCCCGTGAGTGGATATGCGGATTTTTCGGCAATTTTGCGGGATTCGTGGATCGCGAAATTGACGAAAATCCGCAAATTCCACGAGCGGAACAGATTTTTGTCCCACAGTTAGTCTATTGGTGTTGGTCTAAGTTCTGAGGCTACAAGGTGTCGTTCCACAGGGAGGTGTTGGTCCCAAAAGCAGCCCTTCTGTCTTGTTCCTGTTGAGCTTCAGGCAGTTAGTCTTTATCCAGTCGACAACGCTTGTTATGCAGTTGTGGAAGTTGGTCCTCAGTGGAGGGATCTTCTGAGAGATTAAATGTTTCAGGCTCAATAAGGCGGTTGCTGAGTCTAAAGCAAACATTGGTAGGCCAGGATTCCTGCGATTCCACGTTAATAACAGGAGTCAGTTCATGGAGCAGTCTTTAATAACAGCAGTCAATAACATATGCATTCTTGTCGATGCTGGGCAATCCGCGATACTGATCTTATTGGATTTGTCCTCATCTTTTGATACCATCATACCCAATAAGTTGATTAATAGGTTTCAACAAATAGGTATCTCTGGATTTGCACTGAAACTGCTTTCCTCCTTCTTGACTGAGAGATCACAAAGGTTTAGATGGCTCAATTCATTTCTGACCCTTTTCCAAACTGACGTGGAGTTCCTATGGGGTCCTCCTTGAGCCCCACATTGTTTAATATATATGTTTCCCCACTTGCACAAATAGTTAGATATTTCGGGCTGGAGGCAATATCTTATGCAGATGACACACAGCTGATAGTGTTAAACACTAAAGACAGAAGCCTCAGCCGCCAGTTTTAATAACTGTATGAAGACGGTGGCTCTCTGGATGAGAGACAACTATCTTCAATTGAACAGCAACAAAACAGAGGTTCTGATATTTGGCAATCATCATCTGGAATGAACCCACTCATGGTGGCCAGAAACTTTGGGGTCATGCCTCTCGACGGTTGAATCGGCAAGAAACCTTGGTGTCATAGTTGAGACCAGTTTATCTTTCAACCATAGGACAGTATCCTCCTGCTTTTGGATCATAAGGACCCTTAGAAAGATATTTCCGCTTTTTTCCCTTGGTGCACGGAAACAAGTGGCTGTATCTCGAATTCAATCTATGTTGGATTGTTGTAATGCCCTCCTTCTGGAATCCAATAGGTCTACCATCAATAAACTCCAGCTGGTGCAGAATGCTACAGCAAGACTGGATATTTCTAAATACCACTCTTGGCTCAGAAATTTGCATTGGCTTTCAGCACAAAAAAAATCCGATTTTAAACTTTGTGTATTGTGCATAAGGCACTACACAATATAGGACCTGAGGGAATCAGGAATATCTTCCACCAGTACGTCCCTAACAGACATTTGCGATCAACCAAAAAAAATCTGCTGGTTGTTCCGAGATTCAGAAGAGCACGATGGGGAAGAAGAGCTCTCTCGGTCGTGGCTGCTAAGCTCTGGAATACTCTTCCTTTATCCATATCCAGCTTGGAGTCACACTTTCCTTTTCATAAGGCTTTGAAGACCTGGCTTTTTGCCTTGGAAATTTGATCTTCCACAATCTGCCCCACCAGTTACCTGTAACCGCAGTAGCGCCTAGTCACCCTAGGATATTTGTATGCGCTATATAAATAATCCATTCATTCATTCAGCAGCGCAGCCACAACAGAAGCTGCATGTCTGTGTGGCACAGTAGTGCAGAACATAAGCATAACTGAACCTGTGCTTAATAGAAGTGGTTGGCATGGCAGAAGACCATGGCTGCATGTGGTCTTGGTGAAATGGGGAAAATAGCACTATGTGCATGTCATAGCTGGTCATGCCACGTTATCAACACTCTTCCAGTGGCAAAGGTATGTGTTAGCTATTCCTGTGTAGAAGGGCTGCATAGGGATGTGTCTTTGCTGTTCTATAAAAGTCCCAGATGCTTATATATGCAGTGGCTGTTCCTTTTCTAAAAAGCTTCCATTATGCCACGTACAAAGATCTTTCTCTAGACACCAGTATCATGTCATGTGCATTATATATTCTACTGGAGAAGGCCTCTATTATGTTATTTTTACTGGTTAGATGATAGTTCACAGGCTCAGCTTGCCTTTTATATTATTCTTTTGTAGTTTTTTTCTGATTAGCGAAAACGAGATAAAGTAGGAGGTCGTGGAAAGAGGTCGTTAGGGTAATGCAGCGATGAGTCATTATAATGGCATGAATATGAGATATGAATGCATGGAAATATAAAAGAGCTTTTCTGCAGGCTGGGGGTGGGGTTGCGTTTCCCTGAGATGTAGGTCGTACAGTCAGGAGACCGAGCTGTCAAGAGGTAGTTACAAAACCTGAAGAAGGCGCAAGCTAATCTGCCATCAGTGAATGGGGAGTAAGCCACTAGAGAAATTAAGAAGATGAAAGAAATAGCACGGCTAAAATTAAGCTTCAAACAAAAGCTTTAAAATATGAGATTCTTCTGGCGTGTCCACATTAATGGGTGGGAGAGGGGTGAGAGCACTCAAGAGACAGAAGTAGAACAGAGGAAAGATAGCGAGACAAATGAGCAAATGCAAAGAAAAGGATGAATACACAGATTATAGATGAGAAGATTAGGTTTATAATGAATAAAAAGATATGAGAGGTGAGATGTTAGAGGTGCAAAGAGAAAGAAGGAGAACGAGAGGCTAACTGGATCATCGGGAGATGTGGTGGTTTAAGAGGAAAGAGAGACAATAGCACTGTATAAGAGGGCGGAAAGACAAACAGACAGATTTGGAAATGTGATAGAGACAAAGGAGGGAGATGGAAGATATAAAACTGAAAGAATACAAGAAAAGTAGGAGACATTGAAGTATTTGAAAGAAAGGTTGAGTCAGAGGAGGCAAGAGGAACAAAGAACATAGATATACGGTACATAAAGAAGGAAGAAATATGCGAGATAAGGAGGACGAGATCCAATGAAAAGGTAGCAGAGGGAAACAAAGAATATGTCAGATTTTTAGAACTCAAGAGGGAGAAACAATGGATAGGTTCTCCTTTTTCCATATGTCACTAGTGTGAGGCATATAGGCTCACTCACCTTTTTAAAAGTTATGCTGCTGTATGCAAAACTCACCCTTGGCTTATATCAGGTACATGTGGAATACTGCGCAGGAGTAGTGACTATGAACTGGATGAACATGTGCCCGGGAAAGGTACAGAACAGAAATTGATCAGTACTTGCAATATATGTGTGGTTTACTGCATGCACTGGGTGTATGTATGCCTGCAAGGAATACATTACATGAGAGATGTAGTGCTGTGCAGTGGGTGCACAATGGAAGCATGTGCTGGGTGTATGTGTGCTTCGTGAAGTACAATACATGAAGGGTGAAACATTGTGCAGTGTGCGCATAGTGAGTATGTGTGCAGTGTGCCCATAGTGAGTATGTGTGCAGTGTTTGTAAATAGCATACCCTGGTACAATACAAACAAGATACAGTATTGAGCAGAGCCCACTGGCTGAATGGAGGATAGAAGAAAAGACTCCCACTTTAAACTACAAAAGGTTGCTCCTTGATTCAGTGATAGATCCCAAGGAAGAGGCCTGGACACATCTCAGGAAGGCGATGCGCTGATAAGAAAATCATACAGAGTAGGACTGTGATCTTGGGATTAACCTTTACTGGTCAGGGAAACTGCTCTCTCCTCGCACAGCTCTGTGGTTGAGGCACTGCCCCTAGCGCTTTCTGGTTCCAGGTAGGTGGTCGAGGCCCTTTCCCACCTGCAGGCTCCTGTCTGTGACACATCCCTGTTGGTCCAGTAGAAGAGCCTGCACTTCTGCTGGTCCACTACTTCTTTGCCAGCCTTTTTCTGTTCGTTTTTTCTGCTGCCTGTCTTTTCTGTCTTTTTCTGTCTTTCTCTATTTTTTGCCTTTTGTCCCCTTTTTCCATGTTTGCCACCGTTCTTGCTGTTTCCTGCCACTGCTGCCCCTGCGGCCCCTCCCCCCTGCGTGTTTCCACTGCCGCCTCCCAGCTTCTCTCCCTCCCCCTGACTCCTACTTAATAGCGGCGATTGCGCGACAGGGCGAGCAAGACCTCTGACCTCCTGGTCAAGGAAACTGCTCTCGCCTCGCGCAGCTAAGTCATTGAGGCACTGCCCCAGTGCCTTTCTGGTTCCAGGTAGGTGTTTGAGGCTCCTGCCTGCACCTCATCCTTGGTGGTCCAGTGGAAGAGCCTGCTCTTCTGCTGGTCCGCTCCGTGTTTGTCGTCCTTATCTGTTCCTTTTATCTGTTGCCTGTCTTTTCTGTCTTTCTCTATTTTTGCCTATTTCTGCCTTTTGTTCCCTTTTTCCCTGTTTGCCTCCGTTCTCACTGTTTTACACCACTGCTTCCCCCACAGCCCCTCCCCCGCATGTTCAAACTAACCCCTCCCAGCTGCTCTCCCTCCCCCTGACCCCTACTTAATGGCAGCCACTGTGCGGCCACGCAGCGGGCACGCCAAAGGCAAGCCCGTCTGTGCCTGTCCGTGCCACGACCAGCGCCAGGGACCCTGGTCCTATGACCCCCCTGCCACTAAAACTCCAGCAGTCTCCACACACTCAACCCTAGACACAACAACAACTGCCAGCTCTCAATACCGAGCAACTCCCAAGGCCCGGTCTCCTGCCCAAACTGCCGCCCCGCCTTCACCCAGCTCCGGAGCCAGACAGCTACTGCCAACCCACCGGACGCCAGTGCACCCAAACCCCTGAGCTGCATTCTCCTCAATGTATGCTCCCTGCACAGATACGCAGTAGAATTTTGGGACCTCCTCCACACCCTCTCGCCCGACGTCACCTTCCTCACAGAGACCTGGACCAATGCACATCTTCCACAGGGCCGCCTCCACCATCCCACCAGAACTACAACGGACAATCAACTGCACCCTCGAAACAAGCCTGTTACCCAATGACTGGAAACACGCCAAAGTCAAACCCCTCCTCAAGAAGCCCTCCGCAGACCTGACAGAACTCAAGAACTACAGGCCCATCTCTCTTCTCCCCTTCGCCGCCACATCTATCAAGAAAATCATCAACACCTAGCTAACGCACTTCATAGAAACTACCAACATGCTCGACTCATCTCACTCCGGATTCTGCAGCAACCACAGCACGAGACCGTCTTTCTAGCCGCCACTGACAATATCCATACCCTCCTCAATCTAGGCCACACTGCAGCCCTCATTCTACTAGACCTCTCAGCATCCTTTGACACTGTCTCCCACCGCACATTAGCTGCCAGACTCCATGACGTCGGCATACCGGGAACTGCCTTAGACTTAATTTGCTCCTTCCTCTCTGGCAGAACACAAAGAATAAGACTCCTGCCCTTCCTTCCCAAACCCACAGAGAACAGATGCGGAGTTTCCAGGGATCCTCTCTCGGCCCCACGCTCTTCAACATCTATGTGGCCCCCCTTGCAACCATCGTCAGAAAACACAGACTCGGCATAGTATCCTATGCCAATGACACCCAGCTAATCCTCTCCCTCACAAAGGAACCCAACATCGCCAGGCACCATTTCCAAGAAGGAATGAAGGACATCGTATCCGGGATGACCAGCAGCGGCCTGAAGCTCAACTCAGAGAAAATGGAAGTCCTCATCCTCCGATCCAGCCCGCCGCGTTAGATGACACCAGATGGCCCCTGCCCTCGGAAATCCTCCCACCCCCAGAGACCAAGCCTGCAACCTCTGCATCATACTCGACTCCTCACTCACCATGAACCGACAGATCGATGCTGTGTCCTCCACATGCTTCCATACCCTCCGCATACTCCTCAAGACCTTCAAATGGATCCCCCCTGACTCCAGGAAGACATCACCCATGCACTCATCACCAGCAGGCTGGAATACGGAAACTCTCTCTAAGCTGGAAACAACAAATCACTTCTTCACAAACTCCAGACCATCCACAACGCCGCAGCCAGACTCATCCTCAACATTCCATGACACAAACATATCACCCTGCACCTCCGCGACCTCCACTGGCTTCCCGTCAAAAAGACCTCCAACTAAAAGGTGCTCACACACACCTACAAAGCCCTCCACAACACAGGACCCTAACACCTCAATGAAATATTCTCCTTCAACACCCCCAAAGGAAACCTCTGCCCTGCCGACCCAGCCCTTACCAAAATCACCCTCATCCACAGAGCCATATCGGGGGCAGATCCTTCTCTTACATCACTGCCACTACCTGGAATGAACTCTCCCTCATTATCAGACGAAGCCCCACACTGCAAGCCTTCAGAAAGGACCTATTCGGAGGACATCTGAGCTGCCCAGTGCCTCGAGACCCTTACGGGTGAGTAGTACACTCTGAAAAATCCCTGATTGATTGATTTGATATACATATCATTGTGGCTGACATTCCCATTATTGTGTTGTGTACAATCAGCTTTAGAATCTTGCCTTTAAAAGTAGCAGAATTTTGCTGTCTGGAAATGGACTATAAGAAGGGGAGGTCAAGACCCAGAACTTGGTCATGTGCCAAGCAGCCAGACAGGCTGTGTGAAAAGGGATGCTCTGCAAGACTTCTTCCTGTGATTGTGAGCAGCAAAAGATTGCTAAAATCCCTGCTGTGTGAGGGGACATCATCCATAGAACCAAGATCACCTGCCCTGGAGCACCAGTGCCTGCCGCTCGCCAAGATCAATGTGACATGTAAGAGGAAAGCATTGGAAGGAGCGAAATCCAGTCAGATCCCTACCAAGAGGGCTCCCTGAGCGAGGTATGAGTAGAACATCTGAGCACCGATCAGGTAGTTGCCTGTGTGCCCCTTGTATGCCAGTAGAGGTCCGCCGTGATCTGAGCTGTGTTAGGAGCACCGTGCAGGAAGTGCCATGCATGCACCACCTAGTTACTGTGGCCTGTTTGCCAGAGGGGACCACAGTTGAACCTATTGGGCCAAGAGCATTGAAGACTTGTATCCACCTAATACGGCAACCCCATATACCGGTGGGGCCACTGGTGAGGGTGAACACACCGGAAGAGTCTGCATCGTGAAGGAGAGAAATGCTGTAACCCTGAATGCCAGTAGGGGCACTATCACCCCTGTGTCGAAGAGTTTGGGTACTTGCCAGGACGGAAAGAATGTGGCTGTGACCAATGGCTCAAGTGCGCACGTTGAGAAGTGCCTCTAACGGATTGTCCGTGGACTGCAAGGACATGGCCAGCGATGAAGAACCATTGCTGGGCTCCTTTCAGAAATCTAAGGATAGGATATCTGCACCTTTGAAGAGAAGAGTGACTTACCTTGTGTTTTCCAAGCAGGAGCAGCTCGGAACACTGGAAATAGCAGGCAGTGCTGCTCAGAGGAGAGAGCCTGCTCAGAGGAGAGAGCCTGCTCCTGCCGCTTGCTGAAGCATGAACAGAAAGCAGCTCAATGACCAGGAATAGGACTCCGAAGCGCCTGCTGCTCCTCTGAACTCTTGGATACAGCCAGAGCAGGTAGGACTTAAACAGGGCCCTTGGGGCCCCAGGCGATTTGCTGCTAATGGTGCTGAGGCACCAAAGGCACTAATGACTCTTGCTAAGGAGTCAAAGTGGAACTCTCGAGTATGGCCTACTAGTAAGTATTCCCTGGATGAGGCAACCAGTGAATGGGAAATAACCGAACCACATTATAAGAAAGAGGATGGGACAGGGATTTGCCTGACAATGGCTAGAGCCCCAACCTCGAGGTAATTGAGTTTTTGCCTGTGAATGTCCTTTTTCCTTGGACTGTGTCGAGTTAGAATTAAAATACTTCTTTTTTATGAAAGAACGTTTTGGATTGGACATTGATTTTTGTTCATGCTGCATGCACTTTAAGTTATGAGTTGTGCTCACCTGTATTTACACTTACCACCAAGAGAGCTCAGATGGGATTTAAAGTAGAAGGGTATAAAGCCAGACTTCGTGTCCAATGCAAAATGCATCAAGTTTTTTTTTAATAGACTGGCCTCAGCTCAAAGTCACACCTTTTAGCTCAGGTGGTGGATGTCCAGCATCCACACTCAAAATGTGTTTGCTTGAGGATGTCCTACCTGACATTCTGCATCAGGAAACCATCACACCTGAAAGGTCCGAAAGGATAAACCTTACCTCACATACATTTTGAAAACTTTATCTGCTTTATAAAGTGCACTTTATTGTTCAATTAATTAAAATCATTACAATATTCCATCATTTACAAAGCTATTAAGAAGGAGAAAAAGGTAAAATCTCACTGAGTTTGCGAAGGACTAAAAGAGTAAAAGTCTTAAAATGATTGTCCGAACTGGAACTAAAGTGCTGATGCGTACGGCTTACTCATGCGTCTGGTGGCCAAGTTTGCATAACTTTTTAGATGAGCTCTATACCCCTTAGTGTTAATGTTTCTTGGTTCAGTGCCAGGAACCTGGATTGACTTATTTAGTCCTCTGGTCTTGATCTTTTTAATTTCTTTGTGAGCCTGGAAGTTGTGATGAATGTTATCCGAGAGAGGACTCTAAGTGTATTGCAGAAACAGGAATAATATTTTAACTTTAAAAAAATGGTTAATTATAGTTACTCTTGCGTGGTGGCCGTTTGATTAGGTCTTATATTTTGTGCAAGTGCATTCCAGATTGCTTCAATTAATTTTCCTAGGGCCATATGTATCAAGCCTTTTGGGAATCGCAAAGGCCGAAATTCGACGAATTTCGGCCTTTGCGAATCGCAAAAGGCTATTTTGCATGATTTGAAATGTATGAAACATTTGCATCTTAAGAAATCGCAAATACTTGCGATTCCTTAATTTGCCATAGCATTTAAGGAATCGCAATTTTGCGATTCCTTAAATGCTATGTATGAAGCTTTTAAGAATTGCGATTTGAGGTTTAGAAATCGCAAATTACCACCAACTTGTAGTTGGTGGTAATTTGTGATTTCTTATAAATATGCACAATTGTGCATTTGTCAGGGTGGCATATGACGCACATACATGCCCATTGGGCATGTATGTGCGCCATATGCACACACATGTAATTTACAGGGGTGCAGCAGGGTGTCCTTGAGACACCCCTGCACCCTTGCAATAATTCTCAAATTGCGATTAGAAAATTGCGAATTCGCAATTTGAGAATTATTTTGAAATCATTCCTATGGGCCTCCTGGCCCATAGGAAGGCATTGGAAATCATTCCTTAATTGCAAGTTCGCAAAATGCGAATTCGCAATTAAGGAAGCTTAAGGAATCGAAAAAAAAAGCGATTTTCTTCATACATACCAGTTTGCGATTCCTAAATAGCGATTCCTTAAATATCGCTATTTAGGAATCGCAAAATGAAACGGTGATACATATGGCCCCTAGTCTGGCCACTATTTGAGTTGTATTAGCAGAGAAGCACACGTCTGAGACTTCTCTACATCATCCAATGCCGTGAGACCTGCAACTTGGGAGTACGAGACATTGCCGCTCTTTGGCTAGCTTCGGGCAGCAACATAACAAATGGAGCCAGGATTCACGATGGTAACTACAAAGACGATAGGAGACTAAATTGTCTTGCCGGGCCTAGGATGGAATGAAGTCGACAATGGGCAGTGCTAGAAGTCTCATAAAGTAGATTATTTTCAGAGACAGAACTGTCAAAGCTTGCTCAAAATAAGGCTGAGGTTTTCCCATGATGTAAGAAGCATCCAGTGTTAAAATGTTGGGTTGGTGGTGTAGACTTTCCAGGTCCCTTACACAGGAAATTCTGTCTTCTTTCAGGCTATTGCCGGCATGTCCAGGTTGTGTAAATTTTGGGCTTCTATTTCAGGTAAACTTGTTGCGGCTACATACTGTTCCCGCCACGGAGAGCCTTCCACTTCAAAGATTGCTTTAATTTGAGCTTTCAGTGATGATTCTGATGCACGCAGCGTTCTGATATAGTATTTTATTATATCCCCTGAACAGATGATATCCGGGCAAATGAGGCCCAGCTCCAGCCTTACTCTACTGCTTTATAAAGTGTAGAGTTTCCTAATTCCAACCAACTTCATAAGGGAAGTTTTACTTTAACTCGCCCCTAATTTACAATAACTTTATAGAAACTTGGAGCATCCCCAGACTCTGTTGTCGAATTCCAGGCAACCATATCACACATACAGAGATGGATGAACCTTAACCATCTCAAACTCAACTCAGGCAAGACAGAACTCGTCCTGCCAGGGAAGAGGGAGTTGAGCTGGGGTCGACATTTCTGGCCACTCGACATGGGACCTCCTCCCACTGCGTCCCACTCGGTTAAAGGCTATGGGGTCACTCTCAGCGCGGATTTATCACTTAAAGGACAGGTGGGTGCTGTCATATCTTCTAGCTTTTTCCAACTTAGAAAAATTAGGAAAATAGCACACCTACTGACCCACTCAGCACTCGTAAAAGTAGTTTTAGCCCTTGTACTCTCCCGTTTGGACTTTTCAAATGGCTTTTATCTGGGCCTTCCAGTAGGTCTGCTAAAACGTCTCCAGATGGTCCAGAACCAAGCGGCCAGACTTATTTGTAAACAACCCAAATGGCAATCAGTTAGATCTGGCCTGGAAAAACTCCACTGGTTACCAGTGGCCCAAAGGATCGCCTTTAAAATGGGATGCACTACTTTTAAAGCATTGCTCGACAATGGCCCCAAATTTATCAGAAACCTGATCACCAACTACAAAACACTGCGCAATCTACACTCTGCTCACCTCGGCCTAGTAACCATTCCCTCATTCAAAAAGAAAAGACAAGGAGGAAGCTGTTTCTACTATCTGGCGGCCACCTTTTGGAACACCCTTCCTCCACCACACAGGCACTGTGATTACCTCCTGGCACTTAGGAAGTCCCTGAAAACGGGGCTATTTAAGCAGTCCTACGCTTAGGGTTTGTACTTCGTTCCCTTCACAAATAGCGCCATAAAACTCACGGGTGTACGAGTGCTCTATAAATAGTTATTAACATAACATAACATATTCATCAAAACATTTTGAGAAATTAGTGGATTTAAACATTTTATGGCAGTAGCAAGGGTTAAATGAGATGCCCTGACTATGGTTTCCACAATATGTTGTCCAATGGGATGAATTCTTTTCATGTTGACCATGGTAGGGTTATCTAGTTACTAAACCATTTTGAAAGATAAATATTCTGTCTATATTGGATCATTTCAGATTCACAGTGCTGCTGTTTGGGTTATTTGCAGCCCTCAGTAGCAAGCAGATTAACCTAACAAATATCTGGCTCCTTGCAAACAAAATATAGATCTCTAGAGCAGCAATTATCTCACTAGGCTATATTTCACAGCAGACCAGTGTAGGCTGAAGCAATGTCAGTCAAATGTAAATAGAACCTGACTTGTGATGACTGTACCCCAGAATGATGGGCTTATCAAAGCACTATGCCATTTTGGAATATAAGGTTTCATGATTGGATATTGCTTCTGAATGATTATGTATATTTTCTGAATAGTAAAGGTCATGAAAGGTGCTGGCTTAAGAACAACATGACTCAATGCCCTGCATAGTTGTGCAATCTTTTCATACAGCAACTTCCTGTTTGACATACAATATACAAAAGGTGTTGGACTTGGCCCTTTCTACGGGGCCATCCTCAAACATTTTCCCTTCACCCTTCTGAGCCCATATTTGTTGGCTTGTAGGACTCTGTGCACTACGGCTAAAGTTCTTTTGCTCTTTCCTTTAAACATGGTGAAATTGGCATACACTCAGTTGTCACATTTAATGTATGTGTAAGCCCCTAGTAAAGTGGTACTACATGTACCTAGGGCCTGTAAGTTATATGCTACTAGAGGGCCTGCAGTACTGATTGTGCCATCCACTCAAGTATCCTTCTAAATATGTCGCAGGCCTGCCATTGCAGCTTGTATTTGCAGTTTAAAACAGCCATTTTGAACTGGCAGGATTGGCCACCTCCGACTTGAAGAGGAGGTGGAGCTGACATCTACCACACTTGCATATCACAAAGGCTGTGCCTGGACACACTATTCTTTTTGGGCCCCAGATAAGCTGGCGCCAGGGCAGGGAGGCATAAAATTCCAAACAACTCTTGGGGTGAAAATTTACAGAAACTTCTCCTACTTCATAGCTATCACTAGGTATAAATAATGGACTATCAGATCCAATTCTTCAGTAGAACTCTGCACCTGTGGAAGACTCAGAAGGACGTATGTACTGCTCTGCAAACTGGACTGCCACTTGATGCCCTGCTGCCTCGGAAAGAGGACTGGACCTGCATTTTGATACCAGGTCTACCACAGTGACTCCAAGGGCGAATGGGCTGGCCTCCTGATCAGAGCCTCATGGACAGAAAAGGCTCCAACCATCTTGAACCCAGCACGCAGACGCTCCTTTTAGTGAGTCCTGCTCTACAAGAGGTGCCACCCCAGCCCTGGACCATTGGAAGTTGGCCTGGAGGTGCTCTGCGAGCCCAGCTATTGTCCTGTAAGTAGAACCGATGCAGTACAACACAACTCCTCGCAGTCACATCGGCACCGCTGCAGCACGACACATTCAAGACATCAGACTCCACATCGAAGCGTGCAGTCTCCCCAGAACAGCGGCTGTGCGGCGCACCCTCAATGCAGGTCTTCAAGTTGTTCAGCAGCATCTTCAGAACCGCCACTGAGAGATGTATCATTAATACAGGATCTCGCAATGCTCTGCTTATCAGGATTTAAGTTACTTTGTTCGGCTGGCCTAACTGAGTCCCTGTGTCTGGCCTGTGTTCCATCGTAGTCAACCTGAACATCTAACTTTGACCAGGTCCAACACAACCAGATACGGACAGTTGCCCTTTGTGTTTTTAGTCATTGTTTTTATCTAAATCATTAAAACTGCATATCTCTGTGTACAGGGTTGGGAAAGGGCCCCGGGCTACTGCTTGTTTCCACCACCACAGGAGACTCCAAGGGCCCTGTTACAGAAGTAGAGGCGGAATACTGTGCTAAACTTTTCAGGGAAGGCTTTATTTTCAAAGGTTTAGGGTAAGTCTTTCTTTGTCTGCTTGTGAGGCGCTCCCGCGCAAACGCTGCAGGGTCGTAGGGGCCAGTCCGGGGAGGCTCCAGGGTGACGGGGTCAAAGGTCCGGTCTTCACCTGATGACAGCTCCGTCGGTACCGGGGGGGGGGGAGTAAGAGAAACCGGAGGTTAGGCTTCTGCAAACAGCTCTCTCATAAGGGACCAGGGAGAGGTGAGGGAAACCAGTGCACGCACACGTGTAACAACAAGTGGGGTCTGTGTCCGAGTAGTGCTCGTGAAGGGGAGGGGTAAATGGAGGCCGACTGTACAAGGGGCCTTGCAGGCTTTAGAACGGGAGTAGACTACGGTGTCCCATCCAACCCGCCATACGCCCCCGTACCTGCTTGAGCCACACTCCTCCCGTGGGCGTGTGGCGGGGCGGATCGTTCCTCCTCGGCTCTCCCGGCCTCTCGGTCTCTCCTCCTGGGCTCCTCGAGGTCTCAGCTGTGGGGCACTTCAGGATCTCGACTGCCGGTCTTCTCAGGGTCTCCTGCTCCACGGGGCAACGTCTGTCTCTCTCCTCGCGTCCGTTCGACTCCGGGGAAACGTTGTCCGTCTCTTCCTCTTCCTGGTGCTCTTTTGTCGTCGTCACGTGGGTAGAGGTGGGCGTGTCTCCCAGGGCTGTCTCCCATCCCTTAAAGGTATAGGGTTCCCTTTCTTGCCCCGTCTGCCACCAGTAGTCCGGGTCTGCCACCTTCCAGTCGTCTCTTTCCGGGCTATCAGGATTCTGCATGGAGGCAATGGAGGGAGGTGAAACAGGGGTGGCTGCCCACCACAGCGTATTCCGATCCCCTGCCATGGGGTCCTGCATACCCACCCCGTCACACACCTCCCCTCCTGGACTCTCCCGATCGGGGAGAGGGAACACCCTGGATAAGAAGTCCGCGTTCCCATTGTCCTTCCCCTTTCTGTGTAGAACCGTGAAGGTATAGGGCTGGAGAGAGAGGAACCAGCGCAGCACCCTGGGATTGTGGCTACCCTGCTGGTGCATCCACCGTAGAGGGGCATGGTCGGTATGGAGGATGAATGGCCTGCCTTCTAGGTAATACTGTAGCTTCTCCACCGCCCTCTTAATGGCCAAGCATTCCCTCTCTATGGTAGAATACCTAGTCTCCCTGGGATACAGTTTTCTACTGAGGAATACTACGGGATGTTCCCTACCATCAGGTCCGGTTTGGGACAGTACCGCACCCACCCCAACGTTTGAGGCATCTGTGGCCAGGACAAAGGGTTTTTCGAAGTTCGGGGACAGCAACACAGGGGCCGTGGTCATGGCTCACTTGAGGAGGGAGAAGGCAGAGAGGGCCTCCGGTGAGGGAACAGCCTGGTCCCGGGGTCGTACGTCCTTCCGAAGCAGGTCTGTAAGGGGAGAGGCCATCTCAGCAAAATTTGGTATAAAGCGCCAGTAATATCCGATAAGGCCCAAAAAGGCCCTCAGTCCTCTTTTTGTAGTCGGGTATGACACATTCGCTATGGCCTTTACTTTGGCTTCCTGTGGGGCGATGTGGCCATCTCCCAACACGTACCCCAGATAATTTACTTTGGTAAAGGCTACTCGGGACTTTTTGGAGTTGACATGTAGCCCGGCGTTTTGTAGTGCCGCCAGAATGGATCGAAGATGTTCCAGGTGCTCCTCCCAGCTACGACTGAATATCACTATGTCGTCCAGGTATGCGGAACTGTAACGAAGGTGGGGCCGTAGGACCTGGTTCATTAGGCGCTGGAACGTGGCGGGGGCTCCGTGCAGGCCAAATGGCAGGACGGTGAATTCATAAAGACCGTCATCGGTGACAAAAGCGGTCTTCTTCCGGTCTTCCTCACGGAGGGGCACCTGCCAGTACCCCTTCGTGAGGTCCAGGGTAGTGATGTAGACGGTGTCCCCAATTTTTTCAATCAGCTCATCCACCCTCGGGATGGGGTAGGTGTCAAATGATGATATCGAATTCAGAGCCCGGAAGTCCATGCAAAACCTTTTTGTGCCATCCGGTTTGGGGATCATCACAATCGGCGAGGACCACTCACTGGTTGATGGCCTGATCACCCCCAAGTCCAACATTTCTTTCACTTCCTTTTTCAGAGCAGCCCTCCGGGCCTCGGGGATCCGATAGGGTTTTTGTTTCACTGTTTTCCTGTAGTGATGCGATGCTCCACCAGGTCGGTTTTGCCGGGGAGGTCCGAAAAGATGTCCGAAAAGGGTTGTAGCGCGTGTATCAGAGCTCGCCCCCTCTCCTTGGTTAACTCTGGATTCACCACCAGCTGGGGTATTGTTGTGGTACCAGCCAGGTGTACTCCCCGGGGTGCCGGCCCCAACCACTCCTTCAGCATATTGACGTGGTAACTTTGGGTTTTTCGTGCCGACAGTTGTAGTTTGTACGTCGTATCTCCAATAGCCGCAACCACTTTGTAAGGACCCTGCCACTCCCCTTTGTTCTTTCCGCCTAACGAAGGTATCAACACTAGGGCCCATTTCCCAACCGAGAGACGTCTCATTCTCTTCCCCTTATTGTAGTTCTTTTTTTGTTCTTTTTGTTTTTGTTCCAGATTTGATGCTGCCAGGCCTCTTAACTTGCCCAGCCGGCTCTTCAAGTGCATGGTGTAGTCGAGGATAGATTGTTGTTCTAGTATTTCCTCCGCTTCCCACAGATCCTTTGTGATCTTCAACAAGGTTCGGGGTATTCTACCGTATAGCAGTTCAAACGACGAACACCCGAGACTGCTCTGTTTTTGAGATCTTAATACGTACAGGGCCAGGGGCAGCAGCCGATCCCAATCGGGTCCTTCCGCTGTCATCATCTTCTTGAGGACGTTCTTCAGGGACTGGTTGTAACGTTCCACCAACCCATCGGTCTGTGGGTGGTAGACAGACGTTTTTAGGTGTTTGATGTTCAGTGTCTTACACACCTCCCGCATGAGTTTGGACGTAAACGGAGTGCCTTGGTCTGTCAGCACCTCCTTTGGGAAACCCACTCTAGCGAATAACTCAACGAACCGGTCGGAAATAGCGGCGGTGGTGGGGGCCCTTAGGGGAAATGCTTTCACGAACCTCGTGGCGTAGTCCACGATAACCAGGGCATATACATGTCCTTTGGCGGTTTTGGGCAGAGGCCCGATCAAATCCATGCCGACTCGTTCGAAGGGAGTTCCATTGATGGGCAACGGTCGTAGGGGTGCGGCACTCGGCCTGTTCGTATTCTTTCTTTGGCATACTTCGCACTGTGCACAGTAGTCCTGTACCTCTTTGTAGATGCCAGGCCAGAAGAAGTACCGTAGGATGCTCTCCGTTGTTTTCTCTTTGCCAGAGTGCCCTGCGGTGAGGTGGGTGTGGGCATAGAACAGTACCTGCTCCCTGAAAGACCGGGGTACCACTAACTGGGGTTGTGCGTGTTCCTGGGGATGCCTATACAGCAGACCGTTCCTTATGCTGAAATGGGGGTACGCGGGGTTAGGGGAGCTTTGGGGAGCGTGTGCGCTCTCCCAGGCATTGAACAGGGTCCTATCTTCAGCCTGGGCATACCGGAAACTATGGTCAGTGATCCAGGGCTCCGGAGCCAGGAAGTGGGGATGGGGGTTTCTCTCCTCACTCGAAGGACGCCCAAGAGAGTCCCGAAATAAGGCCAGGAAATCAGGATTATCCACCCCGACTATCACATCTTCTGGTAGGGTGTCCACTACCCCAACTCTTACGGTACAGGGACATTTCCCCTTGGGGGTGAGGGTGATGGTGGCAAGGGGGTAGGGCTTCACATCCCCGTGAACACACCTAATGTGTACTAGCGAGCCCAGGACGTACTGACTAGGGGAGACCAGGTGTCCTTGCACTACCGATTGTCTGCACCCCGAGTCCAACAGGGCCCTTACTCGCAAGCCATTCATCCATATACTCACGTAAAAGGAGGAGCCCAACTGGGATGAATACAGCACCATTCTGGGTAGGTACCTGACCTCCATGGGTTCCTCAGCGGGGGGTCTGTTCCGGGGGCATAGCCGGGCAATGTGCCCCCATTCGCCGCACTCGTAGCATTGCGGTCCTCTCAACATGGGGGACAAGGCACCCGCGGGTTTGACCCGTCCGAAATCCCCTAGGAGTTTAGGTTTCTTCTCCGTCTTTAGGGGTAGGGGTGGCTTCGCTGGTTTCTCATGGTCCCAGGCGAGAGTGTTTGGTTGGGCCCGGGCATAGTTGGCGGCCATTTCAATGGCTTGCTCGATACCCAACCCTGAATGCTGACGCAGCCACCGTTGGGACGCATAGGGAAGGGCGTCCATGAATTGTTCTAAGTACACCTTGTGTAGGATTTCTTCCTTCGTGCATGTTTTTGGGGTGAGCCATTTGTTGGCGGCCATTTTGAGTCGGAAAAAGAGGGTCTTCGGGTTTTCTCCTGGGAGGCCTTTCTCTTTCCCGAACTTTACTCGGTAGGCTTCCTGATCAAGACCCAGGTGGTCCAGTATCACCCCTTTGATCACGGTATAGGGGGTGTCCCCAATGGATTCGCGGTCTGGTAGGCAGACTGGGCTTCCCCTGTGAGCAATGGGGCCAGAAAGAAGGGCCATTTTTCTTCAGGCCATCCCAACGCCCTAGCGGCCCTCTCAAAATTCATTAAGAAAGCATCAGGGTCTTCCCCTTGGAGGTACTTCTGCAGGGATATCCCGGAGGGATGTGGAGTATGGACTCGTGCTTCGCCCGAGGTGGTTATCACAGGAGGCGGCCCGCTCTTCAGGCTCTCGAGTTGGGCTGAAATCGTGGACTTGAACAACTCCCGGTCAGCTTGGGCTGAGGACAACTGTCTTTCAACCGCCCACTCGAGCTTCTCTTGGCCCTTGATGAGGTGCTGGATCAGGGCGTCCATCTCACTGGTACAGATGGGCTGGTCTTCTGATCCCACTTCTGACACCAGATGTACAGGGTTGGGAAAGGGCCCCGGGTACCTGCTTGTTTCCACCACCACAGGAGACTCCAAGGGCCCTGTTACAGAAGTAGAGGCGGAATACTGTGCTAAACTTTTCAGGGAAGGCTTTATTTTCAAAGGTTTAGGGTAAGTCTTTCTTTGTCTGCTTGTGAGGCGCTCCCGCGCAAACGCTGCAGGGTCATAGGGGCCAGTCCGGGGAGGCTCCAGGGTGACGGGGTCAAAGGTCCGGTCTTCTCCTGATGACAGCTCCGCCGGTACCGGGGGGGGGAGTAAGAGAAACCGGAGGTTAGGCTTCTGCAAACAGCTCTCTCATAAGGGACCAGGGAGAGGTGAGGGAAACCATTGCACGCACACGTGTAACAACAAGTGGGGTCTGTGTCCGAGTAGTGCTCGTGAAGGGGAGGGGTAAATGGAGGCCGACTGTACAAGGGGCCTTGCAGGCTTTAGAACGAGGGTAGACTACGGTGTCCCATCCAACCCGCCATACGCCCCCGTACCTGCTTGAGCCACACTCCTCCCATGGGCGTGTGGCGGGGCGGATCGTTCCTCCTCGGCTCTCCCGGCCTCTCGGTCTCTCCTCCTGGGCTCCTCGAGGTCTCAGCTGTGGGGCACTTCAGGATCTCGTCTGCCGGTCTTCTCAGGGTCTCCTGCTCCACGGGGCAACGTCTGTCTCTCTCCTCGCGTCCGTTCGACTCCGGGGAAACGTTGTCCATCTCTTCCTCTTCCTGGTGCTCTTTTGTCGTCGTCACGTGGGTAGAGGTGGGCGTGTCTCCCAGGGCTGTCTCCCATCCCTTAAAGGTATAGGGTTCCCTTTCTTGCCCCGTCGGCCACCAGTAGTCCGGGTCTGCCACCTTCCAGTTGTCTCTTTCCGGGCTATCAGGATTCTGCATGGAGGCAATGGAGGGAGGTGAAACAGGGGTGGCTGCCCACCACTGTGTATTCCGATCCCCTGCCATGGGGTCCTGCATACCCACCCCGTCACACTCTGGTACTACTGATTAGATTTTTGTGGTGTTGGTGTCAAACAATGTATTACATTTTACGCTTTTTTTCTAAATTAGTGTGTGATTTTCCATGTGTTGTATTTTCACTGTATTACTTTTTGAAGTACTGCTTAAGGACTTTACACATTGCCTCTAAGTTAGGCCTGACTGCTTTGTGTCAAGCTGCCAAAGTATTAGGCCCAGGTTAATTTTGGTTTTGCTGCTTCAGTAGGGTCTAACCCCCATCCAACAAAAGGCTTGAAGGGTTTTCAGCTAATGCCCACTGAATTCTTGACCTTTCAGCTGTGACAGTGAACTGGTGTCGGTACCATTTTTCACATCATCTTCTCACACACAACAATGTAGTAGCATCATACCCCCTCTATTATTCAACATCTACCTAAACCCCTAACCAAATGTGCTTACATCATTCAACCCCATCCATTACAACTATGCAGATGACACCCAAATCATTTTTAAAAGCAGATGGTCTAGAAGACCTCTACAATATAAAACTTGACTGCCCTCAGGCCTTTAACACACAGATGATGCAGAACCATCTAAAGCTAAATATTGCAAAGACAAATCTTATGATGTGCAAAGAATGACAAAAATGCTAGCCTACTGCCAAAATGAGATCCCTCCAATAATATCAACAGAAGTCAGAAATCTGGAGGTGACCATGGATTCAGACCTATATTTTATACCATATCTTAATAAAGTAAATCAGAGTGTCATCTACACAATGAAAACACTAGGCTGCGTCCTTGCATACCTTGAATAATCTGCAAGCTTGACTATGCCAACAGCCTATACCTTGGCACCCCTGCATTTATCATGCACAAAATACAACTCACCCAAAATGCTGCTGCAAGACTCCTGTCTTCACCTAAGAGAACACATGACACCAGTCTTTCAATCCATCCACAGTCTATCTATAGCCAGAAGAGCAACGTTCAAGACCCTTTGCTTTGTTCACAGAGCCTGTAGTAAGGGACTGATATGCTTAGAAGCTAAATGTAAGCAATACAGACAAATCAGGACACTGCGCACCAGGTTTGCACCACTTATCATTATACCCCTCTCCACTGCTTTCTCAATACAAGCCGCCAAGGTCTAGAATTTACTGCCAGCCAGTAGTCACAGCATCCAGGAGCATATAAACTTCAGAAGACAGTTGAAAACATGGCTATTTCCAAGGCAACTAAAGCAACACACCCCCTGGAAATAGATTCTGGTAAGAATGTCGCACACTCAAGCTTAATCTTTAGCTTACAATTAACAAATTGAAAACAACACAACCAGAATAGTTTTTTCAATAGGATGGTAAGTTAAGGAGGGCTGACCTATGATTTGCTAGGGTATTATGCAGTTATATGCATTCATACATAATAATTCTGGCAAACAAAAATACTAATACCATAATACTCGGCGGTCAGCAGCCATCTGTAACTTACACCCCTTACATTCACAAAAGACATATCTGCAATGAAGGTAGTCCATCACCAGTACTGTGAAGTCAATAAACCAGCCACCATCACTAAATGAACAGGCATCGAGTAACTGAAGAGCTCTGTCCACACTGCTAGTCAATCAGAGGGTTGTTAAATCTAGTCAACTATGGCCGATACTTAACATCTCTCAATGACATCCAGATATAAGACGATAGTAACAATGCATATCCCAGCAGATCTCTGCACTTCTCTCACCCTCTAGCAATGCCACCTCTGCCCCAGGCCTTTACCTCAAGTTTCTGATTGGACAACCCAGTGCAGTAACCAGAAAAGCAGGCTATATGACATGAAATACCACCAATGCACTTGCAGAGCTGCTAGCATACTGAAAAACCATAAACTGAGCATCTAAGTCTCCCACAGCTCATCATTCACCACCCTGCTACGTGGTGCATCTTGTAACAAGATAACCACACATCAACATGGAAACACTTTCCAAATAGGATCACAAAGCAAAGACATCACCATTCCAACCACACACCACCATAGCTTGCTTCCCATGTAGGTAAGCACCTTAGTGCCAAACGTAGGGTTAGTACCTGTTAATCAAGTGTGCAATACAAGACAGTACAGTACAATATTTATCCTTTGAACATCACCAAGATTAGTTTTGATCTGATTAAAATCATTTTTTCCATTAGATTTCAGAATTATAAATCAACATGTGCTTCATTTGTGTTTTTATAACTGCTGGTATTTAATGAAATATTTTATTACAGTTAATTTACAAGTATTTAAATTTTTTGTGACCTAGAAACAATTTGCCATCCTACTATATTTCCTTTCGCACTCCAAGACCACTGGAATGATGTGATTTTGCTACTGCTGCATTTACTGCATAATTATGAATTTGCCGCTTTTGCCGCATGATCAATCGTCTGCTGAATAAGTGAAATGTTACTGCCGCAAAGTTCCAGTGGCCCTGTCTGAACCCCAGTGAGATTGTCACATACTCTACAAGACGCTCTCACTTTGCAGTCAACAAAAGAAAAGTAAACAACATCTCAATTTGTCAGAAGCCATAGCCTGACATTGAACCTGCCTTGGAACACACAGCAAATCTAACAAGATAAAATCAAAATGTAAAGACATTTTTATTGCTCATTCACCTTAGGAACTCGTGTACCTTTAGGTGCTGTGCCAACTGCCTCAGTCATTTGGAGATTGTGGACAAAGATATGGGCTGTAGCTACATTAATCATGTGACTTCATCTGAGAAGCTCATGATTCGGGTGTCATCAGTGGAGTAAAAAACCTCCTATTGCATCGTGTCCCACTTGGCTGGGGAACTGGCTACCACTAAAACAATATTTCGCTATATGTGAACCTCTTCTGTCTGCAGAGACAATGCTCATAAATAATAATCTTAGGGAAAATCATGCCAGGGGTGTAGGCAGTGGGCTGAGGCTCAGTAAAGGGAGCAAGGAAAGATGAACAATGGAAATAGGGGAAACACAGAGAGTGGGACAAATAGAATATATAAGCAGGAGAGAGAAAAGTATAGGGAAAAGTATGGATTTTCAAGCATGGTATCACCTCAACTTGGGAGTCTGTAACTTTTCAATAGTTTGTGACTAGAATTCTGGTGGCAAACCATTGATACATTGATACATATATGATTGATTCCCACTTTGGAAGGGACACAGCCCTCAAACCTCTTCCAAATGTCATTGTCCTGAAAGGTTGCTGTAGAAGATCCCCTACCTTATATATGCCAATGCAGTACTTTCTTATAGGAGTACCTGGGCCCTTACTCAGGACACCATCTAAGACATCGCATGCCTAGCACATAGAAGAGAATTTTTAGCCCATTACACCACTGGTGCTACCCGCCACATGGGAGAGAAATGTTGCATTAAAGGAGGCATACGGTGTGAAAGAATGAATGACATGGGGCTGGATGTGTGTTGGACACCAGGTAAGTAATGAGGGAATAAGTTAAGGGAGATGTTGTCTTGCTTTCGCCCCTCAGATAATAGAGAATCTTCCACACAGTAGCTCAAACCCACAGGGCAAAGCAGGAGATATAACACAGCACCTTCAGAAAAGGGCTTTATTTGACAAAATGCAAAGACTCTCTTTCTTTGAATAAGGCTTGGGGATTTATTTTACACCATGCTCTCTAACAGAAAGGCTTTCCCAGATGCCAAATGCACAACATACAAATATATATAGAGATATATATGTTTATATGCCAGCAATAATAACACCCTTGATAAATGTAGCAGTTAAATGCATGAATAATACCATGAGTAAACAAGCAGCAAATAATATGAGAAAAGACACGAGCAAATTTATAAAGATACCTTGTTTGACCCGGAAGTAGTTGTTTGTCCAGCCCCCCGCAACCTTGGAAGGAAGTAGAGGGTGAAGGGCCGTGGCGGATTTACCTAGTTGATGCCCGGTGTTCGTTTGGAGTCGCAGGGCTCCCGGTGATCTTCAGGGCGACTTTGGAGATGAGCCGTCGTCAGCGCGACCACGTTGAAGGATATTTGCGGGTGAGGAGATTGCGCATAACTTAATTTTGGGACTTGTATATATGGACAGTTTCCTGTCCCAATACTTGCTAGTATTATTTGTTTCTCCGTGTGATTACTTTTTGCTTGTTAAACAATGGCAGCGGACGTGCTCAGAGACCGCGAGGTAGTAGCGGATGCCTTATTCATAAATTTACCGGACACTATAGTCACTGATAAGAATGTGATTGTTATATCTGACAAAAATGAAGGAAATTAAAGGAAAATTGAAAAAGTTGGAAAAGCTACAAAGGACAGAGCTCACTAAGTGGTGGGAAAAGAAGTCCCTAGAAAAGTATAAGGAGGGGTTGGCAGGGTACCTTGAGGGTTGAGGCTTCTCATTGCTCCATCTTTTGAGAACCCCAACCCTCTCATGCTGAAGGAATGGGCGTCTAATAATTTAGAGGCGTCAATGAACATGGTGTGTATCCTCATTAAATATGCGGAGATTGATAGACTCGATATTATGCGCCAAATTGATGAACTCAACAAAGATCTTGATGCAATGGAACAGAAGGAACTAATTGCTAAAACAAGGAATGACATCAAGAGACGCCTAGAAAGGCATGAAAGTACCATCAAGACTCGCAAGGTTTTTAAATTTGCTTGGGATCGAGCGGATTATGAACAGGGGCATATTTTAACTTTTTCTAAGAAATTCGAAAATGTTAAACGACAGGCATTAACAGCGAAGGCCCCATTGAAAGCAAACTCTACCTTGCTGATACAACAAGTGGAGCACTCTGAAAACTCTGACACGGATGTGAGCTCTATATTGAGAAGTGTAGATTCGAATGAGATCAGTCTAATGGCAGGCCATTCTTCTGCAATGAGTGGTTTTACCCCTTCAGAGGAATTGGGGTTTATGATAGAGGACAGGTGGCAAACATTGAGACCAAGATTTCCACCATCAGTGAAAAACGACAACAGCGAAATAAATGCTGCAAAGAAAGGAGGAAACAGACGAGGCTTCCCGAACAAGGAGAGAGGAAGAGTAGCCCCCCAAATGAATTAAACTCCTCCTCAAATCTGAATACAGTGCCTGATAACACCGTCATTAATGTCACTGATTTGAATTTAGATGTAGCTGAAACCCAACTTTTGGCATTAGGCCTGTCATTTTGTCCTAAGAATGATTTTAAGTACGTACAATCACGGATTGACATATTTAAATTCATACGTACATTGAAATTGATGAAATACCACAAATTGAATAAAGTCACTAGCATTGCAAATACTGTGTTTTCTGACTCCCTTCCCAGTAAGAATTTGTTAGCTTCTGATGTCTCATTGTTGAAGACTGTGCATGCGATAGTAGATTCTGATAATAAGCCCCTAGCGTCCACTCAGACAGTCCTAGATGATGCCCAGAGACACGATAGACGTGTTTAATGATCGCATGGTAGAGGATTTGAAAGATTTGAATAAATCTATTGTTAGAAAACAAAAACGTAGAAATTATGCTGAGCTGCGTTACTCTACCCTTATGCGTAAGATAAATGATCATGGCAACATCATCGTGAATAAGGCGGACAAACGGGGTAATATCGTTTTATGGCTAAGTGATATGTACATATTGGAAGCTGAAAGACAATTACATGATAGTTCGTGCTATAGGAAAGCCTCGTATAATGAACTAAATAAGGTTAAGGAGCTTATAAACAAACAGTTAGCTCTGTGGAAACGGGATGGCCTTATATCTAAAAATGATGTTTTTGAAAAATGACCACCCCGTTACCCCTATTTTGTATTTATTACCTAAGGTTCACAATGGAGTATCCCCTATACCAGGGTGTCCTATTATTTCAGCAGACAATAGTTTATTGGAACCAATTTCCAAATATGTAGGAAAGCAGTGTAGGCATGGCACGCTTGTAATCACCAATAAACCCCCCAGTGGATTTACCAAGGAAAAGCACCGAGGAGTGAAGAGTCTACCTTGGGCACCCTGTGTGCATCGGCTCGCATTGCTGAGTCTGAGGGTAGCGCTATATGCAGTTGGGAGCCCCGCCCACACCACGGCCCCCAGCTCGGTGCCCCGGGTCCACTGGTTCCCTCTGGTTTGTTTCAAGGTGGGCGCGCCGGGGGGCCTTGGAGACCAGCTGCAGCTAAGGTGGCAATAAGGAAACCCGCAAGTGGAAGCCCAAACCCCTGGGGAGACGCCCGTTCCAGGGGGCCCAGTGAGGCTTGGGCAGGAGTAAACCAAGACTTTATCAACATTCAGGAATAATTAGCCGGTGATAAAGCCAGCATCAAGAAGAAACCACGTTTAGCTAGTCAGCACACAGGGAGAAATACAGCTGGGGAAAAAAACTAAAGTGTTTTGTAACTCTTTTGTCCTTTTCCACCACATTTTACGCTCGCAGCGGAAGCGGTGATTGACTCTTGGGACCTGTGAACCGGGGACTCCATTTACCAAGCGCCCTCAGCCCTTCACCACCTGGGCTCCTCCTACACCTGCCTGCTGCCTATAAATTCAGACCACGCCCCGCGATTTGCGGGACGCGCGCGGGACGAGTGCCGGGCGAAGCCCGTTGTAGCACATAGGGACCAGGCCACCCCTCTAACGCCTGCTTGTAAACTGTAGGACTTTTTTGCTTTGTGTAAATTCCTTTACCAACTTTCATACTCGTACCAGTGCAATGGTGGGGCGTGAAAGTAGGAGGAAAAAAGCTACAACGGGAAGTCATGCTGTGGGGACTTTGGATAATTTTATCTTGAGGGCAAATTCACTATTGGACCATGAGATAACCCTGTTTGAACGTCGGATTTTGCAAGACATTGCCCTCGCGAATAGATCCTCGTTGGGTTACTTTGCGAACACTCGTACACCAAAACGCTGCCCCCCAATACCTGCTGGGGATGAGCTGGATTCCAGTTCAAACAGTGAGATTATCAAGGCTCTGGAAAGACCAACCCCAAACATCAAAACCCAGCCTCTGCTAGTAACTGAGTCTAATACTCCAATAACCCTTGAACTCAACCAGGGAGTAGGTGGTCTGGACGATCCTACTATTCGACAGTTAAGAGGGAGAACGGAAGGGGCTATACCCAAAAGAAAGCGAGGTGGTGCGGTTACCTGTGGCAGAAAGCCCAAAATTGCCAAATGTTCTGAGAATGCTGCAACAGGGGTATCGGTCAAGGCTTCGAAGACCGTAAAGACTAAAGGTAGTGGGACAACTCCAACCTTACTGCCCCCACCTACAGTACCAACCCAAGAGGGGACAACTATAGCAACAATATCGTCTTCAATGGAGGACTCGCTCTTGGCAAAATTGGGCACTTTACTTCAAACCTCCTTACAACCGTTTGAACTTAGACTCTCCAGGATAGAGCACCAATTGACAAATATTGAAAAAGCCACAGCAAAGGCCATGGATTATGTTAAATTGAACAATGTGAGTTCTGCCCAAGCTTCAATCTGAAAGGGATGCTCCACGCTGCAAAATCCTGCAGTGCCTCCGGATTCAGCCTTGGTTAAAGTGATAGGCCCAGAACATGTGGTTCCTGCTGCTCCACCGCCCACCTTGCCCTCTGTGGCTATTGTTGGGAACACAAGTAACATTCTAAGTACATCTATCAGAATTGATTTACTCCCAGAATCGAGTCTGTATGTTGTGGTCCTAGCTGGGGTACCCGAACACCTTAACACCAGAGAGGAATCCCATCAGTCTCTAAAAGACAAAGTTATAGATTGGTTGAGCAGAAATAGACCGCTCCCGGCCCATACCAGTAGTGAGATTCTGCTAGTTCTTAGGGCAGCCTGGGTAGGGCATAGAGAAAAGAATATCAAGGGAGACTGTGTGTTGGTTAATTTTAGAGATCTGCGCACGGTATCTCATATCTGTGGGGGGCGGGGGGTGCAGTCAAATTTTGGGTCAGTAATACAATCCATGCCACTGTCGTACTTCTATTCCCCAGGCCCCTTCCGTCCAAGGCCAGACATTGAACGGAGCTGGAAGACGGTGGGGTCCTGTGGAGGGGTGGGTTACAATAGGGAAAGGCATGGGGTTCCACCTGTACCCTTTGACATCGGTACCCAAAATAGATATAGCTGCTTGGACATGGTTGACTGACTGGAGCAAAGGGTCCCATATTCTGGTGGGTCATCTAGAGGGAGCGAGCGGGTTGAAGGAGGTATGGGAACAAGAGGGATTCGCTCAAGTACTTCCAGCATCACAAGCATAGGGCTAAGCTTGTTGAAGATAACTCCCCTCGCGCCGCATACTATCCACCAAATTCCAACTGCAAGCATCCTCGAATACATATTAAATACACCACCTAAGACCCTGTGTCCCATTCTATTCAATTCAATTCAATTCAATTCAGTTAATTTGTATAGCGCGCTACATACCCAGAGGGTCTCAAGGCGCTTGGAGAAGGGTGGGGAGTTACTTGTCGAATATCCATGTTTTAAGTTGCTTTCTGAATGCTAGGTGGTTCTGAGTGAGGTGAAGGTGGGTGGGAAGTGAGTTCCAGGTTTTAGCCGCCAGGTAGGAGAAGGATCTTCCTCCCATGGTGGTTTTGTTGATGCGAGGTACAGCAGCAAGGGCTTGGTTGGAGGAGCGTAGCTGGCGGGGGGGGGGGTGTAGAAGGAAAGTCGTGTGTTGAGGCATTCGGGTCCAAGTTCGTAAAGTGCTTTGTGTGCGTGGGTTAGGAGGCGGAATGTTATCCTCTTATTGACGGGGAGCCAGTGGAGGTTTTTCAGGTGACCAGAAATGTGGTCGTTACGCGGTATGTCTAGTATGAGTCTGGCTGATGCGTTCTGGATGCGTTGGAGTTTTTTCTGGAGTTTTGCGGTGGTGCCGGCGTATAGGGTGTTTCCGTAGTCCAGGCGGCTTGTAACCAGTGCGTGGGTGACCGTTTTTCTAGTTTCGGTGGGGATCCAGCGAAAAGTTTTTTTGAGCATGCGAAGAATGTTGAAGCACGATGATGAGACGGCGTTGACTTGTCTGGTCATCGAGAGTGAGGAGTCCAGGATGATGCCCAGGTTCCGTGCGTGGTCTGTCGGGATGGGTAGCCCGCCGGGCACCACGCTCTCTGGCGTAGGAACCTCAAAAGGTGGCCAGAACAAATTAACTCTGAGCACTCAACCGGTAAGGAAGGCAGGCATAATTAAGGTATTGTCTTGGAATGTGGCTGGCCTGCCAAATAAATTGGCTTGCCCTGACTGGGAATCCTTCATGGATAACTTGATGTGTGTCTCTTTCAAGAGACTTGGGCCTGCGAAGAGCAGTAACGGGGGGATTTGCTTCATTCCACGTGCCAGCACTCTGGGGAGGGAAAGGCAGACCATCAGGGGGCCTCACTGTGTGGGTTGGTTCCCATTTGGGATGTACTGCATTGACATTAGTAACCCACTCGAGTGATGTCCAATGCGTGGTTCTCACTTGGGCTCACCACTTGAAGCTTGCCCTTAATAATGTTTACTCCCGTCCTGTGAGTATAGCCAGTGAGTCCAGGACTATTGAAGAACTTTCCAACTTTCTGCATACCCTCCCGAGTGACATCCACCGGTTGGTAGGGGGTGATTTGAACTGTCACTTTGAGCCACTAGAGGGTTTGAAGGACGATGTTTTAGTGGCAGAAGATGATTACTGGTCCATTCCCTCGATTCAGGACTCATCCCCTAGAGCATGGTCCCCTTTAGCCATACAGATCACAGCTCTGACATTAAACCACTCTCTACGAGCCTGCAATGGGCGTACCCCCTCTGATAGCCCAGCAAAATGTACTTTTATTAAACCTGGTCAGACGTCAAGATTGGATTATATCTTGGCAGAAACACGTTTATGGCCACTAGTTATAGATCTTAATGTATCTGCGCGAGCAGAGAGTGACCATAATCCTTTGATCCTTGAGCTGGGCCCCCTTGGCATTGGCGGGAGTAGCAGTTCAGCCCCTGGGGATCCTGCTGATAGACTCATTCTTACCAATGACAGGCGCAGAGTCAGATGGAACAAACTTGTTGACCATCCAGAAGAACTCTATAGCAGGATTGTCCCTATATTTACTGAGGTAGAGGTGCTAATCATGCAACCAGTACCTCCAGCCCACTTCACCAAAATGCAGGTGCTTCACTCGGACCTAGTTTCCAACTTGGAGGAGGTATTCAATCCCTTGAGAACAAAGAAGAGTATGAGGGTTAGGCAGCACTCATGGTTCAATGCAGCTTGTAGGAGGGCTAAGTCGGAACTGGTACCAGCCCTAAAAGACAATACTGATAAAACTAAAATAAAAGCCAGGAGCACACACTACAAGTACATGATAAAATGTGCAAAGGAGGAGTGGGACTACGATAAGTGGGCTAACTTATCTATTGGAAAAACAAAGAGCTAGGGGGGTCTATGAGGGTTAGTTTACCGACCTCAACATCTCACAACTCAGTCTATAACAAAAACAATTAACAGGAGATGCCTGGTCACAAAAATGTGTGTTGTTCTGAAGTTTAAACCAAACAAGGATCAACAACCTGAAATTACACTAGGCTGAAAAACTCCCATCAGCCCACCATTGTGATGGAATATCATCACGTGGGATACAGATGGTGGATCCAAATCTCGCCCAACCCATCAAATGATGGTGCAGAGATGGATAACCGTGGTGAACCACTAGCCACAGTGTATTTCAAGTGGTGCTGATGATGTGCAGTGCTAAGTGAAAGTGAGTGATAAGAAGGTGAAATATATAAAAATAACTACTAGAACAGAAAATATGTTTAATGGGCACTGTTCTAGTGTCAAGATTAAAAGCACGCCTAATAGTCTGAAAATATGACTATACAGTGGCGCAGTGCAGTGTGGTCGACATGTTTCAGCTGTATGGAATCAACTGTCCAGCTTTCTTCAGGACCGTGGTCTAATAGCAACTGCAAAATAAGTGATAATGTGGAGAATAGTAATAATAACATGCAACATTGAAGCAAAATATTCCTACCAGGAACTTGGGTCCCCAATGTGGACTGGTGGAAAATTGACACTTTCCTAAAAGGAAGAAAGAATAGTGCACAGAGTGTGTGATATCACAAGTGTGTCCACAATGATCCTTGAATGACAAACAAAACAGTACAAACAACACATAAGTAGCTATGACCAAAGAGTCTCATTGCTTTACAGGAGGCTACCATCCTCCTGGTTTAATTTGCAATATTCTCAGTAATGTTATGAAAGTGCTGTACTCACCCAGCGTTATGTGGGAAGTAGCCTCACCTCACCATTGAGATTGTTTGTTCTTTTTTCCTTGGATTGTATGGAATTGTCATCCATGAATTACTGTTTTTTATATGCTGTGTATTTTTATGGCGTACTGCCGAAATAAAGATTTTATGAATGAGTGAAAAATATGTAGATTTTTTTCTTCATGGCCATATGGAATCGCTGCCATCCTATATCAGAGATACGGGCCATATTTTAAGCAAATTGAAAGAGGTTATTTGGAGTCCAAATTACCACTTCATTGTTATGGACATCTGTTCTCTGTATACTTCTATTAAACATGAAGATGGACTGCATGCTATTCAACATTTGTTGCCTAATCGTGACATCAAGTTTTATGAACACAACAAAATGTTGGTTAAAATGTTTGCGCTTTGTCTTCAGAATAATTTTTTCCTCTTCAATAATGAGGTTTACCATCAGTTGCGAGACGTGGCCATGAGGGCATGTTTCTCCCCCTTCTACGCGTGTTTACAAGTGGGCTGGTGGGAGGAGTGTGTCCTTAGTCACGCCTTGGATGTTGATGGGAGTCTAGAAACGGGAATTGTCCATCTTTGGCGTTTCATAGACGACGTGTACATAATCTGGCAAGGGACGAAAGCAAGTGCAGAACAATTTGTGATGAGTATTAACAACAACAAGCTTAATTTAGAATTCACCGCCACCATTAGCAATGTGAGAGTTGAATTTTTAGAAGTGGAGATATATATTTCAAACAACACCATCCCGACTAGACTCCACAGAAAGATTACTGCTGGAAATTCAACTCTCCATGCTTCTAGTGCCCATCCCCGTCATTTGATTAAAAGCATTCCCTATGGGGAGTTTTTGAGGATCTAACGCATTTGCAGCAATAAATATGTCTTAATGAGTTTTTTCTGAGATTTTTGATTCGTGGTTACAAAGAGATTGATTTGAATAATGCACTAAAGAAAATGATTTTTAACACAAAAACCCCGCTCAGATTACAGAGGCTGAAAGTGTTCCTTCTAGTATTGAAGTGATACCATTAAAGGATGAGATGAAAGTTAGATTAATTACTACTTATAGTAGTCAAGAACGTAAGATTCGTAATATTCTTAAATCTAACTGGCCAATTTTGAAAACTGATATAACTTTGGCACCTCTATTGGATGAAATTCCATGTATCACTTTTAGGAGGGCTCCCTCTATGAGGGACATTTTGGTTAAGACCAGTCTAGAAGTAGTTTCTTCATCTAATTGGCTATCCAATTGTACAGGTTTTTTTAAATTCAGTTCTTGCAGAGCTTGTAAGTTCGGTTAAAACACTAGGGAATATAGGGACGCTTTCAAACAAAAGACTACTAAAATTAAAGGCATGTTAACTTGCAAAACAGATCATGCTGTTTATGTTTTGCAATGTTAATGTAAACTACAATATGTTGGGAGCACCAAGCTCCAATTGTATAATCGCATCCTTCAACATCTTCGGACGATTGTCAACTCTGACCCTAGTTACCCTGTGGCACTACACTTTAAGTTGGTACATGAAAATAATTTAAATGATTTAAGTTATTTTGTCATTGATGCTGTGCCCAAATCTAAGAGGGGAGGTGATAGAGAACGCAAGCTCAGACAATTGGAAAGTCAATATATTTTACTTCTCGACACAAAGATTCCAAATGGTCTTAATACGGGGAAGGATTTGTACAATTTTCTATAAATATTTGTTTGGTTTTAGATATTTATACATTTATGATATTATATTTATTATAGTAACCACTTTTAGGGGGCAGGCTTGACCCCTTAAATCAGATATTTATGAATGTTGTACTTTTCCTGTTGCTATTTCGTCTGCTTTGCTGCTCTGTAATTGTATTGTTGGTCTTCTGATGAATTTATCGGTTTTTAACAGGGGATTTAAATTAATGTGGTCTTCTATACGAATTCAAAATTTGAGCTGGTTTTTTCCTTTTACATCTATTTACAAACTATTTTATTTTTTCTATCATACGTATATATTGTGTTCACATTTTTGTAAATTCATTGAGTACTTTATTTATACTGTTTAGATATATATCAGCACTTGCACTTTAAATTGATTAAGGCATTGCTATATTTGAATTATGGATGTATTAAGCAATGATCCATTCTTGATTATTTTTAGACACTACTTTTTGCACTTTTTTGAAATGCAGTTGGTCGCATTCACCTCCTTGATGGACTTGATAATGAAATATGGTTTTGTGAATGACCGTTTGAAGATTTGGTGACATTGGGCACTTGCCCTCAATTGTGGTACCATCTGGATATATTGTGTGTATCATATTATTTATATATTGATATTATGCACTTTATATTATAGATATTATTTATATTTGCTCGTTTGTGAGCTTTTGGAAAAATCTTCTCAGAAATATTGTTATATTACTAGGTTGTTCACATGAGTGGTCTGATTACTATGTCCATGATGGATTGGGAGGAGTTAATGCTTTCTACCTGCATTTAAAACTCGCTTGTTTCTGATCTCGTCATGTAATCAAGACCGGGTTTTCCTGGTCGAAACGCGTCATGCTTCCAGATACGGAGAAATAAAGCACTGTTCACTTTGAAGCGCTCGAGTGGTCTGTACCTGTTTGTCGTGTTGTCTCAAGTTGCTCATATATATATATATACCGTAGACTCAATTCAAATCGCCGAGCCCCCTGTGCATGGAGCATTACGAAGACCAGAAACAAGGAGTCGACCCAGGGATGCCGGTGAGCAATTAGGTGTTTTATTTCATCAAAGCGCACCCAGCCAGCATGACGTTTCGGCCTACCCAGAGGCCTTGATCACTTGGCGCCATGGAGGGAGGAATCAACTTTTAAAGTACAAGTGCAAACCAAAGAACGCATATGATTGGATAATGCCACACAGAGCATAATGGGCAACAAAAAAAGACTAGTCATCACGGACACATCTTTAGGCATTAAAACATAACACCGGTAAAATGCAACGTTTTCGATTAAAAATAGCTGACAATACAAAGCTCAAAACAGTTTGTCCCTGGATGAATCCATTTTAGCAGCAATTAATCAAAAAGCAGCAATTTATGACAATAGTGCAAATGTACTTGGGCAAATACGCAAAAAGTGCCTTGCAGATTACCACCATGTATCCAATTCAATTAGTCAGAATAATTGTATAATACAAACCGAATGAATACAATATGTCATATGCAGCATGAAAACTGACAATCCACGTAAATTTGAGATTGGCCAATTATCATAACTACAGGTCAAATAAATTTGATACCCTTCTGATATGATTTGTGCAAATTTCGCAGTGTGCAAATAATGCCTGCTCAAGTGGGTCAATAGAATAAAGGTTCCTTATAAAAAATCTTTACTGCCATAACCATCATATGCAAAATTGTGCAACTCAGTGAAAGTGAATAAATAGTGAAGTTAAAAACATGTTTGATGAAAATATATACATATGATTACAAAACACGGAACCAGAACAAGGAGATGTTTTAGCACTAACAGGAAAGACTACAGCATACAAATTGTACCCAAACTATGCAATCATTGAACCGCTGAATAGGGAAAAAGGTTGTAACTCATCAATAGGCTCATAGTGACGAACAGTCAGATACACGATGTATTATACTAGAGGCAAGTATAGAAATCTTCGGTTGCATTGAGCCAGAAGGGGTCTTGCTATCTCATTCCAAAATATACCTGGTCTCTAATGCTCGCAGGATAGCCTCCCTGTTGCCACCTCTCCTTAAGGGGGCAACGGCATCTATCACAAAGTACTGCAATAGATCGCTTTTATTTTCATGCTGTTCTTTAAAATGCTGTGCGACTGGGTACATGTCATCGTTGGTATTGATGGCCCTGATGTGCTGGAGTATCCGTTTGTGGACCTGCAACTTGGTACTACCAACATATTGCAGGCCACACGGACACTCCAGCACATAAACTGCGTACTCAGTCTTGCAAGTAAGTTGTTTGGCAATGGTTCGAGGAATGTCAGAAAATGGTGTAGCAAATTCAGTCTTGCTGACCCCATGTTTACATGCTTTGCAACTGGCACATTTTCTAAAGCCCTTGCTAGCATGCAACCAGGTTTTGGGAGTAACAACTTCAGGGCTGGATTTTACAAGGGCATCGCTCATCGAACGTGCCTTCCTGAAGGTTATTGCAGGTTTGGGTGTCATGTGCTCACCCATAACCGGATCATTACGTACTAAGCTTCAATGTCTGTTAACAATTTTGCGTAGTGCCTTGTGCTGTTTGTTATATGTCCAGATTAGTCTGGTAGGCAGTTTTGATTCAATAGAGTTTGCCTTCTGACTTTTTTTGTGAATGAGGGCCTCTTGTCTCGAAAACACATTGGCTTTTCTAATAGCATTGTCTATGTCAGTCTCCTTATAGCCTCTAGCCAGGAATCTAGCTTTCCTTGCCTTTTGAGCCAAGCGGCAGTGCTGCTCTGTGCTGCAAATACGTTTGATACGCAGCATTTCCCCATAGGGGATACTGCGTATCAGATGTGCAGGGTGGTGGCTTTTGGCATGCAGCACCGTATTGCCCGCCGTGGGTTTCCTATATAGCTTGGTTTCTAGCTTGCCATTGATTATCTCAATCTCAACATCTAAAAAACAGGCCTTAGTCTGACTGATGCTGGACGTAAAAGATAAATTCAAAGCATTCGAATTGATCAGTTCTACAAATGCAACGGCCTTGGTGTGAGAACCACGCCAGATTAAAAGTGTATCATTGATATACCGATACCATTGTACGATATGTCCCATACAGATATCATGGTGACTGCCATGGAGGACCTGCCTCTCCCAGTAGCCCATGTGAAGACAGGCATAACAGGGAGAGAAACAGGCCCCCATGGCGACGCCCCTGATCTGTTGAAAGTATTGATTATTGAACATAAAGTAATTGTTGTTCAAGCAATAGGTAATCATGGCTAATAAAATGTTGTTATGTTCTGACATCTGTATAGGTCTGTTGCGCAAATAATGTTGGACCGCCCTGACACCATCATGATGGTGGATACTGGTGTAAAGTGATGATACATCCAAGGTTATTAACCAACAATCAGAATCCCTGGTAACACCCTTCATTTTCCGCAAGAAATCACCAGAGTCCTGTATGAAAGATGGTAGAGTACATACATATTCTTGCAGAATTTAATCAATGTATACAGTGGTGTTCTCTAACAAACGATTGCGGGCAGAAATAATAGGTCTACCTGGTGGTCTCTTTGCGTTTTTGTGTACCTTGGGAATAAGGTAAAGAACAGGGGTGACAGGATGATAATTTTTTTAAAATCTGAATTCGTCCAAGCTTAAAAGCCCTGAACATCGCCATCCCATCAGAAGGGAGTAGAATTCTGCCAGTGCCTTCCTCATAACGGTAGCATCACAACATTTGTAGCACATCGGATCATTCAATTGGAGAAGGGTTTCTTCCATATATAATGTTCGAGGCCACACAATGACATTGCCACCTTTATCTGACTGTTGGACTATGATGTTATTGTCCCCTTGTATCTTATTCACCAAGCTGACATATTTGTCGTTCTGTATCAGATATTGATGTTTGTTTTTCAATGTCATGACGTGCAAAGCTTTAATTTCCTTGGTAGTCAATTCATGGAAAATGTCAATATTGTCATGCAACGTCAGGGGCGTAAACGTAGACCGGGGTTTGAAGTTGGTGATACCCGCGGTGTTCAGAACAGGTGGTTCCTCCGTGCTTTGTGAATTGGACTCTTCGGCCCGCAATGACTCCAAATTTTGCATCAGCTGTAGATCGTTGACGCTGGTGGTTTAGCGGAAACAGACTGGAGCTTGTTACAAAGGAAATGTTTCTGCAACTTGAGTTTGCGTGTATATTTAAAAAGGTCAATTCTAGTCCTTGCATAGTCAAAGTTGCTCACCGGGCTATATGATAAGCCGAGTGAAAGAGTTTGGAGGTCAGATTTGGTGAGGACGACCCCGGTGAGGTTAATTACTGAAGGCTCACTGGAGCTGTGCAAGGATGTTTCTACTTCTTGTTGTTCCATCGCTTGGAGTAGTTTCTCTTCTTCGGTATTGCGCCTTGTGCAAGCTTATCTGTGTCTACGCCACTTGAGGTTATTGTACTTGCGTTTTGCTGATTTGTTCTTCTGGGGCGCAATGTTTCACGTCTGTCCTGGCGCAGGCAATCTACCTCCTGCGCCAGGGAAAACCGGGTAAACCCCAAGCGGAGGTCACTTCTGGTTGCTTCTGTGTCAGACCCACTATCAGATAAGGAACTCAAGTCGGAGACAGAAGAGCCCAAGAGTGGCGCCACCATGGAACTTGAGGTAGCCTGGGTAGAGGGGGGACTTGAGAGGTAGTGGCTGCTTTAATGGCGTCAAATTTTTTGGCGAATGTGAAAATTCGCCCTTCCTGATAGTCAGTTTCATCCCGTTGGAACTTGAACACCTTCCTCTTTTTAATAATCTTCTCCTCTTTGTGTAGTCTAACCAGCATTTCATCCTTTAATTTAGTGCACTCCACTGCCGCCCCAGCATCCAAGGCGTCGATTTCACTATTGATTTCCTCAATTTGAGACTGGAGTGCAGCACGATCACTTTCAGCATACTTGACTAAAATGATAACTAGTCTGTGTGACGACTCTAAGTTACACTTTGCCCATTCCTTGAGCATATTGGGGTCTGGGAGCTCGTAGCTGGGGGCAAGCATGATTCTTAAACCCCTGGGAATGCGTCCCACCTCCAAATATCTGCTAAGTGATCGATGTTCCCACCACTTAGCTTGTTCCCTTTTTATACATTTGTCAAGTTTTTAAAAATTTTCCCGGACACTGGAACCACCCTCACTCCTTGGTTCCGCTGTTGTAATCACATGTGACCCCTGATGAGTCTTCAAACAGGTCGAGGGCTGCTTCCTCTCTCCCTTTCAGGGCGTCTGCTGATATGGCGCTAGGAATATATATATATATATAATGATTACTTTGGAGGTGCACCTTGACTCACTCACACATCACAAAGAAAACACCTCAAATGATCAAAGCCACTGGCCAAACAGCACAATGGCAATAATCAAAGCTCAAGCACCTCAAATGATCAAAGCCACTGGCCAAACAGCACAATGGCAATAATTAAAGCTCAAGCACCTCAAATGACCACAACCACTGGAACCACGCATCACAATGGCACTAGTCAAAACTCACTACTTCACCGGGTGCAAACACTGCATGTTAGCCCATTCCTGACCGGGGGAATGAAACAGTCGGGGTTAAGAGCCTCAGCAACCAGGGTCCCGTTAAAGGGGACCCGTCCATCCCCGTTCGGATTCCAAACTCCCAGTTTCTAAGTCAACAAGCCTCAGCTTTATAATCTCAAAACACACTAGAAGGTTCGAGAGAGACCTCCCCCAAGCCAGAGGAATCTTGCCAGAACTCGCCAGCTTCCAAGCAGGAATTCAAATGGCAGGAAGGAGTTCCCCCTTCCCCTTCTCCAATCTTGCAAGTTGCAGCTTTATCTTGACGAAGCTCACAAAAGTCTTCAGGGTTCTCACAAAAACAATCCTTGTAACCCAAACAACTTGCAAGGGCTGCTGTGCACGCAGCAAAGCTGAAACCAAGCAGAGTCAGAATTCAGTATGACATGAGGGCATGTCAAACCCAATAGTAAGAACTTCATAATTCTACCAATGTACAACACAATGCACATTTGTGCACATACTTATAGAGTCACATACTTCATCTCTCAATGTCCTATAGCATCAATGTACAACACCCAGCACAATTGTGCATCACTGCACTTTGAGACCAAAAAGTACACTCCACACCTCTCTCTCCCTCTCATGCTTACAAATGCACATTTCACACGTTCTGTTCTTGGCAAGGCTGTCCTACTCCGTGACAGCTCCCACTGAAAGACTGCAAGATTACAAGAAATAAACTTTTTTTTAAAGTCTTTTTATTAAAACATCAGCAGTATTAATGAGCAACCTTTCCACAATACATTTGTGACAGTACAGACAGAGCAGCTGTAGGAAGGGGGAGTCTCTAGTTGGCGCAGTGCAGCACTGGCGACAAGCAGGGACTCTCTCTTCCTCGTCAGGGCTGAGGGTTACCTTCAAGACAACCTCTGCTTACCCTCTAGGTAGTGTGGCTTAAGCAGTCTTAGGCTAATCTCTGGGGCACATAGGGTTAAACATTTGCAATATTACACCATCACAACCAACCCACCACACAATGACACCAAACTGTATTTGTAAAAATATATATTCCTTATATAATTTCAAGCAGGCTTGTAAAAACAGTCTTGGTTCAAGTTAAAACGGTTCCAGTGTACTTTAGAATAGGTTGCCACAGTTCTTTCTTTAGCAATAAGCAGTCTTTTGGGCCTTCTGCCCAGGTTCAGCAAGGTTCAGTGTTTTGTAGCACCTCAATGCGCTTTCCGCTGTCTCCGCTCGCTTCAGAGAGGAGATCGGGCCCGGCCGGCCAAAGCTCACGCTTCAGGAACTACCAGGGACACAGACATTCCCCATGCATTCCTATGGGAGAGCAGGCCCATCTCACACACGCACTCAGGGAGCGCACGCACTTTACACTGCGCCACAGTGTCAAAGTGCGCAAAGACCAGAAATCACTAGGCAAAAAGTTCAGGGGTGAACCTGCCAGACGGGCCAAGTCCAACAGCAGCATATTGTACATTCTTGAAAAATAATGTCTTTTCGAACTGAGCTGGAACCCCATGAGAGCTATCCTTGAAACTATCATGTTCTCACACCCCATCTCAAGGATATATCCTGAATGCCTTTAAATACCCCTATATAACTCCCACTGGCTCCATACCTTTTACCATTTCTTCGGGCAGCCGCAACCCTCGTATATTGTTTTCTCTGCGGCACAGCACCAGTCTGTGTCCATTTTCTAATGTGCCACTGTCGGTGGCTGGCTGGCACCCTGCAATTTTTCTCTTAGCTAGATATTTTGATACATAGGCCATGTTTGTTCCCCTGATACACATAGAACATGCCACTGTGCCTCCAGAGGTATTGTAAGCCCTAGGACTTCTGACATTACTCATGTCACCCTCTTCCAGAATTGTTGTATAATCGGACAATCCCTCAATATATGAGAAAAGTTGCCCCTCTGTTTACAGCCCCTCTCGCAATCCTCTGTGAGGGTGCGACCCAGTCTGAACATGAGTGTGCTGGTGGAATAAAACGTATGTAATATTTGTAACTGCACCAACTGAAAGCATGCCCTTATTGCCACCTCCCTAGGGCTTTGCATTGCTTCCACCAAATCGTCCTCCTCAAGCAAGCCTATGTCGGATTCACATGCCTCTCTTAACTTCAAAAGGGGGTCGACGAGTTGTTAATAATTTTCTTATAGGTACAAGACAGCACCTTCTCAGGTATCGGGTCCAGTAGTAGCCTATCTTCTAATGGGCTGTTTTCGGGGAGGTGTATCCCCTCTTTGATATGTCTATGTATTGCATGTCCCAATTGCAAGTATCTATACCGCTCTGATTCTGTTAGTTGGAACTCATCATTGGATTCTTTATTCGATGATTAAAAATCACCATAAAAGTACAAACATACAGTATACGTTCAGTTCATTTCTTTTTATAAAACAAACCACCAAATTAACATGAGTCCTAGTGTGAATACAACAGCAAAGGCCCAATGAATAAAACATTATAGTTCATTAAAAATAAAAGCAATCACGAAAGTCTCACAATTCCCCCCCCTCTAGTTGCTCTTAATCGAACAGCTACTTTAATAAAATTAATAACACAGCACAGTGTAAGAGGGTCCGACGCCTGTTGTAAAAAAATCAAAACCTCTTTAGCACATTTTATGTTAGATTTTTTCAGGACGTCTACCATGAATCTATGCCTGGGTTCAGCATAAAATGGACATAGCAATACAAAATGAAGGGAATCCTGCGGAGACCTATTGTCGCAGCCGCAGGTTCCCTTCTGCTCAATAGTGGATGAATACCCTAATGGTGATCTCATTCTAACCTCTTCTGCACTGCCCACCTCTGTCTACTTACTCAGAGCTTGGGCGCCCTTGGGCAGCAATCGCGCTATATAAATCTATATACAATACAATACAATACAATACAATAAATATGGTAAAAAATTGAGCCTAAAACGGTTCATTAAAAACCTTTCCTGTGCATTATGTAATAAATATAGGTAAGGTTCCATTCCTTCTGAGGTCTTTACCAGGTTATATGCACACACTGTGGTTTTAGCCCTTTCTTGTTCAGTTCTCTGTACGGCTTTATGTGCAAAAAACGCTTTTTTAACAATTGTCTTATGCTGGGGGATGATCATTGTCGGATCAGTGAAGAGATTCCCTAGGCCCAGGGTAACCAGTACAGACTTTGCATGAATGAGCCACGGGATTCGTGACCATTTATCTCTGCCCAAGCAGTCCTTCAATATTTGCCTGCTTAGGCTCACCTCTGGGTTTATCCAGATTAAGCCAGGCTAAGATTGGCCTAACCTTTATCAAATCTTCAAGGTAGGGTATCCCTAGCACCCTGTGTGCTATTTCAGCCGTTAAACTGTGTGGGGCTTTCAGGACCGCTGCAGTTGGCAGGTATTTACAAAGCCCCACACCTCTGCCCCATAAGTAACTTTAGAGCAGCACATTGAGTTGTACAGGATCGTCACCTGTTCGGGGCACCACCTCCCCAGCCTTCGGCCATAACCAGCTATTGCCCCATTGGTGGCATTCATTTTACGGCAACGTTTCTCTATCAGGGCGTTAAATTTTAATAACCCGTCAAATAGTAAGCCCAGATATGAGGAAGATTTGACCTTCTCCATCTTATGACTCCCTATCATGAAGGTACATTAGAAGGTTTTTTACCGACAGATAAAACATAGGATTTACCCAGATTAACAGGGAGGTCTAATGAACCCATAAAAGAAACAAAACCATCAATTAAAATCTGTAAACTTTTTGGAGTGCGCCCGAGGAGAACTGCGTCATCTGGGTAAAGTAACACGGGAACATGACACGATCCTACTCGGGGACAGTCAGAACCCAACTGTTAAAGGTACTGCTCGAGGTTATTAATATATAGGGAGAATAAAAAAGGCGCCAGGATACAACCTTGGCGTACCCCACTTTTGCATTGGAAAGAGTCAGTGCATCCACCCTCAATGTTATACCTGACTTGTGCTGAGGTGTTACTGTGCAATTCCCTTAAAATGTTAATGAGGCCAACCTCCATCCCCATGCAGGTCATCATGTTCCAAAGCTTGCCCCTATTAACATGATCGAAAGCAGCTGCCTGATCCATGAACCCCATGCAAAGGAATTCATCACTGGCCAAGGTGTATTTGGCTGCTATCATATAGAGGTTCAAGCATTGGTCACTCATGGAACGACCCACCCTAAAACCATACTGTGCGTCTGAGATAATATTATTTGCTTCTGTCCACTCAGACAGCCGGTTTAATATCCCCCTTCCCAGGATTTTGGCGGATACTTCAATCAGGGAAATGGGACGATAGCATTGAGGGTCGTCCCTGTTACCCGTTTTAAAAATAGGGATAATGGTAGCAGTAGACCAGGAGGGCGGTAAGCCACAGCGGATTGCAGTATTGATAACTCTCGCCATTATAGGGGCCCATAATTCCCCCGAGCTGAGGAACAAATCAGGCGGGATTCCATCCGGGCCATGTGCTTTATTCTTAGATAGCCCCTCAATCCCGACCTTAATTTCCTTTAGGGAAAAAACTACAAGCTGACCTTGGTCTGCATTCCCTTTTTCATGCTGTGTGTCTGTTTTATGATTGTATAGGCTGCTATAGTGAGAAATCCACATATCAGGCGTGATGTTTGTACCTAATTTGGGGGCCATGTCATCCTGGAAAGTGGGTCTGTTGATAATTCTCCCGAATTCCGTCATATCCCTCTTTTCCCCCGCTTCTCTAAGGTCCGCCCAACCTTCTGCTTGTAATGCCTTTTTCCTCCTGCTCAACTCCCTTTTATATTTTCGTCTGCAGGACGCAACCCGGGTGGCGTCCCTGGGCTTTACTTTGATACTATCTTTGAGCTCCCTCAAGGCTTTAGAGCAGTCTCTGTCGAACCATCGCGGCTAACTACCAATCTCTTTGGCCGGGGCGCTTGTCTTTAACATCCCATCTACCAAGTGTGCTATGTGTTCAAATGCTATAAGTAGCTGCCGCCCTTCAATTGTCTCGTCTAAACACGCCCCAAAAGCTGTTTTCCCCTTCTCCATCAGTGATTTGTAAAACCTATCCCCATCAATCTTAGACCACCTTAGGCGCCTGCCCTGATCAGTGACCCTCTCGGATACTGCTACAGGATTTCCCCGAGTTGGGGCGAACTGGTATAGTATATCTAACACCAAAGGGTTGTGATCGCTAAACGGGTTCCATTCAATACCAACCCTAGAGATTCTGTTTATAAAAGCCCTTGAGGCGATAATGTAATCAATATACGATGAGCATCCTCTACCTTTAAAGGTGGGTGTCAGGATCTCATCCTTTGGCATATTCACCATATCCATGGTCTGTACCAGATCCTGGCTCAACAAGAATTTTGTTAGGGCATCACCTTCTACTGTGTGCTCAAAGTGGGCTCCATTATCCTCTGGGCATCGCAACCATGTCACGTCTATTGGTAAAAGGGCTGGGCAGAGGTGACAGTTAAAATCTCCAGTGACTAGACTGTTTTGGACATGCGTTTTGGCTTCACATGTAGTATCTTTGTGCAGTCTATGCTCCAGTTCCCTTATAAGTGCTTTATATCCCCCACCCGCCACATTAATATACACATTCAATATTGTCAGATTAAGTCCTTTGCCCTTGAGCTGCACCTCTTGGATATCATGGGAATTACAATTTGAGGTTGACCATGTACCAGGGAGATTCAGGTCCACATATACTGATAGCCCACCCATAGCCCTGCCTGATCTAGACTTCCTTGCTGGAACAAAAAAACATTTGTACCCTTGTAAGTGTAGTGAGCAGTTGTCAACTGCCCAAGTTTCCTGTAGGCAGATTATGGAGAATTTAAGTATATACTGGCGCCATTCTTTATTATTAATTTTGGCCGCCAAACCAGCGATTTTCCAAGACACAATTCTGACTACATCATTTACCACCCTTCCTCTTTTGTCACCCCTACCTGGGGCTTGTACGTGAGCTGGTTGCCCCTTGTCTATAGTCATACAATCAGTCACTGAATTTTGGTGGGAGCAAGTAAACTTTGGGGGGGGGGACATGCACATTACAAGTTATTGTTGACTTTACGGATGGGCAGGGACCCTTTTGTGGTCCAACGACAACATTATCTACTATATCCCCTGAGTAAAGTCAATCGACTCCCTCCATACCCGCTAATGCTGCGAAGCGATTGAAAGTGGGCCAGGAGTAGTCACCTTGATGGTAAGAGAGAGCTCTAAGACAATCCTCCTGCCTCTGGGTGTTACGTCCAAAACCAAGATTCTGGTGACGGACTGAGGAGGTTGCATAGTTGTACTGCTGATGGTGAAAGAGGGGTCTGAAATAACCATCCTGCCTCTGAGCGGGGTGTCCAAAACCCAGATTCTGATTACAGAGTGAGGGGGTTGCATAGTTGTTCTGTTGATAAACCAAAGGTCTAGGGTTGGGTATCGGGGCAACTATTCCTCTTGGGTAAAAGTAGGTTAGATCACGTACAGTGATAGCATTACCTACGTTTTGTGGAAACCCATTTACGATGTATCTAACAACACTGTCATCTTCAAAATTTATGATGACAATGTCACCCGATAAATCCTTAGTTCTTTTCCCCAACCACGGAAGACGTCAAACATTAAGTATAGCCCCATTTATTTGCGGTGGAAGTGGGCAATTCTGCCTCAGCCAATGTATGACTTTATTTTTTAGCCCACGTTGGTCTTCTCCACATCCATCTACTAAGGCTGGCACCCCGGTGAGGACCGCAACATATGGCGCCGCTTCCGGGGGCAGCTCTACTCCGAGCCTTTTGGCTGGGAATGTCTTGGTAGGTTTTTCTTGGTCAGTGGATTTGGTTTTTTTTGTGGTGGAATTCATTATCGGGGCATTTCCTAATTTATCTGAGGTTACTCCTTCCTGTATCTTCTTAGCATTATTTTTACTGTTTGTCACTACTGTGTTGGTGGGTAGTGTTTTGCTGGGTTTAGGTTTGGGCGGGTTCATAGTTTTTGTACCATTTTGAGCAGTGGTGTTTATAGACAGTGCAGGGGGATGGTGCTCTGTTTCCGTTTTAGAAAATTCCTTAATTGCCATTTTGATTTCCCCTAGGTCCTTTTCTAGCTTCTCAATTTGGCTAGTTAATCCCTTCAATCTCTCCACCAGCGGCAGCGTGAATGATCTTAATGGTTGTTCTATACTGCCCAGTAGATTGGTGCTGGATGGATCATTTCTCGGGGTAGGTGTTGAATTAACCATCAGAATTGGTGAGGGTACATTGGGGGAAATTTTATCGGGAGGTCCCCCATTTTTACCAATAACCTTATTTTTATATAGCGAATCCCGCCTCTTTTTCCTTCTTTTGGGTGGTGGATCTTGGGCTCTGGGGGTCTTGCGTGCTCCCTTTGTTGTATTAGATAAATCCACTCATGGCGGTATAGTACCGGGCAGGGCTTCAGCCTCTGGGGTCAAGCTACAGTTGAGGGTTAAGTCATTTATGGTCAAATCATTGACTACAACTAGTGGGGGAGTTTAATCTTGCAAAAGTAGTGGAATACTTATGTTTAGGGATGTCTCACTATCCCCAATTACAGGGGGAGTACTGTGGATCGGAGAAATCATTAGTTTTGGGGAACCTATGGATGATCTCTTGTTTTTAATGTATTCGATGTAACGGCGTCTCTCCGCCCGTCGCTCAGAAAGAGCGAGTTCCTTGTCTATTCCAGTATTAATCCTAAATATGAAATTATCCAGTGTACGCTGGTTAGCTCCTCCTAATGATGGGTATGTATCCTTTATGGGAGATGACGTCATCGTTTACTAGTGAAACCAGTTCAACACTATAATGTAGCACAACAAACTTAACCCCTTCAGTGCTGATGACGAGCCCAGGCTCGTCATGCAGCACGGTGCTCGTGTGCTCATGATGAGCCTGGGCTCGTCATGAGCCGTGGAACGCTCACACGCGGGGCTAATTCCCCCGCTGTGCTGAGCGTTCCATTGTGCGGGCGGGTTCATGACGAGCCCAGGCTCGTCATGAGCACACGAGCACCGTGCTGCATGACGAGCTTGGGCTCGTCATCAGCACAGCGGCGCCGTGCGCGGCCCCCCTCCCCCCAGCACCGCGGGGAAATTAGCCCCGCAGTGAAGGGGTTAATAGACTACTTGGCAAACAATATAGTAGTATCCACAGATTGCTATGTCAAATGACAGGTCTACTTTACCACGAAAGAGTCAATGACAGAGAGAGGGCCCAGCCCAGTCTCCTGCGGTCTCTGAGGGCCTCAGAGGGCCGGCCCTTTGCCCGGGCTTAGCCCGACGCCGCCCGCGCGTCCCGCGACGCGGAAGCAGGACAGGCTTCTTAAGCGCCTCCGGGCGCGGAAATGCTGCAGGTGGGCGTGGCAGTCCCGCACAGTGTTCTGGGTATGGTAGTCCCCCCGCACTGCGGCCGCTGAGCTGGTGGTTTGCGGCGGCGAGGGGGACTAACAGCCAACAGCGCGCTCGTAGCGCTAGAGAAATCCCGCAGTCCAGGGGTCCTCACGGTCAACAAAGAACCAAGCAGGTAGGCGTCCTTCTGATTGCAGAGTCTCCCGCTCCCCAGAGGCAGGACAGGCTTCTTAAGCGCCTCCGGGCGCGGAAATGCGGCGGGTGGGCGTGGCAGTCCCGCACAGTGTTCTGGGTATGGTAGTCCACCCGCACTGCGGCCGCTGAGCTGGTGGTTTGCGGCGGCGGGGGGGACTAACAGCCAGCAGCACGCTCGTAGCGCTAGAGAAATCCCGCAGTCCAGGGGTCCTCGCAGTCAACAAAGAACCAAGCAGGTAGACGTCCTTCTGATTGCAGAGTCTCCTGCTCCCCAGAGGCAGGACAGGCTTCTTAAGCGCCTCCGGGTGCGGAAATGCGGCGGGTGGTCGACTGGGCGTGGCAGTCCCGCACAGTGTTCTGGGTATGGTAGTCCCCCCACACTGTGGCCGCTGAGCTGGTGGTTTGTGGCGGTGGGGGGGACTAACAGCCAACAGCGCGCTCGTAGCGCTAGAGAAATCCAGCAGTCCAGGGGTCCTCGCGGTCAACAAAGAACCAAGCAGGTAGGCGTCCTTCTGATTGCAGAGTCTCCCGCTCCCCAGAGGCAGGACAGGCTTCTTAAGCGCCTCCGGCGCGGAAATGCGGCGGGTGGGCGGATGGGCGTGGCAGTCCCGCACAGTGTTCTGGGTATGGTAGTCCCCCCGCACCGCGGCCGCTGAGCTGGTGGTTTGCGGCGGTGGGGGGGACTAACAGCCAACAGCGCGCTCGTAGCGCTGAGAAATCCCACAGTCCAGGGGTCCTCGCGGTCAACAAAGAACCAAGCAGGTAGGCGTCCTTCTGATTGCAGTGTAGAGAATGGAGACAGGGACTGTTCCCACCATACATCTCCCAATCGCATTATATCTATTCGTTTCCACTTACCAAACTCTTGTAGCCTACCTACTTCCCTGAGCATGTCACTATCCCACAGGGGGTTTGTTCCGTCAGCTTGTTATCACACCCAAGAAATCTAGTGACTTTCATCCACACCTTGATCACAGTGCTGTTATGGGGTGACATATGTTTGTTCTTTGCACGGATGTATAACGCCCCCATGTACCCTTTTGCACCCATCACCCAGTGGTCCGCTCGATATGCTGGGTCACTTCTGTCCATGAACACCCAGTCATTGATGACCATTATTTGTGATGCCCAATAATATTTCCGGATGTCTGGTATGGCCAAACCACCGTCATATATGCCTCTCTGTAACTTAACCAATGCTATCCTGGCACCCCCACCTTCCCATAATAGCGTCTGCAATTCACTCTCCACTTCCTTAAAGAATTTATGTGGGACTGGACATGGTGTGTTCTGCAGGATGTATAGCATTCTAGGAAGGGACATCATTTTAAAAAGAACTGCTCGTTACATAAGGGAGATCGGCAGGTTCCTCCAGTGGGCTACGTCACTTTTTAACCTGTCTAGTTGCGGTTGTAAGATCTTTGTGAGAAAGTTGGGATTTGTTTTGGTAGTTTGAATGCCCAAATATTTAAAGCTGTCCTTGACCTGCAGTTGGGCAACTGGCCTGAGTAGCGGTTGGGGCCATCTGTCAACATACATAACAAGGATTTGTCCCAATTAATCTTATATCCCGAGTATCCACCGAATATGTTAAAGATCTGTAAGAGCCGGCTCATCATGCACCCTGACCGTGTCACGTACAACATTGTTAGCATAAAGGGAGATCTTCTCTTCCCATTGGTCCCCCCCATAATTACCGGATAGCACAGGGTCCCCTCTCACCCAGGCTGCCAGCGGCTTAAATGCTAGTGCGAATAACATTGGGGATATAGGGCACCACTGTCTGGTACCCTTATGGAGGGTAAAGGAGCGAGACACCGAACCGTTCACTTGGACCCTGGCCAAGGGGGCTGTGTAAAGCAGTTTAGTCCAGGATTGGAATTGGGGGCCAAACCCAAATCGCTTCAGAACTTCAAAGAGATAATGCCATTCTATGCTATTGAATGCCATACGGGCGTCAAGGGATAGCACTGCTGCTTCCTCCTTCTGATTCGTTTTCACTAGGTGCATTACCCCATACAAATGTCTAAGATTGAGCCTGGTGCTTCTACGGGGCATAAAACCAGACTGAACTGGGTGAATCAGGGTTGTTATAGGTTAGTATAGCCGATTTACCAATACTTTAGCTAGTAATTTAACTTCAATATTCGGCAGAGATATTGATCTGTATGAGCCGCAATGGTTGGCAGGATTGCCCGGTTTCAGAATCACAATGATTGTTGCCATCCGCTGGTCCGTGTTCTTGCTTCATTAAACTTCTCCCGGAGGTACGGGGCCACTACAATCACTGTACATTTAAAAAGCTTCACCGACAATCCATTTGGCACCAGTGCCTTCCCTGACTGTAAATCTTGTATTGCCCCAGTAATTTCCTCCGTAGTAATGTCCTTGTCTATTTGTTTCTTATCATTAGCGGACAAGTCCGGTAGTTGCATCTTAACCAATAATTTACAACAATCCACTGCCGTCCTTTCGGGTTGGTGACATGTATATTTTTTCTTAATAATCTGCGAACTCTCGCGCTATGTCCTCCCCGGAGTTGTAGGCATGTTTGCTCTCGTCTTGCACTTCAGCCATCCAGGTGCTATCCCTATCTCTCTTCTCAAGCCAGGCTATCATTTTATTTGCTTTGTCTCCCTGATCGTATACTCGCCGCTGTGTGCCCTCGTCGCATTATTTGGTAGATCTTAGAGTTCTTGCCTTTTGAGGTCCAGGTGATGTGCTAGATCCTGATACTGTCGCCCTCCCTTTGGTAACTTGCCTCCATCTTGGTCATCGCTGTCTCTAACACATCCCATTGGAGTTTATTTTCTTTATTACTGGCCCCAATACAGGCCTGGACATATCCCCTCATCACTGGCCTAAACGCCTCCCACAGCGTGCAGGCCCCGCAACTGTACCTTCAGTTTCTTGAAAGTAAAGTTGAGCCCGTTCCCTGACTTTTGCCGTCATTTCCTTGTTTTTGAAGAACCATGCATTCAGTCTGGGCGGAAGAGTAAATGTCTGGCTGGGACCCCTCACTCACTACTACTTCCATTAGAGAGTGGTCCGAGATGTCACGTGGACCAATTCTAGCACCGTTGAACCATTGTTCGCTCCCCCTATGTGTGAGTACGTGATCAATGCGGGAATGGCTACGATGTGCTGCTGGGTTAAAGGCATATTGGCGATCCTTAGGATTCTGCATCCGCCAAAGATCTACCAGTCCCATGGCTTCTGTAAATGTTCCGAGTGGCGCAGCCCCTCCCTCTCAAGTGGCAGTGGTCTCTCTATCTACCTCTTGATCTATAGTGGAGTTCACATCTCCGCCCAGTACCAGCGACCCGGCCGGGAGATCCACCAGCAGGGTCCCCACACAACGCCGTGTATGACTCTGACCGCAGAGCTAGAAGAATGTAACTTGATACAATATTAATTATCTGTCCCTCCCATTTCCCCGTAAGGGACACTGATCAATCAAAGGGGTTGTGCCAAATCTTATGTATTACTAAAGGGAGACTCATCTTTACCAAAATTCCCACTCCCCTGGATCCATTCGTATAGCCTGCATGGACTACTAATTTAAAGCCATTTCTATCTAGGGCACTGTATTTATGTCCCTTCAAATGAGTTTCCTGAAGTGATACTATACTCAGGGAGGGTGATGTAGGTATTGTAATATTATCTTATGCTCAATACGACACCCCAGGCCATTCACATTCCACAAGAGAATTTTAAGATCTGTTTTCCCATAGAGCTCACCCCGGTGTTTGGCGTTCGAAGTGTTACCTCTGTCCTGTACTATCGCTGTCACTTCTGCTGCCATTCCAATGGTGTTGTTCCCGCCCTCTTCCCATCCGCAATCATGCCCTGGTACACTGACATTGAAAATGTATATAACAAACAATATCACAATTAACAATAACGAAACTGAACAGGTCCCTAGTACAAGTAACCCCCCGCCTTGCTGCCCTGCTGGCAGGCATAACAGTTCCCACCTCCCCAACTCGCAGAGTGCCTGTCGTCCCAAATGAAATACCTAAGATGGGGTTGGTCTGTGCCACATCCTGAAGGCCCTACCCCCAGCATCCTCTTCACCTATTACTATATAGATAATCGTTGTACTCACCTTACTGCCTCACTATCCAGACGACTGTGTTGAATGTCTTTTCATTAAATAATTCCAAGATACCCATCTAACCCCCTTAACCCCCCATCCCCAACATATGCCCTGGACCTCATTATTCTCAATGCAGTCTTGCGATAGTGTCCCTTGTTCATACCCTCCGACTGTCTCGATTTCGATCAACCTTCTCGCCTGCTTAGTCGTTGTTGTCCATCGCTGCGCCCTATACTGTTCTCGCTGTCTCCCTCGCTGAGAGCCAGAGTCCACAGTGCGCCAACCCTCCATCCATTCCCAGGCATCTTCCGGACAACTCAAGTACCATGCCTTCCCTTCGGCCTCCACTCTCAATTTTGCCAGGCACATCATAGAGTATCTTAGTTCTTTGGATCAGAGTTCTCTTTTAACTTCTTCCAATGCCCGCCGTTGCCGTTAGACATTTAAGGTGAAGTCTGAGAAGAAACGGATAACAGCGTTTTCATATTGAAGGTCTCCATGGTGATGTGCCGTCTGTAGGATTGTATCCCTTTCCGGGAAATTAAGAATTCTAGCAATGATTGTTCTTGGCGGGGCTCCCGGTTTGGGCTTTGTGATTGGTGCTCTGTGTGCACGTTCGGTCGTAAAATAGTTTGAGAGACGCTTTTGTTTCAAGTGGTTTAGGATTAAGTCTTCCAGAAAAAGGTTGACGCTGGGACCTACCATGCCTTCCGCACACCTACCGCCCTTATGTTGTTTCTCTGAGCTCACCCTTCTTGATCGTCCAGCTTAGCTGCCATGGTTTCTTGCTGTTTCGTGAGGAGCTTGACCTGTTCCTCCAAACTTTTTGTATTGGTTTACAACAGTGACACCTCTTGTTCAGTGACTGCCACTTTCTCTAACATTTTATGGAAGTCCGCCCTGAGGAGGTTAAAGTCCACTGTCACTGTATCTATCTTAGGGTCTAACGTGCCCTTAAGGTCCACTATAGCTGCCATGATTGCACTTAATGACGGTACTGCTTGTTCGCCTGTTGGATTTCTTTGGGGAATCGCAGCCTGCACTGGCACTGGATATTTGGCCATTTTGTTTGTCTGTGCCCTTGCTTGCCCTTTGGGCTTCATTTGGATGTCTCCCACAGTTTTTTTTTGTTGTTGATGTTTTCCCACCTTTTTTCTACTGAGGTACTGGAACGCTGGGCTCCAATCCGCCCGTTCTCCGTCCATCGCTGAGCCCTCAGCCTGGACTCCCTGGTGTCTGCTGTGCATCGAGGTGCACACCCTGGGTCTCCTGCCCAACGGTGGATCGGGTGGCCAGTCTTCACCCTTTCTTACAGTGTCTCTCTGGTCTAGCAATCCGAGCTATGGCACAGGGAGGGTGACTCGGTAAAAGGTGGTCCTTCTTGTTTGGGCCTCCGCCTGTAGCATCACTAGCGTGGGTACGTCTCTGTTATGGAGCTCTGATGCCGCAACTGTCTTGGGTGTCTATCCGTGTGTGTCCACTCACCAGGTTTGCTTTCAGGCCTTTAGGCAACCCTTACTTAAGTACCGGACCTCTTGCACCTCACTTAGCTCTTTTCCACCGCATGGCACCCAACGCTCCTGCCCCGCAGTTAATACAGTTCCTGCTGTGTTTATTGCCAAAGCACCTTTTGAGTAAATCAAGCAGCAGTGTCCATGCATTCACTTAAAGTTACTGTGTCAGGGAGCACTCATCGCTCGCCTCCTGCCTGCTGCTTCCCACAGTGGGGCCAACACGGTGCTGGTGGTGGGCCCAATTGCCGCTCCTCCCCCAAGGGTCACTACCATGCTGGCCAATTATGTCCTGGCCCAGGAGGGGCACTGCCTGGTATGTCTCCACCTGTGTCACGGTGATGCCTCCTCACAGGGATTACAGTCTCCCCATAGGATGGACGTGTTAGGGGAAACGCCAGGTCTCGGCCGAATCCACAAGACCCAGACACCTCCTACCGGGGTCTCTCCCTAATTGTGGAACCACTCTGCTCCAGCGGACTCAACCAGGAGTCGAGGGGGCATGCAGCTCTTTCCAGTCTCAGCTGCTCGTGAGAGACGGCTTGGAGGTCGCACCGGGCCCCCGCACACTAGTATCGGCCCGGGTGCCTCCCGCGCCTCCCGTCAGTACCTCAGAAGCTGTTTTCGCTGCCTCGCTGGGGCGGTTGCACCGTTTCTCGACTGCGGCCGCGGTCTATACGTTTTCAGAGCACAGTGGTCGGCTCGTACACTCCTGACCTTCTCAGCCCCTCCGGACGTGCTCAGATTTCTTCCGAGCCGTAGTCTGTCACCTTGGTTGGAGGCACGTTAATCTTGCTGCCGAGTCAAGGTACTGGCCGTACTTTGACCCAGCAGCGAGATAAACGTGCCTCCAACCAAGGTGACAAACTGAGGCTCGGACAGTGCTCATACCAACCTCAATGCTACATTGCAGCGTTGTGATTGGCTTAGTGGGTGCTTCCTGCTGCCACAGAGACTACAGTAAGATGAAGATGACGGAGAATGGAGGAGATGTGGCGACCGGTTATTTGAGGTAAGTGTTTATTTCTTAATTTTATCTTTGTTGCCATCCCTCATCCCCTTTACCCCCTCCGTCCCACCACCCGAATCTGGTAACAGCTGCTACTGGTCAGTGATTGGTGTCCCTGCATAACTATTAGTCTTTGATTAACTGCTGCATTGCCAGTGTTTGTGTCTCTCTGTTGAAGTATCTTAATTTCTAAGTGTTAGGATGTTACTGCTCTTCTTCCCCTGTGTAAGTGTTTGTGTCTCTCTGTCCCACCATTGGTCTGTTTTGCACTGTTTCAGTATCAGTGTTTTGGTTTTTCTGCCCCATTGTTGGTCAGGTTTTTACTGTTCCAGTGTCAATGTTTGGTCTCTCTGCCCCACTGTTAGTCAACTTTTCACCGTTCCTAGAAAGCCAACTGGTTCCCCACGTATCTCCGAGAATCCAAGCTCTCCTGCTGACGATTATAGAAGAAGTGGAGAAACAGCAAAACCCTGAAAGCACGCTCCTCCTACAAAACAGCCATCACAGCACATCACAAAGAAACAAGCCCAAACAAAAACTTCATCCAAGACAGAATCCTCTCTAACGCCCACAACTCCAATGAACTCTTCCTCATCATACAGGCATTTGCCAAACCCAACAGCGAAACTACTGACGTTACTCCCTCCCAAGACCTCTGCAACAAACTCAGCTCCTTCTTTCCCCTCAAGATCAAGACACTCTAAGACAACTGTGACAACCAAGACCACTGCACCGCCCCAACCCCAACAAAGCCACCCAATAGACCCTTCTCACCTAGACCCATCTTACCACAGAAGACACCTTAAAGACAATGAAGAGTTTTAGACCTGGCATCCTTGGAGAGGTTACCCCTGACTTTTTGCCTCTGCCTTCTGTGTTTTTGATGCTATGCTGGATTTCACTTTTGCTAGTTTAGATGCTTTGGGCCCTTTGGTCACTACTAATCAGTGTCAGAGGGTAAGTGCTCCCTGTGTAAATTATTAAAAGTGATTGGTCCTCCATGATTGGCATATTTGCTTTATCTGTAAGGTCCCTAGTATAGTGCACTGAGTCTGCTAGGGCTAGTATTCCAAATGCTACTAGTGGACCTGCAGCACTGATTGTGCCAACCACATGAGTAGCCCTAAAAGAAGTCTCAGGCCTGCCATTGCAGTGCCTGAGCGCAGTTTGTTAAACTGCCATGTTGCGCTGGCAAGGGCCCACACTTGCCATGGCCTGCCCTTCCCTTTCTGTGCACATAGGACAACCCTATAGTAGGCCCAAGGTACCCCCCTGGGCAGGGTGCAGTGTATGTGAACGGTAGGACATGTACTGATGTGTGTAACATGTTCTAGTAGGGAAATACAGCCAATTCCGTTTTTCACTATTGAAAGACCATCTTGGCCATAGGACAGAATGGGGAAGGCTGTGTACCATTGTACCAGCCTATCTTCCCATAGGAACAAGATGGAGACATGGAGCCTGGTACCCTTGACTTCAGAATTTAATAACACATCTTTTAGTGAAGATGGTTTTTAAATCCTGCGTTTAGAAATAGCACTTTTAGAAAGTTGCTATTTTTCTATTCAAACCTTCCTGTGTGTCTCTGCCTGGTTGTGGATTGACTGTCTGGCTTTGGGGACTGACAGGGGCTGGTGAGGTGTCTTGGCTCCAAAGGTCTGGGTGCGTCAGCCCTAGGCTGAATAGGCCCATCTGCATTTAGAGAGGTGGGTGGGGAGTTCCCTGTACCTGAGTAGGGCTGTGCCTGCCTCCACAAAGGACTGGCTCCACCTCCTGCTGGGCGTTTGTAGACTCTGGCACCCTTTTTCAAAAGAAGAAGTTGTGCACTGGCAGAGTGCCCCCAGGACTGGTTTGAACTGGGTCCAGAACCCAAACACATGAAGAACAACGACTTTTGGGGTATAAAAGTAGGACTGAGACCCCTTGAGATTTAGACTTCTACATTCAAGAGGTACCTCTGCTGGAAGAAGAACAGCTGGAGAAACTGCTGTGTCCTCTGGGGCTGACCTGCCGTTTTGCTGATTCAACTAAAGGAGAGAAGAAGAGGACTTTGCTGTGTGCTGTGTTTCCCCCCATCTACTTGAAAACCAGACTTTGCTGTGTGCTGTGTCTACAACCAAGTCTCCAAGGGCCTGAGAGGAGCTGGCCTCCTGTTTTTGGGACACAGGGTTATAACAGTCCCCAAGGAGATCATCTGCTAAGGCGCTGTGTGCCAGTCACTGCTCTCACGTTGTGCTTCACTGAACTACCTGACCGTGCGGTGGACTCGGTGTGCTCACCGGCACATAGCGGAATCCTGCCACCAGGTAAGGTAATCTCTGTGTGCACTCGGCACACAGCTAACTCCTGCCATGAGGTTTAACGTGGCCTCGAGCCCCACCTCACTGGAGTATGCCTGTATTTAGTAGGCGATCCAGCCTACAACGTGTAAACCTGCGTGGGGACTGCTTTGCCCCAAAGTCATCACCAATACCAATCACCGCCACTGCCCGGGACGAAGAACAGTGGAGAAAATCACCGCCATCGGCCCGGGCCCCGCTGATGTCTTCGCTGAAGCACGCTGTGGTTGGCGCTCGATGCGAATAGAGGCCGCGCTGTGATTGGTCCTCGCCGGAGGCTCGAATGAGGAGCTGCACTGCGATTGGGCCCGACCAAGAAGGAGAGACGAACCACATGGTCGAGGGCTCGACTGCGGCGCCGTGCTGAGATTGGCCCAGCGCTCGAGAAGGACACCACAGCCAACGATCCCCGGGGGAGCAGCGTTCCCAGGAGCTGCTCGGAAGGCACGCCTTCCTGACCCTGCTTGTGCCAGATAATCTGCCTTCAGTTGTGATCTGAGGCCGCCATGGAAAGAGGGAGCTGCAACAAGGGAGAATCACCGCATTAGGGCATTTCTTCAGTAACGTAAGGGAGTCCCTGAGAGGGACTCGTCAGCAGCAGTGATTACGGAGAAGGGGCTGCAGGGTTAGAGTGAAGTCCTGAGTCCTGTGTGGACACTGAGGGCAGCGGGTTGTTTTAAGTACCGGCTGCAGTAGTGGGACTACATCTTTCCTAAAAGATCCTTTTTGCACATTTACTGACCTGAAACCTGAAAAGAACATTACAAGGAAATCATTTTGCTACAAGAGATCATTGTGTATGTTGACCTTGCTTTTGATATTTGATCTTGCCTAATTTTTATATAAAGCATCTTTTTTTGATAACTACCTGTGTGGTGTCCATTTGTGGTGTTTCACAGTGTTATTGTAGGTGTTGGTGTAAATACTTTACACACTGCCTTGGGAATAAGCCTGTCTGCTCGTGCTAAGCTACCAAGGGGTTCAGCGGGGGTTATCAACAGTGTTTACCCCCTTACCCTGATTAGAATTAAGGGTCTCTATTTTGTCAAAGGTACCTACCTCTGCCAACTAGAGACCCTCAATTCTAAAATAGAGCATCCACTCCAGAGCACCTTCTGACCCCTAACCGCCACCCATCTTTCAGAGGGCTGCCACTGCCATCACACTCGAGCTATGACGAATTATCAACTGCTACCTTGGGTACTTGGCGCAGTTGCTCAGGATCTATTGTAGGTCGAGCTCCGGGACATCAGGAGTAAAAGGCCTCAACCTCTACGGTAAGGCCCAGTAGCCACTGCGTGCCCCGTGGCCCTCTGAAATGCGTTCTGACACAGGCTAATAGACAACAGATGAGAAATAAATGGAGGAGGTGTGAAAAGAGAAAAGGTTGGCGTGGCTAGGAGCTCTTTAATATTTGTTTGGATTTTTGTATTGAAGCAGTCAGATATGTGCTGAGAGTCTTCTTAAATTGGGAATGGGTGGTGTTCTTGAGCCAGTGGTATCTCTTTATTTAAGGTAGGAAGCAACCTCCTTCCCCGCCTTCAGTGATCCCTCAAAACTGGTAAGACCTATTGAGAGGTGCTGGCAACTTTTGGTGCTCACCTCCAACCCCTCATATTCCACTTCCCATTTTGTGTAGTCCACTACACACACCATATTGTGGGTATAGACCCTCAGCCTTTTCTTACCTCTAAGTGCAGGAATGCTGTTGCAGTAGTGATGAAACCCTTGTCTTGTGCATAACCTAAATTTGGTGTTGGGATCATTCTCACTACTTTGGTTTACTCAATGGTAGTTCCTTTTCATATGAAGAGTTTGTGCAAGTATAAGAGTCCACCATATACTTTCAGTAGCTACATTCTACAACAGGCACGTAGCCAGAAATACATTTTTAGGGCAGATATGATCACACTTTAAAGCTGTGTTCAATAGGTGCATTCTTTCCCAAATACTGGTTGTCCTAATAAATATTGACCAGGCCTGCCATTGACTGGACCTACATTTTGATCCCAGGACTACCAGAGTGACTCCAATGGCTAGTTGGCTGGTCTCCTGATCAGAGGCTCATGAACAGAAAATGCTCCAAACATCTTGAACCCATTACCCAGACGGTATTTTTTATGAGTCCTGCTCCACAAGAGGTGCTAGCCCAGTCCTGGACCATTGGAAGTGGGCCTGAAGGTACTCTGTCAGCCCAGCTGTTGTCCTGTAAGTAGAACCAATGCAGTATTACACATCTCCTTGCAGCCACATCGGCATAACTGCAGCCCGACACATCCCAGACACCAGTATACAAATCGCACTGTGCAGTCTCCCCCGAACAGCTGCTGTGTGGTGCACCATCAATGCAAGTCTTCGAGTTGCTCAGCAGCTACCTCAGAAACACCGCTGAGAGATGCATCCTCAATGCGGGATCTAGCAATGCTCCGCAAACCAGTATATAAGGTACTTTGTTCAGCTGGCCTAACTGGGTCCCTGCGTCTGGCCTGGGTTCTATCGTGGTCAACTTGAACATCTGACTTTATGCCGGTCAGCACGACCAGATAACGACAGTTGCTCTCTGTGTTTTTAGGCATTTTTTTAATCTATGTCTTTAAAACTGCATATGTCTGGTACTACTGATTGCATTTTTGTAGTTTTGGCGTCAAATAATTTATTACATTTTACTCTTTTTTTCTAAATTGGTGTCTGATTTTCCATGTGTTGCATTTTCACTGTATTACTTTTTAAAGTACTGCTTAACGACTTTACACATTGCCTCTAAGTTAAGCCTGACTGCTTTGTGTCAAGCTCCCAAAGTATTAGGCCTAGGTTAATTTGGGGTTTGCTCTTTGAGTAGGGTCTAACCGCCATCAAGCAGTAATCCAATTTCCAACAAAAGGCTTAAAGGGTTTTCTGCTAATGTCCACTGAATTCTTGACCTTTCAGCTGTGACAGTGAAGTGAACTAGTGTTGGTACCACTTTTCATATCAGCTTCTAACACACAACACTACAGTAGCATCATACCCCCTCTATTATTCAACATGTACCTTACCCCTTACCAAACTTGATTACATCATTCAACCCCACCTAATACAAGTATGCAGAAGATATCAAAATCATTTTTTTAAAAGATGGTCTACAAGACCTCTACAATATAACACTTGACTGCCTTCAGGCCATAAACACATGGATGATGCATAACCATCCGAAGCTAAATTTAGCAAAGACAGATCTTATGATGTTCAAAAAATGACAAAAATGGCAGTCTACCTCCAAAATGAGATCCCTCCAATAATATCAACAGAAGTCAGAAACCTGGAGGTGACCATGGATTCAGACCTATATTTTATATTACATCTTAATAAATTAAAACAGGGTGTTATCAACACAATTGAAAACACTAGGTTGCATCCTCGCGTGCCTTGAATAATCTGCAAGCTTGACTATACCAACAGCCTATATCTTGGCGCACCTGCATTTATCATTCACAAAATATAACTCATCCAAAATGCTGCTGCAAGACTCCTCTGTTTTCACCCAAGAGAACACATGACACCAGTCTTGCAATTGATCCACAGTCTATCTATAGCCAGAAGAGCAACGTTCAAGTCCCTTTGTATTGTTCACGGACCCTGTAGAAAAGGACTGCTATGCTTACAAGCTAAATTTCAACAATACAGACAAATCAGGACACTCCGCTGCAGGCTTACACCACTTTTCATTATACCACTCTACACAGCTTTCTCAATACAAGCCTCCAAGCTCTAGAATTCCAAGACAACTAAAGCAACACGCTCCCTGGCAACGTAACCTGTTAAAACTGTCGCACCCTCAAGCTTAATCTTTAGCTTACAGTCCACAGACTGAAAACAACCCAACCAGCAAAAAACTTTTGATAGGTTGGTAAGGTAAGGAGGGCTGACTTATACTTCGCTAGGATATTATGTAGTTATGTTAGTTCATACATAATATTTCTGGCCCACACAAATACTAATACCATAATACTCGACTGTCAGCAGCCATCTGTAACTTACACCTCTTACGTTCACATAAGACATATCTGCAACAAAGGTTGCGATCACCAGTACTGTGCAGCCAATAAACCAGCCATCACCAAATGAACAGGCACTGAGAAACTGAAGGGCTCTGTCCACACTGCTTGTCAATCGGAGGGCTTTAATCTAGTCCACCATGGCCGCGAATTTACATCTCACAATGACATCCCGATATAATAACATAGTAACAATGCACATCCCAGCAGATCTCTCCACATCTCACACCCTCTAGCAATGCCACCTCTGCCCCAGGCCTTTACCTAAAATTTCTGATTTGACAACCCAGTGCAGTAACCAGCAAAGCAGGCTATGAAATACCAAAAAGGCACCCGCAGAGCTGCTAGCATACTGAAAAACCATAAACTGTGCATCTGTGTCCTCCACAGCTCATCATCCACCGCGCTGCTATGCAGTGCATCTCGTAACACGATAACCACAAATCAATGGCCATCACACACAACATGGAAACACTTCCCAAACAGGATCACAAAACAAAGACAACACCATTCCAACTACACACCACCGTAGCTTGATTCCCATGTAGGTAAGCACCCCAGTCATTTGACAAAAAACAACCTAGGCAACTAATATTTAGGACATAAAACAATATAGAAGGACAATTGGCTACAACTTACTACAAAAATAGGTATTTTATTAATGATTTAAAAAATTGAAAGATCAATGACATATTACAATTTAAAATAACGACAAAATGACAAAATTAGAACCTTACATAATACATTGCCAATAAAAAATACATTCAAAGGATTTTATATAAACACAGGTTAAAAAATTGGCGAATAAGTGGCACAATGAGTCTCTACGCGCGTTTCGGCGACCAGCGCCTTCTTCTGGAGCAGCCACGTAAACTGAACAACAACGGCAGTAAAACTATTGTGGTAACGTTTCAGTTTCTTGCTTAAGTTCTCCTTCTGGTGATCAGATGTTACATGAGCTGATTGGGTGAAACTTATTGGTTTAATTCCCGCCGGCCGGAACCTTTTAGAAAGGGTGTGGTTGGTTATGTAGACTTGGTTGATGAAGTCTTCCGATAGTAATTAATCTCTTATATTGAGAATCTGTATATCAGGTTATCTCCTAGCTTTTTAACAAATGGGGTACACAGCTTGTCTTTCTCTCAGGTTTGATGACTGGAGATGCAAGCGTGGTATGTTCTCCTCATGTATAAACGCTGATAAAAGGTGGCTCTCTGCCTAAAACTAGGAAGCCTTGCTGCAAAATTATGAAAGGTTTTCCAAGGTTCATGGATTGTAGACACGAGGTAGTTGTATTAAAAGATCTCCCTGCCCGAAGATAGTCGGCAGGGCTCCGTATATCCGGCGGCGGGATGTCAGGAATGGCGACTCGAACGTAAATGTGTTGAAACTGAAGGGCTCTGTCCACACTGCTAGTCAATCGGAGGGCTTTAATCTAGTCCACCATGGCCGCGACTTTACATACAATGACATCCCGATATAATAAGATAGTAACAATGCACATCCCAGCAGATCTCTCCACATCTCACACCCTCTAGCAATGCCACCTCTGCCCCAGGCCTTTACCTCAAATTTCTGATTTGGCAACCCAGTGCAGTAACCAGCAAAGCAGGCTATGAAATACCAAAAAGGCACCCGCAGAGCTGCTAGCATACTGAAAAACCATAAACTGTGCATCTGTGTCCCCCACAGCTCATCATCCACCGCGCTGCTATGCAGTGCATCTCGTAACACGATAACCACAAATCAATGGTCATCACACACAACATGGAAACACTTCCCAAACAGGATCACAAAACAAAGACAACACCATTCCAACTACACACCACCGTAGCTTGATTCCCATGTAGGTAAGCACCCCAGTGCCAAACATAGGGGTAGTAATTGTTAATCAAGTGTGCAATACAATACTGTACAATGCAATATTTATCATTTGAGCATCACCAAGATTTGTTTTAATCCCTTTAACATCCTTTTTCCATTAGACTTCAGAATTATAAAACAAAATGTTCTTGATTTGTTCTTTTATAACTGCTGGTATTTGATTAAATATTTTATTACAGTTCATTTACAGGTATTTAAATTTTTGCACTCCCTTTATGCAACACCAGTGTAATTATGTGATTTTGCGACTGCTGCGTTTTTTGCATAATTAGGACTTTGCCGCATTTGCCACATGATCCATCGTCTGCTATATGAGTGCATTGTTACTGTCTCAAAGTTCCAATGGCCCTGTCTGAACCCCGGTGAGATTGTCACATATTTACCTTTACAAGGTGCTTTAACTTTGCAGTCAAAAACAGAAAAGTAAACAACATCTCCACACAATTTGTCAGAAGCCATAGCCTGACATTGAACCTGCCTTGGAACACACAGCAAATCTAACAAGATAAAATCAAAATGTAAATGCATTTTTATTGCTCATTCACCTTTGGAACTCATGTACCTTTAGGTGCTGTGCCAACTGCCTCAGTCGTTTGGGGGATTGTGGGCAAAGATAAATATGGGATGTAGCTACATTAATCATGTGACTTCATGATTCGGGTGTCATCAGTGGAGTAGAAAACCTCCTAATGCTTCGTGTCCCACTTGGCTGGGGAACTGGCTACCACTAAAACAATATTTCGCTATCTGTGGGCCTCCTCTGTCTGCAGAAACAATGCTCATAAATGATAATCTTAGGGAAAATCGTGCCAGGGGTGTAGGCAGTGGGCTGAGGCTCAGTAAAGGGAGCAAGGAAAGATGAACAATGGAAATAGGGGAAACACAGAGAGTGGGACAAATAGAATATATAAGCAGGAGAGAGAAAAGTATAGGGAAAACTAAGGATGAGGGGAAAACAGGTAAATAGAAAGGGCAAAGAAACAATGAGAGGAGTAAGGGAGCATGGAAAAAAGGAAGGAAATGAGATTGCTTTTAAATAAAGAAAACGTGTTAATGCAGCAGTTTCCTTAAAGGAAACGGGCTGCTTTAAAAACAGTGTCTGGGTTTTTATAAGTTTTAATGAGACTGGTAGTGGTCCCCTGGACCACTGGCTACTCCCCCTGAACGTTTTACATCAATTCACAAATGAAAAGTGTTTTAAAGGGGAAAATAACCCATTTTCAAGCAGGGTATTACCTCAACTTGGGGTTATGTAACTTTTCAATGGTTTGTCACCAGAATTCTGGTAGTAAACCATTGATACATATATGATCGAGTCACAGTTTGGAAGGGACACACCCCTCACACCTCTTCCAAAGGTCATTGTCCTGTGAGGTTGTTGTAGAAGATCCCCTACCTTGTACATCAGAAATTCAGTACTTTCTTGTAGGACTACCAGTGCCCTTTGCTTAGGTCAGATCGCATGCCTAGCACATAGAAGACAATGTCTAGCTCATGCACCTCTGGTGTTACCCGCCACAAGGGAGAGAAATGATGCATTAAAGGAAGCATATTTTGTGAAAGAATTGATGGCATGGGGCTGCATTTGTGTAGGACACCAGGTAAGTAAGGAGGGAAAGAGTTAAGGTAGATGTTCTAAGAGAAGGGAAAGAAAGGAGAAGGGGCAGATTCAAAGCATATTTTATAGATGGTCGTAGAGAAATGTAAATGGTTAGAAATGAATGGAAAGTCACAAAAGAGGTTACAGAGAGAGAAAAGTAGTCAAGAGATGAATACTTTGTTGAGAGAAGGCACAGAGAAATTACTGAAGGCAAGTGAAAAGGGGTTGGAAATGAATTACAGAAAAGACCCCAATCTTTCTCTCTCTCTCTCCCTCTCTCTCACACTTCATCCAATCCATGCAGCCACAATAGTGTAGCTTGCTATTCGCGCGGATAAGCACTTCAGCGCTCCACATAGGTGAAGTAAGAGCTATACAAACAATACAATACCACTTAGTGTCAAACCACTAAATTGAAGAGCCACCCTCACACATTTATTCCATTAAGGATTTGAAACTCCCTATTCCAGTGTCAGTGTGTCCTAGAACTAGTGTCGCTTTGTTACAGTGTCAATGTTTATGTTTCCTTATTCTAGCATCCACGTCTGTATCTTCCTGTCCAGTGGCAGTGGCAGTGGCCGCTCCTCCGCTATGGCAGAGGAGCATCACCCCACTGCACAAGAGGACGGAGAACGATGGAGATTTGGTGGATGGCCTTTTGAGGTGAGTGTTTATTTCTTTATTTTATCTTCATTGTTGTCCCTCATCTCCCCTGCCCCCTCTGTCCCACCACCCAAATCTGGTAGCAGTCGCTATGGGTCAATGGTTGGTGTCCCTGTCTAACTATTAGTGTGTTTCTAACTTCCACATTACCATTGTTTGTTTGTCTCTGTTGCAGTATCTTCATTTCTCAGTGTTAGGATGTTAGTGTTCTATTTCCCCACTGTGAGTGTTTGTGTCTCTCTGTCCCACTGTTGGTCTGTTTCGCACTGTTCCAGTTTCAGTGATTTAGTTTTTCTGCCCTAGTTCCAGTATCATTGTTTGATCTCCCTGCCCCACTGTTGGTCAGCTTTTCACTGCTCCAAGAAGGCCAACTGGTTCACCATGGAGCTCCGAGAATCCAAGCGCTACTGCCGACACATAGAGAAGAAGTGAAGAAACAGCAAAACCCTGGAAGCATGCTCCACCTACAAAACAGCCATCACAGCACTCCACTAACTCATCAATTCAACAAAGAAAAACGGATACAAGACGGAATTCTCTCCAATGCCCACAACTCCAAGGAACTCTTCGCATTTATACAAGAATTTGCCAAACCCAACAGCGAAACAACCAATGTCGCCCCCTCCCAAGACCTCTGCAACAAACTCAGCTCCTTCTTTCACCTCAAGATCAAGATGCTCGCAGACAACTTTGACGACCAAGACCACTGCACCGCCCCAAACTCAACTTCCACCCCCAACGACGCCATCCAACAGACCCTTCTCACCGGGACCCATCTCACCATAGAAGACACCTTAAAGACAATGAAAAGCATCCACTCCAGAGCACCTTCTGGCCCCTTCCCACCGCATATCTTTCACAGGGTCGCTGCTGCCATCGCACCCGAGCTATGCCGAACTCTCAACTGCTCCCTCGAGACAGCCACATTCCCCTCAACTGGAAGCACGCCAAGTCAACCCCCTCCTAAAGAAGCCCTCTGCAGACCCAATGGCCCTCAAGAACTTCAGGCTCATCTCACTGCTTCCTTTGCAGCCGACACCCAGCTGATCCTCTCCCTGACCAACGACCCCGCCGCCGCCAGAGCCAACCTGCACGAAGGAATGAAAGAGGTAGCCGAATGGATGACGACCAGCCACCTGAAATTGAACTCGGACAAGACGGAGGTCCTCATCCTGGGCTCTTCCCCCTCCGCCTGGGACGACTCCTGGTGGCCTCCAGCCCTGGGCACCGCACCCAAACCAACAGACCATGCACGGAACCTGGGCTTCATCCTGGACTCCTCCCTCTCCATGACCAGGCAAGTCAACAACGTCTCCTCGGCATGCTTCAACATCCTACGCATGCTACGAAAGATCTTCTGGTGGATCCCCACCGAGACCAGGAAGACCGTCACCCAGGCCCTCGTCACCAGCCGACTGGACTACGGCAACGCCCTCTTCGCCGGTACCACCGCCAAGCTCCAGAAGAGACTCCAGCGGATCCAGAACGCCTCAGCCAGACTCATCCTCGACTTCCCACGAACCAGCCACATCTCCGGACATCTGAGAGACCTGCATTGGCTCCCCGTCAACAAAGAATCACCTTCCGCCTCCTCACCCACGCACACAAAGCCCTACACGACCAAGTCCCGAGCTACCTCAACAACCGAATCAACTTCTACGCTCCCAAACGCCACCTCCGATCAGCCAACCACACCCTCGCCACCGTCCCCCGCATCCGAAGAGCGACGACAGGAGGAATGTCCTTCTCCTACCTGGCCGCCAAGACCTGGAACTCCCTCCCGTCCGACCTGCGCCTGACCCAAGACCACCTCTCCTTCAGGAAGAAGCTGAAGACCTGGCTGTTCGAGCAGTAACGGCACCCCCCTCCCCCCAGCGCCTTGAGACCCTACGGGTAAGTAGTGCGCTCTATAAATGTCTTTGATTGATTGATTGAAAGTTATTAAAAAGTCTGTCAACACCCAGCTAGCACACTTCATAGAAACCAACAACATCCTAGACACCTCTCAATCAGGATTCTGCATTGAACCACAGCACGAGACCGCTCTCCTCTCTTCCACCGACGACATCCACGCCCTCCTTGAACACCATACGGCAGCCCTCATCATCCTGGACCTATCAGCAGCTTTTGACATGGCTCCCACTGCACACTAGCCACCAGGCTCCACTACGCCGGCATCCAAGAAAACGTCTTAGACTGGATACGATCATTAATCTCAGGCAGAGCACAGAGAATAAGACTCCCGCCCTTCCTCTCAGAGCCAAGGGAGATCAGATGCAGAGTACCCCAGGGATCCTCCCTCAGTCACACACTCTTCAATGTCTTCATGGCGCCTCTTGCAACCATTGTTAGAAACCCTGGGTTCAACATTGTCTCCTACGCTGATGACACCCAGCTCAACCTCTCCCTCTCCAACGAACCCAACATCACCAGGCACAACTACCAACAAAGGATGAAAGCCGTTGCAACCTGGATGAGGAACAGCTGCCTAAAGCTCAACTCTGAGAAAATATAAGTCTGCATCCTCAGCTCCACACCCTGCATGGAATGGCACCTGGTGGCCTCCTGCCCTCGAAATCCCACCCACCCCAATGGCCCATGCACGTAACCTTGGCATCATACTCCACTCATCACTAACCATGAATCACCAGATGAACACAATATTCTCTACATGCTTCAACTCCCTTCACATACTCCGCAAGATGTTCATGTGGATCCCCTCTGACTCCAGGAACACCGTCACTCAGGCACTCATCACCAGTAGACTGGGCTATGGCAACGCCCTCAATGCCAGAATCAACAAAAACCTCCTCTCCAAACTCCAGACGGTCGCAGCCAGATTTATCATCGATATCCCACAGCAGAACCACATCACTCAACACCTCTGTGACCTCCACTGACTCCCCATCGAAAGAAGAATAACGTTCAAGCTACTCACACACACCTACAAGGCCCTCCACAATACCAGACCCCAATACCTCAACAACCGAATCTCCTTCGACGCCCCCAAGAGAAACCTCCACTCTGCGGACCTCTCCCTAGCCAACGTCCCATATTTTTACAGGACCAGAGCAGGTGGAAGATCATTCTCACACCTCGCAGCCAAGACCAGGAACAAACTCTCCCTTCACCTACGACGGAGCCAGACACTGCACCAATTCAGGAAGTACCTCAAGACCAACTCTTCGAATGACCCCAAGGGAGCTGCTCACACCTACCCCCAGTGCCATGAGACCCTCACGGGAGAGTAGCATGCTTCACAAACCCTGATTGATTGATTAAATGTTTGTCTCTCTGCCCCATTGTCGGTCTGTTTCTCACTGCCCCAGTGTCAGTGGTTTGGCCTCTCTTCCCCTTTGTCGGTCTGGTTCTTACGGTTCCAGTGTCAGCGTTTGTGTCTCTCTTTCTCAGTGACTCCCTTTCTAAGTGTCAGGGGGTTAGTATTCTCCTTCCCCAGTGTGAGCATTTGTGACTCTGACCCAGAATCCATGTTCCAGTATCTCAGTCCCAGAGTCAATGATGTTGGTTTTAGTGCTGCTGTTGCTGTGGGTGTGTTATAGTGAGGACCACCGGAAGAAGGCATTTCTGCAGCTGCTGATTTGTTTTGCATAGCAACGGATTTGCTACCTAATGCATCATGCACTGCATAATCTTCAGTGTTTAACCCCTCAAAAAACTTGTTTGTAGCTCCCACTGATTAAACATTCCTAAAAATGTTGTGAAATGTGTTTGTGCGTAGTAGAGACCCTTCTCAAAGGTTAACTGCTTATCTTTCAGTTGCTTATTTCTGCATTTAGTTATTAAAGAAGTACTAATGAGGGGAGATCTTTTCCACGTTATTACCATTAGTAAAAAAATAAAAAATAAATGACAATATCAAAAAATGTGCTGCATTATGCCACACAATTTGCTTTTTTGGGCTGCATAATTTAGTCAACTCTGCCACATTATTTGGCGCTCCCCTACTACATGAATCCAGTGGCCTTGGAAAAGATGCTGAGGTTCATGTTGGTGCTGGTGCTGAATAATCTGCTTGTGCATGTGACAATGCTAGTTTCACATAGGTAATGTAGACACTCCTATGTAAATACATTTCACCATGTGTGGATAGGGGCAAGGACTTGTAGGGGCATGGCCTGTGCTGACACTACTTAAGAGACACTCAGCCCTCCACCAAGCCCACCACCCCCTTTGCCCCCCCCCCCAAAAAAAAAACATTGGCTGCTTACTGCCCCCAATGACAAGCTGGAAAGACACTTTGTGCAGTTATTTCCAACTCGTCTTTCCTCCTCTGTGTGTTTTGGTTGCTCATTCTGTGACCGCATAAAGGGAGCTGAAATCATGTGACACACATGATTTCAACTCATGTGAGTTAGCAGGTCAAGGGATTTGGAGGCTGATTGGTGTAACCTGGTCTTGAGTGGGGGGTGGTTGCAGGGCCGGTTCTAGGATTTTTTGGGACCCGGGCAAAGGGGAATGTGTGAAGCCCCCCTATTTTACTTAAGTGACACCTTCAGTGCTCCAGAAGCTGCTTTGTGCAGACTCCTCCTGGGTCGCAGCTCCCTTCCCTTCCACCTACAAGCACCTCTTTCACAGCTCATATTGGGCTGAAGGTGTGAGAATAGCTTGGGGCCGAGCATTAAAACTGTTCAGACGGTAAAATGCTGACAATGGGTGTCCTGCAATGTCCCTCAATGGGCAGCCAAGCAGGAGGCCTAATTGCAGGACAAAATGTGTCTCCTTGCAACCGGCACAAGATGAAGTGTCCCACTCCCGCAGGCCTCCCCACAAAAACCCTGAGAGGGCCAATCCTGTAAGCTCAATTGCAAACAGACAACTTTCTACAGTGGGATCGGCAGGGGCACAAGAGATTTGGTGGTGTGTTGCACTGGTGCGGGCCTCATGCTGGTAGGCTGAGTGTGAGGCCCTGGGCAGCTGCCAACACTACCCATGCCTAGCGCTCAGGCTGGTCTGGGAACCAAAACCAGCCCTGGCAAACTGCTCGGTTGGCCCCCCCCTGTTCTGAGGGGGGTGCTGCCAGACGGTTTGCAAGGGCCGGTTTCTGCTGATTTTGTTACAGAGGGGCGATATTACCACCCCAGGTCAGTGCTTTAAATGGGCCGGTCCTCACCGGCACTTCCAAAATTTTGGGTCCTCAGTACCGGCACTTCTATGTAGCACAGGGAGAGTACCGGTACACTCATCCACGGCAGGATCAGGCCTGGCATCTCCTTTGAGGGGCCAGGCAGGGCAGGGCTTCCCAGCAGATTGCAAGTAAATGAGCCGTGAAGTAGCCGCCCTTTCGCAGAGTTGCTGCTGAAGATTAGAAGCGCCCATTTCATTGTTCCCAAACTGCAGGGGTTTGAGTGGGCGCTTGTCACACAGTGATTGTTAGAATTGGGGGTCTCTGGTTGGCTCAGGTATACACTTGTGACAAGCAGGGACCCTCTCCTCTAGTCAGGGCAAAGAATTACTCCCAGAAATAACCCCTGCTCACCCTCTAGGCGGTGTGGAGCGAGCAGAAAAGGCTAATCCCTAGAGTATATGGTTAAGCACTGGTAATAACACACACAGTAACCTGCCAACCCACCACACAGAGACACAAGACTGTCTTTTGGTACAAAATATACTCTTTATATATATACTTTCAAGCAGGCTTTAGGTACAGTCTTAATACTTCACAATGGTTCCAGTAACTCTTGAAATGATGCCACAGTTTTTAAAAGCAATGTTCAGTTCTTGGGGAGGCCTTTATAATTCTAAAAATGGCCCTACTGTATTCAAAGTAGTGTCTAGATCGTAGTTGCACTGTTCTTTAAAGCTTGTGCGCTTCGTAGCACTCCTTTACGTCCCGTACGGCTAATACGAGAAGGGCCCCGCTAAACTTCACGCATCTCGCGTACCAAGCGTACGACGCGTTCAAGGTAACCAGGAGTACGAGGCGTAAGGCTGCCGTGCGACTCGTACAGCGGCAGTGAGACAGGTTGGAGGATTCTCATGCGTATGGAGCGCACAGCATTGCAGGGCAAAAGCTATCACAGAAGGTGCGCGCCTCATGGACACCTCAGTCCGGAGCGCCGGGCCGCACACAACACTTGACACAGTACCTTTGGCTTTGTTTGCAGTTCGAGGCGGACGGATGCGGGAGTCAGTCGTCCCACGTCGCGGTGCCTCCCCGGGGTGATGCGAGCTACGGCTCGAGGCTTCAATAGGCGCGGTGCGCTCAGGTTGACGGTGCGTTGTGGGGAGGCAGGTTTATACGCAGCGTACGCTTCTACGCTGGAGGAGGAGCAGCTGTAGGCAGTGCGGGCGGCAGTACGGTTCACGGGAATGGGGCGTACTCAGCTGCAGTGCTCTCCACAGCTGTTCGCTTAACAGCAGCGGGCGCTTTCACCAACGTGATCAGAGGAAGAGTAAACACAGGGCGGGGGATCCGTTTTTACTTTACGAACTACGGCTCGGGCCAAAAGTTCGAGGTGCTCGGACCGGACGGGTCCTCTTCACATTGCGAGCTAAGGCTCGGGTTTTGCTCACAATTACAGTGCTCGGGCCAGCGGGGCTGGACTTTACTTTGTCAAATCCGGCGCGGCCAAGCAGAAGTCGCGGTGCTCGGGGGACGGGGGTGCACTGCTTTACAGAATGCGCGACAAGGATTCCCAGCGCACTCACCTTCCCTGGATCAGCGCTGTGGGGACAGGCAGCACCAACAGCAGGTCTTCCTGAAGGGGGGTTAGCGCCCAATGTTCCTGGGGCACAGTTCAGGGGGCAAGTTCACAAGCAAGCCCTTGGAGATTGTTCAAAAAGATGCACAAGTTGAATCAAAAAGTCACTTCAGTCTTTCTTCTCTCCTTCTTGCAGCAAGGCACCCACCACAGGCCAGTCTCTCAGGCTAGAGAAAGTAGTCCTCCATGCAGCTTTCCCAGGTTCTTCTCTTTAGGCAGAGTTTCTTCTTGGCGTAAACAGGATCTGATTTCTTAGGAGCAGGGTTCCTCTTTTTATACACAATTTCTTTTGTTCTTTCAGGCCAGGGGGGCCTTTGCCTAATCCAGTCCAGTCCCTGAGCACTTTGCTTTGCATTCTCTGGTTTCTCCTTTCAGTGAGCAGGGCAGGGACATCAGATGCTCTGCAGGAGGTGGAGCCAGCATTCTGGTGACAAGTACAGTCCCGGAGCACTCTGTTGACAGTCTCCCCCTCTCTCTTCACAAGGTGCAGGGCAGAGTCATCAGTAGCTCCTCAGGGGGCGGAGCCAGCATTGAGGTGGCAGAGCACAGCCCTATTCCGAGTCACAGGGCACTCCCCCCACCCATCCTGGTGTAATCCCCCTATTCACCACCTGTTATCCCCAGCCCTGTCACTCACAGAAACCAGACAGCAGATGCACATCCTACCAGAGGCGGGCTGAAATGGTTAGGCAAAAAAATACTAACTTTCTAAAAGTAGTATTTGCAAACACAGGATATAATAAATAATCTTTACTAAAAGAAGTATTTTATTATTCTGAGTTCAGGCATACTAAACTTGACTTTCTACCATGTTCCCTGAGCCTGCTGGGATCATAGAGTGTAATAATTCTAGCAGCCCATTATGGTCTATGAGAACAGGTAGCCTTACAATAGTGAAAAACGAAATTGGCTGTAATTCACTATTAGGACATGCCACACACATCAGGGCTTGTCCTACCTTATGCATACAATGCACCCTGCCCTTGGGCCTACCATAGGGGTGACTAATATGAAGTCAAGGGAAGGTTTAGGGACTGGTAAGTAGGTGTACTTGCGCAGTCAGCATGACAGTACCAGACTGCAAGCAGGTTCTGCAATGGCAGACTTTAGACACATTTTACGAGGCTGCTTCTGTGGGTGGCACAACCAGTGCTGCAAGTCCACCAGCAGCATTTGTTTTTACAAGCCCTGGCACTCCTGGTGCACTCTACGGGGGACTGACAGTAAACCAAATAGGCCAATCATGGACACCAATCAATGTTTACACTTTTCATAGGGAGCACTTGCACTGTGGCACTGATTGGCAGTGGCACAGTGCCCTGAGCAGCTAACACCAGCAAAACATATGAGGCACATCAGCAAAAAGTGGATGGGAGACTCACGCCAAGGTGCCAGGTCTAACACATGTCCCTTCCAGCTGAAATGTGGGGAGAACTACCCTACCCCAGGGAGTTCCTCATCATTAAGGCGGAAAAATCTGGATAGACCGTCAGCATTGGCGTGATCTATGCCAGGGCGATGTTCCACCGTGAAGTCCATACCCTGTAGGGAAATGGACCACCTCAACAGTTTTGGGTTCTCACCCTCATTTGCATCAACCATCTGAGGGGGCCTGTGGTCTGTCTGAACCCGGAAGTGAGACCCAAACAAGTATGGTCTTAGCTTCTTCAGTGCCCAGACCACAGCAAATGCTTCTCGCTCAATTGCACTCCACCTTTGTTCCTGTGGAAGTAACCTCCTACTCATGAAGACTACAAGTTGGTCCCAGCCCTCCTCAGTCATTTGTGAGAGAACAGCCCCTACACCATGCTCTGAAGCATCTGTCTGCACTAGGAATTATTTGGAGAAGTCAGGAGCCAGGAGCACGGGCGCCGTGCACATGGCAGTCTTCAGGGTGTCAAAAGCTTTCTGACAGGTGTCAGTCCATATCACTTTCCTCGGCTGCTTCTTCGAAGTCAGCTATGTCAAGGGTGCAACAATGATGCCATACCCCTTGACAAACCTCCTTTAGTATCCTGTGAGTCCTAAAAAGGCCCTCACCTCTGTCTGAGTCTTTGGGGGTACCCAAGCCAGGATGGTTTCAATCTTAGGTTGGAGGGGCGCCACCTGGCCGCTCCCAACTTGGTGTCCCGAGTACAACACGGAACCCTGCCCGATCTGACACTTGCTTGCCTTGATCGTGAGGCCTGCCTTGCACAGTGCCATCAACACATCCCAGAGGTGGCGCAGGTGTTCTTCCCATGTGCCACTGAACACTGCGATGTCATCCAGGTAGGCGGCGCTGAACTGAGCCAGCCCAGCCAACACCTGGTTGACCAACCTCTGGAAGGTGGCAGGGGCATTCTTCATCCCAAATGGCATAACCCGGAACTGGAAATGCCCATCTGGTGTGGAGAATGCTGACCTCTCTTTTTTCCTCATCATGCAAGGCGATCTGCCAGTACCCAGATGTTAAATCAAACGTGCTAAGGTACTGGGCAGCTCCTAACCGATCTATGAGCTCATCAGCTCTGGAAATGGGGTGCGCGTCAGTCTTGGTGACTGAATTGAGTCCTCTGTAGTCTACACAGAACCGGAGTTCAGGTGTGGCTTTGGCGCCTCAGCCTTTGGGACCAAGACCACTGGGCTGGCCCAAGGACTGCTGGAGGACTCAACCACCCCAAGAGCAAGCATCTTTGAGACCTCCTCTTTCATGCAGGCTCTGGCCCTATCAGTTACTCTGTGAGCTTTGTGTTTTACAGGTAAGCTGTCTCCTGTGTCCACATCATGGACACACCAATCTGTGACACGAGGAACCAGGGAGAACAGATCAGGAAACTGCCCCGGCAGCTGGTGGCAGTCATTCTGTTGCTCAGGGGTCAGGGTGGGTGAGAGGTTAACCCCATCCACTGACCCATCTCGCGCTGTGCCTACCAGGAGGTCAGGAAGAGGCTCAGACTCCTCCTCCGCCCCATCATCTGTTGCCATGAGCATGCCCACTTCGGACCTCTCTAAGTGGGGCTTAAAGCGGTTAACATGTAGGACCCTCAAGGGTTTCCTGGGAGATTGCAAGTCCACCAAGTAGGTGACAGGACTCTTGCGCTTAACAACCTCAAAGGGCCTGTCCACTTATCCTGAAGTGCACAAGGCTCCACTGGGGCCAAGACCCACACCTTTTGCCCAGGTCGAAGCTCTACCAGAGTGGCATACTGGTCTTACCACCGCTTCATCTCTTCCTGGCTGGCTTCCAGATTTGCCTCAGCAAGTTGCCTGAAACGCCTCTTCTGGTTCCTGAAGGCCAGCATGTAACTGTATACATACTGGGGAGGTTTCCTGGGAGATTGCTCCCAGCCTTCCTTGACCAAACTCAGAGGTCCTCTGACTGGGTGGCCATACGGAAGCTCAAAGGGGCTGAACCCTAGAGACTTCTGTGGCACCTCACGGTATGCAAAGAGCAGGCATGGCAAGAGGATGTCCCACTTCCGCCTCATGGGTTCTTCCAGACCCATAATCATGCCCTTGAGGGTACGGTTGAATCTCTCAACCAACCCATTTCCTTGGGGGTGGTAAGGGGTGGTGAACTTATAGGTTACACCACACTCTTGCCAAAGGGATTTCATATATTTGGATATGAAATTTTTGCCCCTGTCAGACACCACCTCTAGAGGGAATCCCACTCGGGAGAAAATTCCGATCAGTGCTCATCCTACCATGGGGGCCGTCACTGTCCTCAGAGAGATGGCTTCAGGGTACCGGGTAGCATGGTCCACCAAGACCAGGATGAACCTGTTGCCCATGGCTGTCTTGGGGTCCAGTGGCCTCACAATGTCAATGCCCACTCGTTGGAATGGGGTACTGAACACGGGTAAGGGTTGGAGAGGAGCCTTTTGCTTCCTCCCACTCTTAGCACTTGCCTGGCAAGCCTGGCAGGTCCTACAATGAGCATCTAAGCTCCTGTGCATTTGAGGCCAATAAAAATGGGTGACAAGCCTTTCAAAGGTCTTGTTCTGCCCCAAATGCCCTGCTAATGGCACATCGTGAGCCAGCCCCAGTAGGAAGGCTCTGAACTTCTGGAGTACCACCAGCGCACGGGCTGACCCAGGTTCAGCAACCTTAGGCTCTGAATACAGGAGGTCATTCTCCCAGTAGATGAAATGTGTACCGGACTGAGCACCATTGGCCTGATCTGCAGCCTGTTGCACACACCCATGAGAGAGGGGCATTCTCTCTGCTCTCTGCAGAATTCCTCCCTGGAGGGGGCCTTCTTCTTGCTGCCAATGGGTCAGCTCAGACAGGTGCCCCAGTTCGGCTATCTGTTTCCCGGTAGGCTCCAGGGCATCCCCTTCAAGGTCTGCTTCCTCCTGGGCCGTGGGAACTTCGGGGGCCGGTTTTCCGCGTCTCCTGCGCCCTCCCTCTAAGCCCGGTTCCTGGGGCTCTCCCTCAGGCTCTAATACCTCTTGAACACCCCTACTGGCTGCCATTGACCTGGTGGTCACACACGCCCAGTCGGGTAAACCCACCATCCGCAGGTGAGTTTTTTTCTACACCTTTTCCCAAGGGGAGCTCTCCAGATCATTCCCTAGCAGACAGTCTACAGGCATGGCAGTTCTCACAGCAACCTGCAGAGTACCAGAGACCCCCCACTCAAAGGGAACTTGAGCCATTGGACAACACAGCAATAGGCATGGGGTACAACCTGCTCTTGAGATACCAGGTACTGCCGGACTGCTGTCACACTGGCGCCTGGGTCTCTAAGAGCTTCTACCTTCTTCCCATTGACAGTCACTACTTGCCCATATTTCTTAGTGTTAGAGGGTAAGTAGTTTTCAGGGTCCATCTCACTGTCTCCTAGTGAGACTAGGGTCATCTGAACGGGGTCCCACCCACCTTGGACTTCTACCTTCTCCCCAAAGGCTACACTAGCCATCTGCCGGGCGGAGCACCAGTGGGTGCTGGTTTTACATACTGGCGACACTTGGGGTCACTGGCAAATTGACCTAGCTCACCACATTTATAACATTTCGGGACCCCCTTTTGAACAGGGTTACCTGTCGGGCCCCTTTCTGCTTCTGAGGTGGGGAGGCGGAGAACCTTTCTGTTGGTTCCCTTGGGGATTACTTTGGGGGCCTTTATGGAACCCTTTCTATTTACCCTTGTCCCCCCCACTCTTCTGCTGGGGAACCTGCCCACCCTTGGCTGAGTCTCCCACTGGACCCTTGTGGACCCTGGTGCTGAGCCAGCGGTCTGCCTCCTCAGCAAGCTTCCTACGGTTAGTATCTATCAGTTGCTGGCGTAGCTCAGGAAAACAATTACTGCTTCAAGCACTCCACTGGCTCCCGGTGAGAAACAGGGTGAAATTTAAAGCACTCTGCACGTGCCACCGGATCATCAACGGTAGGGCACCCCTCCCCTTGCAAGATCTTCTGACACAATATGAGCCCGTGCGTTCCCTCAGATCATCTGGCACGCGTCGCCTGGCCATTCCCAAGGTGTCCAAAGCCAGGATGGGTGGCAGGTCCTTTAGGTACCTAGCAGCGTCCAGTTGGAATGAACTCCCTGTGGCGCTCCGCCTGGAACCCTCAGAGCCCACCTTTAGAGCTAAACTGAAAACACTTCTCTACTCTCAATAGTGTTCCTCCTCCCTCCCCTCCAGCCTGCACTAGGATCTCAGCGCGGGGACACGCCGTCGGCGTCACCATGCGCTCTACAAATCTCCCTATTATTATTATTATTACTGGACAAGTGCTCCCATGCAATTAAATCAAAGAGACCTTGGAAATCATTCACTTTGCTACCCTTCACCCAACCATCCAATGCTCTGCAGAAAAAGGTTACATACTCCACATAGGTACCCCCAGGAATCTTTGTACACCCCCTGAACCTCTGCCTGTACAATTCAGGAGTTAGCCCATATCTGGTTATTAAAGCTTCCTTCATGTGGGGATAAGAGTTATAGACTTCAGTGGGCAAATCTAAGAGTGTGTCCCGCCCCTCGCTAAGGAACCGCCCCCACAACCCCGCTCCCCAATCTCTCTCAGGAACCCGGTGGGAGGACATGTCTACCTCACAGGCCTTGAACCACTGCCCTATGTCATCATTCTTAAAATACTCTTTTGCTACATCCTAAGGCATGTACCCCCTTGACTCTACCTGCACCTGTGTTGCACTGCCACTAGAGGAAGGGCTTTCCAAACTTTTGGCTTTTAGCTCCAACTCCCTTATTTTCATTTCATGCTCCATCTGAATTTTTGAGCCATCTTCTTGCTCTCTAGCTCCAATTGGCCTTTTAAATTCAACTCTGTCAGCTTCATTTCATGATCCCTGGTTGCCTGTCTATCTGCCAGCTCCTCTGGTGACAGGCCTCTGTCAAAGCTATGGACGCTCTCTGCTGGTTCAGCTATCATAAGATCCTCAGGTGCATTCCTTGATTCAAGCCAGGCTTTCAGCGCCTTGTATAGATCTGCCTTGGTCTTGCATCCCACATGTGGAACCTTGAACTTCTTGCAAAAGGTCTTCAACTCTGATCTCTTGTAGTTGTCCAGCTTTGACTCATCCCATTCTACCTCTTCCACTTCAGAGGTTTCAGATGCTGCTTTTTCTATGCTGTTTGAGCCAGGCATGACTTCAAATACAAGGGATCTGTTCCAGCAAAGCAAAAATTAAAAATGGTCTGTGGCTGAGTTACTGGACTGTACTCTCTATGCAATGGTCAACAATCACTGTATAGATACTACAAATGCAAATTTGTGAACCCACCGCTGCCACCAATGTTAGAATTGGGGGTCTCTGGTTGGCGCAGGTATACACTTGTGACAAGCAGGGACCCTCTTCTCTAGTCAGGGCAAAGGATTACTCCCAGAAATAACCCCTGATCACCCTCTAGGCGGCGTGACACGAGCAGACAAGGCTAACCCCTAGAGTATATGGTTAAGCATTGGTAATAACACACACAGTAACCTGCCAACCCACCCCACAGAGATACAAGACTCTCTTTATGTTAAAAAGATACTCTTTATATATATATACTTTCAAGCAGGCTTTAGGTACAGTCTTAATACTTCACAATGGTTCCAGTAACTCTTGAAATTATGCCACAGTTCTTAAAAGCAATGTTCAGTTCTTGGAGAGGCCTTTATAATTCTAAAAATGGCTCTACTGTATTCAAAGTAGTGTCTAGATCCTAATTGCGCTGTTCTTTAAAGCTTGTGCACTTCGTATCGCTCCTTTTTGTCCCGTACGGCTAATACCACTGTATTCAAAGTAGTGTCTAGATCCTAATTGCGCTGTTCTTTAAAGCTTGTGCGCTTCGTATCGCTCCTTTACGTCCCGTACGGATAATACCACGCATCTCGCCAAGTAGGTGTACTTGCACAGTCAGCATGACAGTACCAGACTGCACGCAGGTTCTGCAATGGCAGACCTTAGACACATTTTACTAGGCCGCTTCTGTGGGTGGCACAACCAGTGCTGCAATCCCACCAGCCGCATTTGTATTTACAAGCCCTGGCACTCATGGTGCACTCTACTGGGGACTGACAGTAAACCAAATAGGCCAATCATGGACACCAATTAATGTATACACTTTTCCTAGGGAGCACTTGCACTGTGGCACTGATTGGCAGTGGCACAGTGCCCTGAGCAGCTAACACCAGCAAAACATATGAGGCACATCAGCAAAAAGTGGAAGGGAGACTCACGCCAAGGTGCTAGGTCTAACAGTGATTAACAGGGCAGGGCCTCTAGACAGACCCTGCTCTGTCAATATGTTGTACAGCGATGAAAGTGCCAAACTGGGGTGTGTTGCAAGGGGAGCGTTGTGATTCTGGCCTCCGGTAATGTGCTTTGCATGGGGTTGATTCACCCTTCATTTAACCCTGCTGTGTTGTTGCCTGAATTAGGTCAGGCAGCACAGTAAGAGAATCTTTCAAACTGTTCTCTGTCCCTGGTGTCTTGAGAGTGCTGGTGTGAAGGTGAGCCTTCACAGCAAAGTGTAAAGGTTCATGCTTACCCAACCCTCTCTCAAAACCCGGACATTTGATCATTTTTGCAATAAGTGTCTGACACCAGGACATTTCCCGAAAAATCGGGACTGTCCTGGCAAATCTGGGACATTCGGTCACTCTAAATTAGTGAGTACCGGCACTTTTAATTTTCCACTTAAAGCATTACCCCAGGTAACAAAAACGGCCCCCAGGAGCCTCAAACCACCCCCCACCCTGGCGGCCCACTGGAGAACCGCCCGGTGCCCACTATGGCCAGTCCGGCCCTGGGTGATTGGTAGGAGTTCTTTGCCCGTCCATGGGTTTAGTCACATGTCCATTGTTTCCCAAAATACAAAGAGAGGGTCCTGGATACCTGAAACAGGGAAATGGCAAGACTTAATGCAGCTAGTGAGCATCACCTGCCACTAAAATTTGTGTATATGTGTTCACAGAGCTAGGACTGAAAAAAGTCATATATCCAGTGCACAGGGTTTTCTCTTACTTTTGTAGTATATTTATAACTTTAATTCCCGGAGAATTCCAGGAGTTCTGCTGTAAATCTATAACAGTCGGATTTTCCGTAGGGTGGAACATCCACGAGTTAATGGTGCAAATATGTGCAATTTGCTAATCGCAAATAAGGAATGTGTAGGAATCGCAATTTATTTTGCGATTCCTACATGAATCCCGTTTTGTGAGTCTGTAATAGCGATTCCTTATGAATCGCTATTACAGACTCACAAAACGGGTCTTTGATGAATCTGGCAGTTAGCTGGTAAAAAAAAGGCAAAATGTACCTGGGGGAGGGGAAGTTGTGGAAGCCGGTGAAACCGTGCAGAAATCTGTGCGCAAGCACCCATCTTTTCAGGTGTGACCCATTCATCAGGGTAAAAAATTCATAATGGTGCGGTAATTCGGGGCCCGGTAATTATCCCATCCCGTGGTATCAGGACCGTGTCATAAAGACGGTTTTCTCGCACTTGTAATTAGCGTTAAGTGTTATTATTTGTGCATGGACCGCCACAGCGTATGCAGCACCACAGGCAGCACCAGGGTGCCGGGTACCGAAAACGAAAAGAAACGTGTATGTTGTGGTAGCTGATTGGCTGAGGAGGAAAGGGCAGTGATTGGGCCAAGGTGATGGCGACCCTCCTGCGCCCAGGTCCCCTGTCTCCACCCTCAGGATTGCCCGCCCTGACTCTGAGGCACAGACCCCAAGAAGATGACAGGTATGGAGGACGGCTTCTCCTCACCTTCATCATTGTGACTCTCGCGCAGCCACTGCTTTTCCTCGAAGTCATTTAATCAAAGTCCTCACATCGCGCTCAGCATCAGAGAAGGTGGAAAGGCAAAATTAATATGCAAATCTGCTGGGCGCCTGCTCGGAAGAGATAGGAAGGAGGTCACCCAAGCTGCAAGGACCGTAGCGACGAGACGCACGCGCGCGAAACCCAGGCTTTGATTGAAGGGGCTGCAGGCTTCCCCCCGCCACCACGTGCGCCTTAACACCGCCGTGGACGCGCGCGCCACCCTGCCTGTCCTCATCGTCGCAGCGCAAAGGGAAAGATTCCTGGGACCTGGTTTAGGGTTTACCACCTCCACTGCTGGAAGTTTCTCCTCCACAACACCGGAGACAGAGGCTGTAGTACACTGTTATGCAAGTGACAGGGTAGCGGCCCCTTCACAAAACTCTAAATATGACGTGTGTAGACATCATTGTGGCCGGAATTCTGCAGGCCACGAGGTGTACCAGCAACATATTACTGATATAGGAACATCATGAATCAGCCTCTTACGGGTGAACGCAGCCTCCCTTTCAATACCCCAGGCAGCATTTCATCAGACATACCGCTTTCTCCAAGTTGGCTCATGCACGGTCACGCTAACAAGGCCTAGTGGCTGGGCAGTTGACTTTTACACTTGACCTTTACACCTGACCTTTGCACCTGACCTTTGCACCTGTACTCTTGCCTTCCAATCCAAGCAATGCTTCTTGGCCAACAAGTCTAAGAATATGGCTACATAAACCACCCCCTGCCACACATGAAAAATGTATGAAATGTAACAAAATGCAGTGTGAACTGTTTAATGCTGCCTACGTTGTTTGCATAGACCCACCCTTACCCATCACATCCTAAGTGAGCGTGATCTTGACCCTTTCCACCCAAGTCGAAATTGGATGGGTCGTGAAAGTTTCCACATTGAGGAGATATTTAGCAGAAAGTACATATTACGGTTCAATGGATAGGAGTTGTGGAGGAGAGCTGACGGCCAAGGACTTTCACCTGTTGCCCCATTGGCACTGATGAAAGGTCTGATATACAATCCGGTCCATGATCAATAATTTCATGACAAGCAGGTGTCAGGTTGACTTCTCCCTACACATGCAAGGCACCACTCACTTACAACAGAATAAACCCAGGGAAACTGTCTGCTTTCATGTGCTTATCTGGTAAATTAAATATCTTCGTTTTTCCGCTACTTTGTTTGATTTTCTGCTCCTTTCCGGCAGGTTTTGGTGCAATATCCACGAAATTCTAGGTGGAATTTGCCCTGTAAATTCGACACATTTTCCTTCTATTTCTTTCAGTGGTTCTACCACTAATTCATAGAACATAGAACTAATAGGTGGGAAAACGTTTTTGGGTATATTTTCTTCCAATTTCTGGACTCACTTAATCAATGGACATTTTACTTCTGGTGCAAACAGAAATTGTGCCAAAAACCTGTTCCAGTCTTGCACTCTCCGCGTTTGCTGTCATATACAAAAATATGGTTCACGGGCAGCAGGCACATTTAAAATTGCTAAATACTTAAAGAATCCTAAGAGAATGATTTAGGTGGCAACGGAAAGTGACCAGGTTTACTGATGAGCCAATCGAACTGCTAATTCTTGGAACTGCCCAGATGAGCCATTATCAACACTCTGCACTCTATCAGGAGTGGGAACTGGGGGTGCACTTTGATTGGACATGGGCTCGATATCCTACAATCCAGATGTGTGGGACAGGCCAGGATGTGCTTCAGACCGGGACATGATGAGGGGTCTGCAAAATTCATGTAATTTGCTGTTATATAGTTACTCAAAATTTCGGAAGAATTATGTACAGACCACTCCCCTCCCCCACCCCTACTATCTATGAGCTCGCGAAGGGTAATGTAGCACAGACGGGGTTGTCTCCTTTGGCAAGTTGAGCCGATCTATTTTTAAAAAGTGCAGTTTAAGTGTTTGTTCACTGCTTGGAGAGTTTGGAGTATGGTTTGTAAATAAATGAAGATCAAATACTATAATAGGTATACTCCTTGTGGCGATCCCCGCTTTTCCTGATCCACTTCTGTGATGTAATAGGTAGGCAGGAGGAACAATCTGGTCTCATTAAGATAGGGGTCTGTACACGGCTGATCAATTATGCTAATTTAAGGAATTAGGACAAGATTTTGGAAAAGCTGCCACCTCCCTCTTTAAATACTTGCAGGCAAAGGAATTTCGGAGTGAACTCAGTGCAGGCACGTTTTTCCTGGAAAGATTTCCCCTATTTGATGCAATAAACCGGACAGACTGCAGGACGGACAAGTGTATAAAATGGATACAACCGCAGACGACCTTGAGAAGATCGAAGCCAACAAGGAAGCTAGGGGAGGCAGATACATATTTTTATATGTCAATTGGGGCCCACTGGGGAGGGGGGGCAGCACTGGCCACATACTTGTTTTATGGTGTGTCAAAGGCCGCTTTATTGGAAGCAGGTGCACCTTACACATAAAAAACACCCTTGGCCTAAGCCATACAAAACTAAACCTCGCTAAATATAATTTTTCCTAACAACCCCCCACCCCCTCCCTAAACATTGTTCCCCCCGAACAACAAACATGAAACCAATTTGCAAAATTCAACTTGCCTCTCTACCTTGCTGAATAACTTCTTGTACTTTACCCCCCGGCCCCCCGTAAACAAACCCAGACCTCCTAAAATTCCCCCAGAACTTAGAAAGAACCGCCACCCAAACGACTGACCAACACACCAGCACCTGTTCCAGCGACAAAGAAACCCCATACATAAACCCAACCCGATGCACCGGCTCCCAAGAAAACCCTTCCAAAAACCACTGCACACCAAACCCTTCTACCGACAGACACGCAACCCCCCCCCCCAAGATACCAAAAACAAAGGGGAGGGAGGGAGGGAAAAATAGATGGAAACCCCACAAAAAACACCCCTACCGGCTGCTGTGTCACTGTCACTGAAATGCTGGCTTGTGACCTAAAATGGCCGGCTATTGGCCTAACCAGCCCAAAAAGCGCCCAACGGCAGCCCACTACCAGCCCAAAGCTACCAACAAGCCCAAAACCAGCCCTCTTATGGTGCTGACCAACCCCCCCCCTCCCCTGGCTCCAAAACCCCCCAGGGGTGGCAGGCCTCCCGCCAGTCGGCCGCCCCCCCAAAGCCCTATTGGGGCCCACCGGAGAGGGGGAGGGGCAGCACCGACCACAGACTCGTTTTATGGTGTGTCAAAGGCTGCTTTATTGGAAGCATGTGCACCTTACACATAAAAAACACCCTTGTCCTGTGCCGTACAAAACTAAACCTCGCTAAATATAATTTGTCCTAACAACCCCCCACCCTCTCCCCTAAACATGGTCCCCCCAAACAACAAACATGAAACCAATTTGCAAAATTCAACTTGCCTCTCTACCTTGCTAAATAACTTCTTGGACTTACCCCCCCCCCGGTAACAAACCCAGACCTCCTAAAATTCCCCCAGAACATAGAAAGAACCGCCACTCGAAAGACGTACTAACGACTTTCAACCCCCCCCCCCCCCAGGACGCCTGAACTTTTGGATACCTGCGCACCTCAATTGCCTGGTCCAGGGCCTCCTTCAATTGAACAATGTAGAGCTCCATCCCATACCTAGAAAGGTGAACACATCCTCCCTAAAGAAATACACTGCCCCATCCCTGAGCTCCGGGTGTTCCATCCTACCCAACCCCTCCTTCTCACAGAAAACCTTCATCACCCTGTTAATTTTCCTCCGAGTCTTATCAATGGCCGCCGGCCTCTCTGCCCCCCTCCAACCCCGCCTTGGAACAAACTCTGACCAAATCACATGGCACCCAGACCACCTGTGCCGTATTTCTAACAGGTCCCTCTTCATCTGTTTCACCAACGCTAACCCCTTGCACTGGACCAAATCGTTCTCCCCCAAATGAATAACCACCACATACGGACACACTCCCTCCTTGACAACTTTGTTCAATGCAGGCAGTAGCTCATGCCATCACATGCCCCCCTTTCCTTGCCATTGACAGTGAAACAACCTCGGGTCCAACTCCAAGTTCAGACTCTGTTGCTTTTCCCACTCGGCCCTCTCCGCTCGCTTTACCAAGGAATGTCCTATAATGTATATCTCCAGCACTGCCGCAGCTGGCCCCGCCACTGCAGCTGCAAAGACACACATGTACGAGAGCGGAAAAACCCATTCATTTCAGTGCTCCACCCCTACCCCCCTCATCCTGATATATGTCCTGTAGCTGTCTGACCTCCAACGCCCGAGACGCATGATGTCCTCCCTCCCCCAACCCTGTCTTGCCGCCTCTGTCGCCGCTCCGATCCAGAACAAATGCTTCCCAAAAGCCTTCGGGTCCTCACCGATGACTCGTAGGGCGTGCTGCAGGACCCTCAACACCTGAGCCGCAGTCACCCTGCCTTTCCCAACCCGGCCAAAAACCTCACCCTACAACTCCTGCCGCCAAGACGCTAGCTGCCACCCCCATACCACCGGGCAAACCGCCTTGGACCCCACCGGTCTAAACACTACCCAAGTTCCCTCACCTCGCTGGTCGGTCTTGGAACGCCATAGCCGCACTGCAACCTCCCGAGCTCTCAGGTCCACCTCCCCCCAAAGCACCCCTGGTCCACCCTTAAGTCCTACCAATTCTGAAACCCTAAAGTCTCCAAAATACAGCCACGACATAAGCGTGGAAAACAAAATAGTCTCCCCCGGTCACGGCAAATCGACTGCAACCTCTGCAACACACGCGAGCATGCCCTCCGTAATGGGCCGGCACTGACTCACCCTGGCCCCTTTCTCCCTCGCCCAACCTTCCAAGAGACGCGTCCCCAGTTCCCCCACCGACGGTGAGTAACCCCACCCAACTTCCCCATGAAAGCCACGGCCGACAGTTTACCCGCAATCGTCACCCTCGACAACTCTTTGTCCATCACACTCAGCATAAACTGCACCACCTGCTCCTCCTGGCGCCACCGACCGTCATGTCGTACCGTTCCACCCTGCAAAAACTCTTCCCATGCCTGTTCATACGCTTTCCATGTAGAAACTGCCACCGGGCGGAGACTTTAAATTCTCCGCCCACCTGGCAATCTGCGGACCCTCATACCCAGCCGAAAACCCTCTTGAAAACCCCATCGCAATGTGGCTACATCCTCCGTCCGCGGAATAGATGCCAAGAGGGGCTTGAGATGTTCCAGCCTAACCTGCGTATGAGCCTTTGCCCATAGTTCCTGACCACCCTTTTCTGCCCCTCCACCCCCCTGACTGCACCCCGGCAACCGTGGGCTGTTGCCCCTGGGCACCCCCGACTCCCCAGCATCGCACCTCTGGGTTTCTCTTCCCGTACTTGGAGCATTCATGCCGAAAGCGGCAATATTGCCTGCCGCACGCGCCTTTGTTGAATTCCCAACATGCTCCAACTGTGGCATTTGTGGCACTTTCTCCTTGCCCCACCCACCCTCGGATGGGGCGGGCTGAAAAGGGGGACGGCGCAAACGGGAGACCGCTGGCCGTATAAATCTTCTTGCCAAACTTCGCCCCCCCCATAGTCTGGTGTTAAAAGTCTGAATCAATCTCGCCCGACTTTGCCTCCGGATCCGACGCCAAACGCGCCCGGAACTCTTCGTCATAATGCCACCAGGCATAACCTCCATATGTGACATGCGCCCGCCTGATCACATCCATGCATTTAAAAAGCGCTATGGCCCTGTCTGGGTATTTCTCGCAATAAACGCTGGCGAATATCAGAAAACCCGCCGACCAATTGTCATTGGGCAAGGGGACCTTGGGTCGCCTAGCCAACTCTTGCTCCTCTTCCTTTGACCCTTCCTTCGCCGTCAGCTACCTGTGAAGGAGCTTCAGGATCTCCACATACTCCCCTTTCCATATTTTCTCCTTAGTCACCAGCGTCAGGTGCGCCCCCAGCGGCTTGGTAATACCCATGTAGGAAAGCTTGTGTACCGGGACATCAGAGCTCTCCTTACCGCCCTTGTCCCCGACGGTTCCCTCCGCCGTCTTCGCCGCTCCAGTACTGGTACCCCCGACACCTCCGTCCGCCAAACCGCCCCCCGAATCGCCGGCGCCCTCCAACGACGCACCATCCTGGCCCACTCCCCTGTCCTTGACATACAGCCCTTTGCTAAGGCGTACTCCCAAGTCCCCCTCTCGAGCATCCGTACCCACCAACACATTCACACAAAGAGGTTTGCCCAACCCACTCCCTGTTCCGCCACCGTCCTTACCTGGCATCAAGTCCGGCATTTGCACTGGATCCCGCCGCCTCACCAGTGGAGCAGGGGGGGCAATCACTCTTGGTGCTCTTTGCCGTGGGCATTCCTGTAACACACTACCAACATCGTTACACCACTCCCCCCCAGCTTCTCCTCCCCCCTCCCAAATTTCCCCCTCCTCCGAAGTATCCTCCTCGTAATAAAGCTGCACCATCTCACTCTGATCCATACTGGGCACTTCCACCCACCCCAAACCCTGGCCATACCCTACGGGCTCCAGCTGGCTCAACCCCACCTTTTCCCTACATGCCTGCATTAGGTCCCCCAAATCCAAGCTCTCCCTCCTCTCCTCCACCTAATATGTCTCCGCAGTCCGATCCACAGTTCCTGACCTCCACCCCGTCCCCCGGCGGCAGTCTTGACCCTTCGGGGTGGGACTGGCGGGACCTACCACCCCGTCTCTCAGCGTGCTCCCTTGCCCGGTCCCTCGCTGGAGCATGACCGCCCGTATAAGGCAGAGACGGCACATCCCCTCGGTGGATTGGATCCGCATGCTGCTCTCCAGAGCACCTTGCCATACATTCCTGCTGAGAGAAAGAGGTGGAGTCCAGCATGCTGGGGAAAAAACGTCCTACCGCCTCACCCGCTCCCCCCACGTGCACCTCTACCCCATCCCGCCGAATGACCACCCTTCCGTGCCAGACGATCCCCTCACCCCTCCCCCACCCCGAGCTTCACCATCTCCCACTCCTGCCCGCCGACACCCGCGGCTCCCCCCTTCCCCGGCGCACCACTCTAACGACTCCAGCTCCCACCGAAACAATGGGCGTATATGATCAAGAAAGGGCCTTACATAAATGCAAGGGTCGAGGGGTTAAGAGGTGGGGTAAAGAATGTGGTTCCCTATGATTAATTGTGTTACTTGCTGGCTAGGGTATGAGGATTGGTTAACCCTCGATTCATAATTGAGATGGTGATAGCCGATTAGTTTCTGATGAGCAGGAGAATCAGATTTGTAGGAGGAGAGGCTGCTCTTGATATTCTAGTGGGGATGAGCCCCACATTAGTGGAAAGTCTTGCTCCTTGCTTAAGACGTCCTATGACCCTACGAATCGGGAGGTCAATGGTTTATTACTGCTCTTGGATGTATTATGAATGTATTTTTTAATCTAACGGGAATTTGCTTTTCTGAAATCAATGAAATGTAATGATTATATTTTTTGTATGCTGTTCATACAATGTTGAAATGTATTACGTTTGTATGTTCAGTTTTCTCTGGGAAATAAAAGAATTACAAAAAAAACAACTGCTAATGCCTGGAACTTTCCAGATGGGCCATTACTTACACGCTGCACTCTATCAGGGGTGGGACTTGGGGATGCACTTTGATTGGACCTGGGCCTGAAATCCTACAGTCCAAGGGCAAGATTTATTAACATTGTATTTTGCGAGTCCCTAATAGCGTATTTTACCGATTCGCTATTAGGGACTCGCAAAATGCAATGTATGTAGGATTCGCAAATAAAATTGCGAATCCTACGCATTTCTTATTTGCGACTCGCAAATAAGGAATGGCATCCCATTCATTTCTATGGACCTAGTGGCCCATAGGAATGAATGGGAATTGCATGCGCAATTTGCGAGTACACAATAGGTGCTCGCAAATTGTGCATGCAATTTCAAGGGTGCCAAAAGAACACCCTGTTGCACCCCTGAAATATGCATGTGAGCACATGTCGAGCACATACATGACCTAAGGGCATGTATGTGCACCACATGGCGCTTAGAAAAATGCTTACATTTGCATTTTTCTAAGGATTTGCCATTTACCACCAACTTGAAGTTGGTGGTAAATTGCAAAACCTTAAAGCAGGGTCGCAAATTGCATTTAGGGAATCGCAAATTATCAATAAATAAAGTTTATCATTTACAATGCCAATAGCTCTAACTTTTGCAAAGGTGAGACCGTTGCATTGTAAACGCTTGTTCTCACAGGAAATGGACTTGTGAAAAAAAAGTCTTGCAATGTGACATTTTCAGTTGGTGTGTGTAATTTTTTTTACTTTTTTCATAAGAATTTCTGGAATTCCGAACAAATATTGTGAAATCATGCTATTAGAGTAAAATATGGTTTGCCAGTATCTAGGTTTACTGTCTTCAAAAGTGCACATTTTACATTAAAAAAACAGTGACAGAAAACCAGTTCGAGCAGAAAATGCCTCTCTCTGAGAGAGACAAACGAGTCTCCCATGTGACAAAAGCTATGTAAAAAATTGTGCAATGCAAAGGCGGAGAAAATGTTGGGAATTTTATATAATTGAAACTCAGGAATCACTCGCATTTCCATGCCGTAATTAAAATATCACCCATCCTAGTTTACTGCTCATACTGCCGGTATCTCGCAAGACCTTTTTCACATGAGGGAAGCCCTGACATGAAAAAAGTCACACAAGATATTTGCAAAGCACATTTCATCCAAAGACGTAGTTTACGAAGTTTAGCCAAATTCCCAAAAAATGGTATTTAGGCGATCTCTAGTTTAGCAGGGACACGGAGCCAGAGTCACCTGCTGGGCGGGGCGGGGCTTAGAGACCATGGCAGAGGTGGACTGACTCGCATAAGAGTGATCCCTCTCTGCATCATTCCGATAAGCAAGCGGCATGGAAGCCCTTTTCCTGTGGATTCCCAGTGGCTCTAGTGTGATAATCCGATCATTTTCTTCTGTTTGTTGTCGTCTCTTGGTTACTACACGGCGCATTATGTTTGTAGAGAGAATGCCCCCTTTTCTCTCCCGATAAGAGCTGGTGTCACGCTGGGTAAATCCCTCAAACACGCATCCTTTCCCTCCGCCTTGCTAATTATTCCTTATTCGAGCGCTCCAGAAACTGCAGCTCGTTGGACGCGTAACAGAAGCAGGGGTCGATCGTGAGCGCGCATACATCCTTATAGCTCTGCTTTTCATTCGGGATTATATTCAAAGTGTAGAACACGGAGCCGTCCACACCCCCGTGTTGCCAAAGAGCACAGAACTGTCTCGGAGTCAGGAAGAGGTGAAGGGCACTCCAAGGTCGATGGTCCCAGCAGATGATGAGCGCTGCTGAGTAGTGTTAAAAATGTAGGCAGAGAGCACATCTGTCTCGTCCTGCCTCCTGAAGTCTGCGCATGCATGGCACATTTATCATTTCTCTTTGATTTTTACAAGTGGTGTATGATGTTTATTTATTAATTCCCGGTGGTTTTGTCACGGTGAAAATGATGCGCTGAATTCTCTTGCTGTGTTATTTGAGTCCGAGGTCATGGTGATGTCCCTCCGTGTGATGTGATGAGGGATCACAGAGCTTATGATGCCACTTGCACTATGGTGTTGGTTATGTCAAGTCAGTGTGCTGGGTGAGTGGCATAAAGAGCAGAGCATGAATAAGAACCACGTAACCACAGAAAACAGAGATACATACATTACATCTGACACCAAATCAGTTAAGACCCACATACTTCAATATAAACACACTTGCACAATCTCTCAACAACGCACACACATGGACGGAGAAAAATATACCCATAGCAGGTATATGTACTAAATGTCCTCTCCACTGTTCTTCACTGGATAGACTGTACTCTGATATCTGTGACATCATAGAATGCCTGGGTGTCCCTCTGGCTCACAGTGCCTCTCGCTAACTTACTGTGGCAGTTGGTCAACTCAGGCTGAGCTGCTAACAGCTGGCTCCTGGTGGGGTTTCCTATCTGTACTTCTTATCCTGACCTATCTATCTGTCTTGGAAGGAACTTGCAATAAAGGATCTTGACGTACACGGTGGACTGTACATCCTTCATTTACCACAGTATACTGTACCTGCCCATGCAACCCCATCGTATCATATGTATTGTGTGGAGTGGTGTGGCTCACTGGTTAGAGGCGGCAGACCCGTAAGCAGAGAACAGCCCGGGACCAGGGTTCGATTCCTGATGCGGCAGGGTCATGGACCAGGGTCAAAACGGACTTGATAATTCTCGCCTCTGTGCCTACTCTAACCAGGGAACACTCTGGTCATTAAGCTTGCCTCATCTCTACAACGGCCCCCCACAGACGCCGGGGATGCCTGGTTTCACCTTGGAGATACCCAGAAAGGGACCATCTCACAGGGAAAACCAGGACGGATTCCCCAGCGGTCTTCAGCGCCAGGATACTCCATGGAGTCACAGCAGCTTTACAAGTACACCCACATTGTCCCCCCAGTTGTTGGAGGGTAAGTGTACCCACACACATTGTACCTTGCATACCAACTTCCATACATGCATATATAGCCACACTGTTCCTCATAAACCCCCAAATTCAATCATACCATGATACATACCACAGAGAGCAATGCATATCTGCCTTGTTGCATCCCTCGCATGAATAGACCACCAGAACATGCACTTACATGCATACCCAAGCAAATACATGCCCATGAGAGGAGGGCAAAGTGAAATGCTTCATCAGTATAGTCATCCGAAGTCAAGAAACTTCGCGTTTCCAGAAGTCCAACGTTTTTGGACTTTGTGTGCAGTGAAATTTCACTGTACTCACCCGATTCCCTGCAGTCCGGTGTCCTGCCCTGGTGACACTTCAGACTGTCGGGGACTGTGTGTTTCACTGTTACTCAGGAATGATCTAGTCGTAGGTGACAACAGTGAAACACAATTATCCCTATGTCCTAGGCCCAGTCATTAAACATAAGGTCATCCCCATCTATGAAATGAAAAAGAAAAGGAAGTTCAAAAGACAGCTCCATTGCCAAACTGTAAGAAGAAAACATCTATCCATTTGCCCCGCCTCCCCTTTCGTTGGAACCAGCGCTGGTCACCTTCCTTGAAGGACTTCTACAGCGACGGTGAACTTAGGGCAAGGGGGGAACTCATTGAGAAATATGAATTGACTGGGCGAGACATATATAGGCTCCTGCAGACATTAGACTGGGCAGGGAGGGACCCTGCTCGTAAAGCCTTGCAGAGGTAGGAATCACCAATGGAATCCCTATACCACTGCACCTTTAATCTCACCCTCTTCAATGAGCATGCACCCGTGGCGCAATGAGAGAGGGGACTGGTAATGAACATTTCCGGAGAGAGTTGGGGGGCTATCTGGCAGAGGGCCTCCACGTCTTACATCTGCCTTTGTTACAAGAAGAATGCCTATAAAATATTGACATGCTGGTACCTCACTCATTTCCACAGAATGTTTGGGGGTTCAGAGCTGTGTTGGAAGGGTTAAGGGATAGGGGTACCTTTTTACACACATGGTGGCCATCTCCACGATTTTTTTTTATTGGGAGCCCCAGGGAAACACAGACTTTACCACATTTACAATAACCACACCAGAGCACACCTTAAAAGGTTACTTTTATCCTACGTGCATTAAGCACTAACACCATACGCATCCAGCGTTTTCTGTTCAACCAGGGGCGTAACACAGGCCCCCGCAGCCCCTGGGGTGCGGGGGGGGGGGCTCGAGCTCCAGGGGGCCCCATCAGCACAGCACTCTGGCTGCAGGGCTCCTGATTGAGCCCGGAGGGGGGCCCCGACTTGCCTTGCAGGGAGGCCCCCTCAAGGTTCGTTACGCCAGTGTGTTCAACAGTTCTGACAATGATGTCACCACAGAAAAAAGTTCCAATTTCGTAATCACAGTTGAAGAGTTATTCTAAATCCAATCTTTCTTTCTTACATAAACTCGGCAGCTGACGCACGTTTCGCCCTCATGAGCTTCCTCAAGGCTCGCTATTAAGGACATATTATCCTAAATGTCTCCAACTACTCAATAAGTCTTTGAAAAGTATACTGTAAACGAGGTTCCCTATGTGCAAAGATCAGAGTATCGCAAATTGCTTCCTTGTAGGCTATGTTACAAATGTAAACATCCCGTTGTGTAGTTATTGTAAGACATATGCACCGTTTCTTTGGAATGCCGGTGCCCTCTACGAAACCATAAGTTCCATTGTAATTTCCGACAAGTCCACAAGCGTATCTGCGTCTTTGTGACAACCACTCAATGAAAGCTATTCTCCTACCTTCTTTCTGCCGCATTACTTTGTGTGGCTAAGACGAGAAAACAGTCACAAGCACCTTCACTTACTATGTGGTGGGGGAATATACAGTTAGTGTATGCCATGGATAAACTTAATAGCAATTGTTTGCAATAGAGTTGCAAAATTTGACAATTTGTGGCTCCCCTTTATCCACATATGTGAAGAGACAGCAAAGCTTAGGGGGGATACATAAGACAATGTCCAAGACTTTGCAGGCTCTGGGGGTGTGTGAGAGGCTCTCCTGTGAGGTGACGAGCCAGTCACCCCTGAATAGAATAACCCGGATATAAGTTCTGTCCCTAGGTTCATTTCCAAGCTTTATACACTGTAGGATATGGAGAAGAGATACCCGAGACACTAGTCGTGTGTTCCACGGCTGCTAGCTGAGTGAGGCATACTTCAGTCACCGAAGACGCAATTCTGAAGGACTAAACACATAAAAAGATTCAGTCTTCCTTAAAAAAGAGATACGTTGGAGCACATTTGTCTATGAGAGCTGGCATCTACGGGGCTTATATAGGTCAGTCTCTAATTTCTGATATCAAGGAGCTTCTCAAAGCAGGCCAGGATCAGTGTGAATGCTCGACATTGTAGGAAACAATTGATAAAAACTGTTTTTTTTTCCTAACCTTCTTCTAAGGAGGAAAAGGTGTGTCATCTGTTGGTTGTGAAGAGGGCAGTATTTGCCTATGAGAGAGCGCAAATCGAGTAAAGTGTAGAAGTGCACCATATTTACAAGCACGTTGTACAAGTCTAGTTAAAGGAACACATAAGAGTGTCGAATTTATAGAGTGCATATACATACGAGTGTTTAATTAATACAGAATGCATATATCAGTGTGAAAAGCTAATGTAGTAATGTTTAGAGATGTTAGAATGATATTAGATTCCATGTTATGTGGCTGTTGCAGAGGAGAATGTAATGCTGCCAAACGTAGAAATGTGTAGGCCTCATGAAAGTGCATTAAGAAAGAAAACGTGCCTTTACAATTTCACATGAGATGGATTACTGTTGTTATAATTCAAAGTATTATTGATCATAGACTGAAAATATATGTTTTATAGTAGTGTTTCCTATAACCAGAGTGTGTAATAAGTTAGAATACTGTTTAAGCTGAGAAATAAAGGTTTATAGAGTGCACAGGCCTGTTTCATGTAATTCTAGTAGGCCTGGAAAGATAAGGTCGTTTCTTTTGATCTGCATGTGCTAGTTAAAATCAGGTCGTGTTAAGCATAAATTGTGGACCATGCTCGAAGGTTTACGACTTGTGAGATAAGCTGGAGGCCGGAATTTGGGGCCCACTTCATGGGTGTCTGTTTGCAGGTGCAAGGGGGTTCCAATCAAGAGAGTGATGAATAGGGCTCTGTTCTGGGAGACAGGCACAGGCCTGGAGGAGGCTTCAGGAATTTCCTGGGGGGTACCGTCTTGCCGAGAAGAGCCTGAGAAGCAAGGTCAACGCTAACAAGGAGCCCAGAGGAGTATCAGCATGGAAAAAGCCAGAACCGACACCACGTGAGGGGTGTACGTGAGGGGCGTCTCTGAGGGGCGTTTCAACTGTAATTGTGATTTTGTATTAGGGACAGCACCCTTGGGTGGAGTTAGAGCAGATGGCCTGAGGGACCTTAGAGAGCGGATGGGTAGGCAGAGAGGGCACAACTGCGATGCACAGATTTACAACAAAGACTAAGGGAAAGTGAGTGAACTTCTTTGGAAGTCACCACGGCTGACACCTTTTTAGGCTAAGATTCTGCTAAGTAGGGATGTCACTTAGTCTAGTGTAGGGACAGTCTAATCTGGATTTTTCTTCCTTTTGTAAATGACGCTTAAGTTACAACTTGTGTCTATTCTTGCAAACTTGCTGATCTTTGAATTAGTTTTGGTGATATTCTTCTGTCGCCTAAGAGCATTTAGAGAATTCATGTTTGTATTGATGCCAGTGTATCTTTTGAACCTTATATTGAGATGTTTGTATCTCCAGTTATCTTTGCCTTTATAATAAAACTTTAAAACATATTCGTGGTAAGTGGTTCTTCAGAGTTGTGTAAAGTCTTGAGCTGATTAACCTGGTAGTGGATTGCTTTTTACTCTATGACAGGTAACAAAGGTTCAGTCAACCTGAGTTGGGATCTAGATCTATAGCGATCAGATAAGAGATCAAAAATCCCACCGTAACAGTTGGTAGCAGAGTAGGATGGTTACCTTCTAGAGGAAGGTGATCTAGACTAGGTTAAGATTACCCCGAGGCCCCTAGAGATTGAGAGATGAGCAGCAGAAGAATCGCCTACCGAAGAAGGTGCTGACGGTGCGAGAGAAAAGCAGCAGAGTCGGTCAAGAGTGAGTATAATAAGGGTCATGCGTTGTCAGATTGCGGTGTTTTGTGTTGTATTTGTGTTGTAATGTCATGCGGAGTTGAATGCCTGTAGTGTGATTGAGGCAGGGTTGTGAGCGCACGCAACCTGGTGAAAATCTTAAGTTCAGAGAAGAGCTTAAGTGGTTCGGGTGTATCGGACATCCAGAGTAATTGTCGACCATTGTAAAGGGGGTCATGAGGTACCATTGATCGCCCGCAGGACCGTGATAGGGGGAACGCAAGAGTGAGTGTATGGGTAACGGACGCTGGTCGGAAGTTACCGTGTGTAAGTAACCTATCAGTTAAGGTGATTGTCTGGACGTTCGCAGAAAGACATTTCGTCAGTTAAGGTGACAATTACAGTTAGACTGTGGGCGTACAGTCAAGGAAAGTGATCGCTTGGTCGGAAGTAATCATTTTTCAGGGTATGAATGGGACGCATGCATGACCGGGAGACCAGCTGAGAAAGGAGGGGAATTGCTGCGAAGGGAGATGAGTGACGTCAGAGAGAACCGCGCTGTGATAGGCCGGTTAGTGTGAAGCGGTACCAGTAAACCCTTGACCCAGTCCTGAGGCGGAAGCCGGGAGCTGGAGGTACTCTGTTGTTTTTTAAAATAATCTGTACATTTCGCTGCACTCTGTCTACTGTGTGGTGTCACTATTTACTTGTTTTTTAAAACTAAGCACAACTTAGCGCTCGCTCTCACCTTAGCGCTCAGCTGATCTCAAAAGCTGTTCGCGCCTTCCTAGTTCCTTGCCTGCAGCCGCCATCACCAGCGGCGTGCGCGCTGACTCCGCCCCCTTGGAGGCCACGCCCCCTGATCGCCCTACTTAACCCGCTGATTCCTAGCGGTACCAGTAAACCCTTGACCCAGTCCTGAGGCGGAAGCCGGGAGCTGGAGGTACTCTGTTGTTTTTTAAAATAATCTGTACATTTCGCTGCACTCTGTCTACTGTGTGGTGTCACTATTTACTTGTTTTTTAAAACTAAGCACAACTTAGCGCTCGCTCTCACCTTAGCGCTCAGCTGATCTCAAAAGCTGTTCGCGCCTTCCTAGTTCCTTGCCTGCAGCCGCCATCACCAGCGGCGTGCACGCTGACTCCGCCCCCTTGGAGGCCACGCCCCCTTCCTTCCCTTACAAATGTGCATGCATAGGACGCGCAGCGGTTGAGCGCAGCGGGAGCGCCGTTTGCGCGCCGAAGGCACGCCTAAGGCAAGCCCATCTGCGCCCGTCCGCGCCAAGACCGCGCCAGGCACAGGAACCCCTGCCCCAATCCCTCCCAGTATCAGGTATTCTCCCAACGACCTTCTCCGACTCCGAGGCAGTTCCGGCTGCTCTTGCAAGTTTGATCTATCAAAAGTAGTCGGCTCTACCAGCTGCACCAAATGCCGCTGGTCACTCACTTTCGACCACGACCAGCCAACCCCCCCCAAACACCAACGACCCTTCTTCACAGGCGGCCTGATAAATGCCCGGTCGATGTGCAAACATAGTCAAGACATACACGACCTCATCATTGACTATGACCTTGACTGCCTCATGATCACTGAAACCTGGCTCACTGAAGACAGTAACCCCGACATAGCCGTAGCCCTCCCCCAGGGTTACTCCTTCCACAGACAGGACAGACAGAAAGGTAGAGGTGGAGGTGTTGCAATTATACTGAAGAACACTTTTAACTGCCACACCTTCTGCCTTGACCCTCTCATTGACGCAGAGGGATTAGGCTTTTCCATCAAACTCAGCCAATCCCTTTCCCTCTCCGGTGGCCTGATCTACCGCCCATCCGGCAATGCTGCTAAATTTCTCGACTCTCTAAATGACGCTCTAGGACACTTCCTACTCCGTTACCCACACTTTACCCTGCTAGGAGATTTTAATTTGCACCTTGAGACCTTCGCCGACTCTCAAACTAGCAACTTTCTTCAGACACTTGAAATCTTTAACCTACAACAAAGTGTCACGTCGCCTACTCATTCTCTTGGTCACACCTTGGATGGTGTTTGCTCCAATTTCCCTTCCATCACCACTCTGCCCCCCCTACCCCAGATATGGACTGATCAATGCCTGATCCCCTTCCACATCTCTAGCTGCTACCCTCCTACCAGCAACAAACGCATTCCTCACCATGCTCACTCTACAAACTGGAAAACTGTCCAGAAAAATCTCACTCTCAATCCCTTTTCCCTAACCAACGCCCCCTCTCTATCCGGTAACATCGATAGAGATGCAGACCGCCTTCACAACTGGCTCTCACAAGAAATTGCTAAACGATGCCCATCCAATCATCAGGATAGAATATTGAAGAAAACTAAAATCAAAGCTCCCTGGTATACACCTGACTTAGCCTCCGCACATCTACTCTGCAGGAAAGCGGAACGTAAATGGAGCAGAACCTACGATAATGACGACCGAAACGCTTATATTCTCCAGAGGAAAAGCTATCTCTCTACCATCAAATCGGCCAAGAGAACATACTATGTAAATGCCATTAAAGAAGCCAGCCAAAAGCAAAAAACTCTATTTACAATAGTAAAGACCTTCACCCACCCCAAAGCTCTCCAACCCGAAATCCCCCCATCCCAAGAGCTATGTGACAAAATCTCTGATTACTTTGACGATAAAATTACCACCATTCAAAAAAACTTCCCCCCTCCCCCTTCAACACACAAAATCCTCGATCCTGACCAACCTTGCCTGACTGCTAAAAAGTCTCAAAAACTTCACTCCGGTGACTCTGGCTCAGACCAGAGAAGCGATCCTTTCCTGCAAATCTGGATCCCCCTCCGACGCCTGCCCCCCTAAGATTCTCCATCTTATCATTGATGAGATCAACCCTATCGTCAATGACATTATCAACCTGTCTCTCAGCTCTGGCTCTGTTCCCCGCTCATGGAAAAAAGGTGTGGTCAAGCCACTTATGAAAAAAGCTAACAAATCCCCAGCGGACTTGACCAACCTCTGTCCTATCACCCTTCTCCCCGCTCTGGGCAAAATAACAGAACAACTAGTCCACAAAGAACTCAAAACCTTCCTGGAATCCCACAACATACTCCATCCCCAGCAATCCAGGTTCCGGTCTAAACATTCAACCGAAACTGCCTTAATCGAACTGACCGACACCATTAAAACACTGCAAGATCAAAGGAAGAAGGCCATTCTGATCCTTCTTGACCTTACGGCAGCTTTCGATACCATATCTCACTCCATCTTGATCAATAGACTTATGGACATCGGTATCACCAACTCAGCCCTATCATGGATCAGATCTTTTCTTAGCGATAGGTCCCAAACTGTCACCCTGGGCTCCTTTCAATCCAATGAGAAAAAGGTGTCCTCCGGAGTCCCCCAAGGGTCCATTCTAAGCCCCCTCCTTTTTAACATTTATCTCATCCCTCTTCTCACCCTGATAGAATCATTCGGCATAACTGTCACTTCATATGCCGATGATACTCAGTTGATCATCCCCCTAGACGACAATTCCAACAAGGCAGAGCTCAATCTTAAACACTGCCTTACTGCAGTATTCCAATGGATGGACGCTAACCACCTCCGTTGCAACTCAAATAAAACTGAGATCCTCCCCATTGGAAAGAACGCCTCTTTCTGTCCTGCCCTGTGGTGGCCTGACAACTCTGTTGCTCCCCCCCAGACCGTCACTTCTGCCCGGAACCTCGGGGTTCTTTTTGACTCCGACCTTTCATTTGATCACCACGTCACGTCCGTAGCAGGAAAATGCTTCAGCATAATCAAATCCCTGAGAAAGTTCTTTGATTTTCTCCCCCTCGACTCTAGAAAAACGGTGACAGTAGCCCTCATACTCTCACGTGTAGACTACTGTAACGGCCTCCTGGCAGGGTCCAAGAAGTCCACTCTCTCTAAACTTCAAAGTGTTTTACACACTGCCGCCCGCCTTGTCCTAAAACTTCCACGCAAATCCTCAATCTCCTCAGCCCTAAAGACCTTACATTGGCTCCCCTTGCACAAGAGAATACTCTTTAAGATTCTCACCGTTGCCTTCCGAGCCTTTAACAAAACAGGTCCCTCTTATCTTACCAGACGCTTCCCACACTACAATCCGAGTCGTTCCCTTCGATCTTCACAAGAAAACTTCATGACCTCCACCAAGTTCAACCTGAAGTCTAAAGGCGGAAAAACCCTTAGCACCCTGGCTATTAGAGCCTGGAACAGCATGCCCAGACACCTCAGACTTCAGACACTTGAGAAACCCTTTAGGAAACTTCTCAAAACTTGAATTTTTAATCTTTCCGACGACTGGACTAAAGCCTCCATCTAGCCTCCCCCCTATCACTTGTGACCTGGTTTCAAGGACTTTCAGCGCCATGATGCTCCTTCCGGAGCGAACGCCGCGCTCTATAAATACCCCTCCAAAAATATCCACAAAAAAAAATATATCCAAAGGGGTGACAGTACCTAAGGGTAAGGTGGTCAAAGGGGGGACATTGGCTCCTCGAGCCCAGTTCCCTCAACCACCAAAGATTGCGACAGGAGGAAAGATCTATAGACAAATGCCTCTTTTAGTAGGAGGAGAAGAGTGGTACTACGTTGATCCACTAACTGGACGGCGAGTGAGTAGAGAGGAGGACTGTACCCTCGGGGCAGTTCTAGAGGTGGACCAAAGGGGACCGTTTGTTGAGGCTGAGGTGGCAGGGTGTCCTACGACATTTTTGGTAGATACTGGGGCTACTCGATCAACTTTGAGATCAGCAGTGGTTCCGGACCTGCCAATGTCGGGGGAAACAATTCAAGTGGTAGGAGTCGCAAATAGGAGAATGACTAACCCTTTGACGGAACCAGTGCTCGTGAGAATAGGAAAATACAGCGATGAACATCAGTTTGTAGTATGTGATTCTAGCCCTGTTTGTCTGTTAGGAAGAGACTTATTGTGCAACCTAAATTGCACAATATACTGCACGCCTCAGGGAGTGGAGGTACAGACTAACGACGATGATGCCACCTTTAAGGTTGCAAATTCAAAAGTATGCGTAGAACTGTATCCTACCCTGACGGTGGAAGAGCTCCCTTGGGACTTAAGGGATACTGTGTCATCTGAAGTATGGGATTTCACTGGAGAAGAGATAGGATTGATTAAAGGAGTAGAACCAGTGAAAATCATGATAAAACCAAATGTTGAATATCCAAGAACGCCTCAATACAAATTGACACCGGAGACGATTGCAGGAATAAAGCCTGTGATCGACTCCATGATTAAGCAGGGAATATTGAAGGTAATCGTGGGTAGTCCATGTAACTCCCCGATTATGGGTTTGCAGAAACCTAGCGGGAAATTTAGAATAGTACAGGATCTCCGAAAGATTAATAACATAGTTGTTTCATGTTGTCCAGTGGTACCGAATCCATCAGTGATATTGTTTCAGATACCATTCCAAGCTGAGTGGTTCACAGTGATAGATCTTTGCCAGGCTTTCTTCTCAATTCCATTAGATGAGGAGAGCCAGTTTCTTTTCGCATTTAAGCTGGAAAATCGCGTCTTAACATGGTGTCGTATCCCACAGGGGTATACAGAAAGCCCATCGATTTTTAACCAGCTGCTGAAGAAAAATCTTGAAAGTCTAGTACTACCACAGAACTCGGTTCTAGTTCAGTACATAGACGACCTACTTGTTGCGTCAGAAACAGAGGAAGCTTATAAGATAGACACCATCACCTTGCTGAACCATTTAGCTGAAAATGGACATAAGGTGTCTCCGAGCAAATTACAGTACTGTCTGACAGAAGTACAGTACTTGGGTCACCGAATTGAAAAAGGAAAACGGAAGGTGTCACCAGACAGGATAGAGGCGTTCATGAAAATGAATTCGCCTACGACACAAAGAGAGATCAGGATGTTCCTAGGAATGGTTGGTTATTGCCGACAGTGGATAGCTAACTTTTCCCTGAAAGCAAAACCCTTACAAAAACTGACGCACAAGGAGGTGAGTAATCCGGTACCATGGGACAAGGATTGTTTGATGTCATTCCTACAGCTGAGAGAGGACTTGTGTCGTGCTCCTGCTTTGGGAATGCCAGATTCCAAAATACCATTTTTACTTTACTGTTGCGAAAAAGAAGGTTGTGCTTTGTCAGTCCTAGCACAAATTCATGGAAATGCCCGTAGACCAGTTGCATATTTCTCGGCTACTTTAGACCCAGTAGCAGCAGCATTGCCCGGATGTCTCAAATACGTTGCTGCAACGGGTGTCAGCATTGAGAGGTGTGAAAGTATTGTAATGGGACATCAATTAGTGGTGTATGTACCTCATTCTGTGGAATTGTTAATGACCAGGACCAAGACACAGCACTTGACCAATAATAGGCTCACGCGCTACGAGCAAGTTATTCTTGCTGCGGAGAACGTGACCCTTAAGAGGTGCTCTGTTTTGAATCCTGCCACTTTGATGCCACTCCCTAATGATATAGAAGACGAGGAATGTGAAGATCACGATTGCCTTGATGTGACTGAACTATGCACCAAGCCAAGACCAGATATTGTGGATGAGCCGTTGACCGAACCTGATGAAATTTTCTTTGTTGATGGCTCATGTGTAAGAGACAATACTGGTCAGTTGAGAGCAGCTTATGCTGTTTGCACCATTACTGGAGTTGTGGAAGCCGCTTGCCTGGAAGGAGTACACTCCGCTCAGGTAGCTGAAATCATTGCATTGACACGTGCCCGTTTAGCAGGTAGCAAAATTCGAGTCACCATTTACACAGATAGCCAATATGGTTTCGGGGTAGTTCACGACTTCGGGCAATTGTGGTCTCAGAGGGGTTACATGACCTCCTCAGGTTCACCTATTCGAAATGGGGAGTTTGTGCGACTATTGTTCGAAGCGTTACAAGGTCCGGCAGCAATTGCCGTTGTCAAATGCATAGCACATACCAAAAATACAGATTTTGTGTCCCAAGGAAATAGGTACGCCGATGAGGTTGCTCGCTACTGCGCAGAGCAAGGATACTCCTTTACGGAAGTGGAAGTGGGTGGGACACAGGAAAAGACAGAGTTAAACATGATGCTAGAAACAGTTGATACTTGGGATGATTTAAAAGGCATGCAAGAGAAAGCATCAGAATTTGAGAAAAAAACATGGGAAACTGCAGGTTGTGTAAAAAGCGAAATGGATTTGTGGATTTCAGCAGATGGAAGGGCAGTATTACCAAATGAATTAGTGAGTCCAATGGCACGTCAGATACACGGTCCAGTACATTTAGGAAGAGATGCCATGCTGCGGGTATTTAGGCAGACTTGGTATAACCCCAAGTTTAGAGTAGCCGCAGAAGCAGTGTGTCAGAGGTGTGTAACATGTCAGCAATTGAACGTAGGGAAAAGGACACCAGTTACATTGAGTCACATTGGGAGGTCTGGTGGGCCTTTCAACCGGATGCAATTAGACTTTATTGAGATGCCAAAATGCAACAGTCTCAGGTATGTTCTGGTGGTTGTATGTATATTTTCCAGAAGGGTCGAGGCATACCCTACACACAGGTGTGACACACTCACAGTAGCAAAGTTGTTGCTTAGAGAGTTAATACCACGCTTCGGGGTGCCGACCTCTTTGGAATCAGATAGAGGAACACATTTCAACAGTGAAGTTGTGAAGATGCTTTGCTCTGCATTAAATATTGATCAGAAGTTGCACTGTAGCTATCGACCAGAGGCTTCGGGAATCGTGGAGCAGATTAATGGGACAATAAAATCCCGAATGGCCAAAGTGTGTTCATCGACATCCTTAAGCTGGCCTGATGCTCTGCCATTGGTACTCATGAGTATACGTAGCACACCAGACAGGAGAACAGGTCTCTCTCTACACGAGGTTCTAATGGGGAGGGCAATGAGACTTCCATCTGTTCCACCTGCAGCTTTGTTGAATATCACAGATGATCTGATCCTGGATTATTGCAAGGGACTTTCTGATGTCATTCATTCTGTGTCTCTTCAGGTGCAGGCGGCTGAAATTCCATCTTCCAGGGACCTATGTCACGACCTGTGCCCTGGTGACTGGGTGGTGGTGAAGAAGCACGTCCGGAAGAACTGCCTAGATGTGCGCTGGAGAGGACCCTACCAGATAATTCTGACAACGAATACTGCTGTCAAGTGTGGAGGGCTGCCAAAATGGATTCACGCCTCCCACACTCGAAGAGTTCCAGCACCCCTGGAAGAAACAGCTCCTCTCACAGATGAAACTCCAGCTGTGGACGATGAATCAATAGAGGGGATCAGTCAAGCTGTGGGGGTGTCGGAGGAAGCTGGGAGCGCGTCAGATCAAGCGGAAGAAAGACAGGACGACAGTGAAACTGACGTTGCCACAGAAGGAGAAAGTTGCTGTGAATACGGCTCAGACACTGATCAAGCCACAAGTGATCAAGAATCGAGTGTAAGGACAAGAAATAGGAGAACAAGGTGTGGAGAAGCTAGTTGGCCTGAAAGGAAGAAGAGGCCGAGCTTGAAGCCAACTCCAGGAAGAACCCTTGCTCCTATATCCGAAGACTCAGATCTGCACGAAGGTGCACAGAATCAAGAACAGGAGGGTCCAAGAAGATCAAGGAGGGTGCGCGTGCCCTGCAGAAGATACGCCACTCCTGAGTGGACCTACCTGGCAGCAGATGTCTTGTGCACGGAGATCCGGGAGGGTGAGGGAAGTGACAGTGACCAGTACTGACCCAATCATAACGTTGGAAGTGTGGTTGTTGGTACCCGGACTTGAGGCTAAAGGGTTGCTGACACTCACTGTCCCCAATCCTCCATATCTGAGTAGAATAAGAGAACTGGTTTTAAACAGAGTAGAATTTCCGACTTTTGGTCCAACGGTACCAGCACTCGAGGAGATCATTCTTCGCTTAGAACTTTTAGAATACGTGATTAGAGCTGCTGGAACACGCATGATTGTAGACACCTAAAGACTTTGTAAATAAACAAGATTGAGAAGATAACCTAGCGCCAAGTGGAAGAAGAAGAAATTTAGGGACTCTTCCATTTAGTGGATGGAGAAGGGCTAGGGTTGTCTGTTGCTATAATTCAAAGGACTGATTTCGCAGGAAGGATTGTCAGCTTCCAGGTGTGGTTCGAAAAGACCGAATAAGCAAAGAAGACTGTTGAAGGAGCAGAGAAAAGAGACTTTGTGTCGTGGCAGAAAATTAGAACTACACTGTCTTGAGATCATGGAGGCTGGCAACCCGAACCGCAAAGCAAAATGCATAGTAGGCACACTTTTAGGGGGAGTAATTTTTCTTATAGTTCTAGTAGTTACTGTATCATATATAGTGGGACATGAAAATGAAGAGAAGGCAACAAATGAAGCAAAGGTTGTAGTAACCCTGAAACCTACTACTGCTGTTAAAAAGGGGGACAATACAGAGAAAGATAAAGCTTTACTAGCAGCAGAAGCTCGTAGGTTGCACGTAGATGAATCACAGGGAAATTTCAAATCAAATGCATATGCTAAATTACTGTATGAATACATCGATGCCATGGATGCAAAAGACTGTTACGTCTGCATGCAATTGCCAGCCTCTGTAGACGAAGGTATTAGGTATCATCATCTTCCATTGACTTATGGAATTACATGCAGTTTGTTGCTTAGTATATTTTATGAACGCGATAGCTTTGAGTATTATTTTTCAAACTTTGACGCTGTTTTACCAGAGGTCCCGGCCTACAAGCATATGAATAAATGGGACTATTACAAGAGTGAGGATCGATTAAGGAAATTGTTCATTCCTTGGAGAACGCTAGATACTTCATATGCCCGAAGAAATAATTTGACCTGCAAAGTGTCAGAAATTAAGAACAAGTTTATAGGGCAGGTGGATGATCGATACAGGAGGCAGAAGATTCTAAAGGCTTCAGGTCAATGGAAAACAGATTGGACCGAGGAGGAAAAGTCACACAAAAGGAAGGGTAGTAATGGTCCAATAGCTTTAGATCGAGAGCAAAGAGGGAAACTATGTATATACAGGGGTAAAACCTACTATGAGAATGTGTTTGTGGGAGAAGTAAGTTGTGAACATGCTTTCCAAATAGAATACTATACAAAGTATTTCTTGAAAGGAATGCAGGTGATCCCGAATGTATATTTTGTCTGTGGAAGAAATGCATACGTGAAACTACCGGATAATTGGTACGGATCATGTTATTTAGCAATTGTCTTCCCAAAAATATATTATGCTAAGGATCTAGAAATCATAGAGGGAAGAACTCAAGCTAGAGGGAGAAGGGATGTAAGCAATGATGAGGTAGTTGGAGACGTATTTGGTGCCATGTTCCCTCTTCTAGGGTTAATACTGAATGATGTCAAGATCAGGAGATTGGCAACAGTTGTAGATAGATTATCTGCCAGTACTGCTAGATCATTAATGCTGGTGGAGGGAGAGATGCAATCGATAAGGGCAATGGTTCTCCAGAACCGACTTGCTTTAGATGTTCTGTTAGCCAAAGAGGGCGGAGTCTGTAAGGCTTTGAAGGTCCAGGAATGTTGCACTTACATTCCAGACAATTCAAAACCTCTTGAGAAGTATATACAGAATATCACTGAAATTCATCATGAGATTGAGGATCTGACAATGGTGAATGTGTGGGAAAAAGTGGGTCATGGAATGGGTAAAGTTGGAGGTTGATTTGCCAACCTAGGGAAGTGTTTCATTTGGTACATACTGAAACCTATCATCATAATAGTGATTTGCGTAATCACATTGTGGGGATTGGTGAGGTTGTATCAATGGTATAGGTCAAATAGGTTACAAAGATCCATGAGAGAGCAGGAGCAGAGGTTAGCTGCGATGCAGGATAACCAGTGCAGGAGTCTGAGGGCTCTAGCGATGATAAAGCGAGGGAGCGTTGCAACGAGTTCTGTTTGATTCAATTCATTCCTTCAGGGATGGTGTTGTGATGGTGATGACCTCTAAAGGTCATCAAAGGGGGGAACTGAGAGAGCGCAAATCGAGTAAAGTGTAGAAGTGCACCATATTTACAAGCACGTTGTACAAGTCTAGTTAAAGGAACACATAAGAGTGTCGAATTTATAGAGTGCATATACATACGAGTGTTTAATTAATACAGAATGCATATATCAGTGTGAAAAGCTAATGTAGTAATGTTTAGAGATGTTAGAATGATATTAGATTCCATGTTATGTGGCTGTTGCAGAGGAGAATGTAATGCTGCCAAACGTAGAAATGTGTAGGCCTCATGGCAGTGCATTAAGAAAGAAAACCTGCCTTTACAATTTCACATGAGATGGATTACTGTTGTTATAATTCAAAGTATTATTGATCATAGACTGAAAATATATGTTTTATAGAAGTGTTTCCTATAACCAGCGTGTGTAATAAGTTAGAATACTGTTTAAGCTGAGAAATAAAGGTTTATAGAGTGCACAGGCCTGTTTCATGTAATTCTAGTAGGCCTGGAAAGATAAGGTCGTTTCTTTTGATCTGCATGTGCTAGTTAAAATCAGGTCGTGTTAAGCATAAATTGTGGACCATGCTCGAAGGTTTACGACTTGTGAGATAAACTGGAGGCCGGAATTTGGGGCCCATTTCATGGGTGTCTGTTTGCAGGTGCCAGGGGGTTCCAATCAAGAGAGTGATGAATAGGGCTCTGTTCTGGGAGACAGTCACAGGCCTGGAGGAGGCTTCAGGAATTTCCTGGGGGTACCGTCTTGCCGAGAAGAGCCTGAGAAGCAAGGTCAACGCTAACAAGGAGCCCAGAGGAGTATCAGCATGGAAAAAGCCAGAACTGACACCACGTGAGGGGTGTACGTGAGGGGCGTCTCTGAGGGGCGTTTCAACTGTAATTGTGATTTTGTATTAGGGACAGCACCCTTGGGTGGAGTTAGAGCAGATGGCCTGAGGAACCTTAGAGAGCGGATGGGTAGGCAGAGAGGGCACAACTGCGATGCACAGATTTACAACAAAGACTAAGGGAAAGTGAGTGAACTTCTTTGGAAGTCACCACGGCTGACACCTTTTTAGGCTAAGATTCTGTTAAGTAGGGATGTCACTTAGTCTAGTGTAGGGACAGTCTCATCTGGATTTTTCTTCCTTTTGTAAATGACGCTCAAGTTACAACTTGTGTCTATTCTTGCAAACTTGCTGATCTTTGAATTAGTTTTGGTGATATTCTTCTGTCGCCTAAGAGCATTTAGAGAATTCATGTTTGTATTGATGCCAGTGTATCTTTTGAACCTTATATTGAGATGTTTGTATCTCCAGTTATCTTTGGCTTTATAATAAAACTTTAAAACTTATTCGTGGTAAGTGGTTCTTCAGAGTTGTGTAAAGTCTTGAGCTGATTAACCTGGTAGTGGATTGCTTTTTACTCTAGGACAGGTAACAAAGGTTCAGTCGACCTGAGTTGGGATCTAGATCGATAGCGATCAGATAAGAGATCAAAAATCCCACCGTAACACCTACATAGATGAATCCAACAGTTCAGAAATTCAGTAAAGTTTGGGAACAAGGCCCAGGCCACAAGACTTTCAATGTTTCCATCAGCAGATGGATTCATGACACCATAACTTTGTCAGGTGTACCAATTCCAGAGGGAGTACAGGGAAGGTCCGCCAGGAGTGGCTCTGCATCTTGGGAAGAAGTCAAGGGAGTTAATTGGAGTGAAATTTGTAGGGCGACTACATGGGCCTCTACACATACTTTTGTTAAACACAGTGGGTATCAAGGTGTTGGACTGGGTGAAAAACTGTTTGATCGGAAGGTCTTAATCTCAGTTTCGTTTAAATAGTTCTTCTATGTATTTCGGTGAGTTATTTCTGTAGAGTTACCTATGTGGGTAGACTATTCATTCATTGTTTTCTATTCGAAGCCCACTTACTGGTAATTTTTATTAGCTGCAGTCCATTAGGTCCTCATCACAGTCAAGAACCAACACTCGCTAGCCGCCTTCTCCTCCTTATCACTGCTGGAAGGCCCTCATGGGGATTTCCTGTAGTGTGGCAGGAGCTGGTAGAATGATGCTGATCATAGACCTGTCCTGCTGCTGCTTCTGGCAGCCCTTACCTAAACCCCTTTCTATGTCCCCATATTTGTGGAGGTGCAAAGTTTGTTGTGTACAGACATACCTGTAAATGTAACATACAAACCTGCATACGCATGTGTACCTGCAGACATACCTTTGAGCTGGAGTTAAAGGCGTAAAAGGGACAAGACACTGTTGACACTGCAGTATATGTTAATCAAATGATGAATTAAAGGTTAAAAAACGAGTTTGTTCTCGGTGGTTTAGAAGCAGACATGTCACTGCTCCACACAGAGGTTCGGAGCTGTCAAAAGCTGTGGAGACCGACTAGACTGTAATATTCAGATTACACTCGGGCAGGTATGTTTGAATCCACTGAACCGCTGTGTTACAGCCCATAAATGGAACCCTTCGAGAGTTGGTTTACCATCTTAAGATGCACGCTTATTTCCTAACACGTTCTTGCAAATGGAAAACCTATGCTAGACACTGATACTGTTTTAACACTAAAGTCAGTCGCCTGGTTTTCTTTTTACAACCGTTTTAGATGATTTAATATAATGCATCTTTCCTGCTGACGTCTTTTCGCATAGGGGCATTCTGGCACTACGCAGGACATCCTGGCTCACAACAGGTCGAAGTGGCCCACCTCCTGTTTTAAGCACATTTCCATATATTTACATTTTTGTATCATAAAAGACGTGCACCTCTTAATGTTCACTAGGCTTAAGACATATGTTCTCAAAGGATGACTTGAAATGGTGTCCTCTGTAACCCCTGCAGCAGGCCCACGACCTTAGGTGCCCCACATAAGGCGAGTACCATCCAGCAGCCCACCCCTTTTCCAAGCGGCTGGACTCCCTAGTCGCCCCCATAAGGCCGACTACAGCCACTACTTCGGAGTGAAGGGTAACCTGTGTGTTTGATGCACATGAGCAGGAGGGAAGGGTCCCTCGATGCCCAGGAGTCGGAGTGAAGGGTAACCTGTATGTGAGGTGCTCAAAAGTCAGAGTGAGGGGTCACTCTGTGCCCAGGAGTCGGAGTGAAGGGTAACCTGTGTGTGAGGTGCTCAAGAGTCAGAGTTAAGGGAAACCTGTGTGTTTGGTGCACAGGAGCCGGAGGGAAGGGTCCCTCAGTGCGCAGGAATGGGAGGGAAGGGTCACTCGGTGCCCAGGAGTCTGAGTGAAGGGTAACCTGTGTGTGAGGTGCTCAGGAGCCGAAGGTAAGGGTCTGCCCAAGAGTCGGAGTGAAGGGTAACCTGTGTGTTAGGTGCTCAGGATTCGGAGTGAAGGGTAACCTGTGTGTTATGTGCTCAAGAGCCAGAGGGAAGGGTAACTTGTGTGTGAGGTGCTCAGGAGCTGGAGGGAAGGGTCCCTCAGTGCCCAGGAGTGGGAGTGAAGGGTAACCTGTGTGTTAGGTGCTCAGGAGCCAGAGGGAAGGGTAACCTGTATGTGAGGTGCTCAGGAGCTGGAGGGAAGGGTCCCTCAGTGCCCAGGAGTGGGAGTGAAGGGTAACCTGTGTGTTCGGTGCTCAGGAGCTCGAGGGAAGGGTAACCTGTGTGTTCGGTGCTCAGGAGCCGGAGGGAAGGGTAACCTGTATGTGAGGTGCTCAGGAGCTGGAGGGAAGGGTCCCTCAGTGCCCATGAGTGGGAGTGAAGGGTAACCTGTGTGTTCGGTGCTCAGGAGCCGTAGGGAAGGGTAACCTGTGTGTTCGGTGCTCAGGAGCCAGAGGGAAGGGTAACCTGTGTGTTCGGTGCTCAGGAGCCGGAGGGAAGGGTCACTCAGTGCCCAGGAGTCGAGTGAAGGGCAACCTGAGTGTTGGATACTGATGAACGGGAGTGAAGGTTTTCTTGTGTGTTGTGTGCTGAGGAACGGGAGTGGAGGCAGGGTATGTTGTGTGCTAGATGCTGGGGAGCCTGAAGGAAGGGTCTTCTTGTCAGGGACTAGGAGCGGAAGTGAAGGGTTTCTAGTGTGTTGGATGCTGATGAACTGGAGAGAGGGGCCTGGTCAGCTCCTACTGCCCAGGAGTCGGAGTGAAGGGCTCACAAGGGTCCAACAGCGCCTGAGACCCTGTGACCCGAGCTCAAGGCTCTCTGAGCCCATCTCCCGCACAAGGGATCGTTCCCACCTTCAGTGCCTCGCCGTTGGTCTGCCCTGCGCTCCGCCTCCATACATCAGTCTAACGCAATAATCATTAGCGTCAGCGCAGTTATTTTAAGAGACTAAATACCTGTAACAACAGATTTTTAGTTAACGACAGATCTGCATATGTCTTTTCGGCACCTCACACTCTCCTCTGGATCTGAACTCACCCCACTCCCAGGGCTGCGTGTGAACTGAGGGCCGGATCACATGCTGTTTGTGTAATGGCGCAGTGGCAGCCCGCGGGAGGTTGGGGGGGTTGGGGGGGTTGGGGGAGGGGGGTACTCAATACAAACATCCTTCATTTTAACACCCTGTTATGGAAGCAGATTTTGGAACAAAATATTTGTACGTTTGTTGTGGCGGTGATGCGTTTTTGCCCTGTACTGTTACCTTGTGATACACTGTGGTTTTTTGTTGCATTCTGTTTTGACTATATTTTTATGCCCTTTCATGGGTTTATTGTGTTGTTATTTGCTTTCTGCTATTGTGCTCTTTTCTGTTGATCTCTGTAAAGATGTCAATACATTCTACTAAATTTCCAGACATTTCCTTAAGGGTGCAGTGATGAACATCCATTGGGCAATAACTACGCCTCACACCAAGATGGGGAAAAAGGCCGCTTAATTGGACAGGTAGGCAGTACAATATAAATGAATAACCTATCATATTATAACATTTCCCAAACTAACACCCTCATCCCCTAAGCCATGACCCCCTGTCACTATTTCCCCACCTTGTTCGACCTAAACCTCCTCCCCAAATGCCTACTTCAATCTCCTGCCTACCTCTTGACTCCAACTTCTCTCCCCTGCTTCCCTCTGGCCAAACCTATTCCTAATGCCCCCAACCCTTCCTGCCTGTCTTGATTTTCTCCAAATCTGCCACCAGGAAAAACCCTATCACAGGTGTTTTTCCTGTCCCTCCCCCTCCCCCTGCTTGTCAGCTATTATGATAGAAAAAGTTTATGTAGAGCCACTGTCGCCAAACAGGATAATTCTTTATTCAACTGTGAACAATATAGAGAAAAACCAAGAAAAAACTATACTGTCGCCATAACAGTAAATACATTTCATCCCAATAAAGATATAAACAGCAAAAAACCACCACCCAACGAATTCTGAAAGTTAATTAGAAAGAGAAACTAATGGAAAATGTTTGCATAATTTTTATGAGAGAGGAAGGGGAGGTGAAGGATAAATAAAAGAAAAGAGGGGGGGAGTGATGTGGGAGGAAACAATAGGAAAACAGAAAGGTGAAATGTTATACAAAAAGAACACAGTTATTGAAAAACAACAATACAGGTATGCTGTCGTTAAAACAGCACATTCTCATCACCATGGATTGATACTCAAAATCCCGGCAATCATTTCCCTTATATTCAGCAGATAAATTTCGTTTCCAATGAAAGAAAGATGTACCCGTCAGGTCTAAAAAACTGAAAATCCGCGATGTTAATCTCATCATGTGACAACCAATAAATACGATTGATGAAATAAAAATGCTGTAAATCACGATTTACTTTCCTTCGCGCCCTTTCTATTGCAGTGAAACTGTCCGCCCCTCTCCATACTCTCTGGGGCAGAGCTGTCAGGATGAGTCGAGATCTTGCCCATGTCTTCAAGAAAAGTTGAAGATCAGTCTTTATGTCAATCAACAGCCCCAAGCCTGACAATTGAACCAGGTAATTTTCCCCAATGTGAATCAAAAGCAAATCAGGCATTTTTTTTAGAGTAGAACTCACTAATCAGTGGCAAAAACTGGCCCGCTCTTTCCCCACCACGATAAAGCAACCGCATCTGATGAAAAACCCATGTTTTGCCAAAATGCCGTTTGTCGGCCTGGGTGGCTGCCCACTTGATGAAGGAATGGCCAATGAGCCAAACTTGCTTGGGTGAGGGTTCCGCACCTAGAAAGAAAGAAAAATTTATATCCTTGAGCTTAAACGTTACGTTCCAGTTGTCTGATGTAGCGTAAAAAACAATCTGAAGAAAAACGCCCTAATTTTTTTATGTCAATAACAGAAAACCCCCACCTGGCCACTTCTGAGACCACCCTAATCCGGAAAGAGTGTGTACCAAATTTTTTGGGGTCCTCGCCAATAGTCCTCAGGGACTTTCTTAATATGGCTGACAATTGCGATGCTTTAAGCTGGGAGCCATCTTGATGCCGAAAAAGGAATCTGAAAAATGCACCTCCAATGTTTAACAATTCAGACCACGCTTGTATAGGGCAAAGGAAACCCCCCAAAAATGTAGAAAAAGAGCACAGAACAATAACAGGGAGGGATTGTTAGAACCCAAAGAAAGAAACCCCCTGGCTATCCAACCTATGACCTGTGTGACAACCTTCACACCGGCGTCTACCCATCTGAGAAGAATCGTGAGACGCCATTGGTCTATACTCAACACAGGGTCGCTGACATTAGACCAACCTAGATTCGCTTTCAAGAGGTCTAAAATTATCAAAAACATCTTGATACACACTAGACCTAAGAAGACAAGTGAAACCAATCGCCAAACCACACTGTGGAATCTGCCACCAGTTACAGGCCACTATCCTTGTGGTGGGTGCGCAGCATGCCCGTTCACAAAAAAATACAAAAGTATTACCCAGACTCTTTTAAGTGGGAAATGAGAGGCCACACCAACTGCAATAGCACGAACTGTACCTGATCATATGCCCTTGTAATTTTTATTACATTGGCATGACGACCGGAAATATGAAAACAAGAATTTCGGAGCACTGCAGTAATTTTAGGTGCAAGAAAAATAATATGAAAATGCGCAGGCACTTCCTCAAAATGAACCACACCCCAGACTCTCTTCAATGGCTTGTCCTGGAAGCAAACCAGAAGATATCTAAACATGGCTTGTTCTACAAAGAACAACGTTGGATCCACAGATTATCTTATGACAGTCGTGGCCTTAATGAAGATATCCCCTGGACTAGCCTCTGAATAATTTTCTTCAGACACTCTACTACCTAGTCAACCCCCCCAATCCCGCTCCCGGGAATTACTCCCTTGTCACCTGAATATAACACATTTTAGAAAAGTTTCTACTAGGAGTTCAGAGGCTTCCATCACATTATGCCTTCTGCTTCCCAAACCACTATGAACTCGATGATGTGAACCTACCACTACAAGATGGCCGACACATATTCCAACCATGTCCATACTTCAGGTTAACACGTAGTTGCCCATTTTTATACGTAATAGCACCTTACTCTACACCTTTAAATCATATATGAATGGAGTTTATTGCTTTTGGATATCACCCCACAAGTTTGTTTTTTGACATCGCTTCGAGTCAGCCTCTCTGTTTACGTAAGGGAGACTCTACAAAATGACCCCCACATTCGTGTACTAATCACGTGGAGTTTTTTACTCCTTTAAATCCGGCTCTGACCCTGCCTTCCTCCTCCACCCGGATCCAGCGGCGAGGGGTAGGTGCGTAAAGTGCAGCTCAGGGATTACCAAGTAAGTGAGGAGCAGCGCATTGAAAGACTTGGCAGCGTTGGTCCTTATCCCTAGGAGAGACCATGTACTCCGCTTTGTCAACTCGGTATGTTACTAGTATGTCCGGTTAGATTAGGTCAATTATCGAGGAAGTTTTCCTTTGCTTTGTCCTTAGCTACTTGGCACTGCCACGGCAGCGGAGGTATTTATACTCTGTTCACATTGTTTACCTCCCCGCTGGTTGTGAGTTTGACACTAAACCGCACCGATTCGATACGGCTCGGTCACATACTTTATTGTCACTGCAGCAGATACATATTCAGTCTGTTTTCTCTCCTCGCCGCTCGTTACTTTGACATTAATCTGCATCAATATGACATGGTAACTGGTACCGCATATTAATTAAGGAGATTCTTTCATCCTACTTTGGCCCTTACATATATTTACACGAACAGTTGCGAATACTACAGCGGTGGCGTTCACATTCAGCTTGCCTCCCAGTCTTTATTTTGATACCAACCCGCACAGTATTTCAGATGGCATGGTATAAGGAGATTAGAATCTCGTTAATCACTATTTCTGTGTTCACAAGAGCAGCCACACCACCGCACAGACCTTTCAATGGACCCTTACCTAAACGCCCCATGGACTACCCAACCTGTTTACATACTTTGACCTCAGGGCCACACGTATTATGTAAACCTATTTACCTATTTTACTACGTGGGCCACTGTCTTGAATACTAAGTAACATGAAATACAACTTTACTTACTCTGACTTTAGGGCCATACGTTTTGTTCATATTTTTCATAGTTTACTACGTGGGCCAGTGTCTTGAGTACCTGGTTACCAGAAATATAAGTCAGACAATTTAGTTTACAATAGAGTGCTTCCATAGGCATTCCTAAAGAGTGACAGAACGCTGTTTGATACATACAATAAAACTATCTAAGTCACTGTACACTGTTCATAAGGCACTAAGATCTTTCCCTATACATAGCCTTGCGGTGGAAGATCTACCTGAAGCTTTACCCACTGGATACTGTCGTTATCTGACTGTTAATACCTTTAGGTAAGTTTTGGATAACTCTCTGCTAACCATACCAATTTGGTATTTTTATTCTCTCTGATTATATTTTAATTGTGTATCCCGTACCACTCTTACTGAGTTTTCACATTTGAAAGTGCATGTTACACTTGTGCAATGGTGTGGTGACACGCCTGATATATACTGGCATGCAAACCACACAAGGAAAACAGTCACCGATGCGATTGTTTTTAATCTATTTTGTGATATGCTTTTCCTCTTTCCTTAACAGGTATTGGCAGTTACAATAGAAGAAGGGTAATATAGTAGTGTTCTCCCTTCACCCCTTAGTGTTGTTGTATCCACATTAGCATACATACATTACACATTAGGGAATTAGAGTAGACAGTTTTTTCACTTTTAGATACTTGCTAAATAGTCATCTGGGTCCTGAAGAATTGCTTGTTAAATTAACATCAGTGAGAAACATGTTTACAGGACTATAACAAATTCTGGAGGATTTCTGGAAAAATAACTCTCAAGCACTCTCCTCTAGAAAACCGTTTTTAATTAAAGCAGTGGACCTTCTGAATAAATCATTCCCGGTACCGCTAGCTTTATTTTAATTCACTCCTCCACGTCTAACCTCTATTCTGGCCGCATACCCGCACTTCATCCATACGGCTGTTGGAAAAAGATCTCCGCCAAAGAGCCCCTCTATGAGGTGTTGCCCGTTGGGTATTGCACCGCCGACCCAACGAGGAGCAGGCCCAAATGATGAAGCATGACACATGAAAGGGTGTGTGAGGGCATTAAATCCAACAAAATGGATTCCCAGGGTTACCTTTCAGTCACCCTGCCATAATCATTCGCATCACAGACTGTACCAATCCCCTCTCTCTATCAAGGAACAGCACAGCATTTTTTGAAAAGACGTATCCTTTTGGGCACGCTGTGGCTGGACCTTCTACTCATACCGAGTAGTAATAGCCCATTACTCCTCCTTCTTTGATACAACATGCTCTAGAAAAATGTCAATGTGTGAATGAAATCGTGATACGTGCATTGTCTTCAAGTCATCATCACTGGCAGTACCCAGCAGCTCCGACACCCTGAAAGCCCCAAAAAATAGCCATGCAATGCACAATTTATGTAAATGGAACTCAAATTCAGAGAAACAAATCTGGGGCAAAATTATAATAATCTTGGCTAACAATTTTAGTGATATAGGATCTCTCTGGTATGAACCCCTCTTTCTTGACTTAGCCCAACCCTGTAGCATTCTCTTGCCCATCTCGCCTGCCGATGGTTCATATCCCCAAAATGATTTCCCGTAAAAGGAGATCCCTGCTAATTTACCAGCTATAGTGGTAGAGGAAACATTCTTTTTGATATTAAGCATAATAAATTGTACTACGTCCTCTCTACACTGTTGGAAACCCAAACCATTGCGAAATCTAAAAGTAGTACCGGAGTCTAAAAATTTCAGTCAAGCTCTTCTGTAAGCCAATTTAGTGCTCTTTGCTAGAGAGTTCTCGGCGAGCTGATAAGCATTCATATCCCCAAATAACATATCTCGCTGGGAATGGAAGTCCTCTGCAAATCCGCTCCGGGCGCCAAACCACGGAATCTCTCCCACTGAAAATGAGACAGGGCATCCGCGATATTATTTGCTATGCCTGCAATGTGTTTAACCTTGAAGACAATGTTAAACTTTAAACATTCAATCATAAATATCTGCAGCAACTTCAACATCTGTTTGTCTTTCGCCTTTTGCCCATTTACTAAATCCACCACTGTCTTGTTGCCAACATTGAAAAGAACTGTTCTATTGGCCAATTTGTGACCCCATACTGTAAGAGCCACTATGAGTGGGAAAAATTCCAAGAAGGCAATACTCTTCTTTTCAGCAACCCAATTTTCCGGCCATTTCTCAGCACACCACTTAACATCCCAAAATAAGCCAAAACCATGGGCACCATAAGCTTCAGAAAAAAGTTGCAGTTGCCAGACAAAATCTTCGTCCAAAGACCAAAGTGTTATGCCATTGAAATCTGATAGAAATTTTGACCAAACCTCAAAATCTACTCGCATATGTGCTGATACCCTTATTCTGTGGTGTGGAAGTTTCATGCCTGACATAGAGAAACCCAAGCGCCTGCAAAAAGACCTGCCAGCACATATGACCTTGCAGGCAAAATTTAAGTGTCCCGGTAAACACTGTGCTTCCAACAAAGTCAGTTTGTCTGCAGTGCGTGCCTGATCTAAGAACCTTGGGGCCTCATTTATGAAAAGTGACGCACCGCTGCGTGAAAACAGCGATGCGTCACTTTTCACTGCGCACTCCTTACGACATTCCTGATGCGTCATATTTAATGTATGACGCATCATGTCGCAAGGAGTTACAGATACGTCAGTATTTCTGACGTATCTGTAAGCGCAAAAGTGATGCATTGCTGGAGTGTGTCACAAAAGTGACGCAACTCCAGCAATGCGTCCTTTCACATGGGGAAAGCCCCATGTGAAAGGGCTTGCGTCAGTCTTACGCCTGCTGTGAGGCAGGCGCAAGATTTTGACGCAACAGCGTCCTAAAAGTGACGCAGTGAAATCTCATAGATTTCACTGCGTCACTATTACGAGGCTTTTTGCGGTGGAATAATGACGCACGTATAATGTGGCGCAGGGGTTTAAAAAGTGACGCATCTACCTAGATGCGTCACTTTTTAAATATGGCGCAACGAGGCGCATTTTTTACACCGCTGGTGCGTCACAAAAAGTGACGCACCGGCGGCGCAAAACTGACGCAAGGACTTCATAAATAAGGCCCCTGGTATTTCTGATATCTTCTTTTGAGGAAGCCTAGCTTGCATCTGATGGTGTCAATCTCAATGCCAAGATATGTAAGGCAACAACAAGGGCCTTCCGTTTCATCCTCTGCTAAGGGTACTCCCAGTGTATCTGCAAAGAGCTTAAAATCATGTAAAGCACCATCGCATTGGTGGGAATCAGCTGCACCCATAAAAAGAAAATCGTCCAGATAGTGTGTAATGCCCCTATGTCCTGTGTTTAAAGAAAAACACAACTGAAGAAAGGAACTAAATGCTTCAAACATTTTGCAAGAGATGGCACAGCCCATGGGAAGGGTCTTTTCAACAAAATATTGCCCTTCAAAAAATATTCCTAGCAATAAAAAATCTGATGGATGTACCAGCAATAAACGGAAAGCTGACTTGATGTCACTCTTGGCTAACTGCGACCTCGCCCCAGTTTCCCTGATCATAACTAAAGCTGAATCCACCGATTCAAAATGTACCATGGAGTCCTCTTTGGCAATGAAATCATTAACAGATCAACCTTGTGGCCATGATAAATGCTGAATCATCCTGAACTCACCCTCGGCCTTCTTTGGCACGACACCCAGCGGGACACAATCAAATCTTCCAAAGGGCAATGATTAAAAGGACCTGTCATCCTGCCTTCCTGAACCTCCATCAATAATTTGTGTCTAACTATGTGTGGAAAATTGTTGGCAGATTTTAAATTTTACGCAAATCGGGGGCTTCGTGGGCCTTGGTAATCTAGCTTAAAACCTTCTTGAAAACCCCAATATAGTAGAGCAGCATCCTGTGTGTCTGGGTAGAACTGCAACCAGTTACATAAAATGTCCACCTTGATTGGTGTAAAAGCCCTTTTTGCCCTTGTTGCCTTTGTTGTAAACCCTCTTCCTCTGCCTTAAAACTGTTGCCCCAATGTGTCTGTTCCCCGAAACATTGTGTGACTGCATCTTTTCCCCCACATCTGGAGCATTCATGTTTGTATTTACAGGAATTTCTAACACAGTACCCTTTATTGAAATTCCAGCATGCACCGTAAACAATGGTTGGAGGTCTGCTTCATGCCCCCACCCTCCCTGGGAAGGCCTAAACTGAAAGGGCCGATAAGGTACGGCCAGACCACTGGCTGTGTGCATAGATGGGGGTGGCCTTTGAGGGTACATCCACTGTATCCAAAGCTCATTGTCAACCTCCCCCCATGGCTTATCCGGCATTAATGTTAACCGTGCTCTGAATTCTTCATCGTAATGAAGCCAAGCATACCCCCCAAATTCAGTCGCTGCCTTTCTAATGAGATTGAGATACTTAAAATGAGATACAGATCTATCTGCAAATTTCTCACAATATACGCTAGTGAATATGAGAAAGGCGGAAGTCCAAGAGTCTATGTTTGTAGGGACCCTCGGCCATTTTGACAGTTCCCAAGCCTCTTCTTAGGAACTCTCTTTTGCCTGTATCTCCCTATGGAGAAGCTTAAAAACGTCAATGAATTCCCCTTTCCATATCCTATCTTTCGTGGCCTTGCTTAAATGAGCACCCAAGGGCATGCAAACACCCATAAAAGGTAAACGTTTAAAAATGCCAGCTGTTATTGTGCATAATTCTCAGTGTGGCTGGAAACTTAAGTTGGGCAGAGGCGCCAGCATCTCTAAATGCCTCAAGACGCCTGCCAAGCTCCCACTGCTTCTCGAGAGTAGCCCTTGATATCTGACCTTATTTGAAAATTAAACCCTTTCCCTGCCAAGGTTTTTTGTTTTAGGGCTAGGTTGAGAATACTTTCTTTGAGAGTGTAAGTATGAAAGTTCACCAATATTTTCCGGGGCTTTTCTCTCTGAGGGTTTTTCCTAAAAGGGTCCCTGAGAACGCGTTGGAGGTCCTTGGACAGGTCTTTGGTAGACACCTCCAAACTTAGCGATTCCCTTAAGAGAGAGACAATATATTGTTTAATATCAGAACTCTCACTTACCTCTGGGACGTTCAAGATGCAGAGATTACTTCGCCTAGAATTATTCTCTAGCGTTTCCATCCTCTCGGCCATTAAGAGGTCTTCTTTCTTTAACTTAGAAATATCACACTTGGCCTGATCAAGATGTAAAGATAATCCTGCGACTGTCTCTTCAAGCGCTGATGTTCTGGCGTATAAACCATTGATTTTATTATCTAGAGATTCACAATAGTTCCTTATCTCTAATTGGTTTGCTTTAGAGGCTTCAAACCCATTCTTTATATCCGCTGACAGAGCCAAAAACATAGACTGCAAAGAGGTGGTCATAGGGCCATCTGTTTCTTTGTGCAGGGATAGTTCTTGCGAGGAGTCCAATATTTGTTGTGACTCTAATGTCGTATCCTCTGGTAAAGCACAAGTGCCTTCTGATAATATAAGGTGCGGAGGTGTGAGTTCAGAGATATTAACAGACTCCATGATGTCCACTGTTTGAAGCGGCAGCCCTCTCGCAACATCTGTAGAAAGAGTCTCAGCACCAACTTCAACGGTAGAAGAGAAAGGTAACTCCCCTGCACTACCCCCGTTCGCTCCAGCCCCAGCTGCATCCAACTCTTGACACCCTAAAGCATCGGATTGCGCCATGCCCCCCTCCTCAGAGAGGTGCAAAATTTGTGGGATAGCCTTAAAGTAGGAGCGCAGAGATGGGGTTATTTTGGAGCCAATGCCACCAGTTGAGGTATGACCCCTTGTTGTTTGGGGTTTGGATCGCTTGGTTTTGATTTCAGCACTCAGGTATGAGGAGGCCTTTTTTGATTTTATTGCCCCAGTATCCGGACTAGTTCATAAGAGGCTTAAAAAGTAAGTTGGGGGATGACACCGGGCTTAAATTACTAACACAAACATTATTCTCGGCGCTTTTGAACTTTGTTCCCTTTTTTATACCTCTTTTACCTCTTTTTTACTCACTGCACCTTCCACTTTCTCAAAGCTGGACTTAACCACTGGATTGTCAACCGACTCTCCTTGACTCTCTTGCTGCTCCTCCAGGCTCCTCCGTGAGTCAGCACCAATCTTCACTACTTTCCCCAAGCCGAGGCTTCCAACACAGCTGCCTGCTCCACGAGAGGCATGCAGAAGGCCCCGGAGTCACCGCCCCCTCCTTAGCTCCAGGGCGACCCGGAACCAACTCAGCAAGCCTGGCTGAACAGAAGGTGAGCCCGCAACGACTACCGCAGTCAACCGCGACCCAGTTGCCCTCCACGGGCCAGATGGGGGGAGGGGAGTGGACTCCTCCACGCACATAGAGGGTGTAGGCAACAAAGGCAACGAAGACGCCGAAACACCGGGACACCGAGCTGCAGAAAGCCGAGACGTTCGCTAACGCCGGTAACCCCTGGCCTTGGAAGAGGCTAATGCTGCGCTGAACCAGCAAAAAACAATTACCAGGCCAGTGTTGCAACACTGTTATTTCCTCACTTTTCTCTGCTTGAATCGGGATTAGAATGTCCTCAAAATCACAAAATTTCTGTTAAAGTTGAGAGCGCAGAGCCGGAGCACCACGGCAGCTCAACTTGCTGCCGCCATGTTTCCCCCAAAATGTTTATTATCAGGTTTGTACAAGAGGCGGATGAGCTATTACTCACCATAGGATCAAAGGGAGGAGTTAGGGGCTCTCTGGGATGAAGATAATGTAATTGCCGCTTTAGGATGTATCTGGGTTTTTTTCTTTTTCTTTCTCCTCTATTTCTCCTCTATTTTAATATTCCTTCTCACTATGGGGTATTGGAACCTGATAAAAACTGAGGGTAAGCTAAAAAAAAAAGGGGGGGGAAGGAGGGGAAGAAAAATAAATAAAAAAAATAAATAAATACAAGGGGTAAGAGGTATATTGTAGAACTAGGAATAGCGGGAAGAAAAGGGAAGAAAAGGAAGGGAAAAAAGGAAAAAAGAGTATAAAAGGAGAAAAAAAGAGTAAGAGATAAATATATTTTTTTCTGTTTTGCGATTGTCCTCACTTAAACCTTTTTTTTAATTGTCCTCACTTAAATTTCTTGGGGGAGCCTTGGGGGTGGAGCACTATCTTCTGGACTTGTTCCAGATAGATAGGGCAGAGGTTTCCCGTGGAGGGGGGGGGGGGCTGGGTTGGGCAGAGGGGGGAGGGGGGTGGGGGGAGCAACAAGTAAAAGCTTGTTTTCTGCTTACAAAATGGTTACTTTTGGTCTAGATCTACTAATGGTAGCAAAGATGTCTTGCGACTAGGTTTGAGAGTTGAGCACCCGGCTGGTGGGTTTTTGTTGGGGGAGGTTCGTCTATCTTCAATGAATAGTGTAAAGATTGTGTCTTGGAACGTGAATGGCCTCTGCACCAGACCTAGGGCAGATAAGATCATTCAATATTTACGGGATTCTGATGCGCAGGTCATAATTCTCCAGGAGACACATCTAACGGAGGCGGAAATACTATTATTGGTGAAGAGAAATAGATGGATTGATCTCTCCATCTCAACTACGCAATCAACTAACATCAGAGGCATAACGATCTTGTTTAAAAGACCTCTCAAGGTAAAATTAATATCGAAAATTGTGGACCCAAGTGGCAGATGGGTCATCGCAACGGTAATAGTTGCTGTACAAATTGAGTACAAATTACGATTCTAGGCTACTATGGGCCTAACATAGACGACCCCTCTGTCTTAAAAACTATATTTTCACATCTTTTGTCCTTCCCAGAACCAGTAGTCCTGGCGGGGGACTTTAATATAGTTTTGGGTCCGGTTCTAGACAAATCTCCAAATATCCGACCCTTTGCCCTCTCTAAGACTCGAGAGTTTCTTCTTAGAACTATGAAACAATACGGCTTAGTTGATGTGTGGAGGGATAGGGCCGGAAGGACACAGGGGGTTTCGTACCAAAACTATAAATACCATCTCCAGTCTAGAATAGATTTTATTCTAGTTAATCATAGGCTGGTAGAATGCGTAAAAGATATCCGCTATCTTCCATCTCATCTATAAGACCACTCCGCAGTATTTATGGATCTTGAGGGGTTTCCTATGGTCTCTAGAGCTTGGTCTTTTGATCGTTCGCTTTTATCAACAGCAGATAATATATCTTTTCTAAATGTGGAATCCCAGCATTTCTTGCAGCGTAATATGGGATCAGCCGCTTTGGGGATCGCATGGGACTACTTTAAAGCCTTTTTACGCGGAGTTATCACTACTAAAGTTTCTTTCCGCAGGAAGAGGTACAGAGAAGAAGTAGCTAGTATAGAGGCTGATATATTGAAAACCCAAAATGAGATTGATCAAGCCCCTTCAGGTATACCAACACAAACACTTAGTAATAATCTTGTAACTTTAAAAGGCCAACTGGGTTCAGTGCTTAATCAACGTCTCCAAGAGAAATGGGAAAACTGCAAGTTGGCTCATTTTGAGTTTGGGGAGGGAGCTGGAAAACTCTTGGCCTGGAAGGCAAAGACAGACCTGGTCCTGCAATAACATCAACTCAGTGGTCCATAAGAATATATCTTATACATCCGATTCTGATATTAGGAGAATCTTTAGAGATTTCTTCCAGTCAATCTATCAGGAAGATAAAACCTTGGACAAAGAAAACATGGAGAGTTGTTAAGAAAGATACCTTTTCTAAAACTGTCTGAGGAGCAATGGGCTTCCCTGGATAAAACCATCACAGATGAGGAGGTTAGAGCTGCTATTTTACATGGCAAGAAAGGGAAAGCAGCCGGCCCAGATGGTCTACCAAGTGAAATCCACAGGGTCCTGGAACAAGTAATTGTCCCCTTTCTTACAATATTATTTAACCAGATATTGCAGGATGGAATATCCCCCCCTGTGTCCTGGGACAGTGCTTCCATTACACTAATCTTAAAATCAGGGAAGTCTGCAACCTCCTGTGGGTCTTATAGGCCTATATCCATTTTGAACGTGGATTATAAGATCTTCTCCACAGTTCTAGCAAAGAGACTGAGTATAGTGGTACCAGACATCTTGCATCGGGACCAGAAAGGATTTGTGAAAGATCAGCAATTGTATGAACTGACCTATGACTTGATAGGAGCCATAGATATGGCGACAATACATTCCCTTCCATGGGCAGTTCTGACGCTCGACGCTACCAAGGCCTTCGACAGGGTGCATTGGGCATACCTGTCGAGGGTCTTGGCTAAGTTTAATATTGGAGATAGCTTTTGCAGAGCCATCAGTCTTCTATACTCGAATCCATCAGCCAGGGTGTTAGTGAATGGTGAACTAGCTGACCCCTTCCCCATCACAAGGGGAACACGCCAAGGCTGCCCTCTCTCCCCCCTTCTCTTTGACCTCTACATAGAGCCCTTTGACAGTTGTTGAGAGGAGAGGAATCTATTAAACCATTTAGTTTTGAGGGGTGGGAAAGGAAAGTAGCAATATATGCTGATGATATTTTGATATTCTCCACAGATCTACGTTCAGCTTTTCCAGCAGCCATTAAACTGGCCTTAGAGTTCGGGGAAATATCTGGTTATGAAGTTAATGCCTCAAAGACCGAGGTAATGGTCTGGAATGATGGAGGTTGCGAGATGGGGTTTCAACTTTCATCCAATCTGAGATATTTGGGTCTAAACATTATCAAAGATATAAACAAATTAGCTACAAACAACTTTTCAGCCGTTGCTAGGGAATGCCGTTCACTCATGCAGTCCTGGTCGTATCTTCCACTATCCCTGCTGGGCCAGGTTAATTTGGTTAAAATTACTATTTTACCAAAGGTTTCTTTTCTTTTCAATACCATTCCTCTTTTTTTTGATTCTGTAGGTATTTCTAAGTTACAGGGAGACATAACCTCTTTCATTTGGGTAAAACATATCCCAAGGATTGCCTGGGCAAAGCTTAGGCGCAGGAGAGAAAAGGGGGGGTTGGCTGCCCCTGATTTGCAAATATATGGGTGGGCGTTCCAACTGAGCCATGCTCAAATGTTATTAAAGATGCCGACAGGTCAAGGGGTTGGCTGCATGTTTTTAGCCATGCTTAGGGGGGAAGCAGCAACACAGTCAGGTTTTCTATTTAAATTCGGAGACCCGAAGTTTAAAAAAAAAAATCAAATTGAAGGTTCTACAGGGGATGGCAAGAGTATGGTGTAAGGTGAGGAATCTAACAAATCTTGGATATTTTTCTAGTAGAGCCCCATTATGGGGTTCCCCTGGGAATCCTGGTTGGCTGGAAGATAGTTTAGCAGCACCCTTGCGAGATGGTGGGCTCGAGACATGGGGTGACATCTTTGTGGAGGGTAATTTATTACCTGAGGAAACCCTAAAACACAAAATAGGATCTAATCTCTCTAAATTTAAGTACATCCAGATAGCCAGTTGGGCACAATCCTATTCGATGCAGGCCTCAGGTCGAAGGGGAGCTCCAGTTGGGGGTGGCAATCACCTGGAAATGTTACTTTTGGACAAACCACCAGGCAAGAAAGAAGTATCGCTGTGGTATAATCTGATACTAGAGGAGTCTGAAGGGGAATTCCAACTACCCGTGTTGCTGTGGGGTCCCTCTTTAGTCTGTGGCAATCTGGTAGATTTATGGTCCATCTTATTCAAGGTCCTGTGGGATATTGAGAAGCCTGCATGGTTGTGCAGAGTTCATCTGTACACCCTTCACAGAGCATACTATTCTCCGTATAGGCTGACAAAATTTGTTCAAGGTTCCTCTGTGGCATGTGCCAGATGTGGCTTAGTAAATGCCAATGATGCCCATATGTTCTTTGAATGGCCCTCAATCAGTGCTTTTTGGGACGCCATTAATAAAGTACTTACATCATCTATGGGCCTGCAAATCTCGCTTGATCTTCCTCTAGCAATCATGGGGGTTATGGATGAAGGGCGGAGCCAGGCGAAAAATCTTCTCTTTTACTCAATTTTATTGTCTAGGAGAGAAATAGTGTAGGTGGATCACCATCCACCTACACTTTCAGATTGGAGAGCCTCAGTTCTACAAGTATCCAAACTTGACTTGGCCAGATCCGGGAACTGGAATAAAAGGGCTTTTTATCACATGCTTAAATGGAATTAACTAACCAGGGTTTTTTTTTTCCCCGGTCCAATGATTAAGCTGCTGTGGTCTTCTCTCTCAGTACGTGCTTGGCTCAGGGTCGGCTCCCCTAGCTATGACGGCAGCACTTCCATATTATAATTGGATTTAATGTATGGGTCCTGAATGGCTCTTGTATGCTGAAGGGTGTTGGTACAGGAAGATCGCGTATGCCCTACCAGTAGTATACTGAGGCAGTATCTGAGTCCATTAGTACCTGTCATCTTTGAAACCATGGTGGAAAAATGAGGACAAAAAAAAAATGCCAGCTGTTTTATTGACAGAATCTGCTTTCTTTATGTTCTCTTCCAATGCTAATGTTTGAACTGTGGCAGACACTGCACCCCCCTCTTTACTGTCACGAGCGCCCTCTTGTAGATAATCTAATATATTCTGTGCCCCATCAGTACCCACACCTATATCCACTCTTGAACGTTTCAAAATCCGTACTTGAGTCTCACCTGGCGTGCTCTGTACTTGGTATTCAGCCAATAAACCGTGCTTCGCCCCCTTGTTCTGTTTCTTCATGCTGGCTCCATAGGTGGCAGGTTCAGTTCCTTTACTCTGTAAAAAATATAATCTGGACAAGTCTTTAGTGTACCACCCCTGGTTTCCCCCCAAAATTAGGCAAACAGCCATCTATTTCATCGTTTTCTGAGAGCTCCCTTTCTTCCAAAGAGTCATTGTCATTGTCCAATGAAAAGTTGCCTACCACTCCTTTCTTACCTATGCTACCACCCCGGCCGCTGCCACCAGGTTGTTCCTCATCCCCAATACCACCATCAAACTCCCTCCAATTAACAACTTTTTTGAAGAGTTCAACTCTTTTGTCGTCCAGTGGTGTGGGAAATTTTGCTGAAAATTTCCCCTTCTTCTCGCTTCCGTCGACGCAGGACGCTTGATGCCTGACTGGTACGCTCCTACTGCCCCTTATTGTGCCTGGCAGTATTTTGCCCTCGTTGGACTGCAGAATGCTAGATTTCGCAGTTGACTCTGTATGTTTTGTTTGTAAGTGCAGTAATCTATGTTCCTCAGTAATTTCTTGAGGTATCCACACCCATTTACCCTGTCCCTCAGCGCCCTTGGAAATACTAGATTGATCCTCGCCCATCTGATTAGAAACATTACACAAAATCTTCAACTCCCCTGCGCCTACGTCGACCTTATCAGACAAATAACAACTGTCCATAGCCAAAGTTTGAACAACATCAGTATTTGGTGATGAAAATGTATGACATGCAAAAGAATCTCAATTTGCAGTAGTTATAACAGGTGATAAACCCCTGTCAACTTTTAATGCATCAGAACTAACATTATTTCCAACCCTATGCCTACCAAAAATACAAATATCTTTGTTGGCTGTATTTTCTTTACAATGCAGGCTGGGCCCATCCCCCTTTTGAACACTAGATGGCGAACCTGTGCCATTGGAGGCTTTATTAGCCGGAATGCTCCTTTGTCCTGGTCGTTTTCTAAAAACTGCTTTTTTGTTACCAGAGAAGGAGGGTACTGCGCGTGTGCGAGCTTTTCCCCTCCTCCTCCATGACGACATTGCAGTTCTGGGAGCAGGCGGGGACCCAGGAGTCGGCACCAGTGAAACTGTTGTTTATTCAAATGCGGGCGGTTGCCCCCGCAGACGGCATCGGCGAGCTCTCGCTTGACACGCACTCGGCCACTGCCGCCGAGACACCGCTCGCCGCCTGGCGCCCCCCCTCTCCAAGCCGACCCACGCTTGTGAAAGCGTGCCCGGCATAAGCAAGTCCTCCCACCCGCCGCAGCCAGCATTCGGAGAGCTTCCCTGACGGAAGCGGAGGCGTGCTCCATGAAAAGGAAAAACAACGTGCCACAATAATTTAAAGCGAGCCGCCAAAATCTTGCCTCCCTACCACACCTAGCCAGTGTTAGAAGTGGGCGGGGACGGAAGGGCACGGCATGCCCCTACTTCTAAAAATTATGCTTGTCCGTTCCCCTACTTCTTGGTTTTGAAAGGGCGTACCGGGACTGTAGGAATAGCCACTTTAAAATGACACCTTTTGTTTGTTTGAGTGGTTCAACGTTAATATATTGACGAAGGTCGGGCGCGTGCTGCAACGTGAATATTGACAAGGGCCTCTGCACTGCACCCGACCTCCTCCCCTTCCCTGTTGTGTCTCGGGGCCTACAAAGTGAGACTGAAAGGGCCATCAGTGTAGCATAGCGCGAAAGCGGCTACCTCTGATGGCCCTGCTGCTGCCGTGAGACCGTGTTTCACACCTCATTTGTGAGGACACTGCCTGCCTGCCCGCCCCCCTGTGACCTGTGACAAAGGATTCTTTGGTGTCAAGCAGACTGATGGACGCCACCGGGGGGACTTTGTGACTTGCTGTAAATCTGCTCTTTCAATGTGTAGTGCCCTACTCAGAAGCCAGTGCAGTTGGCGGCACCACCCATGCCAGGCTCACTGCGGGCATTTAAAATTCCTGGAGAGCACTATATGTAAAACAGTGCACTGGTGTCATTATATATAGAACCGTGTACTGAAATCACTGTTATGTATAGTGGTGCACGGGAGAGAACTGCATATAAACAAGGCACAGGAGTGAGTGTTTTTACATCAGTTCAACGGAGATCGTTATATGTAAAGCAGTGCACCGGTATTATTATATATAGAACTGTGATTGGTGCACTGGAGAGCACTGTATATAAACAGGGCTCAGGAGCGAGTACCTATAAATCTGCTCACCAGAGGACGTCATATGTAAAGCAGTGTACTGGGATGATTATATATAAAAGCAGTGTAGGAGAGGTACTGTATGTAAAGTGGTGTGCTGCCTGATTATATGTAAAACACTATTTTAGGTCCCGTCCTTCTGTTTATCTTTGCCGTTTTGCACTAGCATCGCACTGCCTTTTCTTGATCCAGATGTATCTATTACTTATTTCGTGGTTCATTATATCGTAATATATACTGTATATATTTCTACTTGTCATGTAAAGCGCTCTGATACTCGCAAGAGTCTTGTTCGAGCTATATAAAACCTTCAAAATAAATCAAATAAATACATGTCAATAGGCCCGATTTGGGCGGGAGACGCCCAACCTTTAAAGCCAAAACCAGCTTTATTTCTGCAGCCTGCGGCTTCTGCAGAAGTCAATGGGGGAAATTAATTCTTCCGTTTATTTTAAACAAATCTCCCTCTTTACTCTTCTAAAATGTTGGCACTTTGCTCCACCGAAGGGCATCTATCCCGATCTGCCACTGCTCTCTGTGCTGCTGGTAGGGGCCAGACACTGCTGTCCCTGCCTATCTCAATCCAGACGTGCAGTTTAACCTATAATTACAGTACAGAGGCTCTGCTGATGCCCTTCAAGTCTTTTTCATGCCCATGCCCTATGTGTCCCATGGGCAGTTTGCAGTCTATGGATGAAATGCCAGGAAGTGAGGGTGGTGAGGGATGGCTGGATCTGGGTATACTAGAAGCAGGGTAATAAGAAATACCAGGGAGTGAGGGGGAGCTAGGGGAGGGCAGGATGTGGGTATGCTAGAAGCAGTGTAATGAGTGATGCCAGGAAGTGAGGGAGAGTGAGGGGAGGCCAGGATGTGGGTATGCTAGAAGCAGGGTAATGAGTGATGCCAAGAAGTGAGGGTGGCGAGGGAGTGCTGGGTCTGGATATGCTAGAAGCAGGTAATGATATGCTAGGAAGTGAGTGGTAGCGAGGGGAGTGCTGGGTGTAGGTATGCTAGAAGCAGGGTAATTCCAGAGAGCATGGGAGGCGTGGAAGGGTTCAATGTGGGGACGCTAGAAGCAGGGTAAGGAGCGATGTGAGGGTGAACAATTGGGTATGCTAGAAGCAAGGTAATGGGTGATACCAGGAAGTTTGGGTGGGGAGGGTGGGCTGGAGTTGGGTACTCTAAATATAGGGTAATGAGCGATGCCGGGAGGTAAGGTTGAGGGGGATTGCATGATCTGGGTATGCTAGAAGTTGGGTAATGAGGGATGCCAGGATACAGAGGGATGAAGAAAGGGCTGAATCTGGGTATGAAGAAGCTGTGAAATGAGTGGTGCTAGGAAGTAAGGGTGGAAAGAGGAGAAATGAACCATGTAAGCTAGAAGCTGGGGGAATGAATGATTCTAGGAAGTGGGGGTTCCGAAGGGAGGTCGAGATCCAACTATGGCTAGACCTAGGGTAATGAACGATCCCGGGCAGTAAGGGTGGCGAGAGGAGGGCGGGACGTGGGTGTTCTAGAGTAGGGCAATAATAAGCGGTGCAAGGAGGTAGAGGACGAGGTAAGGGCTGAACCTGTCTATGCTAGAAGCAGGGTAATGATGTCTAAAAAGTAAGGTTAGTGGGGGGATGGTTGGATCTGGGTATGCTAGAAGTAAGGTAAGTTGGGATACCTTTAAGTAAGGTTAGCAAATAGGGTTTAACTCTAGTAATGCTATAAGCAAGGTAACTAGCAATGCCAGGAAGTAGCGATGGTTCACAACATAGGGTGCTACAAGGGACTTATTTCAAAAATGTTTTTTCTTGGTCAACGAGTGGTAACTCAATCTCACACTCTTAAGTATCCACAGGATATCGGATTTGTTTCGAACACAGCATAAATGTATGGAAGGTGAAGATAAAACAGAGCAGGAGAAGGGATGTTTGTTTTGAATTAAATCTTTACTTAGTAAAAATGACACGGGATGTGAAAAACAAATTAATTCAAGCAAGGAAAGTCATGAACGAAGAAAGACAATATTTTTTCTATGGTTCATAACATTGAATATCAGCTCCAGCTAATTCAAAACTAACAACCCAAATTAAACAATAAATAGTGGTTGTAAGTTGGCGTCTAACGACAGCATTAAAGGAGATGATAGCAGGTTGTCGACGTTTCGGTCTTTGCTGTATCCATCGATAAGACCATCATCAGGACGATGTTTTATTTGAATGCTGTAAATAACTCCCTATATAAAAATAAATTCAATCATTATAAATCAAAGTTAAATTGAAGATTACATAAACCCTAAAACGCTCTGAAAGACTGAGAACAAACATAAAACTTGAGGAAAGTATCTACCCCTTCCTGGTGATACCTCCATAGAATTTAAAAATCAATAAACAGTCAATATGACTGAGTACAGGTTTGGCCTATTTAGATTGATCCACTAGCAAACATGTTTGTTTTTTTTATAATAAAAAAAGGTGTTTAAAAACAACCAAGTAATCAAAAACACAAAATTTTTGTATCTTCACAGAGAATGAAAGACATGACATTACTAAGTATCATGATTGAGTAACTCCTAAATGTACATTCTTGCATTTATATCAAAAAAACTCATTTACGTATTATCCTAAATGATCACATTATGTTAATCCAATTTAAGAAATAGTCATTGACCTATGCACGTCATGTGAGCAAAACAACAGTGCTGTAAATTTAGACTAGTTGAAAAGTTTCGAATAGAACAACTTCATTGAAATCACATTCTTCATGGTTAGAGACAAGTTAACATTTATAACAAATAAATATGGTCGAAATTACCATCTTAAACCGCACTTTCTTCTCCGAAAGTAGAGCACACAAGTCAAGCTGAAAATACTTGTAACTGTCTATAGTTGATAACATACCTTAAGGTGTTTAAAGGGGAACCGTATAAGATGAAACGGTCAGTGGAGAAGTCTAAGGGGAAAGAGGACTCTATTAGTCAATGTGACGAGGAGAATGAAATAGATGCATGGAGTAAATCTAAATGTAATCTACCTCACAATGAAACGATGTGAGCCAACGTTTTCCGGAATTCAATCTCGCTGGCTGAATAGTACAGACGGATCGGTGTTCTTATTCTATCAGGAAGCAATAGAATAGAAACGTTTTATTCAAAATAATTATTAGAAAGGGATCATTTAGCAGTGTTTAAAACTTAACAACAGATTGTGGACGAGTAAACCACAGAGCCGTTGTGTGCAAAGAACTTATATTTTAAATAAGGAAGAGAGCGACTTCTCTAATAGTTACTAGATGCCGCCGCTTCTCAGACATGAGTGGATATAACTAGCGTCAATAGTTATAGCTGCTAGCAGCGTTTAGTATAAGCCTGAAGTACATTGCCAAGCATCTCGTCGTCTGTTTGTACTTACTTGGGGAAACTTTAAGCGGCACGAAAAATCATCCAAGGTTCGTCTCGATACTCAGAGCCAACCTCGGGTTGCAGATGTTTATAGTAATTGACCCGGAAGTGGAAAACAAACGGTCAATACGCTCTCTGACCTCGCGACTATATCATGTTAATTTGTGTAGTTATAAAAGTTGTACATACGGCGATGGAACATAAAAATAATGTTAGTGCATGAACCAAATTGCTAGTGATATGTCCAAAGAAACGGCTATTTTAGGCTTCTCAAAACGGTCGCCATCTTTAAACTGGATCGAGAATGGAGATCCCTATAGTAGCAATGACTGAAACTGACGGTAACCCAACTAATGGAAATGCCAGGGCTGAAAGGGGGGGCCATCTTAGGTCGGGAAACGATCAAATCGAGTGCAATAAATTAAAGTGGAAGGAAGTTTTAGATTTAAGATGGCAAAACGATACCAGCACATTATGCATATTATTGACACAAGACACAAATATTTGAAAATACATTGATAATAATCACATAGTGAACATAATGCACATTTCCAGTTTATATGAGACTATTAGCTAAGGCATGCTAGCGCGTGCCATTCTGTATAAGAGTTAAGGCCCTTATTAACCGAATCTGCTAAGCAAATCCAGCGTTGCTCTTTTATGGTCAAAAGATGGTCAACATTAGGTTGTCTGATAGTGGGTTTGATCACTTCCACCACCCACCAGTGGAAATCATACTCAGTGTGTTTTTCAATAGAGAAATGGTCCACTAATGGAGCGTTTTCTGTATGACAACGAATCCTCGATTGATGTTGTAGGATTCTTTTTTTGATGGGTTGAGTTGTCTTACCGAAATATCTGAGACCACAAGGGCATTGGATGCAATAAACGACATTCGTTGTATTGCAGTTAGAAAAATTCCTGAGTTTGTAGCATCTATTATTCAACTCAAATTGCTTGATGTTGGAAGTGGTGTTACATGCTATACAATGATTACATTTGTAATGTCCCTGTAGGGGACTCAGTTGTCGCATGTTGTCCACCAAGTCAGAGTCTTTATTGTTCTTGTATGCATGGACTAGCCTATCCCTAAGGTTTTTAGCTTTCTTAAAGGCAAAGAGTGGCTTGTCAGTCAATTCAGGTAAGTCTGAGAGCAAAGACCAATTATTGGAAATCACTTTTTTAATTGCATTCGTGGAAGTGCCAAAGGTTGTGACACAAACTAGTTTCGGTTCTGTAGTTTTGACTTTCACTTGTAACAGTGATTCTCGATCATTGTACCAAGCCCGTTTCAAAGACTGTTTCAACAGCTTGTTGGGATAGCCACGGGAGAGTAGTTTTTGTCTCAGTATTTGAGCTTCCCTGAAATAATCAGTTCTTCTTGTGCAGTTTCTGCGTAAACGCAGAAACTGCCCAAAGGGCAAGCCATCCCGCAAGGCCTTAGGATGACAGCTATTATATTTTAGCAGTGTGTTTTTAGCCGTGGGTTTGGTAAACAAGGTTGTAAATAGGGTATTTTCTTCAGTGACTTTAATAGTGATATCAAGGAAATCAATGCTCAGATTATCAGACACTAGAGTAAACCCTTTCAGCCCTGGCATTTCCATTAGTTGGGTTACCGTCAGTTTCAGTCATTGCCACTATAGGGATCTCCATTCTCGATCCAGTTTAAAGATGGCGACCGTTTTGAGAAGCCTAAAATAGCCGTTTCTTTGGACATATCACTAGCAATTTGGTTCATGCACTAACATTATTTTTATGTTCCATCGCCGTATGTACAACTTTTATAACTACACAAATTAACATGATATAGTCGCGAGGTCAGAGAGCGTATTGACCGTTTGTTTTCCACTTCCGGGTCAATTACTATAAACATCCGCAACCCGAGGTTGGCTCTGAGTATCGAGACGAACCTTGGATGATTTTTCGTGCCGCTTAAAGTTTCCCCAAGTAAGTACAAACAGACGACGAGATGCTTGGCAATGTACTTCAGGCTAATACTAAACGCTGCTAGCAGCTATAACTATTGACGCTAGTTATATCCGCTCATGTCTGAGAAGCGGCGGCATCTAGTAACTATTAGAGAAGTCGCTCTCTTCCTTATTTAAAATATAAGTTCTTTGCACACAACGGCTCTGTGGTTTACTCGTCCACAATCTGTTGTTAAGTTTTGAACACTGCTAAATGATCCCTTTCTAATAATTATTTTGAATAAAACGTTTCTATTCTATTGCTTCCTGATAGAATAAGAACACCGATCTGTCTGTACTATTCAGCCAGCGAGATTGAATTCCGGAAAACGTTGGCTCACATCGTTTCGTTGTGAGGTAGATTACATTTAGATTTACTCCATGCATCTATTTCATTCTCCTCGTCACATTGACTAATAGAGTCCTCTTTCCCCTTAGACTTCTCCACTGACCGTTTCATCTTATACGGTTCCCCTTTAAACACCTTAAGGTATGTTATCAACTATAGACAGTTACAAGTATTTTCAGCTTGACTTGTGTGCTCTACTTTCGGAGAAGAAAGTGCGGTTTAAGATGGTAATTTCGACCATATTTATTTGTTATAAATGTTAACTTGTCTCTAACCATGAAGAATGTGATTTCAATGAAGTTGTTCTATTCGAAACTTTTCAACTAGTCTAAATTTACAGCACTGTTGTTTTGCTCACATGACGTGCATAGGTCAATGACTATTTCTTAAATTGGATTAACATAATGTGATCATTTAGGATAATACGTAAATGAGTTTTTTTGATATAAATGCAAGAATGTACATTTAGGAGTTACTCAATCATGATACTTAGTAATGTCATGTCTTTCATTCTCTGTGAAGATACAAAAATGTTGTGTTTTTGATTACTTGGTTGTTTTTAAACACCTTTTTTTATTATAAAAAAAACAAACATGTTTGCTAGTGGATCAATCTAAATAGGCCAAACCTGTACTCAGTCATATTGACTGTTTATTGATTTTTAAATTTTATGGAGGTATCACCAGGAAGGGGTAGATACTTTCCTCACGTTTTATGTTTGTTCTCAGTCTTTCAGAGCGTTTTAGGGTTTATGTAATCTTCAATTTAACTTTGATTTATAATGATTGAATTTATTTTTATATAGGGAGTTATTTACAGCATTCAAATAAAACATCGTCCTGATGATGGTCTTATCGATGGATACAGCAAAGACCGAAACGTCGACAACCTGCTATCATCTCCTTTAATGCTGTCGTTAGACGCCAACTTACAACCACTATTTATTGTTTAATTTGGGTTGTTAGTTTTGAATTAGCTGGAGCTGATATTCAATGTTATGAACCATAGAAAAAATATTGTCTTTCTTCGTTCATGACTTTCCTTGCTTGAATTAATTTGTTTTTCACATCCCGTGTCATTTTTACTAAGTAAAGATTTAATTCAAAACAAACATCCCTTCTCCTGCTCTGTTTTATCTTCACCTTCCATACATTTATGCTGTGTTCGAAACAAATCCGATATCCTGTGGATACTTAAGAGTGTGAGATTGAGTTACCACTCGTTGACCAAGAAAAAACATTTTTGAAATAAGTCCCTTGTAGCACCCTATGTTTTGAACCATACACTGCCCAAGCCTACAAGGGTTTATTGGGTTTCCCCTGAGAAAAATCTTAGGAAGTAGCGATGGCACCGGAAGGGCTGAATCACTCCTAGAACTAAGGTAAAGAGCAATGCCAGGAAGTAAGGGTGGTCAGAGGAAGGCTGAACATGGGTATCCTCCAAGTTTTGTAGTGAGTGATTTCAGAAACTAAGCAGGACGAGATGAAGGCTAGATCTAAGTTTGGTAGAAGCATGGCAAAATACTAGAACATGAAGTAAAGGCGGTAAGGGTAGAGCTGAAGCTGGGTATGCTAGAAGCAAGGTAATGAGTGCCAGGAAGTAAGGGTGGTGATGGGAGGGCTGTATTTGGGTATGCTAGATGCATGGTAATGAGCAGTGCTAGAAAGTGAGGAGGGTGAGGGGAGAGCTGGCTCCTGACATCCAAAAAGTAAAGTAATTACCGTTGCCTTAAATAGGGGTGGCAACACAATGGTTTGATCCTGGGGTGCTAGAAGTAGGGTAAAGGACAATGCCAGGAAGTAAGGTGACAGGAGGGATATACCCTGTATGCAAGGAGTTGGGTAGTTAGTGAAGCCAGAACCTAAGGGTGACGAGATGAGGGTTGGATCTGACTATGGTAGAAGCATACTAACGACTATGCCAGGGGCTAAGGGTGCAAGGGTAGGGCTGAACCTGGCTATGCCAGAAGCAGGATTTTGTTCAATGCCAGGAAGTGAGAGTGGGAGAAAGCAAAGCTGGATCTGGGTATGTTAGAAGCGGAGTAATGTGCGATGGCAGGAATTAAAATTGGGGAGGGCTAGATCTGGGTTTGCTGGAATCAGGGTTAAAAGTGAGGCCAAGATGTAGGTTGGCAAGAGGAGGGCTCAACCCTGCTATGCCAGAAGTACGGTAATGAGCGATGCCAGGAAGTAATGGTGGCAAAGAGAGGACAGAACATGGGTATGTAAAAAGCAGGGTATTGATCGATGCCAGAATGACGGTGGGAAGGGGAGGCTCGATCTGGGGATGATACACAGGACCCTTGAGGCCAGTTCACCTCACCCATTGGTGCCTCCATTTTGCATTGCAAACTCACCAGGGATTTGCAATGCAGGAAGTGCCAATGAAAGAAACTGCATGGCTCGGAGACAAATGGCTTATGATTCCACTTATAAGCGTATTTGGAATATTCTGTGATTGGAAACATGTCCCACATTGTAAATGAATTAAATATAAACAACTTATATATTAAACCTCAAATGAACATGTTTATCGATTGTTTGAATTAAATAACGTTATAAGCTGTAACTGGTCAGTGAAATGCCAAATGCACTAAAAATTTGGTATGTTTGCTATTTTTAGCCACACCTCCGACTCCGCCCACTAATTCAATCCTCTGCTTATTCCCGCCCCCTGAGTCTCCGCCCACAGTTCCCCTACTTTTTTGTCCACACTTCGACCACTGCACCTAGCTGAATAAAGTGCGCAGCGCAGAAACGCTAGAGCCTAACGCTCGGGTCTTGTGCCCACCGACCAATCGCTCGAAATCGCCCGGGGTAAACACTCTGCGAGCGTCACCCCCAGGAGCCCATTTACCCTTTTTCTAGTGGGACCATATCCCTGTTCTAGCTTTTTATTTACTTAGACAATTCTCAGCCCAAATCTGTGATAAAGACTGTGCCGTAAATAACGCTTCCGGTACTCACTTCATGAGATCCCGCCCAGAGCATGCGTAGCCAAGCTCGTGTGGATAGGCATGGCACACTCTGTGTGTCCATGGCGCACGCATGCTTCCTGTCTCTATGTATATGCTGCTATGCTTTCTCACTCTATGTACATGCAGCACCTGCTTACAGTATGATATGCAATCAGTGTTTCCTCTCGATATGCAGCGTGTTTCCTTTCCTTGCTCTGTGCACATGCAGTGTATGCTTCCTCGCTCTGTGCACACAATGTGTGCTCCCCTCACTCTGTGGATGTGGCTTGTGAGCATCCTCTTAATAGGGGCATGGCACGTGTCAGAACTGCGTTCAGGGGGCCTTGAGACAAACAGGAACTACTGGGCCCAACCGTAAGGCCAGAGGCCTTTCACTCATGATGTCCGGGGCCGACCTACTATGGGTTCTGAGTAACTGGGACAAGTACTACCCCTTTAGCACTTGACTCTCAGGGGTAGCATGGGTCGAGCAGTCCAAATCCTAGGAGGAGGTAGGTGCATGGTTTACACAGTCACACATTTCAAAATATGCTTAGAAACCCCAATAAGTGAACGTTCAACCAGATACATGCTTTTATGAAAAAAGAAGTATTTATGTAAGAACACAAAGTGAAATACATCACACAACAAATAACATACACAGCCTTTGTAAAGCATTCAAGATATCCGGTAAGAGGCTCCGCGCAGCTCATCTCTTTTTGGACTATGGTTATTCTCCATTTGCTTGAGGCAGCATTCAACAAGTACTCGCTAGTGAGTACAAGTCTAAGAAGTTTCACAATGGCTTTTTTACATGTCAAAAGTTTCTGAATACTGTAGCACTACAGTTGCAATAAGGAAGTCCCGGGCACATGTCAACGGCCCACCAATGAGCAGTAGCCTGGGAGGGGCGTGGCTTGGACGCCGATCGGGATGGCGGCGTGAGCCTGCAGCTCCGCGCCTGATCCCGCAAATCATCCTGTAATAACTGCCTGAAGCGCTGATCGCGGCAAGGAGACCCCGTACGAAGAACCGGAGAACCGGAGGAGTGCGGCTGTGAGCCGGCGAGTGACCAAATACGGCGATAGGACCCGATTCCGGAGCCCTGGGGTGCCGAGTTGCAATGGGGAAGATGGCGGCGGTCGAGAGCAGTGGAGGCCGATCCTCGGGATGAGAGGGACCGCGGCTGGAGTGAAGCGCGATCCACGGCCATAAGAGGTGAGCGGAGCGTGGTCCCAGCAGAGCAAGGCACCACGGAAGTGATAGCGGCGAGGAGTGCTCCCTGCCGACTTGGAGAACGGCAGAAGCGGCGCTCATTCCCCCACTCCCCGACATGGCGGCCATGTAAAGACCGTCCCACTCCCGAACGGCGGCCCTGGCTCCCGCGGCTGCTGGGAATCACCTACAGCTTCGCGGCGATCTCCCAGGAAGGGGATGCACGTACGGGACAGAAAGGCTGTTTAAATAGGGAGCGCCAATCACCAGCTACGAGATTGCATATCGTTCCGAGCGCGGGCTCTGGCAGTGCATAGCTCCTGGAGCAAGACATCGGCGGTGGCAGCCATTGCAGTGCTGTACAAGGACTGGACTTGGGCGCGCTACTTGAATCAACTGGGGCTGCGGGGAGCTGAAGACCATCAGTTCTACACCCAAACTGAATAGCTCGATGAAAGGCGGTGGTGCTGGGACTGAACGGCGCTGGAGATTGGGGTGTCGGTCTAACACGGCGCCACGCCCGTAAGCAGGCTGCGCATCCAGCTCTGGCCGACGGCTGTCTGCTTTGTCGGAGGCGTGCTGTTGGTTCCTCCGGGTGGCTGGGCTGGGCTTTCCCTGACTTTGCGGGGGGACCGTGGGGGGCCCACGCTGGAGACGGCGATAAGCTGGGTACGGGGACCCCTGGGCCACAAGACTTCTGTTGGCGCACTGGGCGAGTAGAGGACCTGTAGGCAGCTATCTTGGCTGGTGGAGTGAGGCCCTCGGGCTGACGACGAACCGGCTCCTGGAAGCGAAGACTACTGCTGAGGGTGCATATTAAGACCACTGAGTCACGAAGGAATACAGAGGGCAGCCTTCACACGACGGATGGAGGTGGGGGCTGGGAAAGCCCCTAGAGGCAATTCCACAACGACGCACGAGGTGACCAAGATGGCCGCTAGTGGCAGTGGCCTGAACGTGAGGCAGGGTCATGACAAGGCGACCACTCCAGGCACGGATAGTGGAACCCATACTGCCCCGGACGCAACTGCGCAGGAACAGAGGTTGAATTTGCGACTGGATAGTATTCTGGAGGTGATAACCGCGACCAAGGAGTCCCTACATCAGGACATAGCGCAGGTCGCCACGGGACTGGGCCTCCTGAAGGCGGACCATGCTAACAACGCGACTTTTACAACGCATACCATTACAGCGCATTGCGCTGGGGGGCGCTCTAGGATAGGGAATAAGTATAATTTACTATCCAACACCTTCCCTAGGGTCCACGGGGACTGGAGTTAGAATAGTAAATTATACTTACCACTATCCAGCACCTCAAAGCGCTATGCGTTGTAATGGTATGCGTTGTAATGGTCGCGTTGTAACGGTAGGTAGTTGTAATAGTATGCGGAGTAACATGGTACATCCGTTTTGAAGGGGGGACATTACTGCAATGATGTGGGTAACGAATTGTCGCTGTTGATATGGCCGGGGGATGACTATTATGGGGACTTTACCTAATTTGAAATGCCTTACATGGAATGTCCGTGGACTTCGAACAATGTTGAGATGACACAAGATACACGCGCCTTTGGTGAGGCGAGGCATCCAGATTGCACTGTTGCAGGAAAATTATCTGACCAAGCAGGAATGCGCTGCACTGCAAAGGAGGTGGCGTGGTCAGGTATTTGGCACCACGTATTCGGCGTTCGCCAGAGGGGTGCTGATATGGGTGAGAGGGGAATCCCATTCCAGGCCAGGAACCAGCTAGTAGACCCTGAGGGTAGATATGTGGTGGTGGAGGGGAGGCTATATGGTCGCGATGTGGTCTTGTGTAGTGTATACGCCCCCAATGCTGACCAGGCCCATTTTTTCGATAATCTAACAGGATCACTGGCATACTTCCTAGCGGGCCCCATCATTTTGGGAGGCGACTTCAATTTAATCACCGATGTGGCACTCGATAGGTCGCACCCATCATTGGCTGATTCCCTGGTGCGCTGGCTAGCCACACACAGGAAAGACTGGCAGGAGAGGTGGGGCCTAATAGATGTGTGGAGGGAGCAGCATCCTGAAGTTAGGGACTATTCCTTTTTCTCAGCTTTGCATGCGTTGCATGTCAGGATTGACTCCGTCCTATGTAGTGGCCCCCTGGCCGCCATGATTACTCACACGGAGTACCTAACCAGGACCATCTCAGATCATAATCCCTTATTAGTGTCAGTGCAGTGGCAACAGGTGAGGTCCGCGGTTCCGACATGGAAGCTGCGACCTGACACATTAGAAGATCTAGTGTTCAGTGACAAGGTCCTACAAGGCATCGAACACTACTTTGGAGAAAATGAGGGCACAGCTGCCACGAGATCGATAGAATGGGATGCGATGAAAGTGGTGGTGAGAGGCGTATGTATGGGCAGGTTTTTGAATGCAAGGACATCGGTTTTGGCTGATCTGGCGAAGGCGGAATGTGTGTTGAGGGATCTGGAGCAACGTAGACCTGAACGACCGGACTTGCAGGCGCAGTTACTTGAGGCCAAGGAACTGGTGGCGACAGAAACGGAGCGGCTGCGATGCTATGATTACAAGCTGTATGCCACCAAGGTACATGCAGAGGGGGATAAAGTGGGGACGCTACTTGCCAAGCTCGCCAATCCAGAACCTAGAGGTTGCCCGGTAATGAGTATTAGACAAGAGACGGGGGAAATAGTCTACTCGCAGGCGGCTGTTCTGACATGCTTCTAGTCCTATTACGTGAGTCTGTATGAAAGTCAGCTGGGGGTGGAGACCTCTGCGATAAGTGAATACCTGGAATCTGTTCATCTCCCAGTACTAGATAGTGAGGCTGCGAAGGACCTAGGCGGCCCCATAACGCTGTCAGAGATCCGGGTGGCCATTAAGCAGATGGCTAGAAATAAAACACCTGGGGTGGATGGCCTACCGATTGAATTCTATGTAAAATATATAGATGTTTTAGCGCCCAGGCTATTGGTGGTGTACTCTGAAGCCAGGATACTGGGGCACTTGCCCAAGTCAATGAGGGAAGCACTAGTGGTGCCGTTGCTGAAGCCCGGTAGGGAGGCATTGGATGTGACGTCGTATAGACCCTTATCTATGCTAACGGTAGATTATAAGATCTTGAGCCGTATTCTAGCCACCAGATTGCTACCACACATGACCAAGCTGGTACACAGGGACCAGGCAGGGTTTATCCCTACTAGGAACACGTCAATGAACGTACGCCGCTTGGTCCGTATACTAGACAGAGCTAGGGATTCAGATCAAAACCCAGCGGTATTGTCGGTTGACATCGAAAAAGCTTTCGATAGCCTTGAGTGGAAGTATCTGGATGAAGTATTGGGGAAGTTCGGCATAGGGGACGGATTCGAGCGATGGACAAAAGTTCTCTACGCGTCTGCTACCGCAAGGGTACGTTTGGGGTCAGTTATATCCTCGGACTACCCGGTGCGCAGAGGTACAAGGCAGGGTTGCTCACTGTCTCCCCTGTTGTTCGCATTGGCGATGGAACCACTGGCAGCGCAGGCGAGGTCGGGAACGATGTACCGTGGGGTTAGTTGTGGTGAGGAGTTGCATTACACATCATTATATTTATTTATTTATTTATTTTATTTATTTTATGCAATTTTAAAAGCGCGCAAATACCCGTACGGGTGTCTCGGCGCTATTGTTACAGAACTCACTTCTTACGATGAGGGGGAATTAGGCAGAGAACAACCATGTTTTAAGGCTCTTTCTGAACTTGAGCAGCGTAGGGGCCATTTTGATGTGGAGTGGTAGTGTATTCCACAGCTTGGCAGTAGCGATAGTAAAACATCTATCTCCCCAGTTGGCCTTTCTTGTCCGTGGGACTTTCAACAAGTAGGCTGAGGACGATCGTAAGGTCCTAGGTTGTTCCACTGGGCAGAGGGCTTTTTTTAGGAACTGTGGTCCGGAGTTGTTCAGAGTTTTGTAGGCTATACACAGAGCCTTAAATTTGATTCGGCTCCTAATAGGGAGCCAATGTAGCTCTTTGATGTAAGGGGACGTGGAGGTGAATTTGGGGATGGGTAGTAGGGTTCTGGCCGCGGCGTTTTGCACCGTCTGGAGTTTATTAAGTACCCTTTCCTGAGCGTTCAGAAGAAGGGAGTTACAATAATCGGTTCTTGAGAACACTAAGGTGCTGATAAGAGTTTTGCCCGCGGACTGAGGTAAGTAAGGAAGTAGTTTTTTTATTTTTTTTAGAGTGTAGAAGGCAGATGATACCACAGCATTGGCGTGATGGAGGAAAGTCAACTTATTGTCGAAAGTGACTCCTAAATTGCGGACCTTGACTACCGGTTGGGGGGGGGACCCAACTGAGATGGCCACCACTGTGGGGACCATGCCGGATGCAAGTTCCCGAATGTCATCACCTCCGTTTTATCAGAGTTTAGTTTGAGGCAATTTGATGACATCCAGGAGCTTATCGCCTTCATTCCCTCTTGGAAGTTGGCTCCGACAGATGTTCCATTATTTTGCACCGATAATACTAGTTGAGTATCGTCTGCGTACGTTGTAAGGGCAATTCCATGCGATTTTATCACCCTCGCTAAGTCCGATACATAGATATTAAAAAGCGTCGGACTTAGCGAGGAGCCTTGTGGGACTCCGCATGGGAGGGAGAAGGTCTGGGAGGTGAATTTACCCATCTTGACTGTCTGAGGGCGATTGGCCAAGAATGAAGCAATAAGATCTTTGGCCTTGCCTCTTATTCCTAAAGCTGAGACACGGTCGATCAGAGTGACATGATCGATTATATGCAGATGATCTGTTGTTGTATCTGGCAGATGCGGAGCGGGCTCTGGAGGGAGCCGTAGAGATGTTATCTGGATTTGGTCTGATATCAGGCCTAAAGGTAAACTGGAGTAAAACCTGTGTTTTTCCGTTACGGGTGGACACGCTGTGTCCCCCCTTACAGTTGAGGTGGTCTGGGAGCCCACATGCTTCACCTATCTGGGGGTCCGCATTTACCATGAGGCCGCAAATCTGCTGGAGGGAAATATAGGGCGCTGTGTAAGAGCACTAAGGGGGTGTATGTCCTTTTGGGCCTCCCTCCCTCTGTCGGTATTAGGCCGGGTAGCGCTGTTGAAGATGGTGGCTTTGCCACGATTGCTTTATTACTTCCGTACCCTGCCGATCTGGATTCCACAGCGGATCTTCAAAGATTTGAAGGCGGTGACCTGCCTTCATACCAGAATGTTACATGAGGGACTGGAACCGCTGCAGGCGCTGAAGACGAAGTGGGAGAACAGCATAGGTAAGCCCATACCAGATACGGTCTGTAGCCACATTATGAAACGGACGTGGAAGGGTAGCAGGAATGCACGCTTCCAACAGGTACACTTCTTCATACTACATAGGGCCTACCTGACCCCGGGGAGGATTAAGCGGTACTTTCGGGTGCAGGACGCAATGTGCCCGAGGTGCTTGGCGCCTGAGTTCGAACTAGATCACCTGTTATGGGGTTGCCCGAAATTGGGGACATACTGCAGGAAGTGGGAGAACTCCTAAATGTGGTTACTGACAGGGAGGTGGAGTTTGACATGGCGGCATGTCTGCTGCTTTGGTTCCCACACACGATAAAGACGAAAATCACAAGCAAATTTATTGACCTGGGACTCATACTGGCTCAGGGAGAGATTACCTGGCACTGGAAATCCAAGGAAGGACCATCAGTGAGGAGATGGATGAATGAGTTGTTGAAATGGTCCGGATGCGAAAGTGTGATTAGAATGCGACTGGCTACCAGAACTGACAATGATAACAGTTTGGAGATGGCGAGGGCCTGGGAACTGATAGTGCAGGTGTTGCACATGATAGAGGATGAGGAGTAAGTACATTTAGAAAGTAGGGCTCCATGAGGCTTGAACGTACAAATGCATCCCCTGACCTGAGGCGAGCTCATCTAATAGAACTACATGATTACACCCACATCAGCAGCAGTGGGGGGGAGGGGAGGGAGGGTTGGAGGGGTGTTATTAGATATCACAGTACTGTCGAGTAATATGCCTGTGATTAGGCCCTTAAGCTGGCCCTTCCAGAAGCGGGACCCCCGGGCGGGCACCGTGGGTTCCCGTGGTGCGAATATTGTCGGAACCTGGGGAAGGCCACCACAGAGGGACTCTTACATGGTCATGTGGAAGAGGACACTAGGGACACTGGCTCCGCCCCTGTGAGGTGACGGGCTTTATTTGGTGATATCGAGGGGGGGGGGGGGGAATTTGGGGGGGCAAAAAAGCGGTTACTGAATGGTGTTGTTAACCAGACACCTCTCTGAGGTGACCACCGTGACACTTTCTTTGCAGGAACGAGTTGGTGCGCCGCCCGGCCTCCGGAATGTGGGCTGAATGGCTGTGTATGACTTTATTGCTGTTCCTAGGCCTTACGTGTCTTGAGTGTAATGGTTGACCTACTTCGAGGTCTTGTTTATAATTCTGCAATAAAAACAGATAAAAAAAAAAATGAGCAGTAGCCTGGATGCACAAGGCGGGGCAGCAGACATTCTTGGCACACCGCTCGTCATGCTGCAGAATTAATTGCATTGACTAGAGTGTGTGTTTTAGCTAAGGGAAAGAGAGTGAATGTGTTTACAGATAGTCAGTATGCGTTCGGCGTAGCGCATAGTTTTGGTCGACTGTGGAAGGAAAGAGGTATTATTACGTCCAATGGGACTAAGATCCAGCATGGTCAGTTAGTCAATGACTTGTTGGAATCTCTAACCTTACCGACTGAAGTTGCGATTGTGAAGTGCAGTGCTCATCGAGCGGTTACGGATGATGTTGGTCGTGGAAATGCTTTTGCTGATGAGATAGCTAAACAGACAGCTAGGAATACGATGAGTGGGATGTATGTTGCGACGTCTGCGAGATGGATTGCTGAATCGGGAATGTGTGAGGACACAGTGGAAAGTGTGAAAGCAATTCAGGAAGAAGCGACTGAAGAAGAAAAGACTGCATGGAAAGAGAAAACGGGTAAATTGGACTCGAGTGGATGTTGGATTGACTTGTCGGAGCATCAGCGTTGGATGTTGCCTGATGCGTATGTGCTTGCGGTGGTAACGATGGCGCATGGAGCAGCGCACATCAGTTCAAAAGGGATTTGTAAAATGTTGGCCCCAGTCTGGAAGAATGATGGAATCAGTAAGTGTGCAGAAAGAGTGGTTAGGAACTGCATGATATGCCTAATGCATAATCCTGGTAAGGGAACCCCCACACCCGCTGGACATTTCGCTCCTCCTTCTTGTCCCTTCGAAGTGATTCAGTTGGATTACATCCACATGGACCAATGTAATAACCTTAAATATGTCCTAGTGGTAGTCTGTGCTTTTTCGAGGTGGATTGAAGCATATCAGTTAAAAGATAACACTGCCTTGTCCACTGCTAAAATCCTCCTAAAAGAATACTTCCCCAGGTATGGAATGCCACGGATCGTATGGTCAGACAATGGGAGTGAGTTCGTAGGGAAAGTTATGCAGAGTGTGTGTGCAGGTTTAGGGATTAAGCAGAAGTTTCATAGTGCGAACCACCCCCAGTCAGCAGGTTTAGTTGAAGGGTACAATGGTACACTTAAACTGAAACTTGCTAAGATCCAAGCTTCCACGGGTTTGTCCTCGCCAGATGCACTACCTTTGGCTTTGTTATCCACTAGAGCGACTGTGCACTCTTGAGTAGGGCTTAGTCCATATGAGATTGTGTTCGGTCGCACTGCAAATGTCTGGGGGGTACCGAGACCACGAGAATTTAAGCAGCTAGAGTACCCAATGTTAATTGATTACCTTTTTGACTTGACTGCTAAATTGAGTCTCATTCACCAACAGGTTTTCGATGCATTGCCAAAGCCTCCGGAAAGTCCAGGTCACCAGCTGAAACCCGGAGATTTCATCGTCATCCGAAACTTCGGACGGACCAGGAATCTCCAACCGAAGTTTGTGGGCCCCTTTCAAGTGCTCTTGGCGACAAGGACTGCTGTACGTGTGGTTGGCCGGAAAAATTGGGTCCATGCCACTCACACTAAGCGTGTACCCCTTCCACTCCCTTATGACAATTGGGTTAGACAAGGAATTGGTGCTTCTGACACAGAACCTGTTCCTAGATATGTTCCTTTCAGTGATGCAGAACTGACAACTGATTCACCGAACTCTGACTTCCCCCCTGAAGCTGCTCCTTTGATTACTGACCAGAACACTACATCGAACGAACATTTGTCATCTGCGAATTCGAACATTGTTGCTCCTGCTGAAAACGAACTATTCCCGGATCAAACAACGCCAGGAAAACTGAGATACAACCTTCGTTCTCATTCTAAGGACAAATAAAGCAGGAAACTGCATTTTTCATATTTGATCTATTACATTACCTCCAGCCAGGAAGTTTACTGAACATTTTTGTATTTCTCTGTTTATTTCTGTTGTTTCTGTTACCTTGCCGTCTGGGTCGCCGTAGGGTCGTGGCTTTGTGCCTAGTTGAATCTGCGGGGGCCAGACACAAGGTCGGTCTTTCTGTTAGTTTTGGGAACTCCCAGGGCTGATAGAGGCATTTTCAACTACGTACAAATCATCAGTGGTCACGAGCGGTTGTAGAAGATGGAGCTTCCTGGGCTGCGCCGAGAGAATGTAATTTATGCTCGCAGAAATAGATTATACAAAATTTTACATAGCAAATGCTTTCTGATGCAATGTGCAATTACATTTTTGATTGTTTTAATAACGTTGGTGGGTGGAATTGCCTTTGGTATTCATTTAATCTTTGCACCGATCACGACTACAGTACCTCCCCATGTTCCTGTTTCTCCTACTGTTGCTTCTCTTCATTCCTTTCATCCGTTTCCTGAACATGAGCAGGCTCGACGCTCAGAATTTATAAATAACACTTTTGTACAGCTCTTGCACCAACACCAACTGGTAGTTAACACAACGGACTGCTGGGTGTGTGGTTTGATACCACACACCATGGATAAGGGCATCCCCTACCTGGTCTTGCCTTTTAGCTATAATGGATCATGTCGGGCCTTTCAGACTGTATTTGTCTATGCCCTCGAAACCTATTCCCCGCGTCCTCCACGTTCCACCAAGTATAACTCCGCTAATAAAGCTTTGTTAAAGGGAATAACTGACATGATTAAAGACGTCAATAACACCCCATTTATTCCTAAAGATGAGCTACGAGTTTATTTGAGTTGGAATGCTACGGAGTATAGCATTAGTTTGGGTGAAAACAAGCGTAAGAGCTCCACTCCAGTCTGGGTCGTACCTCACCGAGGTCAAATCTGTTTGCAAGGTAATGGGAGGAATCCAAGAGCTCGGCTAGGGAAGAGTGAATGTGTTGAAACTTATGTGTACCCATCAAACTCTTCCCCTGCCTTCCTAACTGCTAAGGCTACCTACTTCATCTGTCGAGACAGGGCATATACATGGTTGCCTGCTGACTTTTCAGGTTCATGTTATATTGCTCGACTGTTGCCTCCGACATATACAGCTGCCCCAAATTATCACAAAACCAGAGTGGTAAGAGGTGTCTTTAGCAAGGAAGACACTGCTGGTCAGGAAGCCGGAGACTTCTTCAAAGGTTTCCTTCCGTTCTGGGGGCCTATGGTCAATAGTAGAAATCTACGTCAGCTAACAAGGGTGGTTGAGTCTACTATTACGGAAACGGCTGGTGCCCTTAGTAACTTAACAGCTGAGCTCCAGGCGGATCGTCTCATGACATTACAGAATCGTATGGTTCTTGATGTAATACTTGCAGATCGAGGTGGGGTATGCAGAATGATCCAATCGAGCTGCTATGTTTATATCCCCAATAATGCTCCGACAGTGTACGAAGCGATCTCTAAGCTACACAAGATTTCCGACTCTATTCATGTAGACAAGGGAAATTGGTCGTTAATGGAATGGCTTTGGACTCTATTATCAGCGTGGGGATGGAAGGTTCTGATGGTCATTGGTATTGTCTTAGTGTTCCTATTCTCGTGCTGTCTTGTTATCCAGTGTGGTCCTGCCTTGTGTAGCCTCTGTGCTGCAACCTGTTTTAGGAAACCGCCTGTGTTGGGAGACAAAATGCGAGAAAGAATAATGCTACAGCAACATATTACTGACCTGATGAACATCGAGATAGACTCTGACATAGAGTGAGTAATTGCCTATGTAAGGGCAAAAGGAGGGTCTGAGGTTCCGTGACGATTCGAACCCGTTTTTTCGACATCGTCGTAAACCTATGATTTCGGTACCAGTGAACAGTAAATGATCCATATAGTATATCCTGGTGTTTTCGCTATGCTATGAGCAAGAGCACTCTTGTTACAAGCACATTTCCGGTACACCCAATGGCATCCATTTTAGAATACGGCATCCATCTTGTATTCTTGCCCTCACATAGTCAATGAACAAACAGCGACCTCCGATCAATTCATTTCGCTAAAGGACACGTAGGCTTTAGCCGGCGATTCACCTTGTTAATGACACGTGCACCTTAGTTCAGAAACGCTGTGGCCGCATGACTCGGCAGAAGCTGCCTCCTCTGCCTGAGGCCAGTCCTGCCATACTGGTTCTCGTGCTCGTTGGCCTGATCATGATTAGGCGGCCGAAGACAGTAACCTTGCCCATTTACGACCCACAAACATCTCTTATCCTACTTTTCTATCTTCTACACCTGGCTCTGCTCCTTTCCTTCTGGACCTTTATTAGGAGGAGGTAACGAAATTTACGATGAGGCGGTCCGGCTCTTGAATGAGAAGATGACATGGGATTATGATTGAACAGTGGGAACCCCTCATTCGTAATGTTTGACATCAGAAATTCGTTGACGATTCCTGTTTGACGCCAAATATTTATTGTTTAGGATACAAAGTTTAAGAAATGCACGAGTATGTGAAGAATGTTGCCTACAGCTAAAAATTGTGTATTTAAGGAGCAACCCACTTAGTACAAGTCGAACAGGCTCCTAGAATCTGCCCGTGTGTAGTTTCTGTGACTTCTGTATCCCTGCAGTAATAAACCTTTGGTCTTTGATGCCACCATCGAGAAGCCCGTGTGTCTGTTTATTTGTGCACCGAGACAGGTAGAACTCAGGGGTCTTCGGGTGTTGTATCCCTGGCACCTCTGGACCTTATTTAGTCCAGAACTCCATGCCTGACTGGTGTAGTAACAACCCATGAAGCTGTCCCCTCCTGCCACATGAGGAAAATCCCTGAGCCTGCAATGGATAGGCCACTATCCCCATCCCCAATGCAAGCATCCCCTTCTAGTGACCAAGAAACAGGCAAGAACACCAGAAATGGGGCCACAGTTACCACAGACATGCAATGGGCACCCAGCTTGACAAAGATTCAGCCGCAGGGCCCGAGAGGGATCCAGATGAGTACCTGCACTAGAAAGTCAATAGGCTGGCAACCTCCGAATTTTAGAGAATGCCACTTTTGTCACTAAAGAAACAAACAGGCTAAATATTGTTGCCTACAAATGTAGCACAAACATAATGGAATAAGACTGGGACAGCCTCCAAAAATCATTCACCCAGAAAACCAAGCTCAGAACAACGCAAATCTATTGCACAATCAGAAACAAGGTAATCAGGGCCCAGCCACCCCACCAACACAGGGCCAGACGGTTGGCCGAATATAGGGACCTCTGTACAGCAGGGACCGGGCACACAGCTGCAGCAGGGTGGGTTGGCAATGCCCTAACACAATCACAGGGTTCAAGCATTCTGCATGTTCAACCCTAGCCCCTAAAGCGACCTGGCCCCTTCTTGCTACTCCTAGACACATTTCCTTACCTGCCTTCACAGTCAGCATTTAGGACAGCCATGCTGTGCTGACTGGGAATCCACATTAGGTTTTGCTATCTGGGTGTCCGCAGGAGCCGGGGGTTCCCACTGTTGTTGGTCTCCCAGGGCTGAGTTAGCCAACCACGCTCCAGGGGTAGGAAGGTCTGATGAGGGAGCTGGGTGGCAGGCACCCAGGTCCCCTTGCCCAAGTCACTAGGGCTCACCTCAGATCGAAAGGACTCCATTCTTCCACATTTTTCAGGCCTCTTTCAAATGGAGTCCCTCCTTTAGTTCCAAAACGAGGTAAATGCTCCGGCATCGGGATCTGGGTTCCTCAAACATGTGTATGACATCAATGTCCTCAAAACTCCAAAGTAATCAAAGTAAGGTGATTGTGCCACCACCGTAGTTTTGGTCATTTCACCAGTAGTTCTAAGCTCACTCAGATACGACATACATTCATTTTTAAGGTCCTTTCTTGATACCAGACACATAGAAGAGGGGGCATTAAAATATTCTTTGTGGCCTAATTGCATAAGAAATTTCTCAACATAGTTTAGCCATCTTATCTTTTTTGCCCCATCAATTCCTAATGCATCTTTTAAAATGTGCCGGTTAAAAACAGACTCTTCAGTGGTCCAGACCCAATGCCACAAAAGTACAGGCTGCATCTTTATCACGTCTTCAAGATAAGGCATACCCAGTTCGGTGTGGCAGATAAAAGTGGAAATAATTTCCAGGATCTGCCAAAAGGTACCTGAGGAAGATATTGTATGCTACTTGTAGAACATTAACTTTGGCATATCCCCAAATACCTGCCCCATAAATGGCAATTGCTATACATTTTGCCCTGTAAATACTCAACCTCTCCCCTGTTAAACGTTTGCCTATTTTCTTACAAAAATTTGTTACCGCCATTGGTGACTTACAGAATAGGAGTCTTCTAGCTTTAATTGCACTACATCAGGTGCCTGACTGGTCAAATAAAATTCCTAAGTATGAGAATATATTAGTATTCTCAATAGGCTTCGAACAAATAAAAATGGGGATTTTCTTTTTACTTGCCGCTGGCCCGCACCTCATAGAAAATGTTTTGGAGCAATTAATTGTTAAGCCCAGATTTATCATGAAATGTGTGAAGGAAGTTCCGACCCTTTGCAAGCCAATAGGCGTACGGGCCATCAGGACTGCATTGTCTGCATAAAGGAGTGCAGGGATGGGGCATGTAGCTGCCAAAGGCAGATCCCTGCACTCCTAATTAGTATTCTTTCAAGTTCATTAATGTATAACGTGAATAAGAATGGGGCAAGGACACAGCCCTGCCGCACACCTTTCTGAATTCCAAAATTTCTAGTACAGTCCCCGCCCTGTCCATAACGAACCCTCGCCCTAGCCCCAGAATAAAGCTGCCTCAAAAATAAAACTATGGATTCATCCACCCCAAGCCCTTCCAAGATCGCCCAGAGTTTCTCGTGTACAACGCAATGGAATGCTGAGGTTAAATCAACAAACATTAAAAACAGCCTCTTCCCTTTTGACTTTGTGTATTTATCCAATAAAATATGGAGGTTTAGGCCCTGCTCTATAGTACCGAGGCCCTTACGGAAACCGTACTGGGGATCACTTATATTTGAATGCTCCTCTGCCCATGTTTGTAGTCGGTCTAAAATCACATGCCCTATAATTTTTACTGTAGAATCCAATAAAGATATTGGGCGATAACAGGCTGGGTTTGCCCTGTCGCCCTTTTTAAAATTAGGAACAATTAAGGATTCATACCAAGATGCTAAAAACCCGTAGAACAGCAGGCATTAAAAAGTTGAGTTAAGAGTGATCCCCATAATGCCTCATTGTTTTTGTACAGGTCAACCGGGACACCAGCTGGGCCAGGTGCCTTTCCACCAATACTAGATTGCATGGCCCTGGTCACTTCACTCAGAGTAAAATCCATACTAAAATTATGGACGGTGGGAGAAAACTCCTGGTCCACCTCAATTCCTTCAAATGTTTGATCATCTGCTGTTTGGGTATTATAAATCTTAAAATAGTGTTGTACCCACTTACCCTCTGTAATAGCAATTTCTATGGTTGCTTTAGATTTATCCGTGAAGAATGGTGCATTCACCGCCTTCCAGAATGCAGCAGAGTCACAATTGAATGAAGCCTCGTGTAGGGCAGTCCAGGCTTCCTCTTTTAGCATGTTCTTCCTTGCTACTTGTGCCCTCTTGTAGCTCTTTCTGGCTTCCCTAATAAGATCGTGATCCTTGACTCTGGCTTTTAAGATGTGTTGGAGTCTAGTGTGGGCCTTAGTACAGGTGAAGTCAAACCACCCCTCACTTGTTTATCCCGCTTTTTTGTATTTATCCAGAGGGCTTCTTTAATATGGGCTAAAATAACCATAACATTTTCTGCAATTACTGAGTGCGAGGAGTTTTCATCAAGGCAGACATAGAAACTCTGTTTATACTTCTTCACTACTTTCATGGGAAGATCCTCTGGATTCACCTTAGTCCAATTCAGTGCATACCGATTTTACCTACTCAGCATGATATCATTTATAAACTTCGTAGATCTCCTGTTGCTATTAACATCTTTGTTAAAAACCAGAATATCAATGCTTAGCGGGAAGTGGTCACTTAGGGCGATATCATGAGTAATAACATTCTTAACACAAGAGGAATGTCTGCTAGATATAAGTATATAATCAATTGTTGAGAAAACGCCTCGACCATTAAAAGTTGGACTAAATGAAACCTCGGGTGAGCATAAACTATTTGCAAACCCCATGTCACTGGTAAATACAATATTGTTCAGGAGCTCACCAAGCGGTATATAGGAGAAGTATGGGAAACTAGTATCTTTTCCATCGTCAATCCCACACACCTCTTTATCCCCTTTGTGACATAGGAAACAGTTGAAATCCCCATCCCAGATAACAAAAACATCTTTGGTGTTCCGACTTTGCAAGTTATTCAAATCCCTGCTTAAATCTACAGACAGTTCCTCAAACATTCCAGGAGCAGCATTGTTAGAAAGATTTGAAATGATCATACCAAATTTCTGATCCACATGCATACTGATAATGTAGTAAACACTGTTACTAACCACTAAATCAATTCTCCTAGTTTTTAAATAGTTAGAGATATAGGTACAGATTCCCCCTTTTGCTCTACCATGGGTCGATCTAATTGCTGGGGTATTAAATGTTTTGTAACTGCACAAATGAATTGGCTCCTCAACCCAGGTTTCTTGTACACAAAATATCCCAAACTTATTCACAAAGTCTACCCACAATTTATTTGTCACTTTTGTTTTCAGTCCAGCCACATTCCACACATAAGCTTGCATTTAGTATTATTCACATCGCTGCTTGATATTCCTCCAAGACCTTCGTCAATCATGTGGATAGAAGCATGTTCATTATTAGTCGTGGAAATGTGGGCAATAACATCCAGCTTATCCCCAAATGTGATAACTCTACCCACTGATGTCTTTTGGAGGAATTGTTCCACCATATTACCACCAGGACTAAGTGATAAAAAGCCCTTGTCGCTATAATCATCCAGTGGGCTAGTTCTAGCAGCAGGCGTGTAAGCCACAACACTTAGTCAATCCACTTCATTAAGATGAGTGAGACTATCAAAACGGTTTTGGGTGGGAATGTTAAAAAATCTCCTGTACTGTGGTGCCAGACTTACCCAGTTTAACCTAGGGGAGTTCCAGGGTAAGGGTTGATAGAAATATCCCAAACGTACTACGCTAATATGCGAACCTCCTGAAAATTTGTCTCCCACTGTATTCAGGATCAATCTCACAAAAGGTGGTGTTTTAAAAGACAACACCACACAGTCCCCTTCCTGAGTTTTGGGTCCTTTTCCTAACCAACCCACTCTTATTGCCATCTTAAATTGTTGAAATAGTTTTTCGGTTAGACCAGACTTCATACCCAGCCACTGTACGGATTTATTCCTTAAGGTCTCCCATGTTTCTCCAATTTCATCTGCCAATATGGGGACGTTGACTAAAACCACTACATACGGTGTAACAGCAGATGGTAGGTCAAAGCGTGTAGTGCGATCTATCCCCTGCGTCTGGTTTAGGTTACTTTGGTTCTAAAGGGTGGAATTATTACAGGCTTAACCACGGCCGGTGCAGTAGTACATGAATGAACAATGGCTTTACTAGTAGGCATTGTTTCTGTTATGTTGGAGTGTGGGTAGCTAAGGGTAATAGAGACTGTGAATGAGAGATATGTGTCAGATAGTATGAATGTGTGTTTAAATGTGAAACACCTTTGACCTTTTCTGAGAATCAGGCTGGTCTTGAACAAATAAGACGGTTTAAATATTTAAATACTATTAATTTTCATCTAAATAATTACCAATGGATACCATAAAAACATTTGGTTTCACTGACGATGACTTTGCCAAGATGCTTGGCCTCCCCACAGACGGTAATCAAGACTTTACGGTACCTAAAGGGCTAAATGGAGATTGGAACAAGCTACTTAATCTCCGCAAGAAATCTAAAAGGACAGAACTTCATGCCAAATTCATGCTCGATTACCTACGAGCGGGCACGATCCCTATCGGACTTAGAGTCCGAAACATCCCAGGGATGTTTATAGAAACCAGGCAGTTCCTGGAGCGATGGGCCCTCATCTCCAACCGTTGCTCCAGGGACTGGATGATGCTGATTGTGGAAACGGCCCGTGCCGTGATTGACATCTGAATAAAGAAATTCGTGAGCTGGAAGACAAATTGAAAGAGGGGGATGCAGTAGATGAGGGGAAGAGGAAACTAGAAAAGATCCAATTTGAATTGGAATCCTTCTCCGATTACCTACTCAAAAGGAAAATTGAAAAATTGAGAAAGGACATCCGAATGTTCACTCAAGAAAGGGCATACCCCTATTTAGGAAATGACTTCTATACCACCCAAGAAGAAAATGCACCTCACGGTCAGGCGCCTAGATGGGGCCAAGGGAGGAAAGTCACCACCTTCTCAGAAACAACTGACTCTGAGGGGGATACCCCGATGAGTATGACCCTAATTATGACCCTAATTATGATCAAAGTCATAGCTCCAACCGAGGTCATAACCCCAATAGAGGGAATAGAAATGGAGGATTTGATCGTAACCATCAACAGAACCGTTTTTTAGGGAACCGCCGGGGCAACACCCGTCCACCGTCGAGAACCCCACAAACGAGGAATTACCATCAGGGTCGGGGTCAACCGCAAATGTATGTGCAGACCCGCCATCATCAATATTGGCGAACATAAGGGGGCTCCCTGTGTTCAATTTGTCAAGTGAAAACATAGATCGAGCAGCCATCAAACTTCTATCAAGGGGCCTGTCCTTTGTACCATCTGCAAATTTCAGTAAATTCGAATTGAATAGAGATCTACAGCTATTCTTCAGGAAGGTCCGACTTCAGAAATTCTTCCTAGAGGCACCGCCCACTGACAATGACCACAATAGATCAGGTTGTAAACCGCCTTCTTCGTTTACTCCCACCCTAGAAATGGTGGGACCTGAGGTCAACATCTTTGAAAAGACAGTCATGCGAAAAATCAACAAAATGACCAAGTATGTACCCATACCTAAGGCCAACATGCCTACCATAGAGAATAGAGCCCTTAAAGAACTTGAAACAAATCGAAACATCACAATAAAACCTTGTGATAAAGGGGGAGGAATCACACTACTCGACACATCTGACTACAAAAGAAGAATGACTGAGCTACTGTCCTCTTCTGGCCATTATATACGGATCACCCGGAATCCTGAGAACGCTCTAAAAAAGCGCATATTAACAATGGTCCAGAAAGCTGTCTCTCAAAATCAAATCTGTGAAGATGAGGCAGAATTCCTGACTCCTAGCAACACCAAAATACCCATAATATATGGGCTACCTAAGACCCACAAGTGTAGCTCGGATCCACCCTTGCGACCAATTGTTTCGACGATTGGCTCGGCCACCGAGCCATTGTCCAAATATATTGATAAATTCCTAAACCCAATGGTGATCGAGCTAGAATCTTATGTGCGTGATACAGGACACTTTATTCAGCAGGTGGAAGGCACTCAATTTTTTGAGAACTCTGAAATCATGGTCACACTGGATGTGGAAGCATTGTACTCTAACATCCCCCAAAGAGGAGCATATGATGCCATTGAAACTGTCATCTCTAGAAACACCAACATTACAAATAAGGAATTCATCTTGGAATGTCTCAAGATAGTTCTATTTGAGAACTACTTTGAATTCGACAATACCATGTACAGGCAGGCCTCTGGAGTCAGTATGGGAGCGAGTTGTGCCCCAAGTGTAGCCTGCCTGTACATGGGTGAGTTTGAAAGAATAAACATCTTTAATGAAATGGCCCCCTTCTACGAAAACGTCAAAAGCTGGAAACGGTTTATTGACGATATTTTCTTCATTTGGAAGGGGGCCGAGGAACAACTTCACGAATTCATTGAGTGGCTCAATGCGGCGGACGCCAATCTGAGATTTACTAGCCACATAAGTACAACCAAAATAGAATTTCTAGATATTTGGATTGAGCACCACGATAACATCATCAAAGTCTCCCTATATACCAAACCTACGGCACGAAACACCTTACTTCAATATGCCAGCTATCATCCGCGCAGCCAGAGGGATAGTATCCCATACAGTCAGTTCCTTCGCATTAGAAGGAACTGTACGTATTTGGATGACTTTTTGATCCAAGCATACATTCTACAGGAAAAACTCCGTGTCCGAGGGTACCCACCCAGACTTATCAAGGAGTCGTTCAAACGAGCGAGATACACCGACCGGGAGGCTATGTTTGAGGAAAGAGAGCCGGAGAAACTAAAACAACTTGTATGTGTGACCCGCCATTCTGAAATGAACCACAAAATAAGACAAGCCATTAACTCAAGCTGGCATATCCTGAACTTGGAAAATGAAAAAACACATCTGAATCGCCCCATCTTTGCTTTTAAAAAAAATCCCAACCTAAAAAATCATCTCGTTCGGGGTAAGATCCAAGAGACATCGGTAAACAGTCAAACAACCATAACTGGATTCGATCCAGTATATGGTAACCATAAATGTGGGACATGTCACATCTGCCCACAGGCCATTATTGGCGATACCGTCAGTACCGAACATGACTAATTGTCGCACCAGCAACATCATTTATTTGATATTGTGCCCATGCAATCTCCCCTATGTTGGAGAAACAAGCAGAGAATGTAGGGTGCGAATTGGTGAGCATAAATCCAATATCAGGAATCAAAAGCAAGCAGCCCCATTGGTAGCTCATTGGGTGGAGAAAAATCACACAGAGCTAGAACTCCGGTGGTTTATCTTAGAAAAAATAAAAACCAGCCCAGGAACTAACTCCACAAACCTCCGAAAAAAACGGGAGGTATTTTGGATTTTCTACTTGAATGCGGTTGAAAAAGGACTTAATGAAGAATGCCCTTGGCACCAAGCAATTCTGTAGGAATTTGCTTGAAAGCTGAATTTAAATACAGATGGAAAATAGGGTACTCCGACCGAGCATAAAGCATAATGTGGATACCTGGACCCTGGCGTAAGCATATATTACACCTAAGCCCTAATATGAACCCGGTATACCCTGAGTAATTAGACCACTAATGTCTGTATGTAGGTAATAGAACTTTTCTGATTTTAGCACTATCATCATTTCTTTGGCACAATATTCGCCAAAACGGGCATAGCGAAGCTTCGCAACCCGTTTATAATAAAATCACCCCTTTCTGTTTAAAAGTACTACTGGTTTACATAAGATGGCTGATTTTTTTGTCTTGCGAATGAGGAAAATCCTTGGCGACTACTCGGCCACTATCTGATAGTTTAACCAAGATGGTGGGGACTGTTTCACCGCAGCTAGGAGTCCCTTGTTTGTGTTCTCTAAATCCGAGACTCAGCTGGGGAGAGTTTAGGAAAGTGCGGAAAGAAATACTTATTTAAACGTCACCGAAGGGTGCACAGGCGAGTGTCCTGTATCCCGCAGTTGGCCGACCGAGGCAGCCGGCGGAACCCCATCGGAAGATAACGACCGACTCTATGACGGTAAGTGTAGCTAAGCGACTGCCCGATTCATTAAATGGATTCTGTAAACCCCTACTTAATGGGCATTATGTATTCCTCTCGTTCGCTCCTAGGAATCCGAGTGAGCAGTGTCCCGTCGTGATCTCAGGCGGTTTAACATAGTCGGTGGAATCCAAATTAAAAAGCCCGGCTCTGTCCCTTGAAGGTAACCACCTTTGTAACTAAACTGATAGCGTCGTAACTAATAGAGCTATCCTCACACATTTCTCGTCTGTGTGCGCTTGAGCGACTGCTCGATTTTCTAAATGGACTCTGCAAACCCCTACTCCATAGGCATTATTTATTTTTCTCGTTCGCCCTTAGGAACCCGAGTGAGCAGTTTCCCCTTATGATCTTAGGCGGTTTAACATAGCCAGTGGAATCCAAACTAAAAAGCCCGGCTCCGTCCCTTGAAGGTAACTACCTTTGTAATTAAACTGATAGCTCCGTAATTAATAGAGCTATCCTTACACACCTTTTTTCCTCATCTTTTTCCTTGTTTTACCATCAACAGAACCTCTTGTTAACATTACCCGACCTGATTGTCCTGTTCCCGCCCGCGGCACCGAAGGCATAGTATTAGTGCTTGCAGGTAATGAATACTCGGTGAATCCACTTTACTCTTAGAATGAATTAGGCGAATTATGGATTTAATGGGCATGTTTCATCACGCTGTGTTATCAACAGGATTGCCAACAATCGCAAAAGTCGTTAAAGACAGCAATGTGACGGACCAACTCCCTACCTGATGACCAATAGGATTTTCTCGAACAGACAATAGAAAAATTAACAACTAAACACCGCGGAAGGTACTACCTTGTTAGTTTGTCTTTTCGACATTGGGGCGTGACTGTTTCTTTAAATATAAAGGATAAAGTTATATCCACTTTTTCTCTTCTAAATTTAGAGAATACGACGAACAGCGACCGGCCACCCCATGTTTCTGGTTACCCGGCTTATGTGAACCACTTGTTAGAGCAAAGCGCCTTGTAAATCCCTTCAGAGGACCACGAGTTGAGACCTAATAGTTTGGTAAACTAATATCCCTTTTACATGAGTACTTTAGAAAGTTATAATTTCCATATGGAGAACAGTAACTATATGTACCCCCTTGTTAGGTAGCAACTGGAATCCGTCCCCTCCTGACTTCGTGAAGGCTGTCTTTAAACCCTATCGCCGTCTTATGCCTTCTCAATAAAGCAAACAGGTAATCCAAATAAAAGAGAACCATTCTATGTAAAGCCATGTTGAAGTAACTTAGGAATTCCTTTTGGTAAATCAGGATAATCTAGTTACTCTACCTGTGTTAGTCAATAAAACAGTCCTTCTTTATTAACTATAAGGTCCTTTACGCTATCCAGTGTAGCAAATTACTGTGAGTAGCAATAAGAAAGAGGGTGATATGAGACGGGGTCCAATTCCACTTAAAACTGTTCCCCGAACCATTGTGAGATGCAATAGGGAAGAGGGTGAAGTACGAAGGGGTCTAACTCCAGCTTTAATAATAATGACTTGAAACCCTCCTTTATAAACAGAAATGAAGGGTGTTTAAATGTAACCATTAGGTCTTAGGTGGATGAGAATGAGTGTGTGGATGTAACTATTATAAAACGTATGTATAGTGTCATGAATTAGGCTCTAGTGTTCATTTAGCTTAGGCTATCAGTTTGCGTTCTTTGGATTCCACGAAACAGGGAATCTCACATGGGGAGTGTTTCCAAGTAGTCTGTTACTGCACAGTGTCAAAAGAGTCAACCCTACATGTATCATATCAAGACGCCTTATATATGTAAAAAATATTATGAAAATGAAATTGTATGTTGGAATGTCTTTTTGTATATATATCAAGAAAACAACATTAAGATACTGCTTTTTATTTCCAGATTTTACTCCTGTCCCCTGCCCAGCATACTGCCCCGGCCCTGACGAAGGTGTGGCCACATTGGCCTTTCACCGAAACGCGCGTCGGCATGTTTTCCCAGGAATACGGCATTCTGTCCTAACTACATCAGGACCCGTATTAATACCATCTGCCTGGATTAACCTCCCGATTTAGGCAACTTATTGACCATCTATTGTTGTCTACGCCAGGACTATAGGAATGAATGGATGAATGAAAGCTGAATGTTCAAACAATAGTTATAGCAAACTCCTGTGTGAATGAGTGTGGTTGTTTGGTTGAAGTGTGGTCAGTACTGGGCAGATCTTAATTCAGAAAAAAAATTTGTCATGTGTCTCGTAAAATATCACTGTGACTATTTAATTTATACATGTCTGTCTTTTGAAAATTACAAACAATATATTTAAAAAGGAAAAAATAAAAAATATGTATTCGTCCAATATATGTTGTTGAGTCTGTTTGGATTGACCCTGTTCTTGTCCTGTGCAGCTTCAGCCTCTGGGTTAACCACCCCCCCTTTTCTTATCATGTTTGGATCCTCTAGCTAGGACCTCTACAAATCCCAGGCAGGGTGCCTTCTCTCATTTTCTATACAGTTGTTCTTCCCCCCTTGGCCTGCCTATATCACTAAGAAACCCTACGGGGAGCCCCCTTCTTTTGCTTTGCTAAGCTAAGGGTATTGGGACTGACTCTAACAGTGCCAGTACGGTTACTATTTGCGTTGATAGTTTGATGCTCTTCTTTAGGAGTGGGCATAGGGGGACACATTCTGCTTGATACTGATAGCTGTAAAATATCTAGGCATTAAGCCAGAGACTCCTCGATGGTGCCTATTCTAGATGTTAAGCTACCCAAGGTATCCCTAATCAATGTATCCAAGGCTTCCAGCTTTAATGTTAGTTTTCCTACCTCACTCTGGGTGCACGTATTGTTACTCATTAGTGATTTTTCCCAATTTTCCGTTTTGTTAGCTGTTATAGATTTTGTCCCTTTAGTTGCCCTTTTACGTACTCTAGGTGAAGGTCTCTCCATAACAATGCGGTCTAAAGCCTCCTCCCCATTGGCAACCTGACACTCACTCGGATTCATTGCATGCTTGTTTGGTGGTTGGAGCTGCGTCTCGTAGTCCTGCTCACTACATGACAGGTGGTCAGAAATGTTGACCACACAGCCATTGCTATCCTGTTTACTACTCTGTAACACATGTGACTCAGAGCTGTTTCACTTGTATAATCTCATCTGCCCCCGGTTTCAGTGCCTCTTCAATCGTATTAATCTGCCGTTCTATGGCACCTACAGCACCAGTAAGATAGTTAAGTAACGTCTGACGTGAGTGCTCCCCTTTTTTAATCAGCTTCTTGTTCTGGGCGGACATTATTTCTCTTTCCCCCATACTCATGGTGTCACAAATAAAACGCGGGCACCACAAATTTTATACAAAATAGAAAAAAGAAGCTTGTAGTTAATTAGAGTCCAATTCCAAGTCAATCGTAATTAGTTTCCTCACTCCATCTAGGTAACAACCCTAATTGGGTTGCCCAATGTGCTTAATGGTACAGTACCTTTGAGGTAGAAGAAAGAGCTGTAGCCCAGCCCGGCCTCTGTCGGTCTGTGACAGGTGCAGACGGGCCCGCCCTTGGCCAGGGCATCGCCCGGGTGCGGCCCGGGCATGCCCGCGCGCGCCGCGTGCGGCCTGCACTGCGGGAGCCCGCAGCCGCTTAAGAGCGGTGTCTGGCGCTTGAGAGGCGTGCTGGCGCCTCCAGGCGCAGGGCTGCTGGGGACTGAGGTCTTTCCCCCACGCTTCAGGAAAGAGCCCTGTGCGGTATAGGGCAACGGCCCTAGTTAGGCTTCTAAAGTGCAACGTGGAAAAGTTTTCAAAGGCTGCATTTAATTAAACCAACTTTCTCCTGTCTTGCCAAACACCACTTGTCCTTTCCTTTATTTAAGGTATAATCTTATCTTAGCAACATTTGTAAGTAGATTAGCATGTCCTTGACCAGGCACACAAACAAAAGGCCTTGATGACTGAAGCCTGATTGAAGGACATATCAAGAAAGTGAGCTGCACAGGAGCTACAAGGATCATGCAACTATGCGAAATTTGGATTACACTGGCTTAATTAGTGTCATTTGGGTAATATCAGTTAGTCTCTGTACACAACATCACCCAAAATGTGCTATTTTGCCACATTACGTAACACGCCCTTTATGGTAAAAATCTAAAGTGAATGCGCAGTTCATGATAAAAAATACTGCAAACGCTTAGAAACAATGCTTATGACATAAGTAGAATGGCTGTTTTTCTTCCTTTTATTTAGCATAAAATACATTCTGGCATCCAAAAGTGGACACAAGCATGCATTTTGTTTTAAAATACCGCACCAAATGCCAGTTTTGAATTTCATCCAATTTCTCATAATTTTGCATAATTAAGAAAATACGCACAATCCTACTTGCAAACCATCTGGCCACAAATACCTAAAGAGCATTATTGTTACCAGCATGTCGAGGAACTGCAGAGAAGCTGTTGCAGGGATTCTGCTCATACACAGAACTATGCACAAGAAAACAGTACCTCAGTAAATAGGGGTGTACCTCCTACCACATTAGTACTAGCAATAGTGTCTCATTTGGTCTCCTTCAAAAATTGAGAAGCTTCAAATGTTTAGACTTCCCAGAACACGAGCACTCCCAACTCACCTCAGAGTCGCGTGAGCGAGACAATCTTTTGCTCTCTCGTACTTGTCCACAATAAGAATAATCAGAGTCGCTAAGTAAGTTCAAAATGTTTCTTTTGACTATAGTGATTCATAAAACAGTATGCGAACCACGACCAGCAGCAGAATGCATAAAGCTAGCATCACTAGCATTGTTATAATACCATAGAATATAAAAGGAGTCGTCAATTTATAAAGACTGAAAAAGGCAAAATTAACCCGTCCTAATCGCCCTCCCCTTGGCAGTAAGAAGTTATTTTATATAACAGTAGATCTCTTAGGCTTTATCAGCAGACCTCCTACCTGAAAGCCTACACACAAAAGTTTACATCATAGGAACAGCAGAGCTTAGCTTTCTTCGAATGTGTTTCAAAAACATGCAACAACGTTATATCAAAGCACGATTCTTCCATATAGCAGCTGTTGCTAACATGTTTTGTCTAGGTAATAGAGACTGCCCAGAACAGAACAACAAGAGACATTGTTGATCGGCCTTGCACATTATGTTCAGACAGAATTTGAAGGAAAAGCTGAGAACGTGAAAAAAATCTGTTATCATGTACAGGACAGAGGCAAAGTGTTGCGAAAACAAACTCTAGCAGAGATGTGCGCAAAAGCGGCAGCATAGGGAAAGCAAACTCATGCTATGGCGACAATGTATCTTAAGGGCCTCATAACCACATATAACAAAGCATTGTATAAAGTGAGCCTGCACCATCATCATAGCCTATCTGAACTTTGAAAAAAACCCATATTAGTCTCCCCAGTTTAAAAAATGTTTGAAATATATGTTGAGCTCGTATAGTATTGTGATAAGCCCAGTTCCAACTGATGGGCATGTGAGTCCCATGGGTGCCCCCGCACCCAGGGAATTTACCTCCCACATTAAACCTTGACCATGACTGGCCACTTTTAAGATACTCACAAGTAAAATTTGATATCCCTGGGAGACTTTGGATACAAATGTAAACGCAGCATCTGGGGGTAGGGTGGAATGGCATGGTAGACAATGTGGAGGTATTTCGTTTGCAGACTTGGCGTTATGATAGTCGGTTTCAGCACTTTGAAGTAAGGCTAATGTTGTGTTTGCAATTTTGCAACAAACGGCACAATTTGCTAAATTAAAGAAAGCCTATATTCTGATCTCATTGACCACTCAAGTAAAATAACCAAATAACTGTGTGAAAGCAGGCGGTCGGTGGTTGCTTGGGACTAATCCTTCAACAAAAGTTCTGAGGGATTCACTAGCCAGTTTGAATTCTATAGGAGTATTCCTGATGAAGGCTCTGTGAGCATTTGCTGATCTGCAATTACATAAAAATAATTTTTCACAGTGACTGTGAGCTTGTGAAAAGTTGTCAGTATTGGGCCCCAGTTCAATGTTTTGAGGTTGTTGTACATCCTTAACTTTGTGATGGGATTCCTTTTATCTTTACTCTTCAGTTCATTTAATAATATTCTTTAATTTTCATTGCCAGACCCTAATGGATATGGGCAGGTACGTTACAACGCTGTGCTCCCATAGGGTAGAGAGTAGCCTGGAGGGACCGTTTACCTGTAGGGAATACCTAACGCAATTTACCATCAGCGCTGTAATCACTCTGTGTCAGCTAAGACCCAATTTATCTGTCTCTACTAAACTCCCGACAAAGTCGACTGTTAGCCCTCCTAACGATCCACCTTTAAACTGTAAGAGCCTTCTGTGCAATGTTCGCTCATTAGTTACTCATTCAACTCAGGTCTGGGATCTCATAACATCAGAGAACCCACATCTTTGTTTCTTAACTGAGACTTGGCTCAAGCCCCACACTGTTCCGGCCATAACAATGGGGGTGCCGCTAGGATACAAAATAGTAAGGATGGACCGCCCTATTAAAACTGGAGGTGGGTTAGCTATTGTTTTCAAACAGGAAATGGAGGTGGTTGTTACCGAGACGGTGTGCAACCCACAGATGGAGCTCCTGATCTTCACTATCAACCCTAGTTCCAGGGAAACTAGGAAGGGTGCACTAGTCTATCGACCCCCAGGTCCATCTGGGAATTTCTCCATTCAACTTGTTGAAGCTTTGACACCCCATATGCAGGTGAATTCAGATTTCATCTTGGTAGGGGACTTTAATGTCCACAGCGAAATAGCTACCTGTGTGGAGGCACAGACACTCTTGGCTGATCTGGCCACACTCGGTTTTAACCAAATGAATCAGGGACCCACACACTTAGCAGGCCATACATTGGATCTTGTGTTATGTAATTCTACAACCATAAAATGTTTGCCTCCCATTCAAGTGGACTGGACTGACCACTCCATTATTGAATTCTACACTCGCTCTAATCATAAGGTAAAGGGCATCCAGAGGACTATGGCTGATGTCAGAAGACCCTGGAATAAATTAACACCAGAGAGCTTTAGGGGGAAATATACAGAACCCAATTGGGTTGAATGTGGGGACAATGTCACCACTGCATTAGCCAAATTTAATGAAGCTGTAACCACAACTATAAATCATGTTGTTCCTTTTAGACCATATAAACCACGGCCTGCCCCAAAACAAGAAGTTTGGTTTACAGACGATCTTAGACAACAAAAGCTAACTGCGAGGAAGTTAGAAAAACAATGGAGAGTCACACGTAAGGCAGAGGATAAAGAAAATCATAGGATTTCTCTAAAAAGCTACCACAAAGCTATGCGGACTGCTCGGAAACATCATATAGCAGCCCAATTATCACCAGCTGGTAAAAATGCTAAAGTCCTCTATCAAATTTTACAAACCTTTACCAAGCCTGCGGCCTGTGAGACTGAGGGGATTGAGTCCCAGGAACTTTGTAACAACATCTCACAGTTTTTTGTCAGAAAAATAGAAGGCATTTATGCTAAGATCTTAGCCTCCAATCCACCCCCAACAACATGGGAACTGTTGACAGTATGGTTCAGCCACACTTCAGCACAGCGGAAAACAAGGCTAGCAAGCTTGTAGAATTCCCGCCAATATCAATGGAGGAGATAATTGCTCTAATCACCCAAACAAAGAGTGGGTGCCCTTCAGATAGTATCCCAGCACGAGTCATGCCACTCCTGAGTGACGATCTGGGTGCTGGAATTCGGCAGGTAGTCAATCTATCCTTGAGTACAGGGGAAGTCCCCCTAGACTGGAAGCATGCTCTGGTGAGGCCTTTACGGAAGAACAACACCATTCCTTGGACCGACCTGACAAACTTGAGACCGATCTCTCTCCTCCCTTTTTTAGGGAAGCTCACTGAGAAGTTTGTAAATCGGCACTTATCTAAATACATCGAAAGTGCGGGTGACTAGATCCCTCCCAATCGGGGTTTAGGCCCAGGCACAGCACTGAGACCGCCTTGCTGTCCGTCGCTGACGATCTTCATATGCTACAGGATAAAGGTTACTCCGTTATCCTGGTGCTTTAAGATCTGTCAGCGGCGTTTGACACTGTGTCACACGATATCATGACCTCCAGACTAGTTGACATCGGTCTGGGAGGCAAGGCGCTGGCCTGGTTAAGGAGTTTTTTCACCAAACGCACTCAAAGAGTCATACTGGGTCCTTACCAGTCAGAGGAGGTGGAGATCTCAAAGGGGGTGCCACAGGGCTCCTGCTTGAGCCCACGTTATTTAACATCTACGTGGCACCCCTAGCTAACATCATGAGATCCCATGGGTTCATCCCCGTATCGTATGCAGACGATACTCAACTCCTCTTTCCGTTTAAAACCATGACTCCTGAAGTACGTAACTCCTTTGCCCGGGGGATGAAAGAAGTAGCACATTGGATGGCAGCAAACTTCCTTCAGTGTAACGTCTCTAAAACTGAGGTGATGCTCTTTGGGGAAGCCAAACGCCTGTGGACTCCTGACTGGTGGCCTCAAGACCTAGGCCAAGTCCCTGAGCCCAAAGTGGTAGTGAAAGATCTAGGAGTTAAATTGGATCAGGAGCTCGCCCTTAAACAGCATTCCAATCAAGTGGTAAGCTCCTGCTTCCATGTTATTGGGCTTCTCCGAAAGGTATTCCCCCTGTTACCTGACACCACCAGGAAAACACTAGTACAGTCGCTCGTGCTGAGTAGACTGGATTACTGTAATGGTTTGCTGCTAGCCGCCAATGAGGGGATCATTGCCAGATTACAAGTTGTGCGGAACACGGCTGCACGCCTTGTTCTCAATGCCCCGTCCCGTACTCAAAACCACTACTAAATAAACTTCACTGGCTCACAGTGAAACAGAGGGTGATGTTTAAAACTTGCTGCATCATCCACAAGTGCCTCACTGGTAAAGGTCCTTATTACCTAACCAAAAATTCCATACATCCCCTCAAGATCTCTGAGATCTGGAGATCGAGAATTGTTATGTGTCTCCAGGTTCTGGAAGACAAGACAAGGGGGAAGGGCTTTATCAGTAGCAGGCCCGAAGCTCTGGAATGAACTCCCTTATGAAATTAGATTATGTAAGGAACATTTTCCCTTTAGGAAAAAACTAAAAACTTTTCTGTTCAATTACTAGTTTCTGGTTGGGCAATTAAAATATAAGACAGGGCCTTTTTGCTCTCAGATGCTGCCAAAGGCGCGGAGATACTCCTCAGGGAGTCGATTCCTAGCGCGGTACAAGTTTGCAAATAAACAAATAAATAAATAAATTGCAGAAGTCTGTCTGGTAAATGCATCACAATGGACGTATTGAGTAAGCAGAGTCTGTAGTAAATCCAAGACAGCAAGAAGATTGGGGAGGTCACCTGATCCCTGCACCATTGTACACTATTGCCACATGTTACCATGGTACTTGCAGTGCAGCCCGTTTCTGTCTGTATAAGGGTTATACATGTATTTTGGATCAATTCTAGAAGCCAGCAGGCCTTCTTTTTTGGGCTAGTCCTAACCTAAGTGCCCTACTTACCAAGTTACAGTAATGAGTAGACATTGCGTTTTTGAGCATATGTACTAAACTACCTTCCACCACTAGAGTAGGCCTTGCCTACTTGTCCTGCAAGCCTTGGGATGCTATGTGTAGAAACTCTTTCATCATTCATTTAGTGTGCCTAAGGACACCAATTACACATGACAATATTCAATGTTTATTTTCCCCACCAACGACTATTAATTCCCCGGACGAAGAGAGCAGACCTGACAGTGCTCTTGAAGGTGATATTAGCATGTCACTGCTGAGACTGTGGGCCTGCTCTGTCTCTCCATCTCCATACTTTCTACGTTTGCAGCTCCATTTGGCAAACTTTCGCCATTAAACAAATGATGCATTCCTTTCATGCCTGTAGGTGTCCTATATAAAGTGGTATTGTACGGTAAAATGTTTCTGCCAGGCAATCAACAAAACTTCTCTGTGATGTTATGACTGCAGGGGTGGACTGATCATCCAACCAGCTAGGCACTCCCCCAGGGCACTGCTTAATTTGTGAAAAGATAAGTGTCGGGCCTTTCTCAGGATGTCACTCCAGCTTGCACCACCCATTGCCTATCCAAGCTCTGCCATTGTCAGTACCAACACAACCACTAAGCATCACACTCCATTCAAACAATTCCATGACCCCAAAGTTATAAAAAAAGTTTTTAAAAAAGCATGTGAGGTAGGTATTAGCAAGTTTTTATGTACATTGATTTATCAAACAACTGTTGTTGTGCTTGTCTCTAAATTAAACGAACAGTGCCACCTTGTGGCAGACTGTCATAAGTGACGCTACTGCCAATTAAGTGCTGGTGCCGAGCAACGGAAATCAGGGGCTGGAATTAAGCACTGCTCAAGGGTTACAGTGCCATTGACACTGGTTTTTAGGCTGTGCGTCTGTCCCCTAACCCTGTGTCTCACAGTGAAATCTTGGGAGGAGCAGACTGCTGCTCCCAGCCTGCAACCTGCTCTCTCTAGCACACTTCCAGTAGTGCAGTAGTGCTGGAACTAGGGTTGTGGGAGGTGCTTCAACACTCCCAGATAATCTTGAAGCAAGTCACATGGAGAATGAACAATGAATTAGTTGTTTGGGGATCTTGCAGCATTTACTACAGTTCAATGAAAAGCTTTTAAATGTCAAGAAACATCTGACATTGATTAATTTTATGGGAATTGCTATTAATCGTTAAAAGTTAGGCTACTGTCACAGGGGGAAGGTCACAGTATGGGAATGGTGCACCTTTAAGAGATTTGCTTAAATCCATATGAATCTGTAAGCCTTCTTCTATGGACACCCCTGATTATGATCTCTATCCGCAGCGCCTTGATGCCCCAGGGCTAAGTTCGCACATTATAAGGCATATATTCATTCATTCATTCATTGCTTTAGGAGCTAGGGGCCAGATGTAGGTAAAGCGATTTTACCGATTCTAAAATACCGAATTTTACCGAATCGGTATTTTAGAATCAGAAAATGGGATGTAGGAAAAAAATCGGTAAAAAATACCGAATCGGTAAAGTTCGGTATATGACAATCGGAACTTACCGAATCGGTATTTACCGAATTGGTAAATACTGATTCGGTATTCCACATTCATTCCTATGGGCCAAGAGGCCCATAGGAATGAATGGGGAATACCGAATCGGTATTTACCGAATCGGTAAATACCGATTCGGTAAATACCGAATCGGAAACCTAACAAAAGTGAAATTCAAGTAGGCAGCCAATCATGTGCCACCACCCTCCCCCTCCCTACCAGGAAGTGGCTACACAAGCAGCTGCAACTAATCAGAACCTTCTGGAAAGGCAGTTGGAGCCGAGCAGAGTGCAGGAGCAGCAGAAAGGGTTTGGAGCACTTTTAAAAGTGAATAATGACAAGCAGCCAAGAGAAAGAGCAGCCTGAGAGGAGGAGGAAACTGAAATTTAGCAGCATGGAGCTGCAGGTCCTTGTGGAGGAGGTGGTCAGGGTGCACCACAAATTGTTTGGCAGGCACTCCCTCACTGTGGCAGAATCAGCCAAATGAAAAATCTGTCTGGACATCATGGAGAAAGTGAATGCCGTGGGGGTGACCACCAGGGATATAGAGGACCTAAAAAAACGTTTTTATGACCTGAGGAGCCAAACCAAAAAAAAAATGGCAGAATTACACAAATCAATAACAGGTGGAGGCAAGAACCCAGCACCCCCCTGAATGACCTGGAGGAGATGGTGGCATCAACCCTTGAACCAGAGAGCGTCTGCGGACTGGGAGACGCAGACAGCTCGGCAGAGCTGCAAGCAAAAAAGGTAAGACAAATGCACAGCATTCCCCCCCATACCATTTCCCTTACCTGTACCCTTAGTGGGCAAGTAAACCCAATTCCAGCACTGCTAGCAATACACAGGGCCAATGCATGATGTGATATGTAGACAGGAAATTTAAGGACATGTCAAACAGCACACCAACCAACTAGTTCATGTAATGACTGCTTTCAGAACATGGCCAATGTGATAATTATTTAATTGTAGTGACTGTGAGACAGTAGCGCTAAGCTAATGTATGCTCATATGTCCACAGGTGAAACATCTCGCAGGCGCTCGCAGGAGGCTGAAGGGACACCACCTGAGAGGGAGGAGAGTCAGGATGCAGGAGAAAGTACCCCCAACGTACCACAGGAGAAAGCTGCATCAAGTAGACATACACCTGGCCAAGACACAGAAATGGCCCAAGAATTGCTGGCAACCCCTAGCAGATCTCAGTCCCCACTCCTGCTCTCATCACCAGAGATTCCTGCATCACAGCATGATGTGATGCCCCCAACACAACCAGGCAGGAGGCATGTCGTGGGTCCACTCCCCGATTTTGAGTCCGTGGCAGCTGACATGGAGGGTGATGGACAACAGAACTTGGCTGTACCAGCGAGCCCTGGCACAACACACTCCAGTGCAGGGATGGGCCATAGTAGTGCAAGACACCGCAGAGTGCAAGAAAGGCCAGGAGATGCACCAGTTAAGGGTCGAAGTGTGTTCCTGGGTCTGGAGGGGAGCATGATACGGATACAGAGAATGCAGGGAAGAGCCATCCAGGCATGCCAACGACAGCTGAGGTCCCTGAATAGTAACATTGGAGAGATAGGAAAGGGCATCAGTGAGATGGTACAGGACAACAAAGGAGATGGTACAGGTGAACAAGGAGATGGTACAGGTAAACAAGGAGATGGCTGCAGGGATGCCAGGAATCAACAACTCGGTGCAGCTACTACGCACAAAACTAGACAATGATTTTGCTGCAAGGGACAGGGATAGGCGTCGTGCACATGTCTGAAGTACAGCCATCAACCGCCTGGCCACTGCCACATCCCTGTTATGCAGGAGGAGCTCCAACGTGCAGGAGGCCATGACTCAAAACACTAAAAAGGTCACTAGGGGCATGGGCAGGATGACCAGTGCCCTTGAGGTGCTGTTGAATGCACAAACTGCACACACAGCTGCAATGGATGTGCCTATCAGTGAGGAGAGCAGGAGCAGCATTGGAAGCACCCCTGTAACTGAAACTAGGAAGAGCAGGCGCCATGCTGAGGCCACAGGCCAACAAGACAGTGAGCAGGTTGAACAACCTACTAGTGTTACTGGGAAGCGAGCAAGGAAATGACTTTCACAATTCAAGGTGAACTTCAAAATAACTGAGAGCATTGCCGTTAAATGCTTTTTGTTACACTTTTGTGCTTTAAAAACAGAAGTAATTTGTATATTAAACCAGTATTGTAGCATACTACGCCTGTCTTTGTCTCCTTACTTGATTAAAAATAGTTGCCTGTGACCTCTTCCCGTCTGTGTCTGCCATCAGATGATGTTGCTACTCCAGATGTGTGTGGTTCAGGGACGGCATCCTCATCGTCATGGTCCTCATAATCTGAGAGTTCCACTTCTGTGCCCTTCTTGACCGCCAGGTTGTGCAGCATTGCACAGGCTGCGCTCATTTTGCAGCAGGTGATTGGTGTGTACTGGCGGGCCCCTCCACTTTTATGGAGGCTGCGAAACCTGCTTTTCCACATGCCAAAGGTGCGCTCCACGATGTTTCTAGTTGTTTTGTGTGCCCGGTTGTATCTTCTCTGCCTTGGTGTTGTTGGGTTGAGGTAGGGTGTGAGGATGAAGGACCGGAGGGCATATGCACTGTCCCCTATTAGTAATGAGAAATTGACATTAATCACATGCTCATACACATCCACCTGTAATACGATTCAAGTGATTTCCACACAGTGTCTCACCTAGCAAGTATCCTTCGCCGAATTCCCCCGCAGTCAGGCGTGCATAGATCCCACTGTTTTGGAAGAAGTAGGAGTCGTGGCTACTCCTAGGGAATTTGGCTACTATGTCAGTGATCACGTATTTTGCATCACAGATCCCCTGAACGTTGATGGTGTGGGTGGACTTGCGGTTCCGATAGATGTATGCCAGCTGGTGGGCATATTGGTACGTGGGTACCATCAATACAGCCTATGATGTGTGGGAAATGCGCCACCTGGTAAAAGTCTGTCTTTGTCCTTAGCAGTTCTGCATGCGTTGCAGGAAAGCAGATGTATAAAGGCATACTCTGCAACATGGCATCAAGGAATTTTTAAAAAAAACGTGACAGACAGCTCTGGGACACCCCACCTACCGCAGCAGCCACACTCTGGTAACTTCCAGATGCAAGCAGGTGTAGGCTGCACAGCACCTGGACATGGGGGGGGGGGTGGCGTTGGCCCTTGTGGTTGGATGTTCCAATAGTGGGTGGAGGTCCCTGATTAGGTCCATGATGGTTTGGGGATCCAGCCTGTACCTCTGCAGGATCTCTGGGTCAGTTAGCTGGAATAGAGTGATACTCTGTCTGTACACCTGCTCCTCCCTCCTCCAGACCCTCTCACCTTCAGCCTGTAGGCGTAGCTGCCTCGCAATGACATAGAATGCCGCCATGGTTGAGAAAATGTTGCATTTTGGGCCTTTTTTATCCCTTGCACCTGTTTACCACCTGATTTGAACCCATGGTAATTACAGACTCTTAAATACTGAATTTCAGTCAAATTCGGTATTTCAGAGGTTCCCTACATCTCAAATACTCATTTTTACCACTTCGGTAATTTTACCGATTCGGTAACTTTACTGATTCGGTAAAATTACCGATTCTGTATATTTTCCGATTCGGTAACTTTACCGATTCGGTAACTTTACTGATTCGGTAAAATTACCGATTCGGTATATTTTCCGATTCGGTAACTTTACCGATTCGGTAAAATTACCGATTTGGATGTTTTTCTGTCCCCTACATCCCAAATGGCCAATACCGGTCGGTAACGGCCAAAATTCGGTAAAATCGACCGTTACCGACCGTTATTGGCCTACCTAGATCTGGCCCTTGATGTTAAGACTCTTTCAAAATAAATTACATGCAATATAAATATAAATGAATCACATTTTCTCTTCATTCTTAAGCTCATCAGAGCAAAGATATTAAAAGTGTCAAAACAAACAAGGACACAATATTTTAATTTTCGGTGGTGTGGACAAGGTTACAACTTCTCTTATTTTTGCCTTTATTTCTATAAAACTTTTCCTAGTTTGATTTAAGACTGAGAGAATTGCATACCCCAAATCACTGTGTTTGATAACAACTCCAAATTGTATCTAGCATTCTATTCCATTTATTTCCATTCATGCATTTTCCACTTATTTAAAATGTCACAGTTGCAAATGACAACAATGTGTCAGAAATAGGTTTTCTTAGGAGCAGTGTTAGACCTAGCCTATCTTGGGGTGATTACCCCTGACTTTTTGCCTCTGGCTCCTTTGCTTTTAGATGCTTTGGGTACTTTGCCACTCCTGATCAGTGTCAAAGTACAAGTGTTCCTTATGTAAAGTGTAATGGTAATTGGTTGGTCAAGATTAGTATGTTTGCCTTACTAGTAAACTCCCTAGTGATGTGCACTGTGTGTGCCAGGGCTAGTAATGCAAAGACGCATTCAGGCCTGCAGTGTAGGGCCTGCACGCGGCTTGCTAAGTTAGCATATTGTCCTGAAAAGTGCAACCACTTGTCGGCCTTGCTTTCCTTTTGCATACACATTGGGCACCCCTGTAGCAGGCCCCGGGTAACCCCTGGGCAGGGTGCAGTGTAAGTAAAAGGCAGCACAGATACTAAGGTGTGTGCTATGTCCTGACAGTGAAAACACTCCATTTTGTTTTTCACTGCTGAAAGGCCATCCTGCTCATTGAACAGAAGGGGGAGGCTGGGTGTCGGGTTTGTTAGCCTAGTTTCCTGTAAGTTCAAAATGGAGAGGTGAAGTTTAGTATATATGTACTCACAGTGTCATAACACATCTTTCTGTGAAAGTAGTTTTGCCACTGTGTGTTCAGAAACCACTCTTTTAGAAAGTGGCTGAGTTTTGTGCTTTCAGCATTTCTGTGTATTTCTGTTGAATGTGGATTGACTGTCTGGATCTGAGAGGTGAAAGGAGCTGGTAGAGGTCTTGACCCGGGGAGGGGTTGAGATGGCACCAGGCTGCCCTGCATCTGGATAGTAGGTGGAGGAGAAGCCCTGGAGGTGAAAAGGCCTGGGCTGGTGCTATAAACCAACTGACCCATCTCCTGCTGAGTGATTAAGGATCCAGACCCCAGTATCAAAGGCAGAAAGGTGCGACTGGGAGAGAGACACAGAATTGATTTAGTGAGAGGTCAGGGACCCCTGACCACAACAAACTCCAAAGACAGTAAGGGGTATAACTATGAGAGCTGAAACCCATGAACATTGGAATGAAATAGAAACTGATTGAGACTGAAAAGGCTTGGACCCATTTTGTGGTCAAGAGGAGCCTATGCTAATGAAGGAGCAACTGAAGAGACTGCTGGGGAAAGACCAACTCTTGCTTCGTGATCTGGGGCTGGTCTGCAGTTTTCTGTTCTAACCAAGGAAGAGGCTGTTGGGACAGTGCTTGGAGGCACTGGGTTCCCTGATTGATGAAGACTGTGCTTTGTGCAGTGTCTTGAACCCCAAGGGTCTGAAGTGAACTGGCTTTCTGTTTGGAAACACATGAACATAAATGTTTTCTGAGAAGTCCCAATCAATGCGGTGTGCACGTGCTTTTGAAGCTTGAGACCCTCAGAAGTTGTGCCTTGTGATTGTCGGCATGCATCAGTAAGCTGAGTCTCGGACACGCAGGGTGTGTGTCGTGGAGCAAGCCAAGTATTAGTGAGGAGCACCTGGTGGTTGTGTGCACCAAGAGACAAGGTCAGACTCGGACACGGGGTGCGTGTTGTGGTGCAAGTCAAGGTGTTGGTGAGGAGCGCCTGGTCATTGTGTGCACTGAACGAAGAAGTGAGTCTCGGACACGAATGGTGTGTGTCGTGGTGCAAGACAAGGCATTGGTGAAGAGCGCCTGGTCATTGTGTGCACCGGGATAAGATGGGAGACTTGGACGCGGAGAGTGCGTGTCGAGGTGCAGCCAAGGCATTGGTGTAGAGCGCCAGGGCACTATGTGCACCGGAAGAAGAGGGGAGACTCGGACGTGCAGGGTGCATGTTGAGGTGCAAGCCGAGGCATTGGTGAAGAGCACCTGGTCTTCATGTGCACCACAGAAGAGGCGAGTCTCGGATGCGCAGAGTGCGTGTCGAGGTGGAGCCAGAGGTGCTGGTGAAGAGTGCCCGGGTAGTGTGTGCACCGAATTTGAAGTAAGTCTCCAACAGTGTTGAGGGCGGGTCTCGGTGTCTACTGAGACCGCCGGAAGGAGGGCCAGGTCATTGGACCCTCAGAGTGAAACAGCAGTGGCCTTGACCGGCAACCTCGGAGGAGCTGAGCCGCCGGCCTGAGCTCACTGTGCCCATTGACGGAGTTCTGGATCAAGGCCCAAGTCGCTGAAGGAGGAGAGGAGAGTGGGGTCACACCCCCCCCAAGTAAAGTTGATCACCACCTGGGGTGGGGTGCGGGCCCGGAGGGACACTCTCTTGGTCTCTTGCTTCTGTCAGCTGCACAAGCCTGTTGCTTCGGCTCAAATCTAGGCCTGTGCAGGCCCAAGGAGGGTCAGTACTCGGCCAGAGCGAGAAGCTGTTTTTTTGTGTCATCATTGATCCAGGTTGGAGGCAACTGTTAACGGAGCACCTAAACTGTTGTATTACACTTTGCATTATTGCTGCTAACAAACTATCGAACTGTCGTATGACACCTGACCTTATTTGTGCCTGACGAACTACATGCTTGGTGCGCTACACTGCGTTATTTTTCCCTTGCAGAGTACATGATTGTAACGTGGAGCATTGCATTATTTCTTAATCGCGCAGTACCTGATTATAACATGGAGCAGTGCATTATTTCTTCATTGCACAGTACATGATTGTAGTGTGATGCATTGCTTTGTTTCTTCCTTGCACAGGGCATACGGGTAGTGATATGCATTGCATTATTCCTTCTATTGCAAAGTACATGACTGTAGCGCTACGTATGCCATTGTTTCCCTATTGCACAGTACAGGAGTATATCGTTATGCATTGCAGTATTTCTTTTCTGTTGCAACATGTGTGATTCTAGCAATACAACTTGTCTAAACTTTTGGAAACGGTTAGAAGTAAGCTTAACTGTTGGTTAGAAGAGGTGTTTGGGATTAGAACCTACCAATCTATCAGAAGGAATACTACCCATTATTATATGTTGGTTATGTATCATGTGGTCATATCGTATATGTTCTTATATAAAGATTATACTTGTTTTATAAAAATTTGTGTTGAGTCTATTTCTGTTGACATCATTGTGTTGCTGTGAGTGTGGTTGGACATACTGTGTACTCGTGCCTTGGAGATAAGCCTGGCTGCTCGTGCCAAGTTACTAAGGGGATGAGCAGGGCTATCTCAGACAGAGTCCTTACTTAGCCTAACGTTGAAACGAGGGGTCCGGATCTCGCACCTGCCAAGAGCGATGTGGGACAGGGGCTCTCGCATCCAGCATTTGGAGGTAGCAGTGACGGATAAGGACCCCCACTTCTAACAAGCACATTATGAGTTTATTGGTAAAATAACTTGTGTGTGATGCAGCTATACAATATCAATAACAAGGTAAAATTGTGTCACAGAATGCAAAGAATATGCTCTATTGCTACTAGCTTAGAACTGGTAGTAAAAGAAAAAGTAAAATTGTGCACAACACAATGTAAGGTGTTACTACACACCATGCCTCACTTTCCCCCAAATAACCTTAGATCAAGAGATAAAGCACAGAAAAAAACATTATTTCCACTTTTGGGCTTCAGCGCTTGTAGCGGCTGCTGACTCCTCACACTCAGATGCCATGGCACACAACAGCTTTCTATCTTGCGATGACAAACATTGAGTGAACATCTTCATTACCAATAAGGTCCTTCCTTACCCACCTTCACTATCTGCAGCCTTATAACATTAATCTGGCTTCCTCAGCGCCCATTGCCAGCTTCATGGGGTGAATCACTATACCCTGTCCCACTGTCAACACCTACTACACTGGCGAGCTAGGGCTTGATTCACGATACTGTAACTAAAATCCAATTCACCTTTTTTCTTCTTAAGTCTGAGCTACTCTACCCTATACATAGTCCCCATCACCATAGGCTTCTACAATGGCAGACCACAGGGGTACAAAAACATGCTAAAGACAGCAGAGACACCAAGGATACCAAAGAAACACTTAAAAGGGCCAAAGCTGAATCACCTTCACCGGACTCACCGGTAAAACCGAAAACTGACTCGAGTGCAAGTTTGGATATTATCTTAGAAAGTCTTGGGCTCTACATAATCTAGCTCAGGATGCCAAAGCTAATAGTGATGCAATGCACCAAGACATTCACACTCTACACAGTGACTTCAAGAGCTTAGCGGGCAGAATAACTGAAGGGAATCCAGGATCGGCGCGTGGGACTCATCAACATCAGGGAAAAATTGTTCGGGGGCGACAGTCAACAAGGTGAAAATGCTTGATAGGGAGATGTCTGATCTCAAGGACTGCAATCGCAGAGGCATAGTACGGATCTTTGGCCTCCCCAAAAACATGGAAGGTGATGCAAATTCTTGCATTAAGTTTTTTTAAGCCTGAATGCCACATACCCCTGTGATATCATTTGATAAGGACTTCAAAATAGAGAGGGCCCACAGAGTCCCAATTGGCAAACCACGAATCAACCCTGCCAAGCCAGCTTCTAATCTCAGGGCAATGATATTCAGATCTCCATGAAACCGTCACACCAAAATGGTCCTCACCCATATGAGAAAAGTCAAACACATACAATGAAAAGGCTCCAGAATAAACATTGCCCAGGACTACTCCAAGGAAACTGTGTCCATCAGGAAAGGCTTCCTAGCACTTCGTTAAACATTGACAGACCATGTCATCCCTTTTGCATTTTCGGTTTCCTCTAAGCTTCACATTGCCGTTAAGGGGAAAAGAATGATTTTCACGGACACTACTGATCTTCAATCATTACTTGGTTCTTTAATCAATTCGAATATGGTAACATGATCATCTGAACAAGCTAGTACTGAGCATCCTATCTCTATTTTGGTTGTCCTCTTTCATTGTTTGAGGCCATCGTTGCACAATTACTGTAAATTACACTCCCTTTGTCCAGAATGATGGTATCATGTCAGGAACATATCCTAAATGTCTATATGCATCATCCATGTGCAGACTAGGTCACTACAATATATTAACTGATAGAATGTTACTTTGATTATAGAATGTCATGTTCACTTTGTGTTTGTCTATTACTGACTCACTATTCCATAAGGCACACATAGTATAATGTACAACTGACTTGGGTATATTGCTTAACAGACTCATGTGTCACTATACAATCTTACCATGCACAGATCTTGTACATCTGTTTTTTAGTCTTGGCCTCTATCCAATTTGATCATGATGAGCCTTTTTGCTTACTTGTTATCAAATACTGTTATCACAGTGGGCAAATGTTATATATTGATATGCTTCGCTGAATCTGGGGTGTAAGTTTTTTCTTTTGGTCAGGGGATCAGAAGGAGGTGGTTCATTGATTCTCATTCCCCTTCTTTATTTGGCCTGGGACAGGCCTACTTGTGGCACTTCACATGCCAAATAGATAAAGGGTGAGGGAATGTGAACAAGTTGCATTTCAGGGAAAGGGTGGAGGGTGGAATGTGGGTAATGTTCAGGGTTTTATATTTATTATTGTTTTTTTTAATTGAGTTGGTATTTTGTTTTTCTCTCTCTCCTATCTCTATTCTTCTTCTCTTCTCCTACTCTTTTCCTATGCTACTTGCCAAATTCACTGCGCCACAACTCCCCGTCAATTAGCAGAGACTGTATCACAACACCTCTAATTCTTATTTCAATACCTCTACCCTCACACATAACCGTAAACAAAGCCATTCCTGGGGGTTCTCCCTACCTATACCTACCCCAAAGTTCTACTCCAATCCACCACCGCAATACACATTAACATAATATCTTTATTCATTAGAATACTCTCCTTAAATACCAAAGTTCCCAGCCATCTGGTTAAACCTAGAAAGATCGCGGACTATTGTAAGAATCTGAAGGTAGACATTATTTTATCAAAAGAGACAAACCCGAAGTCCATTAATGATGCAAAATTTTGCAGCACATTTATTGTGGTGATTGACGTCTCTCTGGAAACACAGAAAAAGAATGGGGTTTCACCTTAACAAAAAAATCTGACATTACTGTGATACCCCACACACATGAGCAACATGGCAGATGGCTTATATCTAGGGTTAGAAAGAGATACTTAGAATTCTCTATTCTTAATGTCTATGCTCCCAATGACAATGTCGTAGAATTTGGAAGGATGTAGACAAGCAACTGACAGACCTACCTCCCATGAGGTAATACTGTGAAGAGACTTCAATCTCCCAATGGATGGGAATATGAACAGAATATCTTCACATACGTTTATGAGCAATAACTCTCAAACAAATGAAAATTTGCTGCAATAGTAATAACCTAACTGACATATGGCGGCTACATAGCCCCCAGGACAGTGTTAACACATTCTACTCATTCCCACGTCACTCTTTTTCTAGGATGGACCACATAATGGACAGTAAATGTTAGCTTCCTATGGCTCATTCCCCTAAAATAGAACAAATAGTAAAATCAGACCATGCATGTATAACTATGAACCTTAACTTGAAGGACCCCGTTCCTCCTCCTAGAAATTTGCGCCTAAATGATGAACTTGAGGATGATGGCAGTGTAGAGGAAATTGCAGAGGCCATTGACCACTTCTAAGAAGAGAATCATATTGCTGACACTAACCCAACCACAAGATGAGATGGACTCAAAGCCACACTCAGAGGCCTCATGATCCAACAAATGGCACTCAAAAACAAATCAGTTTCCGAACAACTCACAAGTTTAGAAGCGGACATTCTGGATTTGGACAAAAAGCTTAGACATTCTAAGGATTCAGAAACCTTATCTAAATTATAAGTCAAAAGAGCTTGGGAATGGGTCAAAGCCTCAAATGCTGGGAAATTATGCAGTAGAAAGAGAGCCGGAAAAACCCTGACAAACTATCTGAAATATACAAAGAACAAATCACTTTTACCCGCAGTAAGAAACTCAGCAGGAGAGGTTGTATTCTCAACACAGGGTATCCTTGATGCTTTCAGAACATATTATTTTAACCTACACAACTTCAATAAGCCTGCTCCCCTCCCAAAGACCAATCAATACCTCAACTTATGTAACCTCCCTCAGGTCTCACAGGTAGACGCACTTAATCTTAATGTGCCTATTGGAGGAAGAAATTATTACCACCATACACAGTCTTGGATCTGGGAAAGTACCCAGTCCAGATGGTTATTTGGCCAAATTCTGCAAATGTTTTATGGACAAAATGCAAAAGCTTTTACACTCTGTTTTTCAACATTATACAACATCAGGTTTTATCTCGAGCTCCTCTACTGAAGCTGCAATTGTGGTTATTCCGAAAGCAGGGAAGGACTACCTGGATGTTAAAAACTATAGACGATCTCTCTCATCAACCTTGACTGTAAAATATATGTGAAAATTGTAGCCTGTAGACTAGACCTGGTGATATTGAAACTGGTCACCACCCCGCAAACTGGGTTTTTAAAAAGCAAATTAACCTTAGACAACATAAGAACATTTTTCTATGTCTTGGGTAAAGTGAAACTCACCCATACGACGACAGCTGCACTTGCAATAGATGCAGAAAAGGCTTTCAACAAGGTCTCCTGGTCATTTTTTAAAGTAACCGGACACAAATACCACCTGGGAAAGATTGTATACGCATGACCATGGCACTTTACTCCAATCAGACAGCAAATGTCAGGATCATTGCCCTCCTGTGTCAACCGTTTTCTTTGTCACAAGGGACTTAACAAGCGGTCTGCTCTCCACTCTTCTTTTTGTATTAGTTATGGACCCATTGATCTGTTGACTAAGGGATAACCCAGATATTGCAGGTATCAATTTTACTGCAGGCAGACAAGTGGTGGCAGCCTCTGCTGACAATGTTCTTTTGTTCACTGAGAAAGCACCACAGACTGTTCCCACTATTATGAAGGAGATAAAGAGATACTCACTAGTGGTTGTTTACTCGTTCAACAGGGACAGCATTGAGGTTTTATCCCTAAATGTTCACTGTACTCCAGCAATAACTGGTGACTTGGGCTTGACTTGGCAAAAGATGCTCTCAAATAACTGGGTACCTGGTTTGGTAAGGATTTCAAACACTCCGTATCAATTAATGAACATAAAACCCTCATCAAAATAAAAGACCTACTTAACACATGGTCCCCTAAAAATATCTCCTGGTGGGGTCGGATGGACACCGTTAAAATAATGGTAGCACTGCCTTCTCACCGAGTAATAGTGAATATGATGATGCTTGTATTATTGAAACAATTTCAATCAACAGATGTGGAGCAAAAATGATGGTAGCACCTTTGGTCAATTTTATTTCCAGGATGCTGCTGGAGTCCCTTTCCTCTTCCTTATTCAAATCCGTGGATAATTATTTATCCATATTTTTATTGAAGGGCAAGAAAGCAAGAATCTTTATGATTACATTGAAAATTAGTAAAACCCTTGGGGGTCTGAACCTTCCTGACTACTCACGATACCAACAAGCATTCTCGGCTTCTCAATATCCTGGTGGTTCCAGATACATGAGACTTGTCCCCCCCACCCGGCATAATATAGAGGCCCGGTTATCATATCCTTCACCTCTCTGCGCCATCCTCACCATACACAACTTAGCCAGACTCCCTTTGGAGAACTCACAATCCATAATAATGGATACAGTACCTTCCCTACTATGGCTTGGTAAGCGGTTAGATCAACAAACAACAGGTTCAACAATGGCCTGTTTGTGGCATTATCATAGGATTAAATTAGATGGGAGAATGGTACTCTGGGATTAATTGGCGAGGAAGGGTACAAACTCTATAGGGGATTTTGGCACCCAATTACAACCTATCCCGTTCTCAGCCATATGCATGACATTTGATTTACCAGACGTCGATTTCTAGAAATTCTTGAGATTGAAAATTGCAGTTGGCAAACTGAAGTCTCCTGAACCATTTGATCGATCTGATTTACTAGGCAATTTTAAGAGAAGGGGCATTCTGCATCACTCATATTTAAACTTATAGAATCTCCTAAAAGGTATTTGCTGACAATACTTAACCAGAAGTGGGATACTTACACTCACACCTCTCATTGCTCGAACATCCCAGACCCCACCTGGAAAAAAAAATCGGCAATATCCCTTTATTGCAAAAATCTCACCAGCTCTAGTGCAGACCAGATTCTATTACAGGACCGGAGGCTTCTGATTATGCTTCTCAAACTTTACTGCATCAACATAGCAGCCAATGAAAATGTATTATTTTCGCAATAAACAATAAATTACTACATTTCCCATGAACACCATGGTTATAGGCACGCCCCCATAGTCCATAAGAACCCTCAGCGTGCGTTACACATCCTCTTTCTTTGCTGCTCAAGCCAGAGTTAAGTGCACCTCCCCTTGGTCCCCTCACTCTGCTTGTGTTTTGGTTGTTCCTTTGGGGTTAATGTGTATTGATTTGATATGCGTTTGTATGATTGAGCCATAAGCTCCGAATTGAATTGTTTTATTATTTATGTTGGAATTATTGTTGCACTTTCTCTGTCCGTTCACGAACCACTTCAGAGCCATAGACTTTGGACGTCAGTCCTCTGGTTCACGCGCTTTCGAGCGTTCAGGACAACGGTCTTTGACCGGCAAGGGGGCCGCCGCGCAGCGCATACAAGCCCGTTACCGGCAGCCGCAAGGCGCGCAGAGGCTTCCCTCGTACGCCCTGACGCTTCCTCCGGGTGGCTCTCGGCAGACGCGCGCTACCTTCACGCTTACCAATTTGGGCTAATTCGGCGGTTTTGGTAGCGTTTGGGCGGCGCGCCTCGTTCTGATTCCTTGGCTTTCTGCGAACGCATTGCATATGCGTTCCACACACCGGCAGGACTCCTTGTGTGATCGCCAGCGCTCTTGAGCTTGTTGGTTGGAAAGTCTACGAGGCCCAGAGTGTGCACACGCTCTAGGAATCAAGGGCCCAGGTCTTTGATCTTTGATTACAGCTTTGCTGAGGGGGTTTAGGAAACGTTGCCGTCGAAATTTTGTTTCAGTGTGCCCGGGCTGACCCCCCCCCGTTACTCCCCATTTGTACCGGCGGACGGCCGGCGTTCCTTCACGATGGAGGGCTGGGTTCGTTACCCAGATGAGGAACATCATGATGAGGAGGAAATCGTGGAAGGACAGCAAGAAGCTGTTCTAGAGGACAATATCGTGGAAGCCTTGGATGCCTCGGTCCAGTCTTCGGTTACGAAGGCTATGGAGACGCAAGCCCCGCAGACGGTGCATCAGGCACTTGCAGAGGCTCTGCGCCCTATTCGTAAACAAATCGAGGGTTTTGCCAAATGCCATGGCTATGGGAAGAAGAAGAAGAAGCAGAAATCGAAGCAAGCAGCCACTTCTTCCGAGACGGGCTCGGCGGGACAGCAGTGGCCGCATGCCCAGACTTTGGCTTCCCTGCCGGCGAAAGGGCCATCGGACCAACACTACGTGGGCGGAAAGGCCAAGTCTAAACGCCCGATAGCTGTGGATACGGACACGGCTACCACGAATACAGACACAGGTACCGACACCGACACCTCGGAGGAGAACCCTCCTCCCTTTAAGAAGGCCAGGATTGACCCGAAGCAGACAGAAGAGAAAATCGGGACATTCACTTTTGATCCGTCGGATATCGTCCACCCCCGGTCCTCGGACTGGATCCCTCCCCCGGCGGTCGCCGAATATCTGCATGAGAACCTCCGCAAACCTTTCAGCAGGGAGGTCCGGAATCATTAAGGTCGGAGTGTCCCCGGCCTGAGATTCAAGATGGCGTAGCAGACACTCCGGAGATAGACGCGAGCATGCTCACGTTCTTACGTAAATTCCCCAAAGACCCGAAGAGGGGGTTGGATAGGGCCTGGCGGGGCTGCCAGGACAAGATGTTGGACGTCGTGGGGCCACTCGCGAAAATATTGGAAATGGCGCTGAAGGCCAAGGAGGGCTCGGAAGCAGTGGACCCGGACATTCTGGCGGGCTGGGCCCAGCACGCCATTTACCTCGTGGGTAACGCTAACTGCGCCATCTCTTCCGAGAGGCGGAAATCCCTACTCCTTCGAATGGACAGCAACCTCACGGAGCTTGCGGAAGCGGAACCGGGACCCCTGGCGCGGGGTTTCCTCTTTGGCGACAAATTTGTGAAAGACGTTACTAAATACGTCGGCACCTTCACCGCCCTCGACAAGGCGCAGAGCGGTATCAAGCGGGCCCTTAACCAGGGGGTTTTCACCAGGGCGGGACGAGGCGGGGGCCGCTCGTCAGGCCGAGGATTCCAGCAAGGCTCCCAGCGTGGAGACTTTGGTCGTGGTCGTGGAGAGTGGGACTCCACCCGCGGTGGAACTTTCTATCCTTCCAAACGGAGATTCTCCAAGGGCCGTTTCCAGGCGGGGAACAACAGGGCCTCCTTCAAGTCCAGTCAGAACTCCGGTGAATGTCACAGATCTTTCCATTCTTCCTTTGGGGGGACGGACGCAGCATTGCATGGCGCAGTGGCGAGCTTTGATGCAGGATGCGTGGGTGCTGCAAACAGTTCAGGGATTCCACCTGGAATTTTACTCCCGTCCGGCGCAGGGATCTCCCCCTCCGCCTCTCCATTTTTCCCTACAAGATCACAATTTTATAAACGAAGAGGTGGAAGAATTGCTAAAGAAGGGGGCGATCGCCCGGGTTCAGAGGGGTCCTCGGTCTTTCTTCAGCAATGTCTTCCTTGTCCAAAAGAAAGGGGGCGGCAACAGGTTGGTTCTCAACCTCAGAGATTTCAACCAATACCTTACCTACAACCATTTCAAAATGGAGGGTATTCATCTCCTGGCGGATTTGCTGCAGGAAAGGGATTGGTTTGTCCGCCTGAACCTCAAGGATGCATATCTGTCTATCCCGATTTTCCCACCGCATCGCAAGTTTCTGCAATTCATGTGGGACAACCAATGTTACGAATACTTGGCACTTCCCTTTGGTCTTTCCTCGGCTTCATGGTGCTTCACAAAAGTGATGAAACCGGTGGTCGCCTTCCTCACGGAAAGAGGGGTACGATTGATCATATATCTAGACGATATATTACTCATGGCGCAAGATCGACTTTGTCTCCTGCGGCACCTGACCATGACTATGTCCTTACTCCAAAGCTTAGGTTTTGTAGTCAACTTAAAGAAATCGGTTCTGGTTCCGACGCAATCGGTGGACTTTCTGGGGTTCACGATCAATTCTCTGTCGGCACAACTATCCCTTCCGCAAGCAAAATTGCGGGATTTGAAACTAGAGATAAAGAAGTTGTTAGACAGTCAGGTGGTGACTCTCAGGACGCTGGCCAGGGTAGTAGGCATACTGGCATCGTCCATTCAAGCAATCTTCCCGGGGCCATTGCATTACAGGGCCCTTCAAAGGCTCAAGATACAACATCTACGGAGGGGCCTATCGTACACGGACTCGATACCTCTCTCGGAGGAGGTTCGGACGGAACTACAGTGGTGGTTAAGCCACGTGGATGCCTGGAATGGCAGGGCAATTTTCGGATCACAACCAGAAGTGGTGATCGAGTCCGACGCCAGCAGGTGGGGCTGGGGCGCGCGCTGTGGAGAAGTTTCTACAGGCGGCAGATGGTCGGCACAAGAACTAGAAATGCACATAAATTGTCTGGAACTGCTAGCAGGGTCGTTTGCGATTCGCACTTTGTCCCCGAAACAGATGTTTTGTTGCATCCTCCTCCGCTTGGACAACGTGTCAGCGGTGAGGTATATCAACAAGTTGGGCGGCACGAGGTCGTTGATGCTTGTTCAAATAGCCAAAGATTTTTGGCATTATTGTCTCCAAAATCAGATCTCGGTGGTGGCGGAATACATTCCGGGTCAAGCCAATCAGGTAGCGGATTGGAATTCCAGACACCTGAGGGATTACAGCGAGTGGAAGCTGCTCCCTCGTGTCTTTCAGTGGCTGTGGGCGACGTGGGGCCCGTTTCAGACGGATCTATTTGCCTCCAGGCTCTCGTTTCAGATTCGCCGGTTCTTCAGCTGGAGACCGGACCCAATGGCGGCGGCGACGGACGCCTTCCTCCAGGACTGGTCTCAGGGGACGCAATATGCGTTTCCACTCTTCCTCTTGATTCCCAGGGTGATGACACAGGTAATCAGACAGAAAGCGGAGATAGTCATGGTGACTCCGTGGTGGACGTCCCAAGCTTGGTTCCCCAAGCTCTTGCAGTGGAGCTGCGATTGCCCACGGATGCTTCCGGACTCGAGATGGTTGTTGCAGGGCCCTCAACAGGAACAGCACCCGTTGCTACTGGAGGGCAAGCTGTCGCTGATGGCATGGAGGCTTTCCGGGAACAGTGGCAGTTGCCGGGAATTTCGAGCGAAACTGCTGAGTTTATCAGACAGGCATGGGCACCTTCCACCAGGAAACGTTATTCCTCGGCCTGGAAAAACTGGGTGGATTGGTGCGTGGGACGACGTTTGAATCCCGTGGGGGCAGAGTTGCCCCAAGTTTTGAATTTTCTGACGGAAAAGGCCGGATCAGGTTTAGCGTACCGATCAGTTAATAATTTTCGTTCGGCGATTTCAGCAGTGCATGCCCAGATAGACGGGAAACCGGTGGGCATGCACCCGATGGTATGTAAACTGTTAAAAGGCATCAGGGCTGCCAAGCCGCCCTCGCCCAAGTATTCAGGATTGTGGGATGTGTCCTTAGTACTTTCCCTGTTCAATAATTGGCCGAGCAATGCTCTTCTGTCCAGAAAGCAGCTATCGGCAAAACTGGCTATGTTACTGTGTCTATCGTCTTTCAGACGGACTTCGGATGTGAGAGCTCTCGACGTAACAGGTAGAGTGTTCACCCCGGAAGGGGTTTCCTTTCATATTTCAGGTCGCACTAAAACTTTGTCACGTCACATTTCGTATAATGCTTTTCCTACAAATGACAAATTGTGTGTGGTTCAATGCTTGAAAGCTTACGAGGAATGTACCAAGGCCTTGCGGCCACAGGGATGTAAACAATTATTGATTGCCATTCAAAAACCCTTTAAACCTGTGGTAGCGGCCACGATAGCTAGATGGCTTTGTTATGTGATGGCTGAAGCTGGCGTAGATACTGGTATCTTTGGTGCTCATTCTGTGAGAGGCGCAATGGCGTCGAAGTCGTATGGGTTGGGGTCAAGTATCCAAGATATAATGCGTTGTGCAGATTGGTCGTCTGAATCGACATTTAAAACTTTTTATTATAAGCCGGTGGGAGATATTACTTCTGTTGTATTTAATCAAGCGTTAAACTAGCATAATCAGAAGCCTCCGGTCCTGTAATAGAATCAAAAATTTGCTAGCATTCGCGACAAGAGTTTTCAATTCTATTAAGGACACGGAGGCGAGGATTATCCCACCCGGCTTAATGTCTGTTTATCATACGCTTGCCCACCCTGTATTTCAGTGATTACGGTGGTGTTCTCCTTTTTTCCAGGAGCTGACAAAAAATCTGAATAAGAGACGATGGACGTCAAGCGGTTAAGCTGAAGTTATTCTTCCATGTTGGAGTTTGTTTGGTTCAAGTTATGGACTTTCGCCTCAAAGAAAGAGGATGTGTAACGCACGCTGAGGGTTCTTATGGACTATGGGTGCCTATAACCATGGTGTTCATGGGAAATGTAGTAATTTATTGTTTATTGCGAAAATAATACATTTTCATTGGCTGCTATGTTGATGCAGTAAAGTTTGAGAAGCATAATCCTCGCCTCCGTGTCCTTAATAGAATTGAAAATTCTTGTCACGAATGCTAGCAAATTTTTGATTCTGGTCTACTCATAAAACATATTGGACTCAATCTAGATTTCACAAGATTGGCTTAACTACGACAGATGTTTGCTGGAGATGTGGGAGGCGGAGGCGGACTTAGAACCTGTGTTTAATACATGTAAAATGGCTCACCCACTATGGAGTAAGATACTATCATTAATTTGCGACATAACAGGTAAATCCTTCGAGATCGACTGTTAATATCGATAAATACGATGTTAATACATGTACACATAACACACATACAATACATTTAAATACGTACGCCATGACAAATGTATGCATAATAATGAGAATGTCAGTAAATGCAATATGAATGACCGCCATGTTATATGTACACGTAATAATGAACTCGTATCACTGCTGTCGAATTCACCCGAGTTGACCTCCCCATCAACCCTGAGTCAGAGCTAGGTGATCAGACAGGCCTGCAACCCATACCCAAGCCTAACGATTGATAGGTCACAGATGGGGTTACACTTAGCCTGAAGACAAATGCGCAAACAGGGAAAACCCAGATCGATCCCACAGATAGGCAGTTACACCGCAATAGGTCCCAGGAGATTGGCCCCAATAAAGCATGTTTGGCGAAAGGAGCACGCATTCCCAAAATATCACTAAATCAGATGCCACATATAGTTAGTTACACTCAGCCAATAAGAAGACAACATGCAGGGATCACACGCTCCCCCTGCTGCACATCTGAGCATATACACACACATGAAATGAAATGAAATTTATAACGCGCAACTAAGCCCGTAGGCATCAAGGCGCCCACACAGAGTAATACAACATATTGCCCATTACCTTTTAGCTATCACACAAACTCCTCTACCCACATCAGCGATTTTCACTGAACAGAACTCAATGCTGATTGACCAATTGCTGTCACTGGGCACCAAGTAGATACTTTCCGACTGGAAACTAACCTCAGTAAGCTCCTTTGGAAAATGGTGGCATATGCTGTGGTTCGTCAGAGGTGGGGATAACATCTTGTATGAAAAATTGCACAATGCTTCCAGAGCTAGATGCCTTTGAGAATCCTTTGATAAATATCTACAGAAAAGCTACCACCTTGGGTGCTCTCTTGAACAATAAGGTTGCTAAATGCATTGTGTAATTGTTGTTTACTGACATCCACTGTTCCTACTGTTATTACTGAATATGGTTGCTGGTGGTACTGTCCGACTACTGTAGTGCAGCATTCTCTTTTCGCTCTCTATTTTTCGCAATCATATTTCCCCGTTCTACTCAGGGCTCCTTTTCTCTCTTGCCGTTTATTGCTCTCCTCCCCATGAATGATATATTTTATCGATATCACTGAATGCTTTTGTTATGTATCATCGGTTACCTTGGAGCCAAAGAGACCTATATCAATCTTGCTTTATAGTTTGGTATGCTGATAAATCACCAAAGTGTTTGCTAAACTCAACAGGTTAAGGCAGGTTATGTTGTTCCTTGACTGTATGATTTTCTTAATCTGTATATAATCTTGGTCTTTATAAGCATCCCCCGCATACTATGTACAGTAGCCGAAGAGTAATGTGGATTCTTTTTATCATGGCCTTGCTTTAAAAATGTATAAAATGTCTGAAAACATAAATGTGGTTATATATAGGGTGTCAAAAATATAATGCTTGCCAGTTTCTGCACAGTGTTGGTACCCCCTAAAAACATGAAACACCTTAGTGCTTCTATTATGAAATATGATTATGGTAAATTAAAGAAACATTTTTTAAAACCACTCAAGGCTATTCACAAAGGCAGCTTTATTGGTAGGGATTACCAAATGTGAAACACAATAAATAAGATGTTCAAATATCTATATTTAGGGGTTAATTTAATTCCTAGCGTACAAGCCAGCCCGTTGTCCTGCCGGGCGATGACGTATATTACTCCATCACCATGGTGGAGGGACAGCCCGCCAGATTTATGAACGACCTACAAGCTGTCAATACATTTGCATGTTGGTGCAGGGTTCCATCAACACGACGGAGCCCTCACCAAACAGATTTCCCTATTCATTTTCAAAAAGAAAATCAGATAACGGGATTTTCTAATTGGAAATAAATAAGGTAATGCATTCTTTGGCTCCCATGGCAAGGAGAGGATCTAGCACTGTTCGCTGACCCTTACTACCAGGAATTTCCTGGCGGTGACAGGCAGTGAAAACTGACCACAATTCCGCCCATCTAATCAGGCGGGCAGATTTAGAGGTTAGCCTCTGACTGCCTTTAGTCTGTAGGCCCGTCAGAGGGGTTTAATCCTGGCAGAGTTGGAGTAGTCTCCACCGACCACCGTGATGAAACCTATGATCAGCCTGCGTGTAAATCAGGTGGCCAGACCATTATCATGGGGGTATAGATACCCTGTCGCCAGGGGCGGCTCTAGGCTCATGGCGGCCCTGGGCAGTGAGTGTAGGTAGGGGTCCTGGAAGAAGGTGTCCGGGCGGAGCGCGGAGGCCAGTGAAGAGGGGGGTGTTTGAAAGTGGAACAGAACCTGAGGCCGCCAAATCCCTGACAGGGGCCGCAACGCAAATATGTATCCATCCTCAGAGGATGATTATATTAAGGATATATATTGGCGTGGTGGCCCCTGGGGTTTGGTGGCCTGTGCAGGTGCACAGCTTGCACATGCCTAAGGCCGCCCCTGCTGTCGCTGTTGCAACAGACTGTCTATACTCCCAATATATAATCGGCCCCTTAGAGGGAATCCTTATACCATGAACAATATTTAGTCAAAAAGCTCATTAGACCAGTCAAAACATGACTATCACTGCATCAAGACAACTCCAATTCATTCAAAAATGTTAATTGTAAACGTATTTATATAGGGCATACGACCTGACGAAGCTTTTTCAGCGAGTAGCATACTACTCCGGAAGCTAAGATTTGTAGTTAGCATTTATTTTTGTGCATTAGTTGTGTTAGGTTTGTGCTCTTGATTGAATGTGTGTTTCGAAAAGTTTGGACTAGGGATAGAATGATAGGAATGAATTTGAAAAGGGGCAATAGTAAGTTTTTGTAAGTAGCGATTATGTCACCTGTGCTAGTTAGTTGGGTGGCATGGCTAAAAAGGAGGGGTGAAGGTTTTTTCAGCCGCAGCCTGTGCCGGTAAGAGTGGAGGGGTGGGGGCTTGGACAGACGACAACAAGGGTGAATTAAATATATTTTTTTATTTTCACTCGAGGTTGTCTGTTGAAATCATCTCTCACCCACCCCCTACTGCCTCACCGCTCTTACCTGCATGGGCGGCGGCTGGTTTATAGATGTAAATTGCTTAACTTTTGCACATACTCCTGTGTTCTGTACAACTATTGTACTCATCATGAGTCCGGTTGCATAGCCTCAAAGGGACCCAAGTGAGGGAACTCAAATCGAGGATCACACAATTTGGTCATGTGGTAAAACCAGGATTCACACGCTGGTCTTCAGATGCTGAAATCGGCAACTGGGCCATTCGTGTCTCCTCTTGTCCAGGTCTTCTCACATTTCTCTACTTGATGAAGACAAAAGAGTGAATGACTGGTGGCACTGATGGGAGACAGAGACGAAGAGAGAAAATTGGGAATCACTGTGTTTCTGCGTAACTGTAAGTGACAAATTCTGAGAACATCACACTTCTTTACACTACCACAATGTTTGTATGCAAAAGTCTTTTTAAGAATATATCCTATCTGTTTTTCACAGAACAATATCAGTGACATGATCTGATAAATGATATATGGTGATATTTATGCTTAATATTCTCAAGATTCTTTTAAATCCGCCCTTACAACTCTATGGGAACTTGCTTCAAGCAAAGGAATTGTAAATACTTAATAGCGATTAATAAGGAATTGCTATTAAGGAATCGCGTTTCCTTATGCATGTAGGTTTCACTGAAAAAATAGCGATTCCTACACATTCCCTATTGCAATTGGCTGTTAGGGAATGTTTTCCAAATTCATTTCTATGGACCTTGAGGCCAATCGGCTGAATGAGAAAGCATTCACAATTTGCCATTACCAAATAGGTAATCGCACATTGGGAATGTAATTCAAGGGTGCCTGGGGGCCTAAAGGCCACCCTGATGCACCCCCAAAAATGGTATTTGTGCACATGTGGCGCACACACATGCTGCATGTGTAAGTGCCAAAATGTAATTTTGTGCATTTTTCTCAGGAATTGCAAATTACCATCAACTTGAAATTGATGGTAATTTGCGATTCCTTAAGCAAAGTCGCATTCTAAGAATGCTTCTTGCATTGCATTTAGGGAATCGCAAATTGCGATTCCCTAACTGCATTCGCATAAAAGGTTTACAGATTTTGCAAATGCCTTTAGGGTTGATGCATCCCAAAAGGCTATTTACTGGTCGAAAAAAGGCCGATTCTGTGAATCGTCCCATTTGTGACCGGTAAATAGCTTGATGCATTTGCCTCTATATCTCTTTCATGACCAAGAAGGCTGGCACATGGGCTTTAAAACGTGTCATCTAACCCTTGGAAGACTGACAAGGACAATAAAAGATAATACAGTGCGTTTAAAGGAAGAATTCCAATGCATCACATTTTGTAAGCAGTTGGTAGGGACATAAAGACATGCTGATCAGATGATGGGTAGGTTCATGAGAAACAGGCCAAGGAAGCAAAGTGAATGCTGAGGCTGTGATATGAACACACATTTCATGACTGCACACCCGGGACTGAGCAATAGACCCTTCAATGAGAACTAGTGCAAATGAGCCTTTGTGGAAAAAATTGCTGTATGTTTCAGTGAACTTTAATGTCATTATGGAGGCCGTAATAATAAAACAGATCGGGCATTAAGCTCTTTCTAGCGTTCTGTGCATTTCCTACATATTTTCAACTTTTGCTTTTAATATTGAAGACTGTGCTTTGCCATCAGTTACTACTTTGAGAGAAACGTGATCTTGTTGCTAATTACCAGGCTTGGAAACTAGTTTTGAATCCTGGCTGCCTCATGTAACCACTTTGTGTGATCCTCAGCACATCAGTTGTTCCTCTGCGCCATAGCCCCTATCTAAGGTGGAAGACCTGAAAGTGCTGCACAGCGTCATTTCCTTCTGATCATACACCTCCGTTTTCAATATATTTTATGAAAAACATACTAGACATTCACTCATTCATAGTGTTGTGACAATGAGGAGCACCTAACTCCTGTTTACGAGAATGCCTAGTGCAACCTCAGAATGACCACTTTCGTTCCCACATGATCAAATCGAAGGCCTGTGTCGTGGCATACGAAAAGGACATTTCAACATGAGCTTTCAAGCCAATAGGTATACATTTTAGTCAATACATGTGAAGGAAAGTGCTTTGAAATGTGCTTTTCCCATTTATTCAAGCATGCATTGTAGGAGAACATCATCTAAAACCTTGTGTGTTTTGGGATCACTTTCTTTACTTGTCGTAGGGGTGCCTTTGGTTCTTGGTACATCCCTGGTCACAGCTGATTTGTGTAGGTTTTCCTGACTCCTGAGTCATTTTGTTCAGGCTTTCAGGTGGAGAAGTGTATGCTGGCGGCACTGATGGGCATGCCCTGTTGTATGAATGAATTATTACTGATTCGACCTGTGTCTGGACTTTCAGATGCACCAAAGCAGCGGCCGGCCGTAAGTGTGTTGTCTCTGGACTGTGGCCAGTAAAAGGGTTCTGTTGGCCACTATTTGTAAGGTGATGAGCGTCATGGCTGTACTCTGCTTGCTTGAACGTGCTGTGCTGCCTGGACCACTGCATGCTTCCATGCTGTATGCCAGATGCTGTGGTGGTGTGGACCATGATGTTTGTATGCTCTGGGCTTTCTGGTTGCAGGTGGCATTTCTTGGAGTGTGATTGGTACAAATATTCAGGGTGCGAGGTGGACACATGAGCACCATATCCAATGTACAGCGTGTGGGACAGTTGTTTGTGGAATTCGCGGATTGCAGTGCCATTGTGGCATGGACTTTTGGTTGGGCTCCTGAGTGTCACATTTATGTGTGTGTAAAATCTATGCCTGCCTCATGTTTTTCTTGAGAGGTTTAAATCTAGTTCCTTTAAAACCCTAACTCCATCCATTATTATTCAAATGTGGCTTTCAAAATAAATGAAACCTTCTGTTTCCAAGTATGTGTGTAAAACCTACATTTTGTGCTTGGTGACTGTGGTAGGGAATTTCACTTCCAGCAGTTTGTGGGTGTGAGGGTCTACCACAGGTGCAATCCTCGCTCTGCACGAATCCATATTCATAGCTGCTTTCTTCCTGGTGTTTTGGCTGTTGTAGAGTGATTGTGAGCTTGAAATAAACGTCATCAACGTAGCCGAAGGTTGCTGTTTCGAGCTCATGTGCTTCTGCTTCCGGGTCCCGTGAGATTATGTCATAGAAACAAAATAATGAAGTATACACGAGCTCAAAAACTTGAAGCAACCAAGAGATCTCCATCGCCAGCATTAATATTCCTCCACTAGTAGAAATAGTTCGTGTTTGAGAAAGAAACAGGCCCTGTCTTTGTGCATTCACATCATTCTGCTTTCTGGTGGAGCACTTCAACATCTCTGAGAGACCTGCTTGTCACCATGTCTTACATTTCTTACAGTGCTTATAGGACTAAAATACTAGAAGTAGGACACCCTGTCAGGTTGTCCATAGGTCCCGCCTGGCAGCTCCAATACTCCTGATGAGCATTTCTGTTTTTTGTCACGTAAGGGACGAAGGGGAGACATTTGGGGGTCCATTATGATGTCGGGCGGATTGCCTCCGCCAGGCTGGCGGTAGCCACCGCCGGCCTGGCGGAGGCAATCCGCCCGACATCCACTGCCAAATTCCCCCCGCCATATTTGGATGGCGGGGGTGACCGCTGCGGTGAAAAACACGGCCCGCCTGTTTTCCGCCCCGGTCGCCTTGCGGCCGGGGCGGAATATGTTTAATATGGTGGTGGTGTCTGTTAGACACCGCCAGCCATATTACAATGGGCATTCTGTCAAGCCTTTCCGTGGCGGCAATGCCGCCACGGAAAGGCAGGCGGTCTTTGGTTTGGGGGCCCCCTACGGGCCCCCCTGGTGATGGCCGAGATGTGCTGTGCAATGGGGGGGTACCTGTGGTACCCCCCCGCATTTGCATACACCAAGCAGCAGGCACTGCGGGGTACCTGCCGCTTCGTGTCTGCAAATGCGTGCATTTGCTTTTCAGATTGTGGCGGGCGGTGCAGTGAGCACCGCCCGCCACAATGTTAACATGAGGATTGCGCCCGCCACTGTGGCGGGCGCATCCTAATGCACATTTCGGGACCCCCACCCTTGAGGCGGGTGGTCCCGTATCCCGATAGGGTGGCGGCCGGGCAAAGCTTGCCCGCCATCCTAATGTGCCCCTAGGTATCCTGCAGCACCTGAGTGCAAGCACCACACAGACCACCCAACAGTGGGACAAACCTGCACAAAATGGAACAGTTGACACCCTAGGTCCTACCCCCATCTCTCCTGAGCTGTTCCTCAACACTTCAGGACTGCCACTCTACTTCTCAACTTCCTCAAGAATTTGAAGGCCTGGCTGTTCAACTAGGAGCACTGCCAGGCATACACTCCTGCTTCAGCGGTGATAAGCTGTGCCATAAAAATATACATGACATGATATCTACAAAGCCATCACCAGACCCCTGGATATCCGGGTGACACGCACATCATCTCTGGTGGTATTGAGCACCAATGCAGCCAGGATACTATCAGACTGGAGACAAAGAAGTGCAAAAAAGCAGCAGGGCAGCAGTCTTTCTCTAGCTGTACACTCAGGATATGAAACAATAGTCCTACACGCATCAGGACTTCCCCAACCCTGCTCCAATGCGGAAAGAGCTGAACGCACACCTCTTTAGAGAACATAACATCATGCAATAACACTCTTACTGCTGTTACCCCCCCCATTACATCTTGACCATGTCTTTGCCTTTGACCCTGTATATCACATGTATACATACACAGATAGGTACTGTGAAATCCTAAACCCTCTTTCTATCATGCCCTTATATTCTTATGCAATATAGTATTAGTGTTTATGAATATAACAAAGACTAAAGTAATGTTTTCTGGATCAAATATGGATACATTTTACAGTAGTTAAAAGCTTTGTATAGTTTTCTAAATGCTTGCTAATTCTCATGGTTCAAGTAGGCCCAGAAGCCATGTAACTAAAGGTTAGGGCCTTAGATAGAGGTAAGCAGTATGTTTCATTGTAGTTCCCTACCTATTATCAAAAGTGGTAATAGTAGGGTCATTTAATAATATTTTTTATTTTTTTTAAATGTTTACGGAGTACAGCGCTAGTATCTAGTATGCACTGTTTTTACTCCATACTGTTTTTTTTCACAGGATTAAATTGTAAATACACCGTACTACACTATATTTGAGAAATATAGTGTATAACGGTGTTTTTTCAATTTTTTAAAGATTTTTTATTTGATTTTTACGCACTGCAGTACTTCTTAACCGCATCGCTGCAGAGGTTATTTTTGCGCTTCGCGGCTTTTTTCCAAAAGCCGCGTTACATGACGAGCTCAGCTCGTCATCCGCACACGACCACCGTGGCTGATGACGAGCTCAGCTCGTCATCAGCATCGAAGGGGTTAAGTAATAAAATGGTACTCTGTAACATTTTTGAAAAATATATAGGAACTAATAATGAAAAAATATAAAACCTAACACTTACCTATATCTAAGGCCCTGAGCCAGAACACTTGCAAAGTGGCCTTAAAACAATATGGCTGTCTTAAACGTTTGTAAAGACATTCAGTATCCAATCAGATAATGACTGGTGGTCATTGCATGTACCATGGTGGTTTCACGATATTTTGCAAAATTATGTGAACGTACCACGGTCACAGATATCACTAAGTTTGAATGTCTTATAATTTAAAAAATACTTAACCTACTTACCTGCAGTGCCCGTAATGGATCATCTGTGCACTATAATGTATTTTCCTGCCACATTTCATAAAAATCAGTTCAGCCGTTTTTGCACTATGTCAAATACTATGGTCTAAAGAAAATGCGCTAGTGGAAAAATGGTTTTGAGTCCCCTTTTATTTTTGCACCTTTTAAACAATTCACCACAAAAATTGACATCATCACAAAATGTGAAAACGCAATAGGTCTGGAAAGTTATGCGGGGATTCATCAAACGGGTGAAAAGTTATTAGGAAGCAAATATCCAAGAAATTCCTATCTATAGGAATCCTAAGTATAACGACGGAGTGGAAATTAGATTGAATATGATTTCTTTCTTTTAAATTATTGTATTTGTTTATTGGTTTACATTATCATGTGACCATAAATGTGTCTTTTAGTTGTTCATGTAATAATTCTGAAAGTTAACATGTGCAGTCTAATGTATGTTTTGGCTTCAAAGCTACTTTTAGTAGGATTGTGCTACATATGAAGCCCAAAGTGAATAAAAGCCAATCATTGTTATTATAAAAATTGAGATTATTATCTTTTTTCAGAGTGACCAATTATCATGTGCTCCATACAGCAGTTTCTGTAGCACACTGTTAGGTCACTTTTACATTTTGTGCACAGGAGGACATAAGGTAGATTGTTTTTGTTTGGCTTGTTGGGCACAGTTTTAGTTTGTGAGTGAGAGATCATGCAAAGCAAACTTATATAAATTAGGATGTATTACATTTGTTTACTAGTTTCCATTAGCATGTGGGTGTGGGTCTTTCAGTAATGTAGTAAATCTGAAACTTTACATGTGCAGTTTAGTTTATATTTTGAGCTTCCTTGCTACTTTTAGTAGTATTGAGCTGCACAGATATTACTAACGTTTGGCCCATATAGCTTCATAAACACTTCATAACATGTCTTGCAACATCAAAACGGATCCTCTACATAGTCTAATGTAGATTGCTGGGAAATTCCAATACAATCCGTTTTGTTGCTACGTCCAATACAAAAAATCCATGTAAAATGCATTGAGTTCTAAACTGTTTTGGGACCATCCCTTTTTTTCTTTGCACCCCCTGGAACACCCTCCCCCAATGTAACAGGCGCATAGATTGGGAAAGTTTTGCTGGGATTCATCAAACAGGTGCAAAGTTATTAAGAGGTAAACATCCAAGGAATTCCTCCAGACTGCACCCACCTCACGGGTCAGTGCGAGGCAATACGGACCCATATATAAATAACAAAAGCACTCGCACTCCTCAATGTACTTCACTAGTAAAGTGATTTGATTTGATTTGATTTGATTTTGGGTTTTGTAGAGCGCACAGCTACCCTTAGGCATCCCGGCGCTAGTGAACACAGTCCTGTAGGGTGGGAAGTCATGTGGGGGAGTGCTCAGGGGAAGAGTAGGGTCTTCAGTCTTTTCCTAAATCTGAGGTGGTTTTGTTCCTGCCTCAGGGAGAGTGGGAGGGCATTCCATAGTCTGGGGGCATTGTATGAAAACAGGCGTCCACCTGTTCTGGCCTTCCTAATTCTGGGGACTTTTGCCAGGGAGAGGGAGTTAGATCTAAGTTGTCTGATTGATTGTTGATGGGAGACAAGAGGCCTGAGGATGGGAGGGCCTTCATTGTGCAGTATTCTATGGGCAATGCACAGGGTCTTAAAGTTGACCCGTTCCTTGACTGGCAGCCAGTGCAGACTTCTGAGGGCTGGCTTGGCCGAGTTCCTTGCTGCGGTTCCTGTGAGTATTCTTGCCGCCGCATTTTGTGCGCCTTGAAGTCTGTGGACTACAGAGACTGGGGCCCCCAGATATAGGCCATTCCCATAGTCCAATCTGGAGTTCACCAGCCCCTGCATCAAGAGCTTCCTGGATTGAGGGGGGAGTAGATGGAGGATCTTTCGTGCCATCTTCATAAGGCCGAAGCACGTTCCCGCAGTTTTCCTCGCTTGAGTTTTAAAACTGAGATCCTGGTCCAGCCATATCCCTAGGCTTTTTACTTCGGATTTTGGGGATGGTGGAGATCCCATGCATGGTGGCCAGGGAAGAGGTGTGGGGATTTTATTTGGGTTTCCTAGGAGGAGTATTTCTGATTTTTCCCCGTTCAGTTTCAACCGGGACTCGCACATCCATTGGTGCACTTTTTCCAGACAGTTAAATAAATTGGTGAGGGCGTTGTCTGATTGGTTGAGGGAAACGACGAGCTGGGTGTCATCGGCGTACATTATTGATTTGATCCCAAAAGGTTTGACAACATCCTCAAGGGGGGCCATGTACACGTTAAAAAGTGTGGGGCTCAGGGAGGACCCCTGGGGCACCCCACACTTGAGTGCCTGAGCCTTGGAGATGGAGTGCCCATCTGTCACTTGAAACGCCCTGTCTTCAAGGAAGGATGAGATCCAGGCTAAAGCGGAATCCGCCACTCCTATCAGTTCAAGACGGTGAACAAGGGTTGCGTGGTCCACCGTGTCGAAGGCGGCACTCAGGTCGAGGAGGATCACTGCCACTGATCCTCCTACGTCTAGTATGCCCCTAGCTTCTTCGACCACGGCTAACAATGCGGTATCCGTCCCTTGTCCTGGTCTGAAACCTGTCTGGGTTTGGCGGAGAAGATGGTTGGTCTCAAGGAACTCAGAAAGGTGTTGATTCGCTACTCTCTCGGCGATTTTGCTCATCGCCGGTAGCAGTGAGATCGGTCTAAAATTTGATGGGTCTGTGGGATCAAGATGCGGTTTTTTTATGAGAGCCTTCACAATGGCTTTTTTCCAGTTTGCTGGGACTGTGCTATGTTCGAAAGAGGCGTTGATCAGGTTGGTGAGAGGAGGGGCAATAGTGGAAGCAACTTGCTTCAATTTACTGATCGGAGCTGGATCTGACGGGGCGCCGCTTTTGACTTTGTGCAGGACGTTGAGAAACGTTTCGGTGGTGATTTGGGGGAAGGAGAGCAACCTCGGGGTGTCTTGGGAGGCCGGGTGGTAAGGGCCTCTTAGTGCAGTTGGCGCCGCCGGGAGGGAGTTGAGGATTTTTTCGATTTTTTTCGAAAAGAATTCGGCCATCTGGTTGCATTTTGTGCCATCCAGGTCTGGCGGTGGAGGGGGTTCCTGTATTTTGGAGAGGAGTTTGACTATCCGATAGGTCTCTTTTGCCGAGTTGGTCGCGGCAGCTATTTGATCCTCAAAGTAGGCGGCCTGTGCCGCTTTAATGCATTTTTGTAGAGCCTAATGTGGGCTTTGCATCCACTTCTGTCTTATGTGTTCCAGTGCTTTCTCCATTGGCGTTCAAGCCTTTTGCCTTTCCGTCTTAGTTCACGTAGTTCCTCAGTGAACCACGGTAGTTTGGAGGATTTCCTGTTGGGAGGGAGGGCTTTGAGTGGCAGGACTGTATTGAGAGAGTCGCTAATCCAATTATGTAATTGAATTTCGGCTTTGGAGGGGTCGGGGTCGATTGTAGGTAGAGTGGAGGACAGAGAGCGTTCCCATAGGCTAGTGTCTAGTTTTTTCCATGGGCGTGACGGGGCCCGGGGGCGAGGAGTGTATTCCGGATGACTCCTGGGTCTTTGTCAAAGCCACAACCACATAGTTCAACAGTGCCCTAGTTTTTGTAGAAACCCAAACATGACGGTTTAATAGATCTAATTTGTAGCCGCGCTGCAAAAACCTCTGAATAGACTCAGCTAGGCATTGGTTAGAAGTGGTTGTGTCGTAAAGTTTTTTCCGGTCAAAATCACAAATTGAAAAGTGCTCTATTTTCTGCAGAAATCCAAACATGGCAATGTGGAAACATGGTGGAAAGACTTATAGACACTCCATCTCATGTAATCCATTTTAGAAGACAGACTTGTCATTTCATACATAAACTAAACATCATATGATAGGATAATTTCTCACAAACATTTAATAATTCATGTATGTCAAAATAATGTGTATTATTGCCACAAAAACACTAGTGTGTGTGTATGCTATTCTGCCAGCTCTTTACTGTGAACATGCCCAATTTCATGTATTGTTCACTTAGCCTGAACCGTTCCTCTATATATAGTCTAAAGGTATGTACGTACATGGGCATTTCCTGGCAAAGTGCCATACTCCTAGTATGTATCCCTAGGAGCGTCCTGGTAACCACTTTGGATAAACAATGCCTCTCTCAGGCCACTCTCACATGCACCCACTATTTCAGGATCTTGCGCAGCAGCACAGTGATTTTGCTATTTATATATGGGTCCTGTGCCCGTCTTGCATGGCACCGAACCCATAAGGCGAATGCAGTCGGGAAGAAGGCTGCTTCGGAAAACCATTGTTGAAGGTGCCGACACGAAGTTATAGCTGAACCACCTCGGGTTAACTATTGTGCTCCACATCTGCTCACAGATGCAGTTGCAGAATGGTTCTCTGAGGCTGCGGATGGCTCCCATGTGAACTTGCAGTACAATCAGAAACAGAACGGCAGGGGCCTGTCCTTTGCAAGTGTCTTTGGACATGCAATGGGTGGTAGATGAGGATTCTTCATAGTTGGGACACTTTTTTCACATTTGTTATTTTCAAGAAGCAACTTGTTCGAATATATGTGAGGCCATACGTAAGAGGCTGAATGTGGCCAAGAATTAATTCAACGAAGTGGATGGTCAATTGGATCCAAACACAGAAGAAGGATCGGTAGGGGCATATGGAAGCTCCAAAACCCTGAAACAAACCCTATTCCTGTATGAAAGACTACACAAGAAAGAAATTAATTGCAGCTGGGAGGTTATCTAGCTTGACAACTCCATAGAAGGGTTAAGGGTCCCTTGAGGATTGCGCATCCTTATCACCCCCACTTATCAAGATCCTCACCCCAAATTACTTGAGGAATGGTCGCCCCTGATGGTGGCAACAAGCAAACAAATACTGGATGTGTTCTCTAAATATGTGGCAATGGAGTAGGAACAGGTGGGGGAAGAGATCAAAAAGATGCACAAATCTCTGTAGAAGCCCCATAACAGGGAAAAGTGCAACATTTTCCTAAGGAAATGGAAGGGGACTTACAAATATGTGGAATAAATTAAGACCAAGAAAAAGTGGACATTCACCTGGGACAAAATTGATTATGCAACAGGACGTATTTTGACATTTAGCGGGAAATACGATGGTGTAAGGAAAGAATTCAGACAAACAACTGCCTTTGACGCAATAAGAACTTATTACATCAGAATCAAGTTTGGATATATCTGATATGGATGAGCGCAAGGGCAACACATACTTCTGGCAGACTTCCTTTCACTACACTGGAGGAGTATTGTTTTTTAGGACAGAACCAGGGACAAAGAAGAAAACAGCCAAGAGGAAGAGGAGGAGGCTGCACAGAAGACAAGTCCAAAGACGGGGCGCAGTTGAACGACAAGAACAAGCCGCATGGGAAAGGAATACGACAGAGCAAATGAAACACAAAATGGGTGAGAACACTTTTTCAGTTATTAACTTATCCTCTCATATACTTACCCCTGAAGAGCCATCACTACTGGAATTGGGTCTGTAATTTTGTCCTGTTGCAAATCTAGATTACCCACAGTGTCGTATTGATATGTTTCTAATTATTAGGAAACTGAAACTTTTGAAAATCCATGCCCAAAGAAAAGACAAATGCAGAATGGAGAAAGAAGACTTCCAGAGGAACATCCTCTGATACTATTTCTAGTATTTAATCAATTGACAATATTGATGGGTTGGCATCACTCAGAGAGATGGAACTGGAGGCAAAAGACTAGGGGCCAGATGTAGGAGCCGAAATACCGGTCGGTAACGACCGATTTCGGCCGTTACCGACCGGTATTTAGTAATTGGCATGTAGGGCCCCTATTTTACCGAATCGGTAAATTTACCGAATCGGTAAAATACCGAATCGGTAAAATACCGAATCAGTATTTTTACCGATTCGGTAAGTTCCTGATGTAGGTGGGACTCTTCTGAGTCCCAATGGCCTTACAGATTCAGTATTTTACCACCCAAACCAATTGGGTGGTAAAATACCGAATCCAGGTGTGCATGCACATGTGTGCATGCACACCTATGCCATGTGACAGACAGACATGCCCTCAGGGCATGTATGTGTGTCACACGGCACACATGCCAGTATTTGGGGTGCTAGAGGGTGTCAAAGTGACACCCCCTGCACCCTTGCTGGAATCGGTATATACCGATTCGGTAATGCCCATTGATTCCTATGGGCTTCAATGCCAATAGGAATCAATGGGCATTACCGAATCGGTATTTACCGATTCGGTAAATAGCGATTTTTACAGAATCGGTAATTCAATTACCGATTTTCCCTACATCTCCCCCCTTCTATTTTACCGATTCATAAATACCGAATCGGTAAAATTCGGTATTTATGAATCGGTAAAATATACTTACCTACATCTGGCCCTAGGTTTCAGAAAGGGGTAACTCTGCAGCCTGGATTTGGAGGTGGATAAAAAGAGTCGGAGTGATTTCAAACCCAAATCCAGATGTAACCCAGGAACCCACCATAACAGTATTGACACCTTTCATGAGGTCATTCTTCGTGACCTCATGACACTGTAGGGACAAGGAGTTAACCATTTTGCAGAGAATTTAACCAAAGTCCAGCGAGTAGAAATGGAGTCATTGAAGAAATCTGATTCCTTTGTTATCATGCCAACGGACAAAGGTGGCAAAATGGTGCTTTGGGATGTAAAGAAATACACAGCAGAAGCCAAGAGACAACCAGATTTGTCTAATAGTTACATGGAGTCCAAAGCTGCTCACTATGGTCAGACTGTTGTGTGGTTCCATGTATGTTGGCCAGCTGGCACAAGAGGGGTATTTTAAGCTTGGATGAACTACAATTTCTGTTTGTTAAGAATCCCAGGCACAGTTCTGATCTCCCAGATAGACCCATTATATAGGCCAATAATAGCCTTCTAGAAAACACTTCTGTATACCTTGACCATTTTTTGTTTCCATATGTATGTAATCTTCCATCAAATTGTCCTTATAGTGTGGACTTCATCTCTAAGATACACAATATTCTCTAGAAATCAAGTTACACACTGGCAACTGTAGATGTAGTTTCACTATACACCTGCATTGACCATGAACTGGGGCTTAAAGCTTGCAAACTCCTTTTTAGGGATAGACCCATAGCAACATATGATCACTCAATGGTACTCATTGAGATGTTACGGTTTTGCCTAGAACACAACTTCTTTCTATTTGAGAATTAGTGGTACAAGCAGCTTACCGGAACTACTATGGGAAGTTGCTTTGCACCGAGTTATGCCTGCATGTTCATGCGATGGTGGTAGTCCGAGTACATTTGGTCGATGGAGTACAAAGTACATACACATCTAATCTTATGGAGATGCTACATAGACAATATCTTTCTGATATGGGATGGCCCACAGAGAACGTTAGACACTTTCCTTAACAGGATGACAGACAACGATCTTAATATGAAGTTTAATAGCAAGACACACAAGAGCATGATAGATTTCTTGGATGTAATGGTGAATGTGCAGGGGGATGCTATACAGACGAGATTACACAGGAAGGCCATAGCTGGGAACAGCATACTGAATGATCATAGCCATCATCCTTTGAAACTCAAATGGAGTATCCCATATAGAGAGCTTTTAGGAGCAAAAAGGAACTGCAGTACACCAGGGGCATCACGGGCAAAGGAGGCAAGGATGGTGGAAAGGTTCAAAATGAGAGGGTATTCAGCTAAAGTAATCAGAGCAGCCGGACTCAAAGTAACAGAAGAAGAAGTGGAGAAGTGAGGCTCAATGGTTAGAGCGGCAGACCCTGATGCAGAGGTCTAACCCGGGACCAGGGTTCAATTCCCCGCCTGGGCGGGTCTTGGGCTCAAAATTCCACGGACCTGATAATTCCTGCCTCGGTGCCTATTCTAATCATGGAGTTCCACTCTGCAACTCTGGGCAATAGCTTGCTTAATCTCCACAACGGCCCCCACAACGCTAAGGATGCCTGGCCTTCACCTTGGGGGTGCCCAGGAGTGGACGCCTCACAGGGAAAGCCAGGATGGGTTCCACAGCGGTATTCGTACAAGCGCATTGAGACCCTTGTGGGTGAGTAGTGCACTATACAAGTATCAATTTACAATTTTTTACAATTTTAACAGGAGTGGATAGGAATAGTCTCCTTAAACCTAAATTGAAGGAGGAAAACAAGAAAGAAGTGAGGTTGATTACCACCTTCAATTGCAAATTTCCATCAGTACAAAGAATTGTCAAAAGGCATTGGTACCTGGTGAGGTCTGATCCAGCCATTGGGAAGTTGGTCATCCCCAGGCCCCACAAAACATACTGCAGATCTAGTTCACTTAGAGATATGGTACACAGCTATCCAGAAACAGGGCGCAGGACTATGGGGTCTTGGTTGAGGGAACTCCCAGGGTTTTACAAATGTGGAAGAAGCAACGCATGCACCCACAACACCAACATGAGAGTTGTTATATTAACAACAGGGAAAAAACTGAAGATAAATCAATTCATAAATTGTAACAGTGATTTTGTGGTATATGTCTTAGTGTGCCTGTGTGTTTTACGCTATGTGGGAAGTACTATCTTCCTGGTTATGAAAAGAATACTAGAACATTTAAAGGCAATCAAGACAATTATGTGAATTACCCAATGGCTAGACATTGCGCTGCGATTGTTGGTCAGAGCACAGACGAAGGTTTCAAAATCTCATTCTTTGGTATTGACATGGTTCCAGAACATACCAGAGGGGGAGACAGAGAACAAACTCTGAGGAGACTGGAATCAGAAGATATCATTCAACTTAATAGCAAATACCCGGGTGGCCTCAACTAGGCTGAGGAGCTTCATGTCCATTCGGGTTAAAATGTCCTTTTTGTAATATGATGTGCATGTGATTCAGATGTGTTTAGTGACATTGACATTGATGCTGTGGCTTTTAAGATCAGGTTTGTCCTTTGGCCAGAATATATTGTATCTCAAAAGCAAGTGATTCCTTGAATAACACTGCAAGGAGTACAATGTTGAGTCTTTTTCTTTCCCTTGTTTCTTTTTTTTCTTTGTATTTTTGTGTTCACATTTTTAGTCACTTTAGGGTTGTTTACAGAATCTAAGGACAAATAGGGGGTCATGGGGTACCTTCTTGAGGTCTGGGACACTTTACAAAGTTCCTGAAGTAGGGGGTTTATGTGAGAGTGGCCTGAGAGAGGAATCCTTTGTCCAAAGTGGTTACCAGGATGCTTCTAGGGATACATACTAAGAAATGCCCATGCATGTATATACCTGTAGACTATATACAGAGGAACGGGTCAGGCAAAATGAACAAACTGATATATGAAATTGGGCATGTTCATGGCAAACACACACACACTGGTGTTTTTTTTTGGCAATAATACACATTATATTGACATACATGAATTAGTAAATGTTTGTGAGAAATGATCCTATCATAGGATATTTAGTTTATGTATGAAATGACAAGTATGTCTTCTAAAATGTAATATATGGGATGGAGTGTCTATAAGTCTTTACAACATGTTTACACATAGCCATGTTTGGATTTCTACAGAAAATAGAGCACTTATCAATTTGTGGTTTTGACGGGAAAAAACTTTACGACACAACCACTTCTAACCAATGCCTAGCTGAGTCTATTCAGAGGTTTTTGCAGCACCGCTACAAATTAGATCTATTAAACCGCGCTCTCTCGAAAGCATCATTGCGCTCGAGAGATGATTTGCTAGCTCCCAAAAACAGAGTCACTACTGACTCAACCTCTATTTGCCCTGTCTGTCTAAATACCAACTTTAGTTCACAGGAACGTAAAATAAGACGGATTATCAATGCAGAATGGCCAATTGTCCTTCCGGACATCATTTTAGGCCCTGTATTGCCCTAGTCACCGGCCATTAATTTTAGGAGGGCACCCTCAATGAAAGATGCATTGGATAGAACTATGCCTGAGTTAACACCCAAACGCACTTGGCTAGTGAAAACAGGTTTTTTCAAGTGCACGTCTTGTCGTGCATGCACATTTGTCAAGAATGGCACGCATTATGAATCAGCTTTTTGCGAAAAACCAATTGCCATTAATGAATATTTGACCTGTCGTAGCGAGTTTGTTATTTATCAACTATCTTGTACATGCAATCTCTCATACATTGGAAGCACTAAGTTGCCGGCGAATCAGTGTATCCTGCAACACGTGCGAGCCATAGTAAATTCCGATAGTAACTATCCAGTGGCTCGCCATTTCAAAGCTGTCCATAATAACAAACTCAAAGATTTGCAATACACTCTTTTGGGTTCGGTCCCCAACCCCGGACGGGGAGGTGACCGGGAAAAACTGCTCAGGCAAAAAGAAACTTATTTTATTCTGCTGCTAGATTCAAGAGCACCAAATGGGTTAAACATCATTGATGAATTGCACAATTTTCTGTAATCATGTGATTTTTTGAATTTGCTGATAAGTTTCTGTAGTATAGTACCTTTTGGTTTGTTATGTATTGTTTCTCTAGGTTCCTATAATTTTATTTTGATGATGGTTTAAGCAGTTATTTTTGTATTGTAGGATTTCAGTACTGAACCTTAGCCAAGACTGTCGCTTTCTTTAAATATAGTTTATTTTTCACCCATTGAGCACCAGCACTTTAACAGATTGGGCAGGTAGCCGTACGTGATCTATTGATCATTACATCTTTATGAAATGGTATATATAAGTGATATTCTGTGACCATGCAAAAAGTACTTTACGATTTGAAATGCTTTTATTTTTAGTGTACCATATTAGATTTTGACGGAATTTTTCACTTGCACTTTACCCCTTTGTACTGCTAATATTATTCAATGTGTATCCTGTAATTGTGTTTTGTATGAGATCATTGGGCACTTGCCATCATTTATACTTGTATTGTTTGGTCAATATACCAATAGGGGATAGGAGCACTATGCTTTTATTGATACATATGCACTTTACTTCCTGTATTTTGTATATCCCCCTGTCATCGTTTTATTGGTTGCTACCATACCTGCTGCTAATTCTTTGCCTTTCATCCTTTTTCTCTGGGTGTTAGTGATTTTACTACACTTTAAAATGGCACTCCTACTTCTGGCGCGTCATGTGACCAAGCTCCGCTTGCGGAGTGAAACGCGTCGAGGAGAGCACTTGCTTCACGATTGCAAAATAAAATCTACCACTGCTGACACGATTTTGGTGTGATAGCGATTTACTAAAATCTTGGATTGGACACTTGGTGAGAGAGGTCAGCGCCTGCTAAGTCTGTGTTATTAGCGGATGGGACTGTTTTTATATATATATATATATATATATATATATATATATATATATATATATATATATATTCACTTAAAAAAACCATAGGTTTCAGGCCTTATATAGTTAGGAATTAGCATTTAAAAAACCATTGAAATTGCTCCTATATAGTTAGTTGTACTAACTATATTTCGCGCACCCGCAATCCACTGCTGATGATGTCACATATTACATCATTCATGACATGGTCAGTGACATCACTGATGACATCATCCAGTGACTGTGTGTTTCTGTAAAGTTTAAATATGTTTTATATATTGAAGAATGAGTGGATGTATAATTGACTGGATGAAGGATTTAGTAGGTACGTGACTGACTGTATGAGTGAGTGATTACATGTGTCTTACTAAATGCATGGGTTAGTGACTAAACTCTCTGAATGTGTGCATCAGTATGTCTGCTGTTGTGTAAGCTGCTGCATGTGTTGATCAGTAGCTATATGAGTGGCTATATGGGTTATTGATTGGTTGCCCAAGTATTTGAATGGGAGACTGAGTGTGTGTGTGGGTGGCTGGGAGGTGTGTGACTCTGTGCATAGATGTGTGAGCAGTTGATTTACTAGGTGTATGAGTTCAAGAGTGCATGTGGAAACAGCTATATGGGTGGTTGACTGTGCATCGGTGTTTTGGTGAGTGAATGGATATCTTAGTGCTACATGTTCAAGGAAGTACATATGTAAAACACAGTGCATGTAAGAGTTGGCATATATAAATGACTATACATGAAAGCCAGTGAATGTGCGAGTGGCTGTATGGATCATTGTGTACTTGTATCAGTTATTGTATAAGAGAGTAAGTATGTGTTAGTATATGTTTGAATAAGTAAGGTGTTGTGTGTATAACTGTATAGTTGAGGAAATGGAAGTGTGATTGATTCTTTGCATGACTGACTAGGTGTGTGAGTAACTCCATGGATGAGTGGCAGTGTGTGAGTGTCTGTATAGGTGTATGAGTGCATATGAGAGTCTTGTATTGATGAGTGACTGTATGTATGAGTGATTCTATGGGTGAATGAGTGAACGTGTGTGTAGACCTAGGATTCAGTGAGTGCGGTATGTAGTAACTGGTATTGGTGTGTCAATGGTTTCAAGAATGGTAGCCTGTATTTAACAGTGAGTGTATCAAAGGTTATATTAGAGTGTGAGGGGGTGCATCATGTTATCACATGAATGATATCATCAGTGATGTGATCAGTGATGTCAAATGAGATGTCATCAGTGATGTCATCATTGATGTCATTTGAGATGTCATCACTGATATCATCAGTGATGTCACTGACCATGTCATGAATGATGTAATATGTGACATCATCAGCAGTGGACTGCTGGTGCGCGAAATATAGTTAGTACAACTAACTACATAGAAGCAATCAATGGTTTTTTAAATGCTAATTCCTAACTATATAAGGCCTGAAACCTATGGTTTTTTAAGTGAATTTGCAAGGTTTTTAAAATGCTAATTCCTAACTATATAAGGCCTGAAACCTATGTTTTTTAAGTAATTTGCAATTTTTTTTAAATGCTAATTCCTAACTATATAAGGCCTGAAACCTATGTTTTTTCAGTGAATTTGCAAGGTTTTTTAAATGCTAATTCCTAACTATATCAGGGGTGAAACCTATATTTTTTTTCAATAAATTTCAAAGGTTTTGTAAATGCTAATTCTATTAGGGGATAACGTTTATATATGTTATTATCCTTCTGGGACCACCTGAGCAGCCATCTTGTTTCTCAGGAGAAGTGAGGCACAAGAGAGCACAAAACAAGAGCGGAAAACGTGAAAAGGGGGCAGGGTTGAGACCCCCTGACCCCCTAGACCTTCTCAGGGGGTCCCAGAAGGACCACCAAGTGCAAAAAAAGTTTATATTTTTTTTAAATCGCGGGGTACAGTGCGCGTACCCTGTGACTTTTTTTTTTTGCCCTTGGGGGTCCTTTTGGGACCCCCTGAGAAGGGCTAGAGGGTTGGGGGCTCTCTACCCTACCCCCTTTTCGTGTTTTCCACTCTTGTTTTTGGCTCTCTTGTGCCTCAGTTCTCCTGAAAAACAAGATGGTGGCCAACACTTCCTGGTTTGGACAGTTTGGAATGTTGACAGTCGACTGCCAGCCAATCAGAAACTCGCTCGCGTACGGTGAGTGCATATAGATATATAATTTGCTCAAATTCAATTTTCTCAACAACTACTGGAGGGATTTTAACGAAATATAGTAAAGGCACTACTGCTTACCTGTCCCTACCATTTTGCCAAGTTTGGTGTAATTCCGTTCAGCCGTTCGGGCTGTAGCCGTGTCTGAAGGTCCCATAGAAAATGCCATTTGAAAAATTTCAAATTCAATTTTCTCAAGAACTACTGGAGGGATTTACACCAAACATACAAAAGGCACCACTGCATACCAGTCCCTACCATTTCACCAAATCTGGTGTAATTCCGTTCAGCCGTTCGAGCTGTAGCCTTGTCAGAATGTCCCTATGGAAATTAACATGGGGAAAACACGTTTTGGGACCCCCCTTTTTTCTCGGCCCCCTGCTTGACGAATCCCCCCGAACCTTTCAGGGAAGGAGCGAGGCAAATTTAAGGAAAACTATAGGCAGATCCCTCAATCAGCGCCAAAGTTATTCTCAATAGAATGTTCGGAATTTCCTATGGTAACTAGGTCCTAACTATATATACACCTACTGGCGAGCGCCAGTAGGTAATATATATATATATATATATATATATATATATATATATATATATATATATATATATATATATATATATATATATATATATATATATATATATATATATATATATATATATATATATATATATATATATATATATATATATATTTACATATCATAGGGTTTCTCACTCCAAACCTTAGTTGGAGCCAAAGCCCACTGGGGCAGGTGCAATAGATTAAAATGACTCTTGCTCCACACGGAGTTTCACTAGCCTCTGAAGAAATGCTCAGGAGAGCATGAAACGCGTCAGGCTGCAGTAATTTAAACTGGACTTTGTTTTTCTCTGTCTACGATGTCATCTGCGCATTAAAACGAAATTTACACCTACCTGCTTGTGGGCCTTTCAAGTGAGGGACAACTTGTGTGTTTGTGATATATATATATATATATATATATATATATATATATATACATATATACATATATACATATATATATATTTACATATCATAGGGTTTCTCACTCCAAACCTTAGTTGTAGATCAGAATAAGAGGCGGCAGACTAGGAGACAGCACAATAATTTATTGTGTACTCAAAAACCAAGGACGACGCGTTTCGGCGTTAGCCTTTGTCGACTGAGAAACCCTGCGATATTTGGTGGTTGCTGTTACCACGGGTGGTGCCAACGCTAATAGGAGAGGAACCGCCAAAGCAGCAAACTTGGTGAAATATATATATATACCTTCAATTTCAATGGTTTTTTTAAATGCTAATTCCTAACTATATAAGGCCTGAAACCTATGATTTTCTCAGTGAATTTCAAAGGTTTTTTAAATGCTAACTCCTAACTATATATGACCTGAAACCTATGGTTTTTTAAGTGAATTTGCAAGGTTTTTTAAATGCTAATTCCTAACTATATATGACCTGAAACCTATGATTTTTTAAGTGAATTTGCAAGGTTTTTTAAATGCTAATTCTATTAGCGGATAACGTTTAAATATGTTAATATCCTTCTGGGACCACTTTTTAAATGCTAATTCCTAACGATGTCAGGCGTGAAACCTATAGTTTTTTTCAATAAATTTCAAAGGTTTTCTAAATGCTAATTCTATTAGCGGATAACGTTTAAATATGTAAATATCCTTCTGGGGCCACCTGAGCAGCCTTAGGGGTCAGGGTGTTTCTACCCTGCCCCCTTTTTGCATTCTACACGTTTGTTTATCTGCTTCTTTTGTGCCTCGGTCTACCTAGCACAAGATGAATGCCAACACTTCCTGGTTAGAAGCGTTGACAGCCAATGAGCATGCTGCTTTCCTGTGAAAGGCATGCTGATTGGCTGCCACTGTCTGTCAACACTCCAAACCAGGAAGTGTTGGCAGCCATCTTGTACCGCGGTAGAACCAAGGCACAAGAAAGCAGTGAAACAAAGGTGCAAAACACGCAAAGGGGGCAGGGTAGAAGCACCCTGACCCACTAGGCCTGCTCAGGGTGTCCCACGAGGACCCCCCCAGGCCCCCCCCCCCCAATTTTTTTTTGAAAAAAAAATGTTTTTTGAAAAATTACGGGGTGCGCGCACCGTGCGCGGACCCCGCGATTTTTGAGTTCTACACGTTTGTTTTTCTGCTTTCCTGTGCCTCAGTCTACCGAAGCACAAGATGGCTGCCAACAATTTCTGTTTTGGAGTGTTGACAGACATTGGCAGCCAATCAGCATGCAGCTCGCGCACGCTAAGGTCCGCGCACGTGCAAGGACAGTGCAAGGACGGTGAGCGCACGGGCGCGCACCGTGTCCCGCCCATAGATATATAATTTGAAAAAAGGCAATTTTCTCAACAATTACTGAAGGGATTTTCACCCACTATACAAAAGGCACTTCTGCATACCAGGCTCTACCATTTTGCCAAGTTTGCAGTAATTCCATTCAGCCGTTCGGGCTGTAGCTGTGTCTAAAGGTCCTATGGAAAATTGCATTAGACTCAATTTTACACTAAATTTTCTCATAAACTACTGGAAGGATTTACACCAAGCATACAAAAGGCACCGCTCCATACCAGTCCCTACCATTTTGCCAAATCTGGTGTAATTCCGTTCAGCCGTTCGAGCTGTAGCCTTGTCAGAATGTCCCTATGGAAATTAACATGGGGAAAACACGTTTTGGGACCCCCCTTTTTTCCCGGCCCCCGCTTGACGAATCCCCCCGAAACCTTAAGGGAAGGAGCGGAGCGCAGCGAGGCAAATTTAAGGAAAATTACAGGCAGATCCCTCAATCAGCGCCAAAGGTATTTCCAATAGAATGTTCGGCATTTCCTATGGTAACTAGGTCCTAACTATATATACCTATTGGCTATCGCCAGTAGGTAATATATGTATATATATATATATATATATATACATATATATATATATATATATATATATATATATATATATATATATATAACTTCTTGCTCGAACTTGCAATTCGTTTGTAGAAAAAACGAGCTTGGACCCAAAGTATTGCGCAGTCAATATCCTTTATTCAGCCACCTCTGCCATATATATATCACACCAAAATCCCAGCAGTGCGACCATCTGGAACCGCGGCGCAGGACCAGGAAACAGACTCCACAGGCAAGACTTAGTGTTCAGAGATATTTAATCACAGCATCAAATGTCCGACATATATATATGTATATATTAAGCACCAGTCCCAGTGATAGGATCAGCCAGGCCAACTCACAGGCGGTCCGAGCTAGGGCTACCGGCAGCCCGATAAATAAAACCACCACTCTGCTTTCCAACAGATTATTCGGACACACCGCGCTGCTCGTGAAGATAATTTCTTGCAGGAAGCAACAGCTCTCGATATATATATATATATATATATCGTAAACAGAGCTCCCGTATGAGGAACAATGCCTGGCTAGCTCACGTGCGGTCCGAGTTGGGGCCATCGGTAGCCCAAAATTTTCTCACAACACTGTCGTTTTCCAACAAATGTACTCGGACACCACAGGATTGCTCGTGCAAAAAGTAATTTAATGGCAGAAAACAACGCATTTCACCTATCTGCTTGATCACGTTTCAGCTCTGTGATACTTAGTGTATGTTTTTATCTCCCATAGACAAAGGACTAACACCCCATATGTGTGGCAAACAGTCAAAAGAACATGGCAGCCATTTTGTAAGGTCCAAAGTTCCATGATATTACTGCTTTCCCAACACATTCGATAATACATAATGCTGTTAACAATTGTCGGGTGCTTTAAAACCATACATATATAAACAAAATTAGAATAATCAAAGTTACAATCTGAATATTGTCGTATGATACAAACAACAGTATTTATCAGTTCGATTGTATCTTCGTTGTTGCAAATTCATTAAACACCCAAACATATCATGTTGGCCTAAATGACAGGTCTACCTCAGTTAAATGCGGATTCATTAAACAGCCCGGACATTATGTGTTCACATCCTACTCAATAACGTTTTCAATGGTTGCTGTATAAGAGATAGGACTTCTAACACCATTATGGCCCAATGGGCTTACTGGCATATACCACAATGCAGTCCTATCCAGACGCATAGCGCCTCAATTTCTTACAATTAAATCGCAATTATTATTTGTATACCATCTGTCCTATTACCAACATAGGATTCTGACACCAGTTTTGCCCAAGTGGGCGAATATACAACACTATGCATACAAATTTAAATGTAACTTGCCCAAGTAGGCAAATGTTCCAAAGTCCAATGTTGGTTGTTGTATAATCACATCACCCGGACAGCTGTATATTTTCATATCCCTTTAGTGCCATGATCAGAAAGCCATTATTGGAAAAATCAAAGCAAAAACAAAACACTGGCTTAAGGCATCTGGCTTTGTAAAGTGCTCAAGCTGTAAGGAATGTCAAATTGCAAAAAATACCAAAACATTCACAGGCTGCAATCAAAGAAAATGGAACATCCGAAAGCTAATAAACTGTAAAACACCATATGTGGTATATATCATCGAATGCCCCTGCCCCTTGAAATACGTGGGCAGCACTACAAAAGAAACAAAATTTCGAATTCTTGAACATGTGAGAGAGACCGCAAACAAGGACAGAAGCAATGCGGTTGCAAAGCACATGGAAGAAAAACACAACAGTGATTGGAAAGCTTTAACATTTTACGGAATTGAAAGCGTCAACAAGCATGCAAGAGGTGGTAACCGCGAAATAAGACTGCGACAATGCGAGTCACGATGGATTTTGGCATTGAGAACATTTACTCCATATGGCTTAAACCAGGATGAGGAGATGTACGTACATCTCCTATAGTCAGCACATGTAAATAGCTTCGCCGAAATTATAGCACATTGTCCCTTCCCCAATCCCCCGTTTTGATTTCCCTTTGGGAATCAAAACTCTTACAAAGATAGACTTCCTGGGTAAACTCGGTAGCCTAAAAAGCTAAAGAAGTGGCTTCTGGGTATAAAGTGATATTTTTGAAAAGACTCATGATCTAACCTTAATGTACCAGAATCACCACCTCCAACTCTAATAGTTTGTACGCCCACTGGAGGGCTCAACTAGAAATCCTATTTTACAAGTTTAGACTCACTAACAAAATTGTGTTTGGCTGTGGATAATTTTGTTTAAACATAATCTAATGGGCCTCAGTAGAGGTGTTTTAAATATAAAAACAAACGACTTAAAGTATATCCAAATGAAATCTAATGGGTTTAAGAAAGAGGGGTGTTTAAATGTAAAGAAAAACGAACTGAAAAACAATAATTCCTATGGAACTACAATAACCAAAATCCTACCTGTGAGGAAACAGGAAGTCATGTGGTTACTAATTTTAAATGTGTATATATGTGGAAACAAGAGAGATAACCCCCGACCGTGATCAAGGTGGCAGCAGTCACTGAAACGCGTTGGTTGTGCAAGCTTTTCTTGAAATAAAAAGCAAAATACTTGGTAAAGTACCCGTGAGTGGGAATCCTTTCTTCTTTGGAGAGTAGAAGAATATTGTACGGCTGGGCTCCACCGTGGATTTTGCACCGCTGAAAGAGGCGCCAAGCCCCGACGAAAAGCGAGTCATCAAGGAAACTATATATATATATATAAATATATAAAAATATCTAACAACAAGGAGGTCTTTGGGAGGTCACACACGTCGTCCTCGCACTCCTGCTTGTCAGCCTCTTAACAGCTTGCACTCCCCTTCTCCATGCATTAAATCAGAATCCCAACGCGTTTCGAGGCACAACGCCTCTTCATCCAGGGGACAGAAAGCAGAAGCACACAAGGAAACTCGCCACCTTTGGTTATCCTTTTATTGATATATAAGTTCCGCCTAAAATGGGCGTGGCTCCTCGTTGTCTCCATCAAGCATGATGGTACATGTAGTCCATTGCAACGAGTCTCAAATATTCCATTAGGTAGGTCGCATGCTTCTGCGCATAATGTCTGTTAGTTCACCTTTAGTAGGAAGTGAGAATCGGGGACGTGAAGATGCATCATTAAATAGGTCGACGAACCATACGGCGATAGACAGTGCTTCGCTTCAGCGTCTCTGTATCACAGTGTTGTGGCTGGAATCAGAGTGGTGCTCCTCCCATGGCCAAGGCCAGCCGTGAATAATAACTAACACCAAGGAGCTCTTGAGCTTTGGGAGGTCACACACGTCATCCTCGCACTCCTGCATGTCAGCCTCTTAACAGCTTGCACTCCCCTTCTCCATGCATTAAATCAGAATCCCGACGAGGTTTTGAGGCACAACGCCTCTTCATCCAGGGGACAGAAAGCAGAAGCATGTCGACCTATTTAATGATGCATCTTCACGTCCCCGATTCTTCCTTCCTACTAAAGGTGAACCATCAGACATTATGCGCAGAAGCATGCGACCTACCTAAGGGAATATTTGAGACTCTTTACAATGGACTACATGTACCATCATGCTTGATGGAGACAAGGAGGAGCCACGCCCATTTTAGGCGGAACTTGTATATCAATAAAAGGATAACCAAAGGTGGCGAGTTTCCTTGTGTGCTTCTGTTTTCTTTCCCCTGGATGAAGAGGCGTTGTGCCTCGAAACGCGTCGGGATTCTCATTTAATGCATGGAGAAGGGGAGTGCAAGCTGTTAAGAGTGCGAGGACGACGTGTGTGACCTCCCAAAGCTCAAAAGCTCCTTGGTGTTATATATATATATATATATATATATATATATATATATATATATATATATCTTTTTCTTGCACTAGCACTTTCATTTTGTGAGCAAGGCTATCTTTGGTCGCTGTTAGAGAAAAGAGGACTTCAGGATGTAACCAGTCAGTATTTTGCTTCATTGATTAATGATATGACCGACATGAAAGAATTGTTTTCCTATGATTAATTGAGATAGGTCTCAACAATGTTATATATGCTGTTATTTGTGATCCCATATGTTGGCAATATATTTATATGAATTTTAATATATTTATATACCGCGTATTTTGCACTGACACATTACTGCTATATTGCTGGTTACTTGAGAAGTATCAGCCAGATTCATGAAGTAAAATTACGATCGCAATAGCTGCGAAAAAGCTATTGCGAGCGCAATTGTCTAAAACGGTATTCTAGAACATAAAAAGCGAATTCGCAAACACAGAATAGCGAATTCGCAATATTATTCGCAGAATCCCGGCAGTAGCCCAATAGGGAATCTGAAATTGCGAAAAACCACGGATTCTGCGAATAAAATTGCAAAATCGCAATAAAATCGCAATCGCTATTCAAGAAAAATCGCAATTTGCGAAAAACCGGAAAATCGCTTTTTGTGAGGCGCAATTTAAGGACAACCCAAAGCAGGTGGTAACCATCAAAGCAAAGCAAAAATTTTTGGGAAAAACCGTTACCCAATCAGTAACAGGTGCTGGCCTGACCAAACACACTTAAGGAGATGCAGCAGCAGCATTAGGAGTCTCACAATGCCAGGACTGTACATGATGGTCAGGCGGCGAAGGCTACAGCGAGCAGCACAGATCAGACTTAGGATCCAGGAGAGGATATTCCGCCAGCGGGTCACCCTGCTGGGCCAAACCATAGAGCAAATATACGCTAAGTACCGCCTGAATGGGCCAATGATCATCAAGCTAATTCAGGACCTTGACCCCCTAGTGCAGCACCCAACAAGTCGGACCAATGCCGTGCCCACACATGTCCAGGTATTGTTCAGCCTGCACCTTCTGGCCTCCGGGAGTTTCCAGGGGATAGTTACCACTGCTGAGGGATATACCAGCCCACCATGTCCCGCTGCCTAAGGAGTTTCCTAGATGCAATGCTGACCCAGCTACACCACCACATCAAATTTCCCACCAGCTAACAGGACTTGGATGAGACCAAGCATCAATTCTACAATGTAGCGCAATTTCCACATGTGATAGGATGCATTGACTGTACCCACATCCACATCTGCCCACCAGCTGAAACGGAGTACATGTACCGCAACCGCAAGTCCTACCACTCCCTCAACATCCAGATGGTATGCAATGCTAAGACATACATCACGGACATAGTGGCACAGTACCCATGTAGCGCACATGACTCCTTCATATTCCGGCACAGCGGCCTCCACACACGACTGGCCAGGGGAGACTTTGGTGAAGGACACCTACTTGGTAAGTACACTTTGCCCACAATGTCACACTGCGATGAAGTAGCTGCGCTGCACAGGCACTCACCCTCTGCTCCTCTCATTCAGGTGACAGTGGCTACGCCCTCCATGAATACCTCCTCACCCCATACCTCAACCCTGCTACAGCACAGCAAAGGTGTTACAATGTAGCACACATACGCACAAGGAATTGCATAGAGAGGACATTTGGGCTACTGAAGAGCAGATTCCGCATACTGCACAAGACTGGTGGGGCCATGTACTACAATCCTGATGTGTGCTGCCGCATTGTGGCTGTGTGTGCAATACTACACAACATTGCTACCAAGCGCCGGATACCTGTAGAGATCTCTGGCAGTGAGTCGGAAGGGGACGACTGCCCACCTGCCCATGCGCGTCATGCACCCGGGGAAAATCCTGCTGAAGGACACAGACGGAGCAACCAAATCACAATGTATTGTTTCTAGTGCACCCACTCCCCTCACCCAACAAATCACAAATGCATGGCAAAAGAAATAATGACAGGAGGCCGATGTACGATGCTTGAATAAATATTATTGTTGAAGGCACAATAATAATGACATTTTTAAATTATTAACATGTGAGTAGTATTGCGCCATACTGCTCTGAGTCATAAGCACGACATGCTTCTGTCTTCAGCATGTCCCTGCCAATGGATGGTAATATCAAGTGCACCTCCGACGCGCGGCACCCAATCGCCTCTCAGGCTCATCCTCAGGGAGGGCACGTGAACCTGCAGTGGGCCTGCTGCGGCGCAGTACACCGACCTGTGAGGCAGACAGGCAGCTGACACTGGAGGTCCCCTCACTAGTGTCGTCCCCACCACCATTGGCTGGGGCAGTTGGATGTAGTGCCAATACACCACTGGTGACCAGCTCCAGTACACGCGCCACATCCTCGCAGCATTGCACCATCTGCTGCTGCATTGCCAGGGACCGACGTGACAGCTGGGAGGTGGCATTACCAATGACGTAGTTCGAGCGCGTGTAGGCAGATAGGAGCGTAAGTAGCTGGCGGTGGCGGCGGCGGGCTATGTTGCGCTGCGAGATGATGGCCGCAGTGTTAGCCTCCATGGCAGTTGTCATCCGCTCTATCCTATCCGACACATTTGCTACATTTCGGCCAATGTTGATGAGTTGGAGTTGGATTGCCCCTTAGCATCGTGCCTGCAATTGATGGATGTGCAGCATCCGGCGCTCTATGCTGAGCCCTGGCACACGCACAGCCATCCCCCTCCTGCCGCTGCGTGCTGTGCTCTGCTGGCGCTCCCTGCCATGCCTGCTGTGCTGGCTGGCCACAGTGGGTGTGCGCAGTGTTGCCGGTCTAGCAGCACCAGATGTTGAGGGTGCTGCTGGTGGTGGTGTTGCGGTTGCCAATGGTGCAGCGCCTGATGGAGCTGGCGCAGATGGTGGTGGTCGTGCAGCTGCCAATGGAGCAGCGCCTGATGGAGCTGGCGCTGATGGTGGTGGTCGTGCAGCTGCCAATGGAGCAGCGCCTGATGGAGCTGGCGCTGATGGTGGTGGTCTAGCAGCAGGGATAGGAGCAGCGCCTGATGGAGCTGGATGTGTGGCTGTTAGCACCTCCTCTGCATCCTCTGCTGCCTCGTCTATCAGCAGCCTATCGCTGTCGATGCTGTTGTCAGCGCCACCTGTGAGGGAAAGTGGACGTAGATTAATTGCATGTATCTTTCACATGTGCAGTTGCTACATGCATGCTGGCTGACATTCCCTGACTGGCTGTGGCATTGCATACTTTGGGACATGCCTGGCTGCATTGGAGTTTTTGTACATTGTGGGCATACTACATGTCCCACAATGCATTTGGGCATATCCTATAGTGCATGGGTTGCATGACTGGGGTTGATTATGGGAGGCTATAGGGTCATGGCCATTGTTAGGGGACAGGGTCGCAGTCGCATGCAACTTACCTTGGCTGTCTTGGGTGGGTCGGGATGAGTCCAGAGGGATGACCCCTATACACGCCTCTCGCTGAAGTGTGTCCTCCACACGGTCCTCCATTGGGGTGTTGGGAGGGACAGTTGGTTCTCCACCTCCAGTGGCCTGGCTCTCGCCCAGCCTCTCTGCCACCCTCTCCTTGGCACGACCTCGGAGGTCGTACCACCTCTTTTTCAGGTCGTCTATCGACCTGTGTGTCACCCCCACAGCGTTGACTCTGGCGCCGATCCCCAGCCACAGTCGGCGTTTCTCCGCCTCTGGCACCCTCCTGGAGTCCTTGCCGAATAGTTTTGTGTGGTTTTCACACACTCTATCTATTAGGTGCTCCAACTCCTGCTCGGAAAATTTCAGCTTGCGCTTGCGCCCGGTGTCACTGGGCCCTGCTGCTGCATCCTCTGCCATTGCTGCAGTCTCAAAAGTAAAAGATTTCAAAGTCTGGAGGTGTTCTGGAAGGTGCTCTGTGTGATGCAGCTTCGATCTCTGCCTCACTGTTCTGAATGGGGGTGGGAACTGCCTGCTTCCTGGTTGTGATGTCATCACTGTGCTCGAAATGCGACTTCCCGTTTTTGCGATCTCGCAAATTGCAAGATCGCTATTCCTACACGGATTTGGACGGAAATTGCGATTTTTCTGCGATTTTGAAAAATCGCTATCGCATTTTGCGATCGTTTGCGATTCGCTTTAATTTATCGCAGATTTTGATGAATGCCGTTCTGCGAATTCTAAATTGCGATTCGCTGTCAATCGCAATGTATAATTCGCAGAATTCGGTTTTCATGAATCAGGTTGTATGTCTTTTAGCTCTATGCACCTGGTGACTTGCTCAATTGTTAACTACACTATTTAAACACATCCATTAGTTTTGAATGGTCATGTGAACAAGGCTGCAGTGGCGCAGCTGAAACGCGTCATGCTGGAGACTATGGAGGAATAAAGCACCCATATTCAATATTTCTTCGCACACTTGTGGTCTGTACCTGGGCAAGCGGCGTCTATCGTGCTGGTTGGCTTTATATACATATATATATCCAATGACCATTAAAATATTCACAGCATCAGGCAACAAAGAAAAACTCCAAAATCCTCTTCAAGTGAAAAGCAGAGTGTATATATATATATATATATATATATATATATATATATATATATATATATATATATATATATATATATATATATATAATAACAGTGCTGCGTGTGCGGCTTTGTCTGCCTGTAAGGGGAGAAGTGTGGAGATATACAGCGGCGTGATTCTGCGGCAAAGTAGCGCACCGCCAGCAAGAGCGCCACAACCACCCTACTCAGGACCGTCTTTATGTACCGTGAAAATGAAACTCGGGTGGCGGCTGCCGCCGCATACTGGAATGCGGTATGGTTCCTGCACAGCCTCAAATAGGATTGTGACGGGAGCAACACTGAAACACAGCATCAGCCTGCGACATAACCCACTGGAGAGATACAATCTGACCAATTACGAACCACGAGTCCCAGCATGCAACAACATCATACCCATCCGGGTGACCACCAGGGGGCCAGAAACTTTATAAAAAGCAATTGTTTCATCGTGGTTAGTGCTTGATGTACGATGTCACAGCTTACATTTGAAAAAGTTTATAGTTGAACAAAACGCGTCAGGACTGCCTTGTTTGCTGCTGTGGGTTATTAAAACATCAAAATAACAGTGCTGCGTGTGCGACTCTGTCTGCCTATATATATATATATGTATTAAGTGTCACAAGTTGCCTTTTGCAGAGAGCACTCCCAACAAGCCCCATTAGCCACGATCAGCTTCGGTGAAATGAAATAATGCGAAATAATGGCATGCCTTGCCTGACGCGTTTCAAACTAACAGTCCTTCCTCAAAGGCAGCATGCAGACAGCAATGTTCTTTCCGAGATTTCTCCAACCATAAATATCCCACTTAATTATATTCCGCCCAGGTGGGCCTCTTATAGTATTGCATCTTGGGAGTTGGAGTTCCAATAATACCCTTGTGGGTTCGGAAATAATGAACATGCTCCTAAATTTAAACAACATACCGTATTTTCCGGCATACAAGACGACTTTTTAACCCCTTAAAATTTTCTGGAAAGTCGGGGGTCGTCTTATACGCCGGGTACAAAATGTTATGGTATGTTTTCATGCGCTTTTTCATAGCGAGGACTTCACTCGAAGGTGTCAGACCGCTTCACAATAGGAAATAACAAGAAACAACACACCTTATGTGAAAAAATACAGCCACCGGCACTGGCAACGTCCACACCCAGCTCCCGCGCCATGAATTGTGCAAGTATCGAAAGCGAGCATTTTTTTTTTCATAGCGAGGACTTCACTCGAAGGTGTCAGACCGCTTCACAATAGGAAATACCGTATGTAACAAGAAACAACACACCTTATGTTAAAAAATACAGCCACCGGCCCTGGCAACGTCCACACCCAGGCCCCGCGCCATGAAGTATCGAAAGCGAGCGTTTTTTTCATAGCAAGGACTTCACTCGAAGGTGTCAAACAGCTTCACAAGCGAGCAAATGGCGCCATGAGTCTTACTGCCGCTGTACATGCGCCTCCAACCGCTTGCACATCCCCAGGCAGACGAGGCAGCAGGACGAGGCAGCAGGACGTCCGAAATACGGTATATGGTAACGGGCAGCCAGCGCCGAAGATGGCAGCGCCCGGTGTGTTGACACATTTGGCACGTTTTGGCACGCGCCCCTCTCTCCTTGACATGGGCGTGGGCATAGAAAGGGGACTGTAGAATGTTCCCGAATGTTACCGAAGGCAGTAGAGCACTTGCCGTGATTGGCTGGTTGTTGCGAAGAGGAAAGGCAATCTGGTGAGCAGATGCCGTATTTGCCGTACCGTGTGGTGTTGAAGACAGTCTCTGCACCTGTTCATACTGTACAGCACCAGTACATCCAGTGCAAATGGCTGACAGTGAAGAACCCGGCAAGGCTCCAGCAGCGCATCCAGTGCAAATGGCTGGCAGTCAAGAACCCAGCAAGGCTCCAGGAGTGGCAAGAAGAAGGAAATATGAAGCCAGTTACAAACTTAAAGTTGTGGATTTTGCCACGGAACATAATAACTGTGCTGCTGCAAGACAATATGGAGTGACAGAAAAGATGGTTTGGGCCTGGAAGGCAAATGAGAAAGCATTACGGAGTATGCCAAGGGGCAAGTGTGCATTAAGAAGAGGCACCCCACATTGGCCAGAACTCGAAAAGCATGTAGCAGACATGGTGGCCGAGCATCGGCAAAGCGGTTATGTCGTGACCCGAAATAAAATCCGATTGGTTGCACTTCAGTGGGCCAAATCTAATCCAGATCTCAGCCACAGATTTAAGGCCACTGTATCCTGGTGTACCAGATTCATGGGAAGGCATAATCTGGTATTGCGGCAAAAGACAAAAATTGCCCAGAAATTACCTGCGGATCTTGATGCCAAAATGCATAGCTTCCATCGCTACGTTATTAGGCTGCGCAATGAACATGGCTATGCGCTGAGTAGCATCGGAAATATGGATGAAACTCCAATGAATTTCGATATGATTGCCAACAAAACTGTCCATCAAAAAGGCGAAAAGACAATTTTAATAAAAACAACAGGACATGAGAAGTCCAGTTTCACAGTGGTACTAGCATGCACAGCTGATGGCGCAAAGCTGAGACCAATGGTTATTTTCAAAAGAAAAACAATGCCGAAACTCAAGTTCCCTGTTGGTTGTTTTGTGCATGTGAATGAGAAAGGATGGATGGATGAAGAAGGGGTAAAGCTATGGCTTGATAATGTATGGAGCAGGCGACCAGGTGGACTTCTACAAAGACATAGTCTACTGGTGTGGGATATGTTCAGGGCTCATTTAACTCCAAGCACCAAGCAAAGGCTGGCAAGACTAAAAACAGATGCTGCAGTTATACCTGGAGGATTGACATCGTTGGTGCAGCCACTGGATGTGTGCCTAAACAAGCCATTTAAAGATCGCATCCGAGAACAATGGAATGAGTGGATGGTTAGCGGTGAAAAAACATTCACAAAAGGAGGAAACATGCGTGCTCCACAGTTGGATGTTTTGTGCACCTTTGTCATAAAGGCCTGGAACGACATTGATGCAGAAACTGTAATAAAGTCTTTCAAGAAGTGTGGCATATCAAATTCATTAGATGGTATGGAGGACGACTATTTGTGGGAAGGTGAAGAGGATGCCGAAGAAGAGACCACATCATCTGATACGGAATTGGTACCAGATCCATACGATGACTGCCTTACAGATGTACCACAAGATCTCATTGACTTACTTATGAGATCAGATGACGAAGAGGAGGATTTTGAAGGCTTTTAAAGGGAACGTTGTAAATCCTGTAGAAATCGCTTGGATTTATGGAAAGTTATGGGAAGTTTAATCCACTTGCACTGTTTCATGCACTAATTTATGTTTACTGTACCGTACCGGTATATTCAGAAGTGACAGTTTTTCATATGGTTCTAAATAAAAATATTGCGAGTAAAGCAAGATTGTTTATACAACCAATTTGTTTGAGTTCAGTCTTTGAGTTTGTAAAATAAACGCTTAGGTAACACTGTCCACTGATAAAGCCTTACTGCTCACCCACAGGGAGGAGGACTAGACTAATACGGTAAGTTCAAAATACCGGTACATTCTCGGAATGGCTATGCAGGACTGCGTTGGACTGCGCTGGAAGTGGGGGTCGTCTTATACGGCGAGTATAGCACAAAACCTAAAATTTTTCAGGCAAAGTAGGGGGTCGTCTTATACGCCGGGTCGTCTTATACGCCGGAAAATACGGTACTTTTCTTTTCACTCCGTCAAGTGCTTTCACCAGAAATTGTCCCAAATAAAGCACAACTTGTTGTTCCAGGTGGCTGTCTTTCATCTCAGCGCCACTGGATTTGCTATGAATCTGCAAAGGTGCTTCTCCCCGACCTGGCAAGTTGTGCTTTATTTGTGCATACTCTGCTGTTCTCAGAGTTTAGTCTGAATACGATGGGCAAGGTTGAAAAACAAGCCTCTTGTTACTCTGTTCTGGTAAGTCCCTATTACCTAGACAAAACATGATAAACATAGCTGCAATGCTGAAGACTCGTGCTTTGATATTATGGGGTTGCATGTTGTTCACAGACACTTGAAGTGAAACCTTTCCTTGAAGAAGAGCTATGCTGTTCCTAGGATGTAAAGCTACCATCTAGACTCTAAGGTATGGGGTCTGCTGACAAAGCCCAGAGATCTTCCTTTATATAATAAACCTTAAGGGGGAGGAGAGGGTGGTTAGGCCTTATAGTCCTTTTTCCACTGTCTATACATAATGACATCCCCCTTCATATTCTATGGTATTGTAACAATGCTAACTGTGCAAGGTTTATGCATTTTGCTGCTGGTTTTGCCATGTATACTGCATTATAGAGCACAATAGTTAAAATAAGCATTTTGAACTATACAGTGACTCTGACTATCCTTATTGTGGACAAGTACGAGGAGTGTTGTGTTCTTGGTTGTCTAATCATTTGTAGCTTCATGATTATATAGAAAACAAATGAGTCACTATAGCTAGTCGGCTTTGAGATTTTGGGCACTAAGGTGGTAGGAAGGTACAAACCCTATACAACGAGGTCCTGTTTTCCTGCTCATAGTACTGTGTATGTGCAGAATCCTGCAACACAACCTCTGTCTATGCCATAAATCAATGGGTCTTCGTGCACCCATGATGCCAACGGTTCCAGCGCCATCTCGAAAATCATAGGGGAGAGTGGACACCCCTGTCTCATCCCCTTGTGTAATGTAAATTGTCTTGACACTGTCCAACTTACTCATACTCTTGCCAGCAGATTGCAATATAATAGACCAGCCCATAATAGAACCCCATTCTATCTAGTGCCAAAAAGAGGTATGGCCATTCAATACAATTGAATGCCATGCAGGCATCCAATGAGAGTATTGCCGCGACTTCTGATGGTCAGGCCGCCGTTTCATGCATAACTCCATAAAGGCGCCTGAGGTTCAGCCTTGCACTTCTGTGTGGCATGAACCCCGATTGATTAGGGTTATTTTTAGAGATTATAGTATGTATTCTATCGTCTAGGACCTTCGCCAAGACCTTAGCTTCAAAATTAAGTAGGGAAATGTGTTTGTATGAGCTGCATTACTCAGGGGGTTTACCTTTCTTCTGAATAACTACTATGGTGGCCGCTCTCCAATCTTCTGGCAGTCTTCCATCTTGTAGTGCTGTTTGGAACATATTTAACATCAGTTGGGCTAACTTGTCTTCTATACACTTATGGAGTTCGGCAGGGAGACGTTTGGGTCAGCCGCTTTCCCAGACTGTAGATCTCATATGGCCCCCTACTAGCTCTTCTGCTGTCAAATTCTTGTCCCTATCCTCTTTCGTCAGCTCTGTGAGTTGGATGTCCTTAAGCAGTGCTATGCTGTCGTCCCCAGCCTGGCATGTAGCCGATTGTTACACTGATTCATAATGAGTTCCAAAGGAGTCTCCTATTGCCTCACCGGACTTTACCAGGGAGCCATCCGACCTTTGTATTTGTAGAACTCAGTTCCGCCCTCTGTCTCTCCTTTCTAGCCATGTTCCTGCCTCTGTCTCTCCTTTCTAGCCATGCTATTAACGTGTTCACCTTGTCTCCCACGTCATATAGCTGTCTTTGCATGGCTATTGCGTGAGACCTAGCAGTGTTTTCCGCCAACTCCCTCAGTTCGCGCCGCAACAGTCGCATCTTGTGACTGATGTTAGGGTTGAGTGCCCCTATATGCTCCATCTGTTCCCCTAGGGCCGCTAGTTCTCTTTCTATCTTGTCATATTGGGTGCAATGCTTTTTTCGTCTCCCCCTGCGAGTGCCTGGGCATGACCCCTAGCCACCACTTTAAAGCTTTCCCAAAGGGTGGAATAGGAGTCCACCGTCCTCGTGTTTTCTCCAAAGTATTTCTCTGTTCTGTCCCTAAATTTGCTCGCAAATACTCTGTCCTTGAAGTGCCATGATTGCTCTTGCAGTGGGAGAGTATATTCCCTAGCAGGACTCTGTAGCACTACCTCTACCGGAGAACGATGCGATATGCCCCTGGCTCTGTGTCGCGTGTCTCTGAATAGCCCAACCTGTATACATTGTGTGAATATGTAGCCTAGGCAAGACCCGTTGCCGTGTGCTGCCAAGATGTGTGTGTATTGCCTAATATTCAGATTGTGTGTCCTCCATACGTCTACCAGTCCCATTGCCCCTGCGAAGTCTAGTAGTGATTCTTGCATAGTGGCTCTGCCTGTTGTCGTACACCTATCTACCTCTGGAAACATTGTGGCGTTCATGTCTCCGCCTAATACTAGGATTCCTTGGGGCACGTCGAGCTGTATCTTTTTAAGTTTCGGGAAAGTCACTGAATGCAGTTTCAGTGGGACATAGATGGAACATATGTTGAGAGTTAGGCCCTTCCAATTCCCAGTGAGTGCCACATATCTGCCCGCGGGGTCTTGCCAGGAGCGGTCGGGTACAAAAGGGATTGCCCGCCTGGCTAGGATCCCAACTCCTCTGGAGCCCGATGTGAAACCTTCTTGTGCCAACAGGGTATACCCAAATCTATTGAGTGCTAGGTAGTGATTTCCCTGCAGGTGTGTCTCCTGTAGTAATACAGGGTCTGGGGATTGTCTATGCAGGAATTTTAATGCCATGGTACGTTTGATTTTATAGCCTAAGCCTTTAACATTCCACGTTAAAACTTTTAACGTGTTCAAGGATCGGGATGCCATTGGTGGTTTGTTAGGTACCCTGTCTTTTCCATCCAATCTCCCAACCCCCACCTCTCTGTACCCGAGCTGCTAGTGTCTTGCATTGTGGTTTATCCAACATTATAGCAAACTTTTCATAAAACGGACATAAACATTTGTATAGCTGCTTCCCAATTGTAAACCCCCCGCCCTGCTACCCTGCACAGTACATCTAGAACTACCCACTGTCCCAATTTGCAGAGCGCCTGTCACCCACACTTAATCATTACTACTTAACGTGGTAGGCTGGCTCCACCTCCTTTGTTTACGCGTTGAGCCTTCGCATCGCAATTTCAATGTCAATGTAATATTGTAGGCAGGTGTCCCAGTTCCTGTCCCTTGAAGTCATTACTTATGTATCCTGCGTAGGTGTGGTTGGCCTGTGACAGGATCATAGTTGATTGGTCACCAGTATTCTTTCATTCCAGTTGCTCCTGTGGCCTCCGATCTGCATTCTTGATCTGGACCCCCTTTTCCCCTTCGTATTGGTCGTTTGATTGTGTACCAGGAGAGCGCCCCCCCAGAGGAGGTCCCATTATCCAACGGTTTATCTTGAGTTTTGTTTGGTGGATTATTGTCCGATTCCGCATGCTGCTGTCCATTCTGCTCCTAGCGCACCCATAGCCTGTGCCCTTCCTCCTTCGAGCCAGTTCTGATGGTGCAAGTCTCCCTTTGTCTAGGCATCACAATCCTAATAGTTTAGTACTCTGGCTATGATGGTTCTGGGGGAGGTCCTGGTTTTGGTGGAGGCACAGGTGCTCTATGGGCTTGTTAAATGGAAAAGAAGTTGGAGAGGCGCTTGGGCTTCAGTTGGTTAATGATAAGATCTTCTAGAAAGCTTCATCCCCTTGGGCACCCCCACCACCCTAATGTTGTTTGTACGGGACATTCCCTCTTGCTCCTCCAACTTCCCGGCCAAAATGTTGTGCTACTTTAACAATCGTTGTACTTTTTCTTCCAGTTTCTGGGTGGCAGTTTGTAGATTACTGATATTTGTTTCTGGGATTGTAACCTTTTCTGAGGTTTAAGTCATATCTGCCAGGATGAGATTAATCTCTATAGTGACTCTGTCAATTTTAGACTCAGGGGTTCTCCAAGGTCATGAATCAGCGTCATAATGACCCCCAGCGAGGGCTCCGCCATGTCAGGATTCTCTGATGCTTCTGTCCCTTCCACTGACGGCAATCTGGGCACAACATATTTGTCAAGCTTGTTCGCCTGGGGCAGTGGTACCCTTTTTGGCCGCTCTAATCACTTTGCTTATCCGACTTATGCGGTACAAAAGGGGGTACAAAAGGGGGTGGAGATGGACGGAGCATCTGAATCAATCAAACACTCACACCCAGTCAAAAGATCTGGGTTTAATCCATCACTGTTCTTTAGCCCACTCTGCCACCCCAGTTCAGACATGGCTATATGCAAATCAGTCTGACCCTGTGCCTCATGGGAACAGTCCAGCCCGAACTGCCAAGCCATGTCTTACCTGGACCGGAAACAAGCTTCCGAGGACCAGTTTCTGGCATTCCAGCCGTCTTCAGCCCGGCTTGCTTGAATCCAGTGGCAAAGTGAGCAAGGGACTCACGTCTGAGCATACCCTGCCACACTTATGGCGGCCAAAAGCGGTACAAAAGGGGTGGTGATGGACGGGGCATCTGAATCAATCAAACACTCACACCGAGTCAAAAGATCTGGGTTTAATCCATCACCGTTCTTTAGCCCACTCTGCCACCCCAGTTCCGACATGGCTATATGCAAATCAGTCTGACCCTGTGCCTCATGGGAACAGTCCAGCCCGAACTGCCAAACCATGTCTTCCCTGGACCGTAAACAAGCTTCCGAGGACCGGTTTCTGGCATTCCAGCCGTCTTCAGCCCGGCTTGCTTGAATCCAGTGGCAAAGTGAGCAAGGGATTCACGTCTGAGCATAGCCTGCCACACTTATGGCGGCCAAAAGCGGTACAAAAGGGGGTGGTGATGGATGGAGCATCTGAATCGATCAAACATTCAAACTCAGTCAAAAGATCTGGGTTTAATCCATCACCGTTCTTTAGCCCACTCTGCCACCTCAGTTCAGACATGGCTATATGCAAATCAGTCTGACCCTGTGCCTCATGGGAACAGTCCAGCCCGAACTGCCAAACCATGTCTTCCCTGGACCGGAAACAAGCTTCCGAGTACCGGTTTCTGTCATTCCAGCCGTCTTTAGCCCGGCTTGCTTGAATCCAGTGACAAAGTGAGCAAGGGACTCACGTCTGAGCATACCCTGCCACACTTATGGTGGCCAAAGCGGTACAAAAGGGGGTGGTGATGGATGGAGCATCTGAATCAATCAAACACTCACACCCAGTCAAAAGATCTGGGTTTAATCCATCACCGTTCTTTAGCCCACTCTGGCACCCCAGTTCAGACATGGCTAAATGCAAATCAGTCTGACCCTGTGCCTCATGGGAACAATCCAGCACGAACTGCCAAGCCATGTCTTCCCTGGACCGGAAGCAAGCTTCCGAGGACCGGTTTCTGGCATTCCAGCCGTCTTCAGCCCGGCTTGCTTGAATCCGGTGGCAAAGTGAGCACCGTGGGGGCTGCGGGGGCCCCCAGTCTTCAGTACATGAAGGGGGTCCCCCTCAGCTCATCGGTAGAGAGCACAGCTGTGAGGTTTGCTTTAAGGCAGCTGCAGTCTGCTCCGAGCCCCTCGCTCTGACCCAGGACTGAAGAGAAACAATGTAACAAGTTACATTGCTTCTCTTCAGTCAGAGCCCGGCCCATAAAGAGGATGGGGGCCCCAGAGAGAGCAGGAGGCAGCACAGAGGAGAGCTTACAGGGGAAAGGATGGGGGTGGGGCCCCAGAGAGAACAGGAGGCAGCACAGAGGAGAGCTGACAGGGGAAAGGATGGTGGTGGGGGCCTCAGAGACAGCATTCACTACAGGACACTGCCTCTGAGAAGGGAGAGGACAAGGATGGGTGTGGAGGTCCCAGAGACAACATTCACCACAGAGCACTGCTCCTCTGAGGCAGCTCTGACTTCAACCAAAAAGTTTGCAGCTCCAGAAACAGGATCTGCAGGGACACATTGGAAGGTAAGAGTTAGAGCTATTGATGTTGTAAAGGACAATGTATTTTACCTATGCGTTTTCTGTTTGCTTTGGAGGGAATGTGTGTGGTGTCATGTGGACATATATGGTTTGGATTGGAATTGTTGTGGAATTGTGTTGCGTGGATTGGGTCTGTGTTGTGAAATAATGTGGCATGGTGTGCAGTGTAATTATGTGGTATTGAGTGGAGTGGGATTGTGTGTCTTGGAGTGGGATTATCTGGAATGGTATTTTGTGTTGTGGAGTGGTATGTAGTGGAGTTTACTTATGTGGTGTGCTCTTAAATATTGTAGCATGATATGAAATTGTGTGGTTTAGATTGGATGTATGTGGTGTGTTGTGCATTTGTGGTGTTAGTCTGAATTATGTAGTTTGGTGTGAATTCTGTGGTGTGGAATGGAAATAAGTAGAGTTGAATTGTGTGACGTGGAAGGTGCAGTGTTGAGTGAAATTATGTTGATTGGTATTATGAGGCATGATATGAGGTGAAGCTATGTGGAGTGTTGCTACGTGGCATAGACTGGATTTATGTGGAATGTATGTATCAGTATGGATTAGAGCGTGATTATGTGGAGGTTAATTATGTGGAGCTGAGTGGTATGTGGAGTCTTATAATGCTGTGTGATAAATTGTATTGGGATGAATTGTGGAATTGTGTGACGTGTAGAATTACATGGCATGGTGTAGTGCAGGGGTCTCCAAACCGGTCCTGGAGGGCCGGATCCATGCCAGATTTTTAAAATAATTACATGTATCTCATTGGGGATATCACAAAAATCTGGCATGGATCCAGCCCTCCAGGACCGGTTTGGGGACCCCTGGTGTAGTGTATAATTATGCGGAGTGGAATTATGCAACATGTTGCAGAGTTGTATTTTGTGAAGGGTAATTATGTGTTTTAGAGTTGAGTGTAAATATGTTGTGTGAAGTATAATTATATAGGTGGAAGTGAAATTATGTGTAGTTGAGTTGTGTGGAGTGTAAATATGTGGTTGGGAGTGGTATTAGGTTGTGTAGGATGTTATTCTGAGCTGCGGAATTATGTGGATTGGAGTGAAGTGGAAATATGTGTATTTTTAGGATTGTAATTATGCAGTATGGAGTGTTATAGGGTTAAATTATTTATAGTTGATTTGTGTGGCGTGGAATTATAAGCAGGGGCGTAACACAGGCCCCTGCAGCCCCCGCGTTGCGGGGGGGACCTCAGAGGTGCCTGCAAGCACTAAACATCCGTGACTGTCGGAGATAGGTAATTAATTAATATAGGTAGGTTATGTAACTTACGCTTGCTCTAGACTTTTCTTCATAAATTAAAGGGTAACATTTTTTAAAACAGTAATGGTGCATACTGCGCAGCGTGCAGATGTCTCCGCCGCTGCGTCTGCACGTTCTTACTCTTCACCCTTAGGGTGGGGCTGGTAACCAATTGTCATGCGCATTGCTGACTGGTGAAGCAAGGAGGCACCCCAGAGGCCAGACTGGAGATAATTGAGAGGTAATGTGCGGCAGCGACCGCCTGCCATAATGTCATTATTTCTCTGGCTTGCCTTGTTTTCCCTGTCTTCTGCAGCCCGCGCAGGTGAATCTGTCTGTTCCCCCAGTCTATGCCAACCCCTCAGACAAGTGCACCCCACCCAAAATTCATTGCGACAACCACTTGTGTGTGTAAGCTCTCCAGTTTAGAGTGAAGGCATTTAGTAAAAGAAAGGCACCTTCGGTACATGAAGGTTGTTTGGAAAAGGGTGGGATTATGTTACACATTAAAGATTAAAAGTGTGTGTCATCAGTTCACCTGCGATTTATGTTGATATGCTGATTTTACAGAAAATACAAAAATCGTCATTGAAGTTTGTGGGCGCAAGAACATGTACCCTTCACCTATGAATTTACACCTTCGTCTATGACTTTAGGAGAAGTTTCCCGATTTCGCCTGACTTTGTCAAGGCAAAGTGGTACCCGCTTCCCCCCAAAACTGACCCGATTTCTTGTTGCTGATTTCTAGTTGCCGAGTGATGTCTGTTCTGAATCAATCAATCAATCAATCATCGCATTTATATAGCGCACTACTTACCCAGAGGGTCTCAAGGCACTGGGGGAGGGGGATCTGCTACTACTCGAACATCCAGGTCTTGAGTTGCTTCCTGAAGGCGAGGTGGTCCTGGGTCAGGCGGAGGTGGGTGGGGAGGGAGTTCCATGTCTTGGCGGCGAGGTAGGAGAAGGACCGTCCCCCTGTGGTGGCTCTTCGGATGCGGGGGACGGCGGCGAGGGCGTGGCTGGTCGATCGAAGCTGGCGTTTGGGAGCGTAGAAGTTGAGGCGGCTGTTAAAGTATCCTGGGCCTTGGCTGTGTAGGGCTTTTTGTGCGTGGGTGAGGAGACGGAAGGTGATTCTCTTGTTGACCGGGAGCCAGTGCAGGTCTCTCAGGTGTCCGGAGATGTGGCTGCGACGGGGGATGTCCAGGATGAGTCGTGCTGAGGCGTTCTGGATCCGCTGGAGTCTCTTCTGGAGTTTGGCGGTGGTTCCGGCGTAGAGGGTGTTGCCGTAGTCCAGACGGCTGGTGACGAGGGCCTGGGTGACCGTCTTCCTGGTCTCGGTGGGGATCCACCGGAAGATCTTACGCAGCATGCGCAGGATGTTGAAGCACGACGAGGAGACAGCGCTGACTTGTCTGGTCATGGAGAGGGAGGAGTCCAGGATGAAGCCCAGGTTGCGTGCGTGGTCTGTTGGTTTGGGTGCGCTGCCTAGGGCGGGGGGCCACCCGGAGGCGTCCCAAGCGGCGGGTGAGGATCCCAGGATGAGGACTTCCGTCTTATCTGAGTTCAGTTTCAGGCGGCTGTTCTTCATCCATTCGGCTACCTCTTTCATCCCTTCGTGAAGGTTGGCTCTGGCGGTGGCGGGGTCGTTGGTAAGGGAGAGGATCAGCTGGGTTTCGTTGGCGTAGGAGATGATGTTGAGGTTGTGCTGGCGTGCGATGTCTGTGAGGGGGCTCATGTAGATGTTGAAGAGGGTTGGACTGAGTGAGGAGCCTTGAGGGACGCCGCAGATGACTTCGGTGGCTTCAGATCTGAACGGAGGGTGGCGGACTCTCTGTGTCCTTCCGGCGAGGAAGGAGATGATCCACTCCAGTGCCTTCTCCTGGACTCCGACGTTGCTGAGGCGTTGTACTAGGGTACGGTGGCAGACAGTGTCGAAGGCCGTGGAGAGGTCGAGGAGGATGAGGGCCGCTGTTTCTCCGTTGTCGAGCAGCGCTCGGATGTCATCGGTGACTGCGATCAGGGCGGTCTCGGTGCTGTGGTTGGCCCGGAAGCCAGACTGTGAGGGGTCGAGGGATCCGTTCGTCTCGAGGAAGGCGGCCAGCTGCTTGTTGACGGTCTTCTCGATGACTTTTGCAGGAAACGGGAGCAGCGAGATGGGGCGGTAGTTTTTGAGGTCGGTGGGGTCAGCCGATGGCTTCTTCAGTAGAGCGCTGAGTTTGGCTTGCTTCCAGCTTTCTGGGAAGGTAGCGGTGTCGAAGGAGGTGTTGATGGTATCCCGCAGGTGGGGTGCGATGACAGCGTCGGCCTTGTTGAAGACGTAGTGAGGGCAGGGGTCGGTCGGAGATCCGGAGTGGATGGAGTTCATCGTGCGGACGGTGTCTTCGGTGCTGATCGGAGTCCAGGCGCGGAGTGTGGTGGTGGGGGGCGGTGGTTCGGTCGTGGTGTTCGTCGGTTGAGTGCTGAAGCTGTTGTGTATGTCCGCGATCTTGTTGTGGAAGTAGGAGGCAAGGGAGTTGCAGAGGTCTTGCGAAGGGGTGATTTCGTTGTTTCCGGCGTTGGGGTTGGAGAGCTCTTTGACGATGTTGAAGAGTTCCTTGCTGTTGTGTGCGTTGTTGTCCAGTCGTTCCTTGAATGCAGTTTTCTAGGTGGCGTGGATGAGTTGGTGGTGTTTTCGGGTGGCGAGCTTGAGGGCAGTCATGTTGTCCGGTGTTGGGTCTCTGAGCCAGGTTCTCTCCAGGGCTTGGCAGTTCTTCTTGGAGCTCTTGAGTTCGTCGGTGAACCATGGGGCTTTCTTGCTTGTCTGCTGGGCGGGGTCCTCAGGGGGGCGAGCTTGTCTGCGCAGTCGCTGATCCACTTCGTGAGGTTGGTGGCCGCCTGGCTAGGGTTCGTTGTGCTGGTGGGAGGGTTCATGCTCAGGGAGGTCGCGAGCTGGTCGGCTGTGATCTTGTTCCAGCTCCTGCGTGCAGCCTGTTGCTGGTGGTGGTGGATCGTGCCCCTTGCGAAGCTGAAGTGGACGCAGCTGTGGTCCGTCCAGTGGAGTCCGGTGGCGTGGCTGAAGGCGATGTCCTTGCTGGATGAGAAGCCGGGGTCGAGTGTGTGTCTGGCGTAGTGGGTGGGGGTGGTCACCAGCTGCTTGAGTCCCAGGTTGGCGAGGTTGTCCAGCAGGGTGGTGGTGATGCGGTCGTTGTTGTTCTCCACGTGGAAGTTGAGGTCCCCGAGGAGGATGTAGTCAGCGGAGCAGAGGGCGTGCGGGCTGATGAAGTCGGCGATGTTTTCGCTGAATTGTGTGCATTGTCCCGGGGTCTGTAGATGAGGGTGCCTCTGAGGGTGGTCTTGGGGTTGATGTGGACCTGGAAGTGCAGGTGCTCGGCGGTTGCGATGGTGTCGTCGGTGTTGGTCGTGATGCGGATGGTGTTCCTGTGGACGATGGCGATGCCTCCTCCGGTGTGGTTGATGCGGCCCCTGCGGATGATCTTGTAGCCGTCTGGGATGGCGATGGCTATGTCGGGCGCTGAAGAGGCATTCATCCAGGTTTCCGTGAGGAAGGCGACGTCTGGTGACTTTGTGTCGAGCAGGTTCCAGAGCTCGATGGCGTGTCTGTGGACGGAGCGGGTGTTGAGCAGGATGCATTTCAGGTGGCTGCTGCTGTTGCTCGTCTTGGTCTTGGTCGGTGCTGGAGTAGTGCAGGTCCGGATGCAGGTGAACTTGCAGGCGTTGCAGCAGAAGGGTCCGTAAAGACGTCTCAGGTTGGCTCGGTAGCAGCCCGGGAGTCGGCCGGCGTTGAGGGCGTTGAGTTCGGTGGCGTCGTAGGTCCGGCGGGTGGGCTGGTGGCGGTGGGGGCCAGGGGTCCTGGCACTGGGCGCGGTCCAGGCGCAGACGGGCTTACCTTTGGCGCACCTTCGGCGCTCAGTCGGTGCTCTCGCTGAGCGCGTCCGCTGCGCGGTCGCTCCGGGGGCGTCATAAGAAGGGAGCCGGTAGGGAGGGTCTGCTGGGAGGCGGGGAGCGTGTGGGCCAATCGGCAGGCGGGGGGCGGGGTCGCGGCAAGAACCGGCGCGAAAACCTATGCGGGCGGCCCTGCGGCGGCTGGGGCGCCGGGGATCCGAGGACGAGCGGCCCTGCGGCGGCTGGGGCTCCGGATCGCCGTCAGCAGGCAGGCGGCAGGTAGGAGGCAGGCAGAGCAGGCGGGGAGCGTGGGGGCAACCAGGCCGAGGAGAGCGCAGTCCAGCTGAACTGGACATCAGGGTGTGAGTGGGTGGAGCGGCGGGGAGGGTTGGGGCAGAGAGGGTGAGGATTGGGGCTGTGGTGGCATATATTGCAGCTTGCGGAAAAAATGATTTCTAGCTGTAACAGATAAAAGATACTAAAATACAGAAATATGCATTGCTGCACAGTCGAATGCCCTTCTCTAAATTTGACAGGCCACCTTTCAGTTAATCTTTGCTATTGGTTGTTAAACTGAGACTGAGGTGAAACGTTTGCCAGAACAGTCAGATGCAAAAATAAAAAAAATCAAGTATAAGTATCACAAAATGTGCTGCATAAGACTGCATAATTTGCCTTTTCCTGCTGCATAATTGAGTACCTGCAGCATAATTCTCATGGCACTGCATACCATGTACTTTCCCTCTGTTTACTTCTGTCGCAAAGAGCCACCAATCCTACGTTATGAATCATGTTAAACCAGAGGTTGCACGTGACTTCTGTGGAAACAGGCACCAGTGTGTGTAACTCTCTTCTCTTTCTGGACTTTTTTTAACACCAGCACAACCTACCTCTCTTGCGACCTTTGAACTGTGGGGCGCTCCATGCACTTTTCCGCCCTGAAGCCGTCATACTCCGCTCAGTAGCAGTAAAAGGATCAATGTTTTTGGTCCATAAATGGCTCCAAATCCCTGACTCTGTGGGTGTGACAAGATCACCCAGCATCCTGCCCCAGAAGCCTGCCAGCCCTGCCAGCCCCACAGACCACTCCAGGCAGAGAAACCTGCCAGCCCCACAGACTTCCCCAGGGACAGAAACCTCCCAGTCCCACCGACCTCCCTGGGCAGAGAATCGAGCCAGTCCCATAGATCTCCCCAGGCACAGAAACTTGCTAGCCCCATAGACCTCCCCGGGCACAGAAACCTGCCAGCTGCACAGACCTCCCCAAGCACAGAAACCTGCCAGTCCCACAGACCTCCACAGGCACAGAATCTGCCATCCCTATAGACCTCTTCAGGCAGAGAAACCTACAAGCCCCACAGTAATCCTCAATCACAGAATCCTGCCAGGCCCACAGACCTCCCAAGGCAGAGAAACCAGCCAGTTCCACAGACCTCCACAGGCAGAGAAACCTGCCAGCCACACAGACCTCCCCAGGCACAGAATACTGCCAGTCCCACAGACCTCCCAAGCACAGAAACCCGCCAGTTCCATTGACCTCCCCGGGCATAGAGACCTCCCCAAGCACAGAAACCTGCCAGTCCCACAGACCTACACAGGCACAGAATCTGCCATCCCCACAGACCTCTCCAAGAAGATAAATCTGCCAGCTCCGGAGACCTCCCCAAGCACAGATCCTGCCAGCCCCACAGACCTCACCAGGCAGAAAAACTTGCCAGTCCCACAGACCTCCCAGGCAGAGAAACCTGCCAGACCCACAGACCTCCCCAGGCAGAGAAACCTGCCAGTCCCACAGACTTCGTGGGCACTAAAAAACCTGTCAGTCCCACAGACCTCACAACCGGGGCTCATGAAAACGTTTTTATAGAATAAGCTTACTATGGGCTAATATTGTTGCTATGTGAGTGCAAAATGAATTTGCTCTGTTTTTTACCTAGTGTTAAAGTGGATGTCTCATAGCCCGAAGTTGTAGGTCTGTTTTTCTAATGAAATAGCTCCAGAACTGAATTAGGAGGCATTTCTGGCATCTTCACAGTGGCGTAAGATAAGCCCCCGCAGCTCCCTCGGTGCAGGGTGGACCCTCAAGCTCGAGGGGGCCTCCTCTGCAAAAGTGGTAAGTGTTGGCCCGGGGAGGGGGCCCCCTTCGTGGACTTTGCAGGGGGACCCCCTCAACTTTCGTTAAGCCACTGGAGCCCAGCTCACAGCCACACCAGAAGTACAACAGATGCCATGGAACCATTGATCATGCAGCCCAGACACCTGCAGCATAATTCTCATGGCACTGCATACCATGTACTTTCCCTCTGTTTACTTCTGTCGCAAAGAGCCACCAATCCTACGTTATGAATCATGTTAAACCAGAGGTTGCACATGACTTCTGTGGAAACAGGCACCAGTGTGTGTAACTCTCTTCTCTTTCTGGACTTTTTTTAACACCAGCACAACCTACCTCTCTTGCGACCTTTGAACTGTGGGGCGCTCCATGCACTTTTCCACCCTGAAGCCGTCATACTCTGCTCAGTAGCAGTAAAAGGATCAATGTTTCTGGTCCATAAATGGCTCCAAATCCCTGACTCTGTGGGTGTGACAAGGTCACCCAGCATCCTGCCCCAGAAGCCTGCCAGCCCTGCCAGCCCCACAGACCACTCCAGGCAGAGAAACCTGCCAGCCCCACAGACTTCCCCAGGGACAGAAACCTTCCAGTCCCACTGACCTCCCTGGGCAGAGAATCGAGCCAGTCCCATAGATCTCCCCAGGCACAGAAACTTGCTAGCCCCATAGACCTCCCCGGGCACAGAAACCTGCCAGCTGCACAGACCTCCCCAAGCACAGAAACCTGCCAGTCCCACAGACCTCCACAGGCACAGAATCTGCCATCCCTATAGACCTCTTCAGGCAGAGAAACCTACAAGCCCCACAGTAATCCTCAATCACAGAATCCTGCCAGGCCCAAAGACCTCCCAAGGCAGAGAAACCAGCCAGTTCCACAGACCTCCACAGGCAGAGAAACCTGCCAGCCACACAGACCTCCCCAGGCACAGAATACTGCCAGTCCCACAGACCTCCCAAGCACAGAAACCCGCCAGTTCCATTGACCTCCCCGGGCATAGAGACCTCCCCAAGCACAGAAACCTGCCAGTCCCACAGACCTACACAGGCACAGAATCTGCCATCCCCACAGACCTCTCCAAGAAGATAAATCTGCCAGCTCCGGAGACCTCCCCAAGCACAGATCCTGCCAGCCCCACAGACCTCACCAGGCAGAAAAACTTGCCAGTCCCACAGACCTCCCAGGCAGAGAAACCTGCCAGACCCACAGACCTCCCCAGGCAGAGAAACCTGCCAGTCCCACAGACTTCGTGGGCACTAAAAAACCTGTCAGTCCCACAGACCTCACAACCGGGGCTCATGAAAACGTTTTTATAGAATAAGCTTACTATGGGCTAATATTGTTGCTATGTCAGTGCAAAATGAATTTGCTCTGTTTTTTACCTAGTGTTAAAGTGGATGTCTCATAGCCCGAAGTTGTAGGTCTGTTTTTCTAATGAAATAGCTCCAGAACTGAATTAAGAGGCATTTCTGGCATCTTCACAGTGGCGTAAGATAAGCCCCCGCAGCTCCCTCGGTGCAGGGTGGACCCTCAAGCTCGAGGGGGCCTCCTCTGCAAAAGTGGTAAGTGTTGGCCCGGGGAGGGGGCCCCTTTCGTGGACTTTGCAGGGGGACCCCCTCAACTTTCGTTAAGCCACTGGAGCCCAGCTCACAGCCACACCAGAAGTACAACAGATGCCATGGAACCATTGATCATGCAGCCCAGACACCCAAGAGGGCCAGAACACCCACTGCCACCACCCCAAGGACCACACCCAATCCCCCCGGACTGCCACGCAAACCCCCCCCCGGACCAACACTGAGGCAGCGCAGGCAAAGACAGCGAACCCCTGAAAATGCACCAACCTCACAGACCCAACACCAGAGAATGACATTACACACCATAGGCTCAAAGGGACAACCAGCATCCCACCTCAGACAAATCTGCTGGCTGTGCTGCACCTGTTGGCCTCTGGTACCTACCAACCATCAACTGCCAGAGTCGGAGGAGTCTCACAGCCAGCCCAATCCAAGTTCCTCACAACAGTCGTGGATGACATCATTAGCTTGGTACCCCAGTACCTATACTTCCCTCACACTGCGCAGGAACAGCTGGAGACCAAGCAAGGCATCTATGCCATAGCTGGCTTGCCACAAGTTTTAGGGGCAATTGAATGCACACATGTTCTACTGGTGCCCCCTAGCGACACTGCACAGAAAAACTGCAACAGAAAGCACACGCATTCCATCAATGTAGTGGCAATAGCGGTCCTCAGGAAAATCCCCACCAACGTGGACCACAACCACCCAGGCAGTGTGCATGATTCCTACATCTCCCAACAGTCCATCACCACCCAGCGCTACCAGGATGGCACGTAAAGGAAATGCAGTGCTGGTTGGCAAGTCCCAAATGAACATAACGCACACCTCAACTCCACAATTATGCAACACACAACACCGGGAATGAACATGTTACAAAGTTACATACAACATGCCAAACAACATGCCCATCCATCAGACACAACAGCACAACTTACTGTGGGAACCTGGGCCAGCCATGTACCTAAGCCATCAACAGCATGGCACCTCAGCAACACAATAGCTGAATGCGGGGAGAGGTGGGAACCAGGAATTTGCGAAGGAGGCACCTGACCCATGAATGAGAATGTACACAATGCCAAGTGTTGTGTGGATGTGATGACAACAAGGGGTGGTGAGGGACAGAGTCTCTGAATTAAACAGAAAGCTCTCACCCAGTCAAGAGATCAGGGCTAGATCCAACACCGTTTTTTAGCTCACTGCACCATCCCAGTTTCAGAACCTGGCTGTATGCAAATTAGTCTGTTCCTGTCCCAGTGCATGATGGGAACAGGGCAAACCAAACTACAAAAGCCAATTCTTACACTGGGAAGGAAACAAGCTCCCGGGGACCGGTTTCTGGCATTACAGCCGTCTTCGGCCCGGTTTGCTTGAATCCTGATGGTGCAATGAGCAAGGGTCTCACATCTGAGAATACCCTTCCACGCTTAGGGTGGACAAAAATATTTACAACAAGGGGTGGTGAGGGACAGAGTCTCTGAATTAAACAGAAAGCTCTCACCCAGTCAAGAGATCAGGGCTAGATCCAACACCGTTTTTTAGCTCACTGCACCATCCCAGTTTCAGAACCTGGCTGTATGCAAATTAGTCTGTTCCTGTCCCAGTGCATGATGAGAACAGGGCAAACCAAACTACAAAAGCCAATTCTTACACTGGGAAGGAAACAAGCTCCCGGGGACCGGTTTCTGGCATTACAGCCGTCTTCGGCCCGGTTTGCTTGAATCCTGATGGTGCAATGAGCAAGGGTCTCACATCTGAGAATACCCTTCCACGCTTAGGGTGGACAAAAATATTTACAACAAGGGGTGGTGAGGGACAGAGTCTCTGAATTAAACAGAAAGCTCTCACCCAGTCAAGAGATCAGGGCTAGATCCAACACCGTTTTTTAGCTCACTGCACCATCCCAGTTTCAGAACCTGGCTGTATGCAAATTAGTCTGTTCCTGTCCCAGTGCATGATGGGAACAGGGCAAACCAAACTACAAAAGCCAATTCTTACACTGGGAAGGAAACAAGCTCCCGGGGACCGGTTTCTGGCATTACAGCCGTCTTCGGCCCGGTTTGCTTGAATCCTGATGGTGCAATGAGCAAGGGTCTCACATCTGAGAATACCCTTCCACGCTTAGGGTGGACAAAAATATTTACAACAAGGGGTGGTGAGGGACAGAGTCTCTGAATTAAACAGAAAGCTCTCACCCAGTCAAGAGATCAGGGCTAGATCCAACACCGTTTTTTAGCTCACTGCACCATCCCAGTTTCAGAACCTGGCTGTATGCAAATTAGTCTGTTCCTGTCCCAGTGCATGATGGGAACAGGGCAAACCAAACTACAAAAGCCAATTCTTACACTGGGAAGGAAACAAGCTCCCGGGGACCGGTTTCTGGCATTACAGCCATCTTCGGCCCGGTTTGCTTGAATCCTGATGGTGCAATGAGCAAGGGTCTCACATCTGAGAATACCCTTCCACGCTTAGGGTGGACAAAAATATTTACAACAAGGGGTGGTGAGTGTGAGAAGTTGGCCTGGTATATAATGCTCACTAGTTCTAGTGATCACTTTGTACCATGCCAAGCAACCCTTATGATGATGGTTGTAATTCAACCTTGTAGACCAGTTATCCTAGTGGTAACGTGGACAAAGCAGTCTTAGGCTAAACTCTGAAAGGCATGTGAAGCCAGCTGTTATACCATACACAACCCCCCTGAATACCAAATGAAAGGGACACCACACAGATATATATTGAAAATATATATTGATTTATTAACTATTAAAATCCCCTGGACTCTTTATGAGCACAGAAGCACAAGCGTTAAATCACAAGACAGTTTAAAATACACAAAAGTTGCACAATATGGATGAGCCCTAGGGGCCACCTAAACCATATACTAAGAAAGTGGTATAAGAGATACCAATAGGAAAGTGAAGAGGCCTAGGGCCTTGGGAATCGCTGGAGCTATTCGAGACTGGAATTAACTAAGTCGGGAGAGGCCCACGGGACTCGGGTGCAGTGTTCAAAGTGCACGCACTTTCCAATACAAAGTCTATGGTGCGTAAAAAGTACAAAGTTAGAAAGTTAGGAACCTTCCGGGTGACCTACGGAGCTGAAACTTAAAACACAGGCCCTTGGGATGTGTACCAGTGCAGGAGCACCGGCGGAGCTGAGTTACCTCACCCACAGGAAGCGGGTGCACAGGGTCGAAGTTGTGTCGGGTTTCTTCACGCTGGTCGATGGTGCTTGGAGCTGAAGATGCTGCAGGCGGCTCGATGAGAAGAGTTCCGGTGGATCCAAGGGTGGATCTGAAGATGTGAAGACCTGAAAGCAGAGGGGACAGTGTTCAAAGTCACTAGCCAGTGACTACCGTGGAACCAGATTGGAACCAGGCGATGTCGGGTGCAAACAGGCGTTGTCGGGTAGCTTCTTTCTGCAGCCACGTGGATACCCGGGGTCGAGGACGTCCAGGAGTCGGTCACGAGCTGTCCCACGTAGGCTTCTCGCTGTTGGCGGTGTCGGCGACCTGATCGGAGCAAACAGGCCTTGGCAAATGCAAGCCACGCAGAAGTTGAAAGATGCTGTTCACTCGGACCAGCAAGGTCAGAGCGGGTGCTCCTTTTCACAGGAGCTTGGGTAGGTCTGGAGCAACCAGACCTGCTGTTTAAATCTTCGGGTTCGTCGCCAAGATGGCCGCTGACCACGTGGCTAGTGGCCGGGATGGTGCGTCGAGTGGCACAATGCAAAAGGGCCCCACGCAGATCGTGGAGATGCTGGAGGGCTGATCTTCGGTGCAAGGGCTGCTCGGTGGTGGGGGTTCTCAATCCCCAAAGCACAACGTCGAGGATGCCTCAGAAGCTGCGCAGTCAGCTTTTCGGGTGTCTTTCAAGAGGTCCGGTCCCACGTCACTCGGTGCCTCCACGGGTCCCTTCTTTGCAGGGACTGTGGATCGGGCTCTGAGAGGTCTGGGAATCTGGTTCTTGTCGGGCTCTGGACTCGGGCTCCGGCGGGAGGCGGCAGCAAAGCAGACATCGAGTTGCTGGTTGGTACCTGTGTTCACAGGGTGGTCACTCCTTGGCCACAAGGGAGATTCTTCTTCAGTCTTCTGTGCAGCAGAATGTCGAAGTCCAGTCTTCTTCTTAGTTTTAAGTTGATTTCGGGATGATCTGCTGTGCAATGGCACTGCTCCCTCTCTTATTCCAATCTGAGGGGTGGATCTCCTGCTAGGTCCCTCCCCTATGGGTGGGACCAGGAAGGGGGGTGGTTACACCCCCTCTCCTTTGTCCAGCTCCTTGCCAGGACTGGGGCTGGAAAGCCCCAGAACCGGTTTGGGCTGGCTTATGCACAGGGACACCTTGTGTGCCCCAGGCATGTCTCAATCTATTCAGCCCTGTCCTACCCAATACACAAAACCCTGTCTGGGGTGGTGCTCGCACCTCCCCAGGCAGGAAACCCTTTCTCCAGGCCCTCCTCGCTGGAAGGACTCCCAGCAGCAGGAGGTCAGACATGTGTCTGTGGTGGCAGCATCCATTTTGTGATGCTGAGGCTCTGGTTAACTTTAACCGGGGTTAAGGCTACACACATGTCGTGTCCCTCTAGAAGGGTGGAATGCTATCCCCATCGCCAGAACTGGCGAGGGGATAGTATTCCAATTCGTATGACACCTTACTCGACATGTTTTGATAAAGCCAAACCAAAGATAGCATATAACCGCGAGGATTATAATGCACTTAAGAGTATATGGTATGGCAATATCCCAGAACAGCTTAGGGATTGGTTCCCGACAGCTGCAGACAGGCTCAGCTCATGCTAGAGCACCATCTCACATGTAACCATGCACTCTGCCCCCAGGATTGCAGGGGCCTTCCATAGGAATGGCTTACAGGTTAACATGTGTCCAGTTTAAGGTTAGATATAGGGATACTATATCTAAGTAAGAGGTGATTACACCAACTTACCCCAGCTGAGTGATCAGCCAGTTGTGTCAAATCTGGAGGCCAGGCCAGGGGTGGCACAAGACGTGCTGCAGCCCCTGGTAGGCCTTGGATGCACCTATGCCCTGGGTACCTAGGGTACACTGTTACAGGGGCCTATAAGGTGAACCAGTTCCAATTATGTTATGCACCTAGGGTACATGGAGTCCATTTTAAGGAGAGAGCAATCAGCCTGGGGCCCTGAATAGCAGGATCCCAGGCCAACTAAGTCAAAAACCAGCTAAACACCAGGCAAAAAGTTTGGGGGTAACCATAGTCAGATATCCACCTTCCTACATAACCCCCCCCCAAACGAAAGGAGATAAGGCTATCCTTGACCAGGTAAGCCTATATTGCCTAAGTGGCCATATAAGGAAGTACCAGCTCTGGCTTGGTAACCCCCTGTTTCATGGTCCACTAAGCAATCCCTCACCCTAAGGGTATCTGAGGGTCTCCACCATAGGGAATCTCTACCTGTGGTGTGTCTTTGCAAAGTCAAAGGCTGGTGTTGGGATGGAGTACTGAAGTGAGTTTCCTCTGTAGGGCTCAGCTTCCTCCAATCACTCTCCACCATGTGTGCCTTTCTTTCTTTGACTGAGTTGCACTGTGCTCTCAGGGTCAACCTCTGGCTACCTAAAGCTGGAGGCTGAGTCCCTCTGTTTGGCTTACTGGAGGGACAGTTCAGGTTTGGGCCCTTAGGGTCCCAGGTTTGGCTGTGCCCAACAATATCCATCTGGGGGAGGTCCCTAACTACTTTTAAGGGGGATCCCTCAGGAGTTTTTAAAGTTTGCACCTCACTAGGGCTACTAGTTTCGGTGCCCCTAATCTGTTGATGGGGGTGCTTTATTTGACAGGGGGCCCTTTGGGTCTCACTGTCCTTCTTGTCCTCTGCAGCCCTGGGCTGAGTAAGGCAAGGTAGAGAGGGGCAGGTTACCTGCTTCAGACTGGGTCCCACCTGAGAAGGGTCCACTGCCATCAGAGGCTCTGTTAGGCCAGGCCTAAAAACCTCTGGGACAGTTCCTTCATCAGGGGTAAGATCAGTTCCCTGAGGAGGCTGATCCTTTCCTAAAGTCTGGTGGGAGGGAGATTTCTCTTCCTCCTCAATGCTCTCTGTTTGGGTGGAGTGATCCATCATTTCAGGCTTCACTACCCATGTATCAGTTTGAGTTTGGGCTGTGGCCATCACAGCCCCACCAACCTTTTCAGGAGGAGACTCAGTTTGGGTATGGGCTGTTACTAGTACAGCCCTGCTACTCTTTCCAGGAGGGAAGTTATCTAAAGATGGGGCTGAGGTTTGCTCAGCCCTCCCAACCTTTTCAGGAAGGACATCTTGAATTGGGGCTGTAGCCATTACAGCCCCACTAACCTTTCCATGGAGATTTACCATTCTAGAATGGGTTTGCTGTTCAACCTCAGCCCAGGCTGAGATTTCCAAATCATTACCCAGTAGGCAATCTACAGGCAAGTTTGCTGACACTGCCACTCTCTTTGGGCCAGTGACATCTCCCCAGCTAAGATTGACTACTGCCATGGGATGATTGGTTTCTATGCCATCAATGTTTGTCACCTGATATCTGGCATCAGGTAAAAGTTGCCTTGAGGGGACTAGACATTCAGCCACCATGGTGATGCTAGCCCCTGTGTCTCTGAAGGCCTCAACTTTCAAGCCATTGATGAGGGGCTCCTGTCTATACTTGCTCAAAGTGTTTGGGCAAGCAGTGAAATTGGCAAACCCCATGCCAGTCTCATAGACAAGAGTATCTGAGTTAGGGGACCTGGATAGGCCAGAGTCCACCTGTCCTCCAAAAGTAAACCCACCCAAATTCTTGGCGGTGCTCCCACCACCTGGGGGACCACTGCTAACAGTGACAGGAGGTGTTGGAGCCTTACCTGGAGGTATATTCTCCTTATTGCCATTCTTGGGACAACAGCTGTCTGTTTTGTAATGCCCAACCTGTTTACAGGTATGACAATAAGGCTTTTTCTGGGATGTAGAAGTGTCTTGGGACCCACCCCCATTCTTGGAGTTTTGGGGCCCTGGGGAAGTCTTTTCCTTACTTTTATCCCCACCCTTCTCTTGAGGCTTGGTAGTCTCTTTCTTTTGGTCACCACCCTGGTTCTTAGGTCTGATCCTGGTTCTGACCCATTTGTCTGCCCTCCTACCCAATTCTTGTGGGGAGGTCAGATCAGAGTCAACCAGGTGCTGATGTAGAAGCTGATTTTGACAATTACTTAAGATTTGCTCTCTCATAATTAAATTATACAATCCTGTATAGTCAGTAACCTTACTTCCCAGCAACCAGCCCTCCAGAGCCTTAGTGGCACACTCAACAAATTCAGACCAGTCCTGAGTCTGTGTCTTCTGGGTATCTCTGAACATTAACCTGTACTGTTCAGTGGTTAAGCCTAACCCATCAATCAGAGCACTCTTCAGGACCATGTAGTTTCTAGAATCCCCATCACTAACTGTGAGGAGTCTGTCTCTGCCTCTACCTTCAAAGGAGAGCCACAAGATTGCTGCCCACTGCTCCTGAGGGATCTGCTGTACCATGCAGGCTCTCTCAAGTGCAGTCATCCATTTGTGGATATCATCCCCAGCTTTGTAGGGGGGCACAATCTTACTCAGGTTTCTTGTATCAAAGGACCTGTCTTTATCCTTCTGGATATTGCTGCCACCAGTGGATCCTAATCCACTCTCTCTAGGCTGTCTTGCTCTAGCAAGTTTCTCTTGGGCCAGGGCAATCTCTAACTCTTGTCTCTGGACTCTCAATTCAGCCTCTCTAATTTGAGATTCTCTCAATTTGGTCTCATGTTCCCTTCTCTGAGGGCTAGTCATCCCCCTTCTGGAGTGACCATGAGAGCCTCTAGAAGCATGGGAGTTGTCAGAGTCACCTGAGTGAGTCCTTCTCCTCCTAGGCTTCTGGTTAAGTCCACCTGGGGGTCTGAATGGGTTGTTACCTGATTCATTCCCAAGTAAGCTTAAGTTAGCCTGGTTCAGTCTACTGACCAGCACCTGACTATTTCTGTCATCATCTGACTCACTGCTTTCCACCTCCTCCTCTTCCTCTTCCTCTTCATCTACCTGAGGAGCTCCAGTGGTGGAGGCTTCCTCATCTACCAGGATGATAGGGGCAGGGGTGTCTACAGTGTCATCCTCTGAAGGATGGCCTCCTTCAGCATCCCCTGTGGGGTTTGCCTTAGAGGGCTTTAGAGTCTCAGACTGGTCTAAGAGCTCTCTTAGGTGGTCTGTAGTAGGGGAAGGCCCTGTCTTCAGACCCCTTAAGACACAAAGCTGTCTTAATTCCTTAAAGGAAAAAATAGCAAATTTGGATGGTGCCCTTGGAGGGTCACTCTCAACAGGAGTAAGTCCACTGGACCCCTCTGCTCCAGACATTGCTCTAGTGTGGTGGATGTGTTGCAATCTACCTACACTGGTGTTTACCTACTAAACCTATCTAGTAGTTGTAGCTAGGGTGTGCTACTCCCTTTGCTCTACAACAACTAAGTTCAGTAGAACTTAAGTATACTAGTCTTGTTTTATATGTACCTAGCAGGTACCTGTATGATCTTTCAAATGATAATCTCAAAGATTGTAATGGTAAAACAACAGCAAGCTCAGATCCCAATCCGCTGCTCACCAATGTGAGAAGTTGGCCTGGTATATAATGCTCACTAGTTCTAGTGATCACTTTGTACCATGCCAAGCAACCCTTATGATGATGGTTGTAATTCAACCTTGTAGACCAGTTATCCTAGTGGTAACGTGGACAAAGCAGTCTTAGGCTAAACTCTGAAAGGCATGTGAAGCCAGCTGTTATACCATACACAACCCCCCTGAATACCAAATGAAAGGGACACCACACAGATATATATTGAAAATATATATTGATTTATTAACTATTAAAATCCCCTGGACTCTTTATGAGCACAGAAGCACAAGCGTTAAATCACAAGACAGTTTAAAATACACAAAAGTTGCACAATATGGATGAGCCCTAGGGGCCACCTAAACCATATACTAAGAAAGTGGTATAAGAGATACCAATAGGAAAGTGAAGAGGCCTAGGGCCTTGGGAATCGCTGGAGCTATTCGAGACTGGAATTAACTAAGTCGGGAGAGGCCCACGGGACTCGGGTGCAGTGTTCAAAGTGCACGCACTTTCCAATACAAAGTCTATGGTGCGTAAAAAGTACAAAGTTAGAAAGTTAGGAACCTTCCGGGTGACCTACGGAGCTGAAACTTAAAACACAGGCCCTTGGGATGTGTACCAGTGCAGGAGCACTGGCGGAGCTGAGTTACCTCACCCACAGGAAGCGGGTGCACAGGGTCGAAGTTGTGTCGGGTTTCTTCACGCTGGTCGATGGTGCTTGGAGCTGAAGATGCTGCAGGCGGCTCGATGAGAAGAGTTCCGGTGGATCCAAGGGTGGATCTGAAGATGTGAAGACCTGAAAGCAGAGGGGACAGTGTTCAAAGTCACTAGCCAGTGACTACCGTGGAACCAGATTGGAACCAGGCGATGTCGGGTGCAAACAGGCGTTGTCGGGTAGCTTCTTTCTGCAGCCACGTGGATACCCGGGGTCGAGGACGTCCAGGAGTCAGTCACGAGCTGTCCCACGTAGGCTTCTCGCTGTTGGCGGTGTCGGCGACCTGATCGGAGCAAACAGGCCTTGGCAAATGCAAGCCACGCAGAAGTTGAAAGATGCTGTTCACTCGGACCAGCAAGGTCAGAGCGGGTGCTCCTTTTCACAGGAGCTTGGGTAGGTCTGGAGCAACCAGACCTGCTGTTTAAATCTTCGGGTTCGTCGCCAAGATGGCCGCTGACCACGTGGCTAGTGGCCGGGATGGCGCGTCGAGTGGCACAATGCAAAAGGGCCCCACGCAGATCGTGGAGATGCTGGAGGGCTGATCTTCGGTGCAAGGGCTGCTCGGTGGTGGGGGTTCTCAATCCCCAAAGCACAACGTCGAGGATGCCTCAGAAGCTGCGCAGTCAGCTTTTCGGGTGTCTTTCAAGAGGTCCGGTCCCACGTCACTCGGTGCCTCCACGGGTCCCTTCTTTGCAGGGACTGTGGATCGGGCTCTGAGAGGTCTGGGAATCTGGTTCTTGTCGGGCTCTGGGCTCGGGCTCCGGCGGGAGGCGGCGGCAAAGCAGACGTCGAGTTGCTGGTTGGTACCTGTGTTCACAGGGTGGTCACTCCTTGGCCACAAGGGAGATTCTTCTTCAGTCTTCTGTGCAGCAGAATGTCGAAGTCCAGTCTTCTTCTTAGTTTTAAGTTGATTTCGGGATGATCTGCTGTGCAATGGCACTGCTCCCTCTCTTATTCCAATCTGAGGGGTGGATCTCCTGCTAGGTCCCTCCCCTATGGGTGGGACCAGGAAGGGGGGTGGTTACACCCCCTCTCCTTTGTCCAGCTCCTTGCCAGGACTGGGGCTGGAAAGCCCCAGAACCGGTTTGGGCTGGCTTATGCACAGGGACACCTTGTGTGCCCCAGGCATGTCTCAATCTATTCAGCCCTGTCCTACCCAATACACAAAACCCTGTCTGGGGTGGTGCTCGCACCTCCCCAGGCAGGAAACCCTTTCTCCAGGCCCTCCTCGCTGGAAGGACTCCCAGCAGCAGGAGGTCAGACATGTGTCTGTGGTGGCAGCATCCATTTTGTGATGCTGAGGCTCTGGTTAACTTTAACCGGGGTTAAGGCTACACACATGTCGTGTCCCTCTAGAAGGGTGGAATGCTATCCCCATCGCCAGAACTGGCGAGGGGATAGTATTCCAATTCGTATGACACCTTACTCGACATGTTTTGATAAAGCCAAACCAAAGATAGCATATAACCGCGAGGATTATAATGCACTTAAGAGTATATGGTATGGCAATATCCCAGAACAGCTTAGGGATTGGTTCCCGACAGCTGCAGACAGGCTCAGCTCTTGCTAGAGCACCATCTCACATGTAACCATGCACTCTGCCCCCAGGATTGCAGGGGCCTTCCATAGGAATGGCTTACAGGTTAACATGTGTCCAGTTTAAGGTTAGATATAGGGATACTATATCTAAGTAAGAGGTGATTACACCAACTTACCCCAGCTGAGTGATCAGCCAGTTGTGTCAAATCTGGAGGCCAGGCCAGGGGTGGCACAAGACGTGCTGCAGCCCCTGGTAGGCCTTGGATGCACCTATGCCCTGGGTACCTAGGGTACACTGTTACAGGGGCCTATAAGGTGAACCAGTTCCAATTATGTTATGCACCTAGGGTACATGGAGTCCATTTTAAGGAGAGAGCAATCAGCCTGGGGCCCTGAATAGCAGGATCCCAGGCCAACTAAGTCAAAAACCAGCTAAACACCAGGCAAAAAGTTTGGGGGTAACCATAGTCAGATATCCACCTTCCTACAGTGAGGGACAGAGTCTCTGAATTAAACAGAAAGCTCTCACCCAGTCAAGAGATCAGGGCTAGATCCAACACCGTTTTTTAGCTCACTGCACCATCCCAGTTTCAGAACCTGGCTGTATGCAAATTAGTCTGTTCCTGTCCCAGTGCATGATGGGAACAGGGCAAACCAAACTACAAAAGCCAATTCTTACACTGGGAAGGAAACAAGCTCCCGGGGACCGGTTTCTGGCATTACAGCCGTCTTCGGCCCGGTTTGCTTGAATCCTGATGGTGCAATGAGCAAGGGTCTCACATCTGAGAATACCCTTCCACGCTTAGGGTGGACAAAAATATTTACAACAAGGGGTGGTGAGGGACAGAGTCTCTGAATTAAACAGAATGCTCTCACCCAGTCAAGAGATCAGGGCTGGATCCAACACCGTTTTTTAGCTCACTGCACCATCCCAGTTTCAGAACCTGGCTGTATGCAAATTAGTCTGTTCCTGTCCCAGTGCATGATGGGAACAGGGCAAACCAAACTACAAAAGCCAATTCTTACACTGGGAAGGAAACAAGCTCCCGGGGACCGGTTTCTGGCATTACAGCCGTCTTCGGCCCGGTTTGCTTGAATCCTGATGGTGCAATGAGCAAGGGTCTCACATCTGAGAATACCCTTCCACGCTTAGGGTGGACAAAAATATTTACAACAAGGGGTGGTGAGGGACAGAGTCTCTGAATTAAACAGAAAGCTCTCACCCAGTCAAGAGATCAGGGCTAGATCCAACACCGTTTTTTAGCTCACTGCACCATCCCAGTTTCAGAACCTGGCTGTATGCAAATTAGTCTGTTCCTGTCCCAGTGCATGATGGGAACAGGGCAAACCAAACTACAAAAGCCAATTCTTACACTGGGAAGGAAACAAGCTCCCGGGGACCGGTTTCTGGCATTACAGCCGTCTTCGGCCCGGTTTGCTTGAATCCTGATGGTGCAATGAGCAAGGGTCTCACATCTGAGAATACCCTTCCACGCTTAGGGTGGACAAAAATATTTACAACAAGGGGTGGTGAGGGACAGAGTCTCTGAATTAAACAGAAAGCTCTCACCCAGTCAAGAGATCAGGGCTAGATCCAACACCGTTTTTTAGCTCACTGCACCATCCCAGTTTCAGAACCTGGCTGTATGCAAATTAGTCTGTTCTTGTCCCAGTGCATGATGGGAACAGGGCAAACCAAACTACAAAAGCCAATTCTTACACTGGGAAGGAAACAAGCTCCCGGGGACCGGTTTCTGGCATTACAGCCGTCTTCGGCCCGGTTTGCTTGAATCCTGATGGTGCAAAGAGCAAGGGTCTCACATCTGAGAATACCCTTCCACGCTTAGGGTGGACAAAAATATTTACAACAAGGGGTGGTGAGGGACAGAGTCTCTGAATTAAACAGAAAGCTCTCACCCAGTCAAGAGATCAGGGCTAGATCCAACACCGTTTTTTAGCTCACTGCACCATCCCAGTTTCAGAACCTGGCTGTATGCAAATTAGTCTGTTCCTGTCCCAGTGCATGATGGGAACAGGGCAAACCAAACTACAAAAGCCAATTCTTACACTGGGAAGGAAACAAGCTCCCGGGGACCGGTTTCTGGCATTACAGCCGTCATCGGCCCGGTTTGCTTGAATCCTGATGGTGCAATGAGCAAGGGTCTCACATCTGAGAATACCCTTCCACGCTTAGGGTGGACAAAAATATTTACAACAAGGGGTGGTGAGGGACAGAGTCTCTGAATTAAACAGAAAGCTCTCACCCAGTCAAGAGATCAGGGCTAGATCCAACACCGTTTTTTAGCTCACTGCACCATCCCAGTTTCAGAACCTGGCTGTATGCAAATTAGTCTGTTCCTGTCCCAGTGCATGATGGGAACAGGGCAAACCAAACTACAAAAGCCAATTCTTACACTGGGAAGGAAACAAGCTCCCGGGGACCGGTTTCTGGCATTACAGCCGTCTTCGGCCCGGTTTGCTTGAATCCTGATGGTGCAATGAGCAAGGGTCTCACATCTGAGAATACCCTTCCACGCTTAGGGTGGACAAAAATATTTACAACAAGGGGTGGTGAGGGACAGAGTCTCTGAATTAAACAGAAAGCTCTCACCCAGTCAAGAGATCAGGGCTAGATCCAACACCGTTTTTTAGCTCACTGCACCATCCCAGTTTCAGAACCTGGCTGTATGCAAATTAGTCTGTTCCTGTCCCAGTGCATGATGGGAACAGGGCAAACCAAACTACAAAAGCCAATTCTTACACTGGGAAGGAAACAAGCTCCCGGGGACCGGTTTCTGGCATTACAGCCGTCTTCGGCCCGGTTTGCTTGAATCCTGATGGTGCAATGAGCAAGGGTCTCACATCTGAGAATACCCTTCCACGCTTAGGGTGGACAAAAATATTTACAACAAGGGGTGGTGAGGGACAGAGTCTCTGAATTAAACAGAAAGCTCTCACCCAGTCAAGAGATCAGGGCTAGATCCAACACCGTTTTTTAGCTCACTGCACCATCCCAGTTTCAGAACCTGGCTGTATGCAAATTAGTCTGTTCCTGTCCCAGTGCATGATGGGAACAGGGCAAACCAAACTACAAAAGCCAATTCTTACACTGGGAAGGAAACAAGCTCCCGGGGACCGGTTTCTGGCATTACAGCCGTCTTCGGCCCGGTTTGCTTGAATCCTGATGGTGCAATGAGCAAGGGTCTCACATCTGAGAATACCCTTCCACGCTTAGGGTGGACAAAAATATTTACAACAAGGGGTGGTGAGGGACAGAGTCTCTGAATTAAACAGAAAGCTCTCACCCAGTCAAGAGATCAGGGCTAGATCCAACACCGTTTTTTAGCTCACTGCACCATCCCAGTTTCAGAACCTGGCTGTATGCAAATTAGTCTGTTCCTGTCCCAGTGCATGATGGGAACAGGGCAAACCAAACTACAAAAGCCAATTCTTACACTGGGAAGGAAACAAGCTCCCGGGGACCGGTTTCTGGCATTACAGCCGTCTTCGGCCCGGTTTGCTTGAATCCTGATGGTGCAATGAGCAAGGGTCTTACATCTGAGAATACCCTTCCACGCTTAGGGTGGACAAAAATATTTACAACAAGGGGTGGTGAGGGACAGAGTCTCTGAATTAAACAGAAAGCTCTCACCCAGTCAAGAGATCAGGGCTAGATCCAACACCGTTTTTTAGCTCACTGCACCATCCCAGTTTCAGAACCTGGCTGTATGCAAATTAGTCTGTTCCTGTCCCAGTGCATGATGGGAACAGGGCAAACCAAACTACAAAAGCCAATTCTTACACTGGGAAGGAAACAAGCTCCCGGGGACCGGTTTCTGGCATTACAGCCGTCTTCGGCCCGGTTTGCTTGAATCCTGATGGTGCAATGAGCAAGGGTCTCACATCTGAGAATACCCTTCCACGCTTAGGGTGGACAAAAATATTTACAACAAGGGGTGGTGAGGGACAGAGTCTCTGAATTAAACAGAAAGCTCTCACCCAGTCAAGAGATCAGGGCTAGATCCAACACCGTTTTTTAGCTCACTGCACCATCCCAGTTTCAGAACCTGGCTGTATGCAAATTAGTCTGTTCCTGTCCCAGTGCATGATGGGAACAGGGCAAACCAAACTACAAAAGCCAATTCTTACACTGGGAAGGAAACAAGCTCCCGGGGACCGGTTTCTGGCATTACAGCCGTCTTCGGCCCGGTTTGCTTGAATCCTGATGGTGCAATGAGCAAGGGTCTCACATCTGAGAATACCCTTCCACGCTTAGGGTGGACAAAAATATTTACAACAAGGGGTGGTGAGGGACAGAGTCTCTGAATTAAACAGAAAGCTCTCACTCAGTCAAGAGATCAGGGCTAGATCCAACACCGTTTTTTAGCTCACTGCACCATCCCAGTTTCAGAACCTGGCTGTATGCAAATTAGTCTGTTCCTGTCCCAGTGCATGATGGGAACAGGGCAAACCAAACTACAAAAGCCAATTCTTACACTGGGAAGGAAACAAGCTCCCGGGGACCGGTTTCTGGCATTACAGCCGTCTTCGGCCCGGTTTGCTTGAATCCTGATGGTGCAATGAGCAAGGGTCTTACATCTGAGAATACCCTTCCACGCTTAGGGTGGACAAAAATATTTACAACAAGGGGTGGTGAGGGACAGAGTCTCTGAATTAAACAGAAAGCTCTCACCCAGTCAAGAGATCAGGGCTAGATCCAACACCGTTTTTTAGCTCACTGCACCATCCCAGTTTCAGAACCTGGCTGTATGCAAATTAGTCTGTTCCTGTCCCAGTGCATGATGGGAACAGGGCAAACCAAACTACAAAAGCCAATTCTTACACTGGGAAGGAAACAAGCTCCCGGGGACCGGTTTCTGGCATTACAGCCGTCTTCGGCCCGGTTTGCTTGAATCCTGATGGTGCAATGAGCAAGGGTCTCACATCTGAGAATACCCTTCCACGCTTAGGGTGGACAAAAATATTTACAACAAGGGGTGGTGAGGGACAGAGTCTCTGAATTAAACAGAAAGCTCTCACCCAGTCAAGAGATCAGGGCTAGATCCAACACCGTTTTTTAGCTCACTGCACCATCCCAGTTTCAGAACCTGGCTGTATGCAAATTAGTCTGTTCCTGTCCCAGTGCATGATGGGAACAGGGCAAACCAAACTACAAAAGCCAATTCTTACACTGGGAAGGAAACAAGCTCCCGGGGACCGGTTTCTGGCATTACAGCCGTCTTCGGCCCGGTTTGCTTGAATCCTGATGGTGCAATGAGCAAGGGTCTCACATCTGAGAATACCCTTCCACGCTTAGGGTGGACAAAAATATTTACAACAAGGGGTGGTGAGGGACAGAGTCTCTGAATTAAACAGAAAGCTCTCACTCAGTCAAGAGATCAGGGCTAGATCCAACACCGTTTTTTAGCTCACTGCACCATCCCAGTTTCAGAACCTGGCTGTATGCAAATTAGTCTGTTCCTGTCCCAGTGCATGATGGGAACAGGGCAAACCAAACTACAAAAGCCAATTCTTACACTGGGAAGGAAACAAGCTCCCGGGGACCGGTTTCTGGCATTACAGCCGTCTTCGTTCCCATGATGCACTGGGCCAGGGACAGACTGATTTGCATATAGCCAGGTTCTGAGCTGGGATGGGGCAGTGAGATAAATAACGGTGATGGATCAAGCCCTGATCTTTGGACTGGGTAAGAGTGGTCTGCTTAATTCAGACACTCTGTTCATCACCACCCCCTTTTCTGAATCGTTTTTGGCCACTATAGGTGTGGCAGGGTATACTCAGACATGAGTCCCTTTCTCACTGCTCCATCAGGATTCAAGCAAGCCGGGCCGAAGAAGGCTGAAATGCCAGAAACCGGTCCCCGGTAGCTTGTCTCCTTTCTGGTGAAGAATTGGCTTGGTAGTTTAGTCTGCCCTGTTCCCATGATGCACTGGGCCAGGGACAGACTGATTTGCATATAGCCAGGTTCTGAGCTGGGATGGGGCAGTGAGATAAATAACGGTGATGGATCAAGCCCTGATCTTTGGACTGGGTAAGAGTGGTCTGTTTAACTCAGACACTCTGTTCATCACCACCCCCTTTTTGTAAATCGTTTTTGGCCACTATAGGTGTGGCAGGGTATACTCAGACATGAGTCCCTTTCTCACTGCTCCATCAGGATTCAAGCAAGCCGGGCCGAAGAAGGCTGAAATGCCAGAAACCGGTCCCCGGTAGCTTGTCTCCTTTCTGGTGAAGAATTGGCTTGGTAGTTTAGTCTGCCCTGTTCCCATGATGCACTGGGCCAGGGACAGACTGATTTGCATATAGCCAGGTTCTGAGCTGGGATGGGGCAGTGAGATAAATAACGGTGATGGATCAAGCCCTGATCTTTGGACTGGGTAAGAGTGGTCTGTTTAACTCAGACACTCTGTTCATCACCACCCCCTTTTTGTAAATCGTTTTTGGCCACTATAGGTGTGGCAGGGTATACTCAGACATGAGTCCCTTTCTCACTGCTCCATCAGGATTCAAGCAAGCCGGGCCGAAGAAGGCTGAAATGCCAGAAACCGGTCCCCGGTAGCTTGTCTCCTTTCTGGTGAAGAATTGGCTTGGTAGTTTAGTCTGCCCTGTTCCCATGATGCACTGGGCCAGGGACAGACTGATTTGCATATAGCCAGGTTCTGAGCTGGGATGGGGCAGTGAGATAAATAACGGTGATGGATCAAGCCCTGTTCTTTGGACTGGGTAAGAGTGGTCTGTTTAACTCAGACACTCTGTTCATCACCACCCCCTTTTTGTAAATCGTTTTTGGCCACTATAGGTGTGGCAGGGTATACTCAGACATGAGTCCCTTTCTCACTGCTCCATCAGGATTCAAGCAAGCCGGGCCGAAGAAGGCTGAAATGCCAGAAACCGGTCCCCGGTAGCTTGTCTCCTTTCTGGTGAAGAATTGGCTTGGTAGTTTAGTCTGCCCTGTTCCCATGATGCACTGGGCCAGGGACAGACTGATTTGCATATAGCCAGGTTCTGAGCTGGGATGGGGCAGTGAGATAAATAACGGTGATGGATCAAGCCCTGATCTTTGGACTGGGTAAGAGTGGTCTGTTTAACTCAGACACTCTGTTCATCACCACCCCCTTTTTGTAAATCGTTTTTGGCCACTATAGGTGTGGCAGGGTATACTCAGACATGAGTCCCTTTCTCACTGCTCCATCAGGATTCAAGCAAGCCGGGCCGAAGAAGGCTGAAATGCCAGAAACCGGTCCCCGGTAGCTTGTCTCCTTTCTGGTGAAGAATTGGCTTGGTAGTTTAGTCTGCCCTGTTCCCATGATGCACTGGGCCAGGGACAGACTGATTTGCATATAGCCAGGTTCTGAGCTGGGATGGGGCAGTGAGATAAATAACGGTGATGGATCAAGCCCTGATCTTTGGACTGGGTAAGAGTGGTCTGTTTAACTCAGACACTCTGTTCATCACCACCCCCTTTTTGTAAATCGTTTTTGGCCACTATAGGTGTGGCAGGGTATACTCAGACATGAGTCCCTTTCTCACTGCTCCATCAGGATTCAAGCAAGCCGGGCCGAAGAAGGCTGAAATGCCAGAAACCGGTCCCCGGTAGCTTGTCTCCTTTCTGGTGAAGAATTGGCTTGGTAGTTTAGTCTGCCCTGTTCCCATGATGCACTGGGCCAGGGACAGACTGATTTGCATATAGCCAGGTTCTGAGCTGGGATGGGGCAGTGAGATAAATAACGGTGATGGATCAAGCCCTGATCTTTGGACTGGGTAAGAGTGGTCTGTTTAACTCAGACACTCTGTTCATCACCACCCCCTTTTTGTAAATCGTTTTTGGCCACTATAGGTGTGGCAGGGTATACTCAGACATGAGTCCCTTTCTCACTGCTCCATCAGGATTCAAGCAAGCCGGGCCGAAGAAGGCTGAAATGCCAGAAACCGGTCCCCGGTAGCTTGTCTCCTTTCTGGTGAAGAATTGGCTTGGTAGTTTAGTCTGCCCTGTTCCCATGATGCACTGGGCCAGGGACAGACTGATTTGCATATAGCCAGGTTCTGAGCTGGGATGGGGCAGTGAGATAAATAACGGTGATGGATCAAGCCCTGATCTTTGGACTGGGTAAGAGTGGTCTGTTTAACTCAGACACTCTGTTCATCACCACCCCCTTTTTGTAAAGCGTGGATGTGATGGGCAGACTCAAGTATGCAGACCACGCACATATCCATGGCAACATACAGCGCTGGTGTTTGGAGTGTAGTGGACAGTGGACGCAACCATGTCACCCCACCCACTGGGGAAGATCGTGGAAATGTAGCTTGTCAGACCCCCCGTAAGCATGGGTGGAGTGGGCTGGACCGGCGTACGCCAGGCCAGCGTAGGGGTGTAAATAAAAAGCTCGTAGCTCTGGGCGTAGTTCTCTTCCGGAATGCCCAACGTCTATGCCAGGGCAGCATCCCTCAACCCGCCACAAGGCCGACGCCGTCACCGTGAGCGGTGTTGCCTACGATCCTGTGTGCCTGCTGCACCAGAGGCCGCTGATTCCTGAACCCACCTTGCCCGCCCCTGCGCACGCAGGCCTCACTGCTCATCTGCTGACACCGGTGTGTGTCAAAGAGGGCCCACCATGTGCTGGTGCAAGCTCCAAGCCCGAGGCCCGCAACCCTGCCAACCTGCTACAACCCGACCATCACGTCCTCCACTAGCAAGGCCCGCAGTACTCCTTTCTCGTTTACGTACCCTACCGGCATACACAGCCGACTAGTAGGTCACACATTTAGAACTGATTCTTGATTACACTTTGGCAGAGAACATCATTTATGGTAGGTTTTATGTCACTATACTCCCTTCGATGTGGTGCCACCAAGTCACTGCATAGCATTACAACCACACGTGTCTGTGGGCCCACGCAGACTACTGCCCTCGGTATATGCTTCACTCGTGTTGGTCACACATTTGGAAGTGAGTCTTGATTTAGCAATGGCCGAGTTCATAACATTGTTCATAACATTGTACCGGCATCATCGCAGACTGCATCACCTCTCAGCCCCAGTGCCACGAAGTCTGTTCACCATCATTCGTGGACGCTCTTTGTTTGTGCTTTGGTGGGGGCTGAGTCTATGGACTGGGGCCTGTCATCATCCTCATGTAGTTGATACCTAAATGGTGGTGAAAACAAGGCTGCAGCATTCCACTCCTCCATTTGCTGCTTCCGGACGGCTCCTGCCCTCTGCATCATGCCCTGAAGGACACCCTCCACTGTCCCCCGCAGCCCTCCACCACATCCACCCCAGAGATCGATGAGGACCGACTCAGTCCGCCTGGCCCTACCTCACTGCACCGCAAGTCACCGTCCCCTGGTGGGGTGTCTGTGCCGGCTGCTGTGCATCCGGGGCACTAACTCTGTGCAGCTCAGGTTAGGGACTCTCTTCTGAGATATTGGAGGGCATCTGAGACGATGGCCATGAGTTTGTGGTCCTGCGCTGTCTGCTGCCCCCGTCCTCAACTGCGGTCCACCAGGGCTCACACATCAAATCGAGTCCTGACCGGAATGGGCGTCACATCACCGCCGGAGGCACACGCCGCCACCCCCAGGACCACCTCCAATGAGCACACGTGCCCGTAGCCAGTTTTTACAAACTATCTGCATGTGTCTGTCTGGTCATGATGTGTACATGAGGGCTCCGGGTCCTACAACATTACATTGTGCTGTATACAGCAGACACAAACCATGTCATCGCAGGAAGCGGGTCAGAGATTGGAGATGTAGCTTTCTTGTCAGCCACTTCAATACGTATGAGAGGTATACTGGGCCATCATATGGAGGCCCAGCATGGGTGTGTGGATATTAATTCTGGGGATCTGGGCTTAGTTCAGCACATGAAATGTGCAAATGCATGTGTCTCTGTCACAGTGTGGGTCTCGTTTGTGAGGTGTAGGTGGTCCCTGATGGGACTTCGATACCCCGTATGTGATGGTGTTTGGCTACCATGAGCTCTGAGCCCACTCGCGCCTGTTCGGACACCTCCTTTTAGCATTCTGACAACAGGTATTTCAATGCAATGTGTGCCTCGGTGAAGTGTTGCGAGCCAGCCATGGTGGCAGGTGATTCCTGCTGTGTGGTCTGTGCAGGGGCTGGAGTCTCCTTTATGTAGCTTGACTGCCCTGCTCCTGGGGTGGGTTGCCTGAGATGTCCATGAGCTGTTGTAGGGCGTTGGTGTCAAAGGTGTGGTGGTCGTTTCCAGCATCACTGATGGGTTGTCTGGTCTGCCCTGCTGAAGGTGTTGTTTGTCCCTCTGCAATGTGATGGGGAGATGCATATTGACATTGAGTTGACATTTATGTTGGTATTTTGTTACTTTTTAACATGCAGACTGTGTGACAATGTACATTGTGACTGTTTGGGTGGTGCTGGCAATTTGAGAGGGGGCAGTGGACATTTGGACTTCGTGACGGATGTGAGGTTGCACACCTACATATGCATCTCACAGTTTCCTGCTCTGTTCACTGTGATTGGCCTGTTTCTGCGCATGAGCGGACCCAGTTGTGTCACCTGTTCTGCAGTGTTGGTGTTGCACTTTGTGCCACATTGTCTTGGAATGTGTTGTGATTGCTATGTGTGTGTGCTGCATAAGCATGGGCGAATTTTGCGAATCTGGCGTTCGCGAATTTGCGTATTTGCGAACTCGCAATCCGAAAAATCCGCGAATTTGCAGATTTTTAATTTTTTTGTGTTCGCAAGGGTTTCTGCCAGTTCGCGAGGGTTTTGTACCAGTTCGCAATTGCGAACTTAATTGTCGGCTCGCAACGGTCGCGACTATGTTGTTTCTACATCTGGTTCATCATCACAGGTTCCCAGCACCCTCTGTTTCGCCACTGCCACCCTCTGTTTCACCCATGCCACCCTCTGGTACATCAATGCCACCCTCTGGTTCATCATCACTGTAGATTATGGGGGGAAAAGCAAGCACTCCTGCCCTGCTTCAAATGACATGAATTAATTTGGGGTTGATTTATTAATGTGTCACTGTTTTAAAATTCCAGTCTGGCACCTGCTTGCTTATCTGTAATTTGCTTTCTGTTGCGGTGCTTTTTTGTTTTTCCAGGACCTTTGTGGCCTACTTGTAGCTATTCTATGAGCCTGCTGTGAGGGTCAGAGCAGGGTCATACAATTGTTGCAACTAGCAACTGAACTCTGGAGGGGCCCCAGTCAGGAAGCACTACAGGGAAAGGTTACTATTAGTAATGATGAGTTTGAACTTTTGCACCTGCTGAGTACTTTCAGTTTTGCAAAATTCGTTTTTCTGCAGAACAGCAACTGTAATGCCCCAAACAAACATAGGCAACTGAACTCTGGAGGGCCCCTCAGGAAGTATTACAGGGAATGATTACTAATGATGAGTGAACTTTTGCACCTGCTGAGTGCTTTCAGTTTTGCAAAACTCGATTTTCTGCAGAACAGCAACTGTAATGCCCCAAACAAACTTACTTGTGAAAGTTGATTTCTAATCCAAAAGTGATCCAAAGAAAGTCAAAAGGCCTCAAATCCAAAAAAGTGCAGGCAAATGTCAACCTGAGGAGTTATTCTGATAAAAATCATCATTTTCAGAAGGTCTATGCTGCTTGCTAGTGGATTTCTTGTGCAGAATTGCAAATTTTGTAATTTCGCGAGTGCGAGATTGTTGCTGCCCGCCGCACCTACATGTTCGCAATTGCGAACTCTCGCGATGCGTCGCCAAACTCCCGCGGGATCCCGCAGCAAGATCCAAAATGGCGCAGCACTCGCAAAATATCGAGAAAAACAACTCGGCAAATGCTGAATGACGGTAAGTGAACGCCGCAAGCCGCAAAATTGTATCACCAAGAAAAAAAAATCCGCTGTGTGCGAATTTTCGGTAAATTCTCGAGCGTTCGCGGATTGCGAATTTACCGAAAATCTGCAAAATCCGCGAGCGGAACGGATTTTCCGCCCATGCTTAGTGCTGCAGTGTGCCACGGGATCAGGGACATGATCCTGGGTAATTGTGGGTGTGCAGTGTGCTTCACATCGTTGTGCATGTGTCATTCTGCCCATTTCCCCTTGTCCCACCAGTCCCTGGTCGTTACTCACCCTGTTGATATTGTGAAGGTCCTTTTGAGCCGTGTCCGTACTCCCACATCCTTGCACAGTCTCCACACTGATGACTGTGGCCTCTGTTTCCCGCCAGCTCCTCCTGTGACACAGGACTCCCATCTCCTGTCGCCGTTGCTGCCTTCCTGTTGTCAACGGGTTTGTGCTTGGTTTGGCTTTTCACATCATGCCAGCGCCACTTGGCCTCCTCCCTTGACCTCCTCGACACTCCAACTGCATTCACAGTAGTCCAATTGTGGGTCAGTCGATGGTAGTGCTTTGTCACCTCCGTGATGCTGTTCTATTTTTCCTTCGGATTGCACCCCGTCTTCCACTCCCTCTTATCCTGGGCCTTCCCCGAGCCCATTGTTCCTTGCTGGTGGTCTGTGGGGCTTGTGGGGTTTGCGTTCACCTCTGCACTCGGTCAGGGTGCATCCATGTTGCAACGCACTTTGGAATGTTTTTGGTGTGTATTTTTGGTTGCTTTTAAAGTGCATTTACCCGCCAGATGCGTGGGGTTTGTATGCCTACTGCTGGCTTTCGCTGCTTTTTTATCACGAGTGGCCTCATCAAAAAGTTTTTTTGCATTTGTGTCTTGCATGTTTGAGGCTTCGCGTTGACTTTATCACCGATATTTGACGGGTTTTCGGTGGACAATCGCATGGTACCTCCATGTTGTGAATACTTAGCTAACACAGCGTAAATTTCCCGTGATAGACTGCGCTGTTGGAAGTTGCGTTAAGTTAATTTTGAAATGGTTATCACACGTGCTTGAGAATATCCCCCTATGTTTGTATGTATGTTACTGTCAAAAGTATTTGATGGAAAAAGTAATTCATACTTGGATACATGCATAAATACCAGTTTTCCCATTGTTCTGTAGCTTTCAAAGTATGCTCTGTTGATGCAACAATGACCACATGTGGGATGGGTGTTTGTCGTCATTATTGCTGGTGCTTTGTAGCTCAAGTGAAGTCGTCACTGGCTCTTCATGTAAACTTTGCTCTTTGTTTTTGCTCAATATTGGTTGATGCATTTTGTGTTTTAAAGTTTTGCTGATGCTGCTTTTGCGCTTGTGTCCGGGAGGATTACGCATATTGCTTAATTCTGAAAGGACTGCTGCTTTATTAGATATGACAATTTCTCAGATATGCTATCTGCTTGACCTCATTTCACACGCTAATGGGGATAATGGTGCATGTAATGCGCTCCCTGTGCTAACCCGCGGCTGAGAAGGGGCCTTTCCTGTACTTGGGTTTGCAGTAATTACACAGCAGGGCGTCATTTGCCTAAAAACTGGCGGAACAAATACTGAATTGCCTGGAACCTTCAGGCCCCCAAATTACTTTAGTGAAAGTGTCTTGTTCATCAAATAATTAGTTTATTCAGCTCGTTCAGTGCTATTTGCGCTGCCTAAAACATTACTACTAGCAAAATTGCTATGCCTTCCTTTCTGTAAAGCTGAAATGTCGAGGTGTAAGTCTTCCGCACTGTAATACCTCCCGTAAAGAATAGGGGTGTAGCTGCACCACTCCCTAGGAGCCACCGGCGGACAGGATGAACAGCCCAGACTTTGCATCCTTCAAAGGAGGAAAAAAATGTCCGCTCAGTAGTTGTCTTTAAAATGTATCATCTCATCTGATGCTTCACGTGCCGTTTCCCAGATAGGAGCCTTTCCTACTGGCCTCACATCCATCTTGTTAATGCCTCAGTCCCCATCGATGACCTGTTTCATTCGAGATAATTAAGTAATTCAAAGTAATGTCACCAGACTGAATGCCCGCTCCCATAAATCACAATTTATCCTGTGTAACTTTTCCTTGCAATCTCACAATATCTAACTTCTTACACACTATATACTTACCTTTTTTCCTCTTGCATGAGCTCACTCTAACTATAACATTTATCTACTATTTACTTAGTTCACCAGTAGAAGCTGGGGATATGTTTATGTTCCCACAGAGCATAAGACTGACCTAATAGCCAACTAATGTACACCAATAATGAATAATCACTGAACCAACCAGTAACTTTCAGTTACGGAGTAGCGTGCTACCAGTCAAGAAGTGCTTGCAGGTCTCATTCAGGGTAGAGCGCGTTATATAAATGCAATTACAAAACAATACTAATAGAATACATATCCACAAGGAGACCAATTACCTGAAAATTACTTTGGTGATCTTGAAGCCAAGGCTAATAATACCATTGAGAGAGCGCCATGTTTTTTTAAATTTGTAGGGGTGCACCATGATCCCGAGTAGTCAGCACCCACATATTTAGAGGGCTTACTAATGTAGTTTATGGTTTAAGTGTTTTTATTACGTTTAAACACACAAAAGCCCCCATGCACATTTAGTTATCGTCAATCAAAATCTAGGCAGTATAACTGACCAGAGCCCCATGGAGGCTGAAACCCAGCCTATAAAATCACGTACATGAAATACTAATGTAGGAATAAGAAAAAAGAAACAGGGAAAAAAAACAACCCCTCCTCCACGGGTATCCCCCCCACCTCCCCACGTCCAGTGTCCCGTGTCTCTCACTAATCCCCTTTCTCTCCATCCAAACTACGCCAAGCCCCTGGTGACTACCCGACAGTTTGACTTTGTGGCTCCGTGAGGCGCAACAGTCTAAGATATCTAGGACATGTGATTTCTCGGAATTCGGTAGCCAAGAGCAGAAATTGTTGCCATACGTCATCATATTTAGATCCCTCTCCCGCCATAGTAAGAGACAATTACTCCTGCCATAATCGGTGAATCCAACCTACAAAGTAGGGTATGTGAGAGTGCGCCAATGCACGAGTATGTTTTGCACCGCCGAACCTAGTGTGATGGCCATCTGCCTGCCCCTACGTGACTTTAATGGGTAGGTCAGGGGATTAGGGAGACCTAGTAGTACATAAGCCAGGAAGCGCGGGGTTTCTGTCTCAAAGTGCTTATCTACCTCATCCAGCACTTGGGCCCAGTAGGATTGAATATGCACACATTCCCACAGTAAATGCACCAGGTTGCCAACCTGGCCACAGCCACACCAGCAAGTCGCGCCTCGGCCACGGTCCATCTCATGTAACCTCTGTGGGGTATAATACCAATATGTCACCACCTTTGTGAATGTCTCCGTGAGTCCCATGTGGTACGCAGAGTGTCGGGCCCTGTAGTATATCCCCTCCCATTCCTTCCAGGTGAGTGTCCTACCTAGCTCTCTCTCCCAATGCTCCATGCAGGGATTGTGTGTGTATGCCTGGGTGACCCGTAGCATCTTGTAGAGATCAGAGATAAGTTTAGTGTCGGATGTGTGAGTGATGAGTTATCTTTGGTAAGCAGATAAGTGCCTGTTCGCACTTTCGCGAACCTGTGGTTGTAGTGTACAATGCTGCACCTGTAGGTATCGTAATCGCTCAGTCTCTGGGAACCCGTACTCCTGTCTAAATTGGGGAAAGGGCATAACTCCCTCAGTTCCGCATACGTGATACAAGGACCGGCAACCAGCCAACCTCCAGTGTGCAAAGGCCGCATCCACTGCGCCCGAGGTGAAGTCATGATTGTCAACCAACGGAGTGAGGGGAGACGGGAAGGTTGTAAGATCGTGTTTGATATTGGTGATGTAAGCAACAATTGGTGTACAGAGTTCCCCAAGGAGAGCTAGAAATTTTAGCCCAGCCAGTCTTCTCTCTCACTTAATTAGACAAGGGGTGGTGAGAGGGTCTAGAGTGCATGATGTAGACCCTTTTTCCAGAATGTAAGGATACCTCACACAGGCTACCGGCAGGACCACAACTGTAGTCCCAGCCGATGACCGTCCAGCGTCATCATCGGTATCCTGCTCCTTCGGCAGGCTGGCGGTGCAATGCCCGTCGGGCAGCAAGGGAAGCTGCACTTTGGCGGAGATCTTCTATTCTGGGCCAACGGGTGTGTGTGTGTGAGGGGCCTAAAGAAGTGCAATCGTGAGCATGGTGGTGTAGTTAAAAAAAGTCAGTAGAGTCCTGTTGATGATTATTTTAATAGTCAGGCTCACTGCTTTGATTAAAAGTTACAGGGGTATTAAGGAGTGGTGAGCAATGAGACCAACCCTTATTCAACCCTTATTGTGAAAAAACGGTCGACATGTTTCACGCCCTAAGGGCGATTCATCAGGACCTTCGTGCTCATAAAATTGCTCGGATCCTCCAAGTTAGGAGGACACCGGTATACGACCTGTGAAAGTGTCGTTCAGAAATAGTTCCACGCAAGGGACTTCCTGGGAACCTTACTAGTTCCTCATGAAAGCCTCGCGAGCTGTCCAGGTGGGGCTAGCAGCGAGTGAGGAGGTCCTCAAAGGTCGCTGAAGGCAGGCTTCTCTGCACCTACCCCTCCCACAGGAAATCAGATAACTGGACAACCGGCCATATTGGTGATGTCCCACACCTCTAGGGGAACTCTCGTTATGTGTGAGGCATACAAATTAGGAGGTCTATGAGGCTTGCTTATGTAGGGGATTTCCTGTAGCGTTCTCGTCACCATTGCCTGATCCTGAAACAGCCAGTGCTTCTCCAATTCCCATCTGCTCCACTCGACCAAGTATCGCAATTGTGCCGCCTGATAGTACAGCTTGAGATCGGGAATTCCCAGTCCACCCATCTCCGGGGAAAGCATCACTAGCGCTGTTTGCATTCGCGGCTTCCACCATTCCAGATAAACTGGGCCAAGTCAGATTGCGTCTGTCAAATCCATCCAGCAGGTGGTCCGAGAGGGAAAGCGCAGAAGATGTAGAGGACTGAGGCAAAATCGTAATTTTAAACTCCGCAATTCTCCCTAACCAGGAAAGAGGGTAGTGCCTCCATCGACCAACCTCGTGTCGGATTTTCCCGCGAAGGATAGCATAGTTGGTGATAATCATAGCAGAGAGGGAACCAGTTGAATTCCCAAGTACGGGATAGTGTCTGGCGCCCACTGCATGGGGAACTAACTCTGTAGATGTTCCCGGGTGGAAGGGGACAGCGAGAGGTCCAAGGCCATTGACTTGTCTGCATTCACTTTGAATACGGCAAACCTTGCAAAGGCGTCTAAGTCCGCCAAACATGCCGGCAGGGCTGTCCTCGGGTTAGCAAGGGAGATCAGCACATCGTCTGCGTATAAACAAATTTTGTGGACATAGGCACCAAACTTGATCCCTTCAATGGCCGAGTTCTGCAGCATTTTATGAGCCAAAGGATCCATATACAGGGCAAAGAGAAGGGGCGATAGCGGACACCCTTGCCTCGTGCCCCTCTCGATGTTAAAACTAGAGGATGTGTATCCATTCACTCTGACCGTGGCTGTCGGGAATCTGTAGCAATCCGTACCGGGGCAGAACCCAGCAGGTGATCTAGCCTCGCGTAGGTTTTGTGTGCATTTGAATAATAAGAATACTCCCTATATAAAGGGTGAAAACTATGCTAAAGGTCATGTAGGCCCAAGTCACGCAATCGCCCAAGCACATCTGCAGAAATCGCCCCTACCTGGTGTGTGCGCTGACTGGATCTATCCAAAACGTTGTCGAACACTAGGTTTAGGTCAACCTCCCAAGATGATATTACGGTCTGACGTGGATGAGGTCTCTGTAAGCGCGGAGTGTAGAAACTTCTCCTGGCCTTCATTTGGGGCGTATAAAGAGCCAACAGTGAATGTCAGGCCGACCAGGGCGAAGCGATAGGTCAAAAGCCTCCCCCTAATCTCTGCACCTTTATGTAGTACCACCCCTTTAAACCACTGCGCTACCAAAATTGCTACCCCAGCTGTCTTAGTAGAACATGGGGAGAAGAATTGAGTGGGAAATCTACGAGACCGGAGCCTGTGACAGTTGCGCGCCAGCAAATGGGTCTCCTGGAGTAAGCATATATCTGCTTGTGAGTTCTCTAAGCAGGACAGTATCGCCCTGCACTTCACCAGATTATTAAGACCCCTCACATTGAGGGTTAAAATCCTAAGGGTAGTATCAGGCATGACCAATAGGCAACAGGGTCAGGCTTACAATCAAGCGGCTATGTGTGGCATCACCAGCGCAGTGGGCCGCTAGGGAAGATAGGGCAACTCAGACATGCGGAACTGCACTAGTGCTAGGAAAAATTCAGACGTCCAGCCCTGGACGCCCCCCCTCAAACTCCCAACAATTCCCAAACTACAAAACATATTAAGGAAACAAAATAGTACAGAAACACACAGTCCATCAACCATGGTTGATCAGAGAAAGGATATCGGGGTAAGTTACCAACAGGAAAGTCCTCTCCCTCCCGCCAACGGCCTAGGCCATAAGAAATCAAACCATCGGCCTGTTACACTGTCCAAAGTCAGCCAGGCTGGGTGTTGGAGGAATCTGTAGAAACTGCCTCCAGAGCCGACCTTCTACCCTCCATAACTTCCACAGCGCGGGGCTTCCTGAGACGACGCCTGCGGCCCTGTTGACCCCATCGGGCCTGGAATCCTTGGCCTCTTCTTTGGAATCTTCCTCTTCACCCTCCGAATGCAGCAGTTTTATGCCCAGCAGCCTGCTGGCCTCCGTCAATGATTGCAGCTGGTACAGTTTATTATCCATGCGAAACACCAGCCTGAAAGGGTGGCCCCAGCTATAGGTGATGTTGTGCTGCTGCAAGTGCGCAGTGATAGGCTTGAAGGTCCTCCTCTTCTGTAAGAGGAGGGCGGATAAGTCCTGATAGAGGACTGGGGATTGTCCTCGAAACTGCAGAGGTTGCATTAGTCACGTTTTTTGGAGGATAGCCTCTTTGGTGGGATAATCTTGGACACAGACTAATGTGTCCGGCGTTGGGGCCCTCGGGGGACCCACTCTGTGCACTCGGTCCACTTGCAGCTCTGTCTCCAACGGTCGGCCCAGGATGCGATTGAAAAGCTCCCTGGAGTAGGAAAATGGATCCTTCGAGTCCTCGCCCATCTTCACCCGTCTGATGCGTACATTATGGCATCTGCACCTGTTTTCCAGGTCCTCGACGTGGGTTTGAAGATCTACTTGTTGATCATGGATTCGGAGTATCTCCTGCTGCAAAGCAACTATTTCCGTGTCCCTTCCATCGCTCTTACCCTCCAAGTCAGCGACCCTCTCACCAATGAAATCCATCTCCCGGCGGACCTCATGGATCTCCGATGTGAACTCTTGCTTGAGGGTATGGATATCTTCCCGGAGACCGGCGAACAAGAACTCAAGGAACGCCTAGGTAATGGGTTCAGCTCCATCTTCCTTACTTGGCCTTGAACCCGAGGATACAGCCGCTGTGGTGGAGGTCATTGAATCCATCTGCGCCCTGACAAACAAGTCTTTGATGATCTTGTCCTTCCTGTTTCTGGAGGAGGATATAGCACTCCCCGGATAAGCACAAGCAATGCACGAAAAGGTCCCTCCCTGTCTCTGCTATCAGCCCCCCTTCAGCAGTTGGTAATGAGTAACTACCCCGGGACCCACAAGTAAGGTAGTACTCTGGGCTGTTCTAGAAGATGTGTGAGGCCAAAACTCTGCTAATATTAAAACCAAACCACCTGAATATGTCTTAACAACAGGAAGACACTACACCCTCACGGTCATTGCCACAGAGACATCTCAACAGCCTAAATTGAAATTAAATAGCACACCCCGGAATACGTAGTTAGACTATGACCAAAGTGGGCATTCGCACGCCCCAGATACAGCATCCCCAAGTCACTCGCCTGTACAATTCCAACAGGACAACAAGAGTCCACCACTTGACTCAACAAGAATGCAGCGTTTGAGTACTCCAACATCAATCTTTTTCATTCCCGAATATACATCCAGAGGCAGGGATGATATACTGAACAGGGGAAACATATTAAGACTCCTGCATTCATTAACAAATCTGGCAAACATCAGCTCTACTGACCTCTTGCAAGTAGGGTTTCAGACCAACCCAGAGCTTCATCGCCCAGATATAAAAAAAGCAACTTGGAACTCACTAGACAAAGCGCATAAAATAATGAAAGAAGAAACAATGTTCCAGCAATGGGGGATTGACTTGAAGCTCGAAAAGCAACCCCGCTATCCGACTCCTCTTTTACCCTCTACCCAACTCCAGTCTCAAAAAAACTCCAATTCAATATTAAAGGGAGCCAGGAGTAGCTCACCTGGGATGTTCCCCCGAAATATAAAAAGTCCTCGATCTGGTCAAAATCAAAACCGAAGTAGTCATCTCTTGTTAACAACCGACCATAATTGGAAGTCAATTCAGCGTACAATCGTTACAACGACTGCTGACAACTGACAAAAAGGGCAAGTGCTCTCCAACCCCTCAGTGAGGCGCAGGGATATAAGAATTTGTTTCTGGAACATCAATGGTCAGGCTAGCAAAAGGAATGACCCTGAATTTCTACAATATCTAACCACATTTGACCTTCTATTACTACAAGAAACCTGGGAAGACAAAGTATTTGAACTCCAGAGGTTCACATCTTGCTGCATTCCGGCAAACAAAAATTCAATCTTTGGACGTAGATCAGGAGGGCTGATGTTCCTCGACTCTATATCGACAATAGGCGAAATTCGAGGCAGTGGATTTTCATATACCTCCTCCAAGCGTCATCCAGGTGGTAAAGCTCTCACTCTGGCTAAAAAAGCAGCTTCAGGAAGCAATTATAATTAATACATACATTCACCCTAAACGGAAACAAAAATCAGTGGAAGAGCTGGCGAAAGTTCTAGAAAAAATAAGGGAAGCTGTAGTGTAGTTCCTAGTTTCCCACTAGGCCCTGCGCATTGGAATAACATAAACAGTAGTATCGACGTGGAACTGCGGATATTCCAGGCCTCCACTGACTATGCTAAACTTAATTGGGTTGTGTTACCAACTAGCTCAGAGGTCACTGGAAACTTTCTTCTCTGCATAGGAAGTGATCAGCTTCCCTGGCACAGACAAGAAGGGATTCAGTTTTCCAACAACCGTGCAACATGACAACTTTGCTCCTCAGATCAAGAGTCGATCTCTAGGGTCGTGTGAAACAATAGACATAGATTTCACTCAGTCAGTCTAGTGCAGTTTACTTTCACAATATGTAGAGAATAGAGAGACGGGCGTGTATCAATAAAGGGTAACATTTATTGAACAGTCTTTCTTCTCATACAAGAGAAATGTATTGCCACAATTGCAATAACTGTTATTATAAAAAGTACGTACAGTAAGATAAGAATTGCGAAATAGAACTGTAAAAGCATTGATATGGTTTCTTAGCCATACAATGGTTTAAAAGTAATAAAACATATATACAGTCATATATACATTAGGCTAACATACTCAACTGGTGCTTCTAACTAAGCCTACCCCGGTGTGCCTGACCTAGGCCTAACACGTGAGAAGGGGGAGTAAGTAAGTAGCTTAAGTTAAGTTGGTTTTGCCAAGGTTTGTTTCAAGAATTCTCTTCTAAGGGTTTAGTCAACACCATACCTCTGAATAGAATGATGGAGGATTGGTATCTCCTTCAGGGGTCTCTCTCGATATCCCAGTCACCTGCGAGGGTAAACCGGAAGCGCCGGGACTGGATTTCTCTGCACGAGAAAGGCAGCGGCTTCTCTCAGCGCGTCGAGGAAGGAGGGGTGACAGCGTCCGCGGGCAGCTGGGCTGGATGTCTTCGCAGAGGACGGCTGCACGGCTCCTCAAGCGTACTGAACCACAGTTCGCGCTGTAGCGGCGATAATGGTAATCAGTAGCTTCACCACCACAGGATAGCAGGCTGCAGCGACAGAGTGCTAGTTTTTACCAACACTGGTCATGCAGGCAGCTGGCATCAGCAACAGGCAACGCTCTTTGCTTAAGGCAACGTTGGTAATATTTATACCTGACAGGTGCCGGGTTTGACGCAAGTTTGCTGGACATAAGACGTCAATTAAAGATGTCACTAGGAAGTGGCAGTTATCAGTTGCTCATTAGAGTTCCATTACTAATCAAAACATAGCAAGCGGGGATTTCCAGGTTTGCTAAGTTTTTATCTTGTTGAAGAACTCGGAGTGTTATCTAGGAATATCAGATAGTGACTGCTGCTCTGTCATTGCACTAATTGGTCGCAAAGGAAGTAGCAGAGAGTCATGCTGGAATGTGGCTCTGTGACTCCGCTCGTGTGAGGCCAGAGATGACTTTTCAGAAAAATCGCACTTGAACGGTTATGCCAATATAGGGAATAAAGGGCTTTATAGCCGAATAGGGGCATAAGGTCACAGTATCGATCAGGAACCTAGATAAGCACATGACACCCACTCCACGAATTCATGTCCATCAAAATTACTAAAACTAAGCAATTAGATGCATGTGTAACATTGTGTAACATAGCCCACCCCAAAATACATAAATGCATTCGAAATAGGCGTACTTGTAATACATGGAATTTAGGTACTGTACGTAGTTTTAAAGCATAGTAATCATTCAAAAATTATTGCATATGAAATCAATGAACGATTATGCATAAAGAATTACACATGAAGTATCTCTGACAGAAGAAATGCGAGATAAATCATCACATAAAAATGCATTGTAATAACATGTGTGCTAGAGGCTGGTGTAATGTTGTTATGTCTCTAGATGTGTTTAGAAATAGAAGTGTGAAGCTTCTGTTCTCTAAGAATAGTTTTTACTTTAAGCAAAGAATTGTTCGTGCCAAAAAGAGAGGGTCAATATTTAAAAAATTGTCCAATTCAAAGAAAAATCAGTTTTACCAAAGCTCCTGGCAGTTTTTTGTTGATCAAAACTGAAGGCCGAATCCAGAGTTCATAGGAACGCTGTGTGTCGGAAAGCTTCTCAAAAGTTATTGTTTCTCTATGGGTGAGAACATCGTATCAGACAGGCTCGCAAAGAATTGGTCTACAAAATCAGGTGATAGTTCAACCAAATTAGATAGCGCTGTAACTTGGCAGGTGTGAGAATGATTGCTGTCATCGAAGTCGGGACCAGCAATGCTCACAGCACGTTGTACCTGGGTGATGTTGCTTTTGTCACTCGCTCCACTGTTACCACTTGGCTGTAGTACAGGAGTCTCCACGAATGCCGTCATCAGGATTGGTAGCCGCTGGGGACAACACAATGCGTGAGCCGTTATTGGACTTAGCAAAGTATCGACGTCCATTGGTACTGCTGATGGAAGTGAAAGACAGATGTCCAACACGCATTCCTCGCCGCAAAGCATACACCGTAGCACAGGTAAAATGCAATTTTGCCATATCGGTCTGAATGAAAGGAACCAGGTCATGTTTAGATCTCTCAGCCTGGCCAATCCGAGGACGTTAGTTATCCTGTCCCTGTAGCGCATTGCTAGGATTGTCTCTTCCATTCCCATGGGAGCTATGTCTGAGCCGAGGCTTGCCATAACGTAGCAGGATGGTCAAAAATAGAATCCCTGCGATGAGTCCCAAAAATAGTGGAATACCACCAAAGATGGAATGCACAAAATTAGGAAAAATTCTCAAAATTGCCTGGAAGGGTGTTAGCAGTCCCGTAAAGACTGTCTTAAATATGCCTGGGATGCTTGTAGCACTAGACATGTTAAGGAGTTGGTCGAGCATTTGTACGAAATGCACGGGGCAATTTGTTGATAAAAGGTCATGGACTTCAGTAGCCGTCCTTGCGACTAGAAGATCATACGTCTCTTTAGATGACGTTATAGGCACTGTTGTCTGTAAAAGTACAGATTTCATTTTGCTTAATGTATCAATTCGTATAGAATAGAGATTCAGACGAGGCCAGATGGGAGTCACTATGTCTGGAGGCCCGCTCGGGAACAATGCTTGCATACAGCATTTGACCATGGACGTTACTTCTACTAGATAACTTAGTCCGGGCGCGAGGCCACAGCACCTGTGATCCGTTCTAAGAATGTAACTCCCGTTTGCGAGTTGCATAAAGAAGGGCTCTATCTGAGTTGCAGGTGTGACTAGCAGGTGGCATGAAAGGTTGTTTGAATTTCCATCACATGCTCCGTGTAAATTAATACCCTGACACAAAAGTATACCGCTTAGTGAGTGCTTACAGTTGTCACCACTAAGAAATACATTTTTGTCGCTGTCACTATAGCAAGAATGAGTGTATGGTAATTTCCATTCGGATTTTATATATCCCTTAGCCAATTGTTCATACTGGCCAGCAGGTATGTATTCAAGGCATTTATGAAATCGGAAAGTTGTTATCGGAATTGTGATAATCCCGTGTATTATCCATTCAATGACAGGACTCTCTGACATTGTCAATGGTAATCTCTCGAGTTTCTCGATGCTCAAGATTGTATAGTCTGCTCCTTTCTGTGCCAAACTGATCTGTTTATCAGTAAGGTTAAAAATGGAAAATAATGACGTTGTGTTGATTAAACGCCAAGGCACATAGCCTGAACGAAGATTTTGCAGCGTCCAGCCTAGTTCTATAATAGAGCGTAATTGAGACTGGCCATGTTGTAACATTAGCAAATCTCTGTCTATCACATCAAAGGCAGATGATACAATATTGTCCAAAGAATATATTCTGGAAGACAGAGTCATTAACCCATTGTCTACCACAGAAAGTGATTTCTCCAAATTAATACGATCAATTTCTCGTATTTTTTCAGCAGTTTCAATTTGCTTTACTTTCCAAGCCTCGTTGTAAGCAGCATAGATGCTGGTCGCTATGAAACGCTTTTGACGCTGTTTGCGTGGTCCAAGAATGAATTCGCGCAAATCAGCACCATCTTTTAATAAAGACAAGTGTTGCTTAATTTCAGCCAGTGTGGATGTAGCTAGCCATTCTAGGCAGAGTTTCCCTACACTGTATGTTGTTATTATTCCTGGATGTTGTCTCTGGGAATATCTTGAGTCTAATCTGGTCATTTTTAAACCCTGTGTTTTATTCAGGAACCTATCTTGACAGCTATTTGTGTCTGTAGGCCAGATTAACCACTTTTTCCAATCAGGATGTGTTCTGTTGAAATGTAAGATTTGTGACACGTCTAACTCATTATCTGCAGTTGCATTCTCAGCTATTGGCTTTGGTATAGACGGTGTTTTCATTTCTTTGATCTTAGCTAGGCCAAGACAAGATGTTTGGTGTACAGTGTCATTTAAAAATAACATTTGTTCTGGTATCATGCAGGTTCTAAATAGTGCTTCTAAGACTTGCACCTGCCAATCTTTTGTACCCCAAATTGTTTTCGTTTCAATATTATTTTTCCAATAATCAAAACCAAATGTCATCATTTTGTCATAAAATGCTTCTGAATATATCAATTTAGAATTTGTCAGCATTGTTTTCATTCCTGTTTTCTCTAACAGTTTATAATAAAACGTTTCTGCATCACTTGTGTTAAACCCTGAAAAATATTTGAATTTCTCAAAAAATGCTTTAGAACTGCTTTTAGGTGGTGTAGAACAATGTTCCCATTGGTTATACATAAAAACATTTCTAGGCTGTGCAGATTTATGCAAGTAATGATCCCCATAGTGGGTGTAACAGAATAACTGCTCATAACTAGATGAACCTTGTAAATAATCATGATCTGTGAATCTAGCTGACATTACTAAATCAGACATCATGTCATTAATACTGTTAAAGTCCCAATCATCAGAGAATGTACTTGGTGTCACAAAGTCACTTAAGGAAACCTTTAGTTGATGAGGATACTTCAGGATTTCGACCGGACCATAGATCTCATAGTCTGTTTTCTCCCATACTACCCCACCAGGTATTGGAATTGCTGTGACATTTACTGTTGACAGTTCTCTTTTCTTCACGTGGGATGATCTGTGTGGTTTCAGGACTAGGTTGATGTTCTGACTTGCTGTGTCCATTGTAATGTATTTTCCTTCAATGAATTTTCCCAAACACAGTACCATGATGAGCCAAAGCAGGAGGAAAGATACACCTAGACCGAACCAGAACTCTAGCCAAGGTGAAATAAGGTAGATTTCCTTCAGTTGATGAAAGAGTTCCGTTGCTTTTTCTTTAAAAGACTTTTTTGTTTCTGGCATCACTTCGGGCTCATTAAAATCTTCAGAGAAGTTGTCGAAGTTGATGAAATAACCAGAGGCAGTTCTGTCAATTCTTTCAATCTGTCTTTCGGTAGCACTTTCTGATGCCACATCATTGTAGACTGGTGTTGTTTCCTGACGAACTGTTTCAATCTGTGTTTCAAGAGGCACGAGTTCCATGGCATTATTGCATAGTCCTTCATTGTGCACTGCAGGCTGATCGAATGTGATGAGTCTTTCAGTTTGAACCTCTTGGATTGTTGCAAGTTTGGGTATTCTGTTGCTTCTTGGGAGTCCACTGGGCCTACTGTTGATTATAGGCCACATGCTTGTGGTTTTACCAGATCGATGGACACGATTCTGTTCTCCTTTTTACCAGCAAGGGGCGGTAGCACAACTGATCTTGTTCCGGTGACTGCCAAGACAGGTACTGCTTTTCTGTAAGAAGGCCCAAATTCCTTCTTAACCGCGATCTTTTCTCTGACTAGATCCCCAATCTTTGGAATCCAGACAGGCCTTGCTGGGGCTGTTGCGTGTGGTGCCTCGTCAGTGGTACTTGGCTGTTGCTTTAACTTTATGTTGCTTAATGATTTTCTTGTTTCATTCAGTTCCTGTAAAACAGCCAAACGGTCTTTTACTTCAAACTGCTTTGTTTCTTTTTGTACCACTGACATCTGACTATCGAGGTCCTGAACGTTCATTCTTATTCCGAACAATAGTTCGTATGGGCTGAAACCTTTTAGAGAATTTCTTGGCATGTTGTTAAGACTAGTCTGGACACTTATTAAATGTTTGACCCACCCAGCGCCTGAACCTAATACCTTCGCTGTTATAGATTGCTTTATATCCCGGTTTTTTCTTTCTACCACACTTGTGCGACGGACAAGAATACCGCAACCCAATTCCCATGCTAGCCATGGCCCCCCTATAGGCTCGAGAGCTAAAAGCAGGACCCTGGTCAGAATAGAACGTGGTAATCGCGTATATGCCGATATGGACTCGCTAATCTTTTTATAACAGTTCTAGTGTCAGCCGAGCGCTGGAGGCCTCTTTTTTTAAGTGCTTTTCGTCTTAATGGTGTACACTGGGACGCGCTTCTCTTCTTTGATTGCGCAGATAGACCGCCTTATGCTGTCTAGAAGGGATCCTGAAACTACACTGGCCTGTTCATTACTGCGATCTCTATTGCAGTCTTCACAATTTTGAGCAAAACATTGAACATCTATACTCATTCCTGGCCACCAGTACTCTGATTGCAATTCTTTCAGAGAGGCTTTTATTGTTTGGTGTTTCAGACCCAACCCCATGTGTGCTTCCAGTAAGAGGAAGCCCCTCCTGCTCCTGTTTGGAATTACTCTGTCCCCCACTCCAGGGATTCGAGCAAAAGGAACGGAGTTTGCATCGATTATGTATGCATAATTGAGTGGATAGTTTACGGGTAGTGCTGCACAGTCGCCTTTTACGGTCGTTCTTACTGCCAGCATGGTTTCCCCGTCTATGTACTTATCTGTACGCTTTTTTGTGGCTACGGAAGCCGGTTTAGTTGCTTCCGCTTTGGCTGTATTAGCCAATGAATTCCCTGCAACGTGAACGCCATCACGTTGAAGACTCTGTGCGTGAATCACGTGAGTCTTTTGTAGTTCTTTGTGTAAAAGAGCTACTTGTTCCCAAAGCAATTTATGCTTTATTGTGGCACCTGTGTCATCTTTGTAATCGTTTTCGATCCAACTCTGCAGTTTGTTATTGTAAGAATTGACGCAAAAATGAGAATCGCACACGATAAGTGTGGGGAATTCGCGTTCTGCATTTTCGAGCGCCATCTTTAAAGATCTGATTTCAGTTCTCTGAACCGAACAGTTTCTTACAGATTCAGTTTTTGTTACTTTCGGTCTGAATTTACCGCACAGCCAACGACCTTTAATGATCGCACATGCTGCATTGTAGGATTTGCTCTCTACATTAAAATGCTGTACAAAGCTATCTGTATAGATTATACAGGCGTATTGTGGGAGAGGCAGGATTTCGATTGGCAGAGGATATTCTTCTTCATATTCTAAATCATTCAGTTCTTCGTATTGCGGGGCGAAATAGTATTTCACATCTTCCGCTCCTAGAGAATCTATGCACTGTATCCATTTCGGATCCAATGACACAGTAGGCAGGTTTACTGGGCTGAATAGCGCCTCGAAGGCGGATTCCGCTGTAAGGATATTAATCCGTTTGCCGTGTGCTAGTTCTCGTTCATTTGCTAATGCGATTTGCACTGCGTTCACAGTTCTTTCTGTGTGACTGAATGTTTTTTCTGCTTGTGTGTACAAGTGAGATTTAATTGAAATGGGTACCTTTTCTCCCTTATTAGAGGTTAGGTACGTGAATCCGCATCTTCCTGGGATGACTCGGATTACAAGATCGATCGTGTTGTCACGTGTATCTAATTTTGTTTTTGCTAACATGTCTGTTTGCAGTGATCTCAAAATTTCAGTGTGTTTTTGAGTCCAATTGATTTGTTTTAAATCAGGTTTAATTAGTTCGTAGAGAGGTTTAACCCTCTCTGCGTAATTTAGAATGTAAGTTCTTCCGAAATTCAGAAAACCTAGTATTGATTGTAAATTCTTCAGCGTTTTTGGGGCTTGGAGTACAGCGCACTTCTCTAAGAAGTTGTCCGCTAGGCTTTTCCCTTCACTTGATAATTCGTACCCTAAAAACAGTACTGTCAGATGGGCAATTCGAGACTTTTTAAAGTTGAATTTGTAACCCTCTGCTGCGAACCCAAGTATAATGGTGTTCACTCTTTTCAAGTGAGTATCCAAGTCGTCATCTGTGAGATAAATATCATCTACGTAAGATAATGCTTCATCATCATAGATTTGGAGTAACTCTGTTACCCTAGCTGAGAATAGTCCTGGGCTGTTCTTGAACCCCTGTGGGAGTCGACAGAATTTTTTCTGCGACCCAAATGCGGAGAAAGCGGTCAAGTATCTGCTTTCTGGTGCAATGTTTTGACAAAAGAAACCATTAGAAATGTCTAATGTCGTTTTGTATTTTTTCCTAACTATGTTATTCATTAGGGCTGCACTATGCGAGTTTTGTACTGCAAAAGTTTTGCAACATGTATTAAGGTGTCTGTAGTCCAAAACTAGACGATATGAATTGTCTGGCTTGGAGACAGGAAACAAGGATTGTTCATTTGAGAGGTGCATGTTTCAATCACCCCCTGGTCCTCAAGTTGATCTAAGATCTCCCTGACCTGTTTTTTAGCTTCTTGCTTTATGGGATACTGCCGTTGGGCAGTTGGTTCACTTTTTAGTTGGATTTTGTGAGGAGGTGAATCCTCATCCCATCCTACATGATTTTTATACAATGCAGGTGCCTGGGCTACTGCCCATTTCCTTGCATATGTGTATTTTTTATGAATCGGTATGTGATTCGAGAAGGCAGGCATAATCACTTCTTCGCCACGAGGGCACTCCCTGACAAACTCTGGGGGCCAATCTTTTTCAGCTAACAGAATATCATAGCCTTTTGAGAGCTTATCCCAAAATAGACCCTTAATTTTCCTAGTCTTATCACCCTCCATACGCAATGTTATTTTGTATATTTTATGGGGCTCGCTAAGTCTGGCGTCGGCAGTTTCAACCTGAATGTATTCATTCGTGTCCACTGTCTCCAGATGACTCATCAAGTTCTTGCGCGCTATACTGATTTCTGCTGCACTGTCCAACATTGTCAATGCCCACTCCCCGTTTTTCAACTGTGTCCTCAGTATTCTCGGCATGGTTGATTACTCTAATACTGGCAACCTTCTTTTTCTGAAATTGAGATTTCTTATTTTTAGCAGGTTCCTTGTCTTTGGACTTGGTGTGCTCTCCTGGGTCTGACCGTCCTCTTCTTTCCGAATTCTGTGGAAGAGATCGAGAGGGACGTGTATCAATACTTTGATATCTATCAGGTCTTTTTATATTATCCCTATTTCTAAGGTTATATCTTTTCTCAGAGGGCTCCCGTTGGGGAGACTGGCGTTCTCGAGTCGGAGTTCTTTCCCTCCGTCGAGGAGACCTTCCTCTGGACTGGAAAACTTTTTCCTTGGGAGTGGATTGTTTATTTCCATCCCAGCTCTTTTTAGGAGTGTTTAAATTATTTTTAATAAATAATTTTTCAGGATTTTCGAGCAGTTGGGGTTTAACTGGTTTTCCACCCAAGCTGTCTCTACCTATTTCTTCATAGCATTTTTCTATGATTTTTGCAAGCTCAACAGGATCTTTTATATCTGTTTCCCTCAACTTCTGGTGAATCGCCACAGATGCTGCTTCTCCCTTTACGTTGGCTAATAATATAGCCGTGACCTGCTTGAAGTCTTTCAGTAATTTCATACCTAGATTTAAAGCGGGCTCTGGACCGAATTCATTTTGAATCTGTTTTAGCACGTCTGGTATTACCGCCATAGACGGAACACCGTGTGTTTTTGTGTAAATGGAAGCAAAGACTGTACCCCAAGTGTCGCAGTCCTCCACGTGTGGTGCGATTCCCATAGGAAGGCAGATGGTCAAGATTCTGTGTTTCTCAATAGGGGTAGTATCAGGAAATACTGCCTCTATTTGAGTGATTTTCTGGGCTAACCAGAAAGGAATTTGTTCCCGTTTTACGGGTGTTTTACCAAGACATGACTGTATGTTCTGTGGTGTAATTTTATTTGTGTTCCCCTGATGAGGGCTCAGCTGGTGTGAATTAACAGCTGGCTGGACTGTTGCAGTCCGTATTACATATTGGACTAATTGCCTATGTATTTTTATTAATGTGTTTAGCTGTGCTAACAGCTCTTCCTTAGACATTTTTATAATGTCAGGATGTGGTGTGTAGCTGGCTAGAACCGGCCACGTGGCTCCTGGTCTACCTAGTGGACCGAGCCTGGTTATGTGATTATTGTGTTTTAGGGCGCCATTAAACCAGAGCAGGTGCTCTTGAAATTTAAGTGGAATTTCAACCTCCTCGAAAGGGGCATACTCTCCCGGAGGTTCCTCTATTTTGTAATAGTGAAACTCTTGTGTTATTGCGTTTACCGCTGGAAAGTTTATCCATGAATAGAATACCTCTGTCTGCCGATACTCGTGAGCCTCTATCACGAAAATTACTGTACCACCTTGAGGTGGCAGTCCGTTTTCTATAAGTTTTAAAGTTATAGATCTTCTTAACTGGACCGGGATGATAATAGCACCCGGATCTGTTTCGAGGAGACTTGTGTCTTCCTCCATTAGCTGGGATGCTAGTCTAACTGCTTCCCTTTCTTCTTCACTGTCTGTCATTTTAAAAATGCAGGCTTTGCAGAGTAGGTCTCCAAGGAGACAAAGATTAGATGCACAATATTTTGGAACACTGTATCCTTCAACGTTGAATAAACCAGAGCTTTACATAGGAATCTCTTCCTACTAAGGTCGGGCGGATTTTAACCTTTCACCCACTCCAGACGTCTATTGGAGTATTTACGGGAGAAAGGGGTGTGAAATATGCACGACTGAGTTACTCTACAAGTCTTACGTTAGTTTATCGCCTTACCAAACGTTGGGCGCCATGTAGTGTAGTTCCTAGTTTCCCACTAGGCCCTGCGCATTGGAATAACATAAACAGTAGTATCGACGTGGAACTGCGGATATTCCAGGCCTCCACTGACTATGCTAAACTTAATTGGGTTGTGTTACCAACTAGCTCAGAGGTCACTGGAAACTTTCTTCTCTGCATAGGAAGTGATCAGCTTCCCTGGCACAGACAAGAAGGGATTCAGTTTTCCAACAACCGTGCAACATGACAACTTTGCTCCTCAGATCAAGAGTCGATCTCTAGGGTCGTGTGAAACAATAGACATAGATTTCACTCAGTCAGTCTAGTGCAGTTTACTTTCACAATATGTAGAGAATAGAGAGACGGGCGTGTATCAATAAAGGGTAACATTTATTGAACAGTCTTTCTTCTCATACAAGAGAAATGTATTGCCACAATTGCAATAACTGTTATTATAAAAAGTACGTACAGTAAGATAAGAATTGCGAAATAGAACTGTAAAAGCATTGATATGGTTTCTTAGCCATACAATGGTTTAAAAGTAATAAAACATATATACAGTCATATATACATTAGGCTAACATACTCAACTGGTGCTTCTAACTAAGCCTACCCCGGTGTGCCTGACCTAGGCCTAACACGTGAGAAGGGGGAGTAAGTAAGTAGCTTAAGTTAAGTTGGTTTTGCCAAGGTTTGTTTCAAGAATTCTCTTCTAGGGGTTTAGTCAACACCATACCGCTGAATAGAATGATGGAGGATTGGTATCTCCTTCAGGGGTCTCTCTCGATATCCCAGTCACCTGCGAGGGTAAACCGGAAGCGCCGGGACTGGATTTCTCTGCACGAGAAAGGCAGCGGCTTCTCTCAGCGCGTCGAGGAAGGAGGGGTGACAGCGTCCGCGGGCAGCTGGGCTGGATGTCTTCGCAGAGGACGGCTGCACGGCTCCTCAAGCGTACTGAACCACAGTTCGCGCTGTAGCGGCGATAATGGTAATCAGTAGCTTCACCACCACAGGATAGCAGGCTGCAGCGACAGAGTGCTAGTTTTTACCAACACTGGTCATGCAGGCAGCTGGCATCAGCAACAGGCAACGCTCTTTGCTTAAGGCAACGTTGGTAATATTTATACCTGACAGGTGCCGGGTTTGACGCAAGTTTGCTGGACATAAGACGTCAATTAAAGATGTCACTAGGAAGTGGCAGTTATCAGTTGCTCATTAGAGTTCCATTACTAATCAAAACATAGCAAGCGGGGATTTCCAGGTTTGCTAAGTTTTTATCTTGTTGAAGAACTCGGAGTGTTATCTAGGAATATCAGATAGTGACTGCTGCTCTGTCATTGCACTAATTGGTCGCAAAGGAAGTAGCAGAGAGTCATGCTGGAATGTGGCTCTGTGACTCTGCTCGTGTGAGGCCAGAGATGACTTTTCAGAAAAATCGCACTTGAACGGTTATGCCAATATAGGGAATAAAGGGCTTTATAGCCGAATAGGGGCATAAGGTCACAGTATCGATCAGGAACCTAGATAAGCACATGACAAAGCTAGGGTGTCTGACGTATTCATCCTGGCTGGTGACTTTAACATGCTCCTCATCAGCAAAGATCAAGACAGCGACCTCATCCAAGAACTGAATGCAGCATGGGGCGTGCCACCACAAGGCCCAACAAAAAATAATAACGTAACGAACCATTTGAAAAATGTACTACGTCATCTGGAACAACTTAATTTAAGGGCCCTAAATGGTCACTACGCCGAAGACGACCCCCCAGCAGCCACATTCCACTCTAACACACACTCTTCGCATCTTGATCACATGTTCATGACTCTGAATATGTTCTGTTGGGTAACATCATTCAAAATAGACGCGAGCGACTTCAGTGATCATCTGCCTCTAGTGGCCGAAATAAGATCCAACTCGAAACTGGAAATTGAACCCCTTATTGGCCCAGACTCAGAAGCCAGCTCAAATTTAAAGCAGTTACGGTGTAACCCCAATAACATTGACTCTATCAGCTCCACTGCGAAAATCCTTTCTCCAAGCCTCCGGCTCCTCAACTAAGCTGTCGGACGTCTGGCAAAATTTCATCAATGCCATTAGTGAGAAAATGAGAAGTAATCAATCAATCAATCAAGAAATTTGTATAGCGCGCTACTCACCCGGAGGGTCTCAAGGCGCTTGGGGGAGATGGGGGTCCGCTACTGCTCGAACAGCCAGGTCTTGAGTTGCTTCCTGAAGGAGAGGTGGTCTTGGGTAAGACGGAGGTGGATCGGGAGGGAGTTCCAAGTCTTGGCTGCCAGGTAGGAGAAGGATCTTCCTCCCATGGTGGCTCTTCGAATGCGTGGAACGGCACCGAGGGCGTGGTTGGTCGATCGTAGCTGGCGGGTGGGAGTGTAGAAGGTCAGGCGGTTGTTGAGGTACCTGGGGCCCAGGTCATGGAGGGCCTTGTGTGCGTGGGTGAGGAGTCGGAACGTGATTCTCTTGCTGATGGGAAGCCAGTGCAGGTCTCTCAGGTGTCCGGAGATGTGGCTGTGTCGGGGAATGTCCAGGATGCGTCGAGCGGAGGCGTTCTGGATGCGTTGGAGTCTCTTCTGCAGTTTGGCTGTAGTTCCGGTGTAGAGGGTGTTTCCGTAGTCCAGTCGGCTGGTGACGAGTGCCTGGGTGACCGTCTTCCTGGTTTTGGTGGGGATCCATCGGAAGATCTTTCGGAGCATGCGTAGGATGTTGAAGCATGATGATGAGACGGTGTTGAATTGTCTGGTCATCGAGAGGGAGGAGTCCAAGATGAAGCCCAGGTTGCGTGCAAGGTCCATTAGTTTGGGTGCGCTGCCCAGGGCAGGGGGCCACCAGGAGTCGTCCCAGGCAGAGGGTGAAGATCCCAGGATGAGGACTTCTGTCTTGTCTGAGTTCAGTTTCAGGCGGCTGTTCATCATCCACTCGGCTACGTCTTTCATCCCTTCGTGTAGGTTGGTTCTGGCAGTGGCTGGGTCGTTGGTGAGGGAGAGGATCAGCTGGGTGTCGTCGGCGTAGGAGATGATGTTAAGGTTGTGTTGGCGTGCGATGGCTGCGAGGGGGCTCATGTAGATGTTGAAGAGGGTGGGGCTGAGTGATGATGCTTGTGGTACTCCGCAGATGACTTCGGTGGCCTCGGATCTGAATGGGGGGAGGCGGACTCTCTGGGTTCTTCCGGCGAGGAACGAGATGATCCACTCTAGTGCCTTCCCTTGGATTTCGATGTTGCTGAGGAGCTGGACTAGGGTGCGGTGGCAGACCGCATCAAACGCTGCGGAGAGGTCCAGGAGGATGAGGGCCGCTGTTTTCCCGTTGTCGAGCAGGGCTTGGATGTCATCAGTGGCTGTGATGAGGGCGGTCTCGGTGCTGTGGTTGGCTCGTAAGCCGGACTGCGAGTGACTTTGGCAGGAAACGGGAGGAGTGAGATGGGGCGGTAGTTCTTGAGGTCGGTGGGGTCTGCTGATGGTTTCTTCAGGAGGGCGCTGAGTTCGGCATGCTTCAAGCTCTCCGGGAAGGTGGCGGTGTTGAAGGAGCAGTTGATGATGTCCCGGAGTTGGGGTGCGATGACGGAGTCGGCCTTGTTGAAGACGTGGTGGGGGCATGGGTCAGTTGGTGATCTGGAGTGGATGGTGTTCATCGTGTGGATGGTGTCTTTGGTGCTGACCGGGGTCCAGGCGTGGAGGGTGGTGGTGGGGGGCATTGGTTCGGTGTTTGGGTGCGTGGTCTGTGCGCCGAAGCTGTTGTGTATGTCTGCGATCTTGCTGTGGAAGAACGAGGCGAGTGAGTCGCAGAGGTCTTGTGAGGGAGTGATGTCGTTGTTTCCGGCGCTGGGGTTGGAGAGCTCTCTGACGATGCTGAAGAGTTCCTTGCTGTTGTGTGCGTTGTTGTCTAGTCGATCCTTGAATGCTGTCTTCTTGGTGGTGTGGATCAGCTGGTGGTGTTTGCGGGTGGCGTGCTTGAGGCCGGTCATGTTGTCTGTAGTCGGGTTTTTTCGCCAGGCTTTCTCGAGGGTACGGCAGTTCTTCTTGGAGTTCTTGAGGTCGTCGTTGAACCAGGAGGCTTTCTTGTTAGCAGGCCTGCTGGGATGGCTTTTCAGAGATGTGAGGTCGTCAGCGCAGTTGGTGATCCACTGTGTGAGGTTGTTGGCTGCTTGGTTGGGGTCCGTTGTGCTGGCGGGAGGGTTCTGGTTCAGTGATGTGGTAAGCTGGTCCGTGGTGATCTTGTACCAGCTCCTGCGGGGAACCTGTTGCGGGTGGTGGTGAGTTGCGGTCCTTCTGAAGCTGAAGTGGACGCAGCTGTGGTCTGTCCAGTGGAGTCTGGTGGAGTGGCTGAAGGAGATGTACTTGCTGGCGGAGAAGACTAGGTCATGTGTGTGTCTGGCGTAGTTGGTGGGGGTGTTCACCAGTTGCTTGAGTTCGAGGTTGGCGAGGTTGTCCAGCAGGGTGGTGGTGTTGTTGTCGTTGTTGTTCTCCAGGTGGAAGTTGAGGTCCCCTAGGAGGATGTAGTCAGCAGAGGGGAGGGCGTGTGGGCTGATGAAGTCTGAGATGTCTTCGCTGAAGTGTGTGCAGGGTCCTGGGGGTCTGTAGATGAGGGTGCCTCTGAGTGTGGTCTTGGGGTCGGTGTGAATCTGAAAGTGAAGATGTTCGGCGGCTGTGAGGGTGTCCTCGGAGTTGGTCGTGATGCGGATGATGTTCTTGTGGACGATGGCGATGCCTCCTCCTGTCTGGTTGACGCGGTCGCCGCGGGTGATCTTGTATCCGTCCGGGATGGCGTTGGCGATGTCGGGCGCTTAGGAGGCATTCATCCAAGTTTCCGTGAGGAAAGCCACGTCTGGAGATGTGGTGTCGAGCAGGTTCCATAGTTCCACGGCGTGCCTGTGGACGGAGCGGGTGTTGAGCAGGATGCACTTCAGGTGGTTGCTGCTGGTGCTCAGCTTGGCGGGTGCAGTGCAGGTCCAGATGCAGGAGAATTTGCAGGATTGGTGAAGGGTCCATGGGTGCGTCTTGAGGTGGCTCGGTAGCAACCGGGGATCCTGCCGGTGTTGAGTGCGTTTTAAGTGGGCTGCGTCGTAAGTCCGGCGGGTGGGCTGGCATCTGCGAGGGCCAAGGGGTCTGTCACTGGGCGCGGTCCAGGTGTGGACAGGCGTAGACAGGCTTGCCTTTGGCGCGCCCGCTGCGCGTGAACGCTGCGAGTCTGTGCGGACTCTGCCATAAAGGGAGAGTGGGGGGGCGGAGCGAGGGAGGAGCAGCTGGGAGGCGGGAGCGGGGTGGCGAGTGGGGAGGGGACCGGTGCGGTGATGCTGGAGGGAACAGGGGTGGGCCCGCGGGGGAGCAGCGGCAGGGAGCGGGGAGCGGAGTGGAGCAGCGGGAGAAAGACGGCGGTAGAGTCACAGAAACAATCAGGGGCCCAACAGTGGACGATAAAAAACAATAACAGCACAACAGTGGAGAGCGAGATCAGGGGCACAACAGTGGACGATAAAAACAATAACAGCACAACAGTGGAGAGCGAGATCAGGGGCACAACAGTTGACGATAAAAACAATTACTGGCACAACACAGGAGAACGAGATCAGGGGCAAAACAATGAGGCAGATACAATACTGGCAGCGGCGGCGGCAAGCGGAGCCGGTGGAGAGACCGGCTCTGACCACGTCAGGTCAGGTCACCTGTACTATACTGTACAAAATTTGGAGACATTCATGCCCAGTCATGAAAACACAAAAACGATTATTAAACCAAACCCTGAGACGTATGCGAAAGGACCAGGCAAACCATAGCCTGCAAGCGGTTCTGCGGGAAGCGAAAAAACAGCTCAAACGGATGAAATGGGAAAGCCAGAAGCAAATAAATGAGGATCTTTGGGTAAAACTTCTCTATGAAGGGAAGCAGAAAAACAGCTCTAGGTTCTGGCAAATGGTAAAAAGAATACAGAACCCTGACCATTTAGGGCAAAATTAACATATATCAGAGGAAGTATAAACAAAATACCTATTGTCGCACTTCAATAATGATGAAATCACAAGGGACACTGCAATAATGTCTTCTCGCATAAAAACAACAAGGCCTGGAAAAGAGGAGAAATTCAATCATCACACGGGCATAAAAACGCATGAAATGTGGGAGTGTGAGGGCATGAGCCCACTGAAATCTGATAATCCAAAAACGGAAGAAAGACCTGCAAAGGATGTCGAGCAAGGGCCAATGAAAATTGCCCCAACAGACATCAGACGGCAGATAACAAAGGGGAGACCCAACGGAGCGCCAGGGCCGAATGGAATACCACCTATGCTGTACAAATCAGATGTAGATTTCTGGAGTGCATCTCTGGCACTAGTATTCAACAACACAAGACTCACCTTGTCTCTTCCTGATTCCTGGCATGGGTCAGTCATAAAGCCCGATCTACAAACATGGGAGCAAGAGTCATCCAAACAGTTATCGTCTCATTGCCTTGCTAGACGTAGAAGCAAAATACTTCACAGGACTCATCCTGGAGGAATTATCGTCATGGGCCTCTGAAAACGCAATCATCCCACTTAACCAAACGGGTTTCTGCAAAGGCCAAAGGACCACAACTAACATCATGGCACTGTCCCTCCTGATGGGTGCAGCAAAAGAAACCAAGTCATCTTTATTCCTCACGTTCATCAACTATACTGTTGCCTTCGACCATGTGGACCGCAACAGACTTTGGCAGAAACTATACAATTGGAGTATTCCGAAACGTCTCCTAGATGTCCTAATACTGCTCCACTCCAATACCTGGATTAAAATTAAACTTGGGGCAGGTACACATCTTTCGAAGCCGATAAGGACGACAAAAGGACTAAAGCAGGGGTGCCTACTAGCGCCCATCTTATTCAACCTATTTTTAGCGGATTTACCCGCAGAACTCGATAAATGCCGCAACCATGCCCCCAAGTTAGGGAAAATTACCCTTTCAAATCTGTTCTACGCGGACGATCTGGGGCTGATAAGCCGCTCTCCAATAGGCCTTCAGCACCTCTTGAATGCAGCCTATGCTTTTTCAACAAAGAATGCCCTTCAAATAAATTTTAACAAGTCAAAGGTCATGACGGTGAATTATAGGAAAAAAGGAATCCTTGCTGGCACTTGAATGGAGAAAAGCTTGACCGGGTAGCCACATACAAGTATCTGGGTGTTCTCCTGGATTCAAATAACACGTCTAGGGTACAACTTCACTCCATCAGAGGGAAGGCCACAATGACTTATTTGTCATTAAAATCATTAAAGGTCAAACTCCCCGATATCACTCTCAAACCCTTCCTTGAAGTCCTGCGTGCGAAATTACAACCAACGCTCACATACGGGAGTGAATCTCTTCATGGGAAGGATGGCGCACTGCTGGACACAGTCATAGCCAACTCCTATAGGGCTATTTTTAATCTTCCTAAATATGTCTCTCCTGCTCAGATTCGATTAGAATTCGGCATCCTTAAACAAACATTAGGAAGGCGGAGTGCGTATGTAGCCAGTTGGCTCAAGGATCGCAATGCTGAGGCCGACTCCCTAAATGCCAACGTATGGGAAGAGTTACTCCGGCATCGTAATTCGTTGCCTAGAGACTACTTATTTCAATCAATTGAAGTTCTAGGTTTGACTGACATCTGGGAAACGTCTATAGATCTCCAGTCCTTCAAAAAAATTTGCCAAAAAATCAGCACGTATTATCTCAGAGATTGAAGACAAGAAGGACTTAGCAGACAGAGCGCATGGATGGACAACCCTGGGTGATTATGGTAAAATACAGCCACAAGCATACCTCAATACCGGGATGAAAATAAAAGTCAAAGAAATGTTTCTAAAATTACGCCTTGGTGTAATCCCGATACTGCCACACCTGCCCCCCTGGGAGAGAATACACTCTTCGCAACAGTGTCGCCTGTGTAAGTCTGGTAAGGAGGACATTGTTCATGTGATTTGTATATACCCTAGACTAAGGGATTTGAGGTATAACCTTTTGCTACCATCTTTTAAATCACATGCTGTTCGGACCGGCAGGCAGGCAGTCAAACTATGCTTTACCACGAGTAACATCAAACTGAATTGCCAGGTTGTGAAGGTCTTTGACTTAATAAGAAAAAGACTTAATAGCGTTTGAAGAACTTTATTAGGCCCTGAGGACAACCTTGACCTGATCCCAGTAAATCTTGTACCTTTTAAGTTTAATTATAAATTGTTTTTAGTGTTCCTATTGGTGTTTTATATTTTTGTAAAGATTTTAATTAATCATGTACAAAATAAACATTACTCACGATACAGTGTGAGGTGCGCAGCATCTGCCCGGGCCTCTAGGTGTTGCAACTCAGCCAGATCTGGCACGCCCATCGCCCCTCAGCTATCCATCTCTCCTTTCACCCTCTACCTGCCAGCAGGCCCAGCAGTCAGCCCAGACGTGGGTTCGCCACAAATGAGCTTTCCAGGCCTCCCACACTTTGGCACTCCAATTGGGCAGTCTATGTCACACTGGCCACTCAGTTACGTCGTGGGTGCCGCGCCTCTGGGCCCTCCACTCAATGACTGCGCCTCCGGGGTCCACACCGATGTCCGCCGCACTCCAGGGTCGGCGAGTCTCTCCCAAGATGGCGGCTTCCCTTCCCCTACACAACGCCACAGCAGGGCCCCGTCACCCACAGGGCACCAGGCCTCGGTAGATCGGGCTGGTCTAGGGGCCAGGCTCTAGCGCCAACCCCCCCACTTCAATGTTCAAAGATGTGGCGCAGGCCTTCTCACTCCACGGGCTAGTGCAGTGCCTCAGGTCTTGCACATAATGTCAGCCACCTCTCCTGTCTGACCCGGCCACCTGGCACACCCGCCTCTGGTGCTCCTCAAGTGCTGTGGGAGCTGCCGCCGTCCCCCCTACCAGCCAGGCGTCTGACCCCTGTCGGCGGGCCTCAGGGGGGAGCGGGCCGGTAGAGATATGCAAAATATACCTCGGACTCATCGCAGGCCTCGATCACCTCCAGGCGCATTCGGCAGCAGTGTGGCAGTCCGATGGTTCCATATGCCACAGTCCACGTCTCTGAGGACTTCCAGACCTGTCTGCTACTGATACGCCCACTGACCCCATAGGGGAGCCCACGCTTGTGGGCCCAGCAGTCTCGGTGTGCAGAGCCCTCTTGATCAGCAATCTGCCTGTGCCCACCTCTGTTCCGCCTGCCTCGGGGGAGGCCACTCCGCTGTCGCCACCCGTGGCTCTCTGGGTAGCACTCTCCATACGCCACGTGGAAGGCCCCTGCTCGCTCACCTCCAGGCCCGCAGCAGTATGGCGTTCTCAGCTCCAGTTCCCTGCTCTACTCCGCACCACCACTCCAAGGGGGAACCGTCAGTTTGCCGCCGCCGGGACCTCTGTCTTGCCGGACGTAGTTCTGAGGCCGCCTGTCAGCCTCACCATCCCAGCAGGGCTGTATATCCGGGCGCGCGGGCCTCACGCAGCCCAACCACAGTCTCCGACTTCTCCTCCGCACCGGGCTCCGGAAGCTTCAACCGCTCCCGATCCGGTGATAAAACACCCCCATAATGGCAGCCGCCGCCTTCGGGTGACGCTCCGTGCTGTCGGACCCGCTCCACCAGGCAGAAATCGGGCCGACTATTGCAAAAATGGCCTGTAAGCTGGTGCTTATTCAGGCAGTCGGCGGGAGCTCCGGAGCAGCATGTCTGCTCACGCCGCCATCTTGGCCACGCCCCTACTAATGTAGTTTAGACTTATAACGTTAGGCTGAGAATCAGCACAATATATATGTGGATGTGTTTATTAACCAGAGACTAATGTAGAGTTTTAATCAAAATGTAGTGTTGCCTAATACAAAGATGTAATCACCTGTGAAATGGCGTATCACTAATGAAATGCTTTTGAAATACATGTTTATTATTGAGTGAATTAACGTAGGCTTTAGAATGAAAGCTAATGCTCACATTGAAAGTAGAATTACTGGGTTGAAGTAGTAAAATGTAATGTCATTTTGTGTTAGAAATGCATTTGAAAGTGCAAGGGCCTGAGCTATGCCGAAGCCAGTAGAGGCCTAACTGTATTTTCTTTTGTTACCATTAGTCGAGAAGGAACGATTTTTCTCTTGGGGAAAGAAGCTGTCCTCAGCAAAATATGAAATTGTAACTTTGAATGTTTGCAGAGATGTTCCCATGTATTTCAGGTTGCAAGTGCAAGGCCACAAGGCTCATTGGGTAGAAGGGTTTATTGTTTAGGAGTTAGGATAGTAGGCACGAGAGCAGAGGAGCTGCCAAAGAATTTGGGAGTGCAACATTTAGCGAGGAAGGTGCCTGGGACCCAAGGACACACCAACGGACGCTGGATGGAAAAGTGCCATACTGGAAAATTCCGAAGATCTTCCCCTGCCAGAGGGGTGTACCTCTGGGCGTGTCGATTGTTTTGGGGATTTTGTATTAGGGACAGCACCCGAGGGTGGAGAGCAGATCTTAGTTAGGGAACGGACAAAGCAGGATGTAGAAAGCTGTAGAGAGAGAGTCTTCGGGAACTTAGGGCAGAGTGGGGTGTAAGAAGGAGCATCTTAGAACGAGCTCGACAGTTAGACTATTTGCCTGAAGAAAGTGAATGTACTTCTTTGGAAGTCTTCACTGCTAACACCTTTACTCTCGTCTGATGGGAATGGTATGTAGGGATGTCACCTTAGAGTAGTGTAGGGACAGAATAACCATATCCTTTCCTTTTTGTAAATGAAGTCCAAACTTCATGCTGGGACTGTTCTTGGTTGCCTAATGTTACTCGAATTGACTTTGCTTTTTATTCTGAGTGTTTAAGAATTTTGCATAGGATTATGTTTGTATTAGTGCCAGTTTACTTCCTGAATCTTTTGCTGAGATGTTTGAGTGTCCAACTTTTTTTGGCTTTGTAATAAATCTTTGTAATTTCAGTTTGTAGTCAGTGGTCCTTTGAGTTCAATTGGATTTGTTTGGAAGTTGTTTAAAGTCGGCAATGTGAAATTTTCTTTATATTTCTAGAACAGGGAAAAAGTTCCAGTCGACCTGGTTTGGGATTCTAGAGATGGGTAAGAAAATCTAGAGAAAAATCCTAGCTTTCCCACCATCAAGATCAGGTACCGGCTGTTTCTGACAAAATCACATCATTATCCTCAGGCTATTCAGTCCAGGTTTATTCTAAAAAAAAAAGGTGATGGGAGGAATGCTTGCAATTTTGTCTAACTGCTGGCAGTCGCTCGGGGTAGCATCCCAAACTATCATTCTTTTGCTCCCCATGCCACCTCGTTTGGACCAAGCCATATGTAAATAAGTCCTCGTTGGAACAGTCCAGCCCGAACTGTCAGTCCATGTCCTCCCTGAACATGCCACTTAGGGCAGCATATGGCTGCGCCTATACTGAGGTGACATGGTGAGCAAAAGGGATGGGTTAGAGTGCTACCCCGAGCGATTGCCAGTGGTTAGACTTATTGCAAGCAGCATTCCATCACTTTTTGTGTGTTTCAATGTCATATAGGTTTATTCTAACCTGAGCAAATAAGCTGCTGCAGTCCCTGGTCTTAATCAATAATGAGAGGTACATGAATTTGGTCTATTCATGTGCCAGCAATCATGGCTCAAGTATTTGGACCTTAAGCTGGAGGCCCACGAGTAGCCATCCTCCGCTTTCCAAACTTGTTCAGTCCCTTAACATACAAGGCCATTTAGCATTGCAATATGGGTAAGTTCATTGCAAAATAGCCAAGTGCCATGCAAATGGTACTACCAAGAACAGCTCTCCACTTCAAGTCACAAAGGTATTCCAATAATTCAAGGAAAGGGGGCTGTTCTGGAGCCTTCACTTTCTCAGGGAACCAACAGTCAAAGAAAATAATTTCCAGAGGAAACAACAATAAGGAAAAAAAGAGCAAATCACTTTTCGAGGACACCCTCTACAGCATCTTCGCAGGTGATCTGCTCCAAATACAGTGGATGGAGAGGAAGGGGAGACGGGAGTCGTTCTCTCCAACTTTTGTTGGCGAGAACGCCTAGGTTCTTACCTCCTTACAGGCGCCTCAGCCCATCCCATTTCTGCCACATTCGAGATCCCAAGAACTTTGACAGAAGTGAGAATCTCCTCCTCTTAGTAGTTATGCAGATGGAATCCTGGTCCCAGAAAGACAAATGGGAAACTAATCCCAGTAAATCATTGCAAAGAAAAAGGAAGGAGGCCCCAGCCATATTGTTGTACTCTACAATCTAAAATGTTTCCTGCAGATCTTTATGGGCCTACATGTGTTCTCCATTCCAGTCCAATGTGTGTTTCCGGCTGCTACAGCTGCCAGAACATTGGAAATAGCTACTGTTTGATCGCTTCAAGCCATGCCAGTTCAGCCATTCTTGCTACTGACCTTGCAATGGTGGGCACATACTTCCTTCCTCTTGATGTGATGCCTGTTTTACATACTTCATCATCAGTTCAGCAGTTTCTAGCCACCACCTTCTTCTCAGAGTGTGGGTAGGGTTGAATTATGGATTATTCTTCAGTCATATTTGTCTGTTGATGTAAAGATGTTAGAGAATTAAACAAGTATTTCTGAAATTGAAATCTTCAATCCCAACAGTGAAATCTATGCTACATCGACAACATGACATACCTCATTTATGTGATGAAACAAGGGGGCACCCACTCCCCAGAACCCCCCAGAGTCTCTGTGGGAATGGGTCAGGAAAAAATACCTGATCTTCGTCTCACTCATTATACAAAACCAGAGCAGACCGCCTGACCACCCATAGCATCTCAATGCACAATTGGTAAGTTCCCCACAGTGTCCTAAACCCAATCTTTGAGGCCTGTGGTCGTCTAACTACAGATGCCTTTCCTACTCACATGAATGCAACATGGACCCAGTATAGCCTGAGTGTTCAAGATCAGTGACACGCCTTAATGCTCAGTCATTGTAAAAACTCTAGCTTAGCATCACAAATTCTGGATTTTGGAATCTTTGCATCTGTTTCAAAAGGATTACATTCACACCTTTAAGGAATAGACACCCTGCCCTTGGATGGAGGGACAGTGATGGGTCCCTCCCTACCATCACTCAACTTTAGTATGTGTTTTTTAAGGATATTGGGCTAGATGTACATAGGAAAGTGTTTGCAATTATCAAATAGCGATTTTCTGGAATTTGCTATTTGGAAATTGCAAACACCCATGTACACCTGTGTACTTAAAACATTTTGCAATTCACAATGGGTCGCAAATAGACATACCTCATGAGGTAGGTATCAGTTTGCTACCTATTGAGAATCGCAAAAATGACAGGGATGGTGGCCTGCTGGGTTTGGGCTATGTCTATGATTTCTTTTCAATGAAGCATTGTTTTAAAATACAGCCCGTTACCCATAAATGAAATTGGGATGTGCATCAAAAAGAAAATGAAAATCATTCTTTTCACTTTTTTAGAGTAGGCAGTGGTCTGTGCGACCACTGCCTGCATTTAAAAAATGTTTTTACAAACATTCTCAAAGGCAAAGGGGTCCCTTGAGGACCCATTCCCATTTGCAAATGGGTTACCAACTACTTAAAGTAGGTGGTAAAATGTGAATGTTTGGCAGCCCCATTTCATTTGTAAAACATTCACACATACCACAGCAATTATGTATTAGGAAGGGATGCCCTAAACACACCCCTTCCTAACACCAAAACACAAACCCAATTTGCGATGCGGTAATAGGTTACTGAATCTCAAATTGGGCCTCTGTACATAAAACAAAATGTTTTTGTGGTCGCATGTGGCCCAGTTCTGCAAATCGGCCCGTTTGCGACCTCAAAAAAGCTTTGTTCATCTAGCCCCCTAATTCCTTCAGTTCGTGGTAACAGAGAAATCAGAGGCACTGGCAGCTGCCGGAGATTCTCCACCAGGTCTCAGTAGAACAGCAAACGGAGGATATTTTGGCCCTGAGAACTTCAAATTGTCTTCCTGATTTGTGGAGGATGTTATGTCTTTTTTGTATCAGCTTGCGTCTGAGGTGCAAATTATACTGGCAAGATTTACCTCACAGACATTTCAACCAACCATAGACCTGGGCAGTCCTTGTTAACAGACATCAAAAGCTATATGATGAGCCTAATGGATGGATTTCTTCCACTCAGAAGCTCCATTAAGTCTTGTGACATGAATCTAATCTTGGTCAGGATCATGCATAAAACGTTTGAGTTAACGCCCTCAAGTAATTCAAAGTTTTTATGTGGAAGATTTCCTAATTGGTGCCCGTAACATGAGTAAGCCATATAAGTGATTCGTATGCCCTTTGAGCCTCCGTACCTTTCACGTTTTTTCATATGGACAGAATAGACTTAAGGAATCACTTCACCTCTACCTCACAAGTATTATTGCAGTTCCATCTGAACAAGGGTAGTTTCTCTCGAAATGTTCTCCTAATCATCACGACATCTTGCCTGAACAGATACTACATATGAACATCTTTTGCACTTTGTGTTTTCATCGTGACAAAACCAGGGACAGCATAGTAGAGACGACGTTTCATGATATTTGTAGGCAATGATGCCAGCCATGCAGCTATTATGGCTACCACTGCTATTCAAACCATGCTATTTATCACCAACCGCTACACCATGCATGGAGCCCAACCTTTATCCAGCGACGAGGCACACGGTACAGGAGCCAAGGAGGTGTTGATGGTAATTACAAGGCCCATCAAACACACAAATAATGTGTGCCCGCCTTATGTAAATCAGTATGGGAACAGCCCATCCCACGCTACCTGACTAGGCCCCCTCTAAAAGTGAACAGCTTTCCAGTAAAACAACTGTATGTTTTTTGTATATGTAAAATTTTATTTTCAATAAAAATATTTTGAAATAAAAAAAAATACTGTCTGTGCTACCTCTTTTGCCCGCAGCGTGGGGATACCCCATCTAGAGTGATTCAGGCGCCTTACAAATGACATAAATAAATAAATAAACACAAGCAATCCTAGACCACTTTTGACCTAGTTGGTCCTTATCAGTTAGGCATCGCTTGGATCTTCAGTCACAGGGAGAAAGCAACCCATGTCTAAGCATTGGCCACTTAGGGAGTTACATCACACAAAAAGGTGGTGGGAGAGATCCTTTCAAATATTCTGACAGCTGGCAATCACTCATGGTAGCACTCTAACCCATTGTGTTTTGTCTACTGTGCCACTCTAGAGCGAGACCCACTTTATGAGAGTCAGTACTAATCTGGTATCTCACAGGAACAGTCCATCCTGAGCTACCAGGTGTGGGCTCTCATTAAACTTTAAAAGGTTAAGCATTATGAAGCCTGGTAGGATACTTAGAAAGGGTTGAGGCAAGATGTTCATATAGATGTGTCTTGTTGGCCTGTCTTGTTGGCCTAGTGTGCAGGTGGTGAGACTATATCCCTGTTGCACAGGGTTGGTGGACTGATCTGAATTCCCATTTAAGGAACAAGGCACTCTCTATCTACCTATTCATATTTATTATTCCCAAGTGCTCTTTACAGAGTGCTCTATAGGTTAAGTAAATAACGTATTAGTGTGTTCGATTCATCTATACTCTCTGTACAAGATTGTATTTAGTCAGATTTTTATTTCTAACAGGCATAGCACTCAAAGACTGGTCATATCATCCACCTCATATACTCTCTATTTCATCCCTCATTTGTTGTACCGATACTCTGGACAACCTCGATCATGGTGAGTAGCCCATGCCTTCTTTAGATGCTCTGGGTGCCCTCACTGGCTCCTTTCCAGCCCTGGTCTCAGACAAGGAATTTGCACACAACGTTGTGATTCACAGATGTGAGACACTTTTTCTTGATGACGAGGTCTTTCAGGGGTTGTACACTCGAAAATCTGTTTGGTTTTGAATGCCTTGATTTGAAACTGAGGAAACTGTCAAGTAAGGAAAACAAGCCAAAGGCAGAAAAAAACCTTCAAAGAACGTGCTTACAACATTGGAAAAGTAAGCAGGCTAGAAAAGATGGAAGAAACTGACAAACAAGAAACCAGACAAAAACACCCAGGAGGTGTTGACTCCTGCTGGTTTAGATACTGTGCCCTGAACTGGAAGGGATCTTAGACCCACAGTAAGTAATTTCTTCAAACTGTATGGGAAGCTTCAGTAAAAAAAAAAAAACTATGCAATGGCAGCCATAATGGATTGGAATGATGACTAGCAAGTCCCACCCGATCATGGTCCATCACTTCCCAATCCAACTCTCCCCCTGTATGGGGAGCAACAAGAGACCAAAAATATCCCCCACATCCTGGGGCAAGTGCTTTCCTCCTTTCCTCCCTTTCGGCTGCCAAGGGAAAGAAGACAGTTAGCCGGAAGAGCCACAGACAGGTGGTAAGTTCCTTCGCAGCACATCCCGCTAGCTACTGCAAGATGCACTCTGCAGGCCTGCCCAACAGGGTCTATTTTTGTTCCCACTCAATCCTGGACTTCACTCAAGAGAGCAGTGCTAGGGGACAACCTTCACCCGTTCTTCTGAAGAGCCACGAAACTTTTGGTAGGAAGAGGAACTGAAGAGGACTCTAAGAGCGGCATTTACTTTCTATAGATGTCATGCCTTGTCCTTCTCCCTGAACAGCAAATAGAAGACCGCCATAGCAATGTCATTGGGTGTCAAGTGGTGTGTCACGTCCTCTATGCCTGGCATCTTGGTGAATTAAAATCCATGCCCTCAATGCCAATTCACATACCCAGATGTCTGAGAGCACTTGCACACCTTGTGCAGTGAAAACTGTCATAACCTTCTCTTCCATGCATCTTTGTTAGAAATGGGGTTCCTGGTTGGCTGAAGTATGCACCTATGTCAGGCAGGAACTACCAAACTAGTCAGGGTAAGGTAGATACACAATATGATAACCTGTGCTCACCCTCTGGGAGCTTGGCAAAGAGGAGTCAGGGTTATCTACAAAGGCGATGTGTAAAGTATTTGTGAACCCACACAGGGTTAATAATATAGATTATATTTTCATGAATAAAAACAAGGCTAAAACGACAAAAATCCAATAAGTTGTACTGGAGTTATGAATTTTCAAAGAATAAAATGGTGGTAAAAGGTTACTTTAGGTTGCGCTAGACCAGGATAAATCCAAAGTACAGGCTGACTGCAATGGAGTCCTGGTCGGATACAGTTCCAAACTGGTCCTGCTGAAGTTTGACTTTCCCAAGCTGAGCAAAGTTACCCATTCATGGGGGAGACGGCCACCGACAGCAATTAGAGCGCTGCCAGCGATGATCCTGCGGGCGAGAAGAGTCTGCCCGGCATCGCGGACAGCAGATGGGGCCTCGCGATTGGCGATGCTTGCTGTGCAAGGACATGATGCTGCGGTGGCTCGCGAGCAGCAAAGTATCAGTGCGAATGGGCCTGTTCACAATTGCGAAGAGCCCAAAATCTTGATTTCAGGGGTTCAGGAACTGTAGGTGATGAAAGCAGTTGTAGTAAACACTTCTGAAGACAAGAGCTTGGAAGGAGAACCTCAGGCAAGGGTAGGACTCACAAAAGTCAGAATCCAGCAGCATCAGCAGAATTGTAGAAAGTCTTTTGTGTCTCCAACATTTCAGAAAACCGGCGGCAAGCCAGCAAGCCCTTGGAGATCACTTGTAGGGAAGGCAGAGTCCAGTTCTCCTTTCAGGGGAGTCAGGGAATAGCAGGCAGCAGGGCAACAAGCAGAAAAGCAGTCCTGCCAGAAAAGCAGTCCAGTTGAGTCCTTTATGCAGCACAGCAGTCCTTCTGACAGAGGTTCAGTTCAAGATCCAGAAGTATCCTATCTTGGTAGCATCAGTACCCCAGCACTTATACCCAAATGTGCCTTTGAAATGGGAGGTGACTTCAAAGCAGATCCTTGAGGTGCACAGGTCCCCTTCCATCCCAGTCCTGTCTGCCTAGGGGGGGGGGGGGGGGGGGGGGGGTTAATCCGCCTGTTTAATTCAATTTATTATGTTCTGAATATTAAAAAGGAGAAGAAGCCTTTTGTGTGGGACACAGGACACTGCCTATTCAAGTGCTAGCTCCCACCCCCCCTTCCTGCCCAGGAAGGCTATTAGAATGCGATGAGTCTTCTGTTACACTAACCCTTCCTGTGTTTGTTGCTGTCTAGAGGGAATGCACAAAGTATCGCTGTCACCCACCCCAGACATGTATTGGAGACAGACTACAGGTACACTGAGCAACGCCCAGCAGTCTCGGCGTGCAGAGCCCTCTTGATCAGCAATCTGCCTGTGCCCACCTCCGTTCCGCCTGCCTCGGGGGAGGCCACTCCGCTGTCGCCACCCGTGGCTCTCTGGGTAGCACTCTCCATACGCCACGTGGAAGGCCCCTGCTCGCTCACCTCCAGGCCCGCAGCAGTATGGCGTTCTCAGCTCCAGTTCCCTGCTCTACTCCGCACCACCACTCCAAGGGGGAACCGTCAGTTTGCCGCCGCCGGGACCTCTGTCTTGCCGGACGTAGTTCCGAGGCCGCCTGTCAGGCTCACCATCCCAGCAGGGCTGTATATCCGGGCGCGCGGGCCTCACGCAGCCCAACCACAGTCTCCGACTTCTCCTCCGCACCGGGCTCCAGAAGCTTCAACCGCTCCCGATCCGGTGATAAAACACCCCCATAATGAGAACACAGTAACGCCGCCACCGCTGAGAGTCATTACCTGGCAAACAGCATCCTGTAAACGCTCGAGCCGCCACCGCCGAGAGTCAGAAGGGCAGCAGACTCCGCGCCGCCGCTCCGGGGGACCACAACACCCGGCAGGCCTCGCAGCGGCGCGTGCAGGTGACGGCAGAAGCGCCAGAGAGCGCCAACAGACCGCATTTAAACAGAGGGATACCGGCAGAGCAGGGGAGAACACAGTAACGCCGCCACCCCTGAGAGTCATTACCTGGCAAACAGCATCCTGTAAACGCTCGAGCCGCCACCGCCGAGAGTCAGAAGGGCAGCAGACTCCGCGCCGCCGCTCCGGGGGACCACAACACCCGGCAGGCCTTGCGGCGGCGCGTGCAGGTGACGGCAGAAGCGCCAGAGAGCGCCAACAGACCGCATTTAAACAGAGGGATACCGGCAGAGCGGGGGAGAACACAGTAACGCCGCCACCGCTGAGAGTCATTACCTGGCAAACAGCATCCTGTAAACGCTCGAGCCGCCACCGCCGAGAGTCAGAAGGGCAGCAGACTCCGCGCCGCCGCTCCGGGGGACCACAACACCCGGCAGGCCTCGCGGCGGCGCGTGCAGGTGACGGCAGAAGCACCAGAGAGCGCCAACAGACCGCATTTAAACAGAGGGATACCGGCAGAGCGGGGGAGAACACAGTAACGCCGCCACCGCTGAGAGTCATTACCTGGCAAACAGCATCCTGTAAACGCTCGAGTCGCCACCGCCGAGAGTCAGAAGGGCAGCAGACTCCGCGCTGCCGCTCCGGGGGACCACAACACCCGGCAGGCCTCGCGGCGGCGCGTGCAGGTGACGGCAGAAGCGCCAGAGAGCGCCAACAGACCGCATTTAAACAGAGGGATACCCGCGTCGCGGGAGCGCACGGGAGCGCCCGGGGCTAAGCCCGGGCAAAGGGCGGGCCCTCTGTGGCCCTCAGGGGCCTGAAGTGGCCGGGTCGGGCCACCTCCCTAAGCACGTTCCTCTGGATCCAGAAGACAACTCTATTTCATAATCGGAGTAAAGGCGCAGCAAACACTGTTCAAGGATGACCAAAACATGTAAAACACCGATGGCGACAAGATCAACCAGCAGACTAAAAACAGTGAGTACACCTTTGCCCACTATAACCGCTATAGACAAAATGCTGCAAAAAACCATAAATGTTGTGGCGGATGCTATTCAGGACACTGAGAGGAGACTCTCTTTGACACCTAATTTATGCTTCCCAGATCTGTCCACGCATACTACTAATGACGGTCAAAACATGGATGACACTGCCTCATCACAGGAGTCCCTACTAATGCAATCATTTTCGGAATTACCAAGATCACATATCAAGGAAAAAACCTCTAATTCTTCATCCATGGAGCTATTAGCGAACACTTTGGATAACAGTCTCATGATTCTAACTAACAGTGCAAAAAACGACCAGCAGGCAAAGGATACCCCTTTTGCACTGGAAGTTCACACCGTCGAGAGTGCCTCATCGGTCACTGCTTTAACAGAAACACAATCACTAAAACAACACAATTCTCTAAAGAGCAAACGGAAAAAGCCTAGAATCAAATTCCCTATGAGGAAAGCCCATCTCCTCCCAGGCAAACCCAAACGATCGCTCAAAGACATGTGGCAGAAGAAAAGTCTGGAGAAACTCACTGATCCAAAACGTGGGGGGCCCTCTTCAACTTCCCCACAAGTCTATGATGTACATGGAAATACTAAGTCCAACTCAGGTATTTCTTTAGTTAATGAGGAAACAGGACACATTGACAAGAAGAGTAGTACGAACTTACCATCCATGAGAGAGATTGAAACTCTAATTAAAACACTCCTACAACCTATTAGCCACCAGATTGATATTATAGAAAGAGCGCTGAGTAAATTTGAGAGGGCTCAAAATGATATATCTTCTAGTATTCTTAGATTGCTTAAAACAACCAATACGCCTACTACCTTTGTCCCATCCTCAACAACACTTAATGTAAAAAATTCAAAAACATCAAAAAAAGTAGGTAACTCATTAAAGAATACAGGAAAACAAAATAAATCACAGCATCAGAGCCTACCTACAACTGACCAAATGCTAAATTCTCAAACAGTTCCCACCACCACTGTGATTCCAATGACACCCATAGTCAACACGCCAAATAACCTCATAGATGAGGATGACGATGACAGTGAGTGGGCTACAGAGGGACATTTACCTAGTACAAACATAGGTGCACCTGAGAACATAAGACGCACGGCTCCTCCTAAAGTTAACACCCAGTCAAAAGAAACAGGAGCACAGCCCCCCAGACCTATTACAACACGCTCACTATCACATATCAATCTACCCCCACAGTCCAACCCCTACACAATAGTCATGATTGGGGTACCAAAAGTTGCTGACAACAGGGAGGAAACGCGGGAGGAACTGAGGAACAAAGTAATGCAATGGCTTTCTACACACAGGCCCCTCCCTCCAAATATAATAGGTACCATCCAACATGTTAAAAGAGTAGAGTGGGTGGGCACTCGTTTCAAATCCACAGAGGGTGACTGCATTGTGGTCACCTTTAAATATTTAGGACCGGCAAAATTCATTGCAGATTGGAGGAGCCCTGGGACAAACAGCTTGATCCGGACTATGGGACTAAGCTATTTTTATCCAGTCCGTCCAGACACCCATAGGAATAAAACCAAATATAATTATACCCAAGAAGGTCCTTATATGACACAGCCAAATTTTCAACCCTGGCTGGCCTCTGTTCCACCCCGTCTAGGTATACCAATGGGTCTAGATCCACACCCATACACTCACCCATGGGGAAGCAAAGTGTACAACCACCAACCAATAGAAATAGCTGAAAGACAAGGGCACGGTTTCTACCGAGCCTATAACCATGCTACCTTACAATATAATGACTACGGGTTCCCTACGGCCAACAGATACGATGCTCTCTACAACCACGACCAATTGGAAGAGGTTGACTGACTGCCATCTGACCTGTCTCCCGTCTCATTCCCTGATAAGACAAACAGCTTTGTAGAAAGTAAGACCATTTCATCTAAAACATCTAACCCCCCGTCGGTCCGTTCACCCAATACCACTTCCATGATGAGATCAAGTTACTCAGTCAGCCCCCCAGCAAAACAAGCTCCTGCCCCTTCAGCGGATGAAGTAGGTTGTCCTTCTATAGTTTCTCAACTTCCACCATCACCTGTAATTCCAAGGACGAACTTTGTGACAAGGGCCAACCCAGAACTGTGCCTTCTCTCTAACATAACTCCTGCATCAAATCTAGAGCACAATGATTTCAATCCAATCAAAATACTGTCTTGGAACATTGCAGGATTGGCCTCTAAAACCAATGACCCGACATGGGTAGATTTTGTTAATAAGTACACCATCCTGTGTTTTCAGGAAACCTGGCTAATAGACGTCAACACCTTCATTGAGGGATTTTAAAGTTTTTTTGTTCACGCATCCCCTTCGCCCAGTGGCAGGGCAAAGGGGGGCTTGGCAATATTCATCAGTCTGTCTCTTCAAATGCAGATTAACCGTGTGCAGCTGGATAGCAGGAACATCCAGATCCTGACCCTCAGAAGGGGGAAGAAAGGCATAACCCTGATCAACTTCTATAATTCTGTCGCCAATCCAAGCGACTGTAATATCGACAATCTTGAAAATTACCTAAATGATAACCGGACAAAATTGCCACAGGATAAAATTCTTCTTGGTGATTTTAATACGCACATTTGCGGCAATCCTCTTTTAACAACTCTGGGATCTTTGAGCTGCGGACTTAAAACAGGTCCCCACTTCACACACTGCCATCGCGGAACAAAACTGAATACCTTAATGGATACCACAAACTTGATCATGGCACTATCCATGAAAGACGACTCCTTTACCTTCAAAAACCCAACCTATAAAGGATCTGAGTCAGGGTCTTTCATAGATCATATCCTCCTTTCTGCTGGCGTGGCCCAACAGGTTTTAAACTTTGATATTCTTGTTAGCATTCACAGTGACCACAACCCCCTACATCTCGAGCTACAATGCGGCTCCTTTGCACTCTGAAAAAACATCAAGGATCCAGGGGTACTTAAGCCGGTCAACAATAACCGCCGCTTGAAATGGAACCTGGTAAATAGTGACAAACTGTATGAGACCGTTGCCATATACTGTGAACCTGAACTTAAGCTCTGTGCCACAAATTCCGCTCCACCGGAATCTATTCTATCCGCCTTTGCAGTGGTGTCCAAAAGGATTGATCAACTACTGACCGTATCCACTAAGGGAACAACTGCTCAACACCCCCGTTGGTTTGATCACGCCTGTTCTTCAGCAAACCGTAAACTAAAAGCTGCCCTTAAGAACAAGCCGAGAGACTCTGCACTTATTAAGGCCCTTCGAGCAGATTACAAAAACGCCCTTGCATCACGCAAAAAATCAATAAAAATTAAAACATGGGAATCTTTGCTCGACCCCTCAACTTTAGGCAACAGCTCAAAGTTCTGGAATATAATCAACAAACCACTTTTTAACGACCCGAATGCTGAAAGTCTCGGTACAGTCATACCGGAGAATGACTGGATCACCCATTTTGGATCTATCTTTAAGAGCGACGCTCCACAGTCTTTGAAACCACTTCATCTCCCTGAAAGCAGTCCTCTACATTTTTCAACTAAAGAAATCGAATTAGGGATACATGGTCTTTCTAGCAACAAAGCCCCGGGCCCTGACGGTCTTCCACCAGACTTATTCAAATCTAACATCACTTTATGGGCACCAATTCTTACATCTGTCATCAACGCCGGGGTCGAAGTGGGGGCTCCTAAGTCCTGGGGAGCATCTACTATCATCCCTGTATATAAAAAGGGTGACAGAACAAAAGCGGCCTGTTATAGACCAATCTCCCTGATAAACTCTGTTGCTAAGGTAGTGGGCGGGGTCCTTCTAAACCGGCTGAATGCGTGGGCCAAACAAAACAATATAATGACCCCTGCACAGTATGGATTCAGACCAGGACATGCAACAACTACACAGTGTCTGAATTTATATCTAATAAGTGGTAAATACACTCAAGCAAGAGACGGAACTTTGTACATGGCCTTTATGGACCTTTCTTCGGTCTTTGACTGTGTTGATAGGAGTAAACTATGGGAAGTCCTGCAAAACATGGGCGTTGAAAATAATTTGATCAACTTTCTGGCCGACCTACACAACGACACCCGTGCAAATGTACGTTACACAAAAGACCTGAAAGTAACGAGAGACTTTAAAATCAACCGGGGAGTCAGGCAGGGCTGTATTTTAGCACCTTTTCTTTTTAATTTATATATAAATGGACTCGAAGATCACTTGGTAAAAACTGACACGGATTATCCTCGTATTGGGAAAACAGGCGTGCCGGTTCTGCTATACGCGGACGACGCCGTTCTTTTATCCAGAACCGCACTCTGACTTCAAAAGTTATTGGATTCCTTTTTCCAATTCATGTCCTCACGTGGCCTGAATATCAATAACTCCAAATCTTTTGTTATGACGGTCGGTTTAACTCCCAAAAAACGATACCCCTTCTCAGTTAATGGGGAAAACATACCGCCAACAAAAACATTTTCCTATTTAGGAGTATTGTTTGACCACAAACTTTCATGGGGCCCTGCCATAACCAAAAAGAAAGGCGAAATACTAAGGACCAACACTGGAATAATGGACTTCGCACGCAAATTGGGTAATACTCCAGTGTCCGCCGTAATGAAGCTATACCAGGCAAAAAGCGTTGCAGTAGCATGCTACGGAAGTGAACTGTGGGGCTTCTTACCAGCAGATGCCCTGGTGACTCTTGAAAATAACGTCCTGAAACAGGTCCTGAGTTTACCAAAAAGTACCGCTAATTTCTCTGTACATGCGGAATTAGGCACACCGTACCTAGGAGACAAAATCGCTGCAAATCCTCTGCTCTGCTGGTTAAACTGCTGGCGCAATGTATCTATACCACTGACTCATAACATCCTCGCTGAAGCCCTCACTTGGGAAGGGCAACTCAAGATACCCTGGTTGAAATATATTAGAAACTGTTGTAAAGAACTGGGCAGATTGGACCTTTACCTAACACCCCAGTACACCACCAAGAAAGATGTTAATTTTGTAAAAGACACTTTCAAGCTAAAACGACAATTTGACAGGGAAGAAATTGAGTTAAAGAAGCCCAGCGTAAGGAGTCACACATTAACCAAGACTTGTGTGTTCTCCGAACCATATTTATCATGGAACATATCTAGACATGAGCGCTTTCTGTTGAGCAGATTCCGATTTGGTCTTTACCATTTGCTCTTAGCTGTGCCGAGTGGAGCCCACAGAGGTCAAGTGTTGCCAGCTTGCGGCTGCGACAACAAGTCTCCGCAAGACTTGGCTCACTTTTTATTCCTGTGTTCTTATTATTCGAGTCCACGAAATATGTTTTTAAAACGTATGCTTAAAAAGTTGAATTTTGTGCAAATTAAGCCTGCACTTTTATACCTCCAAATGTTGCACGACGATAGCACTTTTTTTACCTGCAAGTTTTTAAAAACAGCCCTGAAGTTTAGATTAAGTATGGAAGGATGATCCCAAGTTGAACTGTATTATATATGTAACCATGTCTCGACTAAGTACACTCATACTGGACTACTGTATCTTCTTAATCCTCTCGTGAATTGCCCATTTTTGATGTGTTTGCTGAAAAAAAAATGTATGAATGAATTGTATATTAATGTATTTATGTGCTTTTATGACTGCATTTCTGTCAATCGAATAAAGAAATTTTGACTTGACACCCCCATAATGGCAGCCGCCGCCTTCGGGTGCCGCTCCGTGCTGTCGGACCCGCTCCACCAGGCAGAGATCGGGCCGACTATTGCAAAAATGGCCTGTAAGCTGGTGCTTATTCAGGCAGTCGGCGGGAGCTCCGGAGCAGCACGTCTGCTCAAACCGCCATCTTGGCCACGCCCCTACTAATGTAGTTTAGACTTATAACGTTAGGCTGAGAATCAGCACAATATATATGTGGATGTGTTTATTAACCAGAGACTAATGTAGAGTTTTAATCAAAATGTAGTGTTGCCTAATACAAAGATGTAATCACTGTGAAATGGCGTATCACTAATGAAATGCTTTTGAAATACATGTTTATTATTGAGTGAATTAACGTAGGCTTTAGAATGAAAGCTAATGCTCACATTGAAAGTAGAATTACTGTGTTGAAGTAGTAAAATGTAATGTCATGTTGTGTTAGAAATGCACTTGAAAGTGCAAGGGCCTGAGCTATGCCGAAGCCAGTAGAGGCCTAACTGTATTTTCTTTTGTTACCATTAGTCGAGAAGGAATGATTTTTCTCTTGGGGAAAGAAGCTGTCCTCAGCAAAATATGAAATTGTAACTTCGAATGTTTGCAGAGATGTTCCCATGTATTTCAGGTTGCAAGTGCAAGGCCACAAGGCTCATTGGGTAGAAGGGTTTATTGTTTAGGAGTTAGGATAGTAGGCACGAGAGCAGAGGAGCTGCCAAAGAATTTGGGAGTGCAACATTTAGCGAGGAAGGTGCCTGGGACCCAAGGACACACCAACGGACGCTGGATGGAAAAGTGCCATACTGGAAAATTCCGAAGATCTTCCCCTGCCAGAGGGGTGTACCTCTGGGCGTGTCGATTGTTTTTGGGATGTTGTATTAGGGACAGCACCCGAGGGTGGAGAGCAGATCTTAGTTAGGGAAAGGACAAAGCAGGATGTAGAAAGCTGTAGAGAGAGAGTCTTCGGGAACTTAGGGCAGAGTGGGGTGTAAGAAGGAGCATCTTAGAACGAGCTCGACAGTTAGACTATTTGCCTGAAGAAAGTGAATGTACTTCTTTGGAAGTCTTCACTGCTAACACCTTTACTCTCGTCTGATGGGAATGGTATGTAGGGATGTCACCTTAGAGTAGTGTAGGGACAGAATAACCATATCCTTTCCTTTTTGTAAATGAAGTCCAAACTTCATGCTGGGACTGTTCTTGGTTGCCTAATGTTACTCGAATTGACTTTGCTTTTTATTCTGAGTGTTTAAGAATTTTGCATAGGATTATGTTTGTATTAGTGCCAGTTTACTTCCTGAATCTTTTGCTGAGATGTTTGAATGTCCAACTTTTTTTGGCTTTGTAATAAATCTTTGTAATTTCAGTTTGTAGTCAGTGGTCCTTTGAGTTCAATTGGATTTGTTTGGAAGTTGTTTAAAGTCGGCAATGTGAAATTTTCTTTATATTTCTAGAACAGGGAAAAAGTTCCAGTCGACCTGGTTTGGGATTCTAGAGATGGGTAAGAAAATCTAGATAAAAATCCTAGCTTCCCCACCATCAAGATCAGGTACCGGCTGTTTCTGACAAAATCACATCATTATCCTCAGGCTATGCAGTCCAGGTTTATTCTAAAAAAAAAGGTGATGGGAGGAATGCTTGCAATTTTGTCTAACTGCTGGCAGTCGCTCGGGTAGCATCCCAAACTATCATTCTTTTGCTCCCCATGCCACCTCGTTTGGACCAAGCCATATGTAAATGAGTCCTCGTTGGAACAGTCCAGCCCGAACTTTCAGTCCATGTCCTCCCTGAACATGCCACTTAGGGCAGCATATGGCTGCACCCATACTGAGGTGACATGGTGAGCAAAAGGGATGGGTTAGAGTGCTACCCCGAGCGATTGCCAGTGGTTAGACTTATTGCAAGCAGCATTCCATCACTTTTTGTGTGTTTCAATTTCATATAGGTTTATTCTAACCTGAGCAAATAAGCTGCTGCAGTCCCCGGTCTTAATCAATAATGAGAGGTACATGAACTTTGGTCTATTCATGTGCCAGCAATCATGGCTCAAGTATTTGGACCTTAAGCTAGAGGCCCACGAGTAGCCATCCTCCGGTTTCCAAACTTGTTCAGTCCCTTAACATACAAGGCCATTTAGCATTGCAATATGGGTAAGTTTATTGCAAAATAGCCAAGTGCCATGCAAATGGTACTACCAAGAACAGCCCTCCACTTCAAGTCACAAAGTTCTTCCAATCATTCAAGGCAAGGGGGCTGTTCTGGAGCCTTCACTTTCTCAGGGAACCAACAGTCAAAGAAAATAATTTCCAGAGGAAACAACAATAAGGATAAAAAGACCAAATCACTTTTCGAGGACACCCTCCACAGCATCTTCGCAGGTGATCTGCTCCAAATACAGTGGATGGAGAGGAAGGGGAGACGGGAGTCGTTCTCTCCAACTTTTGTTGGCGAGAACGCCTAGGTTCTTACCTCCTTACAGGCGCCTCAGCCCATCCCATTTCTGCCACATTCGAGATCCCAAGAACTTTGACAGAAGTGAGAATCTCCTCCTCTTAGTAGTTATGCAGATGGAATCCTGGTCCCAGAAAGACAAATGGGAAACTAATCCCAGTAAATCATTGTAAAGGAAAAGGAAGGAGGCCGCAGCCATATTGTTGTACTCTACAATCGAAAATGTTTCCTGCAGATCTTTATGGGCCTACATGTGTTCTCCATGCCAGTCCAATGTGTGTTTCCGGCTGCTACAGCTGCCAGAACATTGGAAATAGCTACTGTTTGATCGCTTCAAGCCATGCCAGTTGAGCCATTCTTGCTACTGACCTTGCAATGGTGGCCACATACTTCCTTCCTCTTGATGTGATGCCTGTTTAACATGCTTCATCATCAGTTCAGCAGTTTCTAGCCACCACCTTCTTCTCAGAGTGTGGGTAGGGTTGAATTATGGATTATTCTTCAGTCATATTTGTCTGTTGATGTAAAGATGTTAGAGAATTAAGCAAGTATTTCTGAAATTGAAATCTTCAATCCCAACAGTGAAATCTATGCTACATCGACAACATGACATACCTCATTTATGTAATGAAACAAGGGGGCACCCACTCCCCAGAACCCCCCAGAGTCTCTGTGGGAATGGGTCAGGAAAAAAGACCTGATCTTCGTCTCACTCATTATACAAAACCAGAGCAGACCGCCTGACCACCCATAGCATCTCAATGCACAATTGGTAAGTTCTCCACAGTGTCCTAAACCCAATCTTTGAGGCCTGTGGTCGTCTAACTACAGATGCCTTTCCTACTCACATGAATGCAACATGGACCCAGAATAGCCTGAGTGTTCAAGATCAGTGACACGCCTTAATGCTCAGTCATTGTAAAAGCTCTAGATTAGCATCACAAATTCTGGATTTTGGAATCTTTGCATCTGTTTCAAAAGGATTACATTCACACCTTTAAGGAATAGACACAATGGCCCTGTATGGAGGGACAGTGATGGGTCCCTCCCTAAAATCACTCAACTTTAGTATGTGTTTTTTAAGGATATTGGGCTAGATGTACATAGGAAAGTGTTTGCGATTACCAAATAGCGATTTTCTGGAATTTGCTATTTGGAAATCGCAAACACCCATGTACACCTGTGCACTTAAAACATTTTGCAATTCACAGTGGGTCGCAAATAGACATACCTCATGAGGTAGGTATCAGTTTGCTACCTATTGGGAATCGCAAAAATGACAGGGATGGTGGCCTGCTGGGTCCATGTCTATGATTGCTTTTCAATGAAGCATTTTTTTTAAATACAGCCCGTTTCCCATAAATGAAATTGGGATGCGCATCAAAAAGAAAATGAAAATCATTCTTTTCACTTTTTTAGAGTAGGCAGTGGTCTGTGGGACCACTGCCTGCATTTAAAAAATGTTTTTACAAACATTCTCAAAGGCAAAGGGGTCCCTTGAGGACCCATTCCCATTTGCAAATGGGTTACCAACTACTTAAAGTAGGTGGTAAAATGTGAATGTTTTGCAGCCCTATTTCATTTGTAAAACATTCACACATACCACAGCAATTATGTATTAGGAAGGGATGCCCTAAACACACCCCTTCCTAACACCAAAACACAAACCCAATTTGCGATGCGGTAATAGGTTACTGAATCTCAAATTGGGCCTCTGTAGATAAAACAAAATGTTTTTGTGGTCGCATGTGGCCCAGTTCTGCAAATCGGCCCGTTTGCGACCTCAAAAAAGCTTTGTTCATCTAGCCCCCTAATTCCTTCAGTTCGTGGTAACAGAGAAATCAGAGGCACTGGCAGCTGCCGGAGATTCTCCACCAGGTCTCAGTAGAACAGCAAACGGAGGGTATTGTGACACCGAGCACGAGAACCTCAAATTGTCTTCCTGATTTGTGAAGGATGTTATGTCTTTTTTGTATCAGCTTGCGTCTGAGGTGCAAATTATACTGGCAAAATTTACCTCACAGACATTTCAGCCAACCATAGACCTGGGCAGTCCTTGTTAACAGACATCAAAAGCTATATGATGAGCCTAATGGATGGATTTCTTCCACTCAGAAGCTCCATTAAGTCTTGTGACATGAATCTAATCTTGGTCAGGATCATGCATAAAACGTTTGAGTTAACGCCCTCAAGTAATTCAAAGTTTTTATGTGGAAGATTTCTTATTTGGTGCCCATAACATGGGTAAGCCATATAAGTGATTTGTATGCCATTTGAGCCTCTGTACCTTTCACGTTTTTTCATATGGACAGAATAGATTTAAGGAATCACTTCACCTCTGCCTCACAAGTATTAATGCAGTTCCATCTGAACAAGGGTAGTTTCTCTCAAAATGTTCTCCTAATCATCACGACATCTTGCCTGAACAGATACTACATATGAACATCTTTTGCACTTTGTGTTTTCATCGTGACAAAACCAGGGACAGCATAGTAGAGACGACGTTTCATGATATTTGTAGGCAATGATGCCAGCCATGCAGCTATTATGGCTACCACTGCTATTCAAACCATGCTATTTATCACCAACCGCTACACCATGCATGGAGCCCAACCTTTATCCAGCGACGAGGCACACGGTACAGGAGCCAAGGAGTCGTTGATGGTAATTACAAGGCCCATCAAACACACAAATAATGTGTGCCCGCCTTATGTAAATCAGTATGGGAACAGCCCATCCCACGCTGCCAGACTAGGCCCCCTCTAAAAGGGAACACAAGCAATCCTAGACCACTTTTGACCTAGTTGGTCCTTATCAGTTAGGCATCGCCTGGATCTTCAGTCACAGTGAGAAAGCAACCCATGTCTAAGCATTGGCCACTTAGGGAGTTACATCACACAAACAGGTGGTGGGAGAGATTGTAATAAGTTCATCCCAAAGATGACAAGAGGTAGCCATGAAGTATTTCCATGTAGAGGTTTATGAGTTGCTTCAGCAGAGATAAGTTGTAAGTCTCATAGAAGATCTATTTAGAGAATCCCACCAGGAGCTGCATGGTTGCTGCACTGCCTACTCTCTCCAATATTCCACGCAGACATCATATTCATTCTGGCTGAGCAGCTGAGGAGAGGATGCACTGGGAAGAATTAGGTCACAACAGAGATCCTTTCAAATATTCTGACAGCTGGCAATCACTCATGGTAGCACTCTAACCCATTGTGTTTTGTCTACTGTGCCACTCTAGAGCGAGACCCACTTTATGAGAGTCAGTACTGATCCGGCATCTCACAGGAACAGTCCATCCTGAGCTGCCAGGTGTGGGCCCTCAGTAAACTTTAAAAGGTTAAGCACTATGAAGCCTGGTAGGACACTTAGAAAGGGTTGAGGCAAGATGTTCATATAGATGTGTCTTGTTGGCCTAGTGTGCAGGTGGTGAGACTATCCCTGTTGCACAGGGTTGGTGGACTGATCTGAATTCCCATTTAAGGAACAAGGCACTCTCTATCTACCTATTCATATTTACTATTCCCAAGTGTTCTTTGCAGAGTGCTATATTGGTTAAGTAAATAACGTATTGGTGTGTTCGATTCATCTATACTCTCTGTACAAGATTGTATTTATTCAGATTTTTATTTCTAACAGGCATAGCGCTCAAAGACTGGTCATATTATCCACCTCATATACTCTCTATTTTATCCCTCATTTGTTGTACCGATACTCTGGACAACCTTGATCATGGTGAGTAGACCATGCCTTCTTTAGATGCTCTGGGTGCCCTCCCTGGCTCCTTTCCAGCTCTGGTCTCAGACAAGGAATTTGCACACAACGTTGTGATTCACAGATGTGAGACACTTTTTCTTGATGACTAGGGGCCCGATGTAGGTAAACGCGATTTTCCGATTTCAAAATACCGAGGCGGGCCGAATCGGTATTCTGAAATCGGAAAACGAGATGTAGGAAAAAAATACCGAATGAATACCGATTCGGTCGGCATCGGTAATGAGAATCGGTACGTTCCGATTCTGCTCGGTCCGAATCGGAAAGTACCGAATCGGCCAACAACGAATCCGAAATCACCGATTCGTCTACCACCGAATCGGATATTTCCGAATCGGCGAATACCGATTCGGTAAAAGCCGAATCGGTAAAATCCGATTCGGCAATCATAGACCCATGGCGAAAAAGCCCATAGGAATGCATTGAAAGAACCGATTCGGCTTTTACCGAATCGGATAATACCGAATCGGATTTCACCGAATCGGATATTACCGAATCGGTAAAAGCCGATTCGGCAATAGGCGATTCAGCCAATGAGGTGGCTCCCCCTCCCCCACCCAAACAGGGAGTGGCAACCCTGGCAGGTGCAGCTAATTAAGAAGTTTCTAGAAGTATCTGGAAAGCCTGCCTGAGCCCAACACACACAGTTAGCAGCAGTTGGAGAAGGAGGTTGCAAACTGAACAGGAGAAAATGGCAGATCAGTCTGGAAGCCAGAAGTCCTCCCAGAAGAGGAAGCCCAAGTTCACCACCACCGAACTTCAGGTGCTGGTTGAGGAGGTGGTGAGGGTGCACCGCCAGCTGTTTGGCAAGCTGTCCCTCAACGTGCCAGACAGCACCAAGAGGAGAATCTGGGCCGACATCGCCCAGAAGGTGAATGCTGCGGGTGTCACCCCCAGGTCCATCGAGGAACTGAAAAAAAGGTTTTACGACATCCGCAGCCTCACGAAGAGGAAGCTGGCTGACATTCAAAGGCAGGCTGGACACACTGGAGGAGGCCAGAACCCGGCGCCACCCCTCACCGATCTGGAGGAAATTGTCTCCAGCACCATCGAGAGGGAGAGCATCGTAGGAATCGGGACCCTGGACAGCTCTGCGAGAGCCACAGCTACAGGTAAGAAGCATGCGCATCATGACACACCCTACCAGACACCTCCCCATTAGACACAATGCATAGACAAACACCAGCACTGTACTGTCACCAACATACAAGAGACAAGCATCATGGTACATGTAGTCAGCAGAAGTTAGCCAAATATGTCAGTGCAGAATCACAAGACAGGAAACAGGGTGACACGGTGTAAGGAGATGCAAGGACATGTGGAATGCCATAATTGTACTGACTGTAATACATCGGCACTCAGTTTACAAATGCTTCTTTGTACCTAGGGGCCCCATCAGGCGGAACTACTGTGACAGCAGAGGGAGCTGCAACGTCCAACACTGCAGTCGCAGGGCCGAGCACCAGCCAGGCTGGCCAGGAGGAGGAGGAGGATGAGGAAGGAGACACCCCAGGGCTAGGAATGGAGGGTGACCTGGTCATTGACTTCCAAGCAGTGCACTCCCCAGTACTGCCCAGCTCACCCCCTTGCAATTCTCACCAGACAACTCCCCTACAAGGCAGACCATTCCGCCTACACCAGCTCCTGCCACAATCGTGGCCTTGCCACCTGTCCAACCAGTCCTGGGAGCAGGGGCTCAGGGACCGGCCAGCACCACACCCCCACCAGTGGCACCCCAGCCCACTCAGCAGGCCGGAAGCAGCAGTGCCCGACGCCGTGCCACCACCACCACTGCTGCACCAGCACGGGAGGGCAGTGTGTTCCTGGGCCTGGAGGGACAGATGGTTAAAATCCAGCGCCAACAGGCCAGATCCACCATGGCCTGCCAACGCCAGCTCCTGCAGCACAACATGCAGATGGGGGAGTTGGTGAAGGGTTTCCAGGCTGTTGTGGACAGCAACAAGGAGGTGGCAGCAGGGTTAGGCAGGCTGACCACTGCCATCACCCACTCATCTGCCAGACAGGAGGAGCATGAGGTTGCGCGCAGGAGGGATGCCCGGGTGCTCAACCGGGCCATGGCCCGCCTTGCAGCGGCGACCGCACAACTGTGCCATCGCAGCTCTAATCAAGAATCTGTGCTCAGTCAGCATACGGCTGAGCTGACTAGGGGGATGGCCAGGATCACCACGGCCATGGAGGCCATGTTAATATCAAACGCCGCCTCCAATCCTGCCCTGGACCTGGGTGATGCTGGAGACAGCAGCAGCCGCAGCAGCCCGGCCAGCGCTGCATCAGAGCCACGGAGGAGCACCAGGCGATCCGCTGATGCTGCTGGGCATTCGGAGGGGGCCGAGGGACACCCCAGTGGGTCTGGCAAGCGGGCCAAAAAATAGCCTGGCAAGGGGGGATGAGCAAACCAGAACCCTGGACTTTATTTGAGTTTACAATCTCCATTTTTTGATGCACATCAGTGCGGTAACTGTGGTGCATCACTATTAAAATTTATTTTTTTCAAAGCAACATTTAGCTGTCTTTGCATCTGTACTCAGTCAGAAATAGTTCTCAGTGATCTCCTCACGTCTGTATCTGCCATCACTTGGCGTACACACCCCAGCTGGCTGTGTCAGTGGCACAGCTTCGTCGTCGTCATAGTCCTCGTAGTCAGACAACTCCACCTCAGTGCCCTTCTTGACCGCAAGGTTGTGTAACATTGCACATACAGCTATGATCTTGCAGCAGGTGATGGGGGTATACTGCCTTGCACCTCCACTCTTGTGCAGGCATCTGAATCTACTTTTCCAGATGCCAAAGGTCCGTTCAACAACATTCCTTGTGCGTATGTGGGCCCGGTTATACCTCCTTTGGCTGGGTGTGGAGGGGTTGAGGTAGGGGGTGAGTATGAATGAGCGGAGGGCATATGCACTGTCGCCTGGAAGAGAAAGGGGTCACATTAGACACATGCATACATGTATTCCACCTACCTACTATGTGTTATGGGGGTCTGATGATGTGTCTCACCTAGGAGGTATCCTTCTCCAAATTCGCCTGCCATCAGCCGTGCATATATGCCGCTCTGTTGGAATATATAGGAGTCATGGGTACTCCCCGGAAATTTTGCTACCAGGTCTGTGATGGTGCACTTGGCATTGCAGATCACCTGCACGTTGATGGTGTGTGTAGATTTCCGATTGCGGTATATGTATTCGGTGTCCGCTGGTGGGCAAATCGGAATGTGTGTGCCATCTATGCAACCGATGATTTGGGGAAATTGTGCCATCTGGTAGAAGTCAGCTTTAGTTTGTAGCAGTTCTGCGTGGGTTGCAGGGAAAGAGATGTATTGGTCCATCCTGTCTATCATGGCGTCAAGGAATATGTGGAAGAACCTTGACAGGCTGCTCTGGCTCACCCCTCCTGCTGCTGCTACTCCACTTTGATAGCTGCCAGACGCTACCAGGTGTAGGCTGCATAGCACCGGGACGTGCGCAGGGATGGCGTGTGCCCTTGGGGTGTGGTGGTCCAAGTATGGCTTAAGGTCCCTGATGAGCTCAAGTATGGTGTCAGAGTCCAGCCTGTATCTCTGTAGGATCTCAGCCTCAGTGAGCATGAACAGGGTTATCCTCTGTCTGTAGACCTGTTCATTTCTTAGCCATTCCCTCTGTCCTTCCTGCTGTAGCCGTAGCCGCCTCGCAATGACATAGAAAGCTGCCATCCTGCAAGTTGCAATGCATTTTGGGACTGTTTATATGGGTTGGAGTTGGTTACCACCTGATTGCAATCCATGGTAAATACCGAGTGAATTCTACCGATTTCGAGCCGATTTCGGTGTTTCTGTGCCTCCCTACATCTCCCCAACTGTCGGAATCGGGGAATTTCCCGATCGGAGATTCATACGAATCGGCATGTTTTCCGATTCGGCTCATGTCCGATTCGGTATTTGTACCGATTCGGTACATGGACCGAATCGGTGATTTTCCGATTCGGTGTCACTTACGATTCGGTAATGGGACCGAATCGGTGATTTTCCGATTCGGTGTCACTAACGAATCGGGAATTGGACCGAATCGGTGATTTTCCGATTCGGTGTCACTAACGATTCGGTACATGGACCGAATCGGTATTTGCATCCGAATCGGTGTTTTTCCGATTCGTTCCATATCCGATTTTCGGTATGTACGTATCGGATTCTTTCCCATTCGGTACTCATTCCGATTCGGTTTACTGTCCGATTATTTCTGTTTTGGGTTCCCTACATCTGGATGGCTGTTTACCGATCGGTAAGGGCCAAAAATCGGTATTTTCGGCCGTTACCGATCGGTAACGCCCTACCTACATCGGGCCCATAGTCTTTCAGGGGCTGTACACTCGAAAATCTGTTTGGTTTTGAATGCCTTGATTTCAAACTAAGGAAACTGTCAAGTAAGGAAAACAAGCCAAAGGCAGAAAAAAACCTTCAAAGAACGTGCTTACAACATTGGAAAAGTAAGCAGGCTAGAAAAGATGGAAGAAAATGACAAACAAGAAACCAGACAAAAACACCCAGGAGGTGTTGACTCCTGCTGGTTTAGATACTGTGCCCTGAACTGGAAGGGAACTTAGACCCACAGTAAATAATTTCCTCAAACTGTATGGGAAGCTTCAGTAAAAAAAAAAATATGCAATGGCAGCCATAATGGATTGGAATGAGGACTAGCAAGTCCCACCCGATCATGGTCCATCACTCCCCAATCCAACTCTCCCCCTGTATGGGGAGCAACAAGAGACCAACAATATCCCCCAGTGTGGCTCAGGGGTTAGAGACGGCAGACCCGGAAGCTGAGATCGGCCCTGGACCAGGGTTCAATTCCCCGCCTCGGCGGGTCTTGGGCCAAAAATTCCACGGACTCGATAATTCTCGCTCCGGTGCCTTCTTGACTCACGGGTTCACACTCTGCGACTCTGGGCAATAGCTTGCTTAATCTCCACAACGGCCCCTCGCGGCGGGATGCCTGGCTTATCTCACAGGGGAATACCAGGACGGGTTCCCTAAGCAAGCGCCGGGAAACCCACTGCGGGTAGCTGTGCGCTATATAAGCTCAAATACATTTACATTTACATTACCCCGGGGCCAGTGCTTTCCTCCCTTTCGGCTGCCAAGGGAAAGAAGACAGTTAGCCGGAAGAGCCACAGACAGGTGGTGGTAAGTTCCTTCGCAGCACATCCCGCTAACTACTGCAAGATGCACTCCGCAGGCCTGCCCGACAGGGTCTATTTTTGTTCCCACCCAATCCTGGACTTCACTCAACAGATCAGTGCTAGGAAACAACTTTCGCCCGTTCTTCTGAAGAGCCACAAAACTTTTGGTAGGAAGAGGAACTGAAGAGGACTCTAAGAGCGGCATTTACTTTCTATAGATGTCATGCCTCGTCCTTCTCCCTGAACAGCAAATAGAAGACTGCCTTAGCAATGTCATTGGGTGTCAAGTGGTGTGTCACGTCCTCTATGCCTGGCATCTTGGTGAATTAAAAACCATGCCCTCAATGCCAATTCACATACCCAGATGTCTGAGAGCACTTGCACACCTTGTGCAGTGAAAACTGTCATAACCTTCTCTTCCATGCATCTGTGTTAGAAATGGGGTTCCTGGTTGGCTGAAGTATGCACCCATGTAAGGCAGGAACTACCACCCTAGTCAGGGTAAGGTAGATACAAAATAAAATAACCTGTGCTCACCCTCTGGGAGCTTGGCAAAGAGGTGTCAGGGTTATCTACAAAGGCGATGTGTAAAGTATTTGTGCAGCACACATAGTAACACAATAAATACACCACAAAAAAACCCACACAGGGTTAATAATATGGATTATATTTTCATGAATAAAAACAAGGCAAAAACGACAAAAATCCAATAAGTTGAACTGGAGTTATGAATTTTCAAAGAATAAATCAAAAACAGTGCTTAGAAGTCAATGGTGGTAAAATGTTACTTTAGGTTGCGCTAGACCAGGATAAATCCAAAGTACAGGCTGACTACAATGGAGTCCAGGTCGGATACAGTTCCAAACAAGTCCTGCTGAAGTTTGACTTTCCCAAGCTGAGCAAAGTTACCCATTCTTGGGGGAGACGACTGCCGACAGCAATTAGAGCGCTGCCAGCGATGATCCTGCGGGCGCGAAGAGTCTGCCCGCGGACAGCAGATGGGGCCTCGCGATTGGCAATGCTTGCTGTGCAAGGACATGATGCTGCGGTGGCTCGCAAGCAGCATATTACCGATGCGAATGGGCCTGTTCACAATTGCGAAGAGCCCAAAATCTTGATTTCAAGGGTTCAGGAACTGTAGGTGATGAAAGCAGTTGTAGTAACCACTTCTGAAGACAAGAGCTTGGAGGGAGCACCTCAGGCAAGGATAGGACCCACAAAAGTCAGAATCCAGCAGCATCAGCAGAATTGTAGAAAGTCTTTTGTGTCTCTGAGATTTCAGAAAACCGGCGGCAAGCCAGCAAGCCCTTAGAGATCACTTGTAGGGAAGGTAGAGTCCAGTTCTTCTTCCAGCAGAGTCAGGGAACAGCAGGCAGCAGGGCAACAAGCAGAAAAGCAGTCCAGTTGAGTCCTGTAAGCAGCACAGCAGTCCTTCTGAGAGAGGTTCAGTTCAAGATCCAGAAGTATCCTATCTTGCTAGCATCAGTACCCCAGCACTTATACCCAAATGAGCCTTTGAAATGGGAGGTGACTTCAAAGCAGATCCTTGAGGTGCACAGGTCCCCTTTCATCCCAGTCCTGTCTGCCGAGGGAGGGGGAGGGGGTAATCCGCCTGTTTAATTAAATTTAACCTGTTCCGATTATTAAAAAGGAGAAGAAGCCTTTTGTGTGGGACACAGGACACTGCCTATTCAAATGCTAGCTCCCACTCCCCCTTCCTGCCCAGAAAGGCTATCAGATTGTAGATGAGTCTTCTGTTACACTAACCCTTCCTGTGTTTGTTGCTGTATAGAGGGAATACACAAAGTATCACTGTCACTCACCCCAGACATGTATTAGAGACAGACTGCAGGTACACTGAGCAACGCTAAGAGCAGAGAAATGTCCACTTCCTAAATGTGGCATTTCCAAAATAGCAGCAGAAGCTCCTCCACAAAGGAGGATGAGCGTTGCACCACAGGAAAAATAAAAAGATAATAATACAATGTTGTTATCATTTTATCAGTTATCATTTTATCATTTTATTTTTCAGAAGTCTTTGAAGTTGCGGGTGGGGCTGCCCACAGAGCAGGGGGAGAGTGGTGAGCACTTTCTAAGTGAGCATGACAGTTTGGACGGCCATCTTGGGCGAGCCAAACAGTCAAGCGCACTTAACATGTTCTCCATCCGACTATATTTCACAGTCTGGATGGAGAACATGCACAGGCTCCCCTTGCCTGCCTGAGTGATGATGAACCACGGCGCACAGACCAATCACGATACTGCTGTCTTGCCCATCCCACCACTACTCCTCTGTAGTAGCCACTACTGCAAAATAGTAATATCAAATCCAACTTTACCACTAAAGAGGATTTATCATTACCATTCCAAACATATGAAACATGATTTATCTACTCCTTTATAATCAGGAATTAAAGCTTAAAGGTGTTTTAAGGAATTCCCAAAGCTAGCTTATGAGAGGAGTAGGCCTCACAATAGTGAAAAACAAAGTTAGCGGTTTTTCACTACCAGAACATGTCAAAGTTAAAAGTGCATGTCCTCCTTTTACTTACACAGCACTCTGACCTTAGAGCTATCCAAGGCCTACCTTAGGCGTGACCTATGTGTAATAAAAGGGGTGTCTAATGGTTGGCAAGGAGGTTTAAATGCTAAGTGGAAGTGACAGTAAACTGCATACACTGGCCTTGCAATGGCAGGCCTGACACAGGTTTGAAAAACTACATGTGTGGGTGGCACAATCAGTGCAGCAGGCCAACCAATAGTGTTTAAATTACATGCTCTCGGTACATGGTATACCACTTTACAAGGGACTTATAAGTAAAGTAAGGTAAAGAAAAGTAAATATACCAATCAATTATATACCATTATCACCATGTTTAGGGGAGGACACATACACTTTAGCACTGGTTAGCATTGGTAAAGTGCTCAGAGTCCTAATGCAAAAAAACAGAAGATCAGAAAAAGAGGAGGAGAAAGGCAACAAATGTTTGGGGTAACCCTGCAAAAAGGGCAATTTCCAACAACCTGGTTCCATTTGCCAAATATATCCCTAGCAACTTCCTTCACATCTCTGTTAAGAGGCCAATGTGCCACTGATTTTGCCCTTTTTCTGTCTTCAAGGGATGAGGAGTTCAGAAACCTTTCCTTTTTGCTTCAATATTTCTTTTCTAATTTCACACAGATTGCCCAGCGCAGGAGATAAGCGTGCACATTTAGGAGCCTTGCCTTGAACAACGATAAGGCACATTATCAGGACTACAATTATGCAGGCAGAACGAATGCGGCACAGTCTAAAACTGAAAAAATATAATGACTTTCTCATGCCAGGCTGTTCTTCAGATTGCCTTAGTTTCAAGTATCTGATAATATCCCCTTCGGTTCATTACATAAATGTATGACAGCATCCCTCCGACACGGCTAGACTCTCAGCTTAGATTTCTCTGTACTAAGAAAACGGTTATGTCCTACACACTGGAGGAAATGGTGCATTACTATGAGACATTAGCAGCAGTCCATTGAAGGGCTTGGCTCTTGCAAAGACCAGAGGATCCTGGGAGGTTTCGCAGACAGCTGTGTGTTCCAGAAAAGCTAAGACAGCTGTTGCAGAGTTACTCAGATGCTTTTGATTACTTCTCCCTCCATCCCAAGCATGCATCCAAACCTACTTGGAACCCCCACGTGTAGAAACTGATGTGGGCTACAGAAGACACACATGGGCAACTTGCAAAGTGCTCTATGACAAGCGTGCACGTTTGTAGAGAGAACGAGTGTGAATACGAGTGTGTGTGGTGACTGTGAGTGTGTGTGCTTGCATATACGTGTGTGTGCGTGTGTATACGTGTGTGCGTTTTTTTAAAGCATCTACCAGCAGCCGTCCCAGTCCACAAGCCCCTGAATATGGCTGAGCTCATAGTCACTGAAGAAGCAGGAGAAGGGTTGGACCTGTGTAGGGGAAGGGCAGTTCTTAATCTGAGCCAGAGTTTTCCAGTGCTCGGCACCAGCACTTAATTGTCAACAAAGGCTCTTGTGACAGCCTGCTACAAGGTGCAGCTCTCTCAGATGACCACAACAGTCAATCATGAATTAAATATGCATTAAAAATGACTATTACCTGCCACTCGTGGCATTCTTATAGCTTTGGGAGCCTGAAATAGCCTGAATTGTCACACTTATAGTAGTGTGATTGTCATTAATTGTGTTGCTACTATCACTGGCAGCATAGCAGGGGCACTGTGCAGTGCAAACTGCAGGAGTCTCCTGACGAGAGCCCCGGCACTTATTTATTTACAAATTAAGCACTGGGAGACTGGCCCACCAGCAAACAGTTAGCTAGGCACGTAGAATTTTCTTCCTGTATATTTGGTGCCGGTGGGAGGGATTATAGAACACCTACTATTGGAGTTGCCACCTCACTGGTTTTCTACTGGCATCACTGGTAGTTTAATGTCTCAGCCTGTCCAAAAATGAGCAAAATCCCCTAAACCCGGTATTTTTAGCCCTTATATGCATACTTCAAGCAGGAAATATGAACAGAAAGCACCTTTGAATGTGTTTACATGTGAAGTAAACAAAGGCAGAAATTAATGTTATAGACCCTTAAAACAACAAATGGCCAGTATTTTTCTCTTGGAATTGTGGCAACCCTAACTACACATGCAGCAGTAACATACGGGCCTGGTATAATGAACCAGAATTCGGGCCTGACATCCACTCCCCATGCCTCATCTGGTACCGATAACATCGTAGGCCTGGAGAGATTTCATTAGGAATAATAGATTCCCACCCATGTTATGTTATGTTATGTTATAAAATATTTTATTACGCGCTCTGCTACTACAAAGTATCCTGGCGCGATATGTAGGCACTAAACTGACCCAGTCCAAAAAGAAAGAAACATAGAACTAGATACTAAGATTAAAAAGATGGGTTTTTAGCCCTTTCTTAAATCCTGCCAATGTGGTTGCTGATCGCAGAGAGAACGGCAAGGCATTCCAGGCCCGTGCTGTTTGGACTGAAATTGACTGACCGCCCAGTCTTGCATATCTGATTTTAGGCATGGACATCAGACGAAGATTGGCCGATCGAAGAGCACGATGAGGCGTGTAAAAGGAAAACCTCTTGTGCAAATATTGTGGGCCTTGCTGATGCAGGGCCCGAAAGGCCAGAACCAATGATTTAAACATAATGCGATGCGCCACAGGGAGCCAGTGAAGCTCGCGAAGATGGGCACGCGCACTGGTTCTTCGAGGAAGATGGAACAGAAGTCGTACGGCCGCATTCTGTATAACCTGCATTCGCTTGACAAGGTATTTGGGGAGACCACTATAGAGAGCATTGGCATAGTCAAGCCTAGACAGAATAAGAGCACGCAGAACAGTCTCCTTCGCCTCCCTATGGAGAAGTGGAAGGAATCGCTTGAGTGACTTTAAAGTGGCAAAACAGGTTGCAGTAAGTTTTTTTAGATGGGCTTCAAACTTAAGATCCTGCCCAAACCAGACCCCCAGGTTTTTAGCCGGGCCTCCATGGTAGCTAGGGCATGCAAAATCTGTCGGCCAAATAAGCTCTCTGAAATTGGCCGGAAAATTGCCATAGAATAGTAGCTCAGACTTGTCCTCGTTGCATTTAAGCTGGGCTGAGACAAGCCAACGGAAGACATTGGTCAGACAGGAACGGACTGTCTGAGCGTCTAAGCATGTTTTTCACCCATGCAGAGTGCTCGGGTGAAAAACTTCCGAGCTGTAAAGTTATCGCAATACTTTTAATTTCACAGTAAATTCACAACAGAAACACCAGCTTTCTAGAACCCCAAAGAGGCTGCCGTTCACTTAGTGGCCGTGTGCATTTCCGGCCCCCATGGGGATGAACTCAGGCCTACGTCACATCACTTTTCAACACCGTATTACCATCCGGTTCAGACATGTTGATGTATGCAGCAGTATCCATTAAGACATCCTTGACCTCGGCGCTGATTCAACGAGGTCAGAGCTCGGTAGGCTGCGTCTGCCGCCACGACATCCTGTTTGTTTCCCTGGCGGAAAATACTTAATCAGGATGTGCGTTTCCTTGAACAGAGAAGTTAAGAGAAGGCAGGCGAGACTTTTTTTTAAATCTTAAGAGACCTCTGGTTTCAACCTGTGTCAGCAGCCGGCAGAGGCCGGAGATCCCGCTGCTCATTGGCCGACAAAGGGGACGCAACAGATCCACTCACCCAGAAGGTTTTAAAGGACCCCATTAGTACACGCGTCGCAAATAGAGTCTTGGTAATCTTAAATGCTGTGCAAAGTGCTCCCAAGATGTATTCTAAGAACATACCTCTGCGTACATACATTTTTTATGTCACCACTGCAAATTATGTTTCTGCTTGAGAGTGCATGGACAGACCTGGACTGGTTTGTAGAGAATGGGAGGGGCAGACATATTTATAATGATCCCTTCCTCAGGACTTATATGTCCAGCAGTACCCGGGGCAGGGGGTGCAGGGGTACATGCAGAGTACCATACTGTCAATGACGCTTGGCACTAGTGGCCTTCTCATTACGACTGACCCAAGGGATGCAGGCTCTGAGCGTTGTTTTATTATTTCCTGGCTTCGAATGTAGTTGAAATAGAGCTTGCACTGATATGAACTGAAATGATGCTTTCTTCCGTTTTGAAATGGCAGTTCAATATATCACATGATCGTATTTGTTTCTTTCATGCTCTGATGCAGAATAGGGCCAGCTAGAGAAACCAGAGCTAGAGCCAATATTTTTGGGCAGTGCGTGCTCCATCTTTATTCCTGGCCACACATATTTAATAAGGGATGCGGCGCAGACACGCGCATCGGGCGTGCCGCTGGCGTCCCAAAGGCAAGCCTGTCTGTGCCGGGCCGCTTCCTGGAAGCCAGATATCTTGTCGTGTTCCTCCAGAAGGTAATCATCGCTTATGCCATAACCCAGAAAAATTGCTTAGTCTGACCCGGCCCGGAAAGGCATTTTTAAGCCTTCTTTCCCTACACCAATAGATGGTCACTCCTGCCGGCATTGTGGGTTCCAAGTCAAACCTCTATTTCAAAATACTGAACCCACTTTCCCTCCCAATAGTGAGATTAGTAAGAAGGCATGGTTCTCTGCAACTCTGATCACTGCTGTCTCATTGCAGAAACACGCTGATAATATTTCTGATTTTCTGTAGGAGGAAAACCCAGACATGCTGATGTTTCTCACTGAAATGTGACTAAATGAGCCGTCCAATCCTGCAATTATCTAAGCCATTACAAAGGGTTACACAACATACAATAAGGATCGTCTGAGTGGAAGAGGAGGGGGTTGCCATGGTCTATAGAGATAACTTTGATTGCCTAGCACTTCCCATTGCTGTCCTGAAAGGAGAAGAGGCACTTGGTTTCTGCCTCACACTATCACATCAACAATTGATTGCTAGGATTCCAATATATACTCCGGGCCATGTGGGTCCCTTCCTCAATTTCCTGGGTAATGCTGTGGCTCATTTGGCCTTCAAATATGTTCATTTAGCAATTTTGGGGGATTTTTAATCTTCACATGTACAAAATAGAATACAGTGAGGTAGATTATCTCCGTGAAATGATGTCCTCCCTGGAACGTATTCAATTTGTGATCAGCTCAACTCACCACGCAGGTCAAGTGCTGGACCAGATCTCCTTCAACGCTATGTTGGAAGTATCTGATCCTATTATGCAATTCTGGTCTGACTCCCACTTGACCAGATTTGGTTGGGTGGTCTTAGAATAGTATAACCATTGGTAGTTAAAACCTTTTGCGACTCCAGAGCTTATCACAGAATTCAATTGGGGAAGCTCATCATCAGGACCCTTGAGGAGAGCGCTCCCTTCTTGTCGGATGCTTGTTTTTTCGACAGCTGGATTCATGTTACTGCACATAATATTACGCCAGTGGTTCATCATCTACTGTGCAGTTAAGCCGGTCAGTCCCTGGAACACAGATACCCTCAGAGATAGAAACAGACAATGTAAAATACTAGAAAGGCAATGGAGGAAACTCTATGACCCTAATGCCAAGGCTTTATACAAAGAAGCCTTAAAGAAATATGGAAGTTAAAAGGCTCATTTGGAAGGAAGAACAGAGAAAGCTGGAAATAAACCAATAGAAATTCCCAGAGACTTGCTCGAGACATCAGCAGCCTTCGACTGAGTAGTGCGAGCAGCTGGAATGCTACTTAGATTTCAATTATTCAACCCAGCCTATCCGCCGACTTGCAGTCTGAAAAGGTTATGTTGGAAGTCACGCTTCCTTGTACAGATACTACATCTACGGCAACTCTCTTTAGGTTTGGGCCCATCTCCATAGAGGGATCATTTTCAGTTATACGTAACCTTAAGTCTGGGTCTCCAGCTGATTCATGCCCCCCTAACATACCAGTATTAGGGGCAAATGTCATTAACCGCTTGATCAACAAACGTCTGAATGAATCACTGTCTGCAGCAACAGTACCTCATTCCGGGAAGAAGGCTAAAATCCTGTCTCTGCTTAAGAAGCCTCAGGCAGACCCGGGACAGCAATCTAATTACAGACCCATATCTCGTCTGTCAGCTGTGTCTTAAGTTCTGGAGAAGCATGTTAACCAGAGCTCTCCCAGTACTTGGAAAGTAGATTCAGATTCAGAAATACTTTATTTCCAAGAAATATATTTTTATAGAAATATTACACGTTTCCAATTCCTAAAATAGGCAATTGGAAAATAATAACTTGCTCCACCCGAGTAAGTCAGGCTTTAGACCCAATTTCAGCATAGCGACGGCGCTAGTGGAGGTTGCTGATTACATCAGAGGCTCTTTAGATGCTAGGGGGAAGGCAGTGCTTATTATGTTCGATCTTTAGCGCTCTTTAATACAGTACCCCAAGGCTGTCTACCATAGAGGTGCAGAATATATCAGGGCAAGGATGAGCTTCTATACCCCTACAAAGAACCCGATAAAGAAGATAATTGTATTTAAAACATGTGTGTTGGTCCTGTATGGGGGAGAGTCCTGTGGACCAACACAAGTGTTTTAACCTCTTTTGTCTGTGGGACGGCCGGGAGCTATCCCACGTCACAGTGGGGAACAATTTGTTTGCCCATTTTTGCCCCCCTAGGGGGAAGATCAGCCCAATTTTTAAAATGTTGTGTGTCCCACTAGGCCCAGGGTTTTTTGTTTTTGTTCAGGAATATGTTTGCAGGGTGCGGCCCCTTTAGGGAGCATTTATTTTGTCTATTTCTGCCCCCCCCGGGAAGCTCCCCTGGGTGGCAGATCGACTGATTAGTTTTTTTGTTTTCTGTGCCCCACCAGGCCCCCAAGCATTTGGTCTTTTTTTAAATGTTGGGGAGCAGCCACTTGGCAAAGGGTCATTCCCCTTTATGGGGGTCAATATTTTGCCCGTTTTGCCCCCCTTGGGGGCAGATCGGCCTTATATTTTTAGGCCCATCTGCAGAAGCCATTAGACACCAGGGATTTTTTTGTTGTTGTTGGGGAGGGCCCCTTTGGAGAGTAGCTCTTTGGGCAAGGATCTCGCCCCTTTATGGGGTGATTATTGTGTCTGTGTCTTCCCCCTGTGGGGGCAGATCATCCATATGTTTTTAGGCCCATTTGTCTCTTCCCAGTCACTGGCCCTTGCTCCACCCACACAACTGATGTATAATTTTACTCGAGAACACTGTGTGAAAGCAATTTGTGAAAAATTTGATTTTTTTCAGCACAATTTGAGGTTTGCAGGGGATTCTGCATAGGAATACGTTGGGGATACACGCAAGCTATACATCCCTGGACTCCCCCAAGTGTTTACAGAAATGTGTGGGTTTGGTAGGTTTCCCTAGATGGCCACTGAGCCCGGGGCCAAAAACTCAGGCGCCCCCTCTTGCAAAACCAGGTTGTTTTGTGATAGGTAATTTTGATGTCTCCACAATAAGTTTTGGGACCTTGCCTGTCGTGGGTATTTGGACCACCCTCACGAGTGGGGTACCATTTTTATCGGGAGGCGCGGGGGAAGGCTGGGTGGTAGGAAATTTGTGTCAGCCTAGTGATCCCGCAACTTTCCCACACAGAAAATGTAGAAAAATGTGATTTTTTTTCCAGCTGAATTTGAGATTTGCATGGGGATTCTGGGTTAGAAAACGTTGGGGCGGGGGTGGGGCATGCAAGCCATACCTCCCTAGACTCCCCCTGGTGTTTAGTTTTCTGAAATATGCAGGTTTGGTAGGTTATCCTTGATGGCCACCGAGCCCGAGGTCAAAAACGCACATGACCCCCGTGCAAAACCAGATCGTTTTGTGATAGGTAATTTTGATGTCTCCACAATAATTTTGAGGCTCTTCCCTGCTGCCGTCACTTGCCCACACACACAAGTGAGGTACCATTTTAAGCGAAAAACTTTGGAGAATGTGGGGTGGGGGGAAGTTGTTGATCCACGCAGATTGCAGAACTTTTCATTAAAGAAATGTAAGGAAAATGTATTTTTTATACAAAGTTTGAGGTTTTCAAGGGATTCTTGGTAACAGCAACTGGTGGGAGCCACATAAGTCACCCCATACTGGATTTCCCTGGCTGTCTAGTTATAAAAAATATATAGGTTTGTTAGGTTTCCCTAGGTACTAGCTGAGCTAGGGTTCAAAATCCAAAGCTAGGCCCTTTGCAAAAAAAGGGTCTGTTTTCACTGAAAAAATGTGGTCTGTCCACATTGCATTTTGGGCCATTTCCTGTTATGGGCACTAGGCCTACCCACAAAAGTGAGGCACCATTTTTATCGGGTGAGTTTGGGAAATGTGGGGTGGGTGGAAATTTGTGGGTCCGCGCAGATGTGAGAAGTTGGCCTGGCATATGCTGTCCACGTTTCTAGTGGGCACTAATCCTGGGCGTAGTTCGATTAGTAGCGCTATGCGTTGCTACGCGAATTGCACTTCACACTGCACGAGATACACGTAGCACTACGCGAACTGCGTAGTGCGCTGTTCCCGATGATTGCACAGTGCCGGGTGCTTGTCCGCACTGTGCAATCATTAAAAATGGCATCTTGCACAATGCAAGTTGTCTTTTACTGCCGCTCGAGTAGATTTTTACCCGAAGGGCAGCTTTCTCAACGTGGACTGGTAGTTTCTTATTTCAAGCATACGCGACCACTCGCAATGAGAAACCTGACCTCCCTGTGTTGAAAATCTCGCCAGGGGGGTTTATTTTACCCGCTCGCGATCGGCAACTTGATGTTGAGGACCCTGAGCAAGAAAAAATGACCGCTGCACTACGCTACGCTACATGTGTTTGCACTGTGCTACGTGCAATTTGCGTAGTGCGAAGTAGCGCAAACTTTGCAAACTACGCAAGCGTAGCGTAGTGCTTTGCCCAGGCTTAGTGGGCACCTTGCACCAGTCCAAATGACCCTTTTTGATGGTAGGTTTAAATATAACCCATATAGAAAACTATCCTATTGATAGCTGTGGAGAGCAGCCTTCAGGCTAAGTCTTGAAGGAACATAAAGCAGCTTGATTTACTAGTCTATAATCTCATGAATGACCAAATAAAAGGAGAACCACACCAGATATATATATCAAATATATGTATTTATTCTAAACACATCCCTCTAGTCTCTTTATGAGGCTAGAGGCAAAAGTCCATTCAGTAAACTTAATTAGCACACAGTAAATTAGCACAATATACGTTGAGCCCCAGGGGCGTACCAAACCATATATTAAGAAAGTTGTATAAGAACCACGACTGACATTGAGACCAGGCCTAGAGCCTGTAGAACCACTGGGGCCACCAGGAACCCAGGAACCACCCAAGGTAGTGACACAGGGGACCCATGGGGAACGCGTGCAGTGTCTAAACACAGCCACGAATCACCATTGACTTCCATAGGGAAAGTTGCAGTTGGAATTCTAAAGATAAAGGACACTTAGAAGAGGACTTGGAGCAAACCCCTTTAGAACTAGGAGGTTCTAGAGTCAACACCCGTTGGGAGCACCGTAGTACTCGAGTTACCTCACCCAGGTAAGACGGGTGCATAGGTGTCTTTTCGTGTCGGGTTTCATCGTTGATTTCAATGCCGATCTGCTGCAAAGTGTTGCTGGCGTCCAAGTGGAAAGTGTCCGGGTGGATCTAAGGGTGGATCGGAGATGTGAAGAACCTGAAATCAGAATGGACAGAGTCTGGGCCACTTGCCAGTGACCAGGAAGGCGATGGGCGGATGCCCACTGATGTCGGTGATTTCAGGTGAAGAAGGTGAAGCATGACTTTTAAGCCACGAGGACCAGGAGGCATTGATCACAACCAGGTGCTGGATTCAAGCTGTCCCACTAAGGATGTCGAGTGCTGCAGTGTCGGGTTCCGGATTGGACCCAACAAGCCTACGCAACAGCAACCCACACAGAAAGCAGAGATTGGCTTTAGTGCAGACCAGCAAGTCTGAGGGACTCTCCACTTGGTGGGGAGTCAGGGCATGTCTGGAGCAACCAGGGAAGCCCAAGGAAAAGAAGAGTTATCTTTGTGGGGACCCACCAGTTGATGGTTCAATATTACTTTTCTAATTGCAAACAGATTGCCCAGCGCAGGAGATAAGCGTGCACATTTAGGAGCCTTGCCTTAAACAACGATTAGGTACATTATCAGGACTACAATTATGCAGGCAGAACGAATGCGGCACAGTCTAAAACTGAAAAAATATAATGACTTTCTCATGCCAGGCTGTTATATAGATTGCCTTAGTTTCAAGTATCTGATAATATCCCCTTCGGTTCATTACATAAATGTATGACAGCATCCCTCCGACACGGCTAGACTCTCAGCTTAGATTTCTCTGCACTAAGAAAACGGTTATGTCCTACACACTGGAGGAAATGGTGCATTACTATGAGACATTATCAGCAGTCCATTGAAGGGCCTGACTCTTACAAAGAGCAGTGGATCCTGGGAGGTTTCGCAGACAGCTGTGTGTTCCAGAAAAGCTAAGACAGCTGTGGCAGAGTTACTCAGATGCTTTTGATTACTTCTCCCTCCACCCTAAGCATGCATCCAAACCTACTTGAACCCACACGTGTAGAAACTGATGTGGGCTACAGAAGACACACATGGGCAACTTGCAAAGTGCTCTATGACAAGCGTGCAAGGTTGTAGAGAGAAGGAGTGTGAATAGAAGTGTGTGTGGTGACTGTGAGTGTGTGTGCGTGCATATACGTGAGTGTGCGTGTGTATACGTGTGTGTGTTTTAAAGCATCTACCAGCAGCCGTCCCAGTCCACAAGCCCCTGAATATGTGAGCTTCATTGGCTCATAGTCACTAAAGAAGCAGGAGAAGGAATGGGCCTGTGTAGGGGAAGAGCAGTTCTTAATTTGAGCCAGAGTTTTCCAGTGCTCGGCACCGGCCCTTAATTGTCAACACCAGCACTTGTGACAGCCTGCTACAAGGTGCAGCTCTCTCAGATGACCACAACAGTCAATCATGAATTAAATATGCATTAAAAATGACTATTACCTGCCACTTGTAGCATTCTTATAGCTTTGGGAGCCTGAAATAGCCTGAATTGTCACACTTTTAGTAGTGTGATTGTCATAAGTTGTGTTGCTACTATCACTGGCAGCATAGCAGGGGCACTGTGCAGTGCAAACTGCAGGAGTCTCCTGACGAGAGCCCTGGCACTTATTTATTTACAAATTAAGCACTGGGAGACTGGCCCACCAGCAAACAGTTAGCTAAATAAACCAATAGAAATCTTTGAAGTTTTGAAAAACTTCAAGTCCCCAGAGACATGCTCGAGCCTTCGACTGAGTAGTGCAAGCAGCTGGAATGCTACTTAGATTTCAATTATTCAACCCAGCTATCCGCCGACTTGCAGTCTCAAAAGGTTATGTTGGAAGTCACGCTTCCTTGTACAGATACTACATCTACGGCAACTTTCTTTAGGTTTGGGCCCATCTCCATAGAGCAGCGGTCTTCAATCTGTGGGGCGCGACCCCCATGGAGGTCGTGGAGTCCTGGGAAGGGGGTCACAGATTCTGCAGAGTGCAGTTCTTGGCATTGGGCTGAGGGTGCTCACGGCGGAGGCCTAATTCACACCGAGGTGTGAAAAACATCAACGCCTCATTAACAAGTAAAAGGTCTTTTAAAGACCTGACAAGTACTTGGTTGTGACTGTGTGTGTGTCCCTGAAGCTGTTACAGCTGGGCTCACATAAACGAGCTGGGGGGAGCTGGGGGAGTGGCTGTAGTGTAGCCCTTTGAGTTCAATGGATGTTGCGCACCTGGAGCTGTGGGTCCCGTGACACATCCCCCGCCCCCAGCAGGGAGGCACAGAGATGCCCACCCATGAGTGGGAAAGAAGAAGGAAGTTGACGCAGAGAGGTACTGATCCCCCCGCCACCATGAGAGAGGCACAGAAAAGGTGGGTGGATGAATGATGGGTGGATGGATGGATGAAAGGCTGAAGGATGGATGGATGTGTGAAAAGGTGGGTGAATGAATGAAGAGTGGATGGATGAATGAAAGGGTGGATGGATAAATGATGGATGGATGATGGAAGGATGATAGGGTGGATGGATGAAGGATAGATTGGTGAAGGATAGATGTTTGGATGGAAGAATGAAAGGGTGGACGGAAGGATGGATGGATGAAAGGGTGGATGGATGGATGATGGATGGATGTGTGAAAAGGTGGGTGGATGAATGAAAGGGTGGATTGATGAATGATGGATGTATGGATGGAAGGATGAAAGGGTGGATGGATGAAGGATAGATTGGTGAAGGATAGAAGAATGGATGGCTGAAAGGGTGGATGGATGAATGATGGATGGATGGATGGATGTGTGAAAAGGTAGGGGGGATGAATGATGGGTAGATGGATGGATGAAAGGGTGGGTGGATGGATGGATGAAAGGGTGGATAGGTGAAGGATGGATGTATGGACAGATCACGAAGGGGCCTCAAGCAGAAATGCTAGAAGCGGGATCACGAAAACTTGTGGAGTGTAGGCCCCCAATCTTCTGTGTAGATGGTGCTCGGGGCTTGGATACAATTAGAACAACTTCAGGAAAATTCGGGAAGTTGATGCATTAGCAAATGTGCACATTGTTCAGGAGTTCCGGTTCCACGTCACTCGTGAGGGCTGTGGGTCTTAGCTTTGCTGGGATCTCGTGTCGGCCTCTGAGAAGTCTGGAAGTCCATGTCTTGAGTCGCAAATACTTCGGAGTCCGGTGGGAGCTTCGGAAATGCAGACTGGCAAGATGCTTCTTTGGTGCCTATTTGAACAGGGGAGTCACTCCTTGAACCCAAGGGAGATCCTTCCATCTTCTAGTCGTGTAGAATGTCGAAGTTTCTGGATATATGTATCAGAGTTTCGTCCAGGTGTAATCTAAAGTCCTGTTGCGAGGGGTCCCTTACTTATACTCAAGAAAGGGTTGGACAAACTCTGGGGACCCACCTATGGGAGGGTCCGGGGAGAGGGGTGGTTACACCCCTTTCCCTTTGTCCAGTTTCCCTCCAGAGCAGGGGCTGAGTGCCCATGCAAATGGTTTGAACTGGGGTATCCACAGGGACACCAAGTGTGCCCCCAGCACTGTCTGAAAAGCATTTTCTGAATGCACCCACCCAGCCCCAATACACTAAAGCCTGTTTGGGAGGTGGTTACACCTCCCTGTGACAAGTAACCTATTGTCCAGGCCTCCCCTACCGGAGTTTCATCAAGGCGCAGGAGGTCAGACTTGTGTCTGTGGCTGCAGCATACCTTTTGTGATGCTAGGGTACTTTTAAACTTTTACCATTGTGTACATGTCTCTCCCTCTACAAGGGTGGAATTCTACCCCTGCCATCAGAACTGGCGAGGGGTAGGATTTTAAAGTGTTTGACACTAAACACAACATATTTCCATGCAGCCATTCCAAAGTTAGCACTTACTGCGATGTTATAATGCACTTAAGAATATATGGTCTGGCTGCATCACAGAACAGCCTCAGAGAATAGTCTCTGAAAGCTGCAGAGGGGCCCAGCTCATGCATGTGCACCCTCTCACACAAAACCAAGCACCCTGCCTTCAGGATTGATAAGGCCTGCCATAGGAGTGATTGACAGGTTTATATGTGTCAGTGATTAAAGTTAGATATAGGTAACCTATATCTTAGTAAGGGGTGTATGCACCACCTTACCCAGGCTGCAGTAGCAGACATGTGGTGCTATTTCGGAAGGCTTCCCAGGGGTGGCATAATACGTGCTTCAGCCCCTGGTAGGGTTCTGGGGTGCCTATGCCCTTAGTACCTAACTTACCATATACTAGGGCCTCACAAGGGTAACCCAGTAACCAATCTGGAGTGTACCTAAAGTACATGCAATCATTTTAGAGCGTTAGCAGCTAGACTGGGGTCAGGAATAGTAGGGACCCGGCCAGGCTAAAGCCGAGAAACAGTGAAACACCAGCAAAAAGTGGGTGTTACCATAGTAAGCAGATCTTACTCTCCTACAACAGATTCCAGAACTTGCCATCAGAGATATGTGAAGAAAATTAGTTTTTTTGGCAAAGCTTGAGATTTGTAAAGGATTCTGGGTAACAGAAACTGTTGGGAGCCACACAAGTCACTCACACTTGGATTCCCCTGTGTGTCTAGTTTTAAAAAATGTATAGGTTTGCTAGGTTACCCTAGGTTCCGGCTGAACTAGGGTTCAAAATCCACAGCTAAGCACTTTGCCTAAAGAGGGACAGTTTTCACTGTAAAAATATAGTGTGTCCACATTGCGTTTTGGGCTGTTTACTACTGCGGGAACTAGGCCAACCCTCACATGTGAGGGACCATTTTTACCGGCAAACTTTGGGAAATGCTGGGTAGGTTGAAGTTTGTGGATCCACACAGATTCAAGAACTTTCCATCGCAGAAATGTGAGGAATTTTTTTTTTGACAAAGTTTGAGATTTGCAAGAGATTCTGGGTAACAGAACTGAGTGAAAGCCACACAAGTCACCCCATCCTGGCTTCCCATGAGTGTCTAGCTTTCAAAAATGTATAGGTTTGCTAGGTTTCCCTAGGTCCCGCCGACCCAGCTGTGCTAGGATTCAAAATCCACAGCTAGGCAAGAATTTGATGTGACCACGGTGCATTTTGTGCTGTTTCCTGTCGCAGACACTTAATCTACCCACACAAGTGAGGTAGCGTTTTTATCAGGAGACTTAGGGAAACACAGAATAGTAGAGAAAATGTTATTACCAATTGACTTTCTTTACATTTAGGCCTTCCAAAAGTGAGACAATTTGTAAAAAAAATAAGTCATTTTGAAAAATGACCTCTAATTCACATGCTTGTATGCATACCCACAATTTTGGAGATGTGCAAAAGACCACTGCTTATGAATTCCATGTTTTGTTCCCATTTCGTAATGATATTGATTTCCTTGGCACCTATTCGTCACTCTTCATGAATTGCCATATACCCTGTACACAAATAAAAACCATTGCATGAAGCAGCTCATTAATGGTTCTGGGTTCCTGGGTTTCTTGGTGAACCTACGAGTCCTCTATATACCCACAACCTGAGGGGTCCAGCAAATGTAAGGGAATATTGCTTTTAAAAAATCTGTTATACTTAGAAGAAGTTACAGATGAAAATGTTGGCATAAATGGCTTTTTTTTAGCTAAATTTCAATATTTTCTATGTTGAACTGTTAGTTTATATTACAAAAACTTTGAAGGATCTACACAAATGACTCCTTGCTGAATTAAAAATTTTATATAGCTTTCAGAAATGTATAGCTTTCTGGGATCCATTTCTACAACTAACTGGAAGGAGGGTGAAAGCACAACAATTCGGAAAAATATGCAATGTCCCAGTAAAATGCCAAAACTGTATAGTAAAGTTTAGTTTTCAGACAAAAGTCTGCCTGTCCCTCAAAGCTGAGAAGATAGTGATTTCAGCACTACCAACCCTTTGTTGATGCCATATGCAGAGAAAAAAATCAGACTCTTTCTACTGCAGCAATTATTTTCAATGTAAATATATAAATACACATTCTGCTGTATTTTGTCAAATTTGTGGGTCCTTCATGGAGAATCCACAAACCTGGGTACCTTTGGAATCCTCAGGGTGTAGGATACCTATGTGGACAAAAAGTTACAGGGGGCTAAGCACAAACCAAACCCAAAATAGCCAAAAAAAGGCTTAGCACACGGGGGAAAGGTCTACAGCGAAAAGGGGTTAAATAAAAGTATCTTCTTTATCAGGAGCCAGTGAAGAGCCTGCAAATGCGGAGACAAGGGTTTTCAGAGGCGGGCCCAGAAGGGTGTGGGCCGCTGCGTTCAGGACCACCTGCAATCTATTAATAAGATATTCAGGGAGTCCCACATAACTGACTTTACCTTCTGGGTGAGTGGATCTATTGCATCCCCTTTCTCTGTCAGCCAATGAGCAGCAGGTTCCCCAACCTCTGTCCAACTGCTGACACAGGTTGTAACCAAAGGTCTCTTAAGATTTTAATAATGTCTCAACTACCTTCTCTTATCTTATCTGTTCAAGGAAACACACATCCTAATTAAGTATTTTCCGCCAGGGAAACAACTGCGGTGTCAAGGTGGCAAATGTAGCCTACAGAGCTCTGACTTCATTAAATCAGCGCTGTGGTCAAGGATGTCTTAATGAATTCTTCTGCATACATCAAAATGACTGAACCGTATAGTAATACAGTGTTGAAAAGTAATGTGGCGCAAGCCTGAACTGAGTTCAACCCCCCCCCCCCCCCCCCCCCCCCCAGGGGTGGAAATGATAATGCACACGGCCATGAAGAGAACCAGCAGTCCCTTAGGGCATTCTAGAAAGCTGGTGTTTCTGTTGTGATTTTACAGTGAAATTAAAAGTAATGCTGTAACATTACCTCTCAGAAGTTTTTCACCCGGGCACTCTGCATTTGTGGGAATCTATTATTCATAATGAAATCTCTCCAGGCCTACAATGTCATCAGTACTAGCTGGGGCATGGGGAATGGATCTTAGGCAGAATACTGGTCATTTGTACCAGACCTGTAAGTTACTGCTGTATGTGTAGTTAGGGTTGCCACAATTCCAAGAGAAAAATACTGACCATTTGTTGTTTTAAGGGTCTACAAAATCATATGTATTCATATGTAACATTAATTTCTGCCTTTGTTTATTTCATATTTGAACACATTTAAACATGCTTTCTGTTCATATTTCCTGCTTGAAGTATGCAGATGAGGGCTAAAAATACCTGGTTTAGAGGATGTTGCTCATTTTTGGACACACTGGACATTAAACTACCAGAGATGCCAGTAGAAAAACCGGAAGCCAGTCCAGTGCCTGATTTATTTGCTCGCCAACCTACCGTTGGCAAGCTGCAAGCAAGAAAAAGCTCCACCATGTGGCAGTGGGAGTTTTCCCCAAACTCCTTGATCCAAGAGGAGCACAGGATGAGGAAAACTACTTGAGTTCCCTTCCCCGGAGGAGTAGAGTTTACTGCCCACCCCTATCGAATGAAATAATGAATGAAAGGAGAATTGTAGAGTGCACTATCACTCTGAGGTGTGTCTTGGCAGTCTGAAAAAAAATTGCTGCCTAGTATATTTCTGTCAATTAATCCGATTTAAAGAGACACATTTTCAATTTTTTCCTGATAGAAGAGGTTTCCGGAATAGCTCACAGTTCAACTTCAGCTTGTTCCATGCTCTCTGCTAGAGTTCTCAACATGGGCAGTCGCAGCAGGTAACTTTTGCTTGCTTTGAGGAAGCTGCTGCTCATGGTAAGAAAGTGCTCACTTAGACAGAATGTTGCCTGTCCTCATGGCCTTGCCTCAAGGCTGGTAGGGTTGAATGGACTCCCACCACCTTGCCTGAGGACAGCGAGGATGGATTTTTCATCACCATCATTGTGTTGATGCGGAAGGAGGACCAGGACACCAGTGTTCAGAGCACAGCACCCAGGAACCTAGAGCAGCTGTTATTTGCACTGGCCTCCCTCTACTGGTATTGTTGTGAGGGCGAAAGAGTACTGGGGATTGCCAATAGCTGTTTCTGTGTGCTGTGTTGCAAGGATTCCACCCCTGTCTCTCGGTACGATTGTATCTAAAGGGATACGGGGATCAAGTCTGTGGATCATTATAAGAGGTTCATTGGGCAGGTGCTGGTCTCGGGGCAAATGAGAGATACCTTCTGCCCCTGGGGGAGGTCTTTGAGATTGAATGTGCTTGAGGGAGGATTAAATGAGGTAATGGATGGAGAAAGGAATGGAAGGAGGCAGAGAGTTTGAGGGAGCAATGCAACACCCACCTCTTGCAGTACAGACCTTGGGCAAATTTGTGGTAGTCCGCTCTCACTTATGTGGTCGATAACATCCGACGCAAAGTGGACTCTGGCCAAACCACGGTTCTGGTTCTGTTGGACCTCACAGCCGCGTTCGACACCCTCTCCCCCGCCATTCTTACATCTCGGCTGAGGGAAGCGGGTGTTAGGGGACCGGCCCTGAGCCTCCTCAATTCCTTTCTGATTGAAAGGGAACAGAGAGTGATGCTTGGGAACCACCTCTCCCCTGCCAAGTCATTGCAGTGTGGGGTGCCACAAGGGTCGGCCTTAAGTCCGACCCTGTTTAATATCTATGTGGCCCCCCTGGCAAGACTAGTAAGATCTCAGGGGATGGAGGTGGTGTCCTACGCAGATGACACCCAGATTAAGGTGTCACTGGCTCACACCTCTGTCAGTACATCTGCCGCCAGTTTCAGGGTATGAATGCAGTTTGTGGCAGACTGGATGACTATAAACTCCCTCAAACTGAACGGCGAAAAAACGGAGGTGTTGATCTTTGGGAAGGACCAAGACGTCTGGTCGAGTGAGTGGTGGCCCTCTTCTCTTGGCATCTGCCCCACTCCCTCCCAATCTGCCAGAAATCTAGGTGTAATATTTGACACCTCGCTTTCTATGTCCCTACAAGTCAACAGGACCGTGGCTACCTGCTGGGGTGTGATCAGGATACTTAATAAAATCCGCGGGTATCTCTCCCCCCAGGCGCATAAACAAGTTGCAGTCGCCCTGGTGGGCTCGAGGCTAGATTATTGTAATTCTCTATATATGGAAGCCAATAAAAGCCTGGTACACCGACTGCAGATTGTGCAGAATGCTGCAGCGCGCTTTGTCCTGGACCTTCCAAAAACTTCTTCTGCCACTTTGGCCAAGAAAAATCTTCATTGGCTCCCCGTGCAGCACAGAATTTCTTTTAAAATTCTGTGTCTGGCCTACAGAGCACTGAAAGAAGGTCCCTCAAGTGCTATTGGCTCTCTTCTAATGCGTTATGTCCCCACAAGAAGCTTTCGCTCTGCGGGACTCTGTCAACTTGTTGTGCCCCGCTTCAAACTTGCTAGATGGGGAGCCAGAGCTTTCTCCGTGGTTGCCCCGCAGCTTTGGAATTCCATCCCCATTGAAATAAAAACTCTCCTTTCAATTGAGTCATTTAAAAAGGCCCTCAAAACCTGCTTCTTTAAGAGGGCCTACCTATAAGAGAATAGGGCAGAGGGGGGGTCCTTGCTTCTGCATTTGATTTAGGCGCCTTGACGCCCATCGGGCTAAGTCTGCACAATATAAGAACAGTTTCATTCATTCATTCATTCATATTGGTAGAACAAACCATCATAACGCGCTTACATATGCAACATCCTTGTCCTTCTTTGAGGTAGAGGGTTAGGGAACAGAATAAATCAATTCCTGGCGTAAGACTGAAAAAGTGTCAGCCAATGCCTTTGAGGCTTTTGAGCTTTATGAAAATGGGAATATACATACGCAAAAGTCAGGCCTACGCAATAATCACTGACTTTTTGACTAATATTTGTGCAGTCGCCAAATGCAAATACCAAAAACCAACAAAATACATCAAATGAAAACAAAGTCATTTTAGTTCACTCTATTTTTAGCCATTTCTCACCCTTTCTCCGGTTTTTGTGGAAGGAGTCTGCATGTCAAAAATGAAAAATACTTAATGCCTTATTTACAAGATTTTGACACAAGGCAACACTGCAGGCCTTCCTACGGCGCTGCCCTATGTCAAAAGAAAAGGTGTGGAATGCACTGTATCTATCAGATATTCTCAGATATTTACTTGTTTATTTATTAGGAAGTTTTGTAAAGCACTATAGGTCACCTTTGCAAGGCCGAGTGCGCCACCGGAACGTCCCTTTTAGTGATAGTCCTGCGTCGCACACTGCAGGGCCACATCTACAAGGCCACATAAAGCTACCCTGCGTGGCTTTACATGGTCTTATAGATATGGACTGAGGCAGCACAGCACAAGTTGCTGTGTTGCCTCACCCTGCAATAGGGAGGAGTGCCCTGGGCGTTACGGAGGGTGTTCCCATGTGACACCCATGACATTTGACATATTCCCAGATTTACGAGATGTGTTAGACCTGGAATGTATCAAAAGCCTATGTCTCACCAGGGGAACTGCAAGAGAGGTGCAACAAGGAAAAACACCGTTATTTCTCCTCGTTTTTCCTTTTTCTAAGCATCCTGCTGTACACGCAGAAGAGGAAACCCTCTTATGATTGTTTTTGTGCAGGAAGGAGCTCCTTCCTGCACAAAAACAATCATCCTTGCTACACAGCTTACAGATCCTTGCTACAACCTTGCACCATGGCATAAGTGTATCTGCGTTGGCGCATGGTAGCCCATTGTGCGCCAGCGTAGGTGAAAGGGACAGAAGTCTGCAGTATCTTATAGATAGGGCAGCCCAGCAAGAAGGCTCGCAGCGCTGCCCTCCAGCACAATAAATTGTAAATGAGGCCCTATGTTTCTTCTTCTGGTTACTTCAGAGACATGAGGATGCAATCATAGCAGTCTGCACCCGCTGGATGAGTGAGGATCAGGGAGAAGGAGCCTCAGCTGCTCTTCAACAGTGACCCCTTTTCCTGAGCAGAGTTTAGCCATAGGCAAGTTTGAAGAGCTCAGTTTTCAAGAGTTTTCTAAAGAGCTCGTATTTTGATGTGGCTGTCGATTCTGGGCTCAAACCTTTTAATACTAACATCAAATAGCAACAGGCTTGTGTGAGCAATTGTATCAGGCTACCTAAGCAATAATTTATGCGCAACAGGTACCTGACCAGCAAAACATATTCTTCAAAAAATGGAAGAATAAAAAATAAGCACTCAATAAGTGAGTGGGAAAGGGAATTGATAAAGCAGCCTCGCCAGATGTAATATGCTATAGAATAAAAAGCTAAAACTAACTCTTCAGTGCCATATGCCATAATTATCTAGGTGCCATGAATGAAGCAGGTAGAGTGAATGGACTTTTTCAGTGAGGCTACAATAGATTTTATCCTCCAGGGTTTTCCCTTTCTGGCGACTACTTCTTTGTGCCTCTGTTCTCCATAAGCCTTAGCTATAGCTTGCAACTAATCAGCGATAATATTTTTTATGGGTTAGCATTAATAATAGGCCCTTTTACCTATTCATATGTAATATATTGAGGTTTTGTAAAATAGTTTCGGTTTTTAGATTATCCTGGGAAGTGATTTACTCCATGTTGTTGGTTTTTTTCTATGAAAAGGAGAATACGAGTACCTGACAGAATGGGAAAAGAGCTCCTAGGCAAAGATACATACACTTCCAGTCCCTCACCCAATATAGAAGTTCTAGAAACACTGACCACGACTAAGTTTCAGGGCAGTCCCCAGGATGAAGAGGTAAGATGAAATGCTTACTCCAAAAAAATAAAAAATAAATCCCCAAAACAGGTCAGATAGTTTAAGGTCACAAAACAGATGCAGAATCTTTAAAACACAAAGCAGGAGGATAGCCAGTGGCAAGCTACTAATACAATAAAATACAGGAGCAAAACATATAGGTCTTTTAGGACAAAACTATACCCAGGGCCACTGGAGTTATGCAGTTTAGCAGCAGCGAGGGTTTCAGTATAATTATGGATTTCCCGCTGTTACTACATAATCTATCATCTGCTGCATAATTTGCAGATTTTGACAAAAACAAATATTTCTAGATCAAACCTTACTATTAACTCAGCAACACGTGTTGCTGCACAGTAGAAGGCCATTTACAAAGGTTGACTAGTCACCTTTCTATTGACTATTGCTGTATTTGGCTGTCTGACTAGTCCTAATGAGGTGGAATTTTTGCCCAGAGAATGTTAACATATGTAACAAGCATTGACAAAGCAAATAGGTCTCACCTATGCAAGATCTATTACTTTTGGCAATGGTTCAAAGACATGTTGCACAGCAGCACAGCTATGCCTTGGCCAGCGTTGAACACGTCATATTACTTTTATTCTTTTTAAAGCCATGCTGCGCTGCTGTGCAATATGTTAAAAATAAGCAGGCAGGGTGGAAACGGAAGCAATAACGGGCTGCAGGGAAACATAAGGAAAACAAATCAAGCAAGGAGAATAGAGTACCAGACAGTGACAGGGGGAGTGGGAAAGTGGAAGAAGAGATAGCATCTCAATTACTTCTGGATCATCTGCATATCAGCTTGAATCAATCTGTAATTGGTTCAGGCTCCTCAAAGGACCAATAGTGATATTTAACCCGTGTTGGCCAATTTGAATGATACAAAGAAGAGTGACACTAAATCCAACAAATAGGTGGGCTCCAAGCCTTTATTGTAAACAATACTGTCTCACAAGCAACAGTGCATGCGCTGTCACAGGCTCAACTTATACTAGTTAAATCTCTGTTGTAGGAAGCTGGCTCTGTATATACTATACCAAAGTGAGGTAGAGTGTGCACAGAGTCCAGTGGAACACCCAAAGGTAGGCAGAGGAAAAGTTAGATACAACCTTATTCTCTATTTGTGGTAGTGAGGTAGAGCAGTAAGGCAGTATCAGAGGACAGTGTTAAGCATTTGTTGTACACACTCAGTCAGAAAATGAATACACACACTCAAAGACTGAATTTCAGACCAATTAGTTTTGTATAAAAATATTCTTTTAGTTATTTTATTTTTTAGAACCAAGCAAGCCTGGCACAGGTAAGCAGTAAATACTTTACAGTAGTAATGCATTGTGTAAACAGTTTGGATTGCAATAATAAATGTACTTTGATTTGACTTACAGTATTGTTTCAGAGAAATGCAATGATTTGAAAATACAGTACATAGATTTGAATGGGATTTTCAGTAAAACACACAGTAGATTACTTTTTGGATTACTTTTCTTACTCAGAGTAGCATGCCTGGATACTACTCTGGGACATTTCCTGCAAACAGTTAGGTAAAATAGTTTTTGTTAAACAGTGTAATTTTAAAGAATTTCTTCAGGTTTTCAAACTCCACACGTAGAAACTTTTCCAAGAAAAACAGTCCATGTTATCGTAGGGAGGAAAATAGTGTTTACATGTAAGTTACTTTTGAGAATACTATTCTTACACAGTGTAGTATACCTGGATACTACACTGGGACATCTCCTGCAAACAGGTAAGTAAATTGTTTTTGTTAATCGGTACAATTTTAAAGGATTTCTTTAGGTTTTCAAACTTCACACTAAGAAACTTTTCACAGAAAAACAGTCAATGTTATCCTATGGAGGAAAATAGTGTTTTCAATGGAGATTTTTGTTTTTGGTTTTTAGCTGCAGGCTCGGTCCAGGAAGACTTCCAGGAGGAACCAACAGCTGGTCAGGTACGTTGGAGGGTTCAGGGATGTAGGTGCACCTCTGGTACATTTCTCCCGAATACAGGGCGGCTGGATGCAGGGGTGTCTTTTGAGGTCTCATTTCACCTTATTGCGCCACTTGTGGTTAGGGGGGTCTCTGTGCAGAAGCTGCAGGCGACGTCGGGAGTCCTGGAGTGGTCAACCCATGGTGTACTCAGACATTGGAGCACTGGAGGACCTCACTAGGACCGGTGGGCCACTCGAACTCGGGCCGTTGGCGACGGGTGCAGTGGTAGTTCCAGGTGTCGGTTTTTTTTTGTCCTCAGCAGGCTGAGAGTCTGTTTTCGGAGTTTCTTTTGAACAGGGCTGCTGTTTACAGGAGATCCAGTCTTTGTTAAAGGCAGTCAGTCCTCTCAGGGGTTTTGTATGTCGCTGGCTGCAGGACAAGATGATTTTTGGAGCAGGATCTCCGGAAACTGCAGATGGGCCACTAGGGCTGGGGCCAAGTCAGTTGTTCTCTGCAGTCTCCTCTGGTGGGAGTCATCTTTTGTCCTTTTTCTTCTTAGGTTGCGGTATCTGCCTTCTAGGTTCAAAGCTGCCCCCTAAATACTGTATTTAGGATGTGTTTTACGGGTCTTGAGGTCAGTAGCCAATGGGCTACCAGCCTTTGGGTGACTACACACTTAGTGTGTTCACCCCATGTGGGGGGAGTGAGCACAAACCTTAATCCTGATTGGGGAGTGCCTGCCATCTGCAAGAAGGCGGGCACTGAATAGAGGCTTAACCTCGCCTCCCCCACCTGAGGGGTGGAGTTGGCAGAGGTGGGCACACCTTCTGGGCTGGCTAGTTTTCCCTGCCTGTCTTCCTGCCGAAAAGGAGGGGGACAGGAAGGGGGCCTGCTCCTGTTAGCAGGAGAGACTGGGGTCGCATTACAAAGGTTGCCAGGCTTTTGAAGCTCCTCTGCCACAGATGGCTGTTCCTGGCCTGGGGGAGGTGTGACTGTGAACCCTTCCGCCCAGGAAAGGCTTTGTTTCTGGGCTCAGGGAGTGAAGGCTCACACCCTAGGGGTCCAGAAACCTGTCTTGTGGTGGAAATCTGGTGTGTACCAATCAGGGAACCCACCAGAGGCTGGTCGTTATTCAGGGGGCATCTCTAAGATGCCCTCTGTGTGCATTTTTCATAGAATCTCACACTGGCATCAGTGTGGGTTTAATGTGTGAGAAGTTTGATTCCAAACTTCCCAGTTTTCAGTGTAGCCATTATGGTGCTGTGGACTTCATAATGACAAGCTCCCAGCACCATATACTCTTAATGGCAGCACTGCACTTACAATGTCTAAGAATGGACTTCACGCTTTAGCTCATGCACCTGTACCCTCACCACTGATGTAGGACACCCAACTGGAGGGGTGACTGATCTATGCCAGGGCAGTGGGTTGTAGGCATGGCACACAGGGATATGTCCCATGTCGACTCTTCACTTTGTTCTGCACCAAAACACGCAGCCTGCAAAGGCAGTGTCTGTGTGTAAAGCTACAGGGCCTCTAAGGGTGGCACAATAAGTGCTGCAGCCCTTAGAGATCTTTCCTGGTCGCAGTGCCTTGGGTACCTGCGGTCCCATTTTCCAGGGGCTGACCTGTGGCCAGAGATGCCAATTGACTTAGTTTTGGGGAAAGAACACAGGCCCTGGGAACCTGATTGCCAGGGACTCAGGGCACATCAAGTGAAAGTGCATCTGTAGTCTGGCAAACGTGGGGGGGTTACTGCAACAGAAACCCACTTTCCTACACCTGCATGTTACTAACAGGGTCACTGGAATAAGGCGATTGTGTGGCTGCAGCAATTTTCGGAAAATTGCAGATTTGTCACATTTGCCACATTAGACATCATCTGCTGCATAATCTGCAGATTTTAACAACAAAAAATAGTTTCTAGCTTAAATGGTTTAAAAGTTACTAAAAACGCAGCAACACGTGTTGCAGTGCAGTGGAAGGCCCTTTGCAATGGATGAGTGGTCACCTTTCTGAAGCTTATTGCAATATTTGGGTGTTAAAGTGGTATCAATGAGATGCAACTAATGCCCAGGCAGTATTAACAAGTTTAAAAATGAAAAATAGATAAAGCAATAATATCACAAAGTATGTCACAGAATGCTGCATAATTTGCCTTTTCTTGCCGCATAATTTGACCCTTGTGCAGGTAAATTCCAACGGCCTGGATAGTCACCAAGATGCCTCACAATAAATATTATTCTTTTCAGTATGGTGGTTGCATGCATTTAAAATGAGCTTTATTGCAGGCTGTAGCATATACATAACTTCCACTTTGACATGCTTTCCTTTTAAGAATCATTTATTTCAGATGAGTTAGTGCAGTTGGCCAGTTAAAGTGAACCAACATTAGAACTCAATGCATTATTTATTTCCCATAACTGGAAAATTGTTTCAGTTTCAACCTTACGTAGCGAAATGGGGTTTTCAAATAGGGTTTACAAACACAGTAACATGATTCTTCAGGCAACTTGGAGCTCACCACTTAGAATTCCAAAGGTACACTCAGATTAACAAATTAAATGTACCAAATAAATCTGATTAAATAGAGGATGTACTTGACTTGAGATCATCAGCACCTTGTCATGAGTAGTAAGCCCTATATAAGCACAATTATAATTGGAGTGTAGCTCACTGTACAGCCTTGGTTTCCTCAACGGGTATTGCAACCTCAATATCAGCATCTAATCCCTTTGCTGTCAGATTTTCTGAATTTTAAATTGGTGGATGACACACTTGAAACCACCCTAAACTGTAAACCAATCATGATGTTTGGCCTGGATGCTCTACATGAAACACATGAATTAATTCTAGGAAACTACATATCCCAAGAGTCCTCAGGACTCTCACGAGATTTGCAAGTAGTGGTGGAATTTTCGAAGTCTTGGGGGCATATTATCAACAAACTGCCATAACTATTGTAGAGTGCGCTTAGCACGTTTTATTCTATTGCCAGCTTTCGCTGGATTTTCTCGTCAAGTTAGCACATTATTATCAACGCTTATCTCAAAGGCGATAGGAAATCCAGCAATAGCTGCAAAAAGTGGGAATAGTGCAGGAAATTCTGCGATATTTTTTGGGCGATAAGGGAAACTTTGCTAATACGCCTCTGTGGTCTCAGCCTTGCAATCCTCTCCCATTACTAAGATGGCTAACTCAACTTTAAAGCAGGAGTTAAATTCCTGCGATAAAGGGGGCTTAGCGCGATTGTTAACATTGCTTCGCGGGTCTTCTGCCGGCTTGATAATCTCGCGAAGCCATGTTAGTGAGTTCTCCCATGCTGTTTTACTCAGGAACGCCTACTTTTCATGTCATTAGCGATGGCATGCAGGGCGATAAAAAAACATCAGACGTCGCTTGAAAGCACAAATGAGTGTTAGCATGACCTTGTTTATATTGTGATGGAAATCTTACTGCTTCTATGGCTTTTAAAGCCGAAAAAGCGGCAATATGGCCCTTGATAATATGCCCCACAGTGTTTAAGTTGTTCATTGTGGTCAGAGCGTCTTCACTAGGCCCTCAGATACATAACTGCTGCAACTGCGGTCTTGGAACCTAGTTTCAGATTCTTACAGACTACTAATATTCTTAGAGTCGACGAAAAACTGAAACAGATTTAGGGCCTGATTTAATTGTTGGTGGGACCGCAAGGAGTGGGCTTTTTGGTGGCCTTCCTGCCCGCCAACCTGGCGGTCCGCCCACCCTATTCAGATGTTGGCTTGCAATGAACGAGAAAACCACCGTGGTCCCACCTACTCTGCCAGGACTTTGCTCCCTGCCAATACAGTGGAATTGGCTGTAGGAGGTGGTGGCAGGACTCCAGCCAGGATTCCCACTCTCCAAATGTGGTTCTGACTTGTTTCAAAGGTAATTCCCTTTGAGTCAGTGGAAGGGACAAAAGGGGGTGAAAACTCACCCTTTTCCAGGGTTCAGGCAGTGGTTTACTCCTCTTCTCCTTAATTCAGGTCTCCCCTGTCCTGGCATACCTTGACTGCGGCGGACAGGCACCCCTTTTTTATGGACTCGTGTTTGTTTGTTTGTGGTGTGTATACTTTGCATGGTGTGTGTATGTTGGCGAGGTGCGGTGCAGACTGTATAAAATAGGGTCACTACACATAACCTACATGCCAATATGGACACAAATACAACATATATGTGATTTGCAAAAAAAATAATTTTCACTTACTTGTCTTCTCATCACCATGGTCCTCCCCCGTCCACAGTCTACCGAGAGGACACCGCCTCCCGAACGGAACATACACATCTGCTCAGCGCTATCCCTTTGCCAGGACATGACAGCAGGAGTTTCATCAACACAGAAGATCGCTGATGCGGCAGTCTTCTGTGTATTGCGTATGCATCTAAATAGGGTGGGCAGAACACCATCAGCTCGACGGAGTACTTGGGACCGCCACCGCGACCATCAAGATCTAAATCAGGCCCGTAGACTTTATTTACAGAAACTATTTCAGGAACCATCGCTTGAGAATTATGAACTGGTATATTTTGCATTTTATTATTTCCATGTATGGAGTGAAAATGATCCCCGTCTCTTCGCAAAGTTTTAATATCTTTCTTTGCTGCTGGTATTGTATTAAGGTAATAACATAGGTTGAGGGGGAAGTGATACTTTATACTACTAATGCCCCTTTATTATATTACAATGTATGTACCGGACACTTTGAGCATATGTTAAATCACAGAGTATGTTTATATAACGCAAAAGGTAGTTGATTGTAGTGTGAAAGCTGTAATAGCCCCCAATGGTCTCGAAATGTATTTCATAGATGGTATGTGATTCAGCTCTAGAAATACAGTTTTGTCTGATCTTTGTGAGTTGGAAACAGATATGTACTAAGAGTATATCATATTCAGTTTTAAAAATCACTGTAACAAGATGCATAATGGCATGAAAACCTTCTTCTTATATTTAGCTATCACCTTTTTTCAGTTGAGATCAGTGCCAAGCAGAGTGGCAATATCCAATGTTTATGTCTTTCTCTTTTATGCCAGTCTTCTTTCCCTAGGCCTGATTCTATCTAATAAAAGGAAAAAGCACAGAGAGGCAACACAAGTATTAAAAAACACAAATGCAAAGCAAGAGAATATACCTGGACTCTTCAGTGATGTTTTATCAGATCCTCTAATGGATGCTTAAACCACAAACGACGTAAGGCGGTGAGAAAATGCAGCCAATGCATTTTACCCTGAATAGAGCTGCCTCTCTGTGCTTTTTCCTTTTATATCATAGTGTTGTGGTTCATTGGCAGTGCACCAAGGAGATGGGCAACAGTGACCTTGTGCATTTTTTAAAACAGTGTATAGCTAGGTAGTGCAGCGTTAATCATCCCTTGCTGCCATTTCTTCCCTTTCTACTGCTTCTATCTAAGACATCCTTCAATGGTTGGTTGGGGAAGCAAGGAAGCATCATTCACTTCTGCCGTGTTCCAGACTGCAAGGTTAGTGCTCTCTGACAAACCCCAAAGCCCCCAGTGGCATCTTGTATACATGCAATTTCCATCACTGATATCAAGTGAATAATGTGCCTTACTTGAGTGTTTATCCCCAAGAAAAACTTCTCTTTGAAACAAGAATGTGCATTAGAGTCTATCAAGAGAACTGAAAAATCCATAGAGGGAGTTTACACCACATTAGTGGTGGAAACTGAGAGATGCGAAATTCATCATCAATAAAACTTTATTTTGGCCAATTTGGCCATAAGATTATATACACAATAACATACATTTCATGAAGTTCATAATTAAATCAATAATAAAAGCAAATCCATTCTTCAAGAAGCAATGCATGTATAACAAATGAATGTAGCGTACAGGCAGTCTACATTACAGTCAATCCTGTCCCACTAGCTTCCTTAAAGTGGCATGATAAGCTCATACTCTGGCCCACTAGGCAGCCATTATAGTAACTTTGTGTAGAGTACTTGTATCTGTCAATTAAAAATTGTGGGCGTGAGCCCACGCCCGAGGACCACAATTCAGCTTGTTGGCAGTCCTATGCACTATTGCACTATTCATCAATCAAGAAATACATCAATAATATGATTAATATGAGCTCATAAAATTCATAAGTTTAACATACAAGTAAAAAGACATCCAAAGTCTGTTAAAAAAGATTATAACAAAAATTAGCCAGAGTCTGTAGGGGACATCTTCTGTAATGCTCTACTTGTACACCACATGGAAAATAAAAAGCCTGCTACTGAAAATGCTACAGGGAGGCATGCATCATATTTCAATATCCTAAAAGCCTCTGAGCAATGTTTAGTTCCCAAATTTCTGCATAACTGAATCAGCCACCATTTTCTCACCTTCTCATACCCTGGGCATAAGAAAAAAACATGGTATTCTGTCTCATCTGCATTATTGCAGACCGGGCAACCAAAAGTTTGTGAGCCCGCCCATTTATTTGTAAATGCATGCAATGGCAATACCCCATGCCTAAACTGCAAATATAGCTTCCTTGCAGCAGCTGGCTTAATATCATCCAGTACAGACTCTAATCTGTACTGTTCTTTGATTTCTAAAAACACTTGGTAAGCTTACCTTTTGAGGGGCTCCCCTGGAGTAGGGCCAATTTTTTCTCTCAGTAACACTCCTTCAGTTCCTTCCTTGACACCGTGGGACAGGCTGTTTCTGGACTATCCCTCAGATTACCCATTCCCATAGTCTGAAAGAAGTCCCGGATAAAAGCCAGCCATAGTAATTTTCCCACCCTGACATACTCAATACCTCTCTCAGTTCATCCCTATAGTCAGCCAGTTGTGGAGTATCCCACAAACATAGCCAGAGTAAAAGAAGTCTAAGGGCAGCTTCTTGTGCGATTGATCTGACCGCCAAGTCTAATCGAAGCGGTATGAGGGGAGAGCTACGTGGGAGGCCAAACAGTTGCCTAGCAAAGGTGTTCCAGCTTTTGGTAAACTGTCAAAGTGACAATGTCCCCAGATTTCAGCCCCATGTAAGGCAGCACCTCTAGCTTGCGCCTTATAGATTTCTACTACTGGGCCCACAGGTTTGTGAGTAGAATTTCGGAATACCTTTTTCAGGCCCCCGTTGTCTGGGCAAGCCACAAGCTGGCTTTTTTAGTTTGTGTCCCCCATTCCATTTTTTCTGTGATCGTGAAGCCAAGATACTCAAAGACAGACACCCTCTCCAGGGGTCTATCTTCCTGCGATAGATTTGGTTGGGTACTTTTGCCTGAGTTAAACACCATAATTTTTGTTTTCTGTAAGTTAATCTCAAGCCCCTCTTCCTTACAGAAGACATCAAACTTATTGAGAACCCTCTGAATACCCATAGGTGTTTTTGACAGTAGCAGGGTATTGTCAGCAAACATCATGGCCAGAATTTTGCGGTTCGCCAACTTAGGTGCATCTATGTCCTTCTCTGCATTTAAAACTTCAACGATCCCATTTATAAATAGACAAAAGAGGGTCGGGGCAAGGACACATCCCTGGCAGACACCTCTATCTACAGTGCTGGGTGTAGTGAGTTCCCCGAGTTTACCAAACCTAATTTGTGCACAATTCCCTTTGTGTAATCGCCTCAGAAGTTGGCACAGATACACTGGGACCCCCAGTTCCAATAGGGTTGCCCAGCAGCACTCGTGCAAATATTTTTTGACTAATGTCAATGAGGCTGATGGGCCTATAATTTGTGGGGAGCAGAGGTGAACCCTTTTTATAGACAGGTACTATCTCCGCACCTGCCCAAGTGGCGGGGATTGCCATACCTAACAGGATGGCATTATATGGAGTCCAGAAATAGGGTGCCCAGAAGGTGGGTTCACTGCGGAATAGGTCCCCGGTGATCTTATCAAGCCCTGGGGCTATTTTACGCAGTGCTGCAGTTATCTCTTTGAGTGTTATCACTGGGATATCTTTTTCCTCCATAAAGGTGACCGTGTGTGCCTCAGGACTATTGACCTGTGAGGGAGAAGGCTCATTATCTACTGTACTATCCGCTGCCTCAACCCTCAAGTAGAGGGACTCAAAATGGTCCTTCCACACATCTGCCCCTAAATTCAGTTCTATTGCCGGTTTGCCTTCGGAACTGCCCATATTTACCACATTCCAAAGAGTCCTCATGTCATGGGCACCTAAGGAATTCCTCAGAATATCCACTTGTCTTGTTACCACCCATTTTAGCCTTGTCATTATTTCTATATGCCGCCCTTTTAGCTTTAATTAATGGCCTATCCATGGCCTTATTGGCAGAGGTCAGAGCTAATTTGGCCTTGCGGCAGCTTTCGTTATACCAGGGATGCCAGGGTTTACTAATACTCCTGAATGTTTTCATCAAGAAGAAAAAGTTAGCCATAGTAGTTGTCAATTTAGTCTGATTTAAGGCAACTTTCGGAAGTACAATTGAGGTATCAATCAATCAATCAAAGACATTTATAGAGCGCGCTACGCCCCCGCTATGGTCTCAAGGCGCTGGGAGGGGAGGGGGGTGCTGCTACTGCTTGAAGAGCCAGGTCTTGAGTTGCTTCCTGAAGGAGTGATGGTCCTGGGTCAGCCGGAGGTGGGTGGGGAGGGAGTTCCATGTCTTGGCCGCCAGGTAGGAGAAAGATCTTCCTCCTGTGTTGGTTCTTTGAATCCGTGGGACGGTGGCGAGGGCGAGGCTGGCGGATCGGAGCTGGCGGGTGGGTGTGTAGAGTGTGAGGCGGTTGTTGAGGTATTTGGGGCCCATGTCGTGGAGAGCCTTGTGTGCGTGGGTGAGGAGTCTGAACATGATCCTCTTGCTGACGGGGAGCCAGTGCAGGTCTCTCAGATGGGCGGAGATGTGGCTGTGATGGGGGATGTCGAAGATGAGTTGTGCAGAAGCGCTCTGTATGCGCTGGAGTCTTCTCTGTAGCTTGGCTGTGGTTCCAGTGTAGAGGGAGTTCCCGTAGTCCAGTCGGCTGGTGACAAGGGCCTGGGTGACCATCTTTCTGGTTCCGGTGGGGATCCACCTGAAGATCTTTCGGAGCATGCGCAGGGTGTTGAATCAAGATGACGAGACGGCGTTGACTTGTTTGGTCATCGTGAGGGAGGAGTCCAGGACGAAGCCCAGGTTGCGTGCGTGGTCTGTGGGCTTGGGGGCGGTGCCCAGTGCGGGGGGCCACCAGGAAATGTCCCAGGTGGAGGGGGATGGTCCGAGGATGAGGACTTCCGTCTTGTCTGAGTTCAGTTTCAGACGGCTGATCTTCATCCATTCCGCGACGTCTTTCATTCCTTCCTGGAGGTTGGCTCTGGCGGTGGTGGGGTCGTTGGTGAGGGAGAGGACCGGCTGGGTGTCATCAGCATAAGAGATGAATTTTAGGTTGAGTTGGCGTGCGATGGCTGCGAGGGGGCACATGTAGACGTTGAAGAGGGTCGGGCTGAGCGAGGAGCCTTGAGGAACGCCGCAGATGATCTTGGTGGCCGCTGAGCGGAGGGGGGGGGAGGCGGACTCTCTGAGTTCTGTCGGAGAGGAAGGAGGTGATCCATTCCAGGGCCTTCCCTGGGATCCCAGCGTGGTGGAGGCGGGTTGTTAGGGTGCAGTGGCAGACTGTGTCGAATGCGGCGGTGGGTTTCTTCAGGAGGGCGCTGAGCTCCGCATGTTTCCAGCTCTCCGGGAAGGTGGCGGATGCAAAGGAGCTGTTGATGATGTTCAGGAGTTGGGGTGCGATGATGGAGTCGGCTTTGTTAAATATGTGGTGTGGACAGGGGTCGGCTGGGGAGCCGGAGTGGATGGTGTTCATCAAGCGGGTGGTTTCTTCGGTGCTGACCGATGTCCAGGTGCAGAGGGTGGTGAGGGGGGCGCTGGTTCGGTGGTTGGGTGCGTGGTCTGGGCGTCAAAGCTGTTGTGTATGTCGGCGATCTTGCGGTGGAAGAACGAGGCGAGTGAGTCGCAAAGGTCTTGCGAGGGTGTGATGTCGTTGTTGCTGGCGCTGGGGTTGGAGAGCTCTTTAACAATGCTGAAGAGTTCCTTGCTGTTGTTGGTGTTGTTGTTCAGTCGATCTCTGAATGATGTCCTTTTGGTGGTGCGGATCAGCTGGTGGTGTTTGCGGATGGCGTTCTTGAGGGCTGTCATGTTTTCCGTTGACTGGTCGTGGCTCCAGGCTTTCTCGAAGGTATGGCAGGATTTCTTGGAGTTGTTGGGGTCGTTGTTGAACCACAAGGCTTTCTTACTGCCGGGTCTGCTGGGAGGATTCTTCAGCGGTGCAAGGGCATTGGCGCAGTTGGTGAGCCACTGTGTGAGGTTGCGGGCTGCTTCGTTGGGGTCCGTCGTGTTGGTGGGAGGGTTCTGGCTCAGGGAGGTGGTGAGCTGGTCGGCGGTGATCTTGCTCCAGCATCTTCGGGGAACCTGTTGCGGGTGGTGGTGGGTCGTGGTTCTCTTGAAGTTGAAATGGACGCAGCGGTGATCTGTCCAGTGTAGTCCGGTGGGGTGGCTGAAGGAGATGTGGTTGCTGGAGGAGAAGACTGGGTCAAGCGTGTGGCCGGTGTACTGGGTGGCGGTGTTCACCAGTTGCTTGAGTCCGTGGTTGGCGAGGTTGTCCAGCAGGGTGGTGGTGTTGTTGTCGTTGTTGTTTTCCAGGTGGAAGTTGAGGTCTCCCAGGAGGATGTAGTCTGAGGAGGTGAGGGCGTGTGGGCTGATGAAGTCTGCGATGGCGTGGTCCCGGTGGTCTGTAGATGAGAGTGCCTCTGAGGGTGGTCTTGGGGTCGGTGTGTATCTGGAAGTGAAGGTGCTCGGCGGCGGTGAGGGTGTTGTCGGAGTTGGTCGTGATGCGGATGGTGTTTCTGTGGACGATGGCAAGGCCTCCTCCGGTTTTGTTGACGCGGTCCCTTCGGGTGATCTTGTAGCCATCCGGGATGGCTATGGCGATGTCGGGGGCTGATGAGGTGTTCATCCAGGTTTCTGTGAGGAAGGTAACGTCCGGCGCTGATGTGTCGAGGAGGTTCCAGAGCTCCAGAGTTCGACGGCGTGCCTGTGGACGGAGCAGGTGTTCAACAGGATGCACTTGAGGTGGTTGTTGCTGGTGCCTGGCCTGGCGGGTGTGGTGCAGGTCTGGAGGCAGGTGAATTTGTAGGCTTGGCAGGTGAAGGGATTTTTTTCCGTGGGTGCGTTTTGGGGTGGCCTAGTGGCAGGCGGGGGTCAGGCCGGTGTTGAGTGTGTAGAGGGTGGCGGCGTCATAAATCAGTCGGGCGGGCTGGTAACGTTGAGGGCTAGGGGTCCTGATGCTGGGCGCGGTCCAGGCGCGGACGGGCGCAGACGGGCTTGCCTTTGGCGCGCAATCGGGGTGCAATCGGGGCACCCGCTGGGCGTGACCGCTGCGCGTGACCGCTGCGCGTTCGCGTGGACTCCGCCATATATGGCGAGGAAGGATGGGGGAGTAAGCTGGGAGGTGGGAGCGGGGCGGCGAATGGGGAGGGGAGAGGGTATAGAAGAGGAAAGGGGGGGTCGGCCGCAGGGGAGCAGCAGCGGGGAGGGGGAGCAAAGAGCAGGAAAACGGTCCCAAAGCGGGCGGCAGGGGGCAAAAACACCAGTAGCACAGAAAAAACACAATAACAGAGGCACAGGATCACAGGGCACAGTAGAAGTAAAGTAAGTACAGGAACAAGTGAAGCGCAGGATACTTAGCTGCAGGGGCAGCGGCTGACTCGCGGCAGCCACGGTGGAAGGCAGGACACACCCACGGGGAGCCACGCGGTGCGTGGCGCGACCGGCCCTGGATCAGGGTCAAAGGTCACTGCTCACCACCGCGCAGAAACGCCTCAAGTGTCCAAGAGGGAGGGAGGAGCACTGGGAGGCGGGAGCAGGGCGGCGAATGGGGAGGGGAGAGGGTACAGAAGAGAAAAGGGGGGGGCGGGGCTGCAGGGGAGCAGCGGCGGGGGGGAGCGAAGAGCGGGAAAACGGTCCCGAAGCAGGCAGCAGGGGGCAAAAACACCAGTGGCAAAGAACAAACACTATAACAGAGGCACAGGATCACAGGGCACAGTAGAAGTAAAGTAAGTACAGGAACAAGGGAAGCGCAGGATACTTAGCTGCAGGGGCAGCGGCTGACTCGCGGCAGCAACGGTGGAAGGCAGGGCACACCCACGGGGAGCCGCATGGTGCGTGGAGCTACTGGCCCTGGATCAGGGTCAGAGGCACCATCAGTTAAAACAGATTGCATCGCATTCGAGTGAATCGGGATGATGGTTTCATATAGGGAGGACAACCGTTCTTGGGACTGGCATATGTCCGCTCATCGGACTCTCTTCCTGCAGTTGGTGAGGGTTAGTCTGTCATCAGCTGGGGACCAGATACACTCCCAGAGCTTGGCGTAGCCATCTCTAGAATCAGGGCGTTGTGATCGCTATGGTGGCGAGGCTCTATCTTAAAATCTATGACCCTGTGCCAAGATGTTATGTCAATCAAAATTTAGTCTAGAATGGAAACATGCCCAGTTCTACTAAAAGAATGATTGCCTGGTGAGTCTGATTTTGTTCTACCATTGCATGCCCTCAGTGAATGTTTTAATGTGAAGGAATTCATCTGAAGAACCAAGGGGGTCCAGACTCTTACTAATGGGATAGTAGTCCCTAGGATAGCCCAGTGTTGGTCTTCTTCACTGGAGTTACCTCCATTCAGACCATACAGGGGCTCATATTGGCAATTAAAATCCCCACCAAGAATCACCAGGCAATTATCGGGAATAGTAGACAAAAAGGATGTTAACTCATCAAGAGTTCTTGACTCTTGACTGCGGCTAACCAGTCTAGAATAGACATTGATTAGAGCAATTGCAATCCTCAAAGGGAACTTAAGAAGAATACCTAGAATGCCGTTTGAAAATATTTCCATCTGTTTTGCTGTTCAGCCCAAATGTACACCAACCCAACTACAAAGCCCCCCTGAGGGCCTCCCCTTTCCCCCCCGATGTTGCAGCAATGTTAAACAATGCATAGCCAGATTTAAAGATTACCCCCCTAGCCCAGGTTTCCTGGAAAATACAGACCTTGCATGTTCAATGAATGCCCCCCATTCAGCATTATCCATCTTGGGGGCCAGACCAGCTACGTTCCATGATAAAATCTGCAGCCTTGGTGGGTCCAACCTGCTATTTATAATGGTAGATATGGGGAGTGGTGGGTGTGGAATCTCGACTGTACTCAAATCTGACACCAGGGGAATCTCATTAGATAAATTTAAAGGTGGTCTAGTTGTTGTGGCCTTGTTGTGCCTGTCAATTTCTTTTTTTTTTGCCACACAACTTCCTACAGGTCTCGCCCCACCTTAATGGCATACTCTGTTCTGGGACCTCCCCTGTTTGGAGAATTTTCCCCAGTTGCTCTCTCAGAAAGTAGGATTCCTCTAACCAGTATCTTTCGGGTGCGAGCCAATCTACTCTCTCTAAGACACCATATCTGTTTGTTGTTGATATATTAAAAAGTAGCTGCCTGGGCCATTCATAATCTAGATTAACTGGTTGATAGGTCTGATTCAACATTCCCCCCCCTCCTAACCATTCCGACTTCAAGTTTGTTGGGGTCTCCCTTGAGGACAAAAATAGCCCAGCAGATGGGTCCTTATGGCCCCCTCCTGTCTAAAGTCTTGCCTGCATAGAATTGCTTGGGCAACCAGTGAATTTCTACACTTAGGGCCCGATGTAGGTGGCCAATACCGGTCGGAAACGGCCGAATTCGGCCGTTTCCGACCGGTATTTGGCCTTTTGAGATGTAGGGGACCTTTTTTTGTCCGATTCGGTATTTTACCAGTTCGGTAAAATTACCGAATTTGAAAAATACCGAATCGGTAAGTTTACTGAGTTTTAAAATTCGGGATGTAGGTGGGACTACTTTCAGTCCCACAGGCCCTTCAGATTCGGTATTTTAACACCCAAGCCAATTGGGTGTTAAAATACCGAATCCAGGTGTGCATGCACATGTGTGCATGCACACCTATGCCATGTGACAGGCAGACCTGCCCTTAGGGCATGTATGCCTGCCACATGGCACCCACGCCTGTATTGGGGGTGCCAGAGGGTGTCAAAGTGACACCCCCTGCACCCTTGATGGATTCGGTATTTACCGATTCGGTAAATACCGAATCGGTAATGCCCATTGATTCCTATGGGCTTCAAAGCCCATAGGAAGCAATGGGCATTACCGATTCGGTATTTACCGAATCGGTAAATACCGATTTTTACCGAATCGGTAATCAAAACATCTGGATTACCTACATTTCCCCCCCTCCAATTTACCACTTCTGAAATACCGAATCGGTATGATTCGGTATTTCAGAAGTGGTAAAGTGGAGTTTACCTACATCGGGCCCTCAATCACTATACAATCCCCCTGGGTGTCTTTTGGTCTCCAACCCACCCAACCAACTCTGCGTGTTAGGAGGATCTCACCTGTGTCTTTGAAAGAAAATTGCCTCTGTTTGGCGAGCCAGAACATACATTTGTTTTTTAATTCCTGGTGTGATTCACTATGCCCCCTCCCAAGCTCTGGTACACCTGTTAGAACCGCAACATATGGTGTTTGAGGTGGGTGGTAAATTAATGTATGGCAAGGCCAGACTTTCTTTGTTGGCATCTATGCATCTAGCAGATCCTTCCCTCTCCCTTTGTCTATACTCCTGCCACTGACCATTTTCATGTGCTTGTGGTGGAATTGGATTGACCCTATTTGAACTTGTAGTATGCTGTTTGGGTTTACTTGTGTCAATAACAGTGGTTCCATTCCGTACAAGTGAGGAGTCAACCTTATTAGTGCTGGATGAAGCCTGTGCATCTTGACCACTACCATTCTGTTACCTCCAGTTGATATCATTCTATTGCCCACCCGAGTTTCAAATAACACTGCCAACTTATCCACCCGTTCTATCAACAATTTGAGCTCGTTCTGCACAATAGCCCTTACTTGGATTTGTAAGTCACTAAAATTGTGAACCATGATGGTTATTCGCTGTCCATTATTAAGCAGCTAGATGTTATTCTCTCCCCAGTATCAATGGTGACCATTATTTCTTCAGCACCCTTCTTCTGTTTTACCCCTGGTCTTGCAGGTGCCTTAGGTTTTGCTTTTTTCACAGGGTGTATTGGAGCAACTCCCATATGCAAATCAGCATTGGATAGTTCATCTACGGTTGTCTGGGCCTTAGGGGAATCACTAACCAGGGTTACTGTAGCGTGTGTGGCATCCAAATCAGTCTCGGGGGTAATGATAACGGTCTATCTGTCAATTCAAGTTCGGCAGCCACCACACCTATTGCTCTCGGTAGCATCCTGTCAATAGAGGTTGGATGAGCTTTGGGCGTTGGTTGCGGGAGTGTCACTTGTGTTTAATAAACGCAGGTTTGCTTCCCCATTATTTTACTTGTTTGTGGTGTTCTACTTGCTTTATATACGTGGATAATGTAAAGTTACCACTTATGTTCCAGAAATGTCCACTGGAGACAAACAATTGGTTTGGTTTTATACTGGATCACGCCGGTCAGGAAGGGAGAGAATAAAATGGCTCGGTAGCTCAGTGGCATAAATGTGTGTAGACCAAAGGTTTTACAACACTAACCTCAGGTCAGACAATGTCCAGTTTCCAAGTCTGTAGGTTCCGAGAACAAAAACTACAGCGTGTGGCCCAGCCCAGCCTCGTCCGGCCGCGGACACGCCCGCGCACGTCCGCATTATGGGAGCCGGCTGTGCTCTTTATGCACCTCCTGCGCAATGACGAGACTCTCGTGCTCCTCCTGGCGCGATTCCTCCTGGGGATGGAGTCCCCTTACTGTAGGCCGGTCAGGGCAGGGCAGAGTGGCGGCAACAGCAGAGACGGCTCCCGCACTGCGGGAGCCGGCAGTGCTCTTTAAGCACCTCCGGCGCAATGAAGAGTCTCTAGTGTGCCTCCTGGCGCGATTCCTCCTGGGGGATGGAGTCCCCTTACTGCAGACCGGTCAGGGCAGGGCAGAGGGGCAGCAACAACAGAGATGGGCTCGGCTGGGTGCACTAATCCTTGGGTCACTTATTTATGTCTGAGCTGGTACCAGAGGAGTCTGAGAGCTCTCCTGTTTCCTGATAATATCCCACTGTTGGTCAAAAATGTAGAATTAATACTAATTGATAGAGTGATCGAGAACATACTTTTTTGTGACTTAAACAATACAATTGACTTAAATTGGAATAATTTTAGTAAGTATCGTTTTCATCTGGCTGTAAGGATCTGTCTGCTGTGAGAGATCATTATTCTGCATATAAAAGACAGTTCAAAATTTGGGTGGCAAAGAACTCCGCCATAGATACTCTTGTGGCAGTCATCTAACCCAGCTATACGTAACAAATGTGAGATGAATCTGCAACTTAACCTTGACAAAACAAAAGAATTTTAGAGCGGCCACTCCAATTTTCGAATACAGATTTCACTAATTGTAATATGTTTGTTGTATATAGCATAATTTGCCCTGACAAATTAATTTCAGAGGCAGTGTCGTGAGCACGTTACACATTAGAATAGCAGATGATTATATGGCAATCAGTGACATAATGCAAGATGACGCAGTCCTCCCTACAGAATGTGACGAGTGGCTCCTTAGTCTCCCATATGGCACGTATATTCATTTGTCGTGGGCAGAAAGGGGCTCGTCTTGCTGTTTGGTGGCCTCCTAGAGGTGTGGCGGCCCCCTAGAGGTTTGGTAGCTCCTGTACCACAGGGCCTGAGGGGCTTGCGTTACAACCATGGAGACAAATAAATCCTGCTATTATAAGCTTTGGAGTGTACAATGCAACATTCAATTGATCCAAACGCATTTGGAAGATTCGGAAAACAAAACTGTTAAAATGAAGACTCCACAATAAGAGTTGAGTATGGGAGTTTATTATCACCAGATCCTTCAGTGCCACCCACTAGAGTGAGCTCACCAACATTCTACTGTGAGCTTCATCCCAACATTCCAAGGTAAGCTGTACCAACAACGGGGAAGAGGAGGGGGGCACAAGAGAGGGAAGGAATGTGCCAAGTTACAACACACCTCCCTATGTAAGGGCAGAGAACAGGGAAAAGGTTACAAGGGTATGGGATGTTTGGAAAGCATGGAGATAACCTGAAAAGCAACACAGGATTAAATACCAATCAGGAGATTTACACACAGTGTATAATAAGAAACAAAAGTTAAAAACTTCTTAAACCTGTTGCACCAAGATAAGTTTACAGAGAATCACAAAAGCAATACATGTGATCAGAATATATACTTTACATGCTGTAATCAGCTTGCCATGCCGGACACCTACGTTGACGTGCAATTCTTCCCATGTTAGGATCAACTGGCTGTTCTTGTGAATCATTGTCGCTAGAAGGTTGGGAAACATGAACATTAGTGCAACAAGCCAATCTATCCATGCTCCATAAGTTACCATCTTCTAACAGGACAGAATTCTTATGGACTTCCTTGATCCTAAGGGGTTTAGAGAAAGAGGAAGATTTGGACTTTAGCAGGGTTGGTTTTTTGACTACCACCCACTCCCCAACCATCCACTCCCTATCAAGTGTGCCCCACTTTGCGTCATACTCCTTTTTGCACTTGACCTGACGTTCTTTGACTCTCTCCCTCACAGTGTCCCTGTCTACCCACACCGGGGACCATCCATTAAGCCAGTTGGGTGTCAGTTTGGAACCTGGGTTTCTTCCTTTAGGGGAAGTGAATGGTGACACACCTGACACAGAGTTGGGGGTGATGTGATAGGACCACAACATTTCCCTTAAGCTGTCCTCAATAGGCTCTTTGTTCGACAAAGCAAGTTGGAAGGAGTCCTTAATCATTCTGTTAGCCCTTTCCACTAGCCCGTTGGATTTGGGGGAGTAAAGGGGAGACTTTATGTGAACAACCGACAGACTATTCAGAAACTCTCTCATCTCATCTGAAGTAAACTGCACGCCATTGTCTGTAATTAATTCGCTGGGTATGCCTTCTTTAGAAAAGGTATCCTTTAAAAACTCAATGAGATAGACTGTGGAAATGGAAGGGACAAACCAGGTCGTTATCCAGTGCGAGTGGTAGTCAATCAAGACAAACATACATTTTTGAGATTGATTCAACAAATTCAAAGGCCCAATAATGTCCATGCCCAGTTTATCCCAAGGTTTGGTGGGAACAATGACCGGAATTAATGGAGCTTTGCGGACATTCTTCGACTTATCACTGGCCCCACACGCAATACAATCTTTCACTAGTTCTTCAATTTGTGTGTCCATTTTGGGGAACCAATAGTTAAGCTTCATCCCGGATGACCTTCATGAGCGATTTGTATGATGCGATACCTCATACCAGTCGGGGGAATTATTTTATTCCCTCTCCAAACCATGTCTTCATTTATGGACAACTCATCCTTCGCGTTCCAAAATTCTTGGAGGTCTTCTTGCACTTCATTCCTTTTCTCTGGCCAGCCAGAGGTGATCATGTCTTTACAATTTTCCCAAAACCTCGTCTTCTTGAATGGATTTTAACCATTCTTCTTTCTTTATTGCTGAAATATCGATGGCCAGGATGGTTTCTTCTTCCTCTGTTTCTTCTGGTACATCAACTTTCAGTGGCATGCGTGAAAGACAATCCGCCAAGGAATTTCTTGAGCCTGGAACATGCACAATAGAATAGTTGAACCCCTGCAGACCTAACACCCATTTCGAGATGCGTGGAGTGGTGTTCTCTAAGTGTTTGTTGGCAAACAACGGAATCAATGGCTTGTGATCCGTTTTCAGGCAGAACGGAATTTCCCACAGGAAGTACTTGAAATGGCCTATAGCCCAGTAACACGCCAAGGCCTCTTTCTCAATGGTGGAGTAGTTCGCTTCCGCTGTCTCCAGAGTTCTTGAAGCGAATGCTATAGTCTCTCTTCGCCATTTAGAACTTGGATCAACAATGCACCTAGACCCTTGTTACTAGTATCCGTTGACAATGTGGTCCTGGCATTCGGATCAAAAATGTGTAAGATGGGTGCCCCTGAAATGGCTTCTTTGATGAATTTGAAGGTTTGTTGGTGTTCCGTGCTCCATTCGAATTTGGTGCCTTGTTTCAATAACTCCCTGAGCGGTTGGACTTGGTCTGCGAAATTCTTCACAAACTTTGACATATACTCGACCAGCCCCAAAAAGGATTTCAGTTCATCTTTGTTTGAAGGAGCCGGTGCGAGTTTCACTCCATCTACCAGGCTGGCCTTGGGTTTAATTCCTTCACTTGAAATTGTGTGCCCCAGGTACACCACTGTTTCTACGCCTATCTTGCATTTATCCTTCTGAGTAGTGACACCCGCATTACTGAGTTTTGACAATACTCCCTCCAAAATTTTGTTGTGCTCATTTTCTGTGGCTCCATAGATCAAAATATCATCTTGGAAACAGATGACTTTATCAAGACCCTGCAAGATGTTTTGTATAATTCGCTGGAAAATAGCGGCTGCAGATGCAAGTCCAAACGGCAACCTTGAAAATTGATATGCACCAAAAGGGGTTATGAAGGACGTGAGGTGCTTAGATTCTGGATGAAGAACGACCTGGTGGTAGGCAGAAGACAGATCTAGAACTGAGAAGAACTTGGCACCATAGATGGCCATCAACATCTCATTGATGTTAGGGAGGGGGTGTCTATCCACCCAGATGTTAGCGTTCAAATCCCTGAGGTCAACACAGAGGCGCATGCCCCTTCCCCCCCTTTTGCCGCTACGACAATGGGGGCAACCATTCTAAACTTTCAATGCGCTCTATTATCTTTTGTTCCTACAGCCTATTCAATTCTTCTTGCAGGGGTTCTTTCAGAAGTAATGGGATGGATCGTGCTTTGTGTACTACCGGCCTTGCATTAGCTTTGAGTTTGATTTTGTGTAGAAACCCTTTGAGCTGTCCTAACTTGTCAGTGAACACCTCCGGGAATTTTTCACACACTTCCTTTCCCACTGTAGGCCTATCAATGAGTAGAACAGGTTCTGGGGCATTTGGGTCTAACTTAATACCCAGGTCCTTTTGGTGTTTCCAACCTAACAAGTTTGACCCTTTTTCTGTGATATATACTTTACCCAGAGTGGTTCTACCTTTAAAATCTATTTGCATCATCAACATTCCCACCAGTGGTATGGGATTATAATTGTATCCCCCGGGTTTAATATCAGGTGGCAACAGATTATAGTCTTTGTGGCCTGAATTCTGTTTGAAAGAAGTTTCATTTATCAAAGTATAAGGTGAACAGGAATCTGCGTATACCTGATAAACAACATTGTCAAGACTTATTTCACATTCGGGATAAGAACTCACATTTTTTTCATCAATATTCATCACGTAGAAAATTATATCCCCCTGCAAAGGTTGTTCAGGATCCTGGACCACCATGTGAGTAGTACTTTTCTTCACATGACATACCCTCAAAAAATGTCCCCTTTTTTTACAAATGCTACAAGTGGCACCCCTTGCTGGACACCTTACATCATTAGCTAAATGGTTTGGGTTACCACATCTATAACATTTTGGCTTATTAAACTGCGTGCTATGTTTATTCACTTCAGGCTGGGTAGATCTAGCTTTGACATCTTTTTGAACCACCTTGTGCACACTATTTTCACAAACCTGTTTCACTTCGTGGGTTTCCTTCATTTCACTCATGCAGTAGCTTGTGTGCTCTATGCTAATAGCTATATCAATAGCCCTTTGTAAATCCGGGGCTTCAGCTAAAAGTCTCTCCTGAATTTGTTTTTCACTAGTACACCTGACCAATTGATCCCTGATTAGAGACTCTGTAATCACTCCAAAATCACACGTGGCTGCTAAACCCCTTAGAACAGCAAGGTAATTTTTCACTTTTTCATTTTTACCCTGGGCACGCAAGAAAAATTTGTGACGTTCCAAAACTATATTTATTCTATCTCCAAACTGCTCTGCCAATTTTTTAACAGTAGCCTCATATACATCTGGTTGGGCCACTCCATCTCCCCCATCATTGATATGTGCACCACCCTCAACTACCTCAGGCAGATCTTCAAACACATCCCGAGCATATTTTCCTAAATTGTGAAGTAGAATATGTTGCTTCCTCAATGAAGAAAATCTATTTCCCCCAATTGCAATGAGATATGATTCAAATAAATGAAACCACTTTTTCCAGGAAATAAGGGGATCGCCCACCTCGTCCAGAAATGGCCGTGGTTGGGACATGTTCAAAGCTGTCATGGTAAAGAAGGAAGGAGGAAGAAAGAAGACAAGAAAGGACCTAATGAAAGGTAAGGTAAAGCAAAGAAAGGAACAGAAAGGAGAGAAAGTCAGTAAACTATGACAGATGGTACAATAGGTGGAAACACCCAGTCCCAAAACAGTGCAAATGTTGGTATGAACAAAAAGCTAAAGCTGAGCCAATCAGCGAAGTAAATAGTCTGATGGCTCCTTAGGCTTGAATATTCCTAATCAGGTTATAACAGTACTAAGCCAAATCTGCAATGCATGCACATGAAGATACAAGGATATGTAGGAGACAATGGGTATTCTTCTATACCCCACTGACAAAATTCCTCACAAGTAATGGAGAGGCTGGAGTAATGTTTCATATGCAGAAAGAGTGACTGACAGGAAGATGCGCCAAGAAAATAAACGGCCAAAATTTCACTGAGAGAGAAAGTTAAGTTTGCCAATGCCCCAGAGGGTAAACTCTGCAACCTCTGGTAGGCTTTAAGCCCGAACAAAAGTTCTGCTGCTCCAGTCAAACAACCTTCCTTAGAAGTAAGCGAGAGAAAGAAAATCTCTCTCTCAGAATGTCCTTGTTCGAGGATGAAAAAGCTCCTAGCGTGTGGAGAAAAGTTAATGCGGAGAATGTAGGCAAAAACAACCCTCGGCGGTGGAGGTACTCAACTAACCCTTGACACCGGATATCACCACAGAAAAAGGGTTTCCTACCTCATGCACGCTCAAACCCTTCAGTCCTTCACGACTCCTTACGCCAAGAACTGAGAGGAATATTTTCTCAGGCCGTGCCACGGATCATGCGCAGCACCAGCGGAAAGGCAGAGTCAAAGGGAAAAGTCAAACGTGTCTCAGGCGATCGCCGTGGTGACAATAGGAGGAGCACACACACCCCTACCTCGTCACGACGCTTCCTTCAGGGGTGGTCCGTCGATGGAAGCTGACTAACCAGAATGAAGGGAAAAGGAAATGTGCTGTAGCGTCCCGTTGCCCTGGAAACGCTCCTTGAGGAAACACGGAACAGCCGAAAGGAGGCAGCGTCGCTCAATGAAAACGCAGGAACCTCGGTCTCTAGTAGTTCTTTTCCTCAACGCGACGAAGGCTGTGGGATCCCGTTGCCTAGGGAACACCTTATGGAACAATCTGCTCGGCTTCCTTATCGAAACGGGACAGTTGGAAGGAGGCAGCGTCGCTAAGTGGAAACACAGGAAACAAAGACTCTTGCAAGTCAAGCGATCAACGCGACCTTTCCATCAACAGCTCTGCTTAGGATCGATCACCTTCCAATGAACTGAGAACACGGCACGTCTTTCCACCATCAATCGACTACTGTGGATGGCAAGATAAGCTGGAGAAAGGATCCAACCGTCTCCAGCAGGCAATCGTCGCCAAATTGTTAAAATGAAGCCTCCACAATAAGAGTTGAGTATGGGAGTTTATTATCACCAGATCCTTCAGTGCCATCCACTGGAGTGAGCTCACCAACATTCTACTGTGAGCTTCACCCCAACATTCTAAGGTAGGCTGTACCAACAATGGGGAAGAGGAGGGGGCACAGGAGAGGGAAGGAATGTGCCAAGTTACAACAAAAACTCTGAGTGGTGGCCATTCAGTATCGAGGAGGACCTTCACTTGTTTTAAATGGATTATTATGTTTACATTTATTGAAAAAGAAAGCTCTTGTATAGTTGACAATGTCTTTGCATTTCTTAAACGCATAATAAAATATTTCACAAAAAAAAATAGATTTCTGCATTTCTGAAAAAAATAATCATTTTTGCATGTGTGGATGGTATCTTTGATTTTGTTATCACTGTTTTCATCATAGTTTTATACACATATATTTATTAGCTTTCGCATATTTTTCAAAACAATTTACTGTTTTCAACATAGTTAATGATGATCCGTGGGTCATTACTCATGGGTAGGTTCACAAAATAACTTCCCATCACTTAATTCTATGAGCCTTATTTGCTTGTTAGTTTTCGTGGCCAAAAAGGTATTGTGAGGGTATCCAGTATCCCAAGCGGTGATCCTCTTCCTGCTTTAAATATGAAATGACTTGGATAATTAATATTGCACGAAACTACACATACCACACTGCACCAGGGTATTATAAAACAAAATTAATAATGTTCAAGGACTGAACGTACTGTTGGTATAGTGGGTAGTTATGGTCAGGGGATATTTATGTTATTGTTATGAGGCATTGTAAAGCTTCTTTTAACAAAAACTCAGAAAGCTCCATGTTTTTATATATAGCACCTGGTGACTAAATTCAATATATCTCCCCACCCGCCTTTTCTAACTAATAGGGGGCACTGAAGTGAATCGGTTTGTGTTTTTGAATCCTGTGTTTTTAACTTCCCATAATGCAGAAGACAGACATTATTAATGTTCCAACAGGTATTCTTCACAGCCAACATGTGTTTTGCGGACTCACCACTTTTTCAAGGATGATAAAAGAGCATATATAAGAACAAAGAGAGGGGATATTTATGATATTGTTATCCTCTTACAGATCATAAGTCATAAGTCATATTCTTTCATATTAACATAATTTTGAACATCATTATTCCCAAACTTCATAGATGTTTTTTTCTGCAACATTTGCAGCCCTAGATATATTAATACCGATCTCTTCATTTTACATAATGTGAATATTGTATACCAGTAATAATTTTCATTTTAGAAATGAAATTACATAAATGTAATAGGAATAAGTAAAAAAAAGTAACACAAAAATGACCAGGAAGACTTTGACACTAGAAGGAAAGAAATCAGAGAGATATCTTAAACAATAATGACAACATGAGATTCTGAATAGCATCAGTTATCGTGTCAGGCGTAGCCTCAATTACACCTGCTATGGTTATGTTAGCAAATAAAATCAATGTATACCTTAAATTACATATAAAAACATCATCTTACACCCCACAGTATCTTTAAATGCCCTCACCCATCCTATCTATTTCTATTATCCAAGCACTGATTTGAAAAAACCATGTCCATATTATTAAAACCGAGCCGGTGGGCTTTCGATCAGAACACAATCACTCCAAATTCCCAAAATTGCTGAAAGCCTATGAAAAATAATTAGAGCTGATCACTTAATCATATAGCAACAAAAGCGAGAATCATCTTTTCATGTTTACTGCGGGAGCACATCTCACCTCAATTAACCTTTTCTGCAACAGCAGTTCTCACTCAATATTCCAAACCTCCAAATTAGAAACAATTTAGTGTTTCTTCCCCTCTTCAGTTAATATCCCTACAAGACAATCAAAATATAGTACACAATGTCTCAACCTTGCAGCCACAATCAGCAGCATTGCCTCACAAGAAATCCAGCCTCTGTTATGATGAAAGGACTCCCATGATATTGAAAATTCATATATATTCTAGCCTCACTTATCAACAGTGGTTACATGCAAATCAGATATAAAGATGTCTCCAATGTAGTAGAATGCAACCAACAAACATTACATTCTGCCCATAACCGATCATCCACTTACCGCTTTTTAGGTAGTCTCATCTTACGGAATGACCCTTTACTGAACCTGCCTTTTGTCTGTTGGTGTTTCCAAACCCAACTCAGTTTGGTGGGTTATTGCAAATGCCTGAATGCCCGACAACATGGACCCCAAGTGATCCATCTGCAACATTCCAAAATAACTAGAACGCTAAGTACACTGACTTCAGTCAGGTTGGTTATTTGCCTTACATTTTAAAATTTCAATAGTGTCCCAAATTAGCACTGGGATTGTTAAGGTTACATGGCAATATCTCCATGGTTTTAAAGATAGTCTTCACTATATACCTAAAACGTAATGTGAAGACTGCCATTTTATCCGGTTGTTTCTAATCACAAAATGTATAAGAGAGGCATCGAAAGAATAAAATATAGTGAAAATGAGCAATGAGTCAAAATCAGTACAACAGTCTATTGCTGTTAGTACAGCATTCAATACATATTTTCACATATTCCACCCTACTCCTTGTTTAAATTTAAGTAAGGTTGAAAAGTATTCTGAAACCTTAAAGTAGTGTTCTGGTCTTCCTCAAACCCTTATCTCTCCATGATATATGATGGCCCACACCCAATATAAATTGCATTTGTAAAACTACTTCAACCCTTAAAAATTGAGGAATTTACAATTGGTGGTCATTCATTAAAAGTAAACTCCTAGTTATAAATCCACTTAATCATGCATAATATGACTTTACATTAGCCTAAAGTTATGCAGGAGTAAATCCACCTCAATGGGTGGCTAGTGGGCAGTTCAAGGCATTCTTTGCATTGAAAGTTTGTGAACGCCCACAAATAGGTCTGTTTGTAAGCATTTGCTAAATCCTCTCTGACCAATAACCAACTTGGAAATGTTTAGCGATTTACAGACATTGTCAAAGGTAATGACCATGGGAGGTGGAACAGACTATCCTGAAAAAATGTTTTTCCACGGTGAAAAAAATGTGGAATTGGAGATAGGCGCTGGCTTCCCGAGCGCGGAACGGGCTGGTCTGTAAAGCAACAGTGTCCAAAGGGCTTGTCAGACAGATCAGTGTGTGGGCTGTTTATTTTGGCTGTTTTGGGGCCCGACATTAAAACAAACATTCCTTGCAGTCTTCCATACCTTGGAAAACAATTATACAGCCTGTCTTTACTAGTTCAGAATTGCCCCAATTTGCAAGCAAGGGCCACGCTAATTAGCTGACTAACTCACGAATAGAGGCCACTTTTATTTTGGTGTCTGTGCCAGTTTCATCTCAGTCCGAACCTGCTTTTTGTGTAATTGCACATTGTGGAAATAGAAATACTAATATGTAGATAAGTCACATGATATTCTCAGGTGTACCTTTCCATGAACTACTGGGAAATGTTGAAAATTGACATGGCATACCTAGGAGTATGTGTACAGGTGTCGATTCACACCTTTCCTTTGTGAGTCTGGCCCTATGGTTTGAAGGTAAGGTTTTTGCAAGAGGTAGTTTTGTAATTAGATTTTCAGGTGTTACCAAATACATAACTACCACCTTGTGCAGTCTCATTGTGCAGCCCCTTATGTGATCTCATCCCACAGTTGGGTGGATTTGATGACCCACTATTTGTTCCACTCACTCTCAATACTGACACTGGAATGCGCTTTCCTATACGCTACTCAGACTTCTACAGATCCAACTGATGCCCCTCACCCACTTGTCAACCATTCTATCTTTTCATTGTTTTTGCCAGTCTTCTGTAAAAAGTGTAAGGGCTACTCTTTGAGAGGGAGGGGGGCAAGCCAAACCGAGACCAGTTTTTGTGTGTGTAAAAGGCAGCTTTTTGAAACAGGTGCATATCACAATTTAATAACACTGGGAAACTGCCTCACAAAACGAAAACCTCACTATACATAGATTACTTGATCCCTTGTTCCCCCCACCCCTACGATCCCCACATCAAATCCCCCACCCTGCTGAATACAAAATTACATTACATAACAACCATATTACACAATCTTACACAATATTGCATTTACAATTCCTATCCTCCATTGACCCAAAGTCCTACATGCCTTTGTGCAACTGTAACTAACAAACCTCTATTCTAAACTTAGCCTACCGGGTTACCCTTTCCCGGCCCCTGCTCACAAACTACCAACACTTAACCAATAATCTTCAGCCAATCTTAGCCAACTTTCAACAATCCCGCCAGCACCTGATCCAAGTGAAGAATATACAACGTAGCCAAAACCCCTATGAACCTGTTCCAATAACCATTTTTGGCAAAACACACTAAAACAAAAGAAAAAACACCCAAACCTCGAAAAACGAGGGTGGACGGGGGCGGAAAAAAGCTAAACACTACAGTGCTAACAGCCACCAGGTCACCAACCCTAAAATGGTGGCTGGGAAAGCGCAAAAACGGCCCTTTAACTCCTTGGGCTACAAGTAAAATTGGGCTGCAAATGGGCTATTCCCAATGTCACCCAAAACCCACAAAATGACCGCTACTGGGCCAGCACCTCCCCCTCCCAATTTGCATGGGGGGCAGACCTCATGGTTTTCAGCTGCCCCCAAACACCTCCTTTCAGAACATTTTTGGTGATATGTGTGTCAGTATGGAGGAAAGGCTGAGACTGTGGCAATGTTTGCAAGTCCCCACCTTGGTGTTACAGCGAGCAAAGCCAATATTTCAAACCAATGTAGACGTTTTTGTAATAATTAACTAAAGTATTCATTTTAGAACCAGAACTTTAAAAATGCAGCTAGGAAGGGAGATACTGAATTTTGTTAATGGTACCCTAAGCTTAATCTGCTTTCCATCTTTTCTAGTTTTTCTTGACAGAATGAGATTGACATTCCAAGGGCTATCACAATATATACATACATTATTTTTTCACATCATAGCCACCTTTCTGTTCCACGGCATTCCTTTTAGGAACAACATCTCCTTTAGATATACCATCTTCGGTGACATATACCCACATTACCCTTTCAGTGATCTTGGAGGTTTTACGGACAGAGATGACCTCAGCGATGAAGTGTAATCCTTGACCTGTATCTGTGTGTCCTACCCTATTTAGGCCAGTGGTGGTTGCCATGTTCCTAGAGTGATGGGATGGGAGTACGGGGTGGAGTGAAAAGAATAAAATTAAACACTTACCTTGGGCGCATTGCAACGTCCTCCTCCGCCGGTCGGCTCGATTCCAGGCAGGCTCCAACGTGAGTTCGGGAAACTGCACTAACCAATCCTTGAGCTGCTGTCACAACACAAGAACATCGCGAGCGCTGGTTGCCTGCACGTTCTTTAATCCAGCTGTCTAAGACAGCAAGGTTAAAGAACTTTGAAATGCGCATGTCTGGCTGGCCGTCATAAGACAGCCGGTCAAGACATGTGCATTTTTGGGTACTTACGAGGGGGAAAACATGGCGGCCGGCTAGGAAAGCGGGTCGCGGACGTCCGAGGAGTGGTGATGTCAGGCTCTGTGTAGTACCGCTGCCGAGTGGTTTTGGCGGTTTCTACAGTTTCCTCATACAGAGCGAAGAGTGGAGAGCGAGGGTTTATGGGGTGACACCGGCATTAAGAGCTGAAAGCTACAATATTGTTATCGAGCACAGCGGAGCAATCCCGGCTTACGCTACCGCTATCGAGCAGCAGAGCGGAGCAGCAATCTCGGCTTGCAGCCGTAAGCTGCAGTCAATGGCGGCATAGCGGGTGAAAAGAAATCCATATTTGAAGAGGAGAGAAGCTTTTGGCAGACATCACGGCGAGTTACCGGTCTATTTTGGAGGCCGTTTGTCGGCTCGATCCAGTCGATCCAAAACGGATGGCGGAGGGCTCAGCTCTACAATCCGCTGAGAGTGAGGGGGCGGAGTCACGACATCTACCGGTGGGGAGCTGGCAGAGAGCAGCCTCTGGAGTCAGCAGAGGGAGAAGAGTGCTGGCAAAAATCGGAACACCGTCCAGTGGCGGCAGGGGTCAAGGAGTGGAGACACTTACGTCTAGCCCTTTGCAGCTTAACACTTAACACAAAAGGAATGTAAGGATATATTCACTACTCAAAAATGGATTGGGAAGGCTATCTACACATCGCAAGATTTGGTTACAAAGGGAGTGGCTATTCTAATTAAAAGAGGTTCTGATATTGTAGTTGAAAACAGTTTGGTAGATAACAGAGGGAGATAGGTGATATGTAAGTTACGATTGCCGGGGGAAATACTAGTAGTAGTCGGTTACTATGGCCCAAATATTGACGATCCTACAATTTTAGAGAAAATAGAAGTTGAACTATTGGACTTCTCAGGTAAAATTATCATGGCAGGAGATTTTAACACAGTACTAGATGCTAAGTTGGATAGAACTGGTAATTCTAGGGCAATAGTGAACAGTAAAATGACTGCTAAAGTGAAGTCACTTATGGCCCAGTTAGGGTTGTGTGATATTTGGCTTAAAGCAGCAAATCAGCCAGGATATACGTTCTTTAATAAGAAATATAAACATAGTTCAAGGATTGATTTTTTCCTGACAGATATTAGGATCAAAGACCAAGTTATCAGTGTAGAACATATAGGGGCACATTTATCAGACCATTCTGCTGTAGGTCTAAATTTAAGTCTGAAACCAGAAGACACGACCCCGGTTTGGAGATTAGATCGCACAATTTTAGCGGATTCTGAAATCTTAGAGACTCTTAAAGAAGAGACACAAACCTTTTTGGAGATTAACCTGGGATCAACTAGGGAAGATATAGTGTGGGAAACATGCAAAGCTTTTATGAGAGGTAAAATGGGAGCTCTAGGTGCAAAAAAACGTAGAGCATATTATAGCCAAGTTTCTAATCTAGAAAAAGAGATCCGAGAGGCTGAACTTATTAGAATTTCACAAGGAGTCACCATCCTAGATGGGTCATGCGAGAAAAAACTTTTAGATTTGAGAATTCAACTTACTGCAACACTCACTCAAAGAGTTAAGGAGAGATGGGAGGCCAGTCAGTTGGCGCACTTTTCATATGGAGAGGGATGTGGTAAGCTACTAGCGTGGGAAGCCAAGAAAGATGCTATACGGAATCAAATTAAGGAGATCAAGAAACCAGGGACAGATCAAGTTATTGCAGAAAAAAACCAGATTGTAGAAGCGTTTCAGCAATACTTTGCAGATGTTTATACAGAGGATCTCTGTCCAGATCAGCTTGAGATTGATTCCTGGTTGCCTCTAATCCCACCCCTTGCAAATGAGGATATGTTGGAATTAAATAGGGAAATAACTCAGGAAGAGTTGATGAAAGTTATTAAGGAAGGCAAAAGAGGGAAAGCACCTGGGCCAGACGGTCTACCTGTGGAGGTTTATAAAGCTTTGGGAGATACAGTGGCACCCACTTTGTGTCTTTTGTATAATAAAATCTTTAGAGGAGAAGTGGCAATCCCAAGCTCATGGAACGAAGCTACTATTGTTTTAATATTAAAACCAGGGAAACCTCCAAAAAGTATGGATGCATATAGGCCGATTTCACTCTTGAACTGCGACTACAAATTTTTTTCCAAAATTTTAGCTGATAGGCTAGGAAAAGTCATTCATAAATTGATTCATGAAGATCAAAGAGGTTTTATTAAGAAGAGGTACTTAAAAGATCTTACTTTTTCACTGATAGGTATGATTGATGTAGCCTCTAAATATGAATATCCCTTGGCAGTCATTGCGTTAGATGCTGCCAAGGCTTTTGATCGAGTCAATTTTGTATATTTAAAATCTCTTTTGCACCATCTTAATTTAGGCGATAAGTTCACACAATCTATTTTTTCTCTGTATCATGCACCTACATCAAGAGTACTAGTAAATGGAACCCTCACACTTCCCATCAGAGTAATGCGGGGCACCCGACAAGGTTGCCCCTTGTCACCGCTGCTTTTTAACATATATATAGAGCCTCTTGCATGTAAAATTAGAGCTTCAGCAGAGATACCCCCCTTTGTTGTGATGGATTGGTCCAAGAAACTTGGGCTTTATGCGGATGACATTGTTGTTTATTCTACTGATTTAGTTGGAACCTTGGAAAATTTAGTCAACACGACAAAGGAGTTTGGTAGGATTTCTGGATATCAGTTAAATCAGGACAAAACTGAAATAATGACTTGGAACCTTGATACTGAAGATGTTAAGACAACAAAAGAGATGAGGTACTTGGGAGTTAGGATTACTCAGAAAATCGAAGATATGGCTAAAACTAATTACGATAGGGTGAGGAAAGAGGTTGGCGAGACGTTAAAAGGTTGGATGAATTTACCCCTGTCAATATATGGAAGATCTAATCTTGTTAAGATGGTCATTGTACCTAAGATTACCTTTTTATTTGAGACTATTCCACTGAGCTTTAAAAAGGAATGGCTGGCGAAGTTACAAAGTATGATAACATCATTTATATGGGCATCAAAATCCTCTCGAATTTCGTGGAGGAAAATCAGGAGGAAAGTTGAAAAAGGAGGACTGGCGGCTTCAGACATACGAATGTATGCATGGGCTTTCTGTTTAAAAAACTGCAGGATGTTGTTGGGTACCCCTGTTAACTCTCAGATTGGAGGCCTTTTTGCGATAATGCTGAAGAGATCAGGTTATCATGAGTTTGGTTTTTTGTATAAGTTTGGAGACCCTAAGTTTTTTAAAAAGGTGAAACTCAAGACACTGAGAGACCTTGCGGAGACATGGTATAAGATTAGAAAAGTATCTAATCTCTCGTACTTTAGCCATAGTGCTCCGATATGGGATTCTCCTGGAGCCCCCTCTTGGACAAGAGATCTGCTTGCTTCAAGTTTGAAAATGGAACCTGATCTGCAAAGGTGGAAGGACTTGTTTCAAGATGGCAATTTAATTCCTTGGGATAGCTGCCGACAAAAGTGGGGCTCAGTTTTTTCTAAATATAAGTATCTACAGATTCAAAGCTGGGCGAGCCACCTGGAAGTAAAGATTGGAGCGGAAAATGAGTTTGAGTCAAAGCTGGAGACGGGGGCATTTGAGAAGGAAGTAGCCTTCTGGTATTGGCGAATACTAGATTTGGAGGACGGATCATTTGATTTGCCAGAGACCCTGTGGAAGGAAAGCTTGCCAAGGATCGCCACAGAAGACCAATGGCAAGTAACTATGTGCATGCTATATAAAATTGTTAAACCGGCAAATCTGAGGCGAAATCTTTTGTTTACCATTCACAGGGCATACTGGTCTCCATACAGGCTTTCTAAATTTAAGGATGGAGGGATTGTTGGATGTCCAAAATGTAAAGCTCCAAATGTTGACGACCTACACATGTTCGTATCTTGCCCAATTATCAAGAATTTCTGGTTAGACGTGAGTAATTCCCTCTCCAAAACTTTGAATCAACCCATTGAGGTAAGCCCTGAATTAATTATTACCGGGAGAATGGATTTACAAAATAATTTTCTGAATAATAATGTCAGACTTATTTTTTACGCTATGTTGTTGGCACGGCGAGAGTTATGTAAATTGTGGGTCTCACCACTTAGTCCCACTTTATTAGATTGGGTTTTAGCCATGAGGTACACGGCAAAGCTTGATATGCTAGAGCCCTCTAAAAGAAACAGAGGGTTCTGGTTACCCTTCCTGCAAAAGTTTGGTTAAAATTAATTTTATGTTAAAGTCCAATGATTAAGCCCGTGCCTGTCTCGCTGGAACTTGTAACTACCCCAGTACGATAAAGAGAGATGGTGGAGGACACACATCTTGGGTCAGGCTGGGAAGAAGGACAGTTTAGAGGAAGGCCAGTCCCAGAATTTGTGGTGTCTATGCCCCATTACTCTGAATCCAGCACAAGAGATAATAACAGCCCAGAGGTGGATTAGAGAGAAGAAGGGGCGGCAAGACGGCAAATGAGGATATAAATAAAAAAAATAAAAAAAAAAAAAGACATGTGCATTTTAAAGTGCACAGCTCCTTGCTGCTGCCATTCGGCAAGTCAGCACTGTCCTCTACCCGTCCTGTCTCTCAGTTGAGGACAGGTTTGTTGCGGTAAGAAAAAAACTTTATTGCCGTTTTACTTTTCAGCTCCGGCCTGTGGGGCGACTCCTCCGCTCAAACGGAGGAGATGTGCCTCGGTTTGCGCCCCGACGCTGTACCATGTATTGCGGATCATTTTTCATGCTCAGCTTTGTTTGGTGACCTTTCACATTTACTCTAGAGCCATGCAGCATGCAGCATTCTCAATATTCACTGCCCTGTGAAACACAAGCTTCCCATTACGTCTTCAACACTTCTCATCCCACTCCTCACAATATTAAGTGTAGCCACTTCCCCCAAGCACCACTTGACACAGATAAAATAAACCAACATACCTCCTCCATTTCAGGCTTCTCCCCATCTACACTGTGTCCTGTTCATTATCTGCGTGTTTTAGGAAGGCCAGATGTCAGATGTATATTTTTAGGGAGGCATGGCCTTCAGCTATGTCCAAACATTAAAGTTGTGAACTATAGGTGCAATGTTTCCCAAATACTTGTATGGAAAAAAGTAAAATATGCAAGGTTTTAAATCACACAATGTTTTATTGGTGCCTTTTTTATGGGCGAGATTGGATGTCCTTCTAAATATCCACACCTGCAGAATATCATGACTAACTACACATGATATTAGCTACACATCTATGTCGCTAGAAGAAATATTGCATAGGTACATCCAATTGAAGAAAGGTGAAGAAAATCTATGCTTGCCTACCTGTTGATATTTTGTATTAAGCATTCTGTACCATTAATATTCTGGTTTCGGTTTTCATGCTGCACCCCTGGTGATTCTAGGTGAAGGAATACGTGGAATTGTTTAAGCTATATATTAAAGCACTCTCAATCAGCTTTCCACAATTCAACTTTAAATCCTATTAATTAGATGGGATTTAAAGTACAGGGTTATAAAGTTGTCAATCAACTGACTCACAACATTGAGTATTTTCTGAACTGTTCAAGCTTTATGAAATGCAAAGCTAACAAAGTTCTTTAAAAAAAAAGAAAATATGCTGGCCTCATCTCGGAGACATCCCTCCATCCAACACCTCTTGCCTAAGGTGGAGTGGGTGGTCAGCCTAAACACTCAACATTGTTTTGCTGGAGGATGTCTGACTTGTAACATTCTACATCAGGAAATCCTCACACTTGGAAGGCTAGAAGGGATAAACCTTACCCCAAGTAAAGTTAGGAAACTTGGTCTGCTTCGTAAAGTGTGAAGTTTTCTATTTTGCCCAGCTGCAAGTGTAAGTGAAGTTTTAATTGAAATCACCACTAATTTAAACTAACTTTACAGAGAGCTTGGAGCATATCCATCAAGGAGATTTTGGGAAAATAGTGGTGAACCTTGTGTTTTTAACTTTTAAGGCTGGACTGATGGTAGAAAACTAAATAGAATGCATATGTCATTTTGCAGGGGAAGTTGGGATGGTCCCATAAAGAATTTGACTGTAAGGTTGTGACAAAAGATGGATAGTTCAATTATATTTGAACAGAAGCACTAGTCAACTTGAGGCATGCTTTTACATTGGCATACTTCCATCACAGTTACAAGCGGGTTGTGTGAAATGTGCTGTACTGATGTACAAAAGGAGACCTTCTTCAGACATCGACCAACAAGACAGGTAGGCATGGTAAAGGATAGATTGTGTGTGCATCAGATGGGTCTATTTGAGGTTTGTGACCTGGCCGAGGACACTAGTTCCCTCTATACTTAGAGGAGCCGTCGGTGGGTAGGCAGCAGCTATGCCTCTAAGGCTCTGAATGGTAGTTTTACAGTCTGCATCTAGGATTCTGCTTTGTGATAAACTCTCTCTTTGAAGCTGCTTGCATGGGACCTCCCATAGGGTTGCTACAGAGTCCTCCACTTCCGGAATTAGGGATGTTTTCCTTTCTTACATATGTAGTTGACCTGCTTGCATAGAATCCTCAAGATGACATTCTCTATGTGCCTAATATTGTTTTGACAAGCGTGTACGTTTCAGAAAATGTAGAAAGAGTGGAACACCTGCCATGTGTACTAGAAATGGGAAATATATTCTTGCACAAAATTGTTTGGCATTACTACTGATGCAGATAAAAGTCAAGCTTCATTATGAAACAGTTAAGAGGCTGCCATATTTAAATGCACACTAGAGAGCCGAATGATCTCTATAATAGAACTTAGTCTTCACAGCAAGTCAGCTGTACTTTCTAGTGACTATACCAGCAAAAGTAGAGAGAGCTGATATGCAATTAAAGGGATGACATCATTACTTCTCATCAAGAACATGTAGTAACAACTAACAAGGGGATTGCACTGCTAAGCAATTTGAAAAAAAATACTGTGGATCAAGTGACAATGGTTAAACTTTATTAAGGCTTCAAAGGTCACTGTGCAAGGTGATTTTTGGATTTTACAATAAGACCAATTTTAGAAAATAAGTGTAGGGCCATCTAAATTGGCAAAAACATGATAAGCTATAAATTCCATTTAAAATACCCAATCATCTTTTCCCCACATGTATCTAGCTCTCATGTTGCTCCTTGAGGATCTATTTCACTTTCTCTCTTCTCTCCACATCTCCTAATCTATGTTCCCACTGACTTGTTCACCCTTTTCTCCATAACCCTTTCTGTTTGCTGCTGCACCTGTCCATCTTCCTCTTCCTTTCTCTCCTGCACTCTCTTGATTGTTCTATTTACTCTCCTATATTTCTCTCCTTCTCTATTCTTCTATAATCTAATTTCTCTATCTTCTCTGTACTTCTCAGTATTTCTCCCTAACCCACTTCATCATAGATCATTTATGGCAACTGAAACTTTTTCTTGGAGGTGCATGGCCCTGAGCTGCCACCTTTCTTTGGCCACTGTGCTTTTCGCTATTCTCTAACCCCGGAAGCCTACCATCCTGGGGCCCTTCTGGAACTGGAGAAGTCCCCTATGACCATGTAACAAATGCAATGCAGCCATCATATCCTTGCTACTTGCTGTCCACTCTAGTTGGGCAGAACATCAGGTTGCATTGATTTGGTGGAAGTTAAGTGCTTTAGAGTGGAGGGCAACCTATTGAAGTCTACTACACTATCTTCACAGTGGGGTGGACTACAATGGGTCATCCACAGTACTGGAAAAGAAAATGTTTCTGGCAAAAACACCAGAAATATTTTCTTTTCCAAAATCAAAGTCGGGATGCATGGGGAATTCTTCCCTTGAGTCCCAAGTTAGATTTTCTTTCTTTTTTGTTGTATTGCGTAGCACATCCTGATGTCACAGCTTAAAAAATCTACTCTCTTTCCGCAAACAATTGAAAACCTATTTGTTTGCAAGGTCCACCGAACTTTAATCACTCCCCGCAACCCACCAGTTCTGTCTTCATGCTTCAGCGCTTGGACGCCCTTGGGCAGCAACCGCGCTATATAAAAATCAATACAATACAATACAATACAATACAAAGGTGAAAGCAGACCACGTTAATACAATCTACAGGGTTCCACAAATTTCCTACCAAACTGCAGCCATACTCTTCTCCCAACAACCAAAGTACTCCACTTGTGTGGCTATGCCATCGCTCCTGATAGGAAAGGCCCCAAAGGCAACATGTAAACATCAAGATTTTGTAAATTGATCCATTCTGGCAATGTGGGTAGTTGTGGTATTTAGGCCAGGGCTCGGTTGGCACCCAAGGAAACCAGCCAGGTCTGCACATTTCTGAAAACAAGGCATCTGGGGCAGTCCTGATGGTGTGGCTTGCCTGAATCCAATACCGTTTCTTACCCAGAATACCCTGCAAACACCAAACTATGCCTAAATCACACATTTTCCTCATATATATGTGAAGGAAAATTCCTGATATAAAAAAAAATACTTAGGCCCTGATTACGATGTTGGGTGGACTCACGTCTGCCTGACACTGTTGCGGAATGGGTACTGACCACCCTCAGGTCATCGTCTCTGACCGCATCATTTGGATGCGACCACACACAGTGCGGTTGGAAACATCCATTTTTCTATATGAGCTTGTGCAGCGGGCGGAAAATGCCCAAAGCATAAACTTCCATAGAAAAATGGATGTTTCCAAACATCCGTATAGTGCCTCCCACACGGTGCAGGGATGTTGAGAGCCCCCAGGGCAGTATGTGGAGGCTGCAGAGGAATGGGGGACTTGCTAGGGGACCCCAAATACACTTTCTGACAGCAGTTCCATTGCAGGAAGGCCAAAATGGAACGTTGTCGGAAAGTACCATCATAATTCCGACAGCAGAAACACAGTCCTTTTAGGATTATGAGGCCTTTCTGACTGGTCAACGGGATTCTTGAGCCCATTGGAACTGTATCAGATTCCTGACCTGACCTGACCTCGTCAGAGCCAGTCGCTCCACCCGCCACGTGGCTCCCCCAGAGTGCGCCGGTGTCCCCGCTGCTGTCTCCTGTCCGCCGCTGCCCCCAGGGCTCAGGTGTCCCTGATTGTGCTTTTCTGTGATTCTTCCCGTTTTTTTGTGCCTCGCTGCCGTCTGTTGTGCTGTGTTTCTTCACTGCAGTGTTTTTTCTTTTACTACTATTGTGCCCACTATTGTGCTCACTGTGTGATCGTCGTGCCCTGTATTTTCCAGTCTTGTGCCTCTCTGCCACCTGTTTTCTCATTGTTCTCCCCGCTCCCTACAGCTGCTCCCCCGCGTCCCACCCCCCTTCTTCGTTCTGTATCATCGCCCCCTCCTTGCCCCCACCCTGCTCCCGCCTCCCAGCTGCTCCTCCCTCCCACTGGCTACTTAGGCGGTGGCAGACATGACGGGGAGCTGTCACCTGACCTGACCACGTCAGAGCTGGTCGCTCCACCTGCCGCGTGGCTCCAACAGAGTGCGCCGGTGTCCCCGCTGCTGTCTCCTGTCCGCCGCTGCCCCCAGGGCTCAGGTGTCCCTGATTGTGCTTTTCTGTGATTCTTCCCGTATTTTTGTGCCTCGCTGCCGCCTGTTGTGCTGTGTTTCACTGTCGTGTTTTTTCTTTTACTACTATTGTGCCCACTATTGTGCTCACTGTGTGATCGTCGTGCCCTGTATTTTCCAGTCTTGTGCCTCTCTGCCGCCTGTTTTCCCACTGTTCTCCCCGCTCCCCGCTTCCTGCCGCTGCTCCCCCGCGGCCTGCCCCCCTTCTTCGTTCTGTATCATCGCCCCCTCCTTGCCGCCACCCCGCTCCCGCCTCCCAGATGCTCCTCCCTCCCTCTACGCCATATATGGCGGAGCCCATGGGTACGCGCAGCGTTCACGCGCAGCAGGTGCGCTGATTGTGCGCCGAAGGCGCGCCAAAGGCAAGCCCGTCTGTGCCCGTCCGTGACCGGACCGTGCCCAGCGCCAGGACCCCTGGCCCCCGCCGACGCCAGACCACACGTCGAACCTACGACACCGCCACCCTCCACGCACTCAACGACGGCCGGTACCCCGTCTGCTACCAAGCCACCCCGAAACGCACCCACGGACCCTTCGCCTATCAAGCCTGCCATTTCACCTGCCTTCGGACCTGCACCACACCCGCCAAGCCGATCACAAGCAGCAACCACCTCAAGTGCATCCTGCTCAACACCCGCTCCATCCACAGAGACGCCGTGGAACTCTGGAACCTGCTCGACACAACATCAGCGGACGTCGCCTTCCTCACGGAAACCTGGATGAACGCCTCATCAGCGCCCGACATCGCCATCGCCATCCCGGACGGATACAAGATCACCCGGAGGGACCGCGTCAACCAGACCGGAGGAGGCATCGCCTTCGTACACAAGAATACCATCCGCATCACGATCAACTACGACAAAACCCTCACCCCCGCCGAACACCTTCACTTCCAGATACACACCGACCCCAAGACGACTCTCAGAGGCACCCTCATCTACAGATCCCCGGGACCGCTCACACAATTCAGCGAAAATATCGCAGACTTCATCAGCCCGCACGCCCTCACCTACTCAGACTACATCCTCCTAGGGGACCTCAACTTCCACCTGGAAAACAACAACGACAGCAACACCACTACCCAGCTGGACAACCTCGCCAACCTCGGACTCAAGCAACTGGTGAACACCCCCACCCACTACACCATCCACACGCTTGACCCATTCTTCTCCTCCAGAAACCACATCGCCTTCAGCCACTCCACTGGACTTCACTGGACTGACCACAGCTGCATCCACTTCAGCTTCAGAAGGACCACGACCCACCACCACCCGCAACAGGCTCCTTGTAGGAGCTGGAAAAAGATCACCACCGACCAGCTCACTACCTCCCTCAGTCAGAACCCGCCTGCCAGCACAATGGACCCCAACGAAGCAGCCAGCAACCTCACACAGTGGATCACCAACTGGCAGACGACCTCGCACCACTGAAGACCCCTCACAGCAGACCCGGCAGCAAGAAAGCCTCCTGGTTCACCGACGAACTTACGAACTCCAAGAAGAACTACCGCACCCTCGAGAAAGCCTGGCGCATCAACCAGACCACAGACAACATGACAGCCCTGAAGCACGCCACCCGTAAACACCACCAGCTGATCCGCACCACCAAGAAAACAGCATTAAATGAACGACTGGACAACAATGCCCACAACAGCAAGGAACTCTTCGGCATCGTCAAAGAGCTCTACAAACCCCAGCGCCGGGAACAACGACATCACTCCCTCGCAAGACCTCTGCGACTCACTCGCCTCGTTCTTCCACCGCAAGATCGCCGAGATACACAACAGTTTCGGCGCACCAACCACGCACCGAAACACCGAACCGACGCCCCCCACCACCACCCTCTGCGCCTGGACTCCAGTCAGCACCGAAGACACCACACGCACGATGAACACCATCCACTCTGGATCCCCAACCGACCCCTGCCCCCACCACGTCTTCAACAAGGCTGACTCCATCATCGCACCCCAACTCCGGGACATCATCAACGCCTCCTTCAACACCGCCATCTTCCTGGAAAGCTGGAAGCACGCAGAGATCAGCGCCCTCCTGAAGAAACCCCCAGCGGATCCCACCGACCTCAAGAACTTCTGCCCTATCTCGCTCCTCCCTTTTCCTGCCAAAGTCATCGAGAAGACCGTCAACAGACAGCTGGCCACCTTCCTCGAGACGAATGGATCCCTCGACCACTCGCAGTCCGGCTTCCAAGCCAACCACAGCACCGAGACCGCCCTCATCGCAGCCAATGACGACAAAAGATCCCTGCTCGACAATGGGGAAACAGCGGCCCTCATCCTCCTAGACCTCTCCGCAGCGTTCGACACTGTCTGCCACCGCACCCTAGTGCAGCGCCTCATCAACATCGGAATCCAAGAGAAGGCACTGGAGTGGTTCATCTCGTTCCTCGCCGGAAGAACCCAGAGAGTCGCCTCCCCCCGTTTAGATCCAAGGCCACAGAAGTCATCTGCGGCGTACCACAGGGATCATCACTCAGCCCCACCCTCTTCAATGTCTACATGAGCCCCCTCGCAGCCATCGCACGCCAACACAACCTCATCATCACCTCCTACGCCGACGACACCCAGCTGATCCTCTCCCTCACCAACGACCCAGCCAACGCCAGAACCAGCCTACACGAAGGGATGAGGGACGTCGCCGAGTGGATGAGAACAGCCGCCTGGAACTGAACTCAGACAAGACGGAAGTCCTCATCCTGGGATCATCGCCCTCCACCTGGGACGACTCCTGGTGGCACCGCACCCAAGCCAACGGACCATGCACGCAACCTGGGCTTCATCCTGGACTCCTCCCTCACAATCACCAGACAAGTCAACGCCGTCTCATCATCGTGCTTCAACACCCTGCGCATGCTCCGAAAGATCTTCCGATGGATCCCTTCCGAAACCAGGAAGACGGTCACCCAGGCACTCGTCACCAGCCGACTGGACTACAGCAACTCCCTTTATGCCGGAACCACAGCCAAACTCCAGAAAAGACTCCAAGACATCCAGAACGCCTCCGCACGACTCATCCTGGACATCCCCCGACACAACCACATCTCCGGCCACCTGAGAGACCTGCACTGGCTCCCTGTCAGCAAGGGGATCACGTTCAGACTCCTCACCCACGCACACAAGGCCCTCCGCGACCAAGGCCCCAAGTACCTCAACAACCGCCTGACTTTCTACACGCCCACCCGCCAGGTGCGGTCGACCAGCCACGCCCTCCCCACCATCCCACGCATCCGCAGAGCCACCTCCGGAGGAAGATCCTTCTCGTACCTGGCAGCCAAGACATGGAACTCCCTCCCCATCCACCTTCGGCAAACCCAGGACCATCCCTCCTTCAGGAAGCTGCTCAAGACCTGGCTTTTCGAGCAGTAGCGGACCCCTTCCCCCAGCGCCTTGAGACCCTACCGGGTGAGTAGCGCGCTATACAAATGTCATGATTGATTGATTGATTCCCCAGCAGGTTTAAACTCCGACCCCCATCATTGTAATACAGCAGTCGAACCTACAATGTCAGTCTGAAAGCTTCCGACAAGCAGTCAACGCTTCCAATCAACATTGTAATTAGGGCCATACTCTGTTATGGAAGCCCTTTGTGACATGCCAGGCCATATTGGATCATTTCAGATTCACGCTACTACTAGTTAGGGTATTTGCAGCCCTCTCCAGCAGGTACATTAACTTAACAGCTACCTGGATGCAGATGGCACTCAAAATATTTTTTAAATGGATGGCCTGGAAGACCTCTTGAAGGCCATAAGTGCTTGGATGGTAATTAGCCATCTAGAGCTCAATACAGCAAAAACAGATAATATGACCTGCGGATAAAGGCAAAAATACCAGCTGACCACCATATAGCTTTAGAAACGATGACCCTCCAGCAATATCAAGAGAACTCAAAATCCACAGGATAACCATGGATTCCATCCTATACTTGATGCCACGAGTTAACAACATCACACGGAGTCTCATCTACACAATGAAAGCACTATGTTGCATCTTCCCATACATTAGATACCAACAGAAACTGCCATCCAACCTCACACTCGCAACCTCCAAGCTTGACTATGGCAACAGCCTATACCTTGTCACACCCAGATTCATCATGCTCAACATACAACTAATACAAAATGCTGTTACAAAACGTCTTCTCCCCATTCTCCCAAGAGAACACATGAGGCCAGTCTTGCAATCCCTCCACTGGCTACGTATAGATAGAAGACCAATGTTCAAGGCACTTTACATTGTCCACAGAGCTTCCTCAGGAAAAGGATAACTATATCTACAAGTTAAATTCATACAATACAAATAAAACAGGATACTGTGCTCCAGGCTTGCAGCATGTATCACCATACCACCTTACCATAGGAAATCCAAAGGAGGCACTACTTTCTCAGTGTAATTCTCCAAGGTCTGGAAATCGCTACGAGCCAACATTCAAAGAACCCAAGAGCATACACACTTCAGAAGGCAGTTGAAAGCATGGCTATTTTGCAAGACAACTTCACAACCCCACATCCCAGCAACAAAACCCGGGAACAAAATTGTACCCTCAGGCACAATCTTGAGCTTACAATGCATAGATTGGAAGCAACCCAACCAGCGACTACTTTCGATATCACGAAAGGTAAGGAGGTTTGTCAGGGTATTTTATAGTTATGTAATTTTATATTTACCATTTCAAACACACATTAATACTAATACCATAACACTCAGCGGGCGGTAGACAACATAACTTACACTGCTAACATTCATATAGGATGTAATATGCTATAAGAGTTTCCATCATCAGTACGGTGCACCCAATAAACCAGCAACCACCAAATTAACAGGTATGGAATAACTAAAGAAATCTGTTGCACACAGCTGGTCAACCAGAGGACTTTATTCAAGTCCATAACTGCAGTTCCCAAATATTTATACACTTAGGCCGCTTCTTTACATCTCACAATGACACTCAGAGATGGGATGATAGTAACCATGCCCATCACAGGAGATCTCTCCACTTCTCCCTCTACTTCAAATCATACCAACTCAGTACCATGACCATACACAATATCTCTGATTGGACAACCTAGTACAGTAACCAACAAGGCAGAATATAATCAAATGAAATAGCATAAAGGGACCTGAGGCTCTGCTCAAAGCTGCCAGCTTACTGAAAACCATATACTGTGTGTCTTTGTCTCTGACACCTCATCATCCATCACACTGCTATGCTCTGCGTCCCATAGCACAATGACCACACCTCAATGGTAATCACACATGGCATGGAAACACTTCCCACATACAGTCACAAAACAAAGACAACACCCTCCCCTTCCAACCACATACTCTATATGGCGAAGCTTGCTGCCCATGGTGGTAAGAACCTCAGTGCCCCGCTTAGGGTAGTAAATGCTATATAAATGCTGCAGTACGAAACACTGCAATATTTATCCTTTCTTTATTTATTTTGAAGGTTTTATAGAGCGAGAACAAGATCCTTGTGAGTATCAGAGCGCTTTACAGTGATCAAAGCTGATTATACATAATGAGTAGCATGACACATTATGCATGCAGTAATATGAGGGAAAGAGCAAGCATGAGATAAAAATACGAATAAACAGGAAAAGTCGTAAGGTAGAGAAGCCTGGGATAACAGGACAAAAAACACAGAAAAGTCGTCGAAGAATATAACAGGAGCGCCTCTATTCAATAAAGTCCCGGTCAGGGTAAAGTAGTCTAGTAAATGTTGCCCTGAGAATCGTTTTTACTTCCTTTTTGAAAGAGACAGTAGAGGAATTCAGTCTGGTTTCTGGGGGAAGAGAATTCAAAATCCTAGGCGCCATCCCAGAGAAGGTTTGTTTAAATGTTTTCTTTTTATTGAATCTTTGAGGTTTCAGTAGTAGGTTGTCTGCACCTCTAGAGGACCTCGAGCCAACAGATATTGTCAATTCCTGTGCGAGGTAAATAGGTGCCTTGTAGTGTAGGGCCTAACGTGTCATTCAAGCTATTTTTACATGAATTCTTGCTTCAAGAGGGAAGGCAGTTCAGGGATTTTAGATCGGGGGAGATGTGGGGACTTCTTTTTGAGCCAGTGATTAATCTTGCTGCAGAGTTTAATGAGGCTCTAAGGGGAGCTGTAATCACTTTTGGAAGGTCGCATAAAGAGACACTTCCATATCCCACACGAGGGATAATTAGAGCTTGTACAGCCAGCTTGAAGGCGTTGACTGGCAAGAAGGGCTTCAGCTTCCTTAGAATGTTTATCTGGAAGTTTGCCCCTTTTGTAGCATTGCTAATGTGTTTCTGCATAGTGAGATTGCTGTCCAGAGTTATTCACAAGGATTTCGCAGAGTCCACAATAGTTAGTTGAACATTGAATGCAGTGAGATGTTGGATTAAGATTTGCATCAAGGGGATTTTAGCGGGTGGTGCTATAAGGAGGAATTTGGTCTTTAGAGCGTTCAGTTTGAGATGGTTTTCTGCCAACCATGTTTGGGAGTTCATGAGTGTGGTGTTAAGCCGTTTAATGTCTTCTAAGGTATTAATCTTTAGATAAAGTTGTGTATCGTTAGCGTACATATGATATTGCACGTTAGACGCTTGAAGGATTTTGGTGAGTGGCTCCATAAACAGGTTGAACAGTGTTGGGGAGAGACTGGATCCTTGCGGGACGCCCAGCCTTACTGGTACTGGATTGGAAAGAGTGTTATTGATCTTGAATTGTTGTGTTCGGTTATGAAGAAAAGAGGTAAACCAGTTTAGCACTGATCCTAATAGACCCATCCTAAGTTTGAGAAGATCAAGCAGATTCTCGTATTTTACCGTATTAAAGGCTGAAGATAGGTCTAGCAGGATGAGTAGGCATGATCCGTTCTGGTCCAGGATTTGTAGCGCATCATCAATAATGTGAGTCATGGCAGATTCCGTGCTGTGCCCTGCTCTGAAACCTGATTGGTGGTTGTTAAGGAGGTCGAAGTGATCAATATCTTTAGTTAGTTGGTGGTGCACACCTTTTTCAAGCAATTTTGCCAGGATAGGGATATTGGATAGAGCGGTAGTTGTTAAGATCCATGGGGTCAGCTGTTGGTTTCTGTAGGATGGGTGAGACCTGACCGAATTTGAGGGAGTCCGGAATGCAACCTTGTTGCAGTGAACTGTTGATGATTTTGGTCCATAGCAGAAGCAACCACAGGGTTATGTCTTTAACAGCGTTAGCGGGGAACGGATGGATGAGGTGGTTGGAAGGTTTCAGAGCATTGAGGATCTTACCCAAAGCCTCTTCAGTATAGGTGTCGAAGGATACCCAGGCTGCTTCGTTCTTAAAGTCAAACTTTGAAGGGATTTAGTGTGAGGTAGTTGGTGGTGCAGGGGAGGTTTGTGATTGCGGCAGAGAATATAGTAATAGATCATTTAGGAGATCCTTTTCTATGTTGTCGGTCTTCTGAATAAAGAAGGTAGAGAATTGTTCACAGTTGGGTTGCAGTTGGGCTGCGTCTTGTAACCGTTGAGGTGCGTCCTTAGATTGAGTTTTGATAAGCTCAAAAAGTTTTTGGGGGCGATTTCTCGCTTGGTCTAATTGGTGTCTAAAGAAGTCTTCTTTGGTGCGCTTGATCTTTTTGTAATAGACATTTCTTTTTTTCCTTAGTAACTTGAGGCGATTAGTAGACGGGACTGATCTTCAGATACGTTCAAAGGCTCTGAGAGATCGTCTTTCTTCATTAAGTAGGCTATTGTACCAGGTTTTTGAGTCTTTAGTGGAGACTCTCTTTAGTTGAAGGGGGGCGACCTCATTGATTATTGAGGTAATCGAGTTGAGGTAGTGGTTGGTGAGGTCATGGACATCTGCTGTGCTAACAGGTGGCAGTGGAAGGTTATAGTTTGAGGAGGGTAGTGTGTTTGGGTTGAGTAGTTTCAAGTCTCTTTTCCAGCTGTTTGGTTTTGTGGACTGAACTGAGTTAAATTTTACCGTTTACTTGATAAAGAAGGTGATGATATGGTGATCAGACCAGTCGCAGGGTTGTATCGATTCCAAGTGAATGACGTCAGTTTTGGAGATTATTAGATCCAAGATTGGTCCTTTCTTATGTGTAGGGCTATTGCAAGTTTGGGTAAGGGCTAGATCATCCGGGAAGTTTTTGAGGCAGTTGACCACTGAGTCATTGTTGTCATTCCAGTGGAGATTGAAATCGCCAAGAAATATTTGGGTATTTTGTCATCCGTTGTTAGTTGAAATCATATCCATGAAGTGTTCTGAGAATATGAGGTTGTCACCTGGTGGATGATAGTTGATGTGAAGTGAGCAAGCTGGTTTGCCGTTGCTGCTAACATCTAGGCAAAAGTGTTTGCAAGAAGGGAAGACCGGGGATGTGGCGGCTCTATTTACAGTGATGTTACTGCGATGAATACAGGCTATACCTCGCCCTATCCGAATTTGGCCACACCACAGTGCTCTTCTGAGTCACCTTTTAGCTGTGGTGACTGCTATTGCTTGGCTTCCTTTCCCAGCCAGAGGTGGACCTAGAGGTGGACAGAGTCAGCCCCTGAAGCCCTGGGAGTCATTGACCACACTCCTTAATCATGTGCTGTATCCTGCAGCTCTGATGGAGTGCAGGCATCTCTACATCAGAAGCAGATAAGGGACCTGCAAGGCTCAGCAATATGCACCCCTTCACTCCCCCCAGCCCTGGTGGGCATAGGGTTGTTGTTTTTAGGGGCTGCAGTGTTAAGCGGTGCTCCCTTCCTCTATTCGGCTTGAGGCCTGACTGTCATTTGGCCTCTTGCACACGCTCTCCATCCGTTTCCAAGCGGGGATCTGGGATTCTAAGAAACGTCCCTATATGTGCTAGCAGCTACCTGGCCGCCTCAGCTTCTTTGGCCCATGTGTGGCCCTTGTGCACACATCTGCAGTGGTCCTCTGTGGTAGCTCTCCTTGGGTGGGTAATGGGCTTATTGTCTACTGGGAATCTTCTTCTGCTCTTGTCTTCTCTTTCGATTGCTGTGCTGTTGGTTGTCTTCTCGCCTGCCTTTGAGTGGTCTTCTAGTTTGGCACTGGACAGTCCCTCCAGTGTCACACTGGACATGGTTTGGTCTTGTGTTGGGTCTTGCTCTCTTGCAGGACTCTCACTGTGAGTTTTGCCTGTCTGCTTAATGATCTACTGCTTTTATTCCTCCTGGTTGTGGGGACTCCTGCTCGTGTGTCTGTTGTAGTCTCTGGGTATATTGCCTTGTCACACTCTGTAATACAAGTTTTCTCAGCAGTGACATGGATTCACATATTTGTCCTTCTCTCACTCTGGGCACTTTGGGTAAGAGCAACGGGACAGTGTAAGATAGACTGTAGCTGATGATGTATTTTAACGATGTTCTGCACCTCGTCTATGCTTGATGTCTGTAATATATATGTATATTTCAATTGACGAACTCTCAAATGGACCAATAAAGTAGTTACATAGCCATGGTACTACATTCATACCTGAACACCACTCTCAATAGTCTACAGATTACTTGTTTCTCTAACTTACGCAAGGCACCTAAAGTATATGGTATTTCCTTAAAAGGATATAGTCTTGAAAGAACTTCATAGTTAAAGCTACACACAATAAGGGGCTACAGCACACAGTCCAAACAACTGCTTCCATGCTGTTACCTCACGGCACGGAGTTCAAGAGATTCACAAAGCAGGGACATGACAATATATTCAACACAAAACAAAGTCTACAAGCAAATCTTGCATGTTGTAGGATCAGTTGGGTGGTGGTTACTGAAAACGTGCCATACTACAATTGCAAGGAAGTTCAAGGTGATGCAGTGCTACCAAGGCTGGGCAGCGCCGCTCTTCCTTACTTTTGTCTTCAATTACTGGTGGAAACAAAGATACTGTTCTACATATATGACGTGGGAAACATCATTTACCCTGCAGGCAGGACCATGACCGCCCTTTACTCTGCAGTCCGTATCACAACTGTGACGTTACCACACGTTCCCTTACCACGCACGTCATTGCAACAACTTGCTTTAGCGGGCGTGTTGCTGACCTGGTGTTGGATTTAAAGTCCAACACCTTCTCTACTGATACACTGACTGGAGTTGGAATAGGAGTTGTTACTTTTCCAAAGTCCAGTGAGCGCCTAAGGCAAGTCGTTGTTGACTTGCATGGTAAAGGAATTTGTGTAATGTCACAGTCAGGATAGGACATGCGTGGATAATGCAAGCGGGGATCTGAGCTTACCCAGTTTTCATTGCCCATAATGATGCGATTGACCTTGTTGTACAAAGATTCATATTTTGAAAATATCTGGAAATGGTTTTGGTTAATGCTCAGCTATTTCCATTTCAGTACTAGGTGGGTTAGGACTTGACCTTTCCTTGATGACGGTGGTCATTTATGGCTTCCTTTTCTGAATCTGTTGCCTGCTAGATCTCTTTTCAGGAGGATTTGTGGTCCATGCTGTGTTGCAGCTCTGAGCGCCTGTGATCCTCAGCCTTGGCACCCACTTCCCATAGCCAGGTCGGGTAGTTTCTCTTATGTTGTGCCTTCCTTTAATGCTGGTTCAGGTTGGACCTCTATCTGGGGTTTGTCTCTGTTCTGTCTCTCACTAAGTTGAGTCAAGAAACAACGACCATGTTTGTAATGCATTTCTCTACCCTTGTGGGTAAATAAAGAGACTGAGGCAAGTTACCCATGGTTGGTTCTAGGCCACATATGACAGTGCCAATGGAGAACATTTGTCATAAGACAGCCATATAAATCTGGATCATCTGTATTAGTTCTAGGTGTACTCAATAAGCAGATCGCCATGGAATTTAGTTTGCCAACCAGAACACTGTAGCATAAGGGGTCGGTATTTGGTAACTTCTGTATCAAATAGGAATTGTTATGCATAAAAACTGATACCCCTTGGCCGTACTTGCCACAAGTAAGAGTGGTTGTCCTAGCAGCCCAGGTGTTTCATGAGGTCAGCACCTTTGGCTTCTCTTGAAGGATTGCCAATCCCACCAAGTGTCAGTGTAAGAAGGATAAAATGTGCTGTCTATGGATAGGGCTGTGTACAGCACATATAGTTCTTGTTATCAATCAAAGCAGGGCCATGGATTTTGTATTGCATCAATAAGCCTGGGAGGAGCATCATGTGTCATGGTGCGCTGGGATTGAAATGGTAATAAGCAAGGAGGGGGAGAGCACTTGATCAGTGAAGACATCTTTTAGTGAAAGAATCATGATGAAGTCCTGCCAGTGGATTCTATTTTCTCTGGCTAGGGTGAGTGCAAATGGCTTTACGGGCCATATAGTGTATGTTGCTGAAGTTTTTGGGGACTGAGATTGTATGAATGGTGTCCGTTATGCCTGTTCTCTTCCCAACTTCACTGATTCTGTGAGCATTCTCCCCGATCTTCCGTTGGAAGCATGTCAACTATTTTGTCAGTGAGTATCTTACTGCAAGTTGCAATGGCTGCTTACCATCTTACAAGTTCTATTGAAGGGCAGATCAGTAGGATCAGACTGGAGCAGAAAAAAGGTCTGGGCACCAAAATAAAAGTAGCCTTCATTAGTGAATTAAAAATGGCCCATGTTTGCAAACTTGGGTGGTTCTGAGCTAGTAAAGACACACTTCGCAAGGTATTTTCAGATTGCCTGGCTTTAAGCTTGCTGGAGGCAATGTTTGTTTTTATATCAAGGAAGTGAACAGTAAGAACCGACCCATCAGACCATAAAACAGGCCCACAAGTAGGCAAAAAACGCCCACACACTGTCCTGTCAGACCAGCCTGCCAGGCACTGCCTGATTGCCCCAGAACTATTCCACTGAGTCTCAGACATTGATGTGATTAATTAATTTCTGATGCTCTGTTGGTTTCTCTTTCAGATGGTGAACTTCTGGGCAGCCAGTGCTTGTTTCTTCCTCCTGGAGTTGCCATATTGTACTGACACTGGTAGCTTGAACAGCAGGTAGCGCAGACATATTAAGTCACTGGTCTCTGCCCAGGACATAATCGAAGGGCAACCTGTAAAGAGTGAAATAATGCAATGCTCTTCATGGCTCACCAGATGGGTAAGTTTTGTATGCTGTAATTTGGTTGTGCCTAGAGTAAGAAAGGTGGAGCGAAGGAATACCTGTTGTAATGATTAGGGGAATGTGCACAGTTGCTAAGCTGAGGGGAATGTTGCTGTCGGAGACCGTGTCTGTGATGGGTAATGTGACAACTTTACCACCATCTGCTCTGTGTAAGGAAACCTTTCACTCTCACCACCACCCCCTTATTGTGGTCACTCAAACCTTCCCCTACCATCCACTACAGAAGCCCCTGCAGCACCCTCTAAGCAGAAGCGCTAATGGTCATCGAGTCTAGTCAGATGGCCTCCAACACATGAATGATGAACCCGACAGTCCCTTGGACAACCAGATCAAGTTAGGAGACAAGACGCTGTACTAAAGTAATGGGGCCATCACCCAGTTGTATTCAGAGGAACCATGCAGGATACAGAACCTAAATTGGAGACTCCGCCATGTGGCTTTGGAGTAGGCCCAACCTGCTGCCTTTACACCCATGGCCTAGTGTCATATGCGGACCATAGGACTTTAGAGTTAAAGAGCTCATCTATGTTTCTCTCTTCACAAAGTCCAAGCCCCAAGCTTTGGGAGCCAGCCAGACTGTTTAGGTCAGAGTCCAGAGTCACTGGAAAAGAGGACAAGAGAAAGTAAGCTAACCTGGATTGATCATATGAGACTGGTCTGGTCTCACGAGTCAAAGGCAGTGGACCCCTATCTTGATGCACGTCCCGCGAGAGCAGACAGGCAGGACTTCAGTAGTGGACACCACCCACACAAAGTCACGGCTCTGAGAAGAAACGTGTTCAAAGGGCGTTTGCCAGGTTCATTCCAATAGGCTCGGATGAGATGAATCATTGTTAGCAGGGTTTTGTCAGGTAAAGGTAGGTTGCTGTTAAGCAGAATGGCCAAAGGGATGGTGGTTGGAAGACTTGAGAGTTGTAGGCTCTGGAACAAGGGTGGGTTGGAACAGGTTACTAAGACTGGAAAACAGAAGATGGAGGACAAGCAGCATTAGCCCTGGGTGGGAAACTAGTACTAGTAGGACCAGGGAGTGAAAGTCAGATGAATACACCCGGGAAGAGTAGGACATGTAGGTCTAGAAAGAAAGAAGAGCAAGTAGGAGTCAGAACAGGGAAGGCTTACAAGGAACCGTACGTCCGGATTTACAAAGCCAATAGGAAGTAGCGTTGCCACCTTTTACAGAGAAAAACATTGGCAATTTGTTTTTGTTTTAAGAGCCTGCAAATGCCCGGACATGAAAAATAGGAGTTTAACAAAATTATATATATTTATTTGTAACATGACTTTTCTGCCTTTGTTTGCTTTATTTATTAGTCATGTATCATTAACGAAGCCCCATAATGCATTTAAAAGGGACTCTATTTATATTTGCTGTTTGAAGTATGTACAGATAGGAGCTAAAAATTCAGGATTTAGGAGATTTTGCCTATTTTTGTTCCAGCCAGGATACTAAACTACCAGTGGTGCCGGTAGAAAATTGGGAAAGTGCCAACCCTAACAGGTAGAGAGGGGGAAGGGTGAGGGGAAATGGTAAACCCAAGAAGTCAGGAGAAATGAAGAAAAGAGAATAAAACAGAAAAAGGAGAATTCGGACTGGCGAAGAGAAGGGAATTAAAAAGAAACTAGAGGAAAACTGAGAAAGTGAGCGAGACAAGAGCAAGATGGATCACTGACAGAATATCGGAACCAAAAATATTGTGGGGACAGTATATCGTGTCAAAAATATAAAGGACCAAAATATCAAGAAGGTAAGTACAAATAGGTAAGTATAGATTTACTACCCTTAACAACTCATCTACATACCTTGAAGCTATACATAACATGTCTTCAAGGTACATATATGTGGAGTTATATATAGAAAAACTTTGCTTACCTGTATAAACATACCTTCACAATATTTTTGTCCTCGATATTCTTGAAATGATATTATGTCCCACAATATTTTTGTTTCAGCTATTCTGTCTAAATACCATTTAATCCCTGGTCATGAACCTGTTCTCTGCATTCCAATAGACTTTAGTCCTGTGGATAAAAGGCACAGCAGGGGGCACTCCTACTTCTGCAGGGGCACTTGTTATCTCGGGGTGACTCCAGTGGCGGCTGTTAACCTAAATATTTGGCAGGGCAACCAAACACGCAATACGGCACTTTACCCCAAATCGTCCTGATTCGCAACTAGAATCTAGGCTCAAAACACAACTTCCCATACATCGACTAACTACAAATCAAAAAACACAGGAACACTAGCCACTTGAAATAATTAACAAGAACAATTGAATCCTCCACACCAATCCAGACACTCCTCCCATGTTGCTGATAATGTTTAGAGCCAGGATTGAATGGAGCGTGCTGCCTTGATGCTACTGCTGGCACAAGAGACCTGTGCTGCTCTCCACCCAACTGACTAAGACAGCTAGGAGGAGTGATTTATAGTGTGCAGGCTAGGCTGGCCGTCGCAAGACAGCCGGCTAAAATGACATGCGCTCTATAAACTAGTAGAGAGAGCACCAATCCCCTGCTGCCTGTCAGCAGTAGTACCCCCTCCCCCCACTCCCTTCTCCAAACATGGCTCGGGCTGGGGAAAGTTAAAAATTGTAATAAAAATCAATTTATAACAATTTTTTCACCTTAACGGCCCTGGCAGCAGGGGGACAATGCTCCTCTGCCTTAATGGAGGGTCCGCCACTGGGTGACTCCTGCTCCAGTGCGGCAGTCCCATCCTATGTATCATTTTTTATCCCAAGGGGGTGCCCTCTAGATCCTGTGGTGTGTGTCTCTTGGGGTACAGGCTTCTCCTGTGGTAGAGGGACATCAAGGTTGCTGCTTATCCCTTGGGAGGGCAGGCCCCCACTGCACAGGGACAGTCCATAAACTGGAATACGCCAAGTCCGACCAGTGTCGCTGGCTGTTGAGGTGTGGATAGCCGGCAGCATCCACCCACAGCACAGTCAGTTCAAATTCACTTACTAGTGCCAAGCCCTTTCTCTGCTTCCCTACACCAGAAGTCATCTCCCATTGTTCACCTAAAGAAAGAAGAATCATATTAAAAGAAAGAGAACCATGATACTTGCTCCTAGTGCACTTTTTAACCACATGGCTGCTAGGCGTTTTCCCGTCCTGCGCTAGAAAACCATAATCACCATAACTCATGACGAGCTGGCCTTGTCATCCGCGCACGGCAGGTAAGCGCCATGACGAGCCCAGCTCGTCATTAGCTTCGAAGGGGTTAAGAACAGCATTGTAAAAGTGAAGGTTGATAGATATAACATTTTAGCAGAGACCTCGATTCTCACTCACTGCGAGTGAGACTCAAAGGGCCTGATTCAAAGAATGAACTTAAGACTCAATACTAAACTTACTACTACTTTTGGTATTCACAGAAGTTAGGATTTTGCCTTAAGTTTGTCTTAAGACAAACTTAAGACAGACTTAAGTTAGGATTTTGTCTTAAGTCTGTCTTAAGTCTGTCTTAAGTTTGTCTTAAGTTTGTCTGAAGACAAACTTAAGACAAAATCCTAACTTCTGTGAATACCAAAAGTAGTAAGTTTTTTCTGTGAATGCCAAAAGTAGTAAGTGCATTCTGTGAATACCAAAACAGTAGTAAGTTTAGGATTGAGCCATAAGTTCATTCTGTGAATCGGGCCCAAAGATTTGGATGTTGGGCCAGTGTTACTCTGATCAAGCTAAATATCACATCTACTGGTAAGGGTTAGAACCTGATATCAAAATGTACCTCTGGTCAGAGCTCAGCGTTGTGCAGAGTGGCTCATGGGAGCTGCAGAAGCTTTTGGAAGCAACACCACCCAAGGGGGAGCACACCTATAGACACCTACATTTGACTGAAATAACAGAATTCAGAGCACTGCTGCACAACTTTTGTCAGGCATTCATTTACCTTAGTGAGGTTGTGGTGATATTCCAATTAGTTTACATTAATTTTGATTTCTTCATTTAACTGGCATCAGTTCCTATGTTGTCACTGAAGTCAAAGTTTGCCTGACATCACTTCCTGTGGAGTCATCAAATATCCTAATTGGGTCTCACACCTAAGAATTTACAAAACTTGAGAGATCTATTTTAGATGATATACATTCGAAACCCAGAAACTATTTAAACGTGATTTACTTTGCTACTACTTATAGGTTCACAGAAAATTACTCTTGCTATGCAAGCTACACAGACACTGACCATGCCCTTCTGAAAGGCGCAGTGGCTGTAATGGAGGAGGAGCACAAAGAACAGTGTTTGCAGTATTGAAAGGCTTGGTGCAAATGTGCAAATGTCGAATCCCAGGTGCACTTGAGTAGATGGATCTTTGACTCAAATTGAGGATTAACACCAGTAGTTCAATAGCACATCAATAGTAGTTGAGATCATTTGCCCCACTAGAATAATAGAGAGTATTAGATATGCAAATCACTAGTGTAATATAAGTCCCCACACCCCCGCGGTAGGAGGAGGACCCAGCTCCAGGCCCCCCTTAGCAAATGTGCCATGTGGTGGACCAGGAAGGCACTTTGTGTAGTTTTCAGGGGGGCCTCCTCAAGTTGGTCCTCAAGTTGTGTTCCCCACTGATGCAAATCATGAAAGTTTATTAGCAGATTAGCCAATTACAAACTGAAATTTTTCAAATTAGTTTTAAATCAAAAATTATCTGGTTACAGCATAAATCAATATATTCCAAGCAGGTGTGAAAGGCAAATACAAAATCAAGTTATTTTTAGTATTTTTGCAGCAAATCATAAAGATTCAGTTTCCCTGAAATGAAACTCCCTAATGCTAATCCACTGTCTCAGAAGCAGATTCGAGGAAGTTTAAGCAGCAGGTGTCAGCAATATATATCCTGTAAGGCAGAACAAATGAAGGTTCAAATCAAACAGAGAAGAAATGTGCTTGCTCAAGAGATTAATTCTCTGAGCAGTAATATAATGAGCATAGGTTCTCAAGAGTGGCAGATGGGCATCCACCTTCAAAGGTGAACAGGAGCAAGTCTGACTGCCAGTCTCCGAAAAGCAAAATTACATCATGAAATTCAGCAAAATAGACAATCCTTGCGAATTCACAAAACTTCTGGTGTTGGCCCTCTTCTCATGACTACTACAGTGTAAGATTTCAGCTTTGAAGCCTTCATGGATATTCTGCAAAGAAGGGAACATCTTAACCAGTCCATCTCATGCATAGGCATTAACATGTAATTTTCAGCACGTTAAAACTAAAGATACATTCAGTGGCCTTCACACAAAATCTAGCAATACCAGTACAGTTCTAATGAACTCACTGGTAAAACTTGATTTCTGAAATGAGAAGAAGATTATGCACAGTAAGCAGAAACACAACAATTAATTTAGGAAAGGGGCTTTCAATTTGAGGCCTCCAATAAATATGGCTAACTTAACATGAGCAGAGGGGGGACCGAAAACCTTTGGGGGGCATACCTCAGTGACCAGACCAGCACAGCTCCAACGCCCCAGCGCTCCCCTCCGCAAGCCCAGACCAGCGGCCGCAGTGCGAGGGGGGCATGGTCGACCCAGGAACTACAGTACCCAGACGCCCTAGTGGCGGAACACGCCGCCACACGGATTTCCGGCGCCAGGAGGCGCTTCTAAAGAACTCCAGTACCCGCGTCGCGGGATCGCTCGCTGGTCGGCGCCGGGCGAAGCCGGGGCAAAGGGCGGGCCCTCTGTGGCCCTCAGAGGCCTGAGGAGGACGGGACGGGCCACCCCATTTGATCCTTGCTTCATGCTCACTGGAAAAGGGAGGTAATATGAACTAACCAATCAAAGTGACTGACATTATATACTCTTCGGTATCCCCTACTGGGCTACCTTCAGACCTCTCCGTTGTTTGCCTATTAGAGTACGTGCACTACCTGCACTGGCACCTGTCACTGTCATATCATATATATATTCAGAAAGCTAATTATATCATGACTGACAAAGGGCTTCACATAAATAATATCCTTCAGGGGGGGCAACGGAAGGGGACATTGGACAACTATCTAATCAGGACTACATCGGCAATCGAGTCCGTAATAGAGAGAGTAGAACAAAGTCTCCCCGTAGAACACACATCCAGCATCCATTCTTCTATGGCGCTACCAGACCAAATCCAAAATTTTACTTTACTAGAGGAATTAAACCTGCTCTGTAAAACTGTGTATACCAACGTTGAAAATGGGAATGAGCAAATAAATACTCCTGCATGTGCAATGAGAAACACTAGTCCCCAGCCTAGCATTACATCTCAACTAAATGCAAGCCATCTTGGTACTCCCCCTCTATTAACATCTACAGATACTATCCAACAGTCAGCAAACGTCCAGGCCCCCTTTCTTAACAGAAAGCGCAAAGGCCCTAAACAGAGGGGAAGATTAGCTAAAAAATTAAAGATTGTATTTAAGACCCCTTTTGGCCATTAGTAATACCCTAAAAACATCTGAGGTACGTCCAATTCTGGATTCTCCTGCATCCATTACACCATCTGACTTACTGGCCAGATCGAACTCCTGGTCAGGACTTTAATATCCCCATTGGAAAAAAGAATTGAGGTAATAGGGGAAAAGCTCACAACCATAGAGGAAACCATCAGGGCAAACCTAACACTCACAAAAAGAATGCAAGGAAATAAGCAAGTTGAGACCCTAGTCACTACTGAGATCCCCGTCACCTCTGCACAAAGTAATACCGCACAAATGTATGCACTTGCCCCCAAAACATCCAAAACATTAGTCATATCAAACCCCCTAATAGCCCAGAGTCCTGCCATTAGAGAAGGGCCGACCAAACCACTCACGCCGACAGAGGGGAAGTCCCACAACTATGTTAACATGCAAAGACATATAGATCTTCCGCCGGAGGCGGCTCCTTTTGTGTGCATCCACTAACAGCAAAATTGAAAGACCAGCGGATCTGGCAAACAAGGTGTCTTTCTGGCTGACCAAGAATAGACCCCTACCACCCAATATAGATGGAACGATTTTAAATGTCAGAAGGGTAGGGTGGTTGGGACCTATCCCCAAGGACATACCGGGAGACCTGGTTTTGGTCAATTTTAGGGACACCCGAGTTATCAAATATCTGCGAAGTTGGCAGCCACAAATGGGCGATGGCCCAATTGGCACATGGGAACTGTGTGACTTTTATCCTAGAACTACATACCTGCCCCCTACAAGATCATATGCACAAAATAAGTTCGGCATGGGTAGCAGAGGCCCTGGATCTAGTAAGCACATAATACCCACCCATAATCGATTTGCTTTATTCCAAGGTATAGACCTGGTGCACTGACTTGTTAAATCCGATTTCAGAAGGGTTCTCGCAAATAATTGAAACTGATAACGACTCACACTAAGTCTGGGGATGGTCTTTACCAAAGTAACCACTTATGTATCTTGCTCTTTTATACTCTTTGAAGCTTATCTGTCTTATTTTAAAATGTGTCACCATAAAAGTCAAACAACACTACTTCTAAAGCGGCTGATTTAATTGAAATTGATATGATCACGCCTTGTACCGAAGCTGCTAGGGTTTGTTTATGATGAATTGTAAAAACCATTTTATTAGTATAATTAATTGTTGTTAACCTTGTACAAATAGTGACCACGTAATGAACATAATCGCTGTTTGCTTTTAACGTGTTTTTATCTTGTATTCTTTTATGAATTTTTTACTGAATTCGAATAAAGCTTGTTGAACATGAACATGAACATGAGCAGACTCTAACTCTCATCAATTATTGTTGTAAAGTCATGAATTATGGTAACCTTAAACATAAATTTGTACTTGATTATATATGATGTACATTAACATGTTTTCAAACAAAAATGATAAAATGATAAAATAGTGACAACATGCCGCCAACTGTGCCACCTGTTCCAGACATAGCAGTTGGACTGCTTTGCTGTTGTCAGTTTGTAAGGCCTCGCACTGGACCATGAAGAATCTGGGGGGGCAGGTGCAGCTAAATGATGCCGCCATATGCCTGACCTAATTCAGCCCACACGCATAACCTCTGCCTTTGTAATTGTAGGACCATAAACCACCCCCACCCTACAGCACAGCTGCCAAGTGGAGACATGATATGAGTGACCTCCAACCAGTTCACGCTCTTCAGTGAACATTAGATAAGATCATCCTGCTTTCCAGAGAGGTTAGATCTGGCATACTTGGCATGGTTTTACCCCTGACATTTTGCCTTCAACCCTCCTGTTTTGCTGATTTTGGGACTTTGTTCACTTTACCACTGCTAACCAGTATTATAGTGCTTGTGTTCTCTCCCTGTAACATGGTAGAGTTGGCTTATACTCAATTGGCATATTTAATTTACTTGTAAGTCCCTAGTAAAGTGGCACTACCTGTACTGGGGTGAATGTATGACATTTTGCTGCATTCTGTCCATCGCAAAAACAACAGTTGATGGACAGAATGCAGAACAATGTCATACATTCGCCCCAGTACAGAGAACTGGGCCTAAATCCATCGTTTTTTTGCACTCCACACCACCCCAGTTCAGATATGGCCATATGCAAATCAACCTTGACCCTGTGCCGCATTCTGTCCATCAACTGTTGTTTTTGTATTTGTCACCTTGAGTGGGACCGGTATGCCCAGATGTGGGTCCCATGCTCTCCATGCCACTGGAATCAAGCTATTCGGGCTGAAGAGGGGTGAAACCGGTCCTAGGATGCTTGTTTCCAGGGAGGACCTGGCTTGGCAGTTCGGGCTGGACTGTTCCGAAGAGGCACAGGGTCAAGACTGATTTGCATATAGCTGGGTTCAAACTGCAATGGCATGGTGAGCAAAAAAACAATGGATTTGGGCCCGGATATCTGTACTGGGGTGAATGTATGACATTGTTCTGTATTCTGTCCATCAACTTTTGTTTTTGCACTTGTTTTTGCACCAGTGGGTCCGCAGCACTAATAGTGTAACCCACCTAAGTTGCATTTCAAACCTGCCTCATGTCTGCCATTGGAGTTTGTGTGTGCAGTCTGAAACTGCCATTTTGGCCTGGCAAGATAACCTTTTGCAAGGCCTAAACCTTCCTTTTTGTGATATATGTCACCCCTAGTGCACAGCTGCCAAGGTTTCAGATTGCCATGTGTGACATTTTTTAAATTTCTGTGAAATTATGAGTGACATTCCAGCTACTAAAAGTGACACTTTCTCTCTAGCAAAAATCATGCAGTGAAGACTAGGGAAACTTCTAAATATCAGAAATTTGAGCAATAAGAAACTCCCCTTCCGCCCGTAACCCCCACCACGTCCCCGCCTGGGCCCCAGTGCAGAGAGAGCAGCGTGAGCCACTCTGGCTGGTAAAACTGTCACGCACTGACCCGTAGTCTGTGAAGATAAGCCCAGTTAGTCAGGGCGCCAATGAGAAGACAGAGCAGCCCTGAGGCTGAGCCTGCAGATTTACTGTGATTAAATCAGATCTGCGGATAAACCAGGCATACTCAGAAGGATGATGAGACAGAGCAGCCCTGCCTGCAGATTTTAAACTAAATTGATTGTGAGTGAGATGTCATCAGTGATGTCATGAGTGAGGTCACTGACCATGTCATGAGTGATGTAATATGTGGCGTCAGCAGCAGTGCATTGCAGGCACGCACATTATAGTTAGCTGAACTAACTATAACGGGGGAATTTTACTGGTTTTGTACGAGTGAAATGTCCAACTAACTATACCGTCCCTGAAACCAATGGTTTTTTCAGTGAATTTCTAAGTTTTTTTAAATGCTAGTTTCTAACTATAGCGTGCCAGAAACCTATGTTTTTTTTAGTGAATTTCAAAGGTTTTTAAATGCTGATTTCTAACTAAAACGTGCCTGAAACCGATGATTTTTTTTAGTGAATTTCAAAGGCTTCTTAAATGCTAATTTCGAACTATAACGTGCCTGATACCTATGGTTCTTTAAGGGAATTTCTAAGATTTTTTAAACGCTAGTTTCTAACTATGCCTACAGAGGTAGGACATGTGAAGAAAGAAGAAAAAACGCACAGAAAGAAGCAAAAGTAATGCAGAAAGAAGCAACAGAAGCCCTCAAAGACGAAGAAAAGTGCAGGAAGTAGCAAGACGTGCAGAAAGACCAAACAGAGGAGCAGAAAGAGGCCTTGTTGCAAAATCATCCTGTGCCCTCAACTTTTTCAGACGGGTACTGGTGGTAACTGATTCTGACTAACCAGGTCTAGAGCCAGTGCTATGCTAAAAAACACTTAGAATACAGTGAAAACACCTACATACACAAGGGAACACTATGTGTTGGGGTACCCCTGTGATTAGTATGACCTCCTCTGTAAGGCCCTAGTACATAATAGGGCAGGGGGGTTAAAGCTACCTCTAAGTCAGAGGTGCAGAAAGCCCCCGCCCCCTCCCTTCACCACTGTGCAAACGTGCCCTGTGGCGCGTTTGAAGTTGGGGGATTATGTCCCCTTGAATCCTGAGGGTCCCTGGCATCCAACTAGCCCACCAGGTACCTCCAGTAAGCGCCACAGAGCTGTGTTGCAGAGAGGTGTAAAAAGGTGCGTGGCCTGGACCACCTCTCTGCAACGCAGGCCTCTGGCAGTTACTGGAGGTACCTGGTGGGCGAGTTAGCCCCCAGGGGCATTCAGGATTGAAGGAGAATTAATTCCCCAATCTAAAACGCGCCACAGGGCATGTTTGCACACCTGTCACCTCAGACCCCACCCCCTCCCTTTACCACTGTGCAAACAAGCCCTGTGGCACATTTTAAGTTGGGGGATTAAGTCCCCTTGAATCCTGACGGTCCCTGGGGTCCAACTAGCCCACCAGGTACGTCCGGTTAGCACCACAGAGCTGCGTTGCAGAGAGGTGTAAAAAGGGGCGTGGCCTGGACAACCTCTCTGCAACTCAGGCCTTTGGCGCTTTTTGGCGGTACCTGATGGGGTAGGTGGCCCCCAGCGGCCCTCAGGATTGAAGGGGAATTAATTTCCCAAATTAAAATGCGCCACAGGGCGTGTTTGCAGACATGTCACCTCAGGCCCCGCCCCCTCCCTTCATCACTGTGCAAACACGCCTGTGGCGCGTTTTAAGTTGGGAGATAAAGTCCCCTTGAGTCCTGGAGGTCCCTGGGGTCCAACTAGCCCACCAGGTACCCCCAGTAAGCGCCACAGAGCTGCGTTACAGGGAGGTGTAAAAAGGGGCATGGCCTGGACCACCTCTCTGCAACGCAGCCCCGTGGCACTTACTGGAAGTACCTAGTGGGCTAGTTGGCCCCCAGGAACCCCAGTATTGAAGGGAAATTAATTCCCCAACTTAAAACACGCCACAGGGCGCGTTTGCAGAGTGTTGCTTGGAGAGGCGGGCCTAGGCACGATCACGTGTATTTTATTGGGTATTTTTGGGAAGGGGGCTGTGTGGCCCCCCTTCTTTTTACTTTTTTAGGGCCCTGGGGACCCCATCACCCAGGGCCTGATCCCCAATTAATATATATATATATATATATTGAGGGGAAGTGGGCCACGTGTGCCCCCCTTCGGTCACCATTCCGGGCCCCAGGGACCCCATCCCCTGGGGCATGGCCAAAATATTTTTTATTATTATGGGGGGGCTGCATGGCCCTCCTCCTCAGGCCATTTATGCCCCCGGGGCAGGCCTTTGAGTGATTTAAAAAAAATATTATTGGGGAGGGGGGCCGTGCGGCCTCCTCCTTAGCCACTTCTGGCCCCGGGGACCCCATCCCCCGGGGCCTGGCCACCTCGTTGGGATTGTGGGGGGAGCCCCAATTTCCCCACGATCCCTGCCAGCTCCCGTGTCCTGCGGTAGCCGGCATTGCTTTTCCACATGGGGAGCTGCTGACATGCAGCTCCCCGTGTGGAAAAGCAATGTGGTTTGGATTCTGGAAGAAAGAGCAGGTTTCCTGCTCTCTCTTCCAAAACCCAAACCCCAGTTTACTATGACAGGGCGGGAGCTGCGAGGCTCCCGCCCTGCCATAGCAAACTGCAGTGTCCCGGGGGTGGGCACCCTGAGACAATGCAGGAGCCGGCCCTGGGGGGTGGCGGTCCCCAGGGCCATTACAGGCTCCAAGAGGGGGGCCGTGCGGCCTCCCTCCCCTTACAGGCAGAGCCCAGGGGAGGTGGTGGTCCCCTAGGCATGTGGAAGGGGCTTGAGCCCCCCCAACACAGGTGTTATTTTTTTTTAAAGCCCCAGGGGTGGCGGTCCCCGGGGTAGCGGGGGTCTGTGTGCCCCTGCAAATTAAACAAATAAAGCCCCGGGGGTGGCAGTCCCGGGGGCTTGGGGGTCCTTTGAGACCCCCCACACATTTTAAAATTAGCCCGGGGGGTGGCGGTCCCCGGGGCTGCGGGTGCTGCATGCCCCACCAACTATGTAATCAAGCCCCAGGGAGGTGGTGGTCTCCCCGGGCAGTGTGGGGTGAATGGGGTCCACCCACACTTTTTTTTCCACTGCCCCGGGATCTGGCCCACCAGGGGGCTAAATATTTAGGTAGAGCGGGAGCACGCGCTTCATTTTTTTTATTTTTGCGGCCGGATCTGCGGATCCTCTGTGGATTTTGCTGATTTATACAATTTTTTTTACAAAAATCGCGGGGTGCGCGTACGGTACGCGTACCCCGCGATTTTTGGGAAATAAAATGTTTTTTTGGGCCTTGGCGGTCCTTGTGGGACCCACTGAGCAGGCCAAGGGGGTCAGGGTGCTTCTACCCTGCACATTTTTTGAGTTCTAAACCTTTCTGAGCACGAGCTGCATGCTCATTGGCTTTCAACACTCCAAACCAGGAAGTGTTGGCAGCCATCTTGTGCTCGGTAGACCAAGGTACAAGAAAGCAGAAAAACAAACGTGTAGAACGCAAAAAGGGGGCATGGTAGATACACCCTGAACCCCTAGGCCTGCTCAGGTGGTCCCACACGGACCCCCAAGGCCCCAATTATTTTATTTTTTTTAACTCGGTCTGCTTTTTTTCAAATTCCCCCCCCGGGGGACCAAATCCCGGGGGCATAGTGAAAAAAAGGACCACCACCCCCCAGGGCAAAGCAACGCAGCCCCGTGGCGCATACTGGAGGTTCCAAGGGGAATTGGTTCCCCCTCTGCAAACATGCCAGGGGGCTGCATTGCAGAGAGGTGTTAAAAGGGGTGTGGCCTCTTTACACCTCTCTGTAATGCAGTCCCCTGGTGCATACTGGAGGTTCCTGGTGGGCTAGTTTGTCCCATGAACCCCCAGTATGCAAAAGGAATTAGTTCCCCCTCTGCAAATGCGCCTGGGGGCTGCGTTGCAGAGAGGTGTAAAAAGGGGCGTGGCCTCATTACACCTCTCTGCAATGCAGTCCCCTGGTGCGTACTGGAGATTCCTGGTGGGCTAGTTGGCCCCCTGGGACCTCCAGTATGCAAGATGAATTAGTTCCACCTCTGCAAACGTGCCCGGGGGCTGCGTTACAGAGAGGTGTAAAAAGGGGCGTGGCCTCAATACACCTCTCAGCAACGTAGCCTTCTGGCGTATACTGGAGGTTCAAGGTGGGCTAGTTGTCCCCCAGGGTCCCTGAGTATGTAAGGGGACTTAATCCCCCTACTTAGAATACTCTACAGGGCGTGTTAGCACAGTGGTGAAGGTATTGGGGCGGGGCTTGAGGTGATGTGAGTGCAAACATGCCCTGAAGGGGGTTTTAAGTTGGGGAATTAATTACTGTTCAATTCAGAGGTCCCCTAGGGGGCAACTAGTCCAACAGGTATCTCCAGTAAGCGCCACGAAGCTGTGTTGCAGAGTGTTGTAAAAAGGGGGCGTGCCATTTGAACACCTCCCTGCAACACAGCTGCCGGGCACATACTGGAGGTACCTGGTGGGCTAGTTGGCTCACAGGAGGTACCTGGTGGAGAAGTGTGGCTCAATGATTAGAGCGGCAGACCCTGATGCAGAGGTCTAGCGCGGGACCAGGGTTCAATTCCCCGCCTCGGCGGGTCTTGGGCTCAAAATTCCACGGACCTGATAATTCTCGCCTCGGTGCCTATTCCAATCATGCAGTCCCACTATGCAACTCTGGGCAATAGCTTGCTTAATCTCCACAACGGCCCCCACAACGCTAAGGATGCCTGGCCTCCACCTTGGGGGTGCCCAGGAGTGGACGCCCCACAGGGAAAGCCAGGATGGGTTCCACAGCGGTATTCGTACAAGCGCTTTGAGACCCTTGCGGGTGAGTAGTGCGCTATACAAGTATCAATTTACATTTACATGGGACCTCAGGATTGAAGAGGAATTAATTCCCCAATCTAGCTCACTACTATTCCTGAAAAGTAAATTTTATTTTGAAAAAAATCAATTTATATAAAAAATATGTAATGTAATTTAAAAAATAAAATATCTAAAAATAGTTCAAAATAATGTAGTAAATCGGTATAAAAAAATATAACAATTAATACATTTAATAATTATCATTTACAAAACCTTTGAAATTCACTGAAAAAACCATAGGTTTCACACACGATATAGTTAGGAATTAGGATTTAAAAAACCTTGCAAATTCACTGAAAAAACAATAGGTTTCACACACGTTATAGTTAGGAATTAGCATTTAAAAAACTTTGCAAATTCATTGAAAAAACCATAGGTTTCACACATGTTATAGTTAAGTAGACATTTCACTCATACAAAACCTTTGAAATTCCCCTGTTATAGTTAGTTCAGCTAACTATCACTTGCGCGCACGCAATGCACTGCTGATGACGTCACATATTACATCACTCATGACATGGTCAGTGACATCACTCATGACATCACTGATGACATCTCAAATGACCGGAAATTTGCGGATTCTCTTATTTTTGCGTGTTCGCGGGCTTTTTTGCATATTCGTGGGCCACTTGCAGCGCACGGACCGCGAAGTTACTCATGTGCGCGTTGCGTAGTTACATTTCCGGGTGCTTTTTGCAAGCTCGCGTTGTGTGCGGGGCATGATTACGTGTTCGCCCCCTGTAATCCCTCAGCCTCCAGTGTTGGTAGGAGCTGGGAGTACAGCACCTACTAATACATGTCCCCAGGCTAAGAATGTAACCAAGGCCTTACCCCAGGATCAAAACAAAGTAGGGAGTGGGCCATCATTGCCAGGGAATAGTGGAATAACTCAGGGTAATGGTAGAAGGAGGGAAGTTAGACAATCAAATCTGCCCCACCTACCTCCGGTATATGATGACGCCCCATTACCCTATATTGATCTCCCCCCCCCAATCAGTCCCTTTTGTAGTAGTTCTGGTTGGGGTTCCACCAGTTGCTCAGTGGAAGCAGGAAACCTATCTTGATCTGAAACATAAGTGTATTTTTTGGATTAATAAGTTCCGCAACAAAAGCTCACCCGGAAGGTGATGGCTGTCCGGGCCAGGGCCCGTAAGCTGGAGGCCATTTGTGCTGAATATTGGCGGCTGTGGGCTCGGGAGCATGACGAGGAGAGGGCAACTACTGCATCCTCCTCCAGTGCCCCCGGGTCCACCAGCCAGCAGCCTCCAGCTAAACGGCGCCGTGGCCTGACAGCCTCCCGCCGCCGCCGCACAGCAGCAAAAACAACTGCTGCCCCCCCAGAGCCTGGATGACACGTGTGCGCCGTCTCAGAAAAAGAGTGGACATCCTGAAGCGCTTGGCTGAGAAACCAGGGCTAGGCCCAAAACGCCCTTTTCTACCATGGATTTTCTCCAAACCACTTGCATCCGATATTAGACCTTCACAGCAATGCCCCCAGACCCCTCAACCCACCCCCAAACATCTAGAACCCCCCCAAGCAGCCCCCCAAAAACATGCGATACTACTACTAGGCCTAACTTTCAACCATGCCAAAACGCTTTCTGCAACTAGGGCTAGGCCCAAACCCCCCTTTTCCACCATAGATTTTCTCCAAACCACTTGCATCCGATATTAGACCTTCCCAGCATTGCCCCCAGACCCCTCAACCCACCCGCAAAAAGGTAGAATATCCCCAAACAGGCCAAAAGCAAAAATGGAAAATGTGACACTTAGAAAATTTGAGGCCTACTTGAAAAATCACTCCAAACGCGCTCTGCAGGTAGGCCCTAACTCCCCTTTTCAACCATGGATTTTCTTCAAACCACTTGCAATCAAAATTAGACTATCCCAGCAGTGCTCCCAGACCCCCAAACCCATCCCCAAAAACCTAGAACCCCCCCAAGCAGCCCCCCAAAAACACGCAAGTGAGCAAAAAAGGAAAAACTTTTTCACCATGGATTTTCTCCAAACCACTTGCATCCGATATTAGACCTTCCCAGCATTGCCCGCAGACCCCTCAACCCACCCGCAAAAAAGTAGAACACCCCCAAACAGGCCAAAAGCAAAAATGGAAAATGTGACACTTAGAAAATTTGAGGCCTACTTGAAAAATCACTCCAAACGCGCTCTGCAGGTAGGCACTAACTCCCCTTTTCCACCATGGATTTTCTTCAAACCACTTGCAATCAAAATTAGACTATCCCAGCAGTGCTCTCAGACCCCCAAACCCACCCCAAAAAACCTAGAAACCCCCCAAACAGCCACCAAAAAACACACAATACTGCTAGGCCTCAGTTTAAATCGTGCCAAAACGCTGTCTGCAACTGGGCCCAAATCCCCCTTTTCCACCATGGATTTTCTTGAAACCACTTGCAATCAAAATTATACCTTCCCAGCAGTGCTCCAAGACCCCCTGACCCACCCCCACAAATCTGGAACACCCCCAAACAGCCCCCCAAAAACATGCAATACTGTTATATCCAAAACATGGCAAATTGCGCTGTTCACAAAAAATTGCTGTTTTCAGCACTTCCACTACTTCGATCCTCTTGAAACTTACCTGGACACTTGTTCCAGCAATTCCCAAGAATCTCAGCATGGCAGAACAAAATCAAACCGCTGCGCTCTTTGAAGAAGAAGAAGGTCTGCGACTAGTTTTCACTTTTCACCCAAACACACGCGCCCGCAAAACACCAAAAAAGGCCAAAATTCTGCCAATTCTGGACCTAAGAACGCCAAACCCCCCTAAAACCTTGCCAACATCATTATGAACGAGTCTGCATTGGGCCCTGAGCCCTAGAGTCAGCGGAAACCCTACCAACTTAAACCCAAAAACCCTAGTACATCGCACTGAACCCTAAACCCTAGATATGCTTTGTCTGTCTGTGTCAAAGAGCCTAGGTATGCTACATCAGGATGCTTCACTCAGTGGTGCCTGCCTTGACCGTCTGCATGGCCCTGCCGCAAGCATGGGCCAGAAATCCGTTCCGCTCAAGAATTTGCGAATTTTCGGTAATTTCGTGTAATTTGCGAAAAAACGAAAACAGAAAATTTTGCAACATAATGGATGTTTGGCCCAAGCTTGAGGCAGGGCCATGCAGACGGTCAAGGCAGGCACCACTGAGTGAAGCAACCTGATGTAGCATACCTAGGCTCTTTGTCAGACAGACAAAGCATATCTAATTGTATGCAGCAAGCCACAAAGCCCCAATTTTACATGAACTGCTGTCTGGATTGGAGAGGACTCTGCCTGGCATAACAACAGTACACTGCTTCACCCTCGACGACTACAACCACAAATAGACAGACATGTAGTTCTGCTGTAGTAGTTGTTGTAGACTGGTTTACCTGTTTGTCACACACAAATTGGCCACAGTTCTTCCGTAAACCGACGCTGATGATCCATCCATCCCAGTGAGTGACTGGAAAGAAAAAAGATATATTATTTAATCAATCATCATGGTATATTGGTAAGTGAGTCCACTCCAAGGACATTTTGCATATTGGAAAATGCAACATAGTGGCCCTGAAGTTGAAGTACTATTTGAATTAAACAAGGTAAAAAAAACAGAGTAGTAGACACAAGTTACAATTACTGTGTAAAAGATTAAATAATAACTAAGACAAGACATATGATTCATTTCATGCACAAAAAACAAACAGTAATTGGTTTCATCAGAGCCAGACAGCCATTGCTGTCCACTGCATGCCATCTTCTCATTATTCATCATTACCTGTTCTACTTTTTCTCTGCATCTTCTTTGGAAAATGAGGGCCCACAGGGCAGCCTCTCCTGTCAATTTCAGAAGTAACTCTGTCAGCAATCAGCAAGCATGTAGTCAGTCAGTAATTGCAGTCCCACTTGAGGGGACTCGTCTACGAAGACAAAGTTTCTTTATTCTCAGTAATCCATCCATCTGCCTTGAGGAAAATGGATAGGGGGAGTCTGGAGGAGGAGGATAGAGGAGCATGATTGAGTTGTGAACTTGTGAACCTCAGGAATGCAGACTGAGGCACCTTCAAATCAATAAGGAAAATAAGATGAAGACAGTGCTGCTGATGGACTTGGTGTGATTAGGTGATTAGAGTTTTGTTGTGGTAAAAGTTGCAAATCAAAGAAAGATACACAGGAATAAAAGTGAATAAGGACGAAAAAAAAGGAAGTCATTTTCAGGCCTCGGTGTCAGGGAAGTAGAGCTCGTCCTCAAACTCTATGAATTGAGACGGAAGTAGGTCAGCTAACAGAGAAGAACTTCTGTCACCTAAGTCGGTGTCCTCTTCTTCTTGCGTGCATTCACGTATTTTGTAATCTGGTGGTATGAAGTGCTGATTCACCTTGATCAGTGTTAACCTCTCCACATTTTTGGGTGAGAGGTGGGTCCTTTTTGAAGTTTCAATGGCATCAGCAGCACTGAAAACATGTTCAGAAGACACACTTGCGAGTGGGCAAGACAAATAATTTAGAGCCAGGTTGGTGATCAGTGGCCATAGAGCCCTTTTCCTATACCAATACAGCAATGGGTTCTGATTAACAAAGACCTCTGTTGGGTCATCCAGATAGGCCTGCACCATCGACTCAAGGTTCTCCACGGTTGCTGCACTTTGCGCACCATCTGTGGCCTTTGCAGCACTGGAACGAGCAAACCCTTGATGAGTTAGCCAATCCGCTTCCGACAATATTATGGCTGGGCCTGATGCAGGAGAGGATGATGATACGGTTGCTGGTGTCGTTAACAGCTGTGAGGGAAAGTGACTCTCCTCGGCCATAGATTCAGAAGTGGACCTTGACGCCGGATGGCCTGCTGATTCAGTTGTACGTCTGCCGGCTCCTTGAATTTTCTGCTGCTCTTTTTCGAAACGAGTGGCTGACACAGCTAGCCAATATTTGTACTTTGAAACATCCGCTTCATCAAAAGGAATGAATGCTTTGCTGGCCACAGCCTTTTTGTATAGTGGATCCAGAATAGTGGCACAAATGTAATGTTGTTCTGTATGTATGTTTTTAAGCATTTCATTGGCAACTAGGCGGCTTAATATCCTCTCTGCCAACTGATATGCGTCTTGCTTTTCAGCATTGTCTCAGAACGTTGAAAACACCGCCTTCAGTTGGTGCTCTAGCATGCGCAACAATGGGATAGCTTTGCCCAAAGGACAGTCCTCCCTGCTGACTTCACGCGTGAAGACCTCAAAAGGACGAAGCATGTCTGTCAGGCTTGCAACTACCTTCCATTCCACCAACTCTAGCCTCATGTCTTTCATAGTAGAACCCAGTTTATAGACATATTCATTTATTACCCCCACTGCTCAGACAGACGCTCAAGCATGTAAAAGGTTGAGTTCCAACGTGTTGCCACCTCCTGGATGAGTCCTTTGACTGGCAGTCTACGTTCATGTTGAATGCTCGTCAGCTTCTTCCGGGCCTTAAAAGAATGGCTGAAATGTGTGCAGATTCTTTGGCAGGTGGTGAGTAACTTGCTGACTGTGTTTTCTTTTTTCAAGAAATCTTGCACCACCCTTTTGGCTTCCTGGATCTTATTTAGGTGCGCCTCCCACTAAGATAGTGTGGTGTTTTTTGAGATGACCTCTCTGGCCTCCGGTACCATAGTTGGTACCAAGCTTACCCTGACTAACTAATGTTTTACGAATCAAACAAACAACCATGTTTTCCGCCCTTTGGCTAACAGTAAAGAAGTCCAAAACTGGGGACTGGAGATGTCTGCTGGTGGTGGAGGTGCTACTTTGAGTATCAATGCCAGATGAAGTGGAGGATGGGCGTGGCTGAATTCATTTCTGTTGTTCACTTACAGCACCACTACTTGAGGTAATGGAGGCCGAGCTGGATGGAGGTCCCTGCCGGCCCTTCTGCCTAAAAAATATGGAAGCTGTTGGTCGTGTTGGTGTTGTAGTTAACTGCGTTGGTGGTGGTACCAGTGCCACGCCGCCCACATCCCGCTCTGCTGCCATTCGGGATAGGGTGAAAATGTCTGTCTGCTGCATGCCCGCTGGGGCTGGAGTGACGACTGTGATGACTGGGTCGTCGTCAGACTGTTCATCAGCAGCAGAAGACACCACTTCTTGTTCGTCATCATCAACCATAAGTGGAAACCTTGCGGGAACCTTCCTTTTAGGCTTAGCTACCTTTGTCGGCTCATGGCATGCCTCACTCTCAGAGTGCATTGGTGGGTTCCAATCAAGATCAAGGTCATCAGAATGAAGGGGGCTTGAAGAAGAACTTGTATTAGTAGTAGCCCTCCTTGACCTTTTTCTTGCTGGGGATCTGGAAGACAATGGATCATCATCAGGAGGAGTGGCTTCCTCGGATGATACCTCCGCTTGAATATCAATTTCCTGATGTGCCCCTACTTCTGGAGGAACAAGCGTTGTAGGCAGTTGTGCCGCTCCATGAACCTCTAGTTGCACCTCTCCATGCACCTCTCCATGCGCCTCTACTTGCGCCTCTCCTTGCGCCTCTCCTTGCGCCTCTCCTTGCACCTCTCCTTGCGCCCTCCTTACCCATGTACTTGCACTTGTACTAGATCCTTGAGATCGATGGGTCAGAATTTGTCTGTTGTTCCACGCTTTCTGCTGAGCAGGATGGGTGGCCGCTCCTTCCGGGTAGTGGCGGCCAAATTGTGGAACTCTCTTCCCAGTGAAATCCGAGCTATGGAGGATTTACTGCTATTCAGACGTGCCATCAAAACTTTTCTTTTTAACTAATTTTCCTGACTTTGCTGAATGCGCTTTGTGATGTTGTGTTTACCTTTCCTGGCGCCAGGACGCCCCTTTGCTGGGGCAGCTGTGCGCGGTATAAAAACCAATAACATAACATAACATAACAGTTGCACATGTGGTTGTCGTTGCGGCTGTGGTTGTTGAACACTCATCAGCTGAGTTACACCCGGCATTGATTGGATGGTACTTTCTTGTGATGAGCCAACATCACTGGTCGATGGTGATTGAGAAACTAAAGTGGCTGCCTCAGCAACACTCATGGGCTTGGAACTAACTTGGCGTGGTGGAACTGAGCCCAATGCAGTGGTGGTGCTGCTTCCAGCTTGGTCCCCAGCGGACACCGCTGCTGCTGCAGGCGTAGTTTTTTTTTTACCAAAAAAGGTGTCGGTGGGCCCACCAGTCTCCTTGATAGGTGGTGGTTCTTCTGCTCCTTCTTACTGGCAGTGTCACTGGCAAGTTATTTTGCTGAGGCACTACGGCCACCTTTCTTTGGGCCCATCTTCTTCAGATCTCAGAACAGCAGGCCGCAGTTGCACGAGTTGCAGAGTTGTCTTGTCTGTGGCCACACGTGATGTCACGTGACGTTGGGCTGCACACACCGCTGCAGGACTTCTTCCCGGCACTGGTGGTTCTCTTGTGCACCTAAAAGCAATGGAAGCCAGAGGAACATCAGTTAAACACCCCAAAAAGTCGAAAAACACACAAAAATCACCACAATCCAATGCCATCCATGCCCTCAATGATGTTTAAATTCAAGACGCCCCACAGAAAGACTTGGTGCATGCACCACTCACTACCCCTGGACTTAATGGAAGAAAGCAAGGCAAACTGGGTGCAGGCCTGAGTACACTGCCTTGCTTCAAAATGGCTCCTTGACCCCCAGCCACATGGTCGGCCCCCCCAGACCGGACCCCCAGCCACATGGCTCCTTGACCCCCAGCCACATGGCCGGCCCTCACAATGGCCCCCACCCACATGGCCAGGCCCCAGCACCACCCCATAAAGTCGAAAAACACACAAAAATCACCACAATCCAATGCCATCCATGCCCTCAATGATGTTTAAATTCAAGACTCCGCACAGAAAGACTTGGTCCATGCACCACTCACTACCCCTGGGTATAATGGGTAAAAGCAGGGCAGGCTGGGTGAAGGCCTATGGTTCAAAGCACACTGCCTGGCTTCAAAATGGCCCCTTGACCCCCAGCCACATGGCCAGACCCTGCCTGGACCGGGCCTTAAAATGGCCCCCACCCACATGGCCAGGCCCCAAAACCACCCCAAAAAGTCAAAAAACACACAATAATCACCACAATCCAATGCCATCCATGCCCTCAATGATGTTTAAATTCAAGACGCCCCACAGAAAGACTTGGTCCATGCACCACTCACTACCCCTGGGCATAATGGGTAAAAGCAGGGCAGGCTGGGTGCAGGCCTATCGCTCAAAGCACACTGCCTGGCTTCAAAATGGCCCCTTGACCCCCAGCCACATGGACAGGCCCTGCCTGGACCAGGCCTCAAAATGGCCCCCACCCACATGGCCAGGCCTCAACACCACCCCAAAAAGTAAAAAAACACACAAAAATCACCACAATCCAATGCCATCCATGTCCTCAATGATGTTTAAATTCAAGACGCCCCATAGAACGACTTGGTCCATGCACCACTCACTTCCCCTGGGCCTAATGGAAGAAAGCAAGACAAACTGGGTGCAGGCCTGAGCACACTGCCTGGCTTCAAAATGGCCCCTTCTCCCCCAACCACATGGCCAGGCCCTGCCTGGACCAGGCCTCAAAATGGCCCCAACCCACATGGCCAGGCCCCAACACCACCCCAAAAAGTAAAAAAGCACACAAAAATCACCACAATCCAATGTTATCCATGCCCTCAATGATGTTTAAATTCAAGACGCCCCACAGAAAGACTTGGTCCATGCACCACTCACTACCCCTGGGCTTACTGGCTAGTAAAGCTTTACAGGCACCTCAAAATTAAAAAAAACCAACATATAACAGTCCGCTAAAATTCCATGACATAAATGAGAATTAGGTTAAAAAAAATCACAGAAACAGTTGTATCATACACCCAAGACTAACCCTGGGCCTAATGGATACTGTGGCTACCCACAATATTTATATTTTTTTTAAGTTGTGAAAAAAGTTTTAAAACTGTAGTTGCAGCAACTGCAATGCCCCAAACAAACAACACCAACTTACTTGTAAAATCTCAAGTCCAAAAGTGATCCAAACTCCAAAGTCCAAAAAGTGCTCAGATCCAAATATCCAGCAGCAGCCACAAAAAGTAATCCTTCCAGCTCCAGATCCAAATCAAAAGTGCCCAGGACATGGACAAAGCACTGGGAGGATCCTGCTGGACAGGAACAGGAAGTTGGAGACTCTGGGGCACTAACTTCCCCCCCCCCCCCAAATGTACTCCTTGCCCCAAAAAGTGCAGCCAAATGTCAATCTGAGGAGTTATTCTGATCAAAATCATCATTCTCAGAAGGTTTATCCTGCCTTCGGTGGATTTCTTGTGCAGAATTGCAATTTTTGCACTTTCGGGAAAGGGAGCTGTTCAAATGTCCTGCTGGAAGTCAGCTGCGTGCCACATCTACGTGCTCAGCATTGTTTACTCCCGCGATGCATGATCGCGGGCCCTTATGACGCACTCGCGTTGTCAAACTCTCGCTGTGCAAGATGGCGGGCCGTGATGACGTAATCGCAGTCGAAAAACTCTTGCGCGATCACGCAGCAAGTTCCAAAATGGCGCAGCACACGCAAACCGGGAGAAAAACAACTCGGAGGACTCAGAATCACGGTAAGTCAACGCAGCGCACACGATATTGTATTTTTCAAGCGCGACCAAGCAAAAAAATCCGCAGCTTGCGAATTTGAGGATTTTTGGGCAAATTCGCGCGATTCGCAGATCGCGAATTTGCCAAAAATCCGCTAATTTCGCAAACGAAACGGATTTTACGCCCATGCTTACCATTACACCTTTTGTTACTGAGTCACAAGATGACTGCCAACACATTCTGGTTTAGAGTGCTGGCAGCCAATTAGAATTGAGCTTGTGCTTGGGGGGTTCGTGAATCCTCCTCGGTGTTCAGATATCTGCATTTTTATATTTTCAATTAGTCAGTAACTACTGAACGGATTTACACCATTTAAAAAGAAACATGCTTTCTGAACCAAGGGTTACCTCTTTGCCTAATTTGGTGTAATTCCGTTCAGCCATTCAGGCTGTAGTCTGTTTCAAAATTCCTACGGAAAATAACATTGGGAAAACGCGTTTTGGGGCCCCCTTTTTTCTCGGCCCCCGCTTGACGAACCACCCCGAAACTTTCAGGACAGGAGCTGACCTGAGTGAACCATTCATTTTGAGAAGATTCGTCAAATGGTGCCAACGATTTTGGCAAAACAAAAAAAGCTTTTCCTATGGAAACTAGGTCCTAAATATAACTACCTACTGGCAATATACAGTAGGTAATATATATGCAATGGGACGATTTTACTGCACATTTGAAGTTCAGTATTTTGTCTGTGTCTAGCCTTTCTTAAGTATATCATGGCATTCTCAACATGGCGTCCCTTAGATTGATAAAGGCAGGTTTCCTGCCGAAACGCATCTCTCGCCTGTGCGAAGCTGTAGAGACCCATGGCAATAAAGATTTGTCTGGAATTTTACTCACCTCGAGTCCGTGCCCTTCTTCTTGTTTGGAGTTGAATGGATGGAATATTGTTGCAGCGTTGCGGTGACACTGCGAGCAGGTAACACCTGTCCTCTTGGGCCTCTGTTTTTCACCATGAAATTGATTGGTATTGTATTGTATATAATATTTATAGAGCGCGACAAACATCCTACGGGTACCCTGGCGCTGATGATACATGAACACAGACCAGCAGGGAGCAGGAAAGATAGAGCCTAAGATGAACATTACTCAGAGACAACAGAATCAGTTTCTAGGGAACAGCCACGTTTTGATCCTTTACCTGAACAGGGATAAGGTACTACATTGTCTGATTTTGAGTGGATGTTTATTCCAGAGTTTCGCAGCAGCAAAACTAAAGGATCTTCCTCCCAGTCTGGCCCTGTAGAATCTGGGTACCTTTGCCAGATAGGCGAAAGAGGAATGGACACTTCAGGTAGGAGTATGCCAACCCAGTTTCTTCTGTAGTGGCTTGCACCGAGTCCATGCACTCCCTAAACCCAAGGCAAAGGGATTTAAAATATATTCTTTGCTGCACAAGGAGCCAGTGTAGCTCGGCTAGGCACATTGAGGCAGAAGAACCTCATGGTCTGGACAGGGCTAGTTTCGCTGCTGTGTTCCGAACACTTTGCAGTCTCTGGATTAAATATTTGGGGGACTCCAACAGTAAGACGTTGCAGTTGTCAAGTCTACTTAAGATAACGCCTTGAACAATCAAGGCTCTGGCCGAGGCTGGAAGCAATGGAAAGATCTTTCTTAAAGCTCTCATAAGGCCGAAACAGCACCCCACCATCTTATTTCGCTTGCGTCTCCAGTGACAAGTTGGTATTGGACATGACTCCCAAGTTTCGCACCGTCGTGGATGGCGCCAAGGGAGTATAAGTGCCAAGAGGCCAGAAGTTGCAAGGAAGAGGCAATGGAACCTTCCCAGCTGTGCAGTTTAGAATTTCGGTCTTATCTGAATTAAATTGTAATGAGTTATTTTGTAACCACTGCGCAGTGTCGTGCATGCACGCATGAAAATCCTCCAGGGCATTAGGTTGGGTTCCATCAAGAGATAGAATGATCTGCGTGTCATCAGCATAGTTTACCAATTTCACATTGTGGACCCGAATGATATTAATCAATGGGCTCAGATAAATGTTGAATAAAATTGGGCTGATGGCAGATCCTTGTGGAACCCCATGACAGATGTTTGTGAAGGCTGACTGGAACGGGGGAAGAGCCACTGCCTGACACCTGCCAGATAGATAGGATAGAAACCAATCCAGGGCAGTTCCCACTACTCCCACCTACTCTAGACTGTTTATCAAAATAGCGTGGTTGACCGCATCGAAAGTGGCAGACAGGGCAAGCAAAATAAGTATTGCTGAATGTCCCCTGTCTACGAACTGTCGCAGATCGTCCATCACGGTTACCAAGGCAGACTAATTTCCGTGTTCTGGACGGAAACCAAATTGTACATCTGCCAGGCAACTAGTGTGTTCTAAAAATGCTGACAGAGATTTGCTGACCAGACGTTCAAGACTTTTCCCTAGATAGGGGAGTAGAGAGATGGGCCGATAATTACCCGGGCAGGTTGGATCAAGAGCGGCCTTCTTCAAGAGTGACATAACTACGGCCTGTTTCCAGCCAGATGGTACCACTCCACTGGAAAGTGGTTGATTACAAATCTGTCGGAGCCTGTGGAAAAGTTCTAAGGCAAATTGTTTCCAAATTTTGTGTGGAAGGGGGTCCAGTGGGGAACCTAAGGAAACGCCCAGGGCGAGACGACTAAATTCCTCCTCCGAGAGGGGCTCAAGATGGTCCAGGAGACTCAGTTTACCAGTCCCTTCACCAGTCTGTATACCCACATAGGGCACTCCGCCCCCACTATCAATTGAGGATGCTACTTTAAGAGCCATGCCTTCTACCCCCCTTTCCCCTCCCCGGAGGTGTTGTTTTTACACCCAGTGATGATAGTACTGATTCTTTCATAAAAAAGGTTGCAAAACTATCACAGAGATCTTGAGTAGGCTGAGTCTGGTTTTGTGAGCACCGAGGATTAGTGAGATCCTCAACTAATATAAAGATGCATTTGGACTTATTCAATGAGTTCAGAATGATCTCTGCGAAATATTCCTGTTTAGTGGCAGAAATTTATTTTTTATAAAGAGTTAAAGCAGGTTTCCAGACAAGCTTATCCTCATCTGCATGCATAGTGCTTTCTCCATTTTCTTTCTGCCTGTTTACATTTAGATTTCAGGTCTTTAAGTTTTTCATTGAACCACCTAGCAGAGGGTCTGCCTCTATTTTTGCAGCGTTTCAGAGGGGCAATTTGATTAACAGCAGTAATATGATAACAGAGGACCATATAGTTCTCCTCCACTGATCTATGTACATCAAAATCCCCTTTGATAGGGAACGTTGGTGACTGTGTCACCTTTTCCAATAACCTCTTCCAATCTCTACCCAGGAAGTTCCTAAAATCCATCAGGGCGGTAACTCCTCGGCTAGGAATGGCCATCAGAAATTTGATCAAATGATGGTCAGTCCAGTCTACAGGAAGAATCTCCATGCGGTCAATAACCCTTTCCTCAGTGAAAACTAGGTTGAGCATATGTCCCCCTATATGTGTAGGTCCAGTTACTCCCTGGAATAGGCCCAGACTTTCGCATGATTGAAGAAGGGTATGGTAACCTATATCTAAGGGCCCATTTTGCCAAAGATTAAAGTCCCCTTCAATAAGTAGTCTCGAGTGAGTAACAGCCATATTGTTAAAAACATCTATCAGCACCTGTAATTGAGACAGATTAACTACGCCAGGGGGTCTGTAGCACACTATGCCATCCAGTAGGTGCCACTGGGGTCTTTTAAGGAAAACCCCTGGAGCTCAAATCCCTCTACTGCGTCGATGTCCATAGGGACGAATTCCCAGCCTTCTTTAAACATAAAACCAACCCCACCACCTCTACCTGTGGCTCTGGGCTTGTGAAAGATCTTATCACCTGGGGGACACGCCAATCCTGGTTCAAGAGCGGAGTCAGGAAATGTCCAAGTCTCAGTCAATGAGGCTGGAGGCTGCATCCAAGGCCCCCAGATTTGATCCAGGAATGAGTAATATGCTGGCGTGATTCGTGGAGGAGGAGGTGGAGGAGGTGATATCGGCGCAAGGAAATCCTTTGATTTTCAGTGCGGAACACACATCTTTCTAGATGGAACGACGGCCTCACTCAGCAGTCCTGTGATATTCTGGTGACAGGGCGCTGTTAGAAGTAGCCACTCCAATAAGGTGAGGTGGGTGGACAATATTCATGTGTTTAGAGTGGTTGGGTCTCCTTGAACTTTGCAGAAGTACAGCTAAATTATCGTAATGCTTTGGTGGCTCCGAAACCCATTACAGCTCGCCTGATGCATGCTGGTCATGGTAGTTTTGACCAGAAGAGATTAATGGGTGTTATGCCATTTTAATCAAAGGATTCCTGTGTTGATGGCTGACTGTGGACATTTGCGAGCTGTTGGGTGTAAAGAAAGGGCCGTAGACATACTGTATTTGAAGGGTTTATTCAGTAGGAAATCAACACAGCGTGAGGAGAGGAGGCGGTCACGGGAGGAGTGTCTGGATGGGCAGGTCAGCAGCTGGCATCTGTCAACATTCCAGAACACTAAACTGATGACGGGGGAAGAGGAGGAAGTACGGGAGATGGGAGGGGACAAACTATGGAATGCAATCACAACACATCTGCCTCCTGAAGAACAAAAAAGTATGGGTAACCAGTTAGTCACAAATAAAGTCATTGAGTCTGCTCGGTGGCACAACTCTGCGACCACATCTCGTTACTGATGGTTCCACTCCCACACTGACCGGCACCTGATCACTGCAACCAGGGGAGTCCAGGCGCTGGGTGCCTTCAGTGTCAGCCCCTACAGTATCTCCATCAGGAATACGCTCGCTGAGTCTAGAGGAGGCTGAACCCTGTGTGTCTGGTTCCATCCCACAAATCCATGCTACCAACTACTGAGGTTCTGCGTAAATCTACATCATTTCCACATGTCCTGCTGTATTTGCCTGGGGCTAATCTCGAGAAATGCCACACTCTACCATCGCTGAGTAAGGCAGAGTTGCAGAATACTTTCTAGACCTTGAGTGGTTGTGAATATCTATTCTGCCCCTTAGCTATGAGTCCGCTATACTTCACACGAACTATATCACCCACAGACACTTGTACCGGTTTGCTGCTGTGTTTTTTGTCGTAGTGGTTCTTGCTTTCTTCCTGTGTCTTTTGCAAACGTTGTTTGACTGTGTTGGGGGACCAGTCTGTCCCCTTGGCGGCTGTCTACCAGCCGACATTGTCCTTAGACATAGGTGTCCTTTTCCTCATCAACTCAAATGGGCTATGTCCTGTACTACTGCATGGTGTTATGCAATACGCCCACAATGTCTTACCTATCTCATTTCTCCACGCTAGGTAGTTGGTGGTGGAAAGCTGCAATATTCCCTTGATGACCCTGTTAAACCTTTCTACGGCGCTATTACTAACAGGATGGTTTCTTTTCAAGTAGCTGCCAAACAACTCTGAGGTAAACTAGTTTCCGTTTGGGTAGCCCTTCTCTGATGAATACCTCATCAAGTAATTGTAGCACACTCCGTGTATCAGTCTTGTTCACGAATCCTACTACAGGCCACTTTGAGAAGTGATCAATAATCACAATGGCATGGACCTTCTCTCCTTGGTCAGAAATGAGCCCTACGATGTCTATCCCGATCCTTTCCCATGGCATGTTGGGAGATGGTAATGGGTGTAGTGGGGGCCTGTACGTGACCTTGGACTTGTCAGAGTTATTGCACTGTATGCAGTCTCTCACCACTCTCTCGGTTGCTAGATCCACACCTGGTCACCAGTACAGATTCCTTATTTGGCTTTTTGTCTTGCCTATGCCCAGGTGTCCCTCATGGCATAGTTCTAGTATGGTACGTCTTAGGGTGGTTGGAGGAATTACCTTGCCACTCCTTAAGAGTACTCCCTCTTCAATTGAGAGTTCATCCTTAACTTCCCAATAGGGCGACAAATCCTTCTTTATATTTCTTTTTGCTGGCCATCCATCCATTACCATGTCACACACAGTACTCAATGTCTGGTCTGTGCTAAGTTCAGTCATCCATTTTTCTAGTGAAATGCCATGAAGTTCATCATGCACACAGGTAACCCAGAATTTTTCATCTGATTTTCCACTAGTTTCTTGTGCTAGAACTGGTATTCTGCTTAGGAAATCCGCTACCACATTCTTAATACCAGGTACATATTGCACCTCGTAATTATAATCAAACAGTCTTACAGTCTGGGAGATGCTGCATGTAGTCCTTTGGTGGTTAAAACCCTGGTGAGGGGTTTGTGGTCACTTCTTAAAATTACCCTGCTGCCCCACACGAACTGTCGGAAGTGCTCCAAACCCCATACGCATGCCAAGGCCTCACGTTCAATGACAGAATACCTTTCTTCTGTTGGTGTGAGTGAACATGAGGTAAATGCAATGGTGCATTCTTTGCCCTTCATGTCTTTTTAAGTTAGCACAGCACCTTATCCTTTTCCACTTGTGTCTGTTGTTACTCTAATTGTCAATGATGGATCAAATCCTTGCAAGGGTGGTGCGGCGCATATGTTGTTTTTTAGTTTGCAAAATGCCTTCTTGCATTCTTCAGACCATATAGATTCATTTTTATTTTTCAGTAACTGTCTTAGATCAAACGTTTTTTATGAGAATCCCTCAGTGAATTTGGAGTAAAATTCTATGAGGCCCAGGAAGGAGCAAAGTTTGTCCTTGTTTTTGGGCTTTGGTGCGTTGGAAATGGCGTTGAGGAGTTCTTTTTTGGTTTGATCCCCGAATCCGAGATAGAGTGCCCTAGATAGGTAACTTCATTGTGTGCAAACTTGCATTTGCTGTATTCAGCGGGGAGGCATTTGTTTTCCAGGATCAATAACACTTGTACCAATTTTATGTCATGTTCATCTTTACTCTTGACCAGTATGTCGTCTTGAAAAATGAAAATGAATCCACCCCCTTGAATGTGTCTTGCATCAGCCTCTGGAACATGGCTGCAGCCGATGCTAATCCGAATGGGACTCTCTTGAAGCGGTAACACCCAAAGGGGGTGACAAAGGTGGTCAGGCTACTGCTCTCAGGATGCAAGATGATCTGGTGATACGCTGCTTTTAGGTCTATAGTTGAGAAAAATGTAATATCCTTGGTGCAGACCAGCATCTTATTTATTCGTGGAAGTGGGTAATGGTCCACAAGGATGCTCTCGTTGAGATCACGGAGGTCGATGCATAACCTCAACCGCTCATTGGGGTGTTTAACTACCACCATGGGGGCCACACATTCATCTGACTCAACTCTTTCAATAATGTCATCTTGCAGTAATTTCTCCAATTGTTCCTTTACTCCTTCTCTAATTAGGAATGTAATGTTCCTAACTTTATGTATCACAGGAATGGCACCCTTTTTAACACAAATTTTATGCTCAAAACCTTCAAAGTGACCAATAGATTCTGTGAACACCTTGGGGAAATCTGCGTTTGACCTCTTTGCCAATTCCATCTTTACACTCAACCACGAGAACTGGCTCTTCGCTGTTAGGGTTTAGAACAGAGCCCAGCTTCCCTTGGTCCAGCCACCCCAGAACTGACGGGCCAGACTTTGATATGTAAAGTTTGCATAGGGCTTCTCTTCCTTTGAATTTGAATTTAAGTTTCCTAAAACCATCCAAGTTGATGGGCTTACTGGTGAATGTTTTCATTGAGATGTGTGGGGGTTCCAACTGTTCACCCAGTTTTGTGAGAAACTTCTCTTTCCACACCCTTGCATTTACGATGGTATACGGTGAGCCTGAGTCCGCCACTATAGACACTTTTACGCCACAGATGCACATATCACACATTGTTTTTTTCTTGACTGAGCCCTCATCATTTCCTTCTACATCTAAAACACAAACCTTGTCAATGTTGAGCACAAACATGTTCATTTCGTTCTCATCTGAGAAATCTAACTAATTTCATTTTCATTTTCGATATATTTCACAGTTTTGGGCGAGCTTTTGTGTCATACCATTTGAAAATGGCCTATGACACCACAAAAGGAGCATCTGTGCTTTTTGGCTGGGCAATTGCGGTCATTGGCTAAATGATTAGAACTGCCGCATCTATAACATTTTCTATTGGTGTTGCTCTCATTTTCAAATTTAGCGTAATTTTTGGGTCTGTCTTTGTAAGAGGATTTGCCTTCCTTGGTTTTCCTCACTCCCACTCTGGCAATACTGTTCTCCTCTTTTCTTTCTTTACTTTCTGCTATGATGGCCTTAGCGCTTCTGCCAGTCAGTTCCGCCCTTCTTACAATATCTATTATATTTTGAAGTGGATACTCCCCCTTGGCCTACAAGTTGCCTTGATTGTCAGCGTTGGAGCCTGCATTACAATTTGGTCCCAGATAAATTAATCGTGTAAGTCACCAAATCGGCATGTAATGGCTAGGGTCTTCAATGCTGCAACGTAGTCATCTACAGACTCATTCTGACCTTGCTTCCTATGGAAGAACTTGTACCTGTCCACACCTACACAAATGGTGGGTTTGTAATAGCTATTAAGGTCATCAATTGCGTTTATGTACACATCACCCTCATCTGCAGCTCTCACCTTTTTATTAATCCTTTTGTAAACTTTGATTCCACCTGCTCCTAAACAGTGCATTAATAGTTTATACTTTCTCTCTGCCTTCAAGTCCTCCTCATCCTCAATTGTCTCAATAAAATAGGTAAAATGTTCTCTCCACTCCTCCCACTTTACTGGGGGGGTCTTCTCTCCCTGCTAAGAATGATACTGGTGGTGCCAGGTTTAATAAATACCCTGTGGCCATATTTACTGTCAATTGTAAAAAAATTATTTTGGTGTGCTTATTATGATACTCGTGAAGTTTAATTTAATGGCAAAAGTACCTTGTGTTCGTATAGCCAGAGTGAGCAGATGTCCTACCAGGCTTCTTCTCGAGTTCCTTTTGCTGCATTTTTAGTCGCACATAGGCAGTTGCACATAGGATTGCTTGGGCAATAAGTAGGCTGCTGAAGATTAGTCGGAAATTGCGTGTTCCTCGTAAGACCTGCTTCTGATTCACCTAAGATGGCTGCCGACGTCATTGACACGTTGCCTATCAGCAGGCGGTTGGAGGGTTGTTGCAGCTGATCGTTGCTAGGTGACAGTTGGCGTTGACGGTTGATGTCTCAGTCAGCGGTGCGCTGTGTGAAGCATTTATTGAGTGATGACATTGATAAACGATGGTTGTTCGGAGACAGGCGAATAGGCAGTCGAAAGTTCAGTCAGTCGCGCTTTCAGTCTAATCTTGTCATTTTCTCTGATCAGCCTTTGGCTCACTTTCTTATTCATTCAGCATTACATAATGTGTTCTTAGTCATAACATTAGCGCCAAGTTCATAAACAATTGTCCTTAATGAGCAGAGTTGGATGTACTCTTTAAGTGCTCAAGGATCCTGCTTTCTCCTCATAAAGTACTTTTTGAAGAATTTCACTCCTCCCTCATTTTTTTACAGACCTCATGAACCTTTGCTGACTTGAATTTGAAGGAAATTTCTTCTAGGCGAAGGTCACCGGTGATTTGCCTTAGCCGAGGATGGCATGTGGGTTCTGCTGTGTTGGCCCTCGTCGCCAATTTGTAAAGAAAGGGCTGTAGACATACTGTATTTGAAGGGTTAATTCAGTAGGAAACCAACACAGCGTGAGGAGAGGAGGAGGTCATGGGAGGAGCGTATGGATGGGCAGGTCAGCAGCTGGCGTCTGTCAACATTCCAGAACGCTCAGCTGATAAAGGGGGAATAGGAGGAGGTACGGGAGATGGGAGAGGACAAATTATGGAATGCAATCACAACATTGGGCAACGTTGTGAGCCATCATATACAAAATGGATAGGATGTACGTGCTGTTGCGACTGTGCCTTGTTAGGTCTCGCCTGCCGATGCGCTTGCGCATTTGAGCTGGCGAGAGATTAAGGAGCTTATCCAGAGTTTAACCAGACTGGCGATTTGATGCAATGCATGTGCGCTTTTAGCTCAATGCGCAAGTGCAATGAGTCAAAATGCGCATGCACAGCATCAAATCGTCAGCTTGGTGCCGCCAGCAGCTCTTCCCGCTCCGCCCCCTGCTGCATCAAAGGCTTTGCGCTCTGCCTCAGCCCAGCCATTCTCCTCGATTTGATGCAGTGCATTGGCGCTTTTAGCTCAATGCGCAAGCGCAATGAGTTAAAATGCGCGTGCACAGCATCAAATCGTCAGCTTGGTGCCGCCACCAGCTCTTCCCGCTCCGCCCCCTGCTGCAACAAAGGCTTTGCGCTCTGCCTCAGCCCAGCCATTCTCGTCCCCTAATTGCCCCCTGCTGCATCAAATGCTTTTTCACGGCCTGCCGGCCGTGCTTTCAGTTTCACGGCCGCCAGGCCGTGTCTCCTTTTATTTTAACTAGCAGTGGCTATTGACACATAGGAATTTGGTTTCCTAGTCATTCTTTCCATTAGTTTACTTCTTGTTTGGTTTGACATCTGGGGCCGTATTGTGGACAACTAGAGCCTCTGCAAACACTGGTGATCTCACCTCTCATTACACGCGTGCTGCAATTGTTGTCGTTATTTGTGAAATCATCAGTTTGCGCTAAGGCTTTTTGTGGTGATTAGCACAAAAGTGCTTATAGTATTTTTCATCGGCTTTGGTGTATTCACAGTAAGGCACAAAAACGTGGATCAACTGATGAAAAATGTGAGAATGCTCATCTGGACAAATCACACACAAGGGCGACTTGATGATTAGTCACAAAAAGGACCGAAATGCAGTTACACGTGTGTAAAGGTGTGCACTGCCGTCCAACCTCTGATGCGTTACTTTCTTTTATTCAAACTAATCTACGAATCTCCCTTATTTCCACCTTCAAAGCAATGCGCTCCCAACCCGCCCCCCACAGCAATGCCAAGAGCTTATTTACAATATGACATTCTCGTGTTACTTGCAGCTTTGCGCTGCATCTCCTCAGGGGTCATCTTGTGCCTTTCCTTTCTGCTGTCCCTCCCGCACGTTTTTCTTTCTCATAGGGAAAAATTGTTTTCGTGTATTGCGTGTGTCTGTACTGTGCACAGTCATTTCACTTTATGCGCCTCATGCAAAGTTACTCCTGTTGGCGCTTTATAAACTATTTCTCCCTCAAAGATACAAGCTAGTCAATCCCAAACACGCTCAGCAGCTGTTTTCTTCCCGTCCCCCAATCAACCCCCTACCCCTGTTAAATACTTGCTGTCCTGTCCGAGCCTCTCATCGCCCCACCCCTCCTCCATTCTCAACCATTCCCTTGCTGCTTGCTCCAGAGCGCCGCTCGTTTTAGGACTTGTTTAAAGCTGCTCTTCAGCCTTCCTCTCTAACGCCCTCTTCTTTGATTTCTCCTCTCCTATAAACGCTTCTCCCGCCCATCTGCTCCTTTCCAGGCGCATCTCTTCTTCGTCTCCCCTCCCCTCGATCCTCACGCGACTCTCTGAACCTGGCTTACTGAACGACTGCTTCTTCCTCTCCTCCATATCACCCCATACCCCCCCCGACTCCTGGCTCCCCATCTTCACCTTTTATTTCTATAATCCTTATCCGCCTTTCATCTCCCCCTCGCCCCCTCACACCAGTCTCCTCACACCCCACACTGTTTGGTCAGCCGGCTGCTCTTCGTTCTCTCCCTCTCCCTTCTTCACGGCCCTCCCCAGAGCTCTCACGCTCCTGTATTCACGTACATCTCCCCCTGTTCCCACGCCCTCTTCTCCTCAACTATTTCTTGCCCTCACTCTGGATTCCTCAATCTCCCCATTGCACCCCCAGACACCCCTCCATTCACCTCATCTGCTTGCCCCCCCTCCCTCCCCTCTACGCTGTTTCCCATTCCCTGGAATCGTACTGTTCTATAAACTGTTCTTTTGCACTATTTTTATTAAGCATTCTGCCTCTGAGCTGTTGGCACACTATGAATAAAAGGAGGCAGTAATTATGCAAGTGTGGTCGGGCATCGACGGGGGACGGTGGAGGGGTGTGGGGGGGGGGGGTAAGGAGCGAAGGCGACGCTAGGGGTTTGTATTGCATATGGTTTTGTCTCTTCAAGTGGGCAGTCGCAATTTTCCAGCTTTCTTGGCAGGCCGTGTCCTTTGACACATGTACTGTTACAAGCAGGGGGCAAGTTTTCATGTATTTTTTACTTATTTCCCCTTTCCTATATATTTATCTCCCTTTCGCACTTCCTCTGTCACCCTTTCTCTTCTTCTTTATCTGCTCCTCTGTTTATCTCTCTTTCCACTCTTCCTCTCACCATTTCCTCCAAATCCAACTCCACCCTCCAACCCCACCCTCCAAATCCAACTCCACCATCCAACTCCACCCTCCAAATCCAACTCCACCCTCCAAATCCAACTCCACTCTCCAAATCCAACTCCACCCTCTAAATCCAACTCCACCCTCCAAATCCAAATCCACCCACCAACTCTACCCTCCAACTCCACCCTCCAAATCCAAATCCACCCTCCAACTCCAACCTCAAACTCAAAATGCAACTCCACCCTCCATCTCCGCCCTCCAACTCCACCATCCAACTCCACCATCCAACTCCACCATCCAACTCCACCATCCAACTCCACCCTGCAAATCCAACTCCACCCTCCAAATCCACCCTCTAAATCCAAATCCACCCTCCAAATCCAACTCCACCCTCCAAATCCAACTCCACCCTCCAAATCCAACTCGACCCTCCAAATCCAAATACACCCTCTAAATCCAAATACACCCTCCAACTCCACCCTCCAAATCCACCCTCCAAATCCAAAACCACCCTCCAACTCCACCCTCCAACTCCACCCTCCATCTCCACCCTCCAACTCCACCCTCCAACTCCCCCCCTCCACTCCACCCTTCAACTCCACCCTACAACTCCACCCTCCAACTCCACCCTCCAACTCCACCCTCCAACTCCACCTTCCAACTCCACCCTCCAAATCCAACTCCACCCTCCAACTCCACCCTCCAAATCCAACTCTACCCTCCAAATCCAAATCCACCCTCCAACTCTACCCTCCAACCCCCACTCTTTAAATCCAACTCCACCCTCCAACTCCAAATCCACCCTCCAACTCCAACCTAAAACTCAAAATGCAACTCCACCCTCCAACTCCGCCCTCCAACTCCACCATCCAACTCCACCCTCCAAATCCAACTCCACCCTCCAAATCCAACTCCACCCTCCAACTCCACCCTCCAAATCCAACTCCACCCTCCAAATCCAAATCCACCCTCCAAATCCAAATCCACCCTCCAAATCCAACTCCACCCTCCAAATCCACCCTCCAAATCCAAATCCACCCCCAAACTCCACCCTCCAAATCCACCCTCCAAATCCAAATCCACCCTCCAACTCCACCCTCCAACTCCACATTCCAACTCCACCCTCCAACTCCACCCTCCAACTCCAAACCAGTGTTTGTAATATCAATACATGTAAGTCACATAAATACAACACATATTGCATTACAAATGCTATAGGTGTCACATTTACAAGTTATAACTATTAGCGTTGTAAATGACAAAGCAATTACTTTCACTATTTTCCACAACAAAACATTAAAATAAAATTGGTAATTTACAATAGCAATCGCTCAAACTTTCCAAATGAGAAACATATTGCATTGCATTTTAACTCTCTGTTAATTTCTGCTGATCTGATGCTCACTTTCACCACACCTCCTTCTCTAACTCCCTATTCTATTATTTTCTCCTGTGCTGATCTGCTGCTCTCTTCCACCCCACCTCCTTCTTAAACTCCTTGTTCTCTTCTGCTGTGCTCATCTGTTCCTCTCTTCCAACAAACTCCTTCTCTAACTCCCTGTTCTCTTCTCTTCTCCCGTGCAGAACTGCTGATCTCTTCCACCCTGCCTCCTTCCCTAACTCCATGGTCTCTTCTCTTCTCATGTGCTGATCTGCTGCTCTCTTCCAACCTGCCTCCTTTAACTCCCGGTTTTCTTCTCCTATGCTAATCTGCTGTTCTCTTCCACTCGCCTCTTTCTCAAACTCCCTGTTCTATTCTCCTGTGCTGATCTGCTGCTCTCTTCCACCCACCTACTTCTCTAACTCCCTGTTCACTTCTCTTCTCCAGAGCTGATCTGCAGCTCTCTTCAACGTGCCTCCTTCTCTACCTCCATTATCTCCTCCCGTCCTGTTCTGCTGCTCTCTTCAACACCACCTCCTTCTTTAATTCCATGTTCTCTTCGCCTGTGCTGATCGATGCTCTCTTCCACCCACCTCCTTCTGTAACTCCCTGCTCTCTTCTGCTGTGCTGATCTGCTGCTCTCTTCCACCCACCTCCTTCTCTAACTCCCTGTTCTCTTTTTAGCCCTCTGCTGACCTGCTGCTCTCTTCCACCCCGCCTCCTTCTTTAACTCCCTGTTCTCTTATGCTGATATGCTGCTCTCTTCCACATCGCATCATTCTCTCACTGTTCTCTTTTCATGTGCTAATCTGCTGCGCTATTCCACCCCACCTCCTTCTTTAACTCCCTGTTCTCTTTTGCTGTGCTGAACTGATGCTTTCTTCCACCCACCCCCTTCTCTAATTCCCTGTTCTCTTCTATTCTCCCATACTAATCTACTGCTCTATTACATTGCCTCATTCTCTAACTCCCTGTTCTCTTCTTTTAACCCTCTGCTGACCTGCTGCTCTCTTCCACCCCACTCCCTTCTCCAAAACCCTGTTCTCTTCTCCCGTGCTGATCTGCTGTTCCCTTCCACCGCCTACTTCTCTAACTCCCTGTTCTCTTCTACTGTGCTGATCTGCTGATCTCTTCAACACGCATCCTTCTTTAACTCCCTGTTCTCTTTTAATATGCTGACCTGCTGCTCTCTTCCACATACATCCTTCTGTAACCGCACACTCACATACATACAACCATGCACGCACACACATACAACAACACACATACAACCACACACATACACAACCACACACATCTATCTATAGGTGTCACATTGTCAAAAAATAAAAGTATTACCATTGTAAATGACAAAGCTATTAATTTCAAAATTTTCAAAAATAACACATAAATAACAAATGTGTCATGTACAGGACAAATAACTCAAACTTGCTTGTTTTTAAATAGAGGACTTTTGGACACAGGCTCTCAAAAGCGCAGATGACTTACATTAATTCCTCCCAGTTGGCTGCAACAGATCGTGCCAATAAGAGTCTGAATAAGTATTTCTTTCAATGCTAAATACTCTAGCTTCACTGGATGGTTATGTGACATTTATGTTCAGCAAGGCATTGAAGTGACTCATTTCGGCAAACTGCGATCAATATGGGATGCAATTTTAATTTATTTCAATTGGTTATCTACACATATTACCAAATGTGGGATTGTACATTTTTGCAATGGGGCGATTTTACTGCGCTTTTGAAGTTGAGTATTTTGTCTGTGTCTAGCCTTTCTTAAGTATATAACGGCATTCTCAACATGGCGTCCCTTAGATTGATAAAGGCAGGCGTCTCTCGCCTGTGTGAAGCTGTGGAGACCCATGGCAATAAAGATTTGTCTAGAATTTCACTCATCTTGAGTACGTGCCCTTCTTCTTGTTTGGAGTTTGATGGATGGAATATTGTTGCAGCGTTGCGGTGACACTTGGGGTTACCAACTGGCAGGGTGCAAATTCAGGACGGTCAGTGTAAAAATTCAGGACAAAGGGTAAAAATTCAGGACAAAAATTAAGGACAGAAGGTCAAAATTCAGGACAAAAATGTGGGACAAAAAGTTTTACAGACATATCAGAGGAGGTGGCACAATCATATATAAGTAAGTAAATAGACAACCAAAATAAATACAAGTCAAAATAAGTTTATATAAGGTTGAGCCAATCGTGCACTTCACAGTTTTTCAGTATGCGCGCAACTTTGCAAAGCGACATCGGGCCTTTACTGCAATCAAGATTTGTGCTAGCAACGATAAACATTAATAAATAGTATTTTTTATTTGTATGTTGAAATCTGTCTTTTAAATGTACAGTGAAAACGTTGTTAGTCATTTTATTTTTATTTTCTCCAGCAGGGTCGGATTGGGAAGGCGGGCACTCGGGAATTGGCTGATGGGCCGGGTCCAGGGGCACTTGTGGGCCGCTTTTTTTGGGCCTCTGCAAACTGTCCCAAGAGACTTACAGTCTTCCCTAATCCCCGACAGGCCACGGCACTCTAATGAGGCGGTAGCATCACAGTTCTCTCCTGACCTGCTGCAATTTGAGCCTGGGGGCCCCGGTGTTGCTCTGGCCTTTGGGGAATTCTTGCCTCGGCCCCCTCCCTCGTGGGGCCTACCTGGCAAGTAGCAGTGTCATCCCCTGCTGGGCCATGGTCTTCAGGTTATGAGGGCAACAAAGGAGGGTGTGAATGCGCGGGGCGGTGGGGGGGAATTTGTGGCTTTTGTGCCACTCTCACCTCAGGCTATTGTGGGCTGGGATGGGGGTAAGAGTAGCAGTCTTCCTAACAGCCAGGTGTTGTCATCTCAGCCCCAGTGTCTTTTAGGCCTTGCTGGGTGGGTGCGTGGCTTAAAGACTGGATATGGCACCGCACAAAATGTGTGTCTATAACAGTTCAGAAAGCACTGAGTGGAACAGTGTCAGTGCTGTAAACGAACATTAACCCCTTTAGTGCTAAGGTACAATTACTCTTTTGCCGTAATTTCCATTGAAATCAATGGAAAGTCCATGACGAGTTACCCTTGTCATTAGCAGCCAAGAGGTTAAAAAGAGTTAACTGCACAATGCAGTACAGGAATATATCAGCGGAACAAAGCAAGTGCACACATGTGGCAAAACCAGTTGGGCCCCTGATTATAGGTAACTGAGTAAAGCTGAATAGAGTATTATATCATGAACGGAGCGTCACCTGTAAACCATGAGTAAGACAAGCTTCCTAAATTTAATTATCAGAGACTTCTCTGCTGTTAGACAGAAAGGGTGTTATGCAGCCATAGAAAGGGCTTCCTGTGTTTTTAGAAGATAATTGAGACAAACAAAGGAGGGGTATTCCTGACTTTGTGAGAGATGCTTGCGAAAGGTCTGTGCAATTTGCACTTCTTGAAAAGTGGGGTACAAGGTTTTTAAAAAGGTATTATTTTTTTATGATTGCCTGTTTCAAGAACGTTCAGACATGGATAAAATCAGAAAATGGTAACTGGGAGTGTTGACGTGTATCCATATTTCTCATTGTTTAGTCACAACGCACGTTTGTGGCTACATCGAGGCACTGAGAAGGTCAAGGGGTGGCGCTGTACAAAACAAATACATAACACATCAGCCCTTTGCATTTATAAAGAAGACATTGGGGCACAAAGGGGGGCTTCCCCCAGCACATTTTCAGATTCTGTTCTTTGCAGCCTTGAGCAGTCCAGGGATATTGCTACACCAGTAATATGAGTGCCCCATTAGTACTCACTTATAGTGTTTATACCACTGGGAAAACTTGAGAGAAAGTTGTCAGTAGACTTCTTTCCACTGTTTAAGAATAACACTATTACTGAGTTTTCGTATATTTACAAGCCCAGAGCCGCAACTAAAACCTAAAAAAAAACCTCTCTCCACCTTGGACCATGTTGAAAATATAAAAAGCAAGAAAAAAAGTGCAAACGATTTGGAGGGAGCAGCAGGCAGGGGAAGTTGGAGGGGGGAGAAATAGTATCTCAATCAGTTGTGAGCAGCAGATGGGCATAGATTAACTTGACTCAATCTGTACCTTTGTCCCTACACCACAGAAATGACCAGAAATTATATTTGGCCTGGTCTGGCCATTTAGGGAGCCTGTAAAGAAGAGTGGCATCAATAAGTACAAATAGTAAGCAAGTCCTTTTTATGAACAATAGCTAGGACAGGCTCGACCCTAAAAATGAATGTAATCTTGTATAATGTATTAGCATAATGGTGTATGATGTAACTTGTGATCATGTAAATTGCTTTAATGACTTCAAGCCAAGTTCACACTATATAAAACTACAAAAAAATAATAACACGAAAAAAAGGCAAGAAGCAAAGGCTGGGAAATGATAATTAAAGAGAATTCTTTATACAAAAAAAGTCCTTATTCCATTGTAACATTTTTTCAGCTTTTCTTTTTTAGTTTTACTATCAGCTACAGAGTATTAAGCCATCTTTAGAATACATTTTAAAGTGCTTTCGCCTTACATTTACTACTTAAAGTACATATCTGTCAGATGAAAAAATACCATCTTTGGATGATTTTCTTCCATTTGGTACCATCCAGGTGGTAACCCTAGCCAGATCAAGTGTTGTGGCCCTAGGCTATTTTATTTCTCCTCGCCTGCATGCAGAGCTTCTAGTTATGCCAATCTCAATGGTTCTAGAAGCATTAAAATATTTAATTTACCAAACATTTCTCCCAAAAATTAGTCTAAGGAGACTAACCAGATGGTGATCCTCAGGGCCGGACTGGGAACCAAAACAGGCCCTGGCAAAGTGCTCGGCCGGCCCCCCGCCCCACTTGGGGGGGGGGGATTGGAGGTGCTGCTGAGCGCTTTGCTAGGGCCGGTTTGGGGACGATTTTGCCCGCTATGGCCAGTCCGGGCCTGGTGATCCATGAAAGGGACGAGCCGGGAAAGTGGGCCACTTTTATTGGGAGTGCCCAGGCCGAATTGTGATCCCAATCCGACCCTGTTCTCCAGCATGGCGCCAAGACAAAAGCAGAATGCTTTGCCCTAGTCCCATACAGGAGAAGGCACCCCACGTGCTGTCACTGCAATTGGGCCCATTAGCACTTATAGAATGACAATCAGCTGGAGTCTCAGACTGACAATGGGCCCTCCACAGTCTGCACGAGGGAGGTCCGGGAGGGGCGGCTGCAGGGAGCCTCTTCAGTTTAAAAGATAAGAGCGAGACGCCCGAGTGAAATATTTTTAACTCACGGTTTTTTCTCGCATGGGAAACAGCATTCCTTTCTGAGATTTCTCATTTCGATTTTAGTATGATGTCTGTAAGGCGTCCGTAATTTGGGATCCCCAAATTACTGACGCCATGTGGACATCATACTAAAATGACGGACGGTCCGTGAAATTTACGGACGGTTGGTCACCCTAGTGACACTGCGAGCACATAACACCAGTCGTCTTTGGTACCCGTTTTTCACTGTGAAATGGAGTAGTGAGGCTGGAGGCCATATCGGAGGCCCCCAGAGTTCCTCCAGGGATGAGTAATATGGTGGCGAGATCCGTGGAGGAGGATGTGATATAGGCGCAGGGAAATCCTTTGATTTTCAACACGGAACACACGTCATTCTAAATGGACCGACGAACCCACTCAGCAGTCCTGTGATAATCTGGTGACTGGGCACTGGAAAATATTAATTTGTTTAGAGCGGATGGGTCTCCTTGAACTTTGCAGAGGTACAGCTAATTATCGTACTGCTTTGGTGGCTCCGAAACCCATTACAGCTCGCCTGATGCATGCTGGTCATGGTAGCTTTGGCTGGAAGAGATTAATGTGCGTTATGCAATTTTCCATCAAAGGATTCCCGTGTTGATGGCTGTCTGTGGACATTTGGATGGGCAACGTTGTGAGCCATCATGTACAAAATGGATAGCATGTACGTGCTGTTGTGACTGTATATATATATATATATATATATATATATATATATATATATATATATATATATATATAATTTGAAAAAGTGATCCAAACTATGCATTCCCATTTAATTAATGATGTTTTCCTTTTGCAGAATTTGCACATGATATAGCGAATTTGCACTGAATGTATGAATTGTATATATATATATATATTTTTTTTACATGATTTTAATATGTTATGCAGAAATGATATATTTTTTGTAATTGATTCAACAATTTTAATCAATTTATTTATAAGGAAATAATCATGAGGAAACATTGGGAGCAAGAGCTGAACAAACAAAGAAGAGTGACACTCTCTTTTAAAATGTTTAGTTTTCTATTCTTCAAATGCATGGTCAAACTTAAAACGTGTTTTGGATCACTATGCACTTTCTTGTAATTGAACAAAAAGTACTTCATGAATTAAGCGCTACTGAACCAGGCTGAAGTATGTTTTTTATTTCCACAGGCTGTGGGGTCAGCTGACTGTGTACTAGCACTTTAAGAGGGATGGGTGTACGATCGACCATGTCTTGTGATCAAGGGGCGGAGGTCCCGAAACGCGGCATGGCGGCGTGTTCTATGCACAACAGGATGGAATAAAACTTATAAATTTGCAAAACATCCGTGAGGGTCCGGTTTCGTTATTTCCCTGGAGTTTGGTTTGGGGACTTGGCGGAGTTCGTGGCATATATATATATATATCCTCTTACATCAGGGACACTATGGACTTTCTGCAGAAATTAAAAACAGTAGTGTGGAGTACTGAGTATTTGCTGATCACACTTGATGTCACTGCTCTGTACACAAGTATCAATCATGTGGATGGAGTGAGAGCAGTAAGACATTATCTTAGCAGAAGGCCCATGTGTATGCCGGAACACAATAACATGCTTGTGGAAATGTTGGAAATGTGTCTTTACAACAATTACTTCATGTTTCAAAATCAAATGTTCCAGCAATTGCGAGGAGTGGCAATGGGGGCCTGCTTCTCCCCCAGTTACTCATGTTTGCACATGGGGCAGTGGGACGAGCAGGTCCTAGGCAATGCCTTTAAAGAGGTCATGAGTAGCAAAGTGCTAGTGTGGTACAGGTTTATCGATGACCTTTTCATTATTTGGAAGGGGACTGCTAGTGAAGCAGAACAGTTCATTGGTGAAATCAATCGGAATGAACTAAATCTGCATTTCACAGGTACCATCAGTGACAGGAAAGTAAATTTCCTTGACGTAGAGGTTTTTGTAGATGAAGGGGGACTGCAGACAAAATTACATCGGAAGGAGACTGCAGGTAACACCATCCTCCATGCCTCTAGTCAGCACCCCAACCATCTGATCCGCAGCATCCCTTATGGGGAGATGCTGAGGATTAGAAGAATTTGTAGCACCGATGAAGACTGTTTTGAAGCACAGAAAAAAAGCAAGATACGGTTCCTACAGAGGGGCTATTCTGAAAATATAGTGTCTAAAGCAATGGAAAGGGCAAATAAAACAGCATTATCTCCAAAAACACCAATGGGGGTAGACACAATAGTGACCAATGCGACTGTGGACCAACCAAGATTCATTCTTGGTTATAGTTGCCAGCATAGACAGCTTCAGAGGATGGTGAGGAAAAACTGGCATATAATCACAGGTGATCCTGTGATTGGGAAAACTATGTCCACATGCCCGGCTATTACTTATAGCCGTGCCAGATCCATGAGTGACATGCTAGTCAGCAGTAGCCCGGAGGTACCAGCTCGAGGCAACTGGCTAGGGAAAAGCAAGGGCTTCTTGAAATGCGCAGTATGCAAAGCGTGCACCATAGGAAAAAGTAAAACCACCTACTATTCCCCATTTAGTGAAAGAGAACTCCCCATTACCAAGAAAATAACCTGCAAATCAGACTTTGTCATCTATGTCTTGGAATGTGTTTGTAGACTTTGCAACGTTGGTAGTACTAAACTACAAGTCCACAAACGCATATTGCAACATATGAGGGCAGTTGTGAACAAAGATGATGCTTACCCAGTAGCGAGGCATGTTAATCTCTGCCATAAGGGTGACGTCAACTGCCTGAAATACTATGCTATTGATATGGTGGAGCCGTTACGCAGAGGGGGCAATAGGGAAGCACGTTTGCGCGTACTAGAAACCCGGTACATTCTTGAATTAGACACTAAGGCTCCGAGCGGACTGAACGCGACAGAAGATTTGTATACTTGCTTGCACACTGAGTCTTGAAATTGTATAGCAGGAAATGAGGCGAAAGTCATCTGTATAGGCTATTTTAATTAATTATTTATTGATTTCTGCCGGATTTTAAGAATATCTAGTATATCAAACACATTTGGGAAATCACATATTTCTTTTCAACAGTGCTGGAGTCAACATGAATACCTAAGCAGTGTAGACGCAGTGGTCCAGATGAAATTTTCAACCAATGCCCACTTGGGCAATATTAATCAAACCCCCTCCTTTGTAAATTTTGCACAAAGCACTTTACTTATTTGCTAAATATTGCACAGAAAATGTTTGTACATATTATATCCAATGCGATTGTTTGTACATAGTAATATTGGCAACCGTGCACATTTGTAAATATTGTTTTAACATATTTATTGCGCAAATTTGCACATTTGTAAGGATTGTTTGTCGCTTAATAATTGTGACAATTGGGGTTTACAAAAAACAGAATGAATGTAAAAATTGTTGGTTACTTAGTCTGGTCCAGGCTGAAGTATTTTCTCTATTTCTATAGGCTTGGGACCATGTGACCGGACCGGCACTACAAATCACAGGGTGTAATTTGACCATGTCATGTGATCAAGGGCTCCAGGGCCCGAAACGCGTCATGGCGATCGTGAGGGTGCACAGTTTGAAATAAAAAGACGCTTGAAATAATCTCATTGGGTCCGTCTTCGTTATTTGGCCTTTGCTGAATGCTGAAGTTCCAGTCATATATATATATATATATATATATATATATATATATATATATATATATATATATATATATATATATATATATATACATACATATAGCTACTGATTAACACATGCAGCACTTCATAGAACAACAGATATAATGATATAATGATGCACAAATTAAGACAGTTTAGTCACTAACCCATGCACTCAGTGAGACACATTTAATCATTTACTCATACAGTCAGTCATGCACCTACTAAATCCTTCATCCAGACACTTATACATCCACTCATTCTTCAATATGTAAGACATATTTTAACTTTACAGAAACATGCAGTCACTGGATGATGTCATCAGTGATGTTATCAGTGATGTCACTGACCATGTCATTAATGATGTAATATGTGACATCATCAGCAGTGGATTGCGGGTGCGCGATATATAGTTATTGCATCTAACTATATATGCGAATTTCTATAGTTTTGTGCGAGTAAATTAAGGTTTTGTAAATGCTAATCCCTAACTATATATGGCCTAAAACCTATGGTTTTTTCAGTGAATTTCAATGGTTTTTTAATAGCAAATATCAAAAGCTGTCAAATGTGAAGTACGTGATAGGTAAAAACATTTTCGTATTTATGCACGCTGATGTACTTTGAACGCTGCCCCCCCGTCCCCTCTCCCCCCCCCCTCTTTTCTCTTAGCAGTACTGCAGATAGTGAAGGGTAGTTAACGCAGGCCTATGCCCCAGTTCTAATCCGTCGTGTCTGCTTCTCTCTCCATTTGATTGATTGTTATCCAAGCATTTACTGTTTTAGAATTGGTTCTCTTTGGTTCATTCTCTATTTACAAACAAGCACAGAGTCGCAATACTCTGTTTAGTCTTTGCAGATAGTGAAAAATAGTTTTAAAAAACAAAAGGAATCGAGCAAAATCAGTAGGCCACTAATGGGATCTCTTTTTGACCTAGCTAAAATAGAAACATTAAGAACAACCCCTCATGAGAAATACGAAACTAGTGAGATAAACTGAGCTCCACACGATGATGGCTGCAATACAGCTCGGCTCCGCCACCCACCCCACCCAAAATAACGACAAACCCTATGCAAATATTATAAATATATACAACACACCAGCAAAGTAACAGGGTAAAACATTTTATTAAATAATTATTTACATAACTATTTTATACTTTTAGTTGCCCGATCCGGCTAGCTCAATCGATCAAGCATGAAACTCATAAACTCTGATAGCAAGCTTTGCTGCTGATGCTATGCAGACAAAAACTGGTTTTCAGTTTGTACATTCATCAAGATTTTTCCATCCAAGGCTGGTTGAGAGTTTGTAGAAAGATGGCTTCAGATTTTCAACATACGCTGTGGTGGCGCGGACTGGGAGGGGGCGCTTGGCTCCTGCCCCCTCCCCAAGTCGTGTTGCCCTGGTGTGGCCTAAGATCGCCCCCGACATAGGCGGCCGGCTCCCGGGGTCCGGCGGAACTTTTTGCCTTTTGATGACTCTTCCATTCTGGACCTTGTCCCACAATCCGTTTGACCTGAAGACACGCTGTAGTGGGGCGCACCTTTACCGTTTCAGTTACCATTCCGCCCGCTTTTGCTACACTGTGCCTCTTCCGCCATTCAGCTGTTTACAGCCCGCTATTGCGACTACAGCGTCTCGCTCACCATGTAGTTGAGTTGCTCCCGCTCTTGCATTGCAGTGATAGGCGGCTGCCACAAGACTCTCAAAATGGCGGCCGGCTCTTCAGATTTGGGCGTGATCCACTAAAATGGCCCTGGGACACCTTGGAACTCGGACGCTTGTCTGCTAGGACTTGGGCCCCATTCTCGAAAGCGTCCCCTGAGCCTTGAAAATTCTACAAAAGTCTTGGGGGCCCCCGACTCCCGCAGGCTTCTGGTGGGGAGCGGCTGCCATGATTGCTCGTGGAATGGCCACGACTGAGCTACGATATGGTGGTGCTCTCATGCTGACGCCAGCTTCAGTCTGAAACATCCAGAAACACTGTAGACTACCAATTCAATCAGTTCCGGTAGCGCCCCAACGTGACCCGGTAGGGAAGAACTTGCCCTCCCCTCTTTGACTGATGGTTCTTGTTGCCTGTCCCTTCTGTTGTCATTTAACAGAACTTTTTAGACTACTGAAAGGGGTTGTGTTCCGACCGCTGGTTGGTGGAGACATTTTGACTATATTCTGGACCTACGTTGTCGCGTAATGCGTTATATGACACGTCGCGTTAGCGCACCCGGAAGTGCTCCGGTGCGCGAAGCGCAGCTTCCCGGAAGCGATCCGGGGCGCGGCGCGTAACGTAAGCATAACAGGTCATGTGACTTGTTTATAAAACTTTTCATTGGTTCATTTTACTTTTGTTATTCTAATGATAAAAGGCTTGGTCATATGACCTAAAAATTAGGCTTTTTATTGCTTTCGAACATTATTTTTTCTTAAACATATATGTTATAATGTTCCAGGCTAATGTACTTTCCCGGAAAATTTACAACTGTCCTGCAAGTAAAATATATTCCTTTTTCTAGCAAAAGGGCGTTTCTTCGTCCCATGACGGAGCCGTTGAGCAAAAGATGCTCGGCCTGCTGTCTTAGTCGCCGATACGCCTGAATATCAGATTCTTATCGATCACTTTATGTTGCAGGAGTAGAAAACACAACAGCCCTTGGCCATTTATCTTTACTGCGTATTATACCTTTTATCCGTCATGTAATTGGACTGCTTTATTTCACTTGCCTTTTACTGATTAGAAAACAGTGACTAAAATTAAAAACTTTACCAATGTAAATACTACTACCATGTTTTGTTTTAAAAACCTTTATTGTGAAAATGTCAGTATACAAATACGGGCCTATAACCACGTGGGCCAGCCACGGAGCAAACTGGAAACGTATATGATGAGGAAACATTTACACTGTAGAGGAACGTAACGAGCGGGCCATTAAGTTGCAAGAACTAAGGTGTCTAACAGTTGCGGAATCGGTGGACGTACATTTTGTAATTAAAATACAACAGGGCCACTAACAATAAAATTTTCTAGATATACATTTGAGGGCAAGTACCATGGGTGACGTTAATTCGAACTTACAATAGTTCAGTAATCCATAACACATCAGAACTTAATATCAATAAGGATGTCGAAATATTCAATCAATTCTCGTCCCCGCCCGCCATGTGCTTCAAAACTGCATACGTATCTCGTGATATCAAGGTTGTTCAACCAGTACACAACAAGGAGTTACGAGTCCCATTTATACCGGCGCCATTTTGGGCGAGGCCGGGCAGGTCCAGGATATAGTCAAAATGTCTCCACCAACCAGCGGTCGGACCAGAACCCCTTTCAGCAGTCAAAAAAGGTTCCGTTAAATGACAACAGAAGAGATAGGCAACAAGAACCAACAGTCAAAAGAGGGGAGGGCAAGATCTGAAGCCATTGTTCTACAAACTCTCAAGTAGACTTGGATGGAAAAATCCTGAAGAATGTACAAACTGAAAACCATTTTTTGTCTGTATAGCATCACCAGCAACGCTTGAGTCAGTTTTGTGTGAAGCCGCCATTTTGATTCAATCAATAGCGTCCCCCTGCACACATTCAGGGACCTGGTCGTGTCTTCAGGTCAAACGGATTGTGAGACAAGATGCAGAAAGGAAAAGGAAAAAAGTTCAGCCGGACCATGGGAGCCGGCCGCCTATGTCATGGGCGATCTTTGGCCACACCAGGGCAATAGTGAAGCTGCAGCAGGTGCAAATAAGCTTCAGACAGTGTTACAAGCACTGCTCAGAACTCTCAACTATGGCACCCAACATCCAGGACTTGCCATCCGGATCTTGGCTCTCAACTATGGCACCCAACATCCAGGACTTGCCATCCGGATCTTGACGCCTTGTGCTGGTTCCGACCTATTCACACATCGGTCCGCTACTGACACCACCTCATAAGCCAACGGGGCACCCCACGCCGACTTTCGGCGCAGCATTGTAGGATGGCCACACCAGTGCGGCAACTTGCTGGACACCACCTCGGTGCCATCCAGATCTCGGCGCGTTGTGCTGCCTTCGGTCTACTGTAGCCGCAAGTGCGGACGCAACTCAGCTGGATAGCAAGTGAAACACCAAGGGGCGCCCCACTACAGCCGAGGAGCCTCCATCTTGGGGGCAACGCACAGCATCACATTGCTTTCTCAAACAGCCCCCACTGACTGACGCGACCTCACAGGCCAATGGGGCGCCCCACGCCGACTTTCGGCGCAGCATTGTAGGATGGCCACACCAGTGCGGCAACTTGCTGAACACCACCTCGGTGCCATCCGGATCTTGGCGCGTTGTGCTGCCTTCGGCCTATTCGCACATCGGTCCGCTACTGACGCCGCCTCACGTGCCAACGGATTTTCTACGCTTTTTATACCAGCGCGTAACGTAAGCATAACAGGTCATGTGACTTGTTTATAAAACTTTTCATTGGTTCATTTTACTTTTGGTTTCCTAATGATAGAAGGCTTGATCATATGACCTAAAAATAACACTTTTCATTGGATTAAAACATTTTTTTTTTCCCAAACGATGAAAGCCCCACCTTGTTTCTGGATGTTTCAGACTGAAGCTGGCGTCAGCATGAGAGCACCACCATCTCGTGGCTCTGTCGTGGTCATTCCGCAAGCAATCATGGCAGCCGCTCCCCACCAGAAGCCTGCAGGAGTCGGGGGCCCTCAAGACTTTTGTAAAATCTTCAAGGCTCAGGGGACATCCGAGTTCCAAGGTGTCCCAGGGCCATTTTAGTGGACCAGGCCCAAATCCGAAGAGCCGTCCGCCATTTTAAGAGTCCTGTAGCAGCCGCCTATCGCTGCACCGCAAGAGTGGGCGCAACTCAACTACATGGTGAGCGAGACGCTGTAGCTGCAAGAGCGGGCGATAACCAGCTGAATGGAGGATGAGGCACAGTGTAGCAAAAGCGGGCAGAATGGCAACTGAAATGGTAAAGGGGCGCCCCAGTACAGCAGACGAGCCTCCACCTAGGGAGGCCCGTTCACGCCGCCTCCCCCCCCCCCCGGGGCGCCCCACGCCGTTTTTCCGAGCAGCATTGTAGGATGCCAAAACCAGTGCGGCAACTTACTGGACATCACCTGGTTGCCATCCACATCTCAGCGCGTTCTGCTGCCTTGGGACTGTTCGCACAACAGACCGCTACTGACGAGGCCTCCCCCCGCACCACCCGGGACGCCCCACGCCATTTTTCGGAGCTGCATTGTAGGATACCAAAAACCAGTGCGGCACCCAGGTAACATCACCTGGGTGCCGTCCAGAACTCAGCACGTTGTGCTGCCTTGGGACTATTCGCACAAAACACAGCTACTGACCATTGTTGCTTCTTTTTTGAAAAAATGTTTAAATGTATTTACTGTTTTTGTTCCGTTGTATATATTTAAAAGTTATTAAAGTGTTATAATCCTACAACTTTGTTGGAGTGCTATATATTTTTAATGTGACACATAATTGTGAAGACTTTGATGTACAAAAAGGCATCCCTGGAATCTTCCGCTTCAGGCTCGGACCCACACACCCTCACAGTGAGAATCCCCTCCCCAAGCACAATACAGGATGGTTATCAGATAGTAGGAACGCGTGTGGTGTGACGGATCTCATCGGGTGGGGGCCTTGATCTTCTGTAACTCCTTTGAAGAAGGGTGATTCTCTACAGCTGGGGCCATAAACTACACCTGCAGGACTAGGTGATAGCCTGGGACCGGCCTGGACAATCGGACACAGAGGAAGAGGAGTGTCACAGGGTGCAGTAGTGAATAGGGTGAAAGGGAGGTGTCGGGCGGGCACAGGGTGTGATTCTCAGAAAAGAACAGCGCAGATGGGAGGAGGTTTCTGGGCCATGCATGAGAGAGAGAGCGGGGTGACCAGTGCGTGGGGGAGATGCTTGCGAGGGAGGGAAGCCATGCTGAGGATCAGCGGCGTGCAGAGAGTGGCTCTGGTCAAGGCATCTAAAATGGCTGCCGTGCTCAACAAAAGTGTGGCATTGCAAAAAAGGCAAGATGGCGCAGACAATGTTTATCAATAAGGATTAATTTATAACAATTATTTTTATCAAAATATTTAATCGCAGTGACAAAATAGCGGTCAACAGTTCCTGATTTCCATCAAATCGAACGTTAACAGACGTCACGCAGCAAAAAAAAAAAACGCTCACGAACAGCGCAGATGGGAGGAGGTTTCTGGCCCATGCATGAGAGAGAGAGCGGGGGTGCACGCAGCAAAAAAAAAAAAACGCTCACGAACAGCGCAGATGGGAGGAGGTTTCTGGCCCATGCATGAGAGAGAGAGCGGGGGTGACCAGTGCGTAAGGGAGATGCTTGCGAGGGTGGGGAGCCATGCTGAGGATTGGCGGCGTGCAGAGAGTAGGTCTGGTCAAGGCATCTAAAATGGCTGCCATGCTCAACAAAAGTGTGGCATTGCAAAAAAGGCAAGATGGCGCAAACAATGTTTATCAATAAACAATTATTTTTAACAAAATATTAACTCGCAGTGACAAAATGGCGGTCAACAGTTCCTGATTTCCATCGAATCGAGCGTTAACAGACGTCACGCAGCAAAAAAAAAAAAAAAAGCTCACACACAGCCGCTGGAAGACATGTATAAACATATATGAGCCTCCTCAGCCACCCTCAGAAAACATAAGGGGTCAGGATACGTCTCCCGTACCCCCTTATACCTAGTAATTTAATTAAATCAAAACACAAAATGGCGAATTCCCGTTTCGCTACCAGTTTGCGGCCCGGTTCGCGAACCGAGAAGCGCTTCTACCGCGAAAAATCAAATTTTAATTATTTGCCCCACGGGACCCTTTAATAACCCCAACACCATTCCTAGGGGGTCAAGAGGAGTCTACCTTGCCCCCTTTCATTAAATTCCCCCTTCGTTTTTCTCCTCCTCTTGTCTCTCGATCCTACCGAGAGACAAGATGGCGGCCGCACCGGACTGTTTAGAATGTTGACAGACACCGGAGAGCCAATCAGCTTCGCTACGCAAAGCTCCGTAACGCGAAAAGTACGCGATCTGGTGCGCTATCTATGACGCTGTCACAGATATATCTGTTTTTTTAAACGTTAATTTCTCAAAATCCACTGGAGCACATATATTGAGACCCAGCAAAGGCACATCGGGCTAACAGTCCCTACAATTTTGCCAAGTTTCGTGTAAATCCATTCAGCCGTTCGAGCTAAAAGTGAGGCCAAAGGCCCTATGGAAAAATGAATGGGAAAAACGTGTTTTGGGACCCCCCTTTTTTCTCGGCCCCCCCTTGACAGAACCCCCCCCAAATTTTCAGGGGCTGCTCAGAAACAAAATGTGCCATTTTCCTGAAAATTTCAGCCGATTCCGTCCACAAACGCCAAAGTTATTAGACATAGAATTTTCAAAAGTTCCATAGAGAAAAAATCCTAACTATATATACCTACTGGCGACCGCCAGTAGGTAATGTATAAAACCAAGATAAAGTAAGGAGGTCTTACAAAGAATAGCGAAAAACATCTACACATACACCCTTAACCTACATGTGGAATTTAGATAGGTAAGGTGAGGTTCGTTAAATGTATTTAAAAGCAATATCTAGTGCTAAATGGATATGGTTTTTCCAGCAATATAGTTGATGATACATTTAAGTGCCTACTTTACATTGAATGCTGCAAAAACATTATAAATACGTTTATATTCATATTTATAGTGATATACATATTTGCATTTATATCTGCTTTTAAAAATAATGTTCACAGTGAATGGGATGTAAATGTTTTTGGGAAAAACAATGTTTCTTGCTGAAAAAAAGAGCAATGTCTCTCCAAAATATTATCCTACATATTTTAGGTATATATCTATTTATTTAAACATATGCACTGTGTTATAAAATATTTAAAATATTTTTTTACTTTGTACGTTTTTTTAATGTATTTGAAAACTACAAAACGGATATTTTCTCTGTCTATGACTGTCGTACTATACACGTATCTCACAATTGGCACACAATTAGCACATTGTCACTTTAAAAAGGAAAAAGTCAAGCGTAATGTCGTCATGTGATCAAGAATCCGTGCGAGTTGAAACGTGTCACAGTGGCATTCTAATAAACATATGAGGGGATTTTGTGGTCCGTGCTTTTCCAGCATCAATTTGGAGTTTTTGGCGGCGAATCTAATATATATATATGATCATTTTATATTCCCGCCAATGCTGGCCGCAGGCTCCCACTCTCTTGTAGTCCTCTCAGTGCTGGGCTGTTGCAGGGCAAATCAGGCTGAGAGACGAGCTTTACTTACCGCTGCCCGTGCCCACGGTAAAAAATGGAATCCAGTCTGGATGGGATTCCCGCCCGCACGGCCCGGCCCAGAGCAGTAGTTCCAGTCGGAATTACAGAGGCAGGCCAGTTGTCATCAATAGAGTGGGTATATAAAGCTCTAAGCTGAGCTGATCGGCGGAATTAGCGAGGGCCGCGGCAGCCCGGTGGTATCACATTACGCAGCAAGTGGGAAGGCCCGAGCCCAGCTCATCGGGCTCGACCTCGGGCCGTGCTTAGCTGTAGTGTAACCTGTTCCACCAAGGATATCTGCAATATAAATCATCAGTAAGTGTATGTAAGCTGGAGTTGGTATAATTAAAGTGAAATGCTGAAAATGAGTAGCGTGGCGCACAGCACTGGTTTAGGTTAAACTTCTTATATTTACTTTGATTTTGGTTGTGGTTTCGGGTGCTCCGGCAAGAGACGTAACCGTCCGTGTACGTCGTAGGTAATGACTGGTTGTGTGCGTTACATGGGGAGTAAACGCATCCTTGCATAAGGGCACACACTGTGGTTCGTCAGATAAAGACAGACTCCAATATTGCTTTTGGCGGTTGAAATAATCAACCGCCAAAAGCAATATTGGAGTCTGTCTTTATCTGACGAACCACAGTGTGTGCCCTTATGCAAGGATGCGTTTACTCCCCATGTAACGCACACAACCAGTCATAATTAAAGTGAACACATCTTTGACTGACAAATATTGCTGGTTTTATACCCCAACCATCATCGATCAGGTTCGATCAGCCGCTGAGCTAATATTGATTTTTATGCTATAGCTCTCAGTGTCTTTTGCAAATAATGTTCTGCCAGCCAGGCTGTGACCTAGACTATTTTGTGCCTGAGATAGCTTCTCCTGAGGCTATCCCCTCTAACAGTGCGATCAGGTACAAAGGCCAATTTGGTAACATGTGGCTTCTGAATAAGTACTCAAGAACCATACAAGTCTGATATGTATTCATTTAGTTTGAATATGCACAACCATTACAACTGACTAATTCTTGTGACACATACATGACCCCAAAAGAAACTGCATGTACCATTTCATACATTGAGAACTTTGCAAATGCAAGGGGGACATGTTCAAATATTTCCTCATTTTCCTCCACAGGTGATGCTGTATAGACACTCTCTCCTCCTCTCCTTACACCATATAGACATGCAATCACTGTACCTTAGTGTAGTTAGAGTAAGGCACGCATTCATACATGAGCCATCATACAGCACAATTTTGGTCTCCCTATGCCATGACTGTATAGGGGAGTGCTGCTGTACAATATTACAGGGCTTACACACACACCTTTACCCTCACCAAAGTCAGGATCCAAGGAACCGGGTCATTGTCCTAAACAGAGATCAGGATATGCAGATGCGTGACCAGCTGGTTGACCCTTTGTTCTCTTGAGCTATCAGTTGTGTTGTGGCCTTTATGTGGTTTTTTGGTCTGTTATTGATGATTGGTAGACATTTAACTCTCTGGCCATAAATATGATTCTGAGACTACTCTGTGAACCATACATAATGTATTTAAACAACAGTTGTTGCCAAAAGATAGAGCTATGCAACACATTTCTTGCATATGATAGTGATTAGTGTGGGCAAAGTTTCAAAGGACTCCATTACCCTAGGGGAGTAAATGTCACTGCATATATGAGATCTCCCCGGACAGGGGACATCTGAAAAGTTGTCGGCACCAAGTTTCACAGTGAGTCATGTCTATGCATAGAGTGAGTGAGGACTGGCATTGCATACAAGATTGAATCCTACAGGTATGTGTGAAACAGACAAGATTACAAATATATATAAAGGTGTCTTTTTTTCTTTTTGGGTTACACATACTACAATCATGCCTTCCTCATAGTTTATATGTATATAGCTGTGTGTCACAATATACTTTTTACAATGGCCCTTACATATGTTAAATGGGGGTGACAGACAGTGAGGATGACTTAGTGGCCTACTCACTTTACATTTTAGGGTCAACTAATCAAACTACATACTGTTAAATTACATTTTGAATTTAATGTCAGCATTGGAGACACAATAGTCCATGATGCAGACCTAGTGAGGCTAGGAATATTTTAAAATGTAGTGAGCATGATCTACTGTTTACTAACATTGTATCATGATGGGTAGCACAATGCTATAGTAACATAACACACACTCATGAAATCTAAAAGTTGCATATATGATGTACTCATACAGAACTGAATGCATTGTGGTGAGTATCTGTGTGGAGTTGTGCTTAGTAATCAAAACATTAAACACATATGTACAGATAGGAAAATATATATTGGATCTGTGTGTGCTGCTACTCATGTGGCATTGTAGCTTTAAGTCTGTCATACATACACCATGGTGCAAGTGTACCTGTGTAATGACTTGTTCTGTCTGCTCAGAAAGAGAGTCCTTCATGCACCCAAATTAAAAGTAGAAGGTCGATTGGATTTGTATGTGTGATGCTGAACACATCACAGATACTAATACAGTCTAATGTGCACTATTATTACATGTAACTGTCTCATGAATACTTCTAGGAAGCATGATAAATAATTGACAAGGAATGAAAGGCAATGTTTGAGATGTAAATGGTGAGCTCACACACCCTGTATGCAATTTCCTGTATGTCACTTCCTGTGTTATTGTCAATTATTTCTGTTCCGATTGCAGAGCCTCCGCCCAGTGTGCAAAGATCCAGCTCTGCACTCAGAAAGGGGGTTTCGCACCTAGGACAGGGATCCCACTTTCAGGGTGGACAGTCCACGATCGGGATGGAAACCATAGAAAATAAACATGAAGTGAGATACAGCAAATTATATACGGAATGTTGAAGGCAATACCATTTTGTGTTCATTTTGTCCCATCCTCACCTCAGAGCAACATCCTTCACCGTCTTCCTACTCTGTACAATTATCCTTCCCCCAACATGGCTGATGAACTTGATGACTTGGCAACCCCCTTCAGTGAGTCTGAATAAGGCACTCCTGACAGCAGCTGTAACGAAACAAACATATCCAAATTACAATACAAAGGATTATGTGTAATATTTTATATGTATGTGTCATTAGAAATCACTTTAAATACAGTATAAGCAATTAGGTACATACTTTCATATTTCAATTTAACTGATATGTCATACTTTCCTTAGCCAACATGACATGAAATAGTATACTCTTATTAACCATATCTGAGCATATGGAGATAGGTGGCAACAGAAATGTTTGACACACAGCACATACTGCTAACATGTCATCCGATATATTAGACTATGAATGCTATCTACAGTAATATGTAAGTGACCTTACCAATAACCCCGGGCGGAGACCTCTGCTATGCCCGTGGAGTGTGCAGAGATTTGCCTCCTCTGCATTTTGCTGAGAACACGGAGAAGGCAAATCTCTGCACCCTCTGCAGCGGAGCGGAATTGGCTTGCCCCCACCATGACCCCCTATAATAATAATAAATTCTACATTACTTAAAATTAAAATAAAACCACTTACCTGGCATGCAGCGTACCCTGGCTGCCCTCCTCCTCTTCCTCGCCGTCTGGGTAATTCTTTGAGAAAATTGTGCATGCGCGAGGAAGAGGAGGAGGGCAGCCAGGAGACAGTGCATGCCGGGTAAGTGGTTTTAATTTCATTATAAGTATTGTAAAATTAATTGGTAATTATATGGGGGTGGAGGTGGGTGGCATAGTGTAGTGGAGCGGAGTTCCACAGAGTTTGTTCGCAACTCCATGGGCATCTGCGTAGCTCCGCTACGCCCACTATGCCCGGGGTTACTTATCAGCGTCTACCATCCACCCAATGTGTGGTGCCTAACCATTTGTCACACCTGTATGTGGAGCAGAGGTCACTGTAGCATGTTTTGTCCTCACCAACATCACCTGTCTCCTCATATCCTGACACTTCTTTTTGATGTCTGTGATGGTGCGGGCATCTTCCACCAATGCACTGACTGCATGTAACGACCGGATTTTCAGACCAGATATAACCAGCTCACCAAGACACCACCAATCCAGCCGAAACGTAACCATCTCCCTCCCCAGAGCCTACTTACCAAAGCACCTAGGTACCTTCCTGGGGATGGGGAATTAGCAATATACAAGCTCATATCATCAAAAACACCACTAAATCTATAGGGATTACTAGAAATACTCACTGATTACTAAGGAATTCCATACTCTACACCACACTCATACCTTATAGTCTTGCGGTAACTTAGGCCCAGACTATGCTACCCTCCTACTCATAGTGAAGGGGGCAGTTCTGATTACTTACCATTGCACACTGACCACAATCAGTGCTCACACAAGCGACAATCCTGTGGGTATATACATTGACCACAATCAATGCTCTCATTAATGCCACTCTCTCTAGCAGCAATCTCACTACGCACCGTATCCTCCCGGTGCTCTCACTTCCGGCTCACAAGCCACAATCCAGCAGGTATACACATTGATCACAATCAATGCTCTCACTAATGCCACTCAATCTCTGTCCTATGAATACCTTCAGCTCTCTCTCTCTCTGTTGGGAAGTTTCTATATATATATCTAATATCTACTGGGAATGTAATATTATATTTTATGTGGTAGATAGACAGTTCAATCCTCTCACACAAGAATGGCCAAATTACAATATGCAAAGGTTATTCTCTGATTTAGGTGCTCCCTTGCTCAGTTACCACTTACCCGGACGGGGAACACATCCGTCCACATAACAGCATCTGGCTAGAAGAAACGTTAGTCATGAAGAAATAACACCTGCACAGCTGTTCACTAAGAACTGGGGTCCCTTCATTACACAATAGCAAATTATAACATCACAATAACTAGCAATCTAGATATAGCCTGAAGAGTAAAGGGAAATAGACACATACACAGATCTGTGGGGTCTCTTTATTAACAAGAAAGCTCAGATTACTAACACATCCACATATAGCTGAATAATGAATTATAACAGGACTGCACACCGCTGAAAGAAAAGGGATTAATATAGCCTAGGAAATACAGGAAAATTAATGATTAAGTGTAAAGCAAACTAGTTTAGAATACCTCACCCTATAAGAAAGGAATGTTTCTCTCTCTCTGGTGGAATCAGGGCTCTATCTCCCTCTGTCACCACGGCTTCACTTCACTGGCTCAACTGCTCCAAAAGCTCCAACTGGCAGCTCCAACTCTTCCATCTGACTGGCAACTGCTTCAATACATTCTGACAAACTGGCATCTCCAGCTGACAGTTCCAACTCCATTCCAAGATTCTTCTGACCGCTCCAAGATCCATCTGACTGCTCTCTCCAGCTCCAAAAACCATCTGACTGCTCTGCCTCTCTGCACTTCGCTAATATGGAATGCTCTCCCCTAGTGGAAAGTTCCAGCTAGTAGCCTCCTCCCACCAAATCCATGTACCAGGCTCCCTGCTCCAGACGCTCTCACAGTGATCAGCTGCTTGTTTCGTCTAGAGACTTGAGCCCCAGGGACACTTCTTGATAAGATTCAGCTCCGGCCGGTTCTCTCTGGTTTGCAAAGAGCGAACAACACCTCATAATTGAAACATCACACTTGACCTACAAACATCTCAGTCTGCAGAGGCAGAAAGCAAAATGGAGTCTCTCTGGTTCTGGGCCTTGTAGGCCCGAAAAGGATGAAATAGACACACAGCTCTATCAGAGTACATACACAAACCCTACCAATAGGTAATATAAAGTCAGAACTACAGGATCCACCCTCTACAATAGGTCTTCAGGCCTGAGAATAATAAAAGGACACATAATTATGTCAACGCCAATAGGCAATAGATGGATTAGAGTCAGGAATAAGGGATCTATCATCATATAAAGCGGCTATCCTCTAGTTTATGCTTCTAGGTCTGGAAAGAGGCCTGAAAAGGACCAAAATAAGCTAAGAATAGGGATCTAGGATGGTAGCAAGCTAAAGTCGGAGGAGATCAAATGCAGAACCCCACGTTGCGGCCGTATTCGTTTAACTAGCAGGCTGCGGGCGGTCTGACTAGAAACGAGGATAATTTTACTCTGTCGGTTTCCGGCCTATGAGATGTGATTGTGAGGTCTCTGAAGATTATGTGCAGTATATATTTATACGCATATGCTCATTATTTGAAGGTACATCTTGAAGGTGGCCGATTATTATAAGCAGTTGACCTTAAGAAATAGTCGCTTGACAATCACCAAGATATTGTGTTTAAGTGGGATATTATTATTTTAATCCTGAGGAAGGTTTTTGGCCTTGAACATTCATGTGCCATAACTGAAACTGAGCACTTTCTTGTGGAGAAACACTAAGTAATAGAGATAAGAAACTCCTGTAATTGTGAAATTCAATATACAACCTGGAGCAAATTTCATCAATTCATTGGAACTAGTGTCTTTTCTCCCCTTTTAATTGGAACTATTTTCCTTATGTATTGTCCCATTTTTTATGTAATGAGTTTATGATGTGTCACGATGTTCTAGTTTCTAATTTGCTTTTAAAATTTACCTAAATAAAATGTACATTTTTTCCTGTATGACTGTTTCATGTTTATCATTAACTGCTCCGTGTTTGTGAAAGTGGGTGAAATTTCTGCATGTCTAGTGTAAAACTGTGGTTTACTTTTAAGTTCACCCAAAGGGGAAAACTTTATTGACAGCAAGCTAAAGTCACCATCACTCAGAAATAGAACCAAAAATCCGGTCACTACACTGCATTAGCCAACTGCTGCCATAGGGCTGCCTTTTGTGTTGCACTGGTGAGGTACTGAGATAGACCATGGAGCTTTTTGTAGTTCTCCAGTATGAAGGTTAATATCATATGGATCTCCTCGTCTGTGAAGTTCTTCTTCCTCCTGACATTCAACATACTGACACTTGGCAGATGGCAAATCAAGGCTCAGAGCAGCCTTAGATGTGTGCTGCTTTTTTGTGGTTTGGAGTGCATGGGTTGCAGGTGGCATTGATTGCCTGCAGGTGTATTTAATTATACATGCCCCACCCCAAGGGCAGAGATTCTGCCCTGAGTGGGTAGGTTCTGTGCTGAGTTTGAAGATTCCACCTCAAGTACATAGATTCTGCACTCTGGGTGGAGGTTCCACTGCAAGTGCAGAAACCTCTGCCCCGAATGTGGAACCTCCACAGCCTTAAAGATACTACTCGTAAGTCCCTTTGTGAATACCGAAAAGCAGTATAGTTAGACTTTTGGTCTAAGTTAGACATGTTGTCTAACTTCACCTTTATGAATCAGAGCCTCAGTGTGGAAAAGCATGGATGTGGGAAACTTGAAGGGTCTACAGAAATGGGTTGTCAATGTTTGCAGGCATAGACATTAAAATATCCTTTTTAAACTATATGTTGTAATTGTGACTGTCATTGCATTTATGTGGTGCTACACCGCTGATGAAGTCCTGACGTATATTAGTGGCCCGGTACCGTCATGCTATACAGCACAAGGTTGGAATGATGCTGGGTTGTCAAATGTTTAATTACAGTGGGGTCTTCTATGTTGGAAGAACTTTGGTGTCATCTTAAAGTGACCAGAATGGTTCTCTTGAATTGACTTATGTCTCTACACCTAGGCATGAGGGATAAAATGCAAGCAGTTCACAATAATTAATTTTTGTGCCTAGATGGGCAGCCCTCAGCATGCACTGGATACAGGCAGGCATGGCAGATGATCTACATATTCCCCTTGAAGGACAGGAAAGTGACCTGCAGGCATGCGGCGGATATAGCCATTACTACATGGCACCATCTGGAGTGATAGAGGAGTAGCCCATGGCATGTCTTCCCAAGAGTGATATACATGAGTATCCTGGTTATAGATATTCTGAGTAAATGCTCTGTAAGGATCGGCAAGAAATTATAGGAGAGGGTTATTCAGGTATGCACAGGATTTAGTCAAAGCTCAAAGATGGTATAAAAAGTCTGTCTAAGAGGCTTGAGAAGTAACCTGCTCCAATGGCGGCTCCTCCGCTAATGCGGAAGAGCATCGCCCCACTGCTTTGCAGCAGTGAAATAAAGGAAACATAAAATGATAATAACTCAGTGTTATTATCATTTTATGTTTCCCTGCTGCAGCAGCTTTACGGCGGGTGGGGCTGCTCTGCTTACCGAGCAGGGCAGGGGAGGAGTGGTTTGCACTACCTACATGTGCATGAATGTTTGGTCTGACCTCTCTGGACAGCCAAACAGTCATGCGCACTTTGCATGTTCTCCATGAAGGCTGCATTACAGCCTGCAATGGAGAACATGCCCAGGCCCCCAGACTCTGGCTGAGCTCCAAACCACGACACTCAGACCAATCACAACACTGCATTGCAGCATTATGATTGCCTATGAGGAGCCTGGGAGACGGGTACTTCCCGATTCCCTGTTCAGGCCTGGAGAGAGATGGAGGGACAGCAGAGCAGAGACCCGACAATCAAGTACGTTTTTTTTCACCACCCCTAACCCTCCTTCCTTGCCCCCCTGCCCCATTCCGTGCTGGCCGCCACTAACATGCTCTTTAGATGCTATCTTGGAGTGATAGAAGGGTAATCCACAGGCATACACTGGTTATAGGCAGCCAGGGCTCCAAGGTCACAGTAAAGCATGCAGCCTTGCTAAAAAAGTACACAGGGTACACAAATGTGAAAGTAACAAATCAAGGAGGCTATGGACTAATGGGCAACTCATAATAATATCATTAACCCCTGTAGATTCCAAAAATGAGCACTGGAGGCAAGTGTCATGAATTCTCTATGTGCCACAGTAGTGGATCCGTGGAGCCATACAGAGATGGCTAAGGTACAATCTGAGGATATTCCAAAATGCCTCAGTAGATACCCATAAGCAGATACTGGTTAATATTGTTCCCCAGGGCAGTGGTGCCTTGTCCAGCACGTGCCAGAGTACTGGGTCAATTAAGTCCTTGGATACATGATATGAAGTACCTGATTCCCACAGTCTTCTAGTAATGAGTGTGTAGGGTCCATTAATGGGTGGTTAAAGAGAAACACAAAGAGATTCAGAAACACCGTAGTAGAGAATACTGGTGCATTGCAAATGGAACCCAAGAACGTTATATCTTGTTACTTTACAGAAGCTGAGTAAGCTCAAACTACATATGCCTATGTAGAGGGAATATGTATACTACCAAGAAACTATGACTATAGAATCCAAGGAGCTTCACAGACAGATTAGTAGGGGGTTCACGCTGTTCTACCAATAAGTTGGGTTGGCGCAACCGAAGAACATTTACAGATACATTATCAAAGATTCTGGGGTACTACCTTGAAGAAGTTTAAATGGAAGCCAAGGACATTCTAGGACACATCCTTGGAGGGTTAATGGTGCACTACCCACAAGCAGTGTAGGTGCACCCCAAGGAGATTCACAGACACCTTAGTAAAGTATCCATTACCTCCATGTCCATGAGGTGAAGGTGTGCACATGAGTTTAGGTGAAATCTGGGAAACCGATGGAAGGAATGCATTTGGGTTGATGAGAAAGACAAGCATGCAATACGGAAGAGGAGTCATCTCAGACACTATGTGATAACATTGCAGGATACCTCACCTCCAAAATAGACATTATCCATGATAAGATCACGGCAGCTAACGGTGCCCGATTAAGCGACAATTCCAAACTCCCCTCTACCATGGCTAACATGCACAAATTAGAGGAATTTCCTTCGCTCTTCCTTGAGGAAACCGAAGCCCTGTTAAAAACAACTAAATCTGGCTCTCCTTTAGACCTGATCCCAGCCAAGATCTCTGTCTTGCTCGCCAATCAGCTCGCTGTCCCTATTTGTTCCATCTTAAATAGATCCTTAAAGGAAGGCAGGCTCCCTGGGAAATAGAAAGCAGCTCAGATCTTGCCCATCAGGAAAAATGCCAAACTCCCTCCAGATGATGTCACTAACTACCGTCCTATTTCATTACTCCCGTTACAAAGTAAACTACTAGAGAAACATATAAATAAACACATGACCAGATTTATAAAATCCTCCAGTAGCCTGGAGGATTCCGACCTAGACACACCACAGAAACAGCACTGGTGACAGTTACAGATAACATCCGAATGCTAGCAGACAGGGTTCAGGCTGTACTTCTCATACTGCTTGACCTGTCTGCAGCATTCAATACCATCTCCCACCAGATCTTGCTGGGAAGGCTCAGAGCTATAGGTGTTGAGGGGATTGCACTAAAATGGATGATAAACTTTCTAGCAGAGTGAAAGCAAACCGTCAACCTTGGACCTTTTAGCTCATGTCTGAGCCCTACCCTATTCAACATTTATGGTACACCACTTGTGAACCTAATAAAAAACTCAGGGTTCACACCAATCTCTTATGCCAACGGCACCCAACTGCTTCTCTCTTTTTTTCAAGAATAACACCATCATTCAGGCCACCTTTTCGGAGGGCATGAAAACCATTACTGACTGGATGAGAAACAACTTTCTTCAGTTGAATGCTGAGAAAACTGAAATCATGTTATTCAGAGAAGCAAGTCAAGTCAAGTCAAAAACCACTTTATTCGATTTTGTTAAAAATCATAAAAGCATACTACAGCAATTAAAAAACAATCCAATTACAGTTAAAAATATTTCATACAGTACAATACAATTAAAAACAATAAAACAATCAGATTAAAATGGACTCATCATGTGCAAAAAAGCAATCATCATGTGCAAAAAAGCAATATATACCACGTTCATCACTGACCCCACTACTGAGTTTGTAATTTCCTCTTCCTAATCCGCACAGCGGCAACAAGGTAATTTGCTACACTAAACATTACCAAGGGTGAATCAAGCATTTGTAAAAACAGGAGAGCAGGCTTTGCTTGCGTAAATGCTTTCTCTTTCAACAACGGTAACAAATACTTTTGCCTAGGTACATGATAAAAAGGGCAGAATAACATAAGGTGCATATTGTCTTGTGTGGTAAAGTTATCGCATTTGCATACAGGCGCATCCTCAGGCTTAAACCATCCCTGTCTGTCACAGAGTACCAAATAAATCTGGTTAAATCTAAACTTAACCAGGAGCCACCTGTGGAACGGAATGTTGACTAAGACAAGATATGGTTGGATAGCTACACAAGTGATTGTCATATAATGTGCTCTGACCATGGGTTTTGTTAACTGGACTTGTTCTCTCTCCAAAGACTTAAGTTTATGAAAGTTTTCATTGACCCAAGCTAGATCTGCTTTTCTTAGGTCAAGCGGGGAGGAGAAAATCTCCGGACGTCCAAGTTCTACAGAGCACTTGTGAATATACGCCAGCCAAGCAATGTCTTTATATTTGTCAAGTTTTAAACAATCCATCAGAATTTTGTGGTTGAGGCCTAAATTTTCATTTATCCAGACTCTTATCCACAAAAGAATGGGTGCCATAGACAGGATATCAGTGATGTATCCTACTCCAAGCTCCTGATGGACAGAGAAAGTGGCTGTTGATAAGGGGAGTCCTAATATAGAACAGAAGAACTTATTTACCTCTGTTTGGATGGTTTCAGTTTTTACATATCCCCATATCCCAGCTCCGTACCTAGCTATAGCCAGTGATTTTGCCCTATACAAAGCTAGTAGTGCACCACTTGGTTTCCCCTCAAGTCTCTTTGAGAAGCTCAGAATAGCATTAACAGAGCTCCTTACTGCTTTGGTCTTTGCTGTTATCTGCGGGATCCAACTGCCCTTGATATCAAAAATTGCACCGAGGTAAGTGAAAACTTTAACGTTAGTAATCACTTCCCCTTTACAGTAAAAAGATCTAGTTTTATTTTTTGCTGCCCCAAAAACCATAACATGAGATTTGGCGTTATTGACCACAAGGTCAAGGGAAGACATACAATCACTAAATGCATTAAGAAGTCTCTGGAGGCCCAGATGTGTCCTAGCTATTAGAGCGGCGTCATCCGCGTACAGGAGCACTGGGATGTGAGAGTCTCCTGCACGTGGTGTGTCCACGGATGCAGCCAGCAGATTTTTTTCCAGAGAGTTTATGTATAAAGTGAACAGCATAGGGGCAAGGATGCAGCCTTGCCGCACACCCCTGCCAGATTTAAACCATGCTGTACGATGTCCCTCTTGATCCATTCTGATGGAAGCCTTTAAATCCTTGTGGAGTTCAGCCAAGAAGTGGACCAAAGGAGGATCCAATCCCATTTTTAATAACATGCCCCACAGCTTAGCTCTATTCACTAAATCGAACGCTGTGGACAGGTCCATATAAGCAACAAAAATTGCTCCCTTTTTTGCCTTAGTATATTTGGAAATTATCATGTGCAGGTTCAGGCATTGGTCCTCAGTCCCTCTACCTGACCGGAATCCATACTGGGCATTGGACAACATATCATCCTCTAATGTCCACTTATTAATTTTTGCCAACAGTACTTTGCCCAGGATCTTCATAGAGGAATCCAGCAAGGATATAGGGCGGTAGCATTTAGGGTCACTTCTTACTCCTTTTTTAAAAATTGGCACAATGATTGAACATGCCCAGGTGTTAGGGAACCCCCCTTTAAGTACATGATTAAAAACATTTGTAAGTATAGTTGCCCACATCTCTGGATTTGATTTGTATAAGTCCAGATGGACGCCGTCGGGTCCCGGGGCTTTATTCTTAGCTGACCCAATTATCGCGACCTTGACTTCATTTTCAGTCAAAACTACCATGGATTGCATATCAAAGTAGGGAGGTATACAAAAAGTTTCATAGACTTGATTGCTTCCATAGATAACTGAAAAATGATTAAGCCACTCTTGTTCTGGTATATTTGCCTCAAGATCTGTGTTACATGTTTGGGCAAATATAGGGCTATTTATTATGGACCAAAATTTTGAGCTGTGTCTCAGGGTGGTTGAGTCCATTAAAGCGTCCCAGGCTTCTTCTTTTACTGCTTTTTTACGTATCTTTACCACCTCAGCATATTTTTTCCTTAGCTGCGCTACCACTGACTTGTTTCTAGGGGAATGTTTTAGCGCTGCTATCAATGCAGAGTGAGCTTTAGAACAAGAGTGGTCGAACCAACTGGAGACTGGGGCAGGACCCCTTTTGGGACTAAGTGTAAGTTCTTCTTTCACCCTCGAGCAAATAGCCTCAAAGGCAGCAATAGTCTCTTTATCCCCCCTGGCAGGGTCCCTGCAGGTCTGAATTTCCGCCATCATCTCTTGTTCAACAAGATACGAAAAGTCTTCTGGACAAACTTTGCTCCATTTTAATCGCCTCCCCTGGTCTTTGCTCTTTACATGCCTCACAGAAGTGGCCAACATAACCCCCTTGAGTAGTCCGAGCGACCCATCCAAAGTTAGGCACACCGGATTGTGATCACTGAATCCACTTTCAATAGCGTTATAAAAGTGCACATAGTGGAGTAGCCCTGGGGACACAAAGATATAATCAATAATAGACTCACTGCCCCTTGCATTATATGTGACCACCCGGTCCTTTGGGTCAGGAAAGCCAGGTTCATACAAATCATTTGCTGATAACAAATGTTCCATAGCTATGCCCTTCGGACTATGCTCAAAGTGGGGAGGAGTCGTGAGATCAGGCCCATTGAAATCTTTAATCTGGCAATGTGATTCGCACAAGTGAACATTAAAATCACCCATTAAAATGATTTGTACAAAAGTGGTTTGTTTTGACATATAATCAGTTATAAATGAACTTAAACTCTCTAAAACAAAATTTTGGGGACCGCCGTGCAGGGAGTTATAGCAATTAATAAGTACTATCTTGTTTTTATCTGGGTGGCGGATCTCTAAAAACTGAAAATAGTGTGAGGACCCTGGAATTTCCCTCACACTCCCAGCTATTTTGAGAGACACCAAAAACATCAGGCCACCTATGTCTCTACCCACCGAGGTACACTGTGCTTTAACAAAGAATGAGGAGTAACCATCCAGCCAGAAGGAGTTATCCCTTGCCCATGTCTCCTGCATAGCTCTATATCGTATTCTTTTAGCTTACCCAACCAAATTGGGTCATTCTGTTTGGCGCGTAAGCCCGCAATGTTCCAGGACAAAATCTTCGCTCTTCTAATGCCCCCCTCCGTTAACGCCTCCCCTTCAATAGATGCAACATTACAGGAAGTGGGGGTGTAAACAATGTTACAAGGGGTAGGGATGTTAATGGGGTTAACCTGGCCATTCACTGGCAGTTTTATTTGCTTGGGCTCTAGTCAGTCCATATCTTCGTGGTTAAGGAGAGCAGCAAATCTATTTGTGAGTGGCGGGTTTTCTGCATGTGTGTGTATTGCAGAAGTGGCTACACCACCGCCCCCTGATTTCTTAGTCACCCATTCATTCCCTTGCGAAGGGAGATTTTGTTTGCCATGAAGCCTGTTGGTGTTATTTGGCTGTGGCCAAACATACCTACCACCAGTTGGCCTGGGTGCAGGTGGATAGAAAAAACCTAATGGCATGGCACGCACACCCTTGCCTAATGGGTCTAGAGGGGAAGCATCCCAGAAGAGGCGGCTTGTGACATCCCGGGATTTAAAATTAACTATAACACAGTCACCAGCCACACACTTTTTAGTTCTGCCAACCCAGTTAACCCTTCTGCACATCAGAATATTAGCAGCAATATCACTTTCACCCGTGCAATTTGCGTTGCACCATTTTTCCGTATGGTTCCGCAGCGTTTCCTGGTGTTCTACCACCCCCGCATCTAATTTGGGAACATTAACCAGTACAGCTACAAAAGGTGTTGCATCGGGGGGTAGGTGCACTGGAGGTGTCCTGCCCATCCGCTCTCCCGGTGAACCTAATGGCTTTTCCAATAGAACACGGTTAGGCACTGTTTGTGGCAGGGGCGTATATCTCCCATTAACAACTTTCCCTTTAGCGGGCACAGATATTTCTACTGGTGTATTAATTACTGGGATACTCGGTGGGTCAATTTCTATTGGTACTAAAGCCGGGGCCTGGCTAAGCAAGAAATCATTTATACGTTCACATTTGTTCAGCAAATTTTTAACACAGTCCTTTAGCGTCTCAGTAATGTCTGTTGCAATCTGGATTAAGGCTGATTCTAGCCTATCAGAAAAAAGTTTTTCCAGAAGCAACGTAAGACCCTCCTCGGTGATATATGGAGCTCCTTGACCCCCAGATTGACAGTTGGCCGTGTGTTCCTTCCCACCCATTGCCTCGATGTTAGGAGGAATGACAGGTATGACAGTAGTAGGAAGTTCGGGGGAGGGCAAAACTGTGGGAGTCTGTGCCAAGTTCATCCGGCATGGTTCAATTATGACCCTCGGCTCCAGTGGAACACAACTAATGGGCGAGGAAGTTGTAGTTGTAGTACTAATGCTTCCAGGTGTGTTTTCCAAACCCAGGGCACGTTCAGACACAGCTATCTGAGTGGATAGCTCGTCCACTTTGGATGTCAGATATGTAATTATGCTGGTCGTATATTTTGGAGCCTTGGCTTCTCCGGTCAATGAAGTAACGAGTTTACTCTTACCCATGATGTTAATGATGTGGCCCGTCCCGTCCCTGGTCGTCCTTGGACGGCCTTAGATGGCCCGCCCTCTGCCCGGGCTCCGCCCGGCGTCGCCCGCGCGCGTCCCGCGACGCGGGAGGAAGGGCTTCCTGATGTATGCCTCCCGGCGGAAGTCCCAGCTGGCAGGCAGGCGGCGTCCCCGCAGAGCAGGAGCAGGGGACGCTGGGGATTGTAGTTTGCCCAGCCGGCGGCCGCGAGTGGATTTGCGGCGGCAGGGGCAGGGACGGCGTGGAAGGTAGGGAAGGCTGCAGTCCTGGTCTTGCAGCAATGACCCGCGTAGACAGCAGGTGAGGTCTACAGAGAAGCAGTAACAAGGTGGTCTCCCAATTGGTGACCAGGAGAACTGGGTCCAGCTCTGTCCCCCAAACTAGTGGTAAAGAACCTAGGGGTCCAAATTGATCAGAAGCTAAATTTGGAGATGAATGCCACCTCAACCGCTAAGGCCGGTTTCCATATCTTAAATCTGCTTCGCAGAGTCTTCCCCTTACTTCTGTTATCCACACGGAAAACTTTGATACAAGCATTGGTCACAAGTCTTCTGGACTACTACAATGCTCAGTTGATTTCCGCCAAGGAATCTTCCCTAAACAGATTGCAAGTAGTCCAGAACACGGCAGCTCGATTGGTGACCAATGCCCCTCCTAGAATAGCTTCACTTCCCCTACTCTGTAAATTGCACTGGCTCCCCATTCAAAAAAGGATTAAATTCAAGATCTGCTGTATGGTCTATAAAGCCCTTAACAACTTGGGACCCGGGGACATTACAGATAAACTGATCCGATACAATCCTTCCAGGACCCTCCGCTCTGGGTCCAAAGAGCTCCTTCTTATGCTTCCCATAAAACAAATTCGGTTGGGGGGAACATCCTTCTCTTATGGAGCCCCATTTCTTTGGAACCAGTTGCCCATCCACCTCCGTCTCTCCACCAACTAAACATCCTTCAGAAAGCAATTAAAAACCGTACTGTTCTGATCACCCGGTATTGTGGTCTAGGGCCGTCATAGCACGGAGATACCCTGGTTGGGGTGTTTCATGCGCTCTATAAATGACATATAAATAAATAAAAATGAGTAAGAGAGAATCAAAAGATAGGGAAGGGAGGGTCAGAGCTCAATTGGGGTGAAAAGTGTAACACAAAACAAAGGGAGGGCCAAATATAACCTGGTATTGAAGCTGGGGACTATGAAACATGAGATTTGTGCACACGTGGCAACATTTTGGAATACCTAATGTAGAGAGCCACTCGGGCTCTCCCATACATTGTGTCCATTACACACACGCACGCACGCATACCCCGGGGCGGGCTCGTGCTGGGGTATAAATAAACAAGGTGGAAGACCGCTCGGGGTCTTTCCGGCTAACTGTGTGATTGCCTCTGTGTCCCTCATTTAATACCATTCACCACGTGTTGGGCCTAGTCCTGACACGCCACATTGGCGACGAGGCCGGCCTACCTTCACGCGTGCCGAACTGCCTCTGTCGGTGGCACCGCGCTGCCTGCTTCCAGTCGCGGAGCCCACCCGCATTTGCTGTGCCGTCCTGTCCCGGCTCCTGAGGCCCGCCCACGCACCTCCCTGGAGGGAGCGCCTTCAGCCGGCGGGACTCGCGTGGAGTCTGGGTGCCTCCTGGCAAGACCTGCGGGTGAGTTTACCTCTGCCCCACCAGCGCGACACCCCTGCGTGTCCCTCCCTCTTCCAACGCCAAAGCGTGTGCCCCGAGGGAAAACTCCTCCAGCGCCGAGGCGTGTGCCCCGGGGAAAGAATCCAGCGCGTCCTACGCGGCTGCACCACATGGTCTCGGCGGGGCCCAGGACCAGCCCCCAGCCGCCACCGCAGCAGCAGCAAGCTTGGAAGGCGCTCACCGAGGCCTGAGACACTCCCCCAGCCCTGCATCATGCGAGCGCGGCCTGGGTGTCGGAAGGAGAGTAACATTGATCAATCAAGTACAAGCAAAGGCAAACATCCCCTGATACATTTCTGTGCAACTGAGCATTCTGTCTCTGACACACACGGCCCAGAGGAAAAGAAACACGCCTCACACCTCTTGAGGGACAGGTTATGACAAGCATAGGCAAAGCCAAGCAGCAGGAACACAAAGGAAAGGTTCACTACCCTGAAGGGACCACGGAACAGTGGAAGAACCCTAACAACACACAGAGACATAACACCGGAAAGCTCCAGAAGGGTGAGCAGAAGATTGCATAATGTCTATAGTGGCGCCAGGAGCGGTCCAAGATGGGGCAGGCCAAAACCCACCTCCGGCAGTCGTGCCCCCACCAGTAGTAGTTGCGCCGCAGCCACAGGCCCAGATCCAAGCTGGAGCCCCCATGCAAGCGACGCCCACCCACCTACACTCTGGCGCAGCACCCATTCCACCATTTAGCGAGGCGGCAGCCCCGGCAATGGTGGCGATGAGAAGGAAGGTGTGGGTTGGGAGGCTCAACCTCTACTTTAAAGGCACAAGGGAAACGGATGGAACGGTGAAAAGGTCGCTCCTCATCTTATATGGTGGGCCGGAGATTTATGAACTATTCGAATCACTCCCCAACACAGGACCTGAGCATGACTACGACGCTACGGTCGCAGCCTTGAACGCGCACTTTGATCCCCAACTCAATAATGATTTTGAAAAGTTTAAATTCAAACGAGCTTGGCAGACGGAGTCTGAGTCGGTTGACATGTACTACGCCCGGCTCCGCCGGCTCACAAGCACCTGCCCGTTTACCAACCCACGGGAGGAGATCCGGGACCAAATCATAGTTGGTTGCAAGTCAGAGCTGCTGCGAAAGCTCATCCTCCGCCAACCGGGCATATCGCTAGATGAAAAATTGATCCTGGCAAGGTCACATGAGCTGTCCGACGCGAAGGCGGAAGAGATGGAGGCGGCATTACGCACGCCGGTGATTGCCCCGGCTACTGCGAGGACAACGCCGATCAAAGAAGAGAGAGTTGACGCAATCCAGAGAAGATTCCCGGCAACTCGCCCACGAAGTGCCCAGTCCAGAGGAAATCAATGCGGATACTGTGGGGAAGACCACCCAGCAACCGACACATGTGGCGCGAAAGGAAAGACATGCCTCAAGTGCGGGCGGTTGAACCATTTAGCCGCTGTCTGTTGGGGAGGAAAATTCAAGCCAGCCGGTCTGAGAGCCCGGGCAGTGACGCAGTGCATCCGACAGCTGTCGCTCGACCACGAACCACCTCCTCCGGACCACCAGGCTCAAGAAAGACGACCAAGGTACAAAGACGATGAGGACGATGAGGTGTACGTGGTCTCTTACGTAAGCAGAGCATCCACGAGGAGAAGACCGCCGCCCATGTGCTCCATAGCGGTAGAAGGCACCGAAGTTAAAGCCCTGATAGACACGGGGGCATCTGTGAATGTCATGGATTCTGATCAATATGAGAAGATGTCTCCCAAGCCCCTGCTGACACCCTCCACTGCGAGGATCTACACCTACAGAGGCACGGAACCACTACCGCTAAGAGGGGTGATCCAAACAACGGTTGTCAATGGCGAGTATTCCACGGAAACGAGGTTCCACCTCACCGAGGGAAAAAAGGGCACACTTCTGAGCTGCCACACGGCAGAGGACCTTGGCCTGGTGTTCTTTGCCAATCAGGTGCATCAGGCGCATGCAGACTTCATGCTGAAGGATTTTCCAGAGTTGTTTCAAGGCCTAGGAAAACTCAAAGGACGGACGTTCAAGCTACACATAGACACGTCCGTCCAGCCGGTAGCACTCCGACACAGGAGAGTGCCCTTCAACTTAAGGCCACAAGTCGAGGAAGAACTCAGGAAGCTAGAAAACCTTGGCGTCATCGAAAAGGTTTCGGGCCCGACACCCTGGGTTTCCCCACTCGTGGTTGCACCAAAGCCAAAGCAACCAGGGGCAATCCGGTTATGCGTGGACATGAGGCTGCCAAATGCAGCCGTCAAACGAGAACGACATATCACTCCTACTATGGATGATATAGTGGCTGATCTGAATGGGGCAAAATGGTTCTCAAAATTAGACCTCAACTTGGGATACCACCAGCTCGAGTTGGAACCAGCCAACAGATATATCACCACCTTCTCGACCCACGTGGGACTGCGACGCTACAAACGGCTAAGCTTTGGAGTCTCCTCTGCGGCAGAAGTTTTCCAAAATGCCATACGAGAAGTACTATCCGGACTGAGCGGAGTAATCAATCTCAGCGATGATATACTAGTCTACTCAGCAACCCTCGAAGAGCATCACGCCCATCTGAGGGACACACTCCAAAGACTCGTGGACAGCGGACTAACCCTACACCGGGCAAAATGCTCCTTCTACCAGGAATCAATAGATTTTTTTGGCTACATCTTCACGAGGGAAGGTCTGAGAGTGGATCCCAAAAAGGCAGAGGCGATCAAGGCAGCAAGCACTCCAAGAAACCCCACCGAGGTGCGCAGTTTCCTGGGCATGGCCACTTACTGTGGTCGGTTTATACCCAACTTGGCCGCGCTTGCAGAGCCCCTCAGAGCTCTCACCAGAGCAGACCACAAGTGGGATTGGACAGGAACCGCCAACAAGGCTTTCCAAACCATCAATGCCAGTCTCCTCGATGACACCAGCATGGCCTACTTCCAACCCCGATGCAGGACAGAACTGATCGTCGACGCCAGCCCCGTGGGCCTGGGAGCCGTGCTTCTGCAAGAGTACGGACCCGAAGAGTGGAAACCAGTCGCATATGCCAGTAAGGCGCTGTCGGACACAGAAACCAGGTATGTACAGATGGAAAGAGAAGCTCTGGCCATCAAATGGGCATGCCAACATTTCCACCTTTACCTGTGCGGGCAGGAATTCACTGTGGTGACAGACCACAAGCCGCTGTTGCCACTGTTTGCGGGGTCGTCCCGGCTGGCACCCCCACGCATCGAACGCTGGGCCGTTCAGCTACAGGGTTACAACTTCAGAATTGTGTTCCGACCCGGGGCGCACAACCCGGCCGACTACCTGTCCCGACACCCCGATGTCGTCAGCCAGTATCCGCCAAGACAAGAAGGCGCTGAAGCCGAAGAGTTTTCCATATGGTCTCGCAAGCTGCGTGCCCGGAGAATATGTCACTAAAAGAAATCGGAGAAGCGACCGCCACGGATAAGACGCTGGTGAGAGTTCGCCAGGCTCTAGAAGGAAACCGCTGGGCCCATTTCCTTGATGGTGCATCGAGCCTCCGGCTGGAGGTGAGCCACGCGCGACAACAACTGTGGCAGATATGCAGTGAACTGAGCGTGGGCGATGAAGGAATCATCCTCCGGGGACACCTCATTGTCATGCCGGAGAGTCTCCAACAGAGAGCACTAAGTCTAGCCCACATAGGCCACCAGGGCATGGCCAAGACAAAAGCACGCCTTCGGAGCAAAGTGTGGTTCCCCGCCATGGGCAGCCAAGTAGATGCCATGATACGCTCTTGCCATGCCTGCACAATCACGGGCAGTGATCCGGCACCAGTGATCACGGAGGAGGCGCCTCAGACGCTCTGGACACACCTCAGCATAGACTTTGGTAGTTTCCCTGATGGCAGACATATGTTAGTCCTTGTTGATTCGTTTTCAAAGTTTCCGATAGTAGAAGTCATATCTTCAACTGCGTTTCCACAAGTCAAAAGAGTACTGAGCCGCGTCTTTGCAACCATGGGACTCCCGGATGAAATCAAGTCCGACAACGGACCTCCTTTTCCAGGGAGAGAATTTCAAACCTACCTTGAGAGCCTCTGGATCAAGCATAGAAAAATCACCCCGCTGTGGCCCCAGGCAAATGGGGAAGTTGAAAGACTGATGCGGACACTTAACAGAGCACTGAGGATTGCGGTGGACAATGGGGAGGATCCGGAAATAGCCCTTGATCAATTTCTAGGAGCCTACCGACAGACGCCTCACAGCACTACAAAGTGTGCTCCTGCCCATGTGTTGTTCAAAAGAGCACCCCGTGACAGCATCCCAACCGACAGCACCTGGGTGCCGGAAGAGAGGGATGCCGCGACCATTCAGGCCCGGAGACAAAACACCAACATGAAGGCGAGCGAGCATCGCCACGCAAAGGAGCCCACTCTGAAAGAAGGGGACATGGTTGTAGTGCGAGATCGCCACCCAGGATGGAAGTTCCGCACACCATACGAGTTGGAAGTGTGGAGAGTTGACAAGGTCCAAGGAACAATGGTGACTGCAAAGCGAAATGGACAAGTAGTGACGCGGAATGTGTCATGCTTTAAGAAAGTAATTGAGGAAATTGGAGATCACCAAACTGAGGAAAGACCAGAGGCTGTGGATGATGGAGGATTAGATCTAGGCGGGAGCGTGCCAAGATCACCTGTGACCACGCAAAGAGGAGAGAGTCCACCCAGAATGACACCGCAGAATCTCACCGCTGAAAGCAATCGACCCAGGGCGACCGTCAACGGCGAGAATGCAGAGACAACCCCGGCTGGGGTTGTGGGGACGCCGTGTGCCCGGAACCAACGGTACAGTCTGAGGCCTAACCCGAGACCCAACCTGCATCTGAGAGATTTTGCCTGGGCATCCCCGTGAATCAGGACTATGTGGTTGTGGCAAGAATAGAACTAAATTGAAGGAGGGATGTAGAGAGCCACTCGGGCTCTCCCATACATTGTGTCCATTACACACACGCACGCACGCATACCCCGGGGCGGGCTCGCGCCGGGGTATAAATAAACAAGGCGGAAGACCGCTCGGGGTCTTTCCCGCTAACTGTGTGACTGCCTCTGTGTCCCTCATTTAATACCATTCACCCACGTGTTGGGCCAAGTCCTGACACGCCACACCTAAGAGGGACAATTTGCCAATGGAAATTCCGGAGACTTTATTTACCCATTAACAAACATTGGAAAGAAGGAAGTTTTGAGATGCAGAAAGGTAAAAGATAATTACATTTTTTGCCTTAAAATGTTCTCCTGGCTTATATGGGAATGTTGACCCCTCTGTGTTTTCGTTCCCACTTCCATAGTTAACACATTTTTAATCTTGCTCAAATCGTGTTTTCTCCTTCTGCCGCAAAAGCATTATTAGTGAAAATTGGAATCAATTAGAAATGTATTAAAATGTGTATATTCTAAACAAGGCCACTTGCTCATCCCAGCACAGAGCTGCTGACCTTGACCTGCCCCTGCACATGCGCACTCTGGCCGCCCTGTCATGCTTGCTGGGAGCAATGCTTGTGTGGGCGCCCAATGTCTGTTTTAGAGAGAGGATGGAAACAACGAGTCTGAAACCAATTACAGGTATGCAGGCTGAAATCCCCCGGTTGGGAGGAGATTACTGGTTTAATTAAATTGTGAAAATTCTGTTGCATTAATTTACGAGGCAACCGTTAGGAAAATTACTTTTTTAAAACAGAATGTGACAAGGAATTAAATATTGGAGACAAGCTATTTGTCACGCAACTCCCTTTTAATCCAATTATTTGGGCCAGCAATCACTGTGAAGTGACCTAACCGTTACTTCTTTGTTAGATGACAATAGAGCGGGAAAACTGGATCTCACCCCACTTGAACGCTTAGAGCTTGCAAATCATTGCATCTTTATTTCTTTATTATTTCTTCATGAATGTGATGTTATACAGAGCATTTTCCAAGAGAACAGTAACCAAACAGTCACAGCAGGAATACATTAGAGGTGCATCCATTGAGGAATTATAAGCAGGTACATGTGAGATAAGCTGTGCATAAGTAAATTTCTCAGAAAATCACAGCAGGAGTTTATTTGAGATACGACAGTGGAAAAATTAAACTGGACATTGGAAAGGGAGTGGGGCAAAAATAGTTTAAGCAGAGTGTCTTTCAGCTTGGAGATCTCTTTCGACGGTTTCATGGTATGCGGTTATACTGAGGTCCGGAAGGAAAAGTTCCAAATTCTTGTGGTGCTTCCTGAGAATGATTGGTTCATGAACCACTCTTGTTTGAAAGTGGACGCTTCAGGAGAAGGTATTGAGTGATTCCTGACCCCCATTTTGTGCCTGAAATTTCCAGTTTTTCAAGAAGGTATGTGGGTGAAGATGAGCACAGTGCTTTGTGTGTGTGTTGCAGGTGGTTTTATATTGTGCTCTTGCATCAAAAGGTAGCCATTGAAGGGTTAGCAGCATAGGAGTGATATGGTCATATTTCTTGTAACTGGTCACAAAGCGGACAGTAGCATACAGAACTGCTGTGTGTGGACTTGAAATAACTTTGGAGATGCCTGAGAGGAGTGCAATCCGGAAGTCAAGACTGGAAAGAACAATCACCTTTGTAAATTATTTCAGATCCTATTTGAGGATGAGTTTCTTGCTCCTAGCCGTGGATAAAGACTGATTCTGGAGGTGGAGGGTGAATCCAAGTGATTTGGCACTCTGGAGGATGTCGTGACCAGGCAGTCGGGCACTAGGACCCCCGGGGTCAGAGACACTGGGGAAAGGACACCGGACACCACATCCAGTCAGGGGGGCAGGACACACATTGCAGGGAGCAGGGACAGGAGCAGGACGCACAAATGCAAGCTGTATGGAAACGACATAATAAAGGTACCTTACCAAAGACTGTGTGGCGTGCAATCCTCAGGGGGGGACCCTCCAAGACACTACAACTGGCGACGAAGGTCTAAAGAAGTCACGCGTATCGTCTGCATCGCGATTTTGAAACCAGGAGTCCACCCTGGATCGCGTTGTGTGCAAGAGGACAAGAATCCGTGGAAAGATTTACACCCCCATGAAGGGCAGCGACGCGGGAGCCCACCCCGACCGCTGTGCCCAGTAAGCGCCTTGTGAGAGCGCGTGAAGATAAAGAAATCGGCGCGAGCTCTCGCGAGAGTCTCGGCGGCCATCTTAAGAACAGGCAGAATAAACCAATCAGGGTGCAGGAAAGACGGGCGGCCATTTTGAAGTCAGGCAAAAGCCCGGCTGGTCCCGAAATCTCGCGTGAATCTCGGAGGCCATTTTGAGGTCAGGCAAAGGAGCCAATAAGAAGGCAGAAAGAGTCGGCGGCCATTTTAAAGTCAGGCAAAAGCGGAAAAGGTTGAAAAAAGGCCGAAAAGAGCCCCAAAGAAAGCAGAAAGGTGGCAAAAGAAAGCCAAGAACAAAATAAAGAGCAAGAAAGAGCTCCAGAAGACAAGAAAGAGCTAAAAAAGGGCCTGAAGGAGCCCCAAAGGAAACAAGTGCCAGAAAGAGCACCACGAGGTGGAAATAAAGAAAGGAAGTAACAAAAAGAAATACGTAAGAACAAGGAATAAAGAGAGGAGAAATGGCAGAGCGCACAATATCTCAGTCCCCTCCCATTTAACATATCAGAGCCACAAGTGGGAATAAGATGGGAGCGATGGATCGCAAGATTTGAAAGATACATGGAGGCCACTGATGTAGTAGAGGCCAAGCAACTAGGTCTGTTCCTCAACCTAGTGGGTGATGAAGTGGATGATCTATTAGTGACTTTACCAGCAAGTGAGACATCAACATATAAAGATCTCATCAAATGCCTGACAAGTTTGACCCTCAAAGAAACATTGATTTCGAAAGATACACCTTCACCATAGCTTTCCAACAGACAGATGATTAGTTGGATGACTTTGCGACGCGACTAAGGATGCTAGTAACGCACTGCGGGTTCGATAAATATGACAACGAACAAGCAATTCGCCTATGCATCATCGAAGGATGTCGCGACACAGAGTTCCGCACACGAATTTTGAAGGAACCGACATCGCTAGAGAACATCCTGTCACTAGCAAGAGCAGAAGCAAGGGCAAAGTTACAAGCAAAGCAAATGGAACGGCGAGTTGAACAGGCGCACATGACAGAAAACAGCCGCGCCGGCAACTGGAAGAAGGTACAAAACGAACATACAACAAAGAAACAACAAGAATCACAGTGCTACAGTGCTACAGGTGCGGCTTGGAATTTCCACATAGAGGCGCATGCCCAGCGTTTGGTCAAACTTGCAAAAAATGCAACCGAAGCAACCATTTTGCCAGTGTGTGCCAAGGGATGCAGTTTAGAAATGAAAGAGGAAGACCAGGAAGACCAAGATGATGACGAGCAGGCATGTCAGGGACATTGAAACAGCAAACAGAAGCTCATCGTTAGAGTCAGGAGGCGAGGAAGAAGAAGAAGAAAAGGTGGAGCGACTTTACCTCATGTCCACAGATGAAGGCAACACTGAAGAAAGCATCAGCCTGGTGGAAAAGAAAACAATCAAAAAGACGGAGTCTGTGACAATAGACGTAGGACCACACAAAGCACGTTTCGTGCTTGACAGCGGCGCCACATGTAACATCATGTGTGCATCGGAATATGACAAGATGGAAATAAAACCAGCGCTACAACCATCAAGAGTTGAGGTGTTCACATGGGGTTCAAGGAAACCAGTAACGAACCTTGGAAAATTCACAGAGAACTTAACATACAAAAGCCAAACGACAAAGAGGAGATTCATGTGTTGAGAGGGAATATTCCAGCACCGTGCCTGCTGAGCAACATCACAGCACAAGTGATGGGCCTGCTCGAGATGACATACAACATGTTAGAAAAAGGAAGCATCCTAAAAGAATATCCAAAACGACTAAAAGGTCTGGGGAAGCTAAAAGGGTGACAAATTACGCTACACATCGACGAAACAATAAAACCGGTAGCTCAGCACCACCGGCGAGTACCAATACACCTGCAACTACAAGTTGAGGAAGAAATAGAATCATTACTGAAACAGGACATCATAGAGCCGGCAGAAGGACCGACGCCCTGGGTGTCGCCAATAGTGGCCGTGCCAAAGAAAAACACATCAAAGATCAGGATCTGTGTCGACATGAGGGGACGATTCTCGAAACTGGATCTGTGCAAGGGATATCTCCAGTTAGAGCTAGATTCTCAGTCAAGATACATAACAACATTCTCCAAACATCTAGGTCTGTTCCGCTATAAACGTCTGAGCTTTGAGATATCGTCAGCAGTAGGCATGGGCGGAAAATCCGTTCCGCTCGCGGATTTTGCGGATTTTCGGGAAATCCGCAATCCGCGAGATTTGCGAATCTCCCGCAAAATCCGCAAATCCGCGAGCAGCGGATTTTGCTCGCACTGCTCGCACTGTTCGCGTGAGTTCGCGTGAGTTCGCGCCCCGCGAATAAGTGCAAAATTGCAGAAATACGATCTTAGCAAAACTGAAAGTAACTACTTACCAGGTTCAAAAGTTCAGGCTCATCATTAGTAGCCATTTCCTGTAGTGCTTCCTGAGGGGCCCCTCCAGAGTTCAGTTGCCAGTTGAAACTATTATGTGACCCTGCTCTGAACCTCAGAATAGTTACACATATGCCACAAAGGTCCTGAATTACAGCTAAGGGAGACAAGCAGGAGCCAGGCTGGAAGTTAAAATCCATTAATCAGCCCCTAATTCATTATTGTCAGTTGGGGCAGGGCAGGTGTTGTAACTAATTTTGCAACAATGAAAGCACTTAGCAAGTGCAAAAGATCACTAATCAGGGCGCACTAAGGAAGCAGGTGCCAGCTAAAAAAATATTCTGTGACACATTAATCAGCCCCAAATTAATTCAGGTCACTTGAGGCAGGGAAGGTGTGATTTGCTTTGCCGAAAATAATGTACACTGGACAACCAGAGGGTGTGGTGATGAAACAGAGGGTGGCATGGGTGGGCCAGAGGGTGGCATGTGTAGTCAGAGAGTGGCAGTGGTGACAGAGAGTGGCAGTGATGAAGAAGAGTGTCCCAAACAGGCTGGACATGTAGAAACAACAAGTTCGCGAAACTTGCGACCCGACAGGTAAGTTCGCAATTTGCGAAAGTGTACAAAACCCTCGCGAACTGGCAGAAACACGGGCGAACACAAAAAAAAAAAAATCCGCAAATTCGCGGGAATTCGCGGATTTTGCGGATTGCGAATCCGCAAATCCGCAAAATTCGCGGATTGCCAATCCGCAAAATCCGCTCATGCTTAGTCAGCAGCCGAAATATTCCAGGAGACTATCAGACAAGTGATAAGGCCAGTGAAAAATAGTTTGAACTATAGCGAAGACATCCTAGTGTTCAGCAAGACAGATGAGGAGCACGACAAAGCATTGCAAGAAGTATGCTCCCAGCTAGAACAAGCTGGCCTCACACTAAATGAAGACAAGTGTGAACTGGGACGAGATGAACTGGTGTTTTTTGGACACATTTTTTCAAAAAAAGGAATGCGGCCAGATCGCAGAAAGGTAGACACTCCGGAAAAAGCGAAGCAACCAAGCGATGTTGCAGAAGTCCGGTCATTCCTTGGTCTTGCCAGCTACTGTGCAAGATATATCAAAGACTTTGCGACAGTGAGTGCACCGCTGCGGGAACTGACAAAACAAGGACAGAACTTTGCATGGACAAAAGATTGCAGCAAGGCCTTTGAGGAAATAAGAGAGGCTGTGACTGCCATAGATCATCTGGTATACTTTGATCCACTGTTGTGCACCAAACTAACAGTAGATGCAAGCCCAGTAGGGTTGGGGGCAATACTGGCACAACACAGACCAGGAAAAGACTCACCAAGATGCGTAGTGGCCTATTGGAGAAAAAGCCTATCAGACATTGAGAGAGCATACTCTCAACCGGAGAAAGAGAGTCTGGCAGTTGTGTGGGCCTGCGAACATTATCACATGTTCATATATGGGAAACCATTCACGATAGTAACGGACCACCAAGCTCTAATTGCAATTTATGGGAATCCAAACGCTAAGATACCACCACGAATAGAGAGGTGGAGAATAAGGCTAATGGACTATAACTTCAAAATAATACACACGCCTGGCAAAGAACATAACCCAGCTGACTATATGTCCAGACATCCTTTGCCACACAAAGGTGAGGCCACGACAACGGCAGAGGAATATCTGAACTTCAGTGAATGTCAGAGTTGGAACAGGAGACAAAACGAGACCCCACCATGCAAGGCATCCAGAAAGTGACCAGACAACAAAGGTGGAGGCCCATAAACAACAATAGCATTTTGGATGAAGGGGTAATAAAGGAGGAACTGCTAGTATTCAAGAAAATTAATGAAGAGCTCTCCGAGACCGAAAATGTCATCCTGATGAGAGGAACAAGGATAGTGATGCCCCGCACACTGAGAAAGCAAACAATAGAACTGGCACACGAGTCAAACAGAGGAATAGTGGCAACTAAGAAAATGCTGAGAGAAAAAGTGTGGTTCCCGGGGCTAGATAGCATGGTCGGAACGATTGTCATGCGTTGCCACGTCTGCCAGGTGACGGGGCCACCACCCAAACCGGAGCCGCTACAAATGTCTGAACTACCAAAGGCGGTGTGGACCAAATTGGCGGCAGATTTCTATGGACCACTAGAGACAGGAAACTATCTATTGGTCATCATAGACGAGTTCTCCCGTTTCCCAATAGTGTGACAAGTAGCATCCACATCAGCAAACGCGACCCTACCAGTAATGGATGATGTATTCCCAGCATGGGGCTCGCCCCAAACACTGAAAACTGACAATGGCCCGCCATTCTCGAGGAAGAATTCCGAAAGTTTATGGAATACCTAGGAATTAGACACCGGAAGATAACGCCTCTGTGGCCACAAGCAAATGGACCCTCCAAGACACTACAGAGGGGCCTTCCAAGGCAGGTAGGCATTCCATCCCATCTTGAACAGAAAAATTAGCTTTCTTCAGAGATATAAGAAGGATTTCTGTTTTCACATAGTTTCATATGAGGTGATGATTTGAAACCCATGATAGAATTTTAACAAATTGTTGAATAGGAGGGTGGTGTTGTCAGGGGGCTCGATCTTCAGGTAGATTTGGGTACAGGTGTAAGGATTCCAGAGTTCCTAAGGATCTCAGAAAGAAGTTCAAGATGGAAATTGAATAGGGTTAGGGAGAGGATAAAACCTTGGGAGACACCCCTGCGACAGGCTAACTGGCCTCGAAACAGAATTCCTGATTTTCACTGCTTGAGAGCTGTTCGTTAGATTTGAGGTGAATCAGTTCAGGATTGTACCTTCAATTGCCATTTGATGCTTCAGGATATTTCACAGAGCCTGGTGGTTGACTGTGTCAAATACAGCAGAGGCGTCGAGGAGAACAAGAAGACAAGAATGTTCAGTGTCAAGGATGAAGAGAGCGTCAACCACAACTGCAAAATTGCAGTCTAGTGCAGTGTCCCTGGTGGAAGCCAAAGTAGAAAGGGTCATGGAGGTTGTTTGATGAATGTGATATGACAATAGTGCGGCTACGCAGCTTTCAGTCACCTCACTCAAAAACGGAAGGGTAATATCTGGACCCAATTATTGCTTTTGTCTAACAGGAGATTTGACCGAATTTTAGACGGTCTGGGAACGTACCCATTTTGAGGGAGGAGTTGACCAAGGTGTCCGAAATGGAAAGGAGCTCTTTGGCAAGGACTTTGCTGATGGAGCGAGGAATAACAATAACTTAATGCATATAATTTGGTCCTGCCCCCTCCTCAGAACATACTAGGGCTACATAATTGACATACTTTCTGCCATCACAGTCAAAACTATCCAGGACTGGCCATCTGTAGTGCTTGAGATCTAAAAGCCATCTAAGAAAGATCATGTGGCCACTAAGCTAGTTAATCTGATCCCCACTCTAAGCGTATGATCACTTTCCAGCTGAAGTCGAAACTCTCACCCTCCCTTGTGGCCTGGTCCTGGGAATTTCACATCCCCGGTGGCCTGGTCTTGGGCCATTCACAAGTGTGCTGGTGCGGAACGTTCTGTCCCCTAGCAGTCAGTTGGGACATGCTCTTTGACTGCTTAAGCTTGACAATGCTGGCTGAGCACACTCTCCCTTAAGATTGAATGCCATAATTGAGCTCATGTGCACCAGATATTTATTTCCATAAGTAGCCCTACAGGTTCTATATAGGTGCCCACCAGTCTGCCAGCTTTGCACGCTATCTGATCCAACAACCCACCTTCTCCTACCGATGTGCTCCTACCTTAGCCATACCATTGGTTCTACATAGGTTATTAGCACGTCTCCCCACCCCCTTTTCCCCTGGTGCATCATTTGCACTGTTAACTTTCTGCACAACAGAACTGTTCTCTTGCAATTTCGGTTCTTCTAAATGCTAATGACGACCAAGGGACCACTCAATACATGTTACCACCGAAGCATCTGCAATTTAGGTTCACAGACAAAATATCGCCTCTGGAAATATCGCCACACCAAAATATCATGACATAAATAGTGTTGTCAAAAATATCATCATCCTATAGTAAGAATGTAAATGTAAAAAATATTGAATTAAATATTGTTGGTATTAATGTTGTTGTACAAACTATCGTTTTTTTAAATATATGTAAATATAAACAGTAAATATATCAAAAAGTAACACTAATATCATACAAATGAACCATATTTAATTCATTTTAAAATAAATATAACTATTATATTTTTTCAAAAAATTAAAACACATATGTATGTTAATATATATATATATATATATATATATCAGCAAAGTCTTCAAACCTCCACAGGCAGCGGCGAAAGAAGAGACAGACCCCACGTTCTCCAGGCAAGATGTTATTTATTCCTTGTGCCTCCCAAAATGTAACGTTTCGACTACCAGCGTAGTCTTGTTCACACACCACATTACACAGGATGGAAAATTCTTTTATCTATGCAGTGTAGACCCACCCTTCCGGGCCCCACCTTCCAAACGTGAGTCACATGGTACTACCAATGCCAGATACAAACAAATTAAAGAAACAGTGCACAATAACGCTATGTTCATGTAACTTTGTTGCATCAGAAACAGAAACAATAATATACGCTTCCAGGTTTGTAACTGTTGATCCTAATTGATTTCTGTAAACGTAAATACACTCAAAAAAACTAATTAGTAAGTGACAAAATTGCCGCATGAATGCGCAAATGTTATTTTACGTTAATGACTGAAACATAATGACCTGCATGAATGCATTATATATCTCACAGTACATCAGAAAAACAATTCTGGATTATTAACTAAACTAGAGCTTGTAAATCAATAGTACAAATGCAAATCATAGCTGTACAGTGTAATATGCTGCCCTGGCCAGGAACAACCTTGTGTAAAAACAATTTATGTGTAACACCAAAAAACAGCACCTTCGTGTAAAAAACACAAATGTAAGTTTCAGTCCTATGTATTTTGTTTTTAAGAGAATATTTTTCTTATTTTCTTTACATTTTGTAAATTTTTAAGAACTATTTACAAGACAATTGTTTTTGAAAAAAGTGCTCGAGTAAATGTACAGTGTAAAAGAACCACCAACAAAAAGAATTTCCCAAGTGTTTGTTAAAAAACTGCACTGTTTAGAAAACTAAGCAGACAGCTCTGTTTTAAGAGATAGGACTACAGGATACCTAAAATAGGTGCTTAAATTCAAGATTTTATATATATACAAACTATATACAATTTTTTGTATTTTCTCACGTTTGTATTCAGTTAATCTACTATATACAGAATGTGTGTACTGAGTTAATGTTCCTACAAAAAGTTGTGCATGTCCTCTGTCGCATTCAACCCATTGGGTTGTTTGCTGTCGAGTTTGATGATGTACTGCGTTTCTAATCGGCGTAGTAGTTTATCACGATCTCCACCCCGCCTTAAGGGAGCGATAGCATCAATGACATAATAAGTGAGACAAGACAGATCCCTGTCATGCCTGCTGTTAAAGTAGCGCGCCACCGGGTATGCCCCATCGTGATTAACTATGGCACGAAGGTGCTGTAGTATTCTAACATGCACCTGTGCACCGGTACTGCCTACATAGCGTAGACCGCACGTGCAGGTTAGGACATAAACCGCAAACTCCGTACGGCAGTTGTAATTACCGTGAATTGGAAATTCGGTTTCAGAAAACGGAGTGCGGTAATGGGTAGTATTTTGTCCAAACTTGCACGCCCGACATGAGGAACATTTGTGGAATCCCTTTCCACCAAACCATTGAGCAATCATAGGCAATTCAGGGCTGGATTGTACTAGCCTGCTGCGCATGCTGTATGCACGCCTGAATGTGATTGTAGGTCTGTCAGGAGTTAAATCACGTAAAACTCCATCGGTCTTTAAGCATGCCCAGTGTTTGCTAACAATGGATTTAATCTTGCGGTGCTGCCTACTGTAAGTAGTTATTAGTCTGCTGGTATTGGATGTTGCGTCCATGTTGGGGGGTTTAGATGACAATAAAGAGTCCCTAGATCTTTCACTACACTTCTGCAATGCAGTAGCAAGACAGGATTTGCTATATCCCCTTGCTTCCAATCTTTCAAGCATTGCAGTTGCCCCTTCATCAAACTTTTCTTGAGTATTGCATATTCGCTTGAGGCGTAACACTAATATCATACAAATGAACTATATTTAATTCATTTTAAAATAAATATAACTATTATATTTTTTCAAAAAATTAAAACACATATGTATGTTAATATATATATATATATATATATATATATATATATATATATATATATATATATATATATATATATATATATATATATATATTAGTTACATACATATAATCAAAAATATTATTATTCAACTAATATTTTCAATGTATATTTTAGTTTTAAAAAGTATTTTACATTTATTAATTTAATAAATAAACAAATATATATACAAAGGGCGAGTAAGCCCGAAACGCGTTGCTGATTTTGTGAATAAATCTACATCTTTGCTGTACCTGGCTGGTCTGTCTCCTTCCTGTTGGTGTCACGCCGCGCTGTGTTGTGCCAAGCTGTGTGGAGCTGATTTTGCATATATATATATATATATATATATATATATATATATATATATATATATATATATATATATATATATATATATATATATATTTACATACATATATATGTTTCCCCAAAAAAATATCACTATGCAAAATCCATAATATGATGTACGCTGATGACGTGGTTATCTTAGACCTTACCCCATTCGGCCTACAAAGGAATTTACAAGTACTTACCAAATATACAGAAGAAAACTGTCTAGTGCCAAATATAACACAAACGAAAATAGTTCAGTTTAGCGGAAGAAAACGATATACAAAATACAACTGGACTCTAGAGCGAAAACCACCAGAAGTGGTGAAGGAATACACCTACTTAGGGCGTATATTAACACAAACTTTACAAAACTCCCCTCAACTGCAGCACGGCCCGTAAAGCAGATGTACACGTGGGGTCTCTCCAACGATTATATTTCTCCACTGGGCACAGGCATTTTCTTCTCTTTTACAGGTTTTTAGTTCCAAAATCCCACCTATCCTATTGTGCGCTCTCGAATATATCCCAATAAGACAATGGCAACAAATACAACTTAAAGAAGGGAAAATATTTCGGAAACTGATTAAAGTGCACCAAGCAGTTCCTGCACAAGCTCTGCGCCTCAAGCTTTCTTTAGTCAGCTCATATGCCAGTGAGATTACCAACATCATAAGATGGGCCTACAATCTTGTACAAGCAGAACAAGGCATTTGAAGATTTTTACTGAAAACAGAGAATTTCGACCTAGGATCACCAAAGTATGCCTTTAGTCAAAACTTAATTATTGCATTCAAATTATCGAACTGTGCAATTGAACTGCTGAAATCTTGGTCTCCTGCGCACTTGAGACTCTTCCTAAAACGTTTAATGCCAGGGAGAAGCTGTGATCTTGATATTCAACATTGCTCTAAATTGCACCATTACGAACCTTATGCAGAGACAATAGAATTCAAACAATTGCAACAGAATACACTTTTCACTTTAAGGCATGTAGTCCAGCGATGCATTATATTACTTCGGCTTGCATTTCTCCCTTTTAAATCTTTTACCTCTAAGTAGATTCTTTTTTTTTTGTTTAAGAAGTTTTTATTGAGTTTTCAAGTACATAAGACAAAAGAAAAAATTGAAACAATACAAAAGGGAGGAGTAATCATAAAATGTGCACAGTATAATTTATCAAATATATGTAAGCAAATAACACAGTGGTGTAATATGAATCTAACAGTGGGGAAAGAAAAGAAGAAAAAGAAGGAAAAGAGAGGAATGAAGAGAGAAGATGAGAGAGAAGAGGAGGGGAAGGGAGGCCTAAAATTGTATATGAAAATAATATAGAGAAAGAAGAAAGGAACTAGAGAAGGGGGGCATGAGTAGAGAGATACTTTGTAAAAGGTAACCATAAAAGATCAGATTAAATTTTTTGAAAGAGGGAAATGGAGGAAACATTAGAAATCCTGTGTTCATCGCAAACAAAATTCCACCAAGCTAATAAAGATGTTTTAGAGTTGTCTTTCCAGGGTGATAAGATAACTTTAAAAGCTAATGCAATAAAAAGGTCAAATAACAGGGAAATAGGAGGTGAGTCAGCAACATCAGGTGAAGAACCTAGAAAAACATTTTGTAATGATAAAGTAAGATTGCATTTAAAAATTGACATGCAAATAGTCCAAACAGATTTCCAAAATAAGAAAACATTGGAACATTCATAAAGTTGATGTATCAATGTACCTGTATCATTAGAACAGGACCAGCACAATGGAGAAGAGGATGGAGAGAATTTAGAAATAAAAACAGGTGTAATAATAGCCCTATTGTAAATAAACTACAAAGATTGGGTTATTCAAGCAGCAGCAGAAACTTTGAATAACTTAGACCACAATTTATCCCAAGTAGGAATAGGAAAAGAAACAGACAAATCAGTTTCCCAAGCAGTTTCTATATGGGATTTGGGTCTTTCATTAACATATGTAACAACAACGTATATACAAGAGCGGCTTTAGGTCTGTGTGTTGGAAATACGAGATATAAAGGAGGGGAGGGGGTAAGAGATGGTGTATCAGCTGGTAGGTCAAAAGTAGCTAAGTGTGATTGTAAGGCATTGGAAATTATGATACATTCATCAAGGCAAGAATCAGGAAATTGATACTGTACTTGTAGGGCATGAAAAGGAATAACAAAATTGTGGTGTAATAATTGGTGTACAGAAATGATTCCCTTTGCTTTCCAGTATTTGAAATAGAAAGATTTACCTTTATAGTTAAGGAATTTATTATACCATATGGTGGAGGATAAGAAACATTGGAGCGGTGTAAAACCAGTAGAAAATGTGTTGTATAGTAGATTTGGGGAATATTTCAAAACAGGGTTATTGGACCTGAAAGTACTGTTTGACATAAAACTGACGTCCTGAAAAGAAAAGTCTTTAAGTAAGGAGCGTTCGAAAATAATCCATCTAGGAACAGGAACGTCACCAAAATCATAAGCTAAAGCAAAGGATTGCTGAAGCAAAAAAGCAGAGTGATACGCTTTATAGTTTGGAAAGCGTACACCACCCTCACCCTTGGGGCGAATAAGTTTAGCAAGAGCAATTCGTGGATGTTTCTTGTTCCATCAAAATTTTATACAAGCAGAATTAATTTGAGAAAAAATAGGAGAGGGGAATCCGAATAGGTAACATAGATAATGTGTATAAAACATGAGGTACAATCATCATTTTAATGGTATCTAACCTGCCCCACCAGGATAGGAATAGTGGGGACCATGTAAGGAGGAGTGATTGGATTTTAGTGAGTAATGCATGAAACGTATGTCTAATTGTAGCAGGTAGGGATGAAGAAAACCAAATACCAAGATATTTAATTTTTGAGGGACACCCGGCGAAATTAGTGTCATTAAACATAAATTGGTAACATATGGAGTTTAGAGGTAAAACTTCTGTCTTGGAGAGGTTTAGTTTATAACCAGAAATACTAGAGTACAATCGGATTTCATTCAAAAAAGGAGGGAGAGACACAATGGGATTGGACATATAAATCAATATGTCATCCGCGTATGCAGATATTTTAATTTCTATAGAATTATACTGGAAGCCATTAATCTGTGAGTTAACACAGATACGTTCCAGGAATGGTTCAAGGCATAGGATAAATAATAAAGGGGAGAGTGGACATCCCTGCCTTGTACCTCTGGATAGGGAAAAAATTGGAGAAGTGAATATTAACAAAAATGCTAGCTCGGGGACAGGAATGCAATAGTTTTAATAAAAGAAATAAAAGAAGGCGCAAAACCAAACCATTGGAGAGTTGCGAACTTAAAGTGCCAACTGATACGGTCAAAGGCCTTTTCAGCATCTAAAGACAGGGCTGCAAGCGGGAGTTTGTGTTTTTTGCCATATGAGATAATATTGGCAAGCATTTGTGCATTATCAGATGCCAATCTACCCTTGACAAACCCAACTTGGTCAGTTTTAATCAATAAAGGAATTATAGTTTCAAGTCGGGATGCAAGAATGTTAGCAAAAATTTGGCAATCATAATTAATTAAAGATATAGGACGGTAATTTTTACAATAGGAGTGGCCTTTATCAGGTTTAGGGATTATAATGATTAAAGCATCCATAAAGGACCCAGACGCTTTGGCATCTGCAATAAAGGAATAAAAAAGTGCCAAAAGCTTGGGAACAAAAATGGAGGTAAAGGTGGTGTAAAATTCAACAGAGAGACCATCAGGTCCTGGAGCTTTTGACTTTTTTAGTGATTTTATAGCGTTAGTTATCTCTTGAGGTGAGATGTCTCTCTCTAATGCATCAAATTCATGTGGGAAAGAAGATGACGAAGGAAGACCTGAGAAAAAAGTATCTAAATGTACCCTCTTTTACTGTTTTAACTTTTTTTGTAAAACTTTTGATTATGTATCTACTTCAATGTTTTTTTAAAAGAGTCATTGCAAAGATTTTTATTAATCACGCAATAAAGTTTTATTATTCTTTTTATTATTATCAGTATCTAAATTGTGAGTAGTAGGAAATATGTCATCAGAATAAAGAGATTGATAATATTTATGAAAAACTTCAGCAATATCTTCATCCGATGAAACCAGTTTGTTGGTAGATTCATTGAGGATAGGACCAACATTTTTACGTTCCGATTTAATCTTCAGATAATTAGCTAACATCCTACCGGCTTTATTTTGGCCTCCATGATTTTTAGATTTAATTTTGAGCAAAATATTGCATGCTTCAAATGTTGCCAATTTGTTGAGGTCGGATTTAAGTTTAATCAACTCATGAAGGGTAGAGGACGATCTAGAGGTAAAGTAAGTATGTTTTAATTCTTTAAGACGTTGTAATTGATCCTCATATTTTTTTTCTCGTGACTTTTTTTTTCGAGACATATGAGATGGTAAAGGCACGAAAAGAAGCCTTGAAGGCATCCCATTTATTAGAGACAGAGGTGTCGGATGGGTTATTGAAACTAAAACATCCATTGATAAAACTGGTAACTTCTTTAATAAAAACATTATCAGATAGTAAAACATTATTACGTTTCCAGCTACTAAATTGAGAAGAGGTAAGTGAAAGGTTTAATAAAGCATGAACGGGTGCATGGTCAGATATAAAAATGGAGCCAATGTCAGAAGTTTGAAGAGAAGGAAGCAGGGATTTACTGACCAGAATATAGTAAATTCTAGATCGAGTATGATGTACATTAGAAAAAAAGTGTATTCAAGCAAATCAGGGTTACAAATCTTCCAAACATCATACAGTGAACTAGAGGCAATGGCCAATTGAAAAGCTTTAGGAGATTTATCTAGGTTAAATTTACAGTTGGACAATCTGTCAGAAAAAGGGTCCAACCATTGGTTAAAATCACCAGAAACAATAATATTAGGACAATCTACTGAGGAAAGTAAAATTTTAACGTCGTTCCAGAATTTAGGGTCAGGTTTAACAGGGCCATAAATATTTAGCAAAACTAAAGTTTTATTTTGTACCACAATCTTTGCCATTACCCATCGTCCTTCATCATAAGTTTGTGTGGATAAAATGTGTACAGATAAAGATTTATGAAACAATATGGCAACATCCCCCTTTTTGTTGGATGCAGGAGAGTAAACACCCTGACCTACCCATTGCCTTTTTAACTTAAATGACTCTGCCTCAGTACAATGGGCTTCTTGAAGAAAAGATATCTGAGAGTCAAGCTAGGATAAATGGGACAATACCTTTTGCCTTTTAACTGGATTCCCAATACCACGAACATTCCACGTAACAAACTTACACATAGTGGAGGGGAAGGAGGGTAATACACGAGTGGAGGTGATACACGATTGGAGTACATCTGTAAGAAAAAACACACCACACAAGTGAATTATATAAGGAGAATGTTACAAAAAAGCACACAATACCAAAATAGACCTGGAATAAGCCGAATACAATTACCATTACTAAACAGATATAAATAATTTTAGGGAAAGACCATTTAACAAAGACAAGAACAAAAGATAAGATATAAGAGAAAGGGAAGAGAAAGGTGAGAGGAAAAGAAGAGAAAGAAAGCAGGAAGAAGAAGCAAGTGAACAGATCAAGGCATAACAACCAGATCCGTAGAGAGAAAAAAAGTTGAGACAGTAGGAGCATAGTGACACCAGAGGATACGGACCTCAGTAACAGGTATAAAGGAGGAGAAAAAGACAAAGTACATCATAAGGTGAGGGAAAAACAAATAGTATGAGAGCAAGGAGTAGACATATGAAATGGGTTCAAAATAAAAAATATATATATTCTTAAAAAATAGAAAAGTCAAGTATTAGTATCCATTCCAGTAGATGAAACATTCTGCAGCTACATTGTAAGTTTCCCCGGATCATCAAAGGAACGTGAGCGACCATTATGTGTGATCTTGCAGAGACAAGGATGGAGGATTCCATACTGGATGTTGAGGTGTCTCAATTGAGGATGCATAGCTAGGAATTCTTTACAACGTGCATTTGTTGCAATTGCAATATCCTGAGAGATGAAAATATTGTGGCCAGACCAGATGAGACGGCGTTTAAGTTTGACAGCCTTCAATACATGCACAACTCGGTAAATTCATGGAAGAGCATAATGATACCACATGGTTTGGTGGCGTTAGGGTTGAGACGGCCCAGTCGGTGAGCTCTTTGAATGTTGAGGGGATTTGCCGATTTCTGAAGTTCTAAAAGTTCTGGAAGAAATTTATGCAAAAATTATACCATATCTGAACCTTCAACATTTCCCGGAAGACCATACAGGCGTAGATTGTTCCTGCGATTATGATTTTCAAGGTCCTCAGTATGGAGTTTTAGGTTATGTATTTCTTGTTCTAGTAGAGGGACCTTTGAAGAGATATCCTGTAGGTCACTAACCCGTTGTTCCAGTTCCAGAACCTTACCTTCCATAACAACCCATCTCTCCTCAATCTGTTTTAGTTTTTCGTTGGTCGTGGACATAAATGGTTGAAGACCATGAACTTCATCTAATATAGAGTCTAAATCAGGATTATGAGAGGAATGAATGGGAGAAGGTTTTGTCCCCGATACAGATGATCTAGAAGTGTGGATATCATTGGCCATTTTAGGTTGCACAAGAGATCACTTGTTGTATTAAAAATGAAAATCCGTAGATAAACCAGACTCGGATATTGATATTGATATTGATTGCTGCGGTCAAAATGAGATCAGACTGAGAAGATCCTCCAAAATGAAACAGTAAACAGTGAACCACAGTAGGGTTCCTCAGAAATGAAGTGCAGGCATTAGTTGACAGTATAACTGCTCCAAGATCTCACATTTATTAGCAAATGCATGAAAAAAGAGCCGAGTATTGAGCAAAACAAATGCGGCAAGACGTTGGTTTCATATTAAGACGTGGGCGCAGCGACCCAAAATGGCGGCCGCCCGAGTCGCTGACAGGATGGGATAGCCACTAGTTAGGCGCAACTCAGTGAAGATGATGGCATTTGAAAGGAAAAAAAGGGAAAAAAAGAGCACCATCCGAGAAAAACATAGCAGCAGTTCCTTAGATCATAAAATAAGGAGGAAGAAATATTGAGTAGAGATGAGCATTGAGTCGCAAATGCATAGATGGAGCAGTAGCCCAAATTCACCAGAGAAATGCCAATAGCAGATTGAATTAAGCATTGAAGGCATAAATGAGCAAGAAAACCAAGGTGTGCAGGCACAAATACTGACTTCCACTTCAAAAATGGCAGATAACGTTGCAGGAATTAAAACGCGAGCGTGGCGACCTACAATGGAGGCCGCTCGCGTCTTCGACAAGGTAGAACTGCCGTGAATAAAAAGATGATCAACTACGATGCGTATCCATCCAAAACTTGGGCAAAAGACTCACCGCATCGTCAGAGGTATGGAACTGACAGCCAGCGCTCATAAAATTGAGGTAGGAAGCACAAGAATGTCGATAGAGTTCCACATATCGGCGGAGCTCACACTAGGTCCGCCATCTTCCGTCGGCGCGCAAACCATGCCCACCTCTAAGTGGATTCTTAACGAAAATGGCAATTGTATATGTGTACATGATGGAACCACTCCATCATGTGCACATGAGCACTAAAGCCCTCTAGCTCCCCGCAGATTCCAGAACTTTCCATCACAGAACTGTAAGGAAAATATGTTTTTTTTTTTCAAAGTTTGAGGTCTGAAAGGGATTTTGGGTAACAGAACCTGGTGAGAATCCCACAAGTCAACCCATCCTGGATTTCTCTTTGTGTCTAGTTTTCAAAAATATATATGTTTGCTAGGTTTCCCTTGGTGCTAGCTGACCTAAGGTCGAAAATCCACAGCTAGGTACATTGCAAAAAAGTGTCAATTTTCACTGGAAAAATGATGGGCCCACGTTGTTTTTGAGCCGCTTCCTGACACGGGAACTAGGCTTACCCACATAAGTGAGGTACCATTTTTATCTGTATATTTGGAGGAATGCTGAGTGGGTGGAAGTTTGTGGCTACTCACAGATTCCAGAACTTTTCATCACAGAAATGTAACGAAAATTTGTTTTTTTTTACAAAGTTTGAGGTTTGCAAGGGGTTCTGGATAACAGAACCTGGTTAGAGCCACACAAGCCACCCCATCCTGGATTCCACTTGGTGTAGTTAAAAAAATATGCAGGTTTTCTAGTTTTCCTTGGTGCTGACTGATCTAGGGTTGAACATCCACAGCTAGGCACATTGTGAAAAAAGGGTCCGTTTTCACTTATAAAATGTGATGTGCTCATGTTGCGTTTTAGGGCTATTCCTGTAGCGGGCATCAGCCCTACCCACACAAGTGAGGTACCATATTTATTGGGAGACTTGGAGGAACACAGGGGCATATTATCAAGCCTGTGCGCTAAAATTATCGCCGCTTTATCGGCCGAAAACGGCCGATAAAGCGGCGATAATGGGCTTGATAATATGCTCTGTGGAATTCCAATCGAAGCCCATGTTAGATGTCTTCACATCTAACATGTGCTTCGATTGGAATTCCATAGAGCATATTATCAAGCCCATTATCGCCGCTTTATCGGCCGTTTTCGGCCGATAAAGCGGCGATAATTTTAGCGCACAGGCTTGATAATATGCCCCACAGAATGTTATTGCCTATTGACTTTCTATGGATTTCCGCCTTCCAAATGTAGGACAATGTAAAAAAAAAAGTAATTTTAAAAACTTTCCTCTAATTCAAATTCTTGTAAGGGTACCCACAATTTTGCAGATGTGCATATAACTACTGCTTCTAAACTCTATATTTTGTTCCCATTTAGGAAATATATAAGTTTCCTTGATATCTATTTTTCAGTCTCTATATTTTAACAAATGAATTGTTATATACCCTATGCACAATGAAAAACCATTGCAAGGGGCAGCTCAGTTTTTGGCTCTGAGTAACTCGTATTCTTATTGAACTTACAAGTCCTATATATCCCTGCAACCAAAAGGGTCCATCATGTATAACAGTATATCACTTTCAAAACTCTGCCATACTTAAGATGTTACGGGTGAAAATGTTGGCACAATTGGCTATTTTTTCAACGCAATTTCAATATTTTTTTATTTCAACTGTTAGTTTCCATAAGAAAACTTTGAAGGATCTACACAAATTACTCCTTGCTGAATTCAGACTTGTGTCTACTTTTCGTAAATGAATAGCTTTCCAGGATCCATTATTGCTTTCAAAGCCATTTCTACCACGAACTGGAAGGAGATTGAAAGCACAAAATATAGGGAAAATAGGCAATGCCCAAGTAAAATTCCAAAACTGTGTAGAAAATGTTGCTTTTCTGACAAAAGACTGCCTTTTCCTGAAAGCTAGGAAGATGGTGATGTTAGCACCATAAACCCTTTGTTGATACCATTTACAGGGAAAAAACTGACACTTTCTTCTGCAGCACCTTTTTCCCATTTTTCCCCCAAAAAACAACATTTAGCTGTATTTTGGCTAATTTATCGGTCCCCTCCAGGGGAATCCACAAACCCTGGGTACCTTTACAATCCTCAGAAGAAAAGGACCCAAATTTAGCATGAATACCTTATATGGACAAAAATGTACGGGGGACTAAGCGTGAACTACCTCAAATAGCCAACAAAAAGGCTCAGCAGTGGGGGGTGAAAAGGCCTAGCAGCAAAGGAGTTAAAGGTCAATTGGCTTTAACATATGCTAGCACAAGTAAGAGAGGCACAAAAGTGGAGATAAGAAATTAAGGACATAAAAAGAACGAAAGCCTCTGTCATCGTGATTTTGCTGTTTTGGGGATTAACCCACGGATATTGCTTAATTTTTCCACTTTTGTGCCTCTCTTATTTGTGCGTTCATATCATTATAGAAAGGACCATTTATGATGGCTGGTTCTTAAAGGTGGGCATTTTTTGGAGATTCAACCGGATATTAGCTGTGGTTCTCAGTCTATTTAAAATACAGGTAGTGGTGCTGCAGTCTGTGTACCCTGCCACCAATATTTATCTAGTATGCTGTTCACAATAAATAGGCTTGGCCTACTGTCTTTGTTGTCACATTTTATAATAAACACATCAAACATATTGGACCTTATTGTGACTTTGGCGGTCTCGGAGTGCGCCGCCAAAACTAAAATGGACCGCCCGCCAGAGTACGACTTTTAAAGTCTCTGGCAGGCAGTTCTTTAGTTGTCCAAAGGCGATAGGCACCGCACTGGGAGCATCAAATGATGTTCCTGCAGGGCATGGACTATCAAGTCCATGCCTGCAGGAACTGGGGTGCATGCATACAGGGGGGCACACCATGTGTCACCCTGCACGCACCCAATAGTACAGAGGCAAGTAGAGCCCCCTTTGTTTCCTCACCGCCACACTTTTCATGGTGGTCACAACCAGCATAATACCAGCCTCACACCACTGCAAGACCACCAGGGATCGCGGATCCCTGGCGGCAGCAGTAGTTCTGTGGCGTTCCACCACCATAGCCAGAATATGGCGGGTAGACCACCAGTCTGGCGGTCCACCGTCCACCACCACGACTACGGCAGTCCAATGGACCGCCGTAGTTGTAATAAGGCCCATAGCCTTCATAATTTGCTTGTAACCATAAACAACTCAGACCTACTGTATTGAGTGTAAGGTCCCCCCTAAGGCAAAACGTACCATACACTCTTTTTCAGTGAAAGCACACAACTTCTGCACAACCATTTACTGCATGTGAGGTAATAAACACGTGAGCGGAGACAAGCCCCTTTCTCAGTAGTGCTTTTTAAAGTTATTTTTCTTTTTTAACTCAATTCAATTCATGAAGCTTTATTCGGCACATTAAAAATGACCATAAAAGAACAAAACATGCATAATGACAATTTTAAAGAATACAAAACATGTTAAAAAAGATCTCATAAAATACAGACAGCATTCCTAAAATAGCATACTTTTACGTGCCTTGATACAACAATTTAAAAAAGTAGCAGTAAAAAAGCAAATGTCAGCGGACTCCATATTAAATAGTAGATTCATTGCCTGGTTAACAGTGCGTACACCATATTTAATAAACAAGGGTTTTAAATAGGCTAGTCTGAAATTCATATACAATTTACAGATCAATAAAAAGTGCAAAGTGCTTTGTTTGGTAACGCCATCACATAGACAGGGCCCAGTTGGGTGTTTCTTGAGGTCTGGGAAGTTACCAGACCTCAAGAAACACCCAACTACTAAGGG